>NW_027362769.1:200404172-202804172 GCF_046119375.1 Phyllobates terribilis
TGATCGGTGTACTATGATAACACTGCCTGGCACAGTCATTATCACTCCTAATATTAGTAATTACTGATCGGTGTACTATGGTAAACATGCCTGGCACAAGTCATTATCACACCTAATTACCAGTAATTACTGATCGGTGTACTATGATAACACTGCCTGGCACAGTCATTATCACTCCTAATATTAGTAATTACTGATCGGTGTACTATGGTAACACTGCCTGGCACAAGTCATTATCACACCTAATACCAGTAATTACTGATCGGTGTACTATGATAACACTGCCTGGCACAGTCATTAATCACTCCTAATATTAGTAATTACTGATCGGTGTACTATGGTAACACTGCCTGGCACAAGTCATTATCACACCTAATACCAGTAATTACTGATCGGTGTACTATGATAACACTGCCTGGCACAGTCATTATCACTCCTAATATTAGTAATTACTGATCGGTGTACTATGGTAACACTGCCTGGCACAAGTCATTATCACACCTAATACCAGTAATTACTGATCGGTGTACTATGATAACACTGCCTGGCACAAGTCATTATCACTCCTAATACCAGTAATTACTGATCGGTGTACTATGATAACACTGCCTGGCACAAGTCATTATCACACCTAATACCAGTAATTACTGATCGGTGTACTATGATAACACTGCCTGGCACAAGTCACTATCACACCTAATACCAGTAATTACTGATCGGTGTACTATGGTAACACTGCCTGGCACAAGTCAGTATCACACCTAATACCAGTAATTACTGATCGGTGTACTATGATAACACTGCCTGGCACAAGTCACTATCACTCCTAATACCAGTAATTACTGATCGGTGTACTATGGTAACACTGCCTGGCACAAGTCATTATCACACCTAATACCAGTAATTACTGATCGGTGTACTATGATAACACTGCCTGGCACAAGTCACTATCACTCCTAATACCAGTAATTACTGATCGGTGTACTATGGTAACACTGCCTGGCACAAGTCATTATCACTCCTAATACCAGTAATTACTGATCGGTGTACTATGATAACACTGCCTGGCACAAGTCATTATCACACCTAATACCAGTAATTACTGATCGGTGTACTATGGTAACACTGCCTGGCACAAGTCATTATCACACCTAATACCAGTAATTACTGATCGGTGTACTATGGTAACACTGCCTGGCACAAGTCATTATTACACCTAATACCAGTAATTACTGATCGGTGTACTATGGTAACACTGCCTGGCACAAGTCATTATTACACCTAATACCAGTAATTACTGATCGGTGTACTATGATAACACTGCCTGGCACAAGTCATTATCACTCCTAATACCAGTAATTACTGATCGGTGTACTATGATAACACTGCCTGGCACAAGTCATTATCACTCCTAATACCAGTAATTACTGATCGGTGTACTATGATAACACTGCCTGGCACAAGTCATTATCACACCTAATACCAGTAATTACTGATCGGTGTACTATGATAACACTGCCTGGCACAAGTCATTATCACACCTAATACCAGTAATTACTGATCGGTGTACTATGATAACACTGCCTGGCACAAGTCATTATCACACCTAATACCAGTAATTACTGATCGGTGTACTATGGTAACACTGCCTGGCACAAGTCATTATTACACCTAATACCAGTAATTACTGATCGTTGTACTATGATAACACTGCCTGGCACAAGTCATTATCACACCTAATACCAGTAATTACTGATCGGTGTACTATGATAACACTGCCTGGCACAAGTCATTATCACACCTAATACCAGTAATTACTGATCGGTGTACTATGATAACACTGCCTGGCACAGTCATTATCACTCCTAATACTAGTAATTACTGATCGGTGTACTATGATAACACTGCCTGGCACAAGTCATTATCACACCTAATACCAGTAATTACTGATCGGTGTACTATGGTAACACTGCCTGGCACAAGTCATTATCACACCTAATACCAGTAATTACTGATCGGTGTACTATGGTAACACTGCCTGGCACAAGTCATTATCTCTCCTAATACCAGTAATTACTGATCGGTGTACTATGGTAACACTGCCTGGCACAAGTCACTATCACACCTAATACCAGTAATTACTGATCGGTGTACTATGGTAACACTGCCTGGCACAAGTCATTATCACACCTAATACCAGTAATTACTGATCGGTGTACTATGGTAACACTGCCTGGCACAAGTCACTATCACACCTAATACCAGTAATTACTGATCGGTGTACTATGGTAACACTGCCTGGCACAAGTCATTATCACACCTAATACCAGTAATTACTGATCGGTGTACTATGGTAACACTGCCTGGCACAGTCATTATCACACCTAATACCAGTAATTACTGATCGGTGTACTATGGTAACACTGCCTGGCACAAGTCATTATCACACCTAATACCAGTAATTACTGATCGGTGTACTATGATAACACTGCCTGGCACAAGTCATTATCACTCCTAATACCAGTAATTACTGATCGGTGTACTATGGTAACACTGCCTGGCACAAGTCATTATCACACCTAATACCAGTAATTACTGATCGGTGTACTATGATAACACTGCCTGGCACAGTCATTATCACTCCTAATACTAGTAATTACTGATCGGTGTACTATGGTAACACTGCCTGGCACAAGTCATTATCACACCTAATACCAGTAATTACTGATCGGTGTACTATGATAACACTGCCTGGCACAAGTCATTATTACACCTAATACCAGTAATTACTGATCGGTGTACTATGGTAACACTGCCTGGCACAAGTCATTATCACACCTAATACCAGTAATTACTGATCGGTGTACTATGGTAACACTGCCTGGCACAAGTCATTATCACACCTAATACCAGTAATTACTGATCGGTGTACTATGGTAACACTGCCTGGCACAAGTCATTATCACACCTAATACCAGTAATTACTGATCGGTGTACTATGATAACACTGCCTGGCACAAGTCAATTATTACACCTAATACCAGTAATTACTGATCGGTGTACTATGGTAACACTGCCTGGCACAAGTCATTATCACACCTAATACCAGTAATTACTGATCGGTGTACTATGGTAACACTGCCTGGCACAAGTCATTATTACACCTAATACCAGTAATTACTGATCGGTGTACTATGATAACACTGCCTGGCACAAGTCATTATTACACCTAATACCAGTAATTACTGATCGGTGTACTATGGTAACACTGCCTGGCACAAGTCATTATCACACCTAATACCAGTAATTACTGATCGGTGTACTATGATAACACTGCCTGGCACAAGTCATTATCACACCTAATACCAGTAATTACTGATCGGTGTACTATGATAACACTGCCTGGCACAAGTCATTATTACACCTAATACCAGTAATTACTGATAGGTGTACTATGATAACACTGCCTGGCACAAGTCATTATTACACCTAATACCAGTAATTACTGATCGGTGTACTATGGTAACACTGCCTGGCACAAGTCATTATTACACCTAATACCAGTAATTACTGATCAGTGTACTATGATAACACTGCCTGGCACAAGTCATTATTACACCTAATACCAGTAATTACTGATCAGTGTACTATGATAACACTGCCTGGCACAAGTCACTATCACACCTAATACCAGTAATTACTGATCGGTGTACTATGATAACACTGCCTGGCACAAGTCATTATCACACCTAATACCAGTAATTACTGATCGGTGTACTATGGTAACACTGCCTGGCACAAGTCATTATCACACCTAATACCAGTAATTACTGATAGGTGTACTATGGTAACACTGCCTGGCACCAGTCATTATCATACCTAATACCAGTAATTACTGATCGGTGTACTATGATAACACTGCCTGGCACAAGTCATTATCACACCTAATACCAGTAATTACTGATCGGTGTACTATGATAACACTGCCTGGCACAAGTCATTATCACAGCTAATACCAGTAATTACTGATCGGTGTACTATGGTAACACTGCCTGGCACAAGTCAATTATCACACCTAATACCAGTAATTACTGATCGGTGTACTATGGTAACACTGCCTGGCACAAGTCATTATCACACCTAATACCAGTAATTACTGATCGGTGTACTATGGTAACACTGCCTGGCACAAGTCATTATCATACCTAATACCAGTAATTACTGATCGGTGTACTATGGTAACACTGCCTGGCACAAGTCACTATCACACCTAATACCAGTAATTACTGATCGGTGTACTATGGTAACACTGCCTGGCACAAGTCACTATCACACCTAATACCAGTAATTACTGATCGGTGTACTATGGTAACACTGCCTGGCACAAGTCACTATCACACCTAATACCAGTAATTACTGATCGGTGTACTATGGTAACACTGCCTGGCACAAGTCATTATTACACCTAATACCAGTAATTACTGATCGGTGTACTATGGTAACACTGCCTGGCACAAGTCATTATCACACCTAATACCAGTAATTACTGATCGGTGTACTATGATAACACTGCCTGGCACAAGTCATTATTACACCTAATACCAGTAATTACTGATCGGTGTACTATGGTAACACTGCCTGGCACAAGTCATTATTACACCTAATACCAGTAATTACTGATCGGTGTACTATGGTAACACTGCCTGGCACAAGTCATTATCACACCTAATACCAGTAATTACTGATCGGTGTACTATGATAACACTGCCTGGCACAAGTCATTATTACACCTAATACCAGTAATTACTGATCGGTGTACTATGATAACACTGCCTGGCACAAGTCACTATCACTCCTAATACCAGTAATTACTGATCGGTGTACTATGGTAACACTGCCTGGCACAAGTCATTATTACACCTAATACCAGTAATTACTGATCGGTGTACTATGGTAACACTGCCTGGCACAAGTCATTATCACACCTAATACCAGTAATTACTGATCGGTGTACTATGGTAACACTGCCTGGCACAAGTCATTATTACACCTAATACCAGTAATTACTGATCGGTGTACTATGGTAACACTGCCTGGCACAAGTCATTATTACACCTAATACCAGTAATCACTGATCGGTGTACTATGGTAACACTGCCTGGCACAAGTCATTATCACACCTAATACCAGTAATTACTGATCGGTGTACTATGGTAACACTGCCTGGCACAAGTCATTATCACTCCTAATACCAGTAATTACTGATCGGTGTACTATGGTAACACTGCCTGGCACAAGTCACTATCACACCTAATACCAGTAATTACTGATCGGTGTACTATGATAACACTGCCTGGCACAAGTCATTATTACACCTAATACCAGTAATTACTGATCGGTGTACTATGGTAACACTGCCTGGCACAAGTCACTATCACACCTAATACCAGTAATTACTGATCGGTGTACTATGGTAACACTGCCTGGCACAAGTCATTATCACACCTAATACCAGTAATTACTGATCGGTGTACTATGATAACACTGCCTGGCACAAGTCATTATTACACCTAATACCAGTAATTACTGATCGGTGTACTATGATAACACTGCCTGGCACAAGTCATTATCACACCTAATACCAGTAATTACTGATCGGTGTACTATGATAACACTGCCTGGCACAAGTCATTATTACACCTAATACCAGTAATTACTGATCGGTGTACTATGGTAACACTGCCTGGCACAAGTCATTATTACACCTAATACCAGTAATCACTGATCGGTGTACTATGGTAACACTGCCTGGCACAAGTCATTATCACTCCTAATACCAGTAATTACTGATCGGTGTACTATGGTAACACTGCCTGGCACAAGTCATTATTACACCTAATACCAGTAATTACTGATCGGTGTACTATGGTAACACTGCCTGGCACAAGTCATTATCACACCTAATACCAGTAATTACTGATCGGTGTACTATGGTAACACTGCCTGGCACAAGTCACTATCACACCTAATACCAGTAATTACTGATCGGTGTACTATGGTAACACTGCCTGGCACAAGTCATTATCACACCTAATACCAGTAATTACTGATCGGTGTACTATGGTAACACTGCCTGGCACAAGTCATTATCACTCCTAATACCAGTAATTACTGATCGGTGTACTATGATAACACTGCCTGGCACAAGTCATTATTACACCTAATACCAGTAATTACTGATCGGTGTACTATGATAACACTGCCTGGCACAAGTCATTATTACACCTAATACCAGTAATTACTGATCGGTGTACTATGGTAACACTGCCTGGCACAAGTCATTATCACACCTAATACCAGTAATTACTGATCGGTGTACTATGATAACACTGCCTGGCACAAGTCATTATTACACCTAATACCAGTAATTACTGATCGGTGTACTATGGTAACACTGCCTGGCACAAGTCATTATCACTCCTAATACCAGTAATTACTGATCGGTGTACTATGATAACACTGCCTGGCACAAGTCATTATCACACCTAATACCAGTAATTACTGATCGGTGTACTATGGTAACACTGCCTGGCACAAGTCATTATCACTCCTAATACCAGTAATTACTGATCGGTGTACTATGGTAACACTGCCTGGCACAAGTCATTATCACACCTAATACCAGTAATTACTGATCGGTGTACTATGGTAACACTGCCTGGCACAAGTCATTATCACTCCTAATACCAGTAATTACTGATCGGTGTACTATGGTAACACTGCCTGGCACAAGTCATTATCACTCCTAATACCAGTAATTACTGATCGGTGTACTATGGTAACACTGCCTGGCTCAAGTCATTATCACACCTAATACCAGTAATTACTGATCGGTGTACTATGGTAACACTGCCTGGCACAAGTCATTATTACACCTAATACCAGTAATTACTGATCGGTGTACTATGGTAACACTGCCTGGCACAAGTCACTATCACTCCTAATACCAGTACTTACTGATCGGTGTACTATGATAACACTGCCTGGCACAAGTCATTATTACACCTAATACCAGTAATTACTGATCGGTGTACTATGGTAACACTTCCTGGCACAAGTCATTATTACACCTAATACCAGTAATTACTGATCGGTGTACTATGATAACACTGCCTGGCACAAGTCATTATCACACCTAATACCAGTAGTTACTGATCAGTGTACTATGATAACACTGCCTGGCACAAGTCATTATTACACCTAATACCAGTAATTACTGATCGGTGTACTATGGTAACACTTCCTGGCACAAGTCATTATCACACCTAATACCAGTAATTACTGATCGGTGTACTATGATAACACTGCCTGACACAAGTCATTATCACTCCTAATACCAGTAATTACTGATCGGTGTACTATGGTAACACTGCCTGGCACAAGTCATTATCACACCTAATACCAGTAATTACTGATCGGTGTACTATGATAACACTGCCTGGCACAAGTCATTATCACACCTAATATCAGTAATTACTGATCGGTCTACTATGATAATACTGCCTGGCACAAGTCATTATCACACCTAATACCAGTAATTACTGATAGGTGTACTATGATAACACTGCTTGGCACAAGTCATTATCACACCTAATACCAGTAATTACTGATCGGTGTACTATGGTAACACTGCCTGGCACAAGTCATTATCACACCTAATACCAGTAATTACTGATCGGTGTACTATGATAACACTGCCTGGCACAAGTCATTATCACACCTAATACCAGTAATTACTGATCGGTGTACTATGATAACACTGCCTGGCACAAGTCATTATCACACCTAATACCAGTAATTACTGATCGGTGTACTATGGTAACACTGCCTGGCACAAATCACTATCACACCTAATACCAGTAATTACTGATCGGTGTACTATGGTAACACTGCCTGGCACAAGTCATTATCACACCTAACACCAGTAATTACTGATCGGTGTACTATGGTAACACTGCCTGGCACAAGTCATTATCACACCTAATACCAGTAATTACTGATCGGTGTACTATGATAACACTGCCTGGCACAAGTCATTATCACACCTAATACCAGTAATTACTGATCGGTGTACTATGGTAACACTGCCTGGCACAAATCACTATCACACCTAATACCAGTAATTACTGATCGGTGTACTATGGTAGCACTGCCTGGCACAAGTCACTATCACTCCTAATACCAGTAATTACTGATCGGTGTACTATGGTAACGCTGCCTGGCACAAGTCACTATCACTCCTAGTACCAGTAATTACTGATCGGTGTACTATGATAACACTGCCTGGCACAAGTCATTATCACTCCTAATACCAGTAATTACTGATCGGTGTACTATGGTAACGCTGCCTGGCACAAGTCACTATCACTCCTAATACTAGTAATTACTGATCGGTGTACTATGATAACACTGCCTGGCACAAGTCACTATCACACCTAATACCAGTAATTACTGATCGGTGTACTATGGTAACACTGCCTGGCACAAGTCACTATCACTCCTAATACCAGTAATTACTGATCGGTGTACTATGATAACACTGCCTGGCACAAGTCATTATCACACCTAATACCAGTAATTACTGATCGGTGTACTATGATAACACTGCCTGGCACAAGTCAGTATCACACCTAATACCAGTAATTACTGATCGGTGTACTATGGTAACACTGCCTGGCACAAGTCATTATCACACCTAACACCAGTAATTACTGATCGGTGTACTATGATATCACTGCCTGGCACAAGTCATTATCACTCCTAATACCAGTAATTACTGATCGGTGTACTATGGTAACACTCCCTGGCACAAGTCATTATCACTCCTAATACCAGTAATTACTGATCGGTGTACTATGATAACACTGCCTGGCACAAGTCATTATCACTCCTAATACCAGTAATTACTGATCGGTGTACTATGGTAACACTGCCTGGCACAAGTCATTATCACACCTAATACCAGTAATTACTGATCGGTGTACTATGGTAACACTGCCTGGCACAAGTCATTATCACTCCTAATACCAATAATTACTGATCGGTGTACTATGGTAACACTCCCTGGCACAAGTCATTATCACTCCTAATACCAGTAATTACTGATCGGTGTACTATGATAACACTGCCTGGCACAAGTCACTATCACACCTAATACCAGTAATTACTGATCGTTGTACTATGGTAACACTGCCTGGTACAAGTCATTATCACACCTAACACCAGTAATTACTGATCGGTGTACTATGGTAACACTGCCTGGCACAAGTCATTATCACTCCTAATACCAATAATTACTGATCGGTGTACTATGGTAACACTGCCTGGCACAAGTCATTATCACTCCTAATACCAGTAATTACTGATCGGTGTACTATGGTAACACTGCCTGGTACAAGTCATTATCACTCCTAATACCAATAATTACTGATCGGTGTACTATGGTAACACTGCCTGGCACAAGTCATTATCACTCCTAATACCAGTAATTACTGATCGGTGTACTATGATAACACTGCCTGGCACAAGTCATTATCACACCTAACACCAGTAATTATTGATCGGTGTACTATGATATCACTGCCTGGCACAAGTCATTATCACACCTAATACCAGTAATTACTGATCGGTGTACTATGATAACACTGCCTGGCACAAGTCATTATCACTCCTAATACCAGTAATTACTTATCGGTTTACTATGGTAACACTGCCTGGCACAAGTCATTATCACACCTAACACCAGTAATTATTGATCGGTGTACTATGATATCACTGCCTGGCACAAGTCATTATCACACCTAATACCAGTAATTACTGATCGGTGTACTATGATAACACTGCCTGGCACAAGTCATTATCACTCCTAATACCAGTAATTACTTATCGGTTTACTATGATATCACTGCCTGGCACAAGTCATTATCACTCCTAATACCAGTAATTACTGATCGGTGTACTATGATAACACTGCCTGGCACAAGTCATTATCACACCTAATACCAGTAATTACTGATCGGTGTACTATGATAACACTGCCTGGCACAAGTCATTATCACACCTAATACCAGTAATTACTGATCGGTGTACTATGATAACACTGCCTGGCACAAGTCATTATCACACCTAATACCATTAATTACTGATCGGTGTACTATGATAACACTGCCTGGCACAAGTCATTATCACACCTAATACCAGTAATTAATGATCGGTGTACTATGGTAACACTGCCTGGCACAAGTCATTCTCACTCCTAATACCAGTAATTACTGATCGGTGTACTATGATAACACTGCCTGGCACAAGTCATTATCACACCTAATACCAGTAATTAATGATCGGTGTACTATGGTAACACTGCCTGGCACAAATCATTATCACACCTAATACCAGTAATTATTGATCGGTGTACTATGGTAACACTGCCTGGCACAAATCATTATCACACCTAATACCAGTAATTAATGATCGGTGTACTATGGTAACACTGCCTGGCACAAATCATTATCACACCTAATACCAGTAATTACTGATCGGTGTACTATGGTAACACTGCCTGGCACAAGTCACTATCACACCTAATACCAGTAATTACTGATCGGTGTACTATGATAACACTGCCTGGCACAAGTCACTATCACTCCTAATACCAGTAATTAATGATCGGTGTACTATGGCAACACTGCCTGGCACAAGTCATTCTCACTCCTAATACCAGTAATTACTGATCGGTGTACTATGATAACACTGCCTGGCACAAGTCATTATCACACCTAATACCAGTAATTACTGATCGGTGTACTATGGTAACACTGCCTGGCACAAGTCATTATCACACCTAATACCAGTAATTAATGATCGGTGTACTATGATAACACTGCCTGGCACAAGTCATTATCACTCCTAATACCAGTAATTACTGATCGGTGTACTATGGTAACACTGCCTGGCACAAGTCATTCTCACTCCTAATACCAGTAATTACTGATCGGTGTACTATGATAACACTGCCTGGCACAAGTCATTATCACACCTAATACCAGTAATTAATGATCGGTGTACTATGGTAACACTGCCTGGCACAAGTCATTATCACTCCTAATACCAGTAATCACTGATCGGTGTACTATGATAACACTGCCTGGCACAAGTCATTATCACACCTAATACCAGTAATTACTGATCGGTGTACTATGATAACACTGCCTGGCACAAGTCACTATCACACCTAATACCAGTAATTACTGATCGGTGTACTATGATAACACTGCCTGGCACAAGTCACTATCACTCCTAATACCAGTAATTACTGATCGGTGTACTATGATAACACTGCCTGGCACAAGTCATTATCACACCTAATACCAGTAATTACTGATCGGTGTACTATGGTAACACTGCCTGGCACAAGTCATTATCACTCCTAATACCAGTAATTACAGATCGGTGTACTATGGTAACACTGCCTGGCACAAGTCATTATCACTCCTAATACCAGTAATTACAGATCGGTGTACTATGATAACACTGCCTGGCACAAGTGATTATCACACCTAATACCAGTAATTACTGATCGGTGTACTATGATAACACTGCCTGGCACAAGTCATTATCACTCCTAATACCAGTAATTACTGATCGGTGTACTATGGTAACACTGCCTGGCACAAGTCACTATCACACCTAATACCAGAAATTACTGATCAGGATACTATGATAACACTGCCTGGCACAAGTCATTATCACTGCTAATACCAGTAATTACTGATCGGTGTACTATGATAACACTGCCTGGCAGAAGTCACTATCACACCTAATACCAGTAATTACTGATCGGTGTACTATGGTAACACTGCCTGGCACAAGTCATTATCACACCTAATACCAGTAATTACTGATCGGTGTACTATGGTAACACTGCCTGGCACAAGTCACTATCACACCTAATACCAGAAATTACTGATCAGGATACTATGATAACACTGCCTGGCACAAGTCATTATCACTCCTAATACCAGTAATTACTGATCGGTGTACTATGATAACACTGCCTGGCAGAAGTCACTATCACACCTAATACCAGTAATTACTGATCGGTGTACTATGGTAACACTGCCTGGCACAAGTCACTATCACACCTAATACCAGTAATTACTGATCGGTATACTATGATAACACTGCCTGGCACAAGTCATTATCACTCCTAATACCAGTAACTACTGATCGGTATACTATGATAACACTGCCTGGCACAAGTCAATATCACTCCTAATACCAGTAATTACTGATCGGTGTACTATGGTAACGCTGCCTGGCACAAGTCAATATCACACCTAATACCAGTAATTACTGATCGGTGTACTATGATAACACTACCTGGCACAAGTCATTATCACTCCTAATACCAGTAATTACTGATCGGTGTACTATGATAACACTGCCTGGCAGAAGTCACTATCACTCCTAATACCAGTAATTACTGATCGGTGTACTATGCTAACACTGCCTGGTACAAGTCACTATCACACCTAATACCAGTAATTACTGATCGGTGTACTATGGTAACACTGCCTGGCACAAGTCACTATCACTCCTAATACCAGTAATTACTGATCGGTGTACTATGATAACACTGCCTGGCACAAGTCATTATCACACCTAATACCAGTAGTTACTGATCGGTGTACTATGATAACACTGCCTGGCTGAAGTCACTATCACACCTAATACCAGTAATTACTGATCGGTGTACTATGGTAACACTGCCTGACACAAGTCATTATCACACCTAATACCAGTAATTACTGATCGGTGTACTATAGTAACACTGCCTGGCACAAGTCACTATCACACCTAATACCAGAAATTACTGATCAGGATACTATGATAACACTGCCTGGCACAAGTCATTATCACTCCTAATACCAGTAATTACTGATCGGTGTACTATGATAACACTGCCTGGCAGAAGTCACTATCACACCTAATACCAGAAATTACTGATCAGGATACTATGATAACACTGCCTGGCACAAGTCATTATCACACCTAATACCAGTAATTACTGATCGGTGTACTATGGTAACACTGCCTGGCACAAGTCACTATCACACCTAATACCAGTAATTACTGATCGGTATACTATGATAACACTGCCTGGCACAAGTCAATATCACTCCTAATACCAGTAATTACTGATCGGTGTACTATGGTAACACTGCCTGGCACAAGTCATTATCACTCCTAATACCAGTAATTACTGATCGGTGTACTATGATAACACTGCCTGGCAGAAGTCACTATCACACCTAATACCAGTAATTACTGATCGGTGTACTATGGTAACACTGCCTGGCACAAGTCACTATCACACCTAATACCAGTAATTACTGATCGGTGTACTATGATAACACTGCCTGGCACAAGTCACTATCACACCTAATACCAGTAATTACTGATCGGTATACTATGATAACACTGCCTGGCACAAGTCATTATCACTCCTAATACCAGTAACTACTGATCGGTATACTATGATAACACTGCCTGGCACAAGTCATTATCACTCCTAATACCAGTAATTACTGATCGGTGTACTATGATAACACTGCCTGGCACAAGTCAATATCACTCCTAATACCAGTAATTACTGATCGGTGTACTATGGTAACACTGCCTGGCACAAGTCAATATCACTCCTAATACCAGTAATTACTGATCGGTGTACTATGATAACACTGCCTGGCACAAGTCAATATCACTCCTAATACCAGTAATTACTGATCGGTGTACTATGGTAACACTGCCTGGCACAAGTCAATATCACTCCTAATACCAGTAATTACTGATCGGTGTACTATGATAACACTGCCTGGCACAAGTCAATATCACTCCTAATACCAGTAATTACTGATCGGTGTACTATGGTAACACTGCCTGGCACAAGTCATTATCACTCCTAATACCAGTAATTACTGATCGGTGTACTATGATAACACTGCCTGGCAGAAGTCACTATCACTCCTAATACCAGTAATTACTGATCGGTGTACTATGATAACACTACCTGGCACAAGTCATTATCACTCCTAATACCAGTAATTACTGATCGGTGTACTATGATAACACTGCCTGGCAGAAGTCACTATCACACCTAATACCAGTAATTACTGATCGGTGTACTATGATAACACTACCTGGCACAAGTCATTATCACTCCTAATACCAGTAATTACTGATCGGTGTACTATGGTAACACTGCCTGGCAGAAGTCACTATCACTCCTAATACCAGTAATTACTGATCGGTGTACTATGATAACACTACCTGGCACAAGTCATTATCACTCCTAATACCAGTAATTACTGATCGGTGTACTATGATAACACTGCCTGGCACAAGTCACTATCACACCTAATACCAGTAATTACTGATCGGTGTACTATGATAACACTGCCTGGCAGAAGTCACTATCACTCCTAATACCAGTAATTACTGATCGGTGTACTATGCTAACACTGCCTGGCACAAGTCACTATCACTCCTAATACCAGTAATTACTGATCGGTGTACTATGGTAACACTGCCTGGCACAAGTCATTATCACACCTAATACCAGTAATTACTGTTCATGATACTATGATAACACTGCCTGGCACAAGTCATTATCGCACCTAATACCAGTAATTACTGATCATGATACTATGGTAACACTGCCTGGCACAAGTCATTATCGCACCTAATACCAGTAATTACTGATCATGATACTATGGTAACACTGCCTGGCACAAGTCATTATCGCACCTAATACCAGTAATTACTGATCATGATACTATGATAACACTGCCTGGCACAAGTCATTATCACACCTAATACCAGTAATTACTGATCATGATACTATGATAACACTGCCTGGCACAAGTCATTATCACACCTAATACCAGTAATTACTGATCATGATACTATGGTAACACTGCCTGGCACAAGTCATTATTACACCTAATACCAGTAATTACTGATCGGTGTACTATGGTAACACTGCCTGGCACAAGTCATTATCACACCTAATACCAGTAATTACTGATCGGTGTACTTTGATAACACTGCCTGGCACAAGTCATTATCACACCTAATACCAGTCTTTACTGATCGGTGTACTATGGTAACACTGCCTGGCACAAGTCATTATCACACCTAATACCAGTAATTACTGATCATGATACTATGGTAACACTGCCTGGCACAAGTCATTATCGCACCTAATACCAGTAATTACTGATCATGATACTATGATAACACTGCCTGGCACAAGTCACTATCACACCTAATACCAGTAATTACTGATCGGTGTACTATGGTAACACTGCCTGGCACAAGTCATTATCACACCTAATACCAGTAATTACTGATCGGTGTACTATGATAACACTGCCCGGCACAAGTCATTATCACTCCTAATACCAGTAATTACTGATCGGTGTACTATGATAACACTGCCTGGCACAAGTCATTGTCACTCCTAATACCAGTAATTACTGTTCGGTGTACTATGATAACACTGCCTGGCACAAGTCATTCTCACAACTAATACCAGTAATTACTGATCGGTGTACCATGATAACACTGCCTGGCACAAGTCATTATCACACCTAATACCAGTAATTACTGATCGGTGTACTATGATAACACTGCCTGGCACAAGTCATTATCACACCTTTTACCAGTAATTACTGATCAGTGTACTATGATAACACTGCCTGGCACAAGTCACTATCACACCTAATATCAGTAATTACTGATCGGTGTACTATGGTAACACTGCCTGGCACAAGTCATTATCACAACTAATACCAGTAATTACTGATCGGTGTACTATGATAACACTGCCTGGCACAAGTCATTATCACAACTAATACCAGTAATTACTGATCGGTGTACTATGGTAACACTGCCTGGCACAAGTCATTATCACTCCTAATACCAGTAATTACTGATCGGTGTACTATGGTAACACTGCCTGGCACAAGTCATTATCACAACTAATACCAGTAATTACTGATCGGTGTACTATGGTAACACTGCCTGGCACAAGTCATTATCACTCCTAATACCAGTAATTACTGATCGGTGTACTATGGTAACACTGCCTGGCACAAGTCATTATCACAACTAATACCAGTAATTACTGATCGGTGTACTATGGTAACACTGCCTGGCACAAGTCATTATCACTCCTAATACCAGTAATTACTGATCGGTGTACTATGGTAACACTGCCTGGCACAAGTCACTATCACTCCTAATACCAGTAATTACTGATCGGTGTACTATGGTAACACTGCCTGGCACAAGTCATTATCACTCCTAATACCAGTAATTACTGATCGGTGTACTATGATAACACTGCCTGGCACAAGTCATTATCACTCCTAATACCAGTAATTACTGATCGGTGTACTATGATAACACTGCCTGGCACAAGTCATTATCACACCTAATACCAGTAATTACTGATCGGTGTACTATGATAACACTGCCTGGCACAAGTCACTATCACACCTAATATCAGTAATTACTGATCGGTGTACTATGATAACACTGCCTGGCACAAGGCACAATCACTCCTAATACCAGTAATTACTGATCGGTGTACTATGATAACACTGCCTGGCACAAGTCATTCTCACAACTAATACCAGTAATTACTGATCGGTGTACTATGATAACACTGCCTGGCACAAGTCACTATCACACCTAATATCAGTAATTACTGATCGGTGTACTATGATAACACTGCCTGGCACAAGTCACTATCACTCCTAATACCAGTAATTACTGATCGGTGTACTATGGTAACACTTCCTGGCACAAGTCATTATCACTCCTAATACCAGTAATTACTGATCGGTGTACTATGGTAACACTGCCTGGCACAAGTCATTATCACTCCTAATACCAGTAATTACTGATCGGTGTACTATGGTAACACTGCCTGGCACAAGTCATTATCACTCCTAATACCAGTAATTACTGATCGGTGTACTATGGTAACACTGCCTGGCACAAGTCATTATCACTCCTAATACCAGTAATTACTGATCGGTGTACTATGGTAACACTGCCTGGCACAAGTCATTATCACTCCTAATACCAGTAATTACTGATCGGTGTACTATGGTAACACTGCCTGGCACAAGTCATTATCACTCCTAATACCAGTAATTACTGATCGGTGTACTATGGTAACACTGCCTGGCACAAGTCATTATCACTCCTAATACCAGTAATTACTGATCGGTGTACTATGGTAACACTGCCTGGCACAAGTCATTATCACTCCTAATACCAGTAATTACTAATCGGTGTACTATGGTAACACTGCCTGGCACAAGTCATTATTACACCTAATACCAGTAATTACTGATCGGTGTACTATGATAACAGTGCCTGGCACAAGTCACTATCACTCCTAATACCAGTAATTACTGATCGGTGTACTATGGTAACACTGCCTGGCACAAGTCATTATTACACCTAATATCAGTAATTACTGATCGGTGTACTATGATAACACTGCCTGGCACAAGGCACTATGACTCCTAATACCAGTAATTACTGATCGGTGTACTATGGTAACACTTCCTGGCACAAGTCATTATCACTCCTAATACCAGTAATTACTGATCGGTGTACTATGGTAACACTGCCTGGCACAAGTCATTATCACAACTAAAACCAGTAATTACTGATCGGTGTACTATGGTAACACTGCCTGGCACAAGTCATTATCACTCCTAATACCAGTAATTACTGATCGGTGTACTATGGTAACACTGCCTGGCACAAGTCATTATCACTCCTAATACCAGTAATTACTAATCGGTGTACTATGGTAACACTGCCTGGCACAAGTCATTATTACACCTAATACCAGTAATTACTGATCGGTGTACTATGATAACAGTGCCTGGCACAAGTCACTATCACTCCTAATACCAGTAATTACTGATCGGTGTACTATGGTAACACTGCCTGGCACAAGTCATTATTACACCTAATATCAGTAATTACTGATCGGTGTACTATGATAACACTGCCTGGCACAAGGCACTATGACTCCTAATACCAGTAATTACTGATCGGTGTACTATGGTAACACTTCCTGGCACAAGTCATTATCACTCCTAATACCAGTAATTACTGATCGGTGTACTATGGTAACACTGCCTGGCACAAGTCATTATCACAACTAATACCAGTAATTACTGATCGGTGTACTATGGTAACACTGCCTGGCACAAGTCATTATCACTCCTAATACCAGTAATTACTGATCGGTGTACTATGGTAACACTGCCTGGCACAAGTCATTATCACTCCTAATACCAGTAATTACTGATCGGTGTACTATGGTAACACTGCCTGGCACAAGTCATTATCACTCCTAATGCCAGTAATTACTGATCGGTGTACTATGATAACACTGCCTGGCACAAGTCACTATCACACCTAATACCAGTAATTACTGATCGGTGTACTATGATAACACTGCCTGGCACAAGTCATTCTCACAACTAATACCAGTAATTACTGATCGGTGTACTATGATAACACTGCCTGGCACAAGTCACTATCACACCTAATACCAGTAATTACTGATCGGTGTACTATGATAACACTGCCTGGCACAAGTCATTCTCACAACTAATACCAGTAATTACTGATCGGTGTACTATGATAACACTGCCTGGCACAAGTGATTCTCACAACTAATACCAGTAATTACTAATCGGTGTACTATGGTAACACTGCCTGGCACAAGTCATTCTCACAACTAATACCAGTAATTACTGATCGGTGTACTATGATAACACTGCCTGGCACAAGTCATTATCACACCTAATACCAGTAATTACTGATCGGTGTACTATGGTAACACTGCCTGGCACAAGTCATTATCACTCCTAATATCAGTAATTACTGATCGGTGTACTATGATAACACTGCCTGGCACGAGTAATTATCACTCCTAATACCAGTAATTACTGATCGGTGTACTATGGTAACACTGCCTGGCACAAGTCATTATCACACCTAATACCAGTAATTACTGATCGGTGTACTATGGTAACACTGCCTGGCACAAGTCATTATCACTCCTAATATCAGTAATTACTGATCGGTGTACTATGATAACACTGCCTGGCACGAGTAATTATCACTCCTAATATCAGTAATTACTGATCGGTGTACTATGGTAACACTGCCTGGCACAAGTCACTATCACACCTAATACCAGTAATTACTGATCGGTGTACTATGATAACACTGCCTGGCACAAGTCATTATCACACCTAATACCAGTAATTACTGATCGGTGTACTATGATAACACTGCCTGGCACAAGTCATTATCACACCTAATACCAGTAATTACTGATCGGTGTACTATGGTAACACTGCCTGGCACGAGTAATTATCACTCCTAATATCAGTAATTACTGATCGGTGTACTATGGTAACACTGCCTGGCACAAGTCACTATCACACCTAATACCAGTAATTACTGATTGGTGTACTATGGTAACACTGCCTGGCACAAGTCATTATCACTCCTAATATCAGTAATTACTGATCGGTGTACTATGATAACACTGCCTGGCACGAGTAATTATCACTCCTAATATCAGTAATTACTGATCGGTGTACTATGGTAACACTGCCTGGCACAAGTCACTATCACACCTAATACCAGTAATTACTGATCGGTGTACTATGATAACACTGCCTGGCACAAGTCATTCTCACAACTAATACCAGTAATTACTGATCGGTGTACTATGATAACACTGCCTGGCACAAGTCATTATCACACCTAATACCAGTAATTACTGATCGGTGTACTATGATAACACTGCCTGGCACAAGTCATTATTACACCTAATACCAGTAATTACTGATCGGTGTACTATGGTAACACTGCCTGGCACAAGTCACTATCACTCCTAATACCAGTAATTACTGATCGGTGTACTATGATAACACTGCCTGGCACAAGTCATTATTACACCTAATACCAGTAATTACTGATCGGTGTACTATGATAACACTGCCTGGCACAAGTCACTATCACTCCTAATACCAGTAATTACTGATCGGTGTACTATGATAACACTGCCTGGCACAAGTCATTATTACACCTAATACCAGTAATTACTGATCGGTGTACTATGATAACACTGCCTGGCACAAGTCATTATCACACCTAATACCAGTAATTACTGATCGGTGTACTATGATAACACTGCCTGGCACAAGTCACTATCACTCCTAATACCAGTAATTACTGATCGGTGTACTATGATAACACTGCCTGGCACAAGTCACTATCACACCTAATACCAGTAATTACTGATCAGGATACTATGGTAACACTGCCTGGCACAAGTCATTATCACTCCTAATACCAGTAATTACTGATCAGGATACTATGGTAACACTGCCTGGCACAAGTCATTATCACACCTAATACCAGTAATTACTGATCGGTGTACTATGATAACACTGCCTGGTACAAGTCACTATCACACCTATTACCAGTAATTACTGATCGGTGTACTATGGTAACACTGCCTGGCACAAGTCATTATCACTCCTAATACCAGTAATTACTGATCGGTGTACTATGGTAACACTGCCTGGCACAAGTCATTATCACACCTAATACCAGTAATTACTGATCAGGATACTATGGTAACACTGCCTGGCACAAGTCATTATCACACCTAATACCAGTAATTACTGATCGGTGTACTATGATAACACTGCCTGGCACAAGTCACTATCACACCTAATACCAGTAATTACTGATCGGTGTACTATGATAACACTGCCTGGCACAAGTCATTATCACACCTAATACCAGTAATTACTGATCAGGATACTATGGTAACACTGCCTGGCACAAGTCATTATCACACCTAATACCAGTAATTACTGATCGGTGTACTATGGTAACACTGCCTGGCACAAGTCATTATCACACCTAATACCAGTAATTACTGATCAGGATACTATGGTAACACTGCCTGGCACAAGTCACTATCACACCTATTACCAGTAATTACTGATCGGTGTACTATGATAACACTGCCTGGCACAAGTCATTATCACTCCTAATACCAGTAATTACTGATCGGTGTACTATGATAACACTGCCTGGCACAAGTCATTATCACTCCTAATACCAGTAATTACTGATCGGTGTACTATGATAACACTGCCTGGCACAAGTCATTATTACACCCAATACCAGTAATTACTGATCGGTGTACTATGGTAACACTGCCTGGTACAAGTCACTATCACACCTATTACCAGTAATTACTGATCGGTGTACTATGATAACACTGCCTGGCACAAGTCATTATCACTCCTAATACCAGTAATTACTGATCGGTGTACTATGGTAACCCTGCCTGGCACAAGTCATTATTACACCCAATACCAGTAATTACTGATCGGTGTACTATGGTAACACTGCCTGGCACAAGTCATTCTCACTCCTAATATCAGTAATTACTGATCGGTGTACTATGATAACACTGCCTGGCACAAGTCATTATCACTCCTAATACCAGTAATTACTGATAGGTGTACTATGATAACACTGCCTGGCACAAGTCATTATCACACCTAATACCAGTAATTACTGATCGGTGTACTATGATAATACTGCCTGGCACAAGTCATTATCACTCCTAATACCAGTAATTACTGATAGGTGTACTATGATAACACTGCCTGACACAAGTCATTATCACACCTAATACCAGTAATTACTGATCGGTGTACTATGATAATACTGCCTGGCACAAGTCATTATCACTCCTAATACCAGTAATTACTGATAGGTGTACTATGATAACACTGCCTGACACAAGTCATTATCACTCCTAATACCAGTAATTACTGATCGGTGTACTATGGTAACACTGCCTGACACAAGTCATTATCACACCTAATACCAGTAATTACTGATCGGTGTACTATGATAATACTGCCTGGCACAAGTCATTATCACTCCTAATACCAGTAATTACTGATAGGTGTACTATGATAACACTGCCTGACACAAGTCATTATCACACCTAATACCAGTAATTACTGATCGGTGTACTATGATAACACTGCCTGGCACAAGTCATTATCACACCTAATATCAGTAATTACTGATCGGTCTACTATGATAACACTGCCTAGCACAAGTCATTATCACACCTAATATCAGTAATTACTGATCGGTGTACTATGGTAACACTGCCTGGCACAAGTCATTATTACACCCAATACCAGTAATTACTGATCGGTTTACTATGATAACACTGCCTGGCACAAGTCATTCTCACTCCTAATACCAGTAATTACTGATCGGTGTACTATGATAACACTGCCTGGCACAAGTCATTATCACACCTAATACCAGTAATTACTGATCGGTGTACTATGGTAACACTGCCTGGCACAAGTCATTATCACACCTAATACCAGTAATTACTGATCGGTGTACTATGGTAACACTGCCTGGCACAAGTCATTATCACACCTAATACCAGTAATTACTGATCGGTGTACTATGGTAACACTGCCTGGCACAAGTCATTATTACACCCAATACCAGTAATTACTGATCGGTGTACTATGGTAACACTGCCTGGCACAAGTCATTATTACACCTAATACCAGTAATTACTGATCGGTGTACTATGGTAACACTGCCTGGCACAAGTCATTATTACACCCAATACCAGTAATTACTGATCGGTGTACTATGGTAACACTGCCTGGCACAAGTCATTATTACACCCAATACCAGTAATTACTGATCGGTGTACTATGGTAACACTGCCTGGCACAAGTCACTATCACACCTAATACCAGTAATTACTGATCGGTGTACTATGATAACACTGCCTGGCACAAGTCACTATCACACCTAATACCAGTAATTACTGATCGGTGTACTATGGTAACACTGCCTGGCACAAGTCATTATTACACCCAATACCAGTAATTACTGATCGGTTTACTATGATAACACTGCCTGGCACAAGTCATTCTGACTCCTAATACCAGTAATTACTGATCGGTGTACTATGATAACACTGCCTGGCACAAGTCATTATCACTCCTAATACCAGTAATTACTGATCGGGGTACTATGATAACACTGCCTGGCACAAGTCATTATTACACCCAATACCAGTAATTACTGATCGGTGTACTATGATAACACTGCCTGGCACAAGTCATTCTGACTCCTAATACCAGTAATTACTGATCGGTGTACTATGATAACACTGCCTGGCACAAGTCATTATCACTCCTAATACCAGTAATTACTGATCGGTGTACTATGATAACACTGCCTGGCACAAGTCATTATTACACCCAATACCAGTAATTACTGATCGGTGTACTATGGTAACACTGCCTGGTACAAGTCACTATCACACCTATTACCAGTAATTACTGATCGGTGTACTATGATAACACTGCCTGGCACAAGTCATTATCACTCCTAATACCAGTAATTACTGATCGGTGTACTATGATAACACTGCCTGGCACAAGTCATTATTACACCCAATACCAGTAATTACTGATCGGTGTACTATGATAACACTGCCTGGCACAAGTCATTCTCACTCCTAATATCAGTAATTACTGATCGGTCTACTATGATAATACTGCCTGGCACAAGTCATTATCACTCCTAATACCAGTAATTACTGATCGGTGTACTATGATAACACTGCCTGGCACAAGTCATTATCACACCTAATACCAGTAATTACTGATCGGTGTACTATGATAACACTGCCTGGCACAAGTCATTATCACACCTAATATCAGAAATTACTGATCGGTCTACTATGATAACACTGCCTGGCACAAGTCATTATCACACCTAATATCAGTAATTACTGATCGGTGTACTATGGTAACACTGCCTGGCACAAGTCATTATTACACCCAATACCAGTAATTACTGATCGGTTTACTATGATAACACTGCCTGGCACAAGTCATTCTCACTCCTAATACCAGTAATTACTGATCGGTGTACTATGATAACACTGCCTGGCACAAGTCATTATCACACCTAATACCAGTAATTACTGATCGGTGTACTATGGTAACACTGCCTGGCACAAGTCATTATCACACCTAATACCAGTAATTACTGATCGGTGTACTATGGTAACACTGCCTGGCACAAGTCATTATCACACCTAATACCAGTAATTACTGATCGGTGTACTATGGTAACACTGCCTGGCACAAGTCATTATCACACCTAATACCAGTAATTACTGATCGGTGTACTATGATAACACTGCCTGGCACAAGTCACTATCACACCTAATACCAGTAATTACTGATCGGTGTACTATGATAACACTGCCTGGAACAAGTCATTATCACACCTAATATCAGTAATTACTGATCGGTGTACTATGATAACACTGCCTGGCACAAGTCACTATCACTACTAATACCAGTAATTACTGATCGGTGTACTATGATAACACTGCCTGGCACAAGTCATTATCACACCTAATATCAGTAATTACTGATCGGTCTACTATGATAACACTGCCTGGCACAAGTCATTATCACACCTAATATCAGTAATTACTGATCGGTGTACTATGGTAACACTGCCTGGCACAAGTCACTATCACTCCTAATACCAGTAATTACTGATCGGTGTACTATGGTAACACTGCCTGGCACAAGTCATTCTCACTCCTAATACCAGTAATTACTGATCGGTGTACTATGGTAACACTGCCTGGCACAAGTCATTATCACACCTAATACCAGTAATTACTGATCGGTGTACTATGGTAACACTGCCTGGGACAAGTCATTATCACACCTAATACCAGTAATTACTGATCGGTGTACTATGGTAACACTGCCTGGCACAAGTCATTATTACACCCAATACCAGTAATTACTGATCGGTGTACTATGGTAACACTGCCTGGCACAAGTCATTATTACACCCAATACCAGTAATTACTGATCGGTTTACTATGATAACACTGCCTGGCACAAGTCATTCTCACTCCTAATACCAGTAATTACTGATCGGTGTACTATGGTAACACTGCCTGGCACAAGTCATTATCACACCTAATACCAGTAATTACTGATCGGTGTACTATGGTAACACTGCCTGGCACAAGTCATTATCACACCTAATACCAGTAATTACTGATCGGTGTACTATGGTAACACTGCCTGGCACAAGTCATTATTACACCCAATACCAGTAATTACTGATCGGTGTACTATGGTAACACTGCCTGGCACAAGTCATTATTACACCCAATACCAGTAATTACTGATCGGTGTACTATGGTAACACTGCCTGGCACAAGTCACTATCACACCTAATACCAGTAGTTACTGATCGGTGTACTATGATAACACTGCCTGGCACAGTCATTATCACACCTAATACCAGTAATTACTGATCGGTGTACTATGATAACACTGCCTGGCACAAGTCACTATCACACCTAATACCAGTAATTACTGATCGGTGTACTATGGTAACACTGCCTGGCACAAGTCATTATCACACCTAATACCAGTAATTACTGATAGGTGTACTATGATAACACTGCCTGGGACAAGTCATTATCACACCTAATATCAGTAATTACTGATCGGTGTACTATGGTAACACTGCCTGGCACAAGTCATTATCACACCTAATATCAGTAATTACTGATCGGTGTACTATGGTAACACTGCCTGCCACAAGTCATTATCACTCCTAATACCAGTAATTACTGATCGGTGTACTATGGTAACACTGCCTGGCACAAGTCACTATCACACCTAATACCAGTAGTTACTGATCGGTGTACTATGATAACACTGCCTGGCACAGTCATTATCACACCTAATACCAGTAATTACTGATCGGTGTACTATGATAACACTGCCTGGCACAAGTCACTATCACACCTAATACCAGTAATTACTGATCGGTGTACTATGGTAACACTGCCTGGCACAAGTCATTATCACACCTAATATCAGTAATTACTGATCGGTGTACTATGGTAACACTGCCTGGCACAAGTCATTATCACACCTAATATCAGTAATTACTGATCGGTGTACTATGGTAACACTGCCTGGCACAAGTCATTATTACACCCAATACCAGTAATTACTGATCGGTTTACTATGATAACACTGCCTGGCACAAGTTATTCTCACTCCTAATACCAGTAATTACTGATCGGTGTACTATGATAACACTGCCTGGCACAAGTCATTTTTACACCCAATACCAGTAATTACTGATCGGTGTACTATGGTAACACTGCCTGGTACAAGTCACTATCACACCTATTACCAGTAATTACTGATCGGTGTACTATGATAACACTGCCTGGCACAAGTCATTATCACTCCTAATACCAGTAATTACTGATCGGTGTACTATGGTAACACTGCCTGGCACAAGTCATTATTACACCCAATACCAGTAATTACTGATCGGTTTACTATGATAACACTGCCTGGCACAAGTCATTCTCACTCCTAATACCAGTAATTACTGATCGGTGTACTATGATAACACTGCCTGGCACAAGTCATTATTACACCCAATACCAGTAATTACTGATCGGTGTACTATGGTAACACTGCCTGGTACAAGTCACTATCACACCTATTACCAGTAATTACTGATCGGTGTACTATGATAACACTGCCTGGCACAAGTCATTATCACTCCTAATATCAGTAATTACTGATCGGTCTACTATGATAATACTGCCTGGCACAAGTCATTATCACTCCTAATACCAGTAATTACTGATCGGTGTACTATGATAACACTGCCTGGCACAAGTCACTATCACACCTAATACCAGTAATTACTGATCGGTGTACTATGATAACACTGCCTGGCACAAGTCATTATCACACCTAATATCAGTAATTACTGATCGGTGTACTATGGTAACACTGCCTGGCACAAGTCATTATTACACCCAATACCAGTAATTACTGATCGGTTTACTATGATAACACTGCCTGGCACAAGTCATTCTCACTCCTAATACCAGTAATTACTGATCGGTGTACTATGATAACACTGCCTGGCACAAGTCATTATCACACCTAATACCAGTAATTACTGATCGGTGTACTATGGTAACACTGCCTGGCACAAGTCATTATCACACCTAATACCAGTAATTACTGATCGGTGTACTATGGTAACACTGCCTGGCACAAGTCATTATTACACCCAATACCAGTAATTACTGATCGGTGTACTATGGTAACACTGCCTGGCACAAGTCATTATTACACCCAATACCAGTAATTACTGATCGGTGTACTATGGTAACACTGCCTGGCACAAGTCACTATCACACCTAATACCAGTAGTTACTGATCGGTGTACTATGATAACACTGCCTGGCACAAGTCACTATCACACCTAATACCAGTAATTACTGATCGGTGTACTATGGTAACACTGCCTGGCACAAGTCACTATCACACCTAATACCAGTAATTACTGATCGGTGTACTATGGTAACACTGCCTGGCACAAGTCATTATCACACCTAATACCAGTAATTACTGATCGGTGTACTATGATAACACTGCCTGGCACAAGTCACTATCACACCTAATACCAGTAATTACTGATCGGTGTACTATGGTAACACTGCCTGGCACAAGTCACTATCACACCTAATACCAGTAATTACTGATCGGTGTACTATGGTAACACTGCCTGGCACAAGTCATTATCACACCTAATACCAGTAATTACTGATAGGTGTACTATGATAACACTGCCTGGCACAAGTCATTATCACACCTAATATCAGTAATTACTGATCGGTGTACTATGGTAACACTGCCTGGCACAAGTCATTCTCACTCCTAATACCAGTAATTACTGATCGGTGTACTATGATAACACTGCCTGGCACAAGTCATTATTACACCCAATACCAGTAATTACTGATCGGTGTACTATGGTAACACTGCCTGGCACAAGTCATTATTACACCCAATACCAGTAATTACTGATCGGTGTACTATGGTAACACTGCCTGGCACAAGTCATTATTAAACCTAATACCAGTAATTACTGATCGGTGTACTATGATAACACTGCCTGGCACAAGTCATTATCACTCCTAATACCAGTAATTACTGATCGGTGTACTATGGTAACCCTGCCTGGCACAAGTCATTATTACACCCAATACCAGTAATTACTGATCGGTGTACTATGATAACACTGCCTGGCACAAGTCATTCTCACTCCTAATATCAGTAATTACTGATCGGTCTACTATGATAATACTGCCTGGCACAAGTCATTATCACTCCTAATACCAGTAATTACTGATCGGTGTACTATGATAACACTGCCTGGCACAAGTCATTATCACACCTAATACCAGTAATTACTGATCGGTGTACTATGATAACACTGCCTGGCACAAGTCATTATCACACCTAATATCAGTAATTACTGATCGGTCTACTATGATAACACTGCCTGGCACAAGTCATTATCACACCTAATATCAGTAATTACTGATCGGTGTACTATGGTAACACTGCCTGGCACAAGTCATTATTACACCCAATACCAGTAATTACTGATCGGTTTACTATGATAACACTGCCTGGCACAAGTCATTCTCACTCCTAATACCAGTAATTACTGATCGGTGTACTATGATAACACTGCCTGGCACAAGTCATTATCACACCTAATACCAGTAATTACTGATCGGTGTACTATGATAACACTGCCTGGCACAAGTCATTATCACACCTAATACCAGTAATTACTGATCGGTGTACTATGGTAACACTGCCTGGCACAAGTCATTATCACACCTAATACCAGTAATTACTGATCGGTGTACTATGGTAACACTGCCTGGCACAAGTCATTATCACACCTAATACCAGTAATTACTGATCGGTGTACTATGGTAACACTGCCTGGCACAAGTCATTATTACACCCAATACCAGTAATTACTGATCGGTGTACTATGATAACACTGCCTGGCACAAGTCATTCTCACTCCTAATGTCAGTAATTACTGATCGGTCTACTATGATAATACTGCCTGGCACAAGTCATTATCACTCCTAATACCAGTAATTACTGATAGGTGTACTATGATAACACTGCCTGGCACAAGTCATTATCACACCTAATACCAGTAATTACTGATCGGTGTACTATGATAACACTGCCTGGCACAAGTCATTATCACACCTAATATCAGTAATTACTGATCGGTCTACTATGATAACACTGCCTGGCACAAGTCATTATCACACCTAATATCAGTAATTACTGATCGGTGTACTATGGTAACACTGCCTGGCACAAGTCACTATCACTCCTAATACCAGTAATTACTGATCGGTGTACTATGGTAACACTGCCTGGCACAAGTCATTCTCACTCCTAATACCAGTAATTACTGATCGGTGTACTATGGTAACACTGCCTGGCACAAGTCATTATCACACCTAATACCAGTAATTACTGATCGGTGTACTATGGTAACACTGCCTGGCACAAGTCATTATCACACCTAATACCAGTAATTACTGATCGGTGTACTATGGTAACACTGCCTGGCACAAGTCATTATTACACCCAATACCAGTAATTACTGATCGGTGTACTATGGTAACACTGCCTGGCACAAGTCATTATTACACCCAATACCAGTAATTACTGATCGGTTTACTATGATAACACTGCCTGGCACAAGTCATTCTCATTCCTAATACCAGTAATTACTGATCGGTGTACTATGGTAACACTGCCTGGCACAAGTCATTATCACACCTAATACCAGTAATTACTGATCGGTGTACTATGGTAACACTGCCTGGCACAAGTCATTATCACACCTAATACCAGTAATTACTGATCGGTGTACTATGGTAACACTGCCTGGCACAAGTCACTATCACACCTAATACCAGTAATTACTGATCGGTGTACTATGGTAACACTGCCTGGCACAAGTCATTATTACACCCAATACCAGTAATTACTGATCGGTGTACTATGGTAACACTGCCTGGCACAAGTCATTATTACACCCAATACCAGTAATTACTGATCGGTGTACTATGGTAACACTGCCTGGCACAAGTCACTATCACACCTAATACCAGTAGTTACTGATCGGTGTACTATGATAACACTGCCTGGCACAGTCATTATCACACCTAATACCAGTAATTACTGATCGGTGTACTATCATAACACTGCCTGGCACAAGTCACTATCACACCTAATACCAGTAATTACTGATCGGTGTACTATGATAACACTGCCTGGCACAAGTCACTATCACACCTAATACCAGTAATTACTGATAGGTGTACTATGATAACACTGCCTGGGACAAGTCATTATCACTCCTAATACCAGTAATTACTGATCGGTGTACTATGATAACACTGCCTGGCACAAGTCATTATCACACCTAATATCAGTAATTACTGATCGGTGTACTATGGTAACACTGCCTGGCACAAGTCATTATCACTCCTAATACCAGTAATTACTGATCGGTGTACTATGGTAACACTGCCTGGCACAAGTCACTATCACACCTAATACCAGTAGTTACTGATCGGTGTACTATGATAACACTGCCTGGCACAGTCATTATCACACCTAATACCAGTAATTACTGATCGGTGTACTATGATAACACTGCCTGGCACAAGTCACTATCACACCTAATACCAGTAATTACTGATCGGTGTACTATGGTAACACTGCCTGGCACAAGTCATTATCACACCTAATACCAGTAATTACTGATAGGTGTACTATGATAACACTGCCTGGGACAAGTCATTATCACACCTAATATCAGTAATTACTGATCGGTGTACTATGGTAACACTGCCTGGCACAAGTCACTATCACTCCTAATACCAGTAATTACTGATCGGTGTACTATGGTAACACTGCCTGGCGCAAGTCATTATCACACCTAATATCAGTAATTACTGATCGGTGTACTATGGTAACACTGCCTGGCACAAGTCATTATTACACCCAATACCAGTAATTACTGATCGGTTTACTATGATAACACTGCCTGGCACAAGTCATTCTCACTCCTAATACCAGTAATTACTGATCGGTGTACTATGATAACACTGCCTGGCACAAGTCATTATTACACCCAATACCAGTAATTACTGATCGGTGTACTATGGTAACACTGCCTGGTACAAGTCACTATCACACCTATTACCAGTAATTACTGATCGGTGTACTATGATAACACTGCCTGGCACAAGTCATTATCACTCCTAATACCAGTAATTACTGATCGGTGTACTATGGTAACACTGCCTGGCACAAGTCATTATTACACCCAATACCAGTAATTACTGATCGGTTTACTATGATAACACTGCCTGGCACAAGTCATTCTCACTCCTAATACCAGTAATTACTGATCGGTGTACTATGATAACACTGCCTGGCACAAGTCATTATTACACCCAATACCAGTAATTACTGATCGGTGTACTATGGTAACACTGCCTGGTACAAGTCACTATCACACCTATTACCAGTAATTACTGATCGGTGTACTATGATAACACTGCCTGGCACAAGTCATTATCACTCCTAACACCAGTAATTACTGATCGGTGTACTATGATAACACTGCCTGGCACAAGTCATTATCACTCCTAATACCAGTAATTACTGATCGGTGTACTATGGTAACACTGCCTGGCACAAGTCATTATCACACCTAATATCAGTAATTACTGATCGGTGTACTATGATAACACTGCCTGGCACAAGTCACTATCACACCTAATACCAGTAATTACTGATCGGTGTACTATGGTAACACTGCCTGGCACAAGTCATTATCACACCTAATATCAGTAATTACTGATCGGTGTACTATGGTAACACTGCCTGGCACAAGTCATTATCACTCCTAATACCAGTAATTACTGATCGGTGTACTATGATAACACTGCCTGGCACAAGTCATTATCACTCCTAATACCAGTAATTACTGATCGGTGTACTATGGTAACACTGCCTGGCACAAGTCATTATCACTCCTAATACCAGTAATTACTGATCGGTGTACTATGATAACACTGCCTGGCACAAGTCACTATCACACCTAATACCAGTAATTACTGATCGGTGTACTATGATAACACTGCCTGACACAAGTCATTATCACACCTAATATCAGTAATTACTGATCGGTGTACTATGGTAACACTGCCTGGCACAAGTCATTATTACACCCAATACCAGTAATTACTGATCGGTTTACTATGATAACACTGCCTGGCACAAGTCATTCTCACTCCTAATACCAGTAATTACTGATCGGTGTACTATGATAACACTGCCTGGCACAAGTCATTATCACACCTAATACCAGTAATTACTGATCGGTGTACTATGGTAACACTGCCTGGCACAAGTCATTATCACACCTAATACCAGTAATTACTGATCGGTGTACTATGGTAACACTGCCTGGCACAAGTCATTATTACACCCAATACCAGTAATTACTGATCGGTGTACTATGGTAACACTGCCTGGCACAAGTCATTATTACACCCAATACCAGTAATTACTGATCGGTGTACTATGGTAACACTGCCTGGCACAAGTCACTATCACACCTAATACCAGTAGTTACTGATCGGTGTACTATGATAACACTGCCTGGCACAGTCATTATCACACCTAATACCAGTAATTACTGATCGGTGTACTATGATAACACTGCCTGGCACAAGTCACTATCACACCTAATACCAGTAATTACTGATCGGTGTACTATGGTAACACTGCCTGGCACAAGTCACTATCACACCTAATACCAGTAATTACTGATCGGTGTACTATGGTAACACTGCCTGGCACAAGTCATTATCACACCTAATACCAGTAATTACTGATAGGTGTACTATGATAACACTGCCTGGCACAAGTCATTATCACACCTAATATCAGTAATTACTGATCGGTGTACTATGGTAACACTGCCTGGCACAAGTCATTATCACACCTAATATCCGTAATTACTGATCGGTGTACTATGGTAACACTGCCTGGCACAAGTCATTATTACACCCAATACCAGTAATTACTGATCGGTTTACTATGATAACACTGCCTGGCACAAGTCATTCTCACTCCTAATACCAGTAATTACTGATCGGTGTACTATTTTAACACTGCCTGGCACAAGTCATTATTACACCCAATACCAGTAATTACTGATCGGTGTACTATGGTAACACTGCCTGGCACAAGTCATTATTACACCCAATACCAGTAATTACTGATCGGTGTACTATGGTAACACTGCCTGGCACAAGTCATTATTAAACCTAATACCAGTAATTACTGATCGGTGTACTATGATAACACTGCCTGGCACAAGTCACTATCACACCTAATACCAGTAATTACTGATCGGTGTACTATGGTAACACTGCCTGGCACAAGTCATTATCACACCTAATACCAGTAATTACTGATCGCTGTACTATGGTAACACTGCCTGGCACAAGTCACTATCACACCTAATACCAGTAGTTACTGATCGGTGTACTATGATAACACTGCCTGGCACAGTCATTATCACACCTAATACCAGTAATTACTGATCGGTGTACTATGATAACACTGCCTGGCACAAGTCACTATCACACCTAATACCAGTAATTACTGATCGGTGTACTATGGTAATGACGCACCCCCTGGGACATATTCCTTTTTGAGGGGAATACCCGGCACCGGATCAGATGGGGGGTTGTAGTCTCCGAGCGGCTGTGACCCGGCCCGTGCCCAGGGCGTCAAGCTCAGTGTTATGTGGCAGTCCTACAGATGTTATTAAGAGTTCTTTTGTGTCGACTACGCCACCCGTTGTGATGCGGTCACTGTGGCCGCCGCTGCAGCAGGGTCCGCTGAGGCTGATGGTGGGTGCGCAGCTTGGTGAGATAACCCCCAACGGGAGGGGTATAGCCTCAGGCGGGACAGGTGCAAAGGATGGGGGTTGTGGTGGTGCAGTGCAGACGGCAATGAAGACAGAGTCGGGTTGTGCAGTTAAGGGTGTTTACTTACTGCAGATGTTGTACTGGTCACTCCAGCTTCGAGTGACCACCCGAGCCGTGCTGCGTCCACCAGGTCCTGGATCCAGCCAACCCCCAAACAAGTCCAGAGCGTGGCCCTGAGCTCTCCTTCTGTCCCGTTCTCTGGCCGTCCCCACCAGTGATCCACCTAGGTCCAGCTCCCTCGGGCCTTCTGTTGGGACACCCTTGGCCTTGGGTTCCCTGACCCTTCATGTGGTGTGCCTTCGGGGTGGATATGATGGGTGACCGTGGCAAACGCTGCCCACGGTCTCCGGTCTCTGGCTAGGGTGTGTTTTCTGCCCCCACCAGCTTGGGTTCCGGTACCCTGTGCCGACTCCTCACCCGGTGCTTTAATTTGGGTTCTTGGGTCCTTTCTGTTCTCCCCTCTGGGTACTCCTTCTCTGCTCCTCTCTCACTCAGGGTCTCTCTTCTCCCTTGCTGCAGGCTGACTTCCTCTCTGCTTGCTGTCTGCTCCTCTGCAGCTGTCTTGCTGTCTCCAACTGACTTGTTCTCTGCATCTGACCCTGTTCTTAGTTGGTGCCCACCTTATATACACCCTCTATGTGTGAGCTCAGGTGACCAGCACCCAATGAGCTCCTATCTTTACCCAGGCTGCTGCCCCTATCTGCCCCTACACTACTTGGGATGTACCACCCCCCCTCCCACTCCAGCCAGGAACAGACTCGGTCGTACCTGCACATTTCTAAGTGGGAGTACCGTCGGTCTGCTCCTCGGAAATGGGATGTGTGTAGTGCATGCAGCCTACCGAGCTCAGTTCCACACTCCATCCTTACCCGGGAGTGGAATATCACACCTCTGGGTTGAGGTGCAATACCCCTGTAGCAGCCGAATCCTCAGGGTGCTACATTCCCCCCTGGTAAATCACAGCACGTCCTCGGGCTGTAAGAGATAAATAACACCAAAAACATACTTTTTTTTTTTTTTTTCATAAACATATAAAACAACATATATTAGCAAATAAAACATTCTCGTCGCCTCTGGCTCCTCCTCCGGTCACTGTGCAACGTGTGACCGGGTAAAGTGCGACAGTCTCTCTGGAAAACTGGTTTTCCTATAAAACCAGTAGGGGGCGCTTTAGGAAGCGCAACTATATACAGGGATTATGGCCGCTCTCAGTTCTCGGCCAGGTATTAGGGAGGAATGACCGCTCTCAGTCCTCGGTCAGTGGGAATTAAGGGAACAACGGGTAAACAGTTCACACTTGCTGGTCCCAACGGGGACTATATTAGCAACAACAGTTTCAGTTTCAGTTCACGGTTTCAGTTTACTGTTTCAGTTTACTGTGCCCCGACGGGCAACTATATACAGCTTCTGCTTCGCTGTCCTTAGCGACGGCGTCCTCCTGCTCTTGCTTTATGGTTACCTTTGGCGTACAGGTCCTCTCCCAGATGCGGCACTCTTGGTCTTATGGGCGCGGTGGTGTTAGCGCCCGGGTTGCCCAGGCCTTGCGGCCAGGCCTGGGGCACCTGGAAAGTGAAGGGCACCGTAAGGACGGCGGCACCCTGGGCTACTTGGCCCTGCGACCAGGCCGGTGGCTCCGCGGAGGTAGGGGGCGCTGTTGGTATTGCGGCGCCCGGGGGTACTAGGCCTTGCGACCAGGCTTGTGTTACTTCCTGCTTGGCCACGCTCGGGGTCATTGCGCATGGCGTCACAGGGGTCGCGGCGGCGGCTTCCGGTTGAGGCCTAGTCTGCAGCAGTGGCGTGGCGATTACGGGCACGGCAGGATAGACTTCGGGCTCTGCGACGGGGAGCTGGGGCAGGTACGCGGTTTCCCGGTTTGGGGTATAGACGTCCCCTTTACCTGCCTCCACTCGTTCGGCTCCCTTCTCGGCGCCGTCTCCGGCCTTCAGTCCTCCCGCGCCATCCTCAGAGGCGGTCTGTTTCCTCTTCCAGGGTAGCGTGCTCCGTTGACTGGTCTCAGCTTGCTGGGCCATCTCCCGGCTCCATTCCGCCAATATCTCGCGCTGTACCCGGGCCATCCTCCGTGCGAGGCCCTCCAGAGCGGTCTGTGCACACTCCCGGTCTCGGGGGAGCTGTGCTAGGACCTCCACTAGGCCTAGTGGGGTCGTGGTGTCTAGCAGGCTCCTGACCAACGGGTCGGTGCTGCTCTGCTCTTCTTCCAGCAGGCTCCTGGCCAGCGGGCCGGTGCTGCTCTGCTCTCCTTCCTCGGTCTCTAGCAGACTCCTGGCCAGCGGGCCGGTGCTGTTCTGCTTTCTCTCCATATCCGGGTAAGCTCCTCCGCTACTCCTCGTTAGACTTCTTGCCTCCGGGTGCGCTCGCTCCAGACTGCTCCAGGCGGCACCCATCTTCGCTCTTTTCTTTCGTCTCCTCCCACTTCGAGGGCGGTCCCGGGGCAACTCGGTGACTGTCAGCTCCAGGGGTAGTTCTTTCACGCTGACAGACACCTCCAGCATCACAGTCTCTGTTGGTGGGGGCGGTTTCCACTTTTGGCGCCATTTTCGGTCCTGGCCCACGATGGGAGGTGGCCTCTTGCCCTCCTTTGGCACGCCCATAATGGCGTCCGCTGCTCTTCCAAGGCGGGAAACCTTTGGATTTGGCGGGAAGCGTCGCCCAGTGGCGGGAAACTCTGCAGATGGCGGGAACAAGCTGGAAATGGCGGACAATCGGCGGGAAACGACCTGTGATGGGGTCCGATGGCGTGGACCCTCCGGAACCGGCGGGAGACTTCTTTCTGAGGTAAACTTGCACTTTTCTTCAGGCACGCAGTACCCGGGTGTTGTGGGCACGTAATTCTGCCGACTACGCCAAAGTTGACGCACCCCCTGGGACATATTCCTTTTTGAGGGGAATACCCGGCACCGGATCAGATGGGGGGTTGTAGTCTCCGAGCGGCTGTGACCCGGCCCGTGCCCAGGGCGTCAAGCTCAGTGTTATGTGGCAGTCCTACAGATGTTATTAAGAGTTCTTTTGTGTCGACTACGCCACCCGTTGTGATGCGGTCACTGTGGCCGCCGCTGCAGCAGGGTCCGCTGAGGCTGATGGTGGGTGCGCAGCTTGGTGAGATAACCCCCAACGGGAGGGGTATAGCCTCAGGGGGGACAGGTGCAGAGGATGGGGGTTGTGGTGGTGCAGTGCAGACGGCAATGAAGACAGAGTCGGGTTGTGCAGTTAAGGGTGTTTACTTACTGCAGATGTTGTACTGGTCACTCCAGCTTCGAGTGACCACCCGAGCCGTGCTGCGTCCACCAGGTCCTGGATCCAGCCAACCCCCAAACAAGTCCGGAGCGTGGCCCTGAGCTCTCCTTCTGTCCCGTTCTCTGGCCGTCCCCACCAGTGATCCACCTAGGTCCAGCTCCCTCGGGCCTTCTGTTGGGACACCCTTGGCCTTGGGTTCCCTGACCCTTCATGTGGTGTGCCTTCGGGGTGGATATGATGGGTGACCGTGGCAAACGCTGCCCACGGTCTCCGGTCTCTGGCTAGGGTGTGTTTTCTGCCCCCACCAGCTTGGGTTCCGGTACCCTGTGCCGACTCCTCACCCGGTGCTTTAATTTGGGTTCTTGGGTCCTTTCTGTTCTCCCCTCTGGGTACTCCTTCTCTGCTCCTCTCTCACTCAGGGTCTCTCTTCTCCCTTGCTGCAGGCTGACTTCCTCTCTGCTTGCTGTCTGCTCCTCTGCAGCTGTCTTGCTGTCTCCAACTGACTTGTTCTCTGCATCTGACCCTGTTCTTAGTTGGTGCCCACCTTATATACACCCTCTATGTGTGAGCTCAGGTGACCAGCACCCAATGAGCTCCTATCTTTACCCAGGCTGCTCCCCCTATCTGCCCCTACACTACTTGGGATGTACCACCCCCCCTCCCACTCCAGCCAGGAACAGACTCGGTCGTACCTGCACATTTCTAAGTGGGAGTACCGTCGGTCTGCTCCTCGGAAATGGGATGTGTGTAGTGCATGCAGCCTACCGAGCTCAGTTCCACACTCCATCCTTACCCGGGAGTGGAATATCACACCTCTGGGTTGAGGTGCAATACCCCTGTAGCAGCCGAATCCTCAGGGTGCTACATTCCCCCCTGGTAAATCACAGCACGTCCTCGGGCTGTAAGAGATAAATAACACCAAAAACATACATTTTTTTTTTTTTTTTTTTCATAAACATATAAAACAACATATATTAGCAAATAAAACATTCTCGTCGCCTCTGGCTCCTCCTCCGGTCACTGTGCAACGTGTGACCGGGTAAAGTGCGACAGTCTCTCTGGAAAACTGGTTTTCCTATAAAACCAGTAGGGGGCGCTTTAGGAAGCGCAACTATATACAGGGATTATGGCCGCTCTCAGTTCTCGGCCAGGTATTAGGGAGGAATGACCGCTCTCAGTCCTCGGTCAGTGGGAATTAAGGGAACAACGGGTAAACAGTTCACACTTGCTGGTCCCAACGGGGACTATATTAGCAACAACAGTTTCAGTTTCAGTTCACGGTTTCAGTTTACTGTTTCAGTTTACTGTGCCCCGACGGGCAACTATATACAGCTTCTGCTTCGCTGTCCTTAGCGACGGCGTCCTCCTGCTCTTGCTTTATGGTTACCTTTGGCGTACAGGTCCTCTCCCAGATGCGGCACTCTTGGTCTTATGGGCGCGGTGGTGTTAGCGCCCGGGTTGCCCAGGCCTTGCGGCCAGGCCTGGGGCACCTGGAAAGTGAAGGGCACCGTAAGGACGGCGGCACCCTGGGCTACTTGGCCCTGCGACCAGGCCGGTGGCTCCGCGGAGGTAGGGGGCGCTGTTGGTATTGCGGCGCCCGGGGGTACTAGGCCTTGCGACCAGGCTTGTGTTACTTCCTGCTTGGCCACGCTCGGGGTCATTGCGCATGGCGTCACAGGGGTCGCGGCGGCGGCTTCCGGTTGAGGCCTAGTCTGCAGCAGTGGCGTGGCGATTACGGGCACGGCAGGATAGACTTCGGGCTCTGCGACGGGGAGCTGGGGCAGGTACGCGGTTTCCCGGTTTGGGGTATAGACGTCCCCTTTACCTGCCTCCACTCGTTCGGCTCCCTTCTCGGCGCCGTCTCCGGCCTTCAGTCCTCCCGCGCCATCCTCAGAGGCGGTCTGTTTCCTCTTCCAGGGTAGCGTGCTCCGTTGACTGGTCTCAGCTTGCTGGGCCATCTCCCGGCTCCATTCCGCCAATATCTCGCGCTGTACCCGGGCCATCCTCCGTGCGAGGCCCTCCAGAGCGGTCTGTGCACACTCCCGGTCTCGGGGGAGCTGTGCTAGGACCTCCACTAGGCCTAGTGGGGTCGTGGTGTCTAGCAGGCTCCTGACCAACGGGTCGGTGCTGCTCTGCTCTTCTTCCAGCAGGCTCCTGGCCAGCGGGCCGGTGCTGCTCTGCTCTCCTTCCTCGGTCTCTAGCAGACTCCTGGCCAGCGGGCCGGTGCTGTTCTGCTTTCTCTCCATATCCGGGTAAGCTCCTCCGCTACTCCTCGTTAGACTTCTTGCCTCCGGGTGCGCTCGCTCCAGACTGCTCCAGGCGGCACCCATCTTCGCTCTTTTCTTTCGTCTCCTCCCACTTCGAGGGCGGTCCCGGGGCAACTCGGTGACTGTCAGCTCCAGGGGTAGTTCTTTCACGCTGACAGACACCTCCAGCATCACAGTCTCTGTTGGTGGGGGCGGTTTCCACTTTTGGCGCCATTTTCGGTCCTGGCCCACGATGGGAGGTGGCCTCTTGCCCTCCTTTGGCACGCCCATAATGGCGTCCGCTGCTCTTCCAAGGCGGGAAACCTTTGGATTTGGCGGGAAGCGTCGCCCAGTGGCGGGAAACTCTGCAGATGGCGGGAACAAGCTGGAAATGGCGGACAATCGGCGGGAAACGACCTGTGATGGGGTCCGATGGCGTGGACCCTCCGGAACCGGCGGGAGACTTCTTTCTGAGGTAAACTTGCACTTTTCTTCAGGCACGCAGTACCCGGGTGTTGTGGGCACGTAATCCTGCCGACTACGCCAAAGTTGACGCACCCCCTGGGACATATTCCTTTTTGAGGGGAATACCCGGCACCGGATCAGATGGGGGGTTGTAGTCTCCGAGCGGCTGTGACCCGGCCCGTGCCCAGGGCGTCAAGCTCAGTGTTATGTGGCAATCCTACAGATGTTATTAAGAGTTCTTTTGTGTCGACTACGCCACCCGTTGTGATGCGGTCACTGTGGCCGCCGCTGCAGCAGGGTCCGCTGAGGCTGATGGTGGGTGCGCAGCTTGGTGAGATAACCCCCAACGGGAGGGGTATAGCCTCAGGGGGGACAGGTGCAGAGGATGGGGGTTGTGGTGGTGCAGTGCAGACGGCAATGAAGACAGAGTCGGGTTGTGCAGTTAAGGGTGTTTACTTACTGCAGATGTTGTACTGGTCACTCCAGCTTCGAGTGACCACCCGAGCCGTGCTGCGTCCACCAGGTCCTGGATCCAGCCAACCCCCAAACAAGTCCGGAGCGTGGCCCTGAGCTCTCCTTCTGTCCCGTTCTCTGGCCGTCCCCACCAGTGATCCACCTAGGTCCAGCTCCCTCGGGCCTTCTGTTGGGACACCCTTGGCCTTGGGTTCCCTGACCCTTCATGTGGTGTGCCTTCGGGGTGGATATGATGGGTGACCGTGGCAAACGCTGCCCACGGTCTCCGGTCTCTGGCTAGGGTGTGTTTTCTGCCCCCACCAGCTTGGGTTCCGGTACCCTGTGCCGACTCCTCACCCGGTGCTTTAATTTGGGTTCTTGGGTCCTTTCTGTTCTCCCCTCTGGGTACTCCTTCTCTGCTCCTCTCTCACTCAGGGTCTCTCTTCTCCCTTGCTGCAGGCTGACTTCCTCTCTGCTTGCTGTCTGCTCCTCTGCAGCTGTCTTGCTGTCTCCAACTGACTTGTTCTCTGCATCTGACCCTGTTCTTAGTTGGTGCCCACCTTATATACACCCTCTATGTGTGAGCTCAGGTGACCAGCACCCAATGAGCTCCTATCTTTACCCAGGCTGCTCCCCCTATCTGCCCCTACACTACATGGGATGTACCACCCCCCCTCCCACTCCAGCCAGGAACAGACTCGGTCGTACCTGCACATTTCTAAGTGGGAGTACCGTCGGTCTGCTCCTCGGAAATGGGATGTGTGTAGTGCATGCAGCCTACCGAGCTCAGTTCCACACTCCATCCTTACCCGGGAGTGGAATATCACACCTCTGGGTTGAGGTGCAATACCCCTGTAGCAGCCGAATCCTCAGGGTGCTACAGTAACACTGCCTGGCACAAGTCATTATTACACCTAATACCAGTAATTACTGATCGGTGTACTATGGTAACACTGCCTGGCACAAGTCATTATTACACCTAATACCAGTAATTACTGATCGGTGTACTATGATAACACTGCCTGGCACAAGTCATTATTACACCTAATACCAGTAATTACTGATCGGTGTACTATGGTAACACTGCCTGGCACAAGTCATTATTACACCTAATACCAGTAATTACTGATCGGTGTACTATGGTAACACTGCCTGGCACAAGTCATTATTAAACCTAATACCAGTAATTACTGATCGGTGTACTATGATAACACTGCCTGGCACAAGTCACTATCACACCTAATACCAGTAATTACTGATCGGTGTACTATGGTAACACTGCCTGGCACAAGTCATTATCACACCTAATACCAGTAATTACTGATCGGTGTACTATGGTAACACTGCCTGGCACAAGTCACTATCACACCTAATACCAGTAGTTACTGATCGGTGTACTATGATAACACTGCCTGGCACAAGTCACTATCACACCTAATACCAGTAATTACTGATCGGTGTACTATGGTAACACTGCCTGGCACAAGTCATTATCACACCTAATACTAGTAATTACTGATCGGTGTACTATGATAACACTGCCTGGCACAAGTCACTATCACACCTAATACCAGTAATTACTGATCGGTGTACTATGGTAACACTGCCTGGCACAAGTCACTATGACACCTAATACCAGTAATTACTGATCGGTGTACTATGGTAACACTGCCTGGCACAAGTCATTATCACTCCTAATACCAGTAATTACTGATCGGTGTACTATGATAACACTGCCTGGCACAAGTCATTATCACACCTAATACCAGTAATTACTGATCGGTGTACTATGGTAACACTGCCTGGCACAAGTCATTATCACTCCTAATACCAGTAATTACTGATCGGTGTACTATGATAACACTGCCTGGCACAAGTCACTATCACACCTAATACCAGTAGTTACTGATCGGTGTACTATGGTAACGCTGCCTGGCACAAGTCATTATCACACCTAATACCAGTAATTACTGATCGGTGTACTATGATAACACTGCCTGGCACAAGTCACTATCACACCTAATACCAGTAATTACTGATCGGTGTACTATGGTAACACTGCCTGGCACAAGTCATTATCACTCCTAATAACAGTAATTACTGATCGGTGTACTATGATAACACTGCCTGGCACAAGTCATTATTACACCTAATACCAGTAATTACTGATCAGGATACTATGGTAACACTGCCTGGCACAAGTCACTATCACTCCTAATACCAGTAATTACTGATCGGTGTACTATGATAACACTGCCTGGCACAAGTCACTATCACACCTAATACCAGTAATTACTGATCGGTGTACTATGGTAACACTGCCTGGCACAAGTCATTATTACACCTAATACCAGTAATTACTGATCGGTGTACTATGGTAACACTGCCTGGCACAAGTCACTATCACACCTAATACCAGTAATTACTGATCGGTGTACTATGGTAACACTGCCTGGCACAAGTCACTATCACACCTAATACCAGTAATTACTGATCGGTGTACTATGGTAACACTGCCTGGCACAAGACATTATTACACCTAATACCAGTAATTACTGATCGGTGTACTATGGTAACACTGCCTGGCACAAGTCACTATCACTCCTAATACCAGTAATTACTGATCGGTGTACTATGGTAACACTGCCTGGCACAAGTCATTATCACTCCTAATACCAGTAATTACTGATCGGTGTACTATGGTAACACTGCCTGGCACAAGTCATTATCACTCCTAATACCAGTAATTACTGATCGGTGTACTATGGTAACACTGCCTGGCACAAGTCACTATCACACCTAATACCAGTAATTACTGATCGGTGTACTATGATAACACTGCCTGGCACAAGTCATTATCACACCTAATACCAGTAATTACTGATCGGTGTACTATGGTAACACTGCCTGGCACAAGTCATTATTACACCTAATACCAGTAATTACTGATCGGTGTACTATGATAACACTGCCTGGCACAAGTCATTATCACACCTAATACCAGTAATTACTGATCGGTGTACTATGGTAACACTGCCTGGCACAAGTCATTATCACACCTAATACCAGTAATTACTGATCGGTGTACTATGATAACACTGCCTGGCACAAGTCACTATCACACCTAATACCAGTAATTACTGATCGGTGTACTATGATAACACTGCCTGGCACAAGTCATTATCACACCTAATACCAGTAATTACTGATCGGTGTACTATGATAACACTGCCTGGCACAAGTCACTATCACACCTAATACCAGTAATTACTGATCGGTGTACTATGATAACACTGCCTGGCACAAGTCATTATCACACCTAATACCAGTAATTACTGATCGGTGTACTATGATAACACTGCCTGGCACAAGTCATTATCACACCTAATACCAGTAATTACTGATCGGTGTACTATGATAACACTGCCTGGCACAAGTCATTATCACACCTAATACCAGTAATTACTGATCGGTGTACTATGATAACACTGCCTGGCACAAGTCACTATCACACCTAATACCAGTAATTACTGATCGGTGTACTATGGTAACACTGCCTGGCACAAGTCACTATCACACCTAATACCAGTAATTACTGATCGGTGTACTATGGTAACACTGCCTGGCACAAGTCATTATCACTCCTAATACCAGTAATTACTGATCGGTGTACTATGGTAACACTGCCTGGCACAAGTCATTATCACTCCTAATACCAGTAATTACTGATCGGTGTACTATGGTAACACTGCCTGGCACAAGTCATTATCACTCCTAATAACAGTAATTACTGATCGGTGTACTATGATAACACTGCCTGGCACAAGTCATTATTACACCTAATACCAATAATTACTGATCAGGATACTATGGTAACACTGCCTGGCACAAGTCATTATCACTCCTAATACCAGTAATTACTGATCGGTGTACTATGGTAACACTGCCTGGCACAAGTCACTATCACTCCTAATACCAGTAATTACTGATCGGTGTACTATGATAACACTGCCTGGCACAAGTCACTATCACTCCTAATACCAGTAATTACTGATCGGTGTACTATGGTAACACTGCCTGGCACAAGTCATTATCACACCTAATACCAGTAATTACTGATCGGTGTACTATGGTAACACTGCCTGGCACAAGTCATTATTACACCTAATACCAGTAATTACTGATCGGTGTACTATGGTAACACTGCCTGGCACAAGTCACTATCACTCCTAATTCCAGTAATTACTGATCGGTGTACTATGATAACACTGCCTGGCACAAGTCACTATCACACCTAATACCAGTAATTACTGATCGGTGTACTATGATAACACTGCCTGGCACAAGTCATTATTACACCTAATACCAGTAATTACTGATCGGTGTACTATGGTAACACTGCCTGGCACAAGTCACTATCACACCTAATACCAGTAATTACTGATCGGTGTACTATGGTAACACTGCCTGGCACAAGTCACTATCACACCTAATACCAGTAATTACTGATCGGTGTACTATGGTAACACTGCCTGGCACAAGTCATTATTACACCTAATACCAGTAATTACTGATCGGTGTACTATGGTAACACTGCCTGGCACAAGTCACTATCACACCTAATACCAGTAATTACTGATCGGTGTACTATGATAACACTGCCTGGCACAAGTCATTATCACACCTAATACCAGTAATTACTGATCGGTGTACTATGATAACACTGCCTGGTACAAGTCATTATTACACCTAATACCAGTAATTACTGATCGGTGTACTATGGTAACACTGCCTGGCACAAGTCATTATTACACCTAATACCAGTAATTACTGATCGGTGTACTATGGTAACACTGCCTGGCACAAGTCACTATCACTCCTAATACCAGTAATTACTGATCGGTGTACTATGGTAACACTGCCTGGCACAAGTCATTATCACTCCTAATACCAGTAATTACTGATCGGTGTACTATGGTAACACTGCCTGGCACAAGTCATTATCACTCCTAATACCAGTAATTACTGATCGGTGTACTATGGTAACACTGCCTGGCACAAGTCACTATCACACCTAATACCAGTAATTACTGATCGGTGTACTATGATAACACTGCCTGGCACAAGTCATTATCACACCTAATACCAGTAATTACTGATCGGTGTACTATGGTAACACTGCCTGGCACAAGTCACTATCACACCTAATACCAGTAATTACTGATCGGTGTACTATGGTAACACTGCCTGGCACAAGTCATTATCACTCCTAATACCAGTAATTACTGATCAGGATACTATGGTAACACTGCCTGGCACAAGTCATTATCACTCCTAATAACAGTAATTACTGATCAGGATACTATGATAACACTGCCTGGCACAATTCACTATCACACCTAATACCAGTAATTACTGATCGGTTTACTATGGTAACACTGCCTGGCACAAGTCATTATCACTCCTAATACCAGTAATTACTGATCGGTGTACTATGGTAACACTGCCTGGCACAAGTCATTATCACTCCTAATACCAGTAATTACTGATCGGTGTACTATGGTAACACTGCCTGGCACAAGTCATTATCACTCCTAATACCAGTAATTACTGATCGGTGTACTATGATAACACTGCCTGGCACAAATCACTATCACACCTAATACCAGTAATTACTGATCGGTGTACTATGGTAACACTGCCTGGCACAAGTCATTATCACACCTAATACCAGTAATTACTGATCGGTGTACTATGGTAACACTGCCTGGCACAAGTCACTATCACTCCTAATACCAGTAATTACTGATCGGTTTACTATGGTAACACTGCCTGGCACAAGTCATTATCACTCCTAATACCAGTAATTACTGATCGGTGTACTATGGTAACACTGCCTGGCACAAATCACTATCACACCTAATACCAGTAATTACTGATCGGTGTACTATGATAACACTGCCTGGCACAAGTCATTATCACACCTAATACCAGTAATTACTGATCGGTGTACTATGGTAACACTGCCTGGCACAAGTCATTATCATTCCTAATACCAGTAATTACTGATCGGTGTACTATGGTAACACTGCCTGGCACAAATCACTATCACACCTAATACCAGTAATTACTGATCGGTGTACTATGGTAACACTGCCTGGCACAAGTCACTATCATACCTAATACCAGTAATTACTGATCGGTGTACTATGATAACACTGCCTGGCACAAGTCATTATCACTCCTAATACCAGTAATTACTGATCGTTGTACTATGGTAACACTGCCTGGCACAAGTCATTATCACTCCTAATACCAGTAATTACTGATCGGTGTACTATGGTAACACTGCCTGGCACAGTCATTATCACACCTAATACCAGTAATTACTGATCGGTGTACTATGGTAACACTGCCTGGCACAAGTCACTATCACACCTAATACCAGTAATTACTGATCGGTGTACTATGGTAACACTGCCTGGCACAAGTCACTATCACACCTAATACCAGTAATTACTGATCGGTGTACTATGATAACACTGCCTGGCACAAGTCATTATCACTCCTAATACCAGTAATTACTGATCGGTGTACTATGATAACACTGCCTGGCACAAGTCACTATCACACCTAATACCAGTAATTACTGATCGGTGTACTATGGTAACACTGCCTGGCACAAGTCATTATCACTCCTAATACCAGTAATTACTGATCGGTGTACTATGATAACACTGCCTGGCACAAGTCATTATCACTCCTAATACCAGTAATTACTGATCGGTGTACTATGATAACACTGCCTGGCACAAGTCATTATCACTCCTAATACCAGTAATTACTGATCGGTGTACTATGATAACACTGCCTGGCACAAGTCATTATCACACCTAATACCAGTAATTACTGACCGGTGTACTATGGTAACACTGCCTGGCACAAGTCATTATCACACCTAATACCAGTAATTACTGATCGGTGTACTATGGTAACACTGCCTGGCACAAGTCATTATCACTCCTAATACCAGTAATTACTGATCGGTGTACTATGATAACACTGCCTGGCACAAGTCATTATCACTCCTAATACCAGTAATTACTGATCGGTGTACTATGATAACACTGCCTGGCACAAGTCACTATCACTCCTAATACCAGTAATTACTGATCGGTGTTCTATGCTAACACTGCCTGGCACAAGTCATTATCACACCTAATACCAGTAATTACTGATCGGTGTACTATGATAACACTGCCTGGCACAAGTCATTATCACTCCTAATACCAGTAATTACTGATCGGTGTACTATGCTAACACTGCCTGGCACAAGTCATTATCACACCTAATACCAGTAATTACTGATCGGTGTACTATGGTAACACTGCCTGGCACAAGTCATTATCACTCCTAATACCAGTAATTACTGATTGGTGTACTATGGTAACGCTGCCTGGCACAAGTCATTATCACTCCTAATACCAGTAATTACTGATCGGTGTACTATGGTAACACTGCCTGGCACAAGTCATTATCACACCTAATACCAGTAATTACTGATCGGTGTACTATGGTAACACTGCCTGGCACAAGTCATTATCACTCCTAATACCAGTAATTACTGATTGGTGTACTATGGTAACACTGCCTGGCACAAGTCATTTTCACACCTAATACCAGTAATTACTGATCGGTGTACTATGGTAACACTGCCTGGCACAAGTCATTATCACACCTAATACCAGTAATTACTGATAGGTGTACTATGATAACACTGCCTGGCACAAGTCATTATCACACCTAATACCAGTAATTACTGATCGGTGTACTATGGTAACACTGCCTGGCACAAGTCATTATTACACCTAATACCAGTAATTACTGATCGGTGTACTATGATAACACTGCCTGGCACAAGTCACTATCACACCTAATACCAGTAATTACTGATCGGTGTACTATGGTAACACTGCCTGGCACAAGTCATTATCACACCTAATACCAGTAATTACTGATCGGTGTACTATGATAACACTGCCTGGCACAAGTCATTATCACACCTAATACCAGTAATTACTGATCGGTGTACTATGGTAACACTGCCTGGCACAAGTCACTATCACACCTAATACCAGTAATTACTGATAGGTGTACTATGGTAACACTGCCTGGCACAAGTCACTATCACACCTAATACCAGTAATTACTGATCGGTGTACTATGATAACACTGCCTGGCACAAGTCATTATCACACCTAATACCAGTAATTACTGATCGGTGTACTATGATAACACTGCCTGGCACAAGTCATTATCACACCTAATACCAGTAATTACTGATCGGTGTACTATGGTAACACTGCCTGGCACAAGTCACTATCACACCTAATACCAGTAATTACTGATAGGTGTACTATGGTAACACTGCCTGGCACAAGTCATTATCACACCTAATACCAGTAATTACTGATCGGTGTACTATGATAACACTGCCTGGCACAAGTCACTATCACACCTAATACCAGTAATTACTGATCGGTGTACTATGGTAACACTGCCTGGCACAAGTCATTATCACACCTAATACCAGTAATTACTGATCGGTGTACTATGGTAACACTGCCTGGCACAAGTCATTATTACACCTAATACCAGTAATTACTGATCGGTGTACTATGATAACACTGCCTGGCACAAGTCACTATCACACCTAATACCAGTAATTACTGATCGGTGTACTATGGTAACACTGCCTGGCACAAGTCATTATCACACCTAATACCAGTAATTACTGATCGGTGTACTATGGTAACACTGCCTGGCACAAGTCATTATCACACCTAATACCAGTAATTACTGATCGGTGTACTATGGTAACACTGCCTGGCACAAGTCATTATCACTCCTAATACCAGTAATTACTGATCGGTGTACTATGATAACACTGCCTGGCACAAGTCATTATCACTCCTAATACCAGTAATTACTGATCGGTGTACTATGATAACACTGCCTGGCACAAGTCATTATCACTCCTAATACCAGTAATTATTGATCGGTGTACTATGATAACACTGCCTGGCACAAGTCATTATCACTCCTAATACCAGTAATTACTGATCGGTGTACTATGCTAACACTGCCTGGCACAAGTCATTATCACACCTAATACCAGTAATTACTGATCGGTGTACTATGGTAACACTGCCTGGCACAAGTCATTATCACTCCTAATACCAGTAATTACTGATCGGTGTACTATGGTAACACTGCCTGGCACAAGTCATTATCACTCCTAATACCAGTAATTACTGATCGGTGTACTATGATAACACTGCCTGGCACAAGTCATTATCACTCCTAATACCAGTAATTACTGATTGGTGTACTATGGTAACGCTGCCTGGCACAAGTCATTATCACTCCTAATACCAGTAATTACTGATCGGTGTACTATGGTAACACTGCCTGGCACAAGTCATTATCACACCTAATACCAGTAATTACTGATCGGTGTACTATGGTAACACTGCCTGGCACAAGTCATTATCACTCCTAATACCAGTAATTACTGATTGGTGTACTATGGTAACACTGCCTGGCACAAGTCATTTTCACACCTAATACCAGTAATTACTGATCGGTGTACTATGGTAACACTGCCTGGCACAAGTCATTATCACACCTAATACCAGTAATTACTGATCGGTGTACTATGATAACACTGCCTGGCACAAGTCATTATCACACCTAATACCAGTAATTACTGATCGGTGTACTATGGTAACACTGCCTGGCACAAGTCATTATTACACCTAATACCAGTAATTACTGATCGGTGTACTATGATAACACTGCCTGGCACAAGTCACTATCACACCTAATACCAGTAATTACTGATCGGTGTACTATGGTAACACTGCCTGGCACAAGTCATTATCACACCTAATACCAGTAATTACTGATCGGTGTACTATGATAACACTGCCTGGCACAAGTCATTATCACACCTAATACCAGTAATTACTGATCGGTGTACTATGGTAACACTGCCTGGCACAAGTCACTATCACACCTAATACCAGTAATTACTGATAGGTGTACTATGGTAACACTGCCTGGCACAAGTCATTATCACACCTAATACCAGTAATTACTGATCGGTGTACTATGATAACACTGCCTGGCACAAGTCATTATCACACCTAATACCAGTAATTACTGATCGGTGTACTATGGTAACACTGCCTGGCACAAGTCACTATCACACCTAATACCAGTAATTACTGATAGGTGTACTATGGTAACACTGCCTGGCACAAGTCATTATCACACCTAATACCAGTAATTACTGATCGGTGTACTATGATAACACTGCCTGGCACAAGTCACTATCACACCTAATACCAGTAATTACTGATCGGTGTACTATGGTAACACTGCCTGGCACAAGTCATTATCACACCTAATACCAGTAATTACTGATCGGTGTACTATGGTAACACTGCCTGGCACAAGTCATTATCACACCTAATACCAGTAATTACTGATCGGTGTACTATGGTAACACTGCCTGGCACAAGTCATTATTACACCTAATACCAGTAATTACTGATCGGTGTACTATGATAACACTGCCTGGCACAAGTCACTATCACACCTAATACCAGTAATTACTGATCGGTGTACTATGGTAACACTGCCTGGCACAAGTCATTATCACACCTAATACCAGTAATTACTGATCGGTGTACTATGGTAACACTGCCTGGCACAAGTCATTATCACACCTAATACCAGTAATTACTGATCGGTGTACTATGATAACACTGCCTGGCACAAGTCATTATCACTCCTAATACCAGTAATTAGTGATCGGTGTACTATGGTAACACTGCCTGGCACAAGTCATTATTACACCTAATACCAGTAATTACTGATCGGTGTACTATGATAACACTGCCTGGCACAAGTCACTATCACACCTAATACCAGTAATTACTGATCGGTGTACTATGGTAACACTGCCTGGCACAAGTTATTATCACACCTAATACCAGTAATTACTGATCGGTGTACTATGGTAACACTGCCTGGCACAAGTTATTATCACACCTAATACCAGTAATTACTGATCGGTGTACTATGGTAACACTGCCTGGCACAAGTCACTATCACACCTAATACCAGTAATTACTGATCGGTGTACTATGGTAACACTGCCTGGCACAAGTCATTATCACACCTAATACCAGTAATTACTGATCGGTGTACTATGGTAACACTGCCTGGCACAAGTCATTATCACAAATAATACCAGTAATTACTGATCGGTGTACTATGATAACACTGCCTGGCACAAGTCACTATCACACCTAATACCAGTAATTACTGATCGGTGTACTATGGTAACACTGCCTGGCACAAGTCATTATCACACCTAATACCAGTAATTACTGATCGGTGTACTATGGTAACACTGCCTGGCATAAGTCATTATTACACCTAATACCAGTAATTACTGATCGGTGTACTATGGTAACACTGCCTGGCACAAGTCATTATTACACATAATACCAGTAATTACTGATCGGTGTACTATGATAACACTGCCTGGCACAAGTCACTATCACACCTAATACCAGTAATTACTGATCGGTGTACTATGGTAACACTGCCTGGCACAAGTCATTATCACACCTAATACTAGTAATTACTGATCGGTGTACTATGGTAACACTGCCTGGCACAAGTCATTATCACACCTAATACCAGTAATTACTGATCGGTGTACTATGATAACACTGCCTGGCACAAGTCATTATTACACCTAATACCAGTAATTACTGATCGGTGTACTATGATAACACTGCCTGGTACAAGTCACTATCACACCTAATACCAGTAATTACTGATCGGTGTACTATGATAACACTGCCTGGCACAAGTCACTATCACACCTAATACCAGTAATTACTGATCGGTGTACTATGGTAACACTGCCTGGCACAAGTCATTATCACACCTAATACCAGTAATTACTGATCGGTGTACTATGGTAACACTGCCTGGCACAAGTCATTATCACACCTAATACCAGTAATTACTGATCGGTGTACTATGATAACACTGCCTGGCACAAGTCATTATCACACCTAATACCAGTAATTACTGATCGGTGTACTATGGTAACACTGCCTGGCACAAGTCATTATCACACCTAATACCAGTAATTACTGATCGGTGTACTATGGTAACACTGCCTGGCACAAGTCATTATCACACCTAATACCAGTAATTACTGATCGGTGTACTATGGTAACACTGCCTGGCACAAGTCATTATTACACCTAATACCAGTAATTACTGATCGGTGTACTATGATAACACTGCCTGGCACAAGTCACTATCACACCTAATACCAGTAATTACTGATCGGTGTACTATGGTAACACTGCCTGGCACAAGTCATTATCACACCTAATACCAGTAATTACTGATCGGTGTACTATGGTAACACTGCCTGGCACAAGTCATTATCAAACCTAATACCAGTAATTACTGATCGGTGTACTATGGTAACACTGCCTGGCACAAGTCACTATCACACCTAATACCAGTAATTACTGATCGGTGTACTATGGTAACACTGCCTGGCACAAGTCATTATCACACCTAATACCAGTAATTACTGATCGGTGTACTATGGTAACACTGCCTGGCACAAGTCACTATCACACCTAATACCAATAATTACTGATCGGTGTACTATAGTAACACTGCCTGGTACAAGTCACTATCGCACCTAATACCAGTAATTACTGATCTGTGTACTATGATAACACTGCCTGGCACAAGTCATTATCACTCCTAATAACAGTAATTACTGATCAGGATACTATGGTAACACTGCCTGGCACAAGTAATTATCACACCTAATACCAGTAATTACTGATGAGGATACTATGGTAACACTGCCTGGCACAAGTCACTATCACTCCTAAAACCAGTAATTACTGATCGGTGTACTATGATAACACTGCCTGGCACAAGTCATTATCACTCCTAATACCAGTAATTACTGATCGGTGTACTATGGTAACACTGCCTGGCACAAGTCACTATCACACCTAATACCAGTAATTACTGATCGGTGTACTATGGTAACACTGCCTGGCACAAGTCATTATCACTCCTAATACCAGTTATTACTGATCGGTGTACTATGGTAACACTGCCTGGCACAAGTCACTATCACACCTAATACCAGTAATTACTGATAGGTGTACTATGGTAACACTGCCTGGCACAAGTCATTATCACTCCTAATACCAGTAATTACTGATCGGTGTACTATGGTAACACTGCCTGGCACAAGTCATTATCACACCTAATACCAGTAATTACTGATCGGTGTACTATGATAACACTGCCTGGCACAAGTCATTATCACTCCTAATACCAGTAATTACTGATCGGTGTACTATGGTAACACTGCCTGGCACAAATCACTATCACACCTAATACCAGTAATTACTGATCGGTGTACTATGATAACACTGCCTGGCACAAGTCATTATCACACCTAATACCAGTAATTACTGATCGGTGTACTATGGTAACACTGCCTGGCACAAGTCACTATCACACCTAATACCAGTAATTACTGATCGGTGTACTATGATAACACTGCCTGGCACAAGTCATTATCACACCTAATACCAGTAATTACTGATCGGTGTACTATGGTAACACTGCCTGGCACAAGTCACTATCACTCCTAATACCAGTAATTACTGATCGGTGTACTATGGTAACACTGCCTGGCACAAGTCACTATCACACCTAATACCAGTAATTACTGATCGGTGTACTATGATAACACTGCCTGGCACAAGTCATTATCACTCCTAATACCAGTAATTACTGATCGGTGTACTATGGTAACACTGCCTGGCACAAGTCATTATCACTCCTAATACCAGTAATTACTGATCGGTGTACTATGGTAACACTGCCTGGCACAAGTCACTATCACACCTAATACCAATAATTACTGATCGGTGTACTATGGTAACACTGCCTGGCACAAGTCACTATCACACCTAATACCAATAATTACTGATCGGTGTACTATGGTAACACTGCCTGGTACAAGTCACTATCACACCTAATACCAGTAATTACTGATCGGTGTACTATGGTAACACTGCCTGGCACAAGTCACTATTACTCCTAAAACCAGTAATTACTGATCGGTTTACTATGGTAACACTGTCTGGCACAAGTCACTATCACACCTAATACCAGTAATTACTGATCGGTGTACTGTGGTAACACTGTCTGGCACAAATCACTATCACACCTAATACCAGTAATTACTGATCGGTGTACTATGGTAACACTGCTTGGCACAAGTCATTATCACTCCTAATACCAGTTATTACTGATCGGTGTACTATGGTAACACTGCCTGGCACAAGTCATTATCACTCCTAATACCAGTAATTACTGATCGGTGTACTATGGTAACACTGCCTGGCACAAGTCATTATCACACCTAATACCAGTAATTACTGATCGGTGTACTATGGTAACACTGCCTGGCACAAATCACTATCACACCTAATACCAGTAATTACTGATCGGTGTACTATGATAACACTGCCTGGCACAAGTCATTATCACACCTAATACCAGTAATTACTGATCGGTGTACTATGGTAACACTGCCTGGCACAAGTCACTATCACACCTAATACCAGTAATTACTGATCGGTGTACTATGATAACACTGCCTGGCACAAGTCATTATCACTCCTAATACCAGTAATTACTGATCGGTGTACTATGATAACACTGCCTGGCACAAGTCATTATCACTCCTAATACCAGTAATTACTGATCGGTGTACTATGATAACACTGCCTGGCACAAGTCATTATCACTCCTAATACCAGTAATTACTGATCGGTGTACTATGGTAACACTGCCTGGCACAAGTCACTATCACTCCTAATACCAGTAATTACTGATCGGTGTACTATGGTAACACTGCCTGGCACAAGTCACTATCACACCTAATACCAGTAATTACTGATCGGTGTACTATGACAACACTGCCTGGCACAAGTCATTATCACTCCTAATACCAGTAATTTCTGATCGGTGTACTATGGTAACGCTGCCTGGCACAAGTCATTATCACACCTAATACCAGTAATTACTGATCAGGATACTATGGTAACACTGCCTGGCACAAGTCATTATCACACCTAATACCAGTAATTACTGATCAGGATACTATGATAACACTGCCTGGCACAAGTCACTATCACACCTATTACCAGTAATTACTGATCGGTTTACTATGGTAACACTGCCTGGCACAAATCACTATCACACCTAATACCAGTAATTACTGATCGGTGTACTATGATAACACTGCCTGGCACAAGTCATTATCACTCCTAATACCAGTAATTACTGATCGGTGTACTATGATAACACTGCCTGGCACAAGTCACTATCACTCCTAATACCAGTAATTACTGATCGGTGTACTATGGTAACGCTGCCTGGCACAAGTCATTATCACACCTAATACCAATAATTACTGATCGGTGTACTATGGTAACACTGCCTGGCACAAGTCACTATCACTCCTAATACCAGTAATTACTGATCGGTGTACTATGGTAACGCTGCCTGGCACAAGTCATTATCACACCTAATACCAGTAATTACTGATCGGTGTACTATGGTAACACTGCCTGGCACAAGTCATTATCACACCTAATACCAGTAATTACTGATCGGTGTACTATGGTAACACTGCCTGGCACAAGTCATTTTCACACCTAATACCAATAATTACTGATCGGTGTACTATGGTAACACTGCCTGGCACAAGTCATTATCACTCCTAATACCAGTAATTACTGATCGGTGTACTATGGTAACACTGCCTGGCACAAGTCATTATCACTCCTAATACCAGTAATTACTGATCGGTGTACTATGATAACACTGCCTGGCACAAGTCACTATCACACCTAATACCAGTAATTACTGATCGGTGTACTATGGTAACACTGCCTGGCACAAGTCATTATCACACCTAATACCAGTAATTACCGATCGGTGTACTATGGTAACACTGCCTGGCACAAGTCACTATCACACCTAATACCAGTAATTACTGATCGGTGTACTATGGTAACACTGCCTGGCACAAGTCACTATCACTCCTAATACCAGTAATTACTGATCGGTGTACTATGATAACACTGCCTGGCACAAGTCATTATCACTCCTAATACCAGTAATTACTGATCGGTGTACTATGATAACACTGCCTGGCACAAGTCATTATCACTCCTAATACCAGTAATTACTGATCGGTGTACTATGATAACACTGCCTGGCACAAGTCATTATCACACCTAATACCAGTAATTACTGATCGGTGTACTATGGTAACACTGCCTGGCACAAGTCATTATCACTCCTAATACCAGTAATTACTGATCGGTGTACTATGGTAACACTGCCTGGCACAAGTCATTATCACTCCTAATATCAGTAATTACTGATCGGTGTACTATGGTAACACTGCCTGGTACAAATCATTATCACTCCTAATACCAGTAATTACTGATCGGTGTACTATGATAACACTGCCTGGCACAAGTCACTATCACTACTAATACCAGTAATTACTGATCGGTGTACTATGGTAACACTGCCTGGCACAAGTCATTATCACACCTAATACCAGTAATTACTGATCGGTGTACTATGATAACACTGCCTGGCACAAGTCACTATCACACCTAATACCAGTAATTACTGATCGGTGTACTATGGTAACACTGCCTGGCACAAGTCATTATCACACCTAATACCAGTAATTACTGATCGGTGTACTATGGTAACACTGCCTGGCACAAGTCATTATCACTCCTAATACCAGTAATTTCTGATCGGTGTACTATGGTAACGCTGCCTGGCACAAGTCATTATCACACCTAATACCAGTAATTACTGATCAGGATACTATGGTAACACTGCCTGGCACAAGTCATTATCACACCTAATACCAGTAATTACTGATCAGGATACTATGATAACACTGCCTGGCACAAGTCACTATCACACCTATTACCAGTAATTACTGATCGGTTTACTATGGTAACACTGCCTGGCACAAATCACTATCACACCTAATACCAGTAATTACTGATCGGTGTACTATGATAACACTGCCTGGCACAAGTCATTATCACTCCTAATACCAGTAATTACTGATCGGTGTACTATGATAACACTGCCTGGCACAAGTCACTATCACTCCTAATACCAGTAATTACTGATCGGTGTACTATGGTAACGCTGCCTGGCACAAGTCATTATCACACCTAATACCAGTAATTACTGATCGGTGTACTATGGTAACACTGCCTGGCACAAGTCATTTTCACACCTAATACCAATAATTACTGATCGGTGTACTATGGTAACACTGCCTGGCACAAGTCATTATCACTCCTAATACCAGTAATTACTGATCGGTGTACTATGGTAACACTGCCTGGCACAAGTCATTATCACTCCTAATACCAGTAATTACTGATCGGTGTACTATGATAACACTGCCTGGCACAAGTCACTATCACACCTAATACCAGTAATTACTGATCGGTGTACTATGGTAACACTGCCTGGCACAAGTCATTATCACTCCTAATACCTGTAATTACTGATCGGTGTACTATGATAACACTGCCTGGCACAAGTCATTATCACACCTAATACCAGTAATTACTGATCGGTGTACTATGGTAACACTGCCTGGCACAAGTCATTATCACTCCTAATACCAGTAATTACTGATCGGTGTACTATGATAACACTGCCTGGCACAAGTCATTATCACTCCTAATACCAGTAATTACTGATCGGTGTACTATGGTAACACTGCCTGGCACAAGTCATTATCACTCCTAATACCAGTAATTACTGATCGGTGTACTATGGTAACACTGCCTGGCACAAGTCACTATCACTCCTAATACCAGTAATTACTGATCGGTGTACTATGGTAACACTGCCTGGCACAAGTCACTATCACACCTAATACCAGTAATTACTGATCGGTGTACTATGATAACACTGCCTGGCACAAGTCATTATCACTCCTAATACCAGTAATTTCTGATCGGTGTACTATGGTAACGCTGCCTGGCACAAGTCATTATCACACCTAATACCAGTAATTACTGATCAGGATACTATGGTAACACTGCCTGGCACAAGTCATTATCACACCTAATACCAGTAATTACTGATCAGGATACTATGATAACACTGCCTGGCACAAGTCACTATCACACCTATTACCAGTAATTACTGATCGGTTTACTATGGTAACACTGCCTGGCACAAATCACTATCACACCTAATACCAGTAATTACTGATCGGTGTACTATGATAACACTGCCTGGCACAAGTCATTATCACTCCTAATACCAGTAATTACTGATCGGTGTACTATGATAACACTGCCTGGCACAAGTCACTATCACTCCTAATACCAGTAATTACTGATCGGTGTACTATGGTAACGCTGCCTGGCACAAGTCATTATCACACCTAATACCAATAATTACTGATCGGTGTACTATGGTAACACTGCCTGGCACAAGTCACTATCACTCCTAATACCAGTAATTACTGATCGGTGTACTATGGTAACGCTGCCTGGCACAAGTCATTATCACACCTAATACCAGTAATTACTGATCGGTGTACTATGGTAACACTGCCTGGCACAAGTCATTTTCACACCTAATACCAATAATTACTGATCGGTGTACTATGGTAACACTGCCTGGCACAAGTCATTATCACTCCTAATACCAGTAATTACTGATCGGTGTACTATGGTAACACTGCCTGGCACAAGTCATTATCACTCCTAATACCAGTAATTACTGATCGGTGTACTATGATAACACTGCCTGGCACAAGTCACTATCACACCTAATACCAGTAATTACTGATCGGTGTACTATGGTAACACTGCCTGGCACAAGTCATTATCACACCTAATACCAGTAATTACCGATCGGTGTACTATGGTAACACTGCCTGGCACAAGTCACTATCACACCTAATACCAGTAATTACTGATCGGTGTACTATGGTAACACTGCCTGGCACAAGTCACTATCACTCCTAATACCAGTAATTACTGATCGGTGTACTATGATAACACTGCCTGGCACAAGTCATTATCACTCCTAATACCAGTAATTACTGATCGGTGTACTATGATAACACTGCCTGGCACAAGTCATTATCACTCCTAATACCTGTAATTACTGATCGGTGTACTATGATAACACTGCCTGGCACAAGTCATTATCACACCTAATACCAGTAATTACTGATCGGTGTACTATGGTAACACTGCCTGGCACAAGTCATTATCACTCCTAATACCAGTAATTACTGATCGGTGTACTATGATAACACTGCCTGGCACAAGTCACTATCACTCCTAATACCAGTAATTACTGATCGGTGTACTATGGTAACGCTGTCTGGCACAAGTCATTATCACACCTAATACCAGTAATTACTGATCGGTGTACTATGATAACACTGCCTGGCACAAGTCACTATCACTCCTAATACCAGTAATTACTGATCGGTGTACTATGATAACACTGCCTGGCACAAGTCATTATCACACCTAATACCAGTAATTACTGATCGGTGTACTATGGTAACACTGCCTGGCACAAGTCATTATCACTCCTAATACCAGTAATTACTGATCGGTGTACTATGATAACACTGCCTGGCACAAGTCACTATCACTCCTAATACCAGTAATTACTGATCGGTGTACTATGGTAACGCTGTCTGGCACAAGTCACTATCACACCTAATACCAGTAATTAGTGATCGGTGTACTATGGTAACACTGCCTGGCACAAGTCATTATCACTCCTAATACCAGTAATTACTGATCGGTGTACTATGGTAACACTGCCTGGCACAAGTCATTATCACTCCTAATATCAGTAATTACTGATCGGTGTACTATGGTAACACTGCCTGGTACAAATCATTATCACTCCTAATACCAGTAATTACTGATCGGTGTACTATGGTAACACTGCCTGGCACAAGTCATTATCACACCTAATACCAGTAATTACTGATCGGTGTACTATGGTAACACTGCCTGGCACAAGTCATTATCACACCTAATACCAGTAATTACTGATCGGTGTACTATGGTAACACTGCCTGGCAGAAATCACTATCACAACTAATACCAGTAATTACTGATCGGTGTACTATGGTAACACTGCCTGGCACAAGTCATTATCACTCCTAATACCAGTAATTACTGATCGGTGTACTATGATAACACTGCCTGGCACAAGTCATTATCACTCCTAATACCAGTAATTACTGATCGGTGTACTATGATAACACTGCCTGGCACAAGTCATTATCACACCTAATACCAGTAATTACTGATCGGTGTACTATGGTAACACTGACTGGCACAAGTCATTATCACTCCTAATACCAGTAATTACTGATCGGTGTACTATGGTAACACTGCCTGGCACAAGTCATTATCACTCCTAATACCAGTAATTACTGATCGGTGTACTATGGTAACACTGCCTGGCACAAGTCATTATCACTCCTAATATCAGTAATTACTGATCGGTGTACTATGATAACACTGCCTGGCACAAGTCATTATTACACCTAATACCAGTAATTACTGATCGGTTTACTATGGTAACACTGCCTGGCACAAGTAATTATCACTCCTAATACCAGTAATTACTGATCGGTGTACTATGATAACACTGCCTGGCACAATTCACTATCACACCTAATACCAGTAATTACTGATCGATGTACTATGGTAACACTGCCTGGCACAAGTCATTATCACTCCTAATACCAGTAATTACTGATCGGTGTACTATGGTAACACTGCCTGGCACAAGTCATTATCACTCCTAATATCAGTAATTACTGATCGGTGTACTATGATAACACTGCCTGGCACAAGTCATTATTACACCTAATACCAGTAATTACTGATCGGTTTACTATGGTAACACTGCCTGGCACAAGTAATTATCACTCCTAATACCAGTAATTACTGATCGGTGTACTATGATAACACTGCCTGGCACAATTCACTATCACACCTAATACCAGTAATTACTGATCGATGTACTATGGTAACACTGCCTGGCACAAGTCACTATCACACCTAATACCTGTAATTACTGATCGGTGTACTATGATAACACTGCCTGGCACAAGTCACTATCACACCTAATACCATTAATTACTGATCGGTGTACTATGGTAACACTGCCTGGCACAAGTCATTATCACTCCTAATACCAGTAATTACTGATCGGTGTACTATGATAACACTGCCTGGCACAAGTCATTATCACTCCTAATACCAGTAATTACTGATCGATGTACTATGGTAACACTGCCTGGCACAAGTCACTATCACACCTAATACCATTAATTACTGATCGGTGTACTATGGTAACACTGCCTGGCACAAGTCATTATCACACCTAATACCAGTAATTACTGATCGGTGTACTATGATAACACTGCCTGGCACAAGTCACTATCACTCCTAATACCAGTAATTACTGATCGGTGTACTATGGTAACACTGCCTGGCACAAGTCATTATCACACCTAATACCAGTAATTACTGATCGGTATACTATGGTAACACTGCCTGGCACAAGTCATTATCACTCCTAATACCAGTAATTACTGATCGGTGTACTATGATAACACTGCCTGGCACAAGTCACTATCACTCCTAATACCAGTAATTACTGATCGGTGTACTATGGTAACGCTGTCTGGCACAAGTCACTATCACACCTAATACCAGTAATTACTGATCGGTGTACTATGGTAACACTGCCTGGCACAAGTCATTATCACTCCTAATACCAGTAATTACTGATCGGTGTACTATGGTAACACTGCCTGGCACAAGTCATTATCACTTCTAATACCAGTAATTACTGATCGGTGTACTATGGTAACACTGCCTGGCACAAGTCACTATCACTCCTAATACCAGTAATTACTGATTGGCCTACTATGGTAACACTGCCTGGCACAAGTCACTATCACTCCTAATACCAGTAATTACTGATCGGTGTACTATGGTAACACTGCCTGGCACAAGTCATTATCACACCTAATACCAGTAGTTACTGATCAATGTACTATGGTAACACTGCCTGGCACAAGTTATTATCACTCCTAATACCAGTAACTACTGATTGGTGTACTATGGTAACACTGCCTGGCACAAATCACTATCACACCTAATACCAGTAATTACTGATCGGTGTACTATGGTAACACTGCCTGGCACAAGTCATTATCACACCTAATACCAGTAATTACTGATCGGTGTACTATGGTAACACTGCCTGGCACAAGTCATTATCACACCTAATACCAGTAATTACTGATCGGTGTACTATGGTAACACTGCCTGGCACAAGTCATTGTCACTCCTAATACCAGTAATTACTGATCGGTGTACTATGATAACACTGCCTGGCACAAGTCATTATCACACCTAATACCAGTAATTACTGATCGGTGTACTATGGTAACACTGCCTGGCACAAGTCATTATCACTTCTAATACCAGTAATTACTGATCGGTGTACTATGGTAACACTGCCTGGCACAAGTCACTATCACTCCTAATACCAGTAATTACTGATTGGCCTACTATGGTAACACTGCCTGGCACAAGTCACTATCACTCCTAATACCAGTAATTACTGATCGGTGTACTATGGTAACACTGCCTGGCACAAGTCATTATCACACCTAATACCAGTAGTTACTGATCAATGTACTATGGTAACACTGCCTGGCACAAGTCATTATCACTCCTAATATCAGTAATTACTGATCGGTGTACTATGATAACACTGCCTGGCACAAGTCATTATCACTCCTAATACCAGTAATTACTGATCGGTGTACTATGATAACACTGCCTGGCACAAGTCATTATCACTCCTAATACCAGTAATTACTGATCGGTGTACTATGATAACACTGCCTGGCACAAGTCATTATCACACCTAATACCAGTAATTACTGATCGGTGTACTATGATAACACTGCCTGGCACAAGTCACTATCACACCTAATACCAGTAATTACTGATCGGTGTACTATGGTGACACTGCCTGGCACAAGTCATTATCACTCCTAATACCAGTATTTACTGATCGGTGTACTATGGTAACACTGCCTGGCACAAGTCATTATCACTCCTAATACCAGTAATTACTGATCGGTGTACTATGATAACACTGCCTGGCACAAGTCATTATCACTCCTAATACCAGTAATTACTGATCGGTGTACTATGGTAACACTGCCTGGCACAAGTCATTATCACTCCTAATACCAGTAATTACTGATCGGTGTACTATGATAACACTGCCTGGCACAAGTCATTATCACTCCTAATACCAGTAATTACTGATAGGTATACTATGGTAACACTGCCTGGCACAAGTCATTATCACACCTAATACCAGTAATTACTGATCGGTGTACTATGATAACACTGCCTGGCACAAGTCACTATCACACCTAATACCAGTAATTACTGATCGGTGTACTATGATAACACTGCCTGGCACAAGTCATTATCACTCCTAATACCAGTAAATACTGATCGGTGTACTATGGTAACACTGCCTGGCACAAGTCACTATCACTCCTAATACCAGTAATTACTGATCGGTGTACTATGGTAACGCTGCCTGGCACAAGTCACTATCACACCTAATACCAGTAATTACTGATAGGTATACTATGGTAACACTGCCTGGCACAAGTCACTATCACACCTAATACCAGTAATTACTGAGCGGTGTACTATGGTAACACTGCCTGGCACAAGTCATTATCACTCCTAATACCAGTAAATACTGATCGGTGTACTATGGTAACACTGCCTGGCACAAGTCACTATCACTCCTAATATCAGTAATTACTGATCGGTGTACTATGATAACACTGCCTGGCACAAGTCACTATCACTCCTAATATCAGTAATTACTGATCGGTGTACTATGGTGACACTGCCTGGCACAAGTCATTATCACTCCTAATATCAGTAATTACTGATCGGTGTACTATGATAACACTGCCTGGCACAAGTCACTATCACACCTAATACCAGTAATTACTGATCGGTGTACTATGATAACACTGCCTGGCACAAGTCATTATCACTCCTAATACCAGTAAATACTGATCGGTGTACTATGGTAACACTGCCTGGCACAAGTCACTATCACTCCTAATACCAGTAATTACTGATCGGTGTACTATGGTAACGCTGCCTGGCACAAGTCACTATCACACCTATTACCAGTAATTACTGATCGGTGTACTATGGTAACACTGCCTGGCACAAGTCATTATCACTCCTAATACCAGTAATTACTGATCGGTGTACTATGGTAACACTGCCTGGCACAAGTCATTATCACTCCTAATACCAGTAAATACTGATCGGTGTACTATGGTAACACTGCCTGGCACAAGTCACTATCACTCCTAATACCAGTAATTACTGATCGGTGTACTATGGTAACACTGCCTGGCACAAGTCACTATCACACCTATTACCAGTAATTACTGATCGGTGTACTATGGTAACACTGCCTGGCACAAGTCATTATCACTCCTAATACCAGTAATTACTGATCGGTGTACTATGGTAACACTGTCTGGCACAAGTCATTATCACTCCTAATACCAGTAAATACTGATCGGTGTACTATGGTAACACTGCCTGGCACAAGTCACTATCACTCCTAATACCAGTAATTACTGATCGGTGTACTATGGTAACGCTGCCTGGCACAAGTCATTTTCACACCTAATACCAGTAATTACTGATCGGTGTACTATGATAACACTGCCTGGCACAAGTCATTATCACACCTAATACCAGTAATTACTGATAGGTATACTATGGTAACACTGCCTGGCACAAGTCACTATCACACCTAATACCAGTAATTACTGATAGGTATACTATGGTAACACTGCCTGGCACAAGTCACTATCACACCTAATACCAGTAATTACTGAGCGGTGTACTATGGTAACACTGCCTGGCACAAGTCATTATCACTCCTAATATCAGTAATTACTGATCGGTGTACTATGGTAACACTGCCTGGTACAAATCACTATCACTCCTAATACCAGTAATTACTGATCGGTGTACTATGGTAACACTGCCTGGCACAAGTCACTATCACTCCTAATACCAGTAATTACTGATCGGTGTACTATGGTAACACTGCCTGGCACAAGTCACTATCACTCCTAATACCAGTAATTACTGATCGGTGTACTATGGTAACACTGCCTGGCACAAGTCATTATCACACCTAATACCAGTAATTACTGATCGGTGTACTATGGTAACACTGCCTGGCACAAATCACTATCACACCTAATACCAGTAATTACTGATCGGTGTACTATGGTAACACTGCCTGGCACAAGTCATTATCACTCCTAATACCAGTAATTACTGATCGGTGTACTATGGTAACACTGCCTGGCACAAGTCACTATCACACCTAATACCAGTAATTACTGATCGGTGTACTATGGTAACACTGCCTGGCACAAGTCACTATCACACCTAATACCAATAATTACTGATCGGTGTACTATGATAACACTGCCTGGCACAAGTCACTATCACACCTAATACCAGTAATTACTGATCGGTGTACTATGGTAACACTGCCTGGCACAAGTCATTATCACACCTAATACCAGTAATTACTGATCGGTGTACTATGATAACACTGCCTGGCACAAGTCACTATCACACCTAATACCAGTAATTACTGATCGGTGTACTATGGTAACACTGCCTGGCACAAGTCATTATCACACCTAATACCAGTAATTACTGATCGGTGTACTATGGTAACACTGCCTGGCACAAATCACTATCACACCTAATACCAGTAATTACTGATCGGTGTACTATGGTAACACTGCCTGGCACAAGTCATTATCACTCCTAATACCAGTAATTACTGATCGGTGTACTATGGTAACACTGCCTGGCACAAGTCACTATCACACCTAATACCAGTAATTACTGATCGGTGTACTATGGTAACACTGCCTGGCACAAGTCACTATCACACCTAATACCAATAATTACTGATCGGTGTACTATGATAACACTGCCTGGCACAAGTCACTATCACACCTAATACCAGTAATTACTGATCGGTGTACTATGGTAACACTGCCTGGCACAAGTCATTATCACTCCTAATACCAGTAATTACTGATCGGTGTACTATGATAACACTGCCTGGCACAAGTCATTATTACACCTAATACCAGTAATTACTGATCGGTGTACTATGGTAACACTGCCTGGCACAAGTCATTATCACTCCTAATACCAGTAATTACTGATCGGTGTACTATGGTAACACTGCCTGGCACAAGTCACTATCACTCCTAATACCAGTAATTACTGATCGGTGTACTATGGTAACACTGCCTGGCACAAGTCATTATCACACCTAATACCAGTAATTACTGATCGGTGTACTATGGTAACACTGCCAGGCACAAGTCATTATCACACCTAATACCAGTAATTACTGATCGGTGTACTATGGTAACACTGCCTGGCACAAGTCATTATCACACCTAATACCAGTAATTACTGATCGGTGTACTATGGTAACACTGCCTGGCACAAGTTACTATCACACCTAATACCAGTAATTACTGATCGGTGTACTATGATAACACTGCCTGGTACAAGTCATTATCACTCCTAATACCAATAATTACTGATCAGTGTACTATGGTAACACTGCCTGGCACAAGTCATTATCACTCCTAATACCAATAATTACTGATCAGTGTACTATGGTAACACTGCCTGGCACAAGTTACTATCACACCTAATACCAGTAATTACTGATCGGTGTACTATGGTAACACTGCCTGGCACAAGACATTCTCACACCTAATACCAGTAATTACTGATCGGTGTACTATGGTAACACTGCCTGGCACAAGTCATTATCACACCTAATACCAGTAATTACTGATCGGTGTACTATGGTAACACTTCCTGGCACAAGTCATTATCACACCTAATACCAGTAACTACTGATTGGTGTACTATGGTAACACTGCCTGGCACAAATCACTATCACACCTAATACCAGTAATTACTGATCGGTGTACTATGGTAACACTGCCTGGTACAAGTCATTATCACTCCTAATACCAGTAACTACTGATTGGTGTACTATGGTAACACTGCCTGGCACAAATCACTATCACACCTAATACCAGTAATTACTGATCGGTGTACTATGGTAACACTGCCTGGCACAAGTCATTATCACACCTAATACCAGTAATTACTGATCGGTGTACTATGATAACACTGCCTGGCACAAGTCATTGTCACTCCTAATACCAGTAATTACTGATCGGTGTACTATGATAACACTGCCTGGCACAAGTCATTATCACACCTAATACCAGTAATTACTGATCGGTGTACTATGATAACACTGCCTGGCACAAGTCATTATCACACCTAATACCAGTAATTACTGATCGGTGTACTATGGTAACACTGCCTGGCACAAGTCATTATCACTTCTAATACCAGTAATTACTGATCGCTGTACTATGGTAACACTGCCTGGCACAAGTCACTATCACTCCTAATACCAGTAATTACTGATTGGCCTACTATGGTAACACTGCCTGGCACAAGTCACTATCACTCCTAATACCAGTAATTACTGATCGGTGTACTATGGTAACACTGCCTGGCACAAGTCATTATCACTCCTAATATCAGTAATTACTGATCGGTGTACTATGATAACACTGCCTGGCACAAGTCATTATCACTCCTAATACCAGTAATTAGTGATCGGTGTACTATGATAACACTGCCTGGCACAGTCATTATCACTCCTAATATCAGTAATTACTGATCGGTGTACTATGATAACACTGCCTGGCACAAGTCATTATCACTCCTAATACCAGTAATTAGTGATCGGTGTACTATGGTAACACTGCCTGGCACAAGTCATTATCACACCTAATACCAGTAATTACTGATCGGTGTACTATGGTAACACTTCCTGGCACAAGTCATTATCACACCTAATACCAGTAACTACTGATTGGTGTACTATGGTAACACTGCCTGGCACAAATCACTATCACACCTAATACCAGTAATTACTGATCGGTGTACTATGGTAACACTGCCTGGTACAAGTCATTATCACTCCTAATACCAGTAACTACTGATTGGTGTACTATGGTAACACTGCCTGGCACAAATCACTATCACACCTAATACCAGTAATTACTGATCGGTGTACTATGGTAACACTGCCTGGCACAAGTCATTATCACACCTAATACCAGTAATTACTGATCGGTGTACTATGATAACACTGCCTGGCACAAGTCATTGTCACTCCTAATACCAGTAATTACTGATCGGTGTACTATGATAACACTGCCTGGCACAAGTCATTATCACACCTAATACCAGTAATTACTGATCGGTGTACTATGATAACACTGCCTGGCACAAGTCATTATCACACCTAATACCAGTAATTACTGATCGGTGTACTATGGTAACACTGCCTGGCACAAGTCATTATCACTTCTAATACCAGTAATTACTGATCGCTGTACTATGGTAACACTGCCTGGCACAAGTCACTATCACTCCTAATACCAGTAATTACTGATTGGCCTACTATGGTAACACTGCCTGGCACAAGTCACTATCACTCCTAATACCAGTAATTACTGATCGGTGTACTATGATAACACTGCCTGGCACAAGTCATTATCCCTCCTAATACCAGTAATTACTGATCGGTGTACTATGGTAACACTGCCTGGCACAAGTCATTATCACACCTAATACCAGTAATTACTGATCGGTGTACTATGGTGACACTGCCTGGCACAAGTCATTATCACTCCTAATACCAGTAATTACTGATCGGTGTACTATGGTGACACTGCCTGGCACAAGTCATTATCACTCCTAATACCAGTAATTACTGATCGGTGTACTATGGTGACACTGCCTGGCACAAGTCATTATCACTCCTAATACCAGTAATTACTGATCGGTGTACTATGGTGACACTGCCTGGCACAAGTCATTATCACTCCTAATACCAGTAATTACTGATCGGTGTACTATGGTAACACTGCCTGGCACAAGTCATTATCACTCCTAATACCAGTAATTACTGATCGGTGTACTATGATAACACTGCCTGGCACAAGTCATTATCACTCCTAATACCAGTAATTACTGATCGGTGTACTATGGTAACACTGCCTGGCACAAGTCACTCTCACTCCTAATACCAGTAATTACTGATCGGTGTACTATGATAACACTGCCTGGCACAAGTCATTATCACTCCTAATACCAGTAATTACTGATAGGTATACTATGGTAACACTGCCTGGCACAAGTCATTATCACACCTAATACCAGTAATTACTGATCGGTGTACTATGGTAACACTGCCTGGCACAAGTCATTATCACACCTAATACCAGTAATTACTGATCGGTGTACTATGGTGACACTGCCTGGCACAAGTCATTATCACTCCTAATACCAGTAATTACTGATCGGTGTACTATGGTGACACTGCCTGGCACAAGTCATTATCACTCCTAATACCAGTAATTACTGATCGGTGTACTATGGTAACACTGCCTGGCACAAGTCATTATCACTCCTAATACCAGTAATTACTGATCGGTGTACTATGATAACACTGCCTGGCACAAGTCATTATCACTCCTAATACCAGTAATTACTGATCGGTGTACTATGGTAACACTGCCTGGCACAAGTCACTCTCACTCCTAATACCAGTAATTACTGATCGGTGTACTATGATAACACTGCCTGGCACAAGTCATTATCACTCCTAATACAGGTAATTACTGATAGGTATACTATGGTAACACTGCCTGGCACAAGTCATTATCACACCTAATACCAGTAATTACTGATCGGTGTACTATGGTAACACTGCCTGGCACAAGTCATTATCACACCTAATACCAGTAATTACTGATCGGTGTACTATGGTAACACTGCCAGGCACAAGTCATTATCACACCTAATACCAGTAATTACTGATCGGTGTACTATGGTAACACTGCCTGGCACAAGTCATTATCACACCTAATACCAGTAATTACTGATCGGTGTACTATGGTAACACTGCCTGGCACAAGTTACTATCACACCTAATACCAGTAATTACTGATCGGTGTACTATGGTAACACTGACTGGCACAAGTCATTATCACTCCTAACACCAGTAATTACTGATCGGTGTACTATGGTAACACTGCCTGGCACAGTCATTATCACACCTAATACCAGTAATTACTGATCGGTGTACTATGATAACACTGCCTGGCACAAGTCATTATCACTCCTAATACCAATAATTACTGATCAGTGTACTATGGTAACACTGCCTGGCACAAGTTACTATCACACCTAATACCAGTAATTACTGATCGGTGTACTATGGTAACACTGCCTGGCACAGTCATTATCACACCTAATACCAGTAATTACTGATCGGTGTACTATGATAACACTGCCTGGCACAAGTCATTATCACTCCTAATACCAATAATTACTGATCAGTGTACTATGGTAACACTGCCTGGCACAAGTTACTATCACACCTAATACCAGTAATTACTGATCGGTGTACTATGGTAACACTGCCTGGCACAAGACATTCTCACACCTAATACCAGTAATTACTGATCGGTGTACTATGGTAACACTGCCTGGCACAAGTCATTATCACTCCTAATACCAGTAACTACTGATCGGTGTACTATGGTAACACTGCCTGGCACAAATCACTATCACACCTAATACCAGTAATTACTGATCGGTGTACTATGGTAACACTGCCTGGCACAAGTCATTATCACACCTAATACCAGTAATTACTGATCGGTGTACTATGATAACACTGCCTGGCACAAGTCATTGTCACTCCTAATACCAGTAATTACTGATCGGTGTACTATGATAACACTGCCTGGCACAAGTCATTATCACACCTAATACCAGTAATTACTGATCGGTGTACTATGATAACACTGCCTGGCACAAGTCATTATCACACCTAATACCAGTAATTACTGATCGGTGTACTATGGTAACACTGCCTGGCACAAGTCACTATCACTTCTAATACCAGTAATTACTGATCGGTGTACTATGGTAACACTGCCTGGCACAAGTCATTATCACTTCTAATACCAGTAATTACTGATCGGTGTACTATGGTAACACTGCCTGGTACAAGTCATTATCACTCCTAATACCAGTAACTACTGATTGGTGTACTATGGTAACACTGCCTGGCACAAATCACTATCACACCTAATACCAGTAATTACTGATCGGTGTACTATGGTAACACTGCCTGGCACAAGTCATTATCACACCTAATACCAGTAATTACTGATCGGTGTACTATGATAACACTGCCTGGCACAAGTCATTGTCACTCCTAATACCAGTAATTACTGATCGGTGTACTATGATAACACTGCCTGGCACAAGTCATTATCACACCTAATACCAGTAATTACTGATCGGTGTACTATGATAACACTGCCTGGCACAAGTCATTATCACACCTAATACCAGTAATTACTGATCGGTGTACTATGGTAACACTGCCTGGCACAAGTCATTATCACTTCTAATACCAGTAATTACTGATCGGTGTACTATGGTAACACTGCCTGGCACAAGTCATTATCACTCCTAATACCAGTAATTACTGATTGGCCTACTATGGTAACACTGCCTGGCACAAGTCACTATCACTCCTAATACCAGTAATTACTGATCGGTGTACTATGGTAACACTGCCTGGCACAAGTCATTATCACTCCTAATATCAGTAATTACTGATCGGTGTACTATGATAACACTGCCTGGCACAAGTCATTATCACTCCTAATACCAGTAATTAGTGATCGGTGTACTATGATAACACTGCCTGGCACAAGTCATTATCACACCTAATACCAGTAATTACTGATCGGTGTACTATGGTGACACTGCCTGGCACAAGTCATTATCACTCCTAATACCAGTAATTACTGATCGGTGTACTATGGTGACACTGCCTGGCACAAGTCATTATCACTCCTAATACCAGTAATTACTGATCGGTGTACTATGGTGACACTGCCTGGCACAAGTCATTATCACTCCTAATACCAGTAATTACTGATCGGTGTACTATGGTAACACTGCCTGGCACAAGTCATTATCACTCCTAATACCAGTAATTACTGATCGGTGTACTATGGTAACACTGCCTGGCACAAGTCATTATCACTCCTAATACCAGTAATTAGTGATCGGTGTACTATGATAACACTGCCTGGCACAAGTCATTATCACACCTAATACCAGTAATTACTGATCGGTGTACTATGGTGACACTGCCTGGCACAAGTCATTATCACTCCTAATACCAGTAATTACTGATCGGTGTACTATGGTGACACTGCCTGGCACAAGTCATTATCACTCCTAATACCAGTAATTACTGATCGGTGTACTATGGTGACACTGCCTGGCACAAGTCATTATCACTCCTAATACCAGTAATTACTGATCGGTGTACTATGGTAACACTGCCTGGCACAAGTCACTCTCACTCCTAATACCAGTAATTACTGATCGGTGTACTATGATAACACTGCCTGGCACAAGTCATTATCACTCCTAATACCAGTAATTACTGATAGGTATACTATGGTAACACTGCCTGGCACAAGTCATTATCACACCTAATACCAGTAATTACTGATCGGTGTACTATGATAACACTGCCTGGCACAAGTCACTATCACACCTAATACCAGTAATTACTGATCGGTGTACTATGATAACACTGCCTGGCACAAGTCACTATCACACCTATTACCAGTAATTACTGATCGGTGTACTATGGTAACACTGCCTGGCACAAGTCATTATCACTCCTAATACCAGTAATTACTGATCGGTGTACTATGGTAACACTGCCTGGCACAAGTCATTATCACTCCTAATACCAGTAATTACTGATCGGTGTACTATGATAACACTGCCTGGCACAAGTCATTATCACACCTAATACCAGTAATTACTGATCGGTGTACTATGGTGACACTGCCTGGCACAAGTCATTATCACTCCTAATACCAGTAATTACTGATCGGTGTACTATGGTGACACTGCCTGGCACAAGTCATTATCACTCCTAATACCAGTAATTACTGATCGGTGTACTATGGTGACACTGCCTGGCACAAGTCATTATCACTCCTAATACCAGTAGTTACTGATCGGTGTACTATGGTAACACTGCCTGGCACAAGTCATTATCACTCCTAATACCAGTAATTACTGATCGGTGTACTATGATAACACTGCCTGGCACAAGTCATTATCACTCCTAATACTAGTAATACTGATCGGTGTACTATGGTAACACTGCCTGGCACAAGTCACTCTCACTCCTAATACCAGTAATTACTGATCGGTGTACTATGATAACACTGCCTGGCACAAGTCATTATCACTCCTAATACCAGTAATTACTGATAGGTATACTATGGTAACACTGCCTGGCACAAGTCATTATCACACCTAATACCAGTAATTACTGATCGGTGTACTATGATAACACTGCCTGGCACAAGTCACTATCACACCTAATACCAGTAATTACTGATCGGTGTACTATGATAACACTGCCTGGCACAAGTCACTATCACACCTATTACCAGTAATTACTGATCGGTGTACTATGGTAACACTGCCTGGCACAAGTCATTATCACTACTAATACCAGTAATTACTGATCGGTGTACTATGGTAACACTGCCTGGCACAAGTCGTTATCACTCCTAATACCAGTAAATACTGATCGGTGTACTATGGTAACACTGCCTGGCACAAGTCACTATGACTCCTAATACCAGTAATTACTGATCGGTGTACTATGGTAACGCTGCCTGGCACAAGTCACTATCACTAATAATACCAGTAATTACTGATCGGTGTACTATGGTAACGCTGCCTGGCACAAGTCATTTTCACACCTAATACCAGTAATTACTGATCGGTGTACTATGATAACACTGCCTGGCACAAGTCATTATCACACCTAATACCAGTAATTACTGATAGGTATACTATGGTAACACTGCCTGGCACAAGTCACTATCACACCTAATACCAGTAATTACTGAGCGGTGTACTATGATAACACTGCCTGGCACAAGTCATTATCACACCTAATACCAGTAATTACTGATCGGTGTACTATGGTAACACTGCCTGGCACAAGTCATTATCACTCCTAATATCAGTAATTACTGATCGGTGTACTATGGTAACACTGCCTGGTACAAATCACTATCACTCCTAATACCAGTAATTACTGATCGGTGTACTATGGTAACACTGCCTGGCACAAGTCACTATCACTCCTAATACCAGTAATTACTGATCGGTGTACTATGGTAACACTGCCTGGCACAAGGCACTATCACTCCTAATACCAGTAATTACTGATCGGTGTACTATGGTAACACTGCCTGGCACAAGTCATTATCACACCTAATACCAGTAATTACTGATCGGTGTACTATGGTAACACTGCCTGGCACAAATCACTATCACACCTAATACCAGTAATTACTGATCGGTGTACTATGGTAACACTGCCTGGCACAAGTCATTATCACTCCTAATACCAGTAATTACTGATCGGTGTACTATGATAACACTGCCTGGCACAAGTCATTATCACTCCTAATACCAGTAATTACTGATCGGTGTACTATGATAACACTGCCTGGCACAAGTCATTATCACTCCTAATACCAGTAATTACTGATCGGTGTACTATGGTAACACTGCCTGGCACAAGTCACTATCACACCTAATACAAGTAATTACTGATCGGTATACTATGATAACACAGCCTGGCACAAGTCACTATCACACCTAATACCAGTAATTACTGATCAGGATACTATGATAACACTGCCTGGCACAAGTCACTATCACACCTAATACCAGTAATTACTGATCGGTATACTATGATAACACTGCCTGGCACAAGTCACTATCACACCTAATACCAGTAATTAGTGATAGGTGTACTATGTTAACACTGCCTGGCACAGGTCATTATCACACCTATTACCAGTAATTACTGATCGGTGTACTATGATAACACTGCCTGGCACAAGTCACTATCAGACCTAATACCAGAAATTACTGACCAGGATACTATGATAACACTGCCTGGCACAAGTCATTATCACTCCTAATACCAGTAATTACTGATCGGTGTACTATGGTAACACTGCCTGGCACAAGTCACTATCACTACTAATACCAGTAATTACTGATCAGGATACTATGGTAACACTGCCTGGCACAAGTCACTATCACACCTAATACCAGTAATTACTGATCGGTGTACTATGGTAACACTGCCTGGTACAAGTCACTATCACACCTAATACCAGTAATTACTGATCAGGATACTATGGTAACACTGCCTGGCACAAGTCACTATCACACCTAATACCAGTAATTACTGATCGGTGTACTATGGTAACACTGCCTGGTACAAGTCACTATCACACCTAATACCAGTAATTACTGATCGGTGTACTATGATAACACTGCCTGGCACAAGTCATTATCACACCTATTACCAGTAATTACTGATCGGTGTACTATGATAACACTGCCTGGCACAAGTCACTATCACACCTAATACCAATAATTACTGATCGGTGTACTATGATAACACTGCCTGGCACAAGTCACTATCACACCTAATACCAGTAATTACTGATCGGTGTACTATGGTAACACTGCCTGGCACAAGTCATTATCACACCTAATACCAGTAATTACTGATCGGTGTACTAAGATAACACTGCCTGGCACAAGTCATTATTACACCTAATACCAGTAATTACTGATCGGTGTACTATGGTAACACTGCCTGGCACAAGTCATTATCACTCCTAATACCAGTAATTACTGATCGGTGTACTATGGTAACACTGCCTGGCACAAGTCATTATCACTCCTAATACCAGTAATTACTGATCGGTGTACTATGGTAACACTGCCTGGCACAAGTCATTATCACTCCTAATACCAGTAATTACTGATCGGTGTACTATGATAACACTGCCTGGCACAAGTCATTATCACTCCTAATACCAGTAATTACTGATCGGTGTACTATGATAACACTGCCTGGCACAAGTCATTATCACACCTAATACCAGTAATTACTGATAGGTATACTATGGTAACACTGCCTGGCACAAGTCACTATCAGACCTAATACCAGTAATTACTGATCGGTGTACTATGGTAACACTGCCTGGCACAAGTCACTATCACACCTAATACCAGTAATTACTGATCGGTGTACTATGATAACACTGCCTGGCACAAGTCATTATCACACCTAATACCAGTAATTACTGATCGGTGTACTATGGTAACACTGCCTGGCACAAGTCATTATCACTCCTAATATCAGTAATTACTGATCGGTGTACTATGGTAACACTGCCTGGTACAAATCACTATCACTCCTAATACCAGTAATTACTGATCGGTGTACTATGGTAACACTGCCTGGCACAAGTCACTATCACTCCTAATACCAGTAATTACTGATCGGTGTACCATGGTAACACTGCCTGGCACAAGTCACTATCACTCCTAATACCAGTAATTACTGATCGGTGTACTATGGTAACACTGCCTGGCACAAGTCATTATCACACCTAATACCAGTAATTACTGATCGGTGTACTATGATAACACTGCCTGGCACAAATCACTATCACACCTAATACCAGTAATTACTGATCGGTGTACTATGGTAACACTGCCTGGCACAAGTCATTATCACTCCTAATACCAGTAATTACTGATCGGTGTACTATGATAACACTGCCTGGCACAAGTCATTATCACTCCTAATACCAGTAATTACTGATCGGTGTACTATGATAACACTGCCTGGCACAAGTCATTATCACTCCTAATACCAGTAATTACTGATCGGTGTACTATGGTAACACTGCCTGGCACAAGTCATTATCACACCTAATACCAGTAATTACTGATCAGGATACTATGGTAACACTGCCTGGCACAAGTCACTATCACACCTAATACCAGTAATTACTGATCAGGATACTATGATAACACTGCCTGGCACAAGTCACTATCACACCTAATACCAGTAATTACTGATCGGTATACTATGATAACACTGCCTGGCACAAGTCACTATCACACCTAATACAAGTAATTACTGATCTGTGTACTATGTTAACACTGCCTGGCACAGGTCATTATCACACCTAATACCAGTAATTACTGATCGGTGTACTATGATAACACTGCCTGGCACAAGTCACTATCAGACCTAATACCAGAAATTACTGATCAGGATACTATGATAACACTGCCTGGCACAAGTCACTATCACTCCTAATACCAGTAATTACTGATCAGGATACTATGGTAACACTGCCTGGCACAAGTCACTATCACACCTAATACCAGTAATTACTGATCGGTGTACTATGGTAACACTGCCTGGCACAAGTCATTATCACTCCTAATACCAGTAATTACTGATCGGTGTACTATGGTAACACTGCCTGGTACAAGTCACTATCACACCTAATACCAGTAATTACTGATCAGGATACTATGGTAACACTGCATGGCACAAGTCACTATCACACCTAATACCAGTAATTACTGATCGGTGTACTATGGTAACACTGCCTGGCACAAGTCACTATCACTCCTAATACCAGTAATTACTGATCGGTGTACTATGATAACACTGCCTGGCACAAGTCATTATCACACCTATTACCAGTAATTACTGATCGGTGTACTATGATAACACTGCCTGGCACAAGTCACTATCACACCTAATACCAATAATTACTGATCGGTGTACTATGATAACACTGCCTGGCACAAGTCACTATCACACCTAATACCAGTAATTACTGATCGGTGTACTATGGTAACACTGCCTGGCACAAGTCATTATTACACCTAATACCAGTAATTACTGATCGGTGTACTATGGTAACACTGCCTGGCACAAGTCATTATCACACCTAATACCAGTAATTACTGATCGGTGTACTAAGATAACGCTGCCTGGCACAAGTCATTATTACACCTAATACCAGTAATTACTGTTCGGTGTACTATGGTAACACTGCCTGACACAAGTCATTATCACACCTAATACCAGTAATTACTGATCGGTGTACTATGATAACACTGCCTGGCACAAGTCATTATCACTCCTAATACCAGTAATTACTGATCGGTTTACTATGGTAACACTGCCTGGCACAAGTCATTATCACTCCTAATACCAGTAATTACTGATCGGTGTACTATGATAACACTGCCTGGCACAAGTCATTATTACACCTAATACCAGTAATTACTGATCGGTGTACTATGATAACACTGCCTGGCACAAGTCATTATCACACCTAATACCAGTAATTACTGATCAGGATATATGGTAACACTGCCTGGCACAAGTCATTATCACACCTAATACCAGTAATTACTGATCGGTGTACTATGGTAACACTGCCTGGTACAAGTCACTATCACACCTAATACAAGTAATTACTGATCGGTGTACTATGATAACACTGCCTGGTACAAGTCACTATCACACCTAATACAAGTAATTACTGATCGGTGTACTATGATAACACTACCTGGCACAAGTCACTATCACACCTAATACCAGTAATTACTGATCGGTGTACTATGGTAACACTGCCTGGCACAAGTCATTATCACTTCTAATACCAGTAATTACTGATCGGTGTACTATGATAACACTGCCTGGCACAAGTCACTATCACTCCTAATACCAGTAATTACTGATCGGTGTACTATGATAACACTGCCTGGCACAAGTCATTATCACACCTAATACCAGTAATTACTGATCGGTGTACTATGATAACACTGCCTGGCACAAGTCATTATTACACCTAATACCAGTAATTACTGATCGGTGTACTATGATAACACTGCCTGGCACAAGTCATTATCACACCTAATACCAGTAATTACTGATCGGTGTACTATGATAACACTGCCTGGCACAAGTCATTATCACACCTAATACCAGTAATTACTGATCGGTGTACTATGATAACACTGCCTGGCACAAGTCACTATCACTCCTAATACCAGTAATTACTGATCGGTGTACTATGATAACACTGCCTGGCACAAGTCATTATCACACCTAATACCAGTAATTACTGATCGGTGTACTATGTTAACACTGCCTGGCACAAGTCATTATCACTCCTAATACCAGTAATTACTGATCAGGATACTATGGTAACACTGCCTGGCACAAGTCATTATCACACCTAATAGCAGTAATTACTGATCGGTGTACTATGGTAACACTGCCTGGCACAAGTCATTATCACTCCTAATACCAGTAATTACTGATCGGTGTACTATGATAACACTGCCTGGCACAAGTCATTATCACACCTAATACCAGTAATTACTGATCGGTGTACTAAGATAACACTGCCTGGCACAAGTCATTATCACACCTAATACCAGTAATTACTGATCGGTGTACTATGATAACACTGCCTGGCACAAGTCATTATCACACCTAATACCAGTAATTACTGATCGGTGTACTAAGATAACACTGCCTGGCACAAGTCATTATCACTCCTAATACCAGTAATTACTGATCAGGATACTATGGTAACACTGCCTGGCACAAGTCATTATCACACCTAATAGCAGTAATTACTGATCGGTGTACTATGGTAACACTGCCTGGCACAAGTCATTATCACTCCTAATACCAGTAATTACTGATCAGGATACTATGGTAACACTGCCTGGCACAAGTCATTATCACTCCTAATAGCAGTAATTACTGATCGGTGTACTATGGTAACACTGCCTGGCACAAGTCATTATCACTCCTAATACCAGTAATTACTGATCAGGATACTATGGTAACACTGCCTGGCACAAGTCATTATAACACCTAATAGCAGTAATTACTGATCGGTGTACTATGATAACACTGCCTGGCACAAGTCAGTATCACTCCTAATACCAGTAATTACTGATCGGTGTACTATGATAACACTGCCTGGCACAAGTCACTATCACACCTAATACCAGTAATTACTGATCGGTGTACTATGATAACACTGCCTGGTACAAGTCACTATCACACCTAATACCAGTAATTACTGATCGGTGTACAATGATAACACTGCCTGGCACAAGTCACTATCAGACGTAATACCAGAAATTACTGATCAGGATACTAAGATAACACTGCCTGGCACAAGTCATTATCACACCTAATACCAGTAAGTACTGATCGGTGTACTATGGTAACACTGCCTGGCACAAGTCATTATCACACCTAATACCAGTAGTTACTGATCGGTGTACTATGATAACACTGCCTGGCACAAGTCATTATCACTCCTAATACCAGTAATTACTGATCGGTGTACTATGGTAACACTGCCTGGTACAAGTCATTATCACACCTAATACCAGTAATTACTGATCGGTGTACTATGATAACACTGCCTGGCCCAAGTCACTATCACTCCTAATACCAGTAATTACTGATCGGTGAACTATGATAACACTGCCTGGCACAAGTCATTATCACACCTAATACCAGTAATTACTGATCGGTGTACTATGGTAACACTGCCTGGCACAAATCAGTATCACACCTAATACCAGTAATTACTGATCGGTGTACTATGATAACACTGCCTGGCACAAGTCATTATCACACCTAATACCAGTAATTACTGATCGGTGCACTATGCTAACACTGCCTGGCACAAGTCATTATCACACCTAATACCAGTAATTACTGATCGGTGTACTATGATAACACTGCCTGGCACAAGTCACTATCACTCCTAATACCAGTAATTACTGATCGGTGTACTATGATAACACTGCCTGGCACAAGTCACTATCACACCTAATACCAGTAATTACTGATCGGTGTACTATGATAACACTGCCTGGCACAAGTCACTATCACTCCTAATACCAGTAATTACTGATCGGTGTACTATGATAACACTGCCTGGCACAAGTCATTATCACACCTAATACCAGTAGTTACTGATCATGATACTATGGTAACACTGCCTGGCACAAGTCATTATCACACCTAATACCAGTAATTACTGTTCATGATACTATGGTAACACTGCCTGGCACAAGTCATTATCACACCTAATACCAGTAATTACTGATCGGTGTACTATGATAACACTGCCTGGCACAAGTCATTGTCACTCCTAATACCAGTAATTACTGATCGGTGTACTATGATAACACTGCCTGGCACAAGTCATTATCACACCTAATACCAGTAATTACTGATCGGTGTACTATGATAACACTGCCTGGCACACGTCATTATCACTTCTAATACCAGTAATTACTGATCGGTGTACTATGGTAACACTGCCTGGCACAAGTCACTATCACTCCTAATACCAGTAATTACTGATTGCCCTACTATGGTAACACTGCCTGGCACAAGTCACTATCACTCCTAATACCAGTAATTACTGATCGGTGTACTATGGTAACACTGCCTGGCACAAGTCATTATCACTTCTAATACCATTAATTACTGATCGGTGTACTATGGTAACACTGCCTGGCACAAATCATTTTCACACCTAATACCAGTAATTACTGATCGGTGTACTATGGTAACACTGCCTGGCACAAGTCACTATCACTCCTAATACCAGTAATTACTGATTGGCGTACTATGGTAACACTGCCTGGCACAAGTCACTATCACTCCTAATACCAGTAATTACTGATTGGCGTACTATGGTAACACTGCCTGGCACAAGTCACTATCACTCCTAATACCAGTAATTACTGATTGGTGTACTATGGTAACACTGCCTGGCACAAGTCATTATCACTCCTAATACCAGTAATTACTGATTGGCGTACTATGGTAACACTGCCTGGCACAAGTCACTATCACTCCTAATACCAGTAATTACTGATCGGTGTACTATGATAACACTGCCTGGCAAAAGTCATTCTCACACCTAATACCAGTAATTACTGATCGGTGTACTATGATAACACTGCCTGGCACAAGTTATTATCACACCTAATACCAGTAATTACAGATCGGTGTACTATGGTAACACTGCCTGGCACAAGTCACTATCACACCTAATACCAGTAATTACTGATCGGTGTACTATGGTAACACTGCCTGGCACAAGTCATTATCACTCCTAACACCAGTAATTACTGATCGGTGTAATATGATAACACTGCCTGGTACAAGTCATTATCACTCCTAACACCAGTAATTACTGATTGGCGTACTATGGTAACACTGCCTGGCACAAGTCATTATCACACCTAATACCAGTAGTTACTGATCATGATAATATGGTAACACTGCCTGGCACAAGTCATTATCACACCTAATACCAGTAATTACTGTTCATGATACTATGGTAACACTGCCTGGCACAAGTCATTATCACACCTAATACCAGTAGTTACTGATCATGATACTATGGTAACCCTGCCTGGCACAAGTCATTATCACACCTAATACCAGTAATTACTGATCGGTGTACTATGATAACACTGCCTGGCACAAGTCATTATCACACCTAATACCAGTAATTACTGATCGGTGTACTATGATAACACTGCCTGGCACAAGTCATTATCACTCCTAATACCAGTAATTACTGATCGGTGTACTATGGTAACAGTGCCTGGCACAAGTCATTATCACACCTAATACCAGTAATTACTGATCGGTGTACTATGGTAACACTGCCTGGCACAAGTCATTATCACACCTAACACCAGTAATTACTGATCGGTGTACTATGATAACACTGCCTGGTACAAGTCATTATCACACCTAACACCAGTAATTACTGATCGGTGTACTATGGTAACACTGCCTGGCACAAGTCATTATCACTCCTAATACCAGTAATTACTGATCGGTGTACTATGGTAACACTGCCTGGCACAAGTCACTATCACTCCTAATACCAGTAATTACTGATCAGGATACTATGATAACACTGCCTGGCACAAGTCACTATCACTTCTAATACCAGTAATTACTGATTGGCGTACTATGGTAACACTGCCTGGCACAAGTCATTATCACACCTAATACCAGTAATTACTGATCGGTGTACTATGGTAACACTGCCTGGCACAAGTTATTATCACACCTAATACCAGTAGTTACTGATCAATGTACTATGGTAACACTGCCTGGCACAAGTCATTATCACACCTAATACCAGTAATTACTGATCGGTGTACTATGGTAACACTGCCTGGCACAAGTTATTATCACACCTAATACCAGTAGTTACTGATCAATGTACTATGGTAACACTGCCTGGCACAAGTCATTATCACACCTAATACCAGTAATTACTGATCATAATACTATGGTAACACTGCCTGGCACAAGTCATTATCACACCTAATATCAGTAATTACTGATCGGTGTACTATGATAACACTGCCTGGCACAAGTCATTATCACACCTAATACCAGTAGTTACTGATCAATGTACTATGGTAACACTGCCTGGCACAAGTCATTATCACTCCTACCACCAGTAATTACTGATCGGTGTACTATGATAACACTGCCTGGCACAAGTCATTATCACTCCTAATACCAGTAATTACTGATCGGTGTACTATGATAACACTGCCTGGCACAAGTCATTATCACTCCTAATACCAGTAATTACTGATCGGTGTACTATGGTAACACTGCCTGGCACAAGTCATTATTACACCTAATACCAGTAGTTACTGATCATGATAATATGGTAACACTGCCTGGCACAAGTCATTATCACACCTAATACCAGTAATTACTGTTCATGATACTATGGTAACACTGCCTGGCACAAGTCATTATCACACCTAATACCAGTAGTTACTGATCATGATACTATGGTAACCCTGCCTGGCACAAGTCATTATCACACCTAATACCAGTAATTACTGATCGGTGTACTATGATAACACTGCCTGGCACAAGTCATTATCACACCTAATACCAGTAATTACTGATCGGTGTACTATGATAACACTGCCTGGCACAAGTCATTATCACTCCTAATACCAGTAATTACTGATCGGTGTACTATGGTAACACTGCCTGGTACAAGTCATTATCACACCTAACACCAGTAATTACTGATCGGTGTACTATGATAACACTGCCTGGCACAAGTCACTATCACTTCTAATACCAGTAATTACTGATCGGTGTACTATGGTAACACTGCCTGGCACAAGTCATTATCACACCTAATACCAGTAATTACTGATCGGTGTACTATGGTAACACTGCCTGGCACAAGTTATTATCACACCTAATACCAGTAATTACTGATCGGTGTACTATGGTAACACTGCCTGGCACAAGTCATTATCACACCTAATACCAGTAATTACTGATCATAATACTATGGTAACACTGCCTGGCACAAGTCATTATCACACCTAATATCAGTAATTACTGATCGGTGTACTATGATAACACTGCCTGGCACAAGTCATTATCACACCTAATACCAGTAGTTACTGATCAATGTACTATGGTAACACTGCCTGGCACAAGTCATTATCACACCTAATACCAGTAGTTACTGATCAATGTACTATGGTAACACTGCCTGGCACAAGTCATTATCACTCCTACCACCAGTAATTACTGATCGGTGTACTATGATAACACTGCCTGGCACAAGTCATTATCACTCCTAATACCAGTAATTACTGATCGGTGTACTATGATAACACTGCCTGGCACAAGTCATTATCACTCCTACCACCAGTAATTACTGATCGGTGTACTATGGTAACACTGCCTGGCACAAGTCATTATCACACCTAATACCAGTAATTACTGATCATAATACTATGGTAACACTGCCTGGCACAAGTCATTATCACACCTAATATCAGTAATTACTGATCGGTGTACTATGATAACACTGCCTGGCACAAGTCACTATCACTCCTAACACCAGTAATTACTGATCGGTGTACTATGGTAACACTGCCTGGCACAAGTCATTATCACACCTAATACCAGTAATTACTGATCATAATACTATGGTAACACTGCCTGGCACAATTCATTATCACACCTAATACCAGTAATTACTGATCGGTGTACTATGGTAACACTGCCTGGCACAAGTCATTATCACACCTAATACCAGTAATTACTGATCATAATACTATGGTAACACTGCCTGGCACAATTCATTATCACACCTAATACCAGTAATTACTGATCGGTGTACTATGGTAACACTGCCTGGCACAATTCATTATCACACCTAATATCAGTAATTACTGATCGGTGTACTATGATAACACTGCCTGGCACAAGTCATTATCACTCCTAACACCAGTAATTACTGATCGGTGTACTATAATAACACTGCCTGGCACAAGTCATTATCACTCCTAATATCAGTAATTACTGATCGGTGTACTATGATAACACTGCCTGGCACAGTCATTATCACTCCTAATACCAGTAATTACTGATCAGTGTACTATGGTAACACTGCCTGGCACAAGTCATTATCACTCCTAATACCAGTAATTACTGATCGGTGTACTATGGTAACACTGCCTGGCACAAGTCACTATCACACCTATTACCAGTAATTACTGATCGGTGTACTATGGTAACACTGCCTGGCACAAGTCATTATCACTCCTAATACCAGTAATTACTGATCGGTGTACTATGATAACACTGCCTGGCACAAGTCACTATCACACCTATTACCAGTAATTACTGATCGGTGTACTATGGTAACACTGCCTGGCACAAGTCATTATCACACCTAATACCAGTAATTACTGATCGGTGTACTATGGTAACACTGCCTGGCACAAGTCATTATCACTCCTAATACCAGTAATTACTGATCGGTGTACTATGATAACACTGCCTGGCACAAGTCACTATCACTCCTAATACCAGTAATTACTGATCGGTGTACTATGGTAACACTGCCTGGCACAAGTCACTATCACTCCTAATACCAGTAATTACTGATCGGTGTACTATGGTAACACTGCCTGGCACAAGTCACTATCACTCCTAATACCAGTAATTACTGATCGGTGTACTATGATAGCACTGCCTGGCACAAGTCACTATCACACCTAATACCAGTAATTACTGATCGGTGTACTATGGTAACACTGCCTGGCACAAGTCATTATCACACCTAATACCAGTAATTACAGATCGGTGTACTATGGTAACACTGCCTGGCACAAGTCATTATCACACCTAATACCAGTAATTACTGATCGGTGTACTATGGTAACACTGCCTGGCACAAGTCATTATCACACCTAATACCAGTAATTACTGATCGGTGTACTATGGTAACACTGCCTGGTACAAGTCATTATCACTCCTAACACCAGTAATTACTGATCGGTGTACTATGATAACACTGCCTGGCACAAGTCATTATCACACCTAATACCAGTAGTTACTGTTCATGATACTATGGTAACACTGCCTGGCACAAGTCATTATTACACCTAATACCAGTAGTTACTGATCATGATACTATGGTAACACTGCCTGGCACAAGTCATTATCACACCTAATACCAGTAATTACTGATCGGTGTACTATGGTAACACTGCCTGGTACAAGTCATTATCACTCCTAACACCAGTAATTACTGATCGGTGTACTATGATAACACTGCCTGGCACAAGTCATTATCACACCTAATACCAGTAGTTACTGTTCATGATACTATGGTAACACTGCCTGGCACAAGTCATTATTACACCTAATACCAGTAGTTACTGTTCATGATACTATGGTAACACTGCCTGGCACAAGTCATTATCACACCTAATACCAGTAATTACTGTTCATGATACTATGGTAACACTGCCTGGCACAAGTCATTATCACACCTAATACCAGTAATTACTGATCGGTGTACTATGATAACACTGCCTGGTACAAGTCATTATCACACCTAACACCAGTAATTACTGATGGGTGTACTATGATAACACTGCCTGGCACAAGTCACTATCACTTCTAATACCAGTAATTACTGATTGGCGTACTATGGTAACACTGCCTGGCACAAGTCATTATCACACCTAATACCAGTAATTACTGATCGGTGTACTATGGTAACACTGCCTGGCACAAGTTATTATCACACCTAATATCAGTAATTACTGATCGGTGTACTATGATAACACTGCCTGGCACAAGTCATTATCACACCTAATACCAGTAATTACTGATCGGTGTACTATGGTAACACTGCCTGGCACAAGTCATTATCACTCCTAATACCAGTAATTACTGATCGGTGTACTATGATAACACTGCCTGGCACAAGTCATTATCACACCTAATACCAGTAGTTACTGATCAATGTACTATGGTAACACTGCCTTGCACAAGTCATTATCACACCTAATATCAGTAATTACTGATCGGTGTACTATGATAACACTGCCTGGCACAAGTCATTATCACACCTAATACCAGTAGTTACTGATCAATGTACTATGGTAACACTGCCTGGCACAAGTCATTATCACTCCTAATACCAGTAATTACTGATCATAATACTATGGTAACACTGCCTGGCACAAGTCATTATCACACCTAATACCAGTAATTACTGATCGGTGTACTATGGTAACACTGCCTGGCACAAGTCATTATCACACCTAATACCAGTAGTTACTGATCAATGTACTATGGTAACACTGCCTGGCACAAGTCATTATCACTCCTAATACCAGTAATTACTGATCATAATACTATGGTAACACTGCCTGGCACAATTCATTATCACACCTAATACCAGTAATTACTGATCGGTGTACTATGGTAACACTGCCTGGCACAAGTCATTATCACACCTAATACCAGTAGTTACTGATCAATGTACTATGGTAACACTGCCTGGCACAAGTCATTATCACACCTAATACCAGTAATTACTGATCATGATACTATGGTAACACTGCCTGGCACAAGTCATTATCACACCTAATAACAGTAATTACTGATCGGTGTACTATGGTAACACTGCCTGGCACAAGTCATTATCACTCCTAATATCAGTAATTACTGATCGGTGTACTATGATAACACTGCCTGGCACAAGTCATTATCACTCCTAATACCAGTAATTACTGATCGGTGTACTATGATAACACTGCCTGGCACAAGTCATTATCACTCCTAACACCAGTAATTACTGATCGGTGTACTATGATAACACTGCCTGGCACAAGTCATTATCACTCCTAATACCAGTAATTACTGATCGGTGTACTATAATAACACTGCCTGGCACAAGTCATTATCACTCCTAATATCAGTAATTACTGATCGGTGTACTATGATAACACTGCCTGGCACAGTCATTATCACTCCTAATACCAGTAATTACTGATCGGTGTACTATGGTAACACTGCCTGGCACAAGTCATTATCACTCCTAATACCAGTAATTACTGATCGGTGTACTATGGTAACACTGCCTGGCACAAGTCATTATCACTCCTAATACCAGTAATTACTGATCGGTGTACTATGGTAACACTGCCTGGCACAAGTCATTATCACTCCTAATACCAGTAATTACTGATCGGTGTACTATGATAACACTGCCTGGCACAAGTCATTATCACTCCTAATACCGGTAATTACTGATCGGTGTACTATGATAACACTGCCTGGCACAAGTCACTATCACACCTAATACCAGTAATTACTGATCGGTGTACTATGGTAACACTGCCTGGCACAAGTCACTATCACACCTAATACCAGTAATTACTGATCGGTGTACTATGATAACACTGCCTGGCACAAGTCACTATCACTCCTAATACCAGTAATTACTGATCGGTGTACTATGGTAACACTGCCTGGCACAAGTCATTATCACTCCTAATACCAGTAATTACTGATCGGTGTACTATGGTAACACTGCCTGGCACAAGTCATTATCACTCCTAATACCAGTAATTACTGATCGGTGTACTATGGTAACACTGCCTGGCACAAGTCACTATCACACCTAATACCAGTAATTACTGATCGGTGTACTATGGTAACACTGCCTGGCACAAGTCATTATCACACCTAATACCAGTAATTACTGATCGGTGTACTATGGTAACACTGCCTGGCACAAGTCACTATCACTCCTAATACCAGTAATTACTGATCGGTGTACTATGGTAACACTGCCTGGCACAAGTCATTATCACTCCTAATACCAGTAATTACTGATCGGTGTACTATGATAACACTGCCTGGCACAAGTCACTATCACTCCTAATACCAGTAATTACTGATCGGTGTACTATGATAACACTGCCTGGCACAAGTCATTATCACACCTAATACCAGTAATTACTGATCGGTGTGCTATGATAACACTGCCTGGCACAAGTCATTATCACACCTAATACCAGTAATTACTGATCGGTGTACTATGGTAACGCTGCCTGGCACAAGTCATTTTCACACCTAATACCAGTAATTACTGATCGGTGTACTATGGTAACACTGCCTGGCACAAGTCATTATCACTCCTAATACCAGTAATTACTGATCGGTGTACTATGGTAACACTGCCTGGCACAAGTCATTATCACTCCTAATATCAGTAATTACTGATCGGTGTACTATGGTAACACTGCCTGGCACAAGTCATTATCACTCCTAATACCAGTAATTACTGATCGGTGTACTATGATAACACTGCCTGGCACAAGTCATTATCACTCCTAACACCAGTAATTACTGATCGGTGTACTATGATAACACTGCCTGGCACAAGTCACTATCACACCTAATACCAGTAATTACTGATCGGTGTACTATGGTAACACTGCCTGGCACAAGTCATTATCACTCCTAATATCAGTAATTACTGATCGGTGTACTATGATAACACTGCCTGGCACAAGTCATTATCACTCCTAATACCAGTAATTACTGATCGGTGTACTATGATAACACTGCCTGGCACAAGTCATTATCACTCCTAACACCAGTAATTACTGATCGGTGTACTATGATAACACTGCCTGGCACAAGTCATTATCACTCCTAATACCAGTAATTACTGATCGGTGTACTATAATAACACTGCCTGGCACAAGTCATTATCACTCCTAATATCAGTAATTACTGATCGGTGTACTATGATAACACTGCCTGGCACAGTCATTATCACTCCTAATACCAGTAATTACTGATCGGTGTACTATGGTAACACTGCCTGGCACAAGTCATTATCACACCTAATACCAGTAATTACTGATCGGTGTACTATGATAACACTGCCTGGCACAGTCATTATCACTCCTAATACCAATAATTACTGATCGGTGTACTATAATAACACTGCCTGGCACAAGTCATTATCACACCTAATACCAGTAATTACTGATCGGTGTACTATGATAACACTGCCTGGCACAAGTCATTATCACTCCTAATATCAGTAATTACTGATCGGTGTACTATGGTAACACTGCCTGGCACAAGTCATTATCACTCCTAATATCAGTAATTACTGATCGGTGTACTATGATAACACTGCCTGGCACAGTCATTATCACTCCTAATACCAGTAATTACTGATCTGTGTACTATGATAACACTGCCTGGCACAAGTCATTATCACTCCTAATACCAGTAATTACTGATCGGTGTACTATGGTAACACTGCCTGGCACAAGTCATTATCACTCCTAATACCAGTAATTACTGATCGGTGTACTATGGTAACACTGCCTGGCACAAGTCATTATCACTCCTAATACCAGTAATTACTCATCGGTGTACTATGGTAACACTGCCTGGCACAAGTCATTATCACTCCTAATACCAGTAATTACTGATCGGTGTACTATGATAACACTGCCTGGCACAAGTCACTATCACACCTAATACCAGTAATTACTGATCGGTGTACTATGGTAACACTGCCTGGCACAAGTCATTATCACTCCTAATACCAGTAATTACTGATCGGTGTACTATGGTAACACTGCCTGGCACAATTCATTATCACACCTAATACCAGTAATTACTGATCGGTGTACTATGGTAACACTGCCTGGCACAAATCACTATCACACCTAATAGCAGTAATTACTGATCGGTGTACTATGGTAACACTGCCTGGCACAAGTCATTATCACACCTAATACCAGTAATTACTGATCGGTGTACTATGGTAACACTGCCTGGCACAAGTCATTATCACACCTAATACCAGTAATTACTGATCGGTGTACTATGGTAACACTGCCTGGCACAAATCACTATCACACCTAATACCAGTAATTACTGATCGGTGTACTATGGTAACACTGCCTGGCACAAGTCATTATCACTCCTAATACCAGTAATTACTGATCGGTGTACTATGGTAACACTGCCTGGCACAAGTCATTATCACACCTAATACCAGTAATTACTGATCGGTGTACTATGGTAACACTGCCTGGCACAAGTCATTATCACACCTAATACCAGTAATTACTGATCGGTGTACTATGGTAACACTGCCTGGCACAAATCACTATCACTCCTAATACCAGTAATTACTGATCGGTGTACTATGGTAACACTGCCTGGTACAAATCACTATCACACCTAATAGCAGTAATTACTGATCGGTGTACTATGGTAACACTGCCTGGCACAAGTCACTATCACTCCTAATACCAGTAATTACTGATCGGTGTACTATGGTAACACTGCCTGGCACAAGTCATTATCACACCTAATACCAGTAATTACTGATCGGTGTACTATGGTAACACTGCCTGGCACAAGTCATTATCACACCTAATACCAGTAATTACTGATCGGTGTACTATGGTAACACTGCCTGGCACAAGTCATTATCACTCCTAATACCAGTAATTACTGATCGGTGTACTATGGTAACACTGCCTGGCACAAGTCATTATCACACCTAATACCAGTAATTACTGATCGGTGTACTATGGTAACACTGCCTGGCACAAGTCATTATCACACCTAATACCAGTAATTACTGATCGGTGTACTATGGTAACACTGCCTGGCACAAATCACTATCACACCTAATACCAGTAATTACTGATCGGTGTACTATGGTAACACTGCCTGGCACAAGTCATTATCACTCCTAATACCAGTAATTACTGATCGGTGTACTATGATAACACTGCCTGGCACAAGTCATTATCACTCCTAATACCAGTAATTACTGATCGGTGTACTATGGTAACACTGCCTGGCACAAATCACTATCACACCTAATACCAGTAATTACTGATCGGTGTACTATGATAACACTGCCTGGCACAAGTCACTATCACACCGAATACCAGTAATTACTGATCGGTGTACTATGGTAACACTGCCTGGCACACGTCACTATCACACCTAATACCAGTAATTACTGATCGGTGTACTATGATAACACTGCCTGGCACAAGTCATTATTACACCTAATACCAGTAATTACTGATCGGTGTACTATGGTAACACTGCCTGGCACAAGTCACTATCACACCTAATACCAGTAATTACTGATCGGTGTACTATGATAACACTGCCTGGCACAAGTCATTATTACACCTAATACCAGTAATTACTGATCGGTGTACTATGGTAACACTGCCTGGCACAAGTCATTATCACTCCTAATACCAGTAATTACTGATCGGTGTACTATGATAACACTGCCTGGCACAAGTCATTATCACTCCTAATACCAGTAATTACTGATCGGTGTACTATGATAACACTGCCTGGCACAAGTCATTATCACTCCTAATACCAGTAATTACTGATCGGTGTACTATGATAACACTGCCTGGCACAAGTCATTATCACTCCTAATACCAGTAATTACTGATCGGTGTACTATGATAACACTGCCTGGCACAAGTCATTATCACTCCTAATACCAGTAATTACTGATCGGTGTACTATGATAACACTGCCTGGCACAAGTCACTATCACTCCTAATACCAGTAATTACTGATCGGTGTACTATGGTAACACTGCCTGGCACAAGTCACTATCACACCTAATACCAGTAATTACTGATCGGTGTACTATGGTAACACTGCCTGGCACAAGTCACTATCACTCCTAATACCAGTAATTACTGATCGGTGTACTATGATAACACTGCCTGGCACAAGTCATTATCACTCCTAATACCAGTAATTACTGATCGGTGTACTATGGTAACACTGCCTGGCACAGTCATTATCACTCCTAATACCAGTAATTACTGATCGGTGTACTATGATAACACTGCCTGGCACAAGTCACTATCACTCCTAATACCAGTAATTACTGATCGGTGTACTATGATAACACTGCCTGGCACAAGTCACTATCACACCTATTACCAGTAATTACTGATCGGTGTACTATGGTAACACTGCCTGGCACAAGTCATTATCACTCCTAATACCAGTAATTACTGATCGGTGTACTATGATAACACTGCCTGGCACAAGTCACTATCACACCTAATACCAGTAATTACTGATCGGTGTACTATGATAACACTGCCTGGCACAAGTCATTTTCACACCTAATACCAGTAATTACTGATCGGTGTACTATGGTAACACTGCCTGGCACAAGTCACTATCACACCTAATACCAGTAATTACTGATCGGTGTACTATGATAACACTGCCTGGCACAAGTCATTATCACTCCTAATACCAGTAATTACTGATCGGTGTACTATGATAACACTGCCTGGCACAAGTCACTATCACACCTAATACCAGTAATTACTGATCGGTGTACTATGGTAACACTGCCTGGCACAAGTCATTATCACTCCTAATATCAGTAATTACTGATCGGTGTACTATGATAACACTGCCTGGCACAAGTCATTATCACTCCTAACACCAGTAATTACTGATCGGTGTACTATGATAACACTGCCTGGCACAAGTCACTATCACTCCTAACACCAGTAATTACTGATCGGTGTACTATGATAACACTGCCTGGCACAAGTCATTATCACTCCTAATACCAGTAATTACTGATCGGTGTACTATGATAACACTGCCTGGCACAAGTCATTATCACTCCTAACACCAGTAATTACTGATCGGTGTACTATGATAACACTGCCTGGCACAAGTCACTATCACTCCTAATACCAGTAATTACTGATCGGTGTACTATGGTAACACTGCCTGGCACAAGTCACTATCACACCTAATACCAGTAATTACTGATCGGTGTACTATGGTAACACTGCCTGGCACAAGTCACTATCACTCCTAATACCAGTAATTACTGATCGGTGTACTATGATAACACTGCCTGGCACAAGTCATTATCACTCCTAATACCAGTAATTACTGATCGGTGTACTATGGTAACACTGCCAGGCACAGTCATTATCACTCCTAATACCAGTAATTACTGATCGGTGTACTATGATAACACTGCCTGGCACAAGTCACTATCACTCCTAATACCAGTAATTACTGATCGGTGTACTATGATAACACTGCCTGGCACAAGTCACTATCACACCTATTACCAGTAATTACTGATCGGTGTACTATGGTAACACTGCCTGGTACAAGTCATTATCACTCCTAATACCAGTAACTACTGATCGGTGTACTATGATAACACTGCCTGGCACAAGTCATTATCGCACCTAATACCAGTAATTACTGATCGGTGTACTATGATAACACTGCCTGGCACAAGTCATTATCGCACCTAATACCAGTAATTACTGATCGGTGTACTATGGTAACACTGCCTGGCACAAGTCACTATCACACCTATTACCAGTAATTACTGATCGGTGTACTATGGTAACACTGCCTGGTACAAGTCATTATCACTCCTAATACCAGTAACTACTGATCGGTGTACTATGATAACACTGCCTGGCACAAGTCATTATCACACCTAATACCAGTAATTACTGATCGGTGTACTATGGTAACACTGCCTGGCACAAATCAGTATCACACCTAATACCAGTAATTACTGATCGGTGTACTATGCTAACACTGCCTGGCACAAGTCACTATCACTCCTAATACCAGTAATTACTGATCGGTGTACTATGATAACACTGCCTGGCACAAGTCATTATCACACCTAATACCAGTAACTACTGATCGGTGTACTATGGTAACACTGCCTGACACAATTCATTATCACACCTAATACCAGTAGTTACTGATCGGTGTACTATGATAACACTGCCTGGCACAAGTCATTATCACTCCTAATACCAGTAATTACTGATCGGTGTACTATGGTAACACTGCCTGGTACAAGTCATTATCACTCCTAATACCAGTAACTACTGATCGGTGTACTATGGTAACACTGCCTGGCACAAATCAGTATCACACCTAATACCAGTAATTACTGATCGGTGTACTATGATAACACTGCCTGGCACAAGTCATTATCACTCCTAATACCAGTAATTACTGATCGGTGTACTATGGTAACACTGCCTGGCACAAGTCAGTATCACACCTAATACCAGTAATTACTGATCGGTGTACTATGGTAACACTGCCTGGCACAAGTCAGTATCACACCTAATACCAGTAATTACTGATCGGTGTACTATGGTAACACTGCCTGGTACAAGTCATTATCACTCCTAATACCAGTAACTACTGATCGGTGTACTATGGTAACACTGCCTGGCACAAGTCAGTATCACACCTAATACCAGTAATTACTGATCGGTGTACTATGGTAACACTGCCTGGTACAAGTCATTATCACTCCTAATACCAGTAACTACTGATCGGTGTACTATGGTAACACTGCCTGGTACAAGTCATTATCACTCCTAATACCAGTAACTACTGATCGGTGTACTATGGTAACACTGCCTGGCACAAGTCACTATCACTCCTAATACCAGTAATTACTGATCGGTGTACTATGATAACACTGCCTGGCACAAGTCATTATCACACCTAATACCAGTAGTTACTGATCATGATACTATGGTAACATTGCCTGGCACAAGTCATTATCACACCTAATACCAGTAATTACTGTTCATGAAACTATGGTAACACTGCCTGGCACAAGTCATTATCACACCTAATACCAATAATTACTGATCGGTGTACTATGATAACACTGCCTGGCACAAGTCATTATCACTCCTAATACCAGTAATTACTGATCGGTGTACTATGATAACACTGCCTGGCACAAGTCATTATCACACCTAATACCAGTAATTACTGATCGGTGTACTATGATAACACTGCCTGGCACAAGTCATTATCACACCTAATACCAGTAATTACTGATCGGTGTACTATGATAACACTGCCTGGCACAAGTCACTATCACTCCTAATACCAGTAATTACTGATCGGTGTACTATGATAACACTGCCTGGCACAAGTCACTATCACTCCTAATACCAGTAATTACTGATCGGTGTACTATGGTAACACTGCCTGGCACAAGTCACTATCACTCCTAATACCAGTAATTACTGATCGGTGTACTATGGTAACACTGCCTGGCACAAGTCATTATCACTCCTAATACCAGTAATTACTGATCGGTGTACTATGGTAACACTGCCTGGCACAAGTCATTATCACTCCTAATACCAGTAATTACTGATCGGTGTACTATGGTAACACTGCCTGGCACAAGTCACTATCACTCCTAATACCAGTAATTACTGATCGGTGTACTATGGTAACACTGCCTGGCACAAGTCATTATCACTTCTAATACCATTAATTACTGATCGGTGTACTATGGTAACACTGCCTGGCACAAATCATTATCACACCTAATACCAGTAATTACTGATCGGTGTACTATGGTAACACTGCCTGGCACAAGTCACTATCACTCCTAATACCAGTAATTACTGATTGGCGTACTATGGTAACACTGCCTGGCACAAGTCACTATCACTCCTAATACCAGTAATTACTGATCGGTGTACTATGATAACACTGCCTGGCACAAGTCATTCTCACACCTAATACCAGTAATTACTGATCGGTGTACTATGATAACAATGACTGGCACAAGTCATTATCACACCTAATACCAGTAATTACTGATCGGTGTACTATGATAACACTGCCTGGCACAAGTCATTATCACACCTAATACCAGTAATTACTGTTCGATGTACTATGGTAACACTGCCTGGCACAAGTCATTATCACACCTAATACCAGTAATTACTGATCGGTGTACTATGGTAACACTGCCTGGCACAAGTCATTATCACACCTAATACCAGTAATTACAGATCGGTGTACTATGGTAACACTGCCTGGCACAAGTCACTATCACACCTAATACCAGTAATTACTGATCGGTGTACTATGGTAACACTGCCTGGCACAAGTCATTATCACACCTAATACCAGTAATTACAGATCGGTGTACTATGGTAACACTGCCTGGCACAAGTCATTATCACACCTAATACCAGTAATTACTGATCAGTGTACTATGATAACACTGCCTGGCACAAGTCATTATCACACCTAATACCAGTAATTACAGATCGGTGTACTATGGTAACACTGCATGGCACAAGTCATTATCGCACCTAACACCAGTAATTACTGATCGGTGTACTATGGTAACACTGCCTGGTACAAGTCATTATCACTCCTAACACCAGTAATTACTGATCGGTGTACTATGATAACACTGCCTGGCACAAGTCATTATCACACCTAATACCAGTAGTTACTGTTCATGATACTATGGTAACACTGCCTGGCACAAGTCATTATTACACCTAATACCAGTAGTTACTGATCATGATACTATGGTAACACTGCCTGGCACAAGTCATTATCACACCTAATACCAGTAATTACTGTTCATGATACTATGGTAACTCTGCCTGGCACAAGTCATTATCACACCTAATACCAGTAGTTACTGATCATGATACTATGATAACACTGCCTGGTACAAGTCATTATCACACCTAACACCAGTAATTACTGATGGGTGTACTATGATAACACTGCCTGGCACAAGTCACTATCACTCCTAATACCAGTAATTACTGATCGGTGTACTATGATAACACTGCCTGGCACAAGTCACTATCACTTCTAATACCAGTAATTACTGATTGGCGTACTATGGTAACACTGCCTGGCACAAGTCATTATCACACCTAATACCAGTAATTACTGATCGGTGTACTATGGTAACACTGCCTGGCACAAGTTATTATCACACCTAATATCAGTAATTACTGATCGGTGTACTATGATAACACTGCCTGGCACAAGTCATTATCACACCTAATACCAGTAGTTACTGATCAATGTACTATGGTAACACTGCCTGGCACAAGTCATTATCACACCTAATATCAGTAATTACTGATCGGTGTACTATGATAACACTGCCTGGCACAAGTCATTATCACACCTAATACCAGTAGTTACTGATCAATGTACTATGGTAACACTGCCTGGCACAAGTCATTATCACTCCTAATACCAGTAATTACTGATCATAATACTATGGTAACACTCCCTGGCACAATTCATTATCACACCTAATACCAGTAATTACTGATCGGTGTACTATGGTAACACTGCCTGGCACAAGTCATTATCACACCTAATACCAGTACTTACTGATCATGATACTATGGTAACACTGCCTGGCACAAGTCATTATCACACCTAATAACAGTAATTACTGATCGGTGTACTATGGTAACACTGCCTGGCACAAGTCATTATCACTCCTAATACCAGTAATTACTGATCGGTGTACTATGATAACACTGCCTGGCACAGTCATTATCACTCCTAATACCAGTAATTACTGATCGGTGTACTATGGTAACACTGCCTGGCACAAGTCATTATCACTCCTAATACCGGTAATTACTGATCGGTGTACTATGATAACACTGCCTGGCACAAGTCACTATCACACCTAATACCAGTAATTACTGATCGGTGTACTATGGTAACACTGCCTGGCACAAGTCACTATCACACCTAATACCAGTAATTACTGATCGGTGTACTATGGTAACACTGCCTGGCACAAGTCATTATTACACCTAATACCAGTAATTACTGATCGGTGTACTATGATAACACTGCCTGGCACAAGTCACTATCACACCTAATACCAGTAATTACTGATCGGTGTACTATGGTAACACTGCCTGGCACAAGTCATTATCACTCCTAATACCAGTAATTACTGATCGGTGTACTATGGTAACACTGCCTGGCACAAGTCATTATCACTCCTAATACCAGTAGTTACTGATCGGTGTACTATGATAACACTGCCTGGCACAAGTCATTATCACTCCTAATACCGGTAATTACTGATCGGTGTACTATGGTAACACTGCCTGGCACAAGTCATTATCACTCCTAATACCAGTAATTACTGATCGGTGTACTATGATAACACTGCCTGGCACAAGTCATTATCACTCCTAATACCGGTAATTACTGATCGGTGTACTATGATAACACTGCCTGGCACAAGTCACTATCACACCTAATACCAGTAATTACTGATCGGTGTACTATGGTAACACTGCCTGGCACAAGTCACTATCACACCTAATACCAGTAATTACTGATCGGTGTACTATGGTAACACTGCCTGGCACAAGTCATTATTACACCTAATACCAGTAATTACTGATCGGTGTACTATGATAACACTGCCTGGCACAAGTCACTATCACACCTAATACCAGTAATTACTGATCGGTGTACTATGGTAACACTGCCTGGCACAAGTCATTATCACTCCTAATACCAGTAATTACTGATCGGTGTACTATGGTAACACTGCCTGGCACAAGTCATTATCACTCCTAATACCAGTAATTACTGATCGGTGTACTATGGTAACACTGCCTGGCACAAGTCACTATCACACCTAATACCAGTAATTACTGATCGGTGTACTATGGTAACACTGCCTGGCACAAGTCACTATCACACCTAATACCAGTAATTACTGATCGGTGTACTATGGTAACACTGCCTGGCACAAGTCACTATCACTCCTAATACCAGTAATTACTGATCGGTGTACTATGGTAACACTGCCTGGCACAAGTCATTATCACTCCTAATACCAGTAATTACTGATCGGTGTACTATGATAACACTGCCTGGCACAAGTCACTATCACTCCTAATACCAGTAATTACTGATCGGTGTACTATGGTAACACTGCCTGGCACAAGTCATTATCACTCCTAATACCAGTAATTACTGATCGGTGTACTATGATAACACTGCCTGGCACAAGTCACTATCACACCTAATACCAGTAATTACTGATCGGTGTACTATGGTAACACTGCCTGGCACAAGTCATTATCACTCCTAATATCAGTAATTACTGATCGGTGTACTATGATAACACTGCCTGGCACAAGTCATTATCACTCCTAATACCAGTAATTACTGATCGGTGTACTATGATAACACTGCCTGGCACAAGTCATTATCACTCCTAACACCAGTAATTACTGATCGGTGTACTATGATAACACTGCCTGGCACAAGTCATTATCACTCCTAATACCAGTAATTACTGATCGGTGTACTATGATAACACTGCCTGGCACAAGTCATTATCACTCCTAATATCAGTAATTGCTGATCGGTGTACTATGATAACACTGCCTGGCACAGTCATTCTCACTCCTAATACCAGTAATTACTGATCGGTGTACTATGGTAACACTGCCTGGCACAAGTCATTATCACACCTAATACCAGTAATTACTGATCGGTGTACTATGATAACACTGCCTGGCACAGTCATTATCACTCCTAATACCAATAATTACTGATCGGTGTACTATAATAACACTGCCTGGCACAAGTCATTATCACTCCTAATATCAGTAATTACTGATCGGTGTACTATGATAACACTGCCTGGCACAAGTCATTATCACTCCTAATACCAGTAATTACTGATCGGTGTACTATGATAACACTGCCTGGCACAGTCATTATCACTCCTAATACCAATAATTACTGATCGGTGTACTATAATAACACTGCCTGGCACAAGTCATTATCACTCCTAATACCAGTAATTACTGATCGGTGTACTATGATAACACTGCCTGGCACAGTCATTATCACTCCTAATACCAATAATTACTGATCGGTGTACTATAATAACACTGCCTGGCACAAGTCATTATCACTCCTAATACCAGTAATTACTGATCTGTGTACTATGATAACACTGCCTGGCACAAGTCATTATCACTCCTAATACCAGTAATTACTGATCGGTGTACTATGGTAACACTGCCTGGCACAAGTCATTATCACTCCTAATACCAGTAATTACTGATCGGTGTACTATGGTAACACTGCCTGGCACAAGTCATTATCACTCCTAATACCAGTAATTACTGATCGGTGTACTATGATAACACTGCCTGGCACAAGTCACTATCACACCTAATACCAGTAATTACTGATCGGTGTACTATGGTAACACTGCCTGGCACAAGTCATTATCACTCCTAATACCAGTAATTACTGATCGGTGTACTATGGTAACACTGCCTGGCACAAGTCATTATCACTCCTAATACCAGTAATTACTGATCGGTGTACTATGATAACACTGCCTGGCACAAGTCACTATCACACCTAATACCAGTAATTACTGATCGGTGTACTATGGTAACACTGCCTGGCACAAGTCACTATCACACCTAATACCAGTAATTACTGATCGGTGTACTATGGTAACACTGCCTGGCACAAGTCATTATTACACCTAATACCAGTAATTACTGATCGGTGTACTATGATAACACTGCCTGGCACAAGTCACTATCACACCTAATACCAGTAATTACTGATCGGTGTACTATGGTAACACTGCCTGGCACAAGTCATTATCACTCCTAATACCAGTAATTACTGATCGGTGTACTATGGTAACACTGCCTGGCACAAGTCATTATCACTCCTAATACCAGTAATTACTGATCGGTGTACTATGGTAACACTGCCTGGCACAAGTCACTATCACACCTAATACCAGTAATTACTGATCGGTGTACTATGGTAACACTGCCTGGCACAAGTCACTATCACACCTAATACCAGTAATTACTGATCGGTGTACTATGGTAACACTGCCTGGCACAAGTCACTATCACTCCTAATACCAGTAATTACTGATCGGTGTACTATGGTAACACTGCCTGGCACAAGTCATTATCACTCCTAATACCAGTAATTACTGATCGGTGTACTATGATAACACTGCCTGGCACAAGTCACTATCACTCCTAATACCAGTAATTACTGATCGGTGTACTATGGTAACACTGCCTGGCACAAGTCATTATCACTCCTAATACCAGTAATTACTGATCGGTGTACTATGATAACACTGCCTGGCACAAGTCACTATCACACCTAATACCAGTAATTACTGATCGGTGTACTATGGTAACACTGCCTGGCACAAGTCATTATCACTCCTAATATCAGTAATTACTGATCGGTGTACTATGATAACACTGCCTGGCACAAGTCATTATCACTCCTAATACCAGTAATTACTGATCGGTGTACTATGATAACACTGCCTGGCACAAGTCATTATCACTCCTAACACCAGTAATTACTGATCGGTGTACTATGATAACACTGCCTGGCACAAGTCATTATCACTCCTAATACCAGTAATTACTGATCGGTGTACTATGATAACACTGCCTGGCACAAGTCATTATCACTCCTAATATCAGTAATTGCTGATCGGTGTACTATGATAACACTGCCTGGCACAGTCATTATCACTCCTAATACCAGTAATTACTGATCGGTGTACTATGATAACACTGCCTGGCACAAGTCATTATCACTCCTAATACCAATAATTACTGATCGGTGTACTATAATAACACTGCCTGGCACAAGTCATTATCACTCCTAATATCAGTAATTACTGATCGGTGTACTATGATAACACTGCCTGGCACAGTCATTATCACTCCTAATACCAATAATTACTGATCGGTGTACTATAATAACACTGCCTGGCACAAGTCATTATCACTCCTAATATCAGTAATTACTGATCGGTGTACTATGATAACACTGCCTGGCACAAGTCATTATCACTCCTAATACCAGTAATTACTGATCGGTGTACTATGATAACACTGCCTGGCACAGTCATTATCACTCCTAATACCAATAATTACTGATCGGTGTACTATAATAACACTGCCTGGCACAAGTCATTATCACTCCTAATACCAGTAATTACTGATCGGTGTACTATGATAACACTGCCTGGCACAGTCATTATCACTCCTAATACCAATAATTACTGATCGGTGTACTATAATAACACTGCCTGGCACAAGTCATTATCACTCCTAATACCAGTAATTACTGATCTGTGTACTATGATAACACTGCCTGGCACAAGTCATTATCACTCCTAATACCAGTAATTACTGATCGGTGTACTATGGTAACACTGCCTGGCACAAGTCATTATCACTCCTAATACCAGTAATTACTGATCGGTGTACTATGGTAACACTGCCTGGCACAAGTCATTATCACTCCTAATACCAGTAATTACTGATCGGTGTACTATGATAACACTGCCTGGCACAAGTCACTATCACACCTAATACCAGTAATTACTGATCGGTGTACTATGGTAACACTGCCTGGCACAAGTCATTATCACTCCTAATACCAGTAATTACTGATCGGTGTACTATGGTAACACTGCCTGGCACAAGTCATTATCACTCCTAATACCAGTAATTACTGATCGGTGTACTATGGTAACACTGCCTGGCACAAGTCACTATCACACCTAATACCAGTAATTACTGATCGGTGTACTATGGTAACACTGCCTGGCACAAGTCACTATCACACCTAATACCAGTAATTACTGATCGGTGTACTATGGTAACACTGCCTGGCACAAGTCACTATCACTCCTAATACCAGTAATTACTGATCGGTGTACTATGATAACACTGCCTGGCACAAGTCATTATCACTCCTAATACCAGTAATTACTGATCGGTGTACTATGATAACACTGCCTGGCACAAGTCACTATCACTCCTAATACCAGTAATTACTGATCGGTGTACTATGATAACACTGCCTGGCACAAGTCACTATCACACCTATTACCAGTAATTACTGATCGGTGTACTATGGTAACACTGCCTGGCACAAGTCATTATCACTCCTAATACCAGTAATTACTGATCGGTGTACTATGGTAACACTGCCTGGTACAAGTCATTATCACTCCTAATACCAGTAATTACTGATCGGTGTACTATGATAACACTGCCTGGCACAAGTCACTATCACTCCTAATACCAGTAATTACTGATCGGTGTACTATGGTAACACTGCCTGGCACAAGTCATTATCACTCCTAATACCAGTAATTACTGATCGGTGTACTATGGTAACACTGCCTGGCACAAGTCATTATCACTCCTAATACCAGTAATTACTGATCGGTGTACTATGGTAACACTGCCTGGCACAAGTCATTATCACTCCTAATACCAGTAATTACTGATCGGTGTACTATGGTAACACTGCCTGGCACAAGTCACTATCACACCTAATACCAGTAATTACTGATCGGTGTACTATGGTAACACTGCCTGGCACAAGTCACTATCACACCTAATACCAGTAATTACTGATCGGTGTACTATGGTAACACTGCCTGGCACAAGTCACTATCACTCCTAATACCAGTAATTACTGATCGGTGTACTATGGTAACACTGCCTGGCACAAGTCACTATCACACCTAATACCAGTAATTACTGATCGGTGTACTATGGTAACACTGCCTGGCACAAGTCACTATCACTCCTAATACCAGAAATTACTGATCGGTGTACTATGATAACACTGCCTGGCACAAGTCATTATCACTCCTAATACCAGTAATTACTGATCGGTGTACTGTGATAACACTGCCTGGCACAAGTCACTATCACTCCTAATACCAGTAATTACTGATCGGTGTACTATGATAACACTGCCTGGCACAAGTCACTATCACACCTATTACCAGTAATTACTGATCGGTGTACTATGGTAACACTGCCTGGCACAAGTCACTATCACTCCTAATACCAGTAATTACTGATCGGTGTACTATGGTAACACTGCCTGGCACAAGTCACTATCACTCCTAATACCAGTAATTACTGATCGGTGTACTATGATAACACTGCCTGGCACAAGTCATTATCACTCCTAATACCAGTAATTACTGATCGGTGTACTATGATAACACTGCCTGGCACAAGTCACTATCACTCCTAATACCAGTAATTACTGATCGGTGTACTATGATAACACTGCCTGGCACAAGTCACTATCACACCTAATACCAGTAATTACTGATCGGTGTACTATGGTAACACTGCCTGGCACAAGTCATTATCACTCCTAATATCAGTAATTACTGATCGGTGTACTATGGTAACACTGCCTGGTACAAATCACTATCACACCTAATAGCAATAATTACTGATCGGTGTACTATGGTAACACTGCCTGGCACAAGTCACTATCACTCCTAATACCAGTAATTACTGATCGGTGTACTATGGTAACACTGCCTGGCACAAGTCATTATCACACCTAATACCAGTAATTACTGATCGGTGTACTATGGTAACACTGCCTGGCACAATTCATTATCACACCTAATACCAGTAATTACTGATCGGTGTACTATGGTAACACTGCCTGGCACAAATCACTATCACACCTAATAGCAGTAATTACTGATCGGTGTACTATGGTAACACTGCCTGGCACAAGTCATTATCACACCTAATACCAGTAATTACTGATCGGTGTACTATGGTAACACTGCCTGGCACAAGTCATTATCACACCTAATACCAGTAATTACTGATCGGTGTACTATGGTAACACTGCCTGGCACAAATCACTATCACACCTAATACCAGTAATTACTGATCGGTGTACTATGGTAACACTGCCTGGCACAAGTCATTATCACTCCTAATACCAGTAATTACTGATCGGTGTACTATGGTAACACTGCCTGGCACAAGTCATTATTACACCTAATACCAGTAATTACTGATCGGTGTACTATGATAACACTGCCTGGCACAAGTCATTATCACTCCTAATACCAGTAATTATTGATCGGTGTACTATGGTAACACTGCCTGGCACAAATCACTATCACACCTAATACCAGTAATTACTGATCGGTGTACTATGGTAACACTGCCTGGCACAAGTCATTATCACTCCTAATACCAGTAATTACTGATCGGTGTACTATGATAACACTGCCTGGCACAAGTCATTATCACTCCTAATACCAGTAATTACTGATCGGTGTACTATGATAACACTGCCTGGCACAAGTCACTATCACTCCTAATACCAGTAATTACTGATCGGTGTACTATGGTAACACTGCCTGGCACAAGTCACTATCACACCTAATACCAGTAATTACTGATCGGTGTACTATGGTAACACTGCCTGGCACAAGTCACTATCACTCCTAATACCAGTAATTACTGATCGGTGTACTATGATAACACTGCCTGGCACAAGTCATTATCACTCCTAATACCAGTAATTACTGATCGGTGTACTATGGTAACACTGCCTGGCACAGTCATTATCACTCCTAATACCAGTAATTACTGATCGGTGTACTATGATAACACTGCCTGGCACAAGTCACTATCACTCCTAATACCAGTAATTACTGATCGGTGTACTATGATAACACTGCCTGGCACAAGTCACTATCACACCTATTACCAGTAATTACTGATCGGTGTACTATGGTAACACTGCCTGGCACAAGTCATTATCACTCCTAATACCAGTAATTACTGATCGGTGTACTATGATAACACTGCCTGGCACAAGTCACTATCACTCCTAATACCAGTAATTACTGATCGGTGTACTATGGTAACGCTGCCTGGCACAAGTCATTTTCACACCTAATACCAGTAATTACTGATCGGTGTACTATGGTAACACTGCCTGGCACAAGTCACTATCACACCTAATACCAGTAATTACTGATCGGTGTACTATGATAACACTGCCTGGCACAAGTCATTATCACTCCTAATACCAGTAATTACTGATCGGTGTACTATGATAACACTGCCTGGCACAAGTCACTATCACTCCTAATACCAGTAATTACTGATCGGTGTACTATGGTAACACTGCCTGGCACAAGTCACTATCACACCTAATACCAGTAATTACTAATCGGTGTACTATGGTAACACTGCCTGGCACAAGTCATTATCACTCCTAATATCAGTAATTACTGATCGGTGTACTATGGTAACACTGCCTGGCACAAGTCATTCTCACACCTAATACCAGTAATTACTGATCGGTGTACTATGGTAACACTGCCTGGCACAAGTCATTATCACTCCTAACACCAGTAATTACTGATCGGTGTACTATGATAACACTGCCTGGCACAAGTCACTATCACTCCTAATACCAGTAATTACTGATCGGTGTACTATGGTAACACTGCCTGGCACAAGTCACTATCACACCTAATACCAGTAATTACTGATCGGTGTACTATGGTAACACTGCCTGGCACAAGTCACTATCACTCCTAATACCAGTAATTACTGATCGGTGTACTATGGTAACACTGCCTGGCACAAGTCACTATCACTCCTAATACCAGTAATTACTGATCGGTGTACTATGATAACACTGCCTGGCACAAGTCATTATCACACCTAATACCAGTAATTACTGATCGGTGTACTATGATAACACTGCCTGGCACAAGTCATTATCACTCCTAATACCAGTAATTACTGATCGGTGTACTATGGTAACACTGCCTGGCACAGTCATTATCACTCCTAATACCAGTAATTACTGATCGGTGTACTATGATAACACTGCCTGGCACAAGTCACTATCACTCCTAATACCAGTAATTACTGATCGGTGTACTATGATAACACTGCCTGGCACAAGTCACTATCACACCTATTACCAGTAATTACTGATCGGTGTACTATGGTAACACTGCCTGGCACAAGTCATTATCACTCCTAATACCAGTAATTACTGATCGGTGTACTATGATAACACTGCCTGGCACAAGTCATTATCACTCCTAATACCAGTAATTACTGATCGGTGTACTATGATAACACTGCCTGGCACAAGTCACTATCACTCCTAATACCAGTAATTACTGATCGGTGTACTATGATAACACTGCCTGGTACAAGTCACTATCACACCTATTACCAGTAATTACTGATCGGTGTACTATGGTAACACTGCCTGGCACAAGTCATTATCACTCCTAATACCAGTAATTACTGATCGGTGTACTATGATAACACTGCCTGGCACAAGTCACTATCACTCCTAATACCAGTAATTACTGATCGGTGTACTATGATAACACTGCCTGGCACAAGTCATTTTCACACCTAATACCAGTAATTACTGATCGGTGTACTATGGTAACACTGCCTGGCACAAGTCACTATCACACCTAATACCAGTAATTACTGATCGGTGTACTATGGTAACACTGCCTGGCACAAGTCATTATCACTCCTAATATCAGTAATTACTGATCGGTGTACTATGGTAACACTGCCTGGTACAAATCACTATCACACCTAATAGCAATAATTACTGATCGGTGTACTATGGTAACACTGCCTGGCACAAGTCATTATCACTCCTAATACCAGTAATTACTGATCGGTGTACTATGGTAACACTGCCTGGCACAAGTCATTATCACACCTAATACCAGTAATTACTGATCGGTGTACTATGGTAACACTGCCTGGCACAAGTCATTATCACTCCTAATACCAGTAATTACTGATCGGTGTACTATGGTAACACTGCCTGGCACAAGTCATTATCACACCTAATACCAGTAATTACTGATCGGTGTACTATGGTAACACTGCCTGGCACAAGTCATTTTCACACCTAATACCAGTAATTACTGATCGGTGTACTATGGTAACACTGCCTGGCACAAGTCACTATCACACCTAATACCAGTAATTACTGATCGGTGTACTATGGTAACACTGCCTGGCACAAGTCATTATCACTCCTAATATCAGTAATTACTGATCGGTGTACTATGGTAACACTGCCTGGTACAAATCACTATCACACCTAATAGCAATAATTACTGATCGGTGTACTATGGTAACACTGCCTGGCACAAGTCATTATCACTCCTAATACCAGTAATTACTGATCGGTGTACTATGGTAACACTGCCTGGCACAAGTCATTATCACTCCTAATACCAGTAATTACTGATCGGTGTACTATGGTAACACTGCCTGGCACAAGTCACTATCACTCCTAATACCAGTAATTACTGATCGGTGTACTATGGTAACACTGCCTGGCACAAGTCATTATCACACCTAATACCAGTAATTACTGATCGGTGTACTATGGTAACACTGCCTGGCACAATTCATTATCACACCTAATACCAGTAATTACTGATCGGTGTACTATGGTAACACTGCCTGGCACAAATCACTATCACACCTAATAGCAGTAATTACTGATCGGTGTACTATGGTAACACTGCCTGGCACAAGTCATTATCACACCTAATACCAGTAATTACTGATCGGTGTACTATGGTAACACTGCCTGGCACAAGTCATTATCACACCTAATACCAGTAATTACTGATCGGTGTACTATGGTAACACTGCCTGGCACAAATCACTATCACACCTAATACCAGTAATTACTGATCGGTGTACTATGGTAACACTGCCTGGCACAAGTCACTATCACACCTAATAGCAGTAATTACTGATCGGTGTACTATGGTAACACTGCCTGGCACAAGTCATTATCACACCTAATACCAGTAATTACTGATCGGTGTACTATGGTAACACTGCCTGGCACAAGTCATTATCACACCTAATACCAGTAATTACTGATCGGTGTACTATGGTAACACTGCCTGGCACAAGTCATTATCACTCCTAATACCAGTAATTACTGATCGGTGTACTATGGTAACACTGCCTGGCACAAGTCATTATCACTCCTAATACCAGTAATTACTGATCGGTGTACTATGGTAACACTGCCTGGCACAAGTCATTATCACACCTAATACCAGTAATTACTGATCGGTGTACTATGGTAACACTGCCTGGCACAAGTCATTATCACTCCTAATACCAGTAATTACTGATCGGTGTACTATGGTAACACTGCCTGGCACAAGTCATTATCACTCCTAATACCAGTAATTACTGATCGGTGTACTATGGTAACACTGCCTGGCACAAGTCATTATCACTCCTAATACCAGTAATTACTGATCGGTGTACTATGGTAACACTGCCTGGCACAAGTCATTATCACACCTAATACCAGTAATTACTGATCGGTGTACTATGGTAACACTGCCTGGCACAAGTCATTATCACACCTAATACCAGTAATTACTGATCGGTGTACTATGGTAACACTGCCTGGCACAAGTCATTATCACTCCTAATACCAGTAATTACTGATCGGTGTACTATGGTAACACTGCCTGGCACAAGTCATTATCACACCTAATACCAGTAATTACTGATCGGTGTACTATGGTAACACTGCCTGGCACAAGTCATTATCACACCTAATACCAGTAATTACTGATCGGTGTACTATGGTAACACTGCCTGGCACAAATCACTATCACTCCTAATACCAGTAATTACTGATCGGTGTACTATGGTAACACTGCCTGGCACAAGTCATTATTACACCTAATACCAGTAATTACTGATCGGTGTACTATGATAACACTGCCTGGCACAAGTCATTATCACTCCTAATACCAGTAATTACTGATCGGTGTACTATGGTGACACTGCCTGGTACAAGTCATTATTACACCTAATACCAGTAATTACTGATCGGTGTACTATGGTAACACTGCCTGGCACAAGTCATTATTACACCTAATACCAGTAGTTACTGATCGGTGTACTATGGTAACACTGCCTGGTACAAATCACTATCACACCTAATAGCAGTAATTACTGATCGGTGTACTATGGTAACACTGCCTGGCACAAGTCATTATCACACCTAATACCAGTAATTACTGATCGGTGTACTATGATAACACTGCCTGGCACAAGTCACTATCACACCTAATACCAGTAATTACTGATCGGTGTACTATGGTAACACTGCCTGGCACAAGTCATTATCACACCTAATACCAGTAATTACTGATCGGTGTACTATGGTAACACTGCCTGGCACAAATCACTATCACACCTAATACCAGTAATTACTGATCGGTGTACTATGGTAACACTGCCTGGCACAAGTCATTATCACTCCTAATACCAGTAATTACTGATCGGTGTACTATGATAACACTGCCTGGCACAAGTCATTATCACTCCTAATACCAGTAATTACTGATCGGTGTACTATGGTAACACTGCCTGGCACAAATCACTATCACACCTAATACCAGTAATTACTGATCGGTGTACTATGGTAACACTGCCTGGCACAAGTCATTATCACTCCTAATACCAGTAATTACTGATCGGTGTACTATGATAACACTGCCTGGCACAAGTCATTATCACTCCTAATACCAGTAATTACTGATCGGTGTACTATGATAACACTGCCTGGCACAAGTCACTATCACTCCTAATACCAGTAATTACTGATCGGTGTACTATGGTAACACTGCCTGGCACAAGTCACTATCACACCTAATACCAGTAATTACTGATCGGTGTACTATGGTAACACTGCCTGGCACAAGTCACTATCACTCCTAATACCAGTAATTACTGATCGGTGTACTATGATAACACTGCCTGGCACAAGTCATTATCACTCCTAATACCAGTAATTACTGATCGGTGTACTATGGTAACACTGCCTGGCACAGTCATTATCACTCCTAATACCAGTAATTACTGATCGGTGTACTATGATAACACTGCCTGGCACAAGTCACTATCACTCCTAATACCAGTAATTACTGATCGGTGTACTATGATAACACTGCCTGGCACAAGTCACTATCACACCTATTACCAGTAATTACTGATCGGTGTACTATGGTAACACTGCCTGGCACAAGTCATTATCACTCCTAATACCAGTAATTACTGATCGGTGTACTATGATAACACTGCCTGGCACAAGTCACTATCACTCCTAATACCAGTAATTACTGATCGGTGTACTATGGTAACGCTGCCTGGCACAAGTCATTTTCACACCTAATACCAGTAATTACTGATCGGTGTACTATGGTAACACTGCCTGGCACAAGTCACTATCACACCTAATACCAGTAATTACTGATCGGTGTACTATGATAACACTGCCTGGCACAAGTCATTATCACTCCTAATACCAGTAATTACTGATCGGTGTACTATGATAACACTGCCTGGCACAAGTCACTATCACACCTAATACCAGTAATTACTGATCGGTGTACTATGGTAACACTGCCTGGCACAAGTCATTATCACTCCTAATACCAGTAATTACTGATCGGTGTACTATGATAACACTGCCTGGCACAAGTCATTATCACTCCTAATACCAGTAATTACTGATCGGTGTACTATGATAACACTGCCTGGCACAAGTCATTATTACACCTAATACCAGTAATTACTGATCGGTGTACTATGATAACACTGCCTGGCACAAGTCACTATCACACCTAATACCAGTAATTACTGATCGGTGTACTATGATAACACTGCCTGGCACAAGTCATTATCACTCCTAATACCAGTAATTACTGATCGGTGTACTATGATAACACTGCCTGGCACAAGTCATTATCACTCCTAATACCAGTAATTACTGATCGGTGTACTATGGTAACGCTGCCTGGCACAAGTCATTTTCACACCTAATACCAGTAATTACTGATCGGTGTACTATGGTAACACTGCCTGGCACAAGTCACTATCACACCTAATACCAGTAATTACTAATCGGTGTACTATGGTAACACTGCCTGGCACAAGTCATTATCACTCCTAATATCAGTAATTACTGATCGGTGTACTATGATAACACTGCCTGGCACAAGTCATTCTCACACCTAATACCAGTAATTACTGATCGGTGTACTATGGTAACACTGCCTGGCACAAGTCATTATCACTCCTAACACCAGTAATTACTGATCGGTGTACTATGATAACACTGCCTGGCACAAGTCATTATCACACCTAATACCAGTAATTACTGATCGGTGTACTATGGTAACACTGCCTGGCACAAGTCACTATCACACCTAATACCAGTAATTACTGATCGGTGTACTATGGTAACACTGCCTGGCACAAGTCACTATCACTCCTAATACCAGTAATTACTGATCGGTGTACTATGATAACACTGCCTGGCACAAGTCATTATCACTCCTAATACCAGTAATTACTGATCGGTGTACTATGGTAACACTGCCTGGCACAGTCATTATCACTCCTAATACCAGTAATTACTGATCGGTGTACTATGATAACACTGCCTGGCACAAGTCACTATCACTCCTAATACCAGTAATTACTGATCGGTGTACTATGATAACACTGCCTGGCACAAGTCACTATCACACCTATTACCAGTAATTACTGATCGGTGTACTATGGTAACACTGCCTGGCACAAGTCATTATCACTCCTAATACCAGTAATTACTGATCGGTGTACTATGATAACACTGCCTGGCACAAGTCACTATCACTCCTAATACCAGTAATTACTGATCGGTGTACTATGGTAACGCTGCCTGGCACAAGTCATTTTCACACCTAATACCAGTAATTACTGATCGGTGTACTATGGTAACACTGCCTGGCACAAGTCACTATCACACCTAATACCAGTAATTACTGATCGGTGTACTATGGTAACACTGCCTGGCACAAGTCATTATCACTCCTAATACCAGTAATTACTGATCGATGTACTATGGTAACACTGCCTGGCACAAGTCACTATCACACCTAATACCATTAATTACTGATCGGTGTACTATGGTAACACTGCCTGGCACAATTCACTATCACACCTAATACCAGTAATTACTGATCGATGTACTATGGTAACACTGCCTGGCACAAGTCACTATCACACCTAATACCATTAATTACTGATCGGTGTACTATGGTAACACTGCCTGGCACAAGTCATTATCACTCCTAATATCAGTAATTACTGATCGGTGTACTATGATAACACTGCCTGGCACAAGTCATTATCACTCCTAATACCAGTAATTACTGATCGATGTACTATGGTAACACTGCCTGGCACAAGTCACTATCACACCTAATACCATTAATTACTGATCGGTGTACTATGGTAACACTGCCTGGCACAAGTCATTATCACTCCTAATACCAGTAATTACTGATCTGTGTACTATGATAACACTGCCTGGCACAAGTCATTATCACACCTAATACCAGTAATTACTGATCAGGATACTATGGTAACACTGCCTGGCACAAGTCACTATCACACCTAATACAAGTAATTACTGATCGGTGTACTATGATAACACTGCCTGGCACAAGTCATTATCACACCTAATACCAGTAATTACTGATCGGTGTACTATGTTAACACTGCCTGGCACAAGTCATTATCACACCTATTACCAGTAATTACTGATCGGTGTACTATGATAACACTGCCTGGCACAAGTCATTATCATACCTAATACCAGTAATTACTGATCAGGATACTATGATAACACTGCCTGGCACAAGTCACTATTAGAGATGAGCGTTGTTCTACTCGAACTGTTCGCCAATCTCAAATTCGAGCTGTTTTGGGCGGTGTTCGAGCCGTTCGGCGAACACGAACAATTTGAGAAAAATTCGGCTGTTCGAGGTTATGTTCGATAACTGTTCGTGCACCAAAATCATAACTGGATTTTTTCTCAGTAATGATGAAAATTAATGTTAATACGCAGTTTGAGTGTACAGCGGGGTGGGGGGAGGGGCAGGGGATGGATCTCTGCAGGAACAATGAAGATCTCCATTTTTTTTCTCTTTCCCGCATTTACAGTGGGGAGGTGCAATCTGTCAGCCTATCAGCAGCGCACACACGGAGCGAAGTGCTTTTTTTCACACAAGCAAGGGCATGTGTGATTGGCAGTGTATGTCACATGTCCTTGCCCTATAAGACCAAGCCATTTTCCCCGTCGCCACCATTTTCTCACTGCTGCAGCTGTGTGTTAGACGGCACCGCTGTTGCTGTGTGCGCTATACCTTGTTAATTTCAAGCCAATTTTCGCACAAATATACAGATAGCTTGGGAGTAGGGAATAGTTGTGATTGCAGTCCTTTTAAGGACTAGGTTACAGCATTTCCTACGACTTTTATCAGGCAGGTCTGTGCTCTTAAATAGATAGGTTGGGAGTAAAAACTAATTGTAATTGGAGTCCTTTTCAGGACTAGGTTACATCAGTTCCTATCAGTTTTTGCCAGGCAGGTCTGTGCCAGTGCTGTGCAAGTTTTTTTCACAGCATTTGGCTGAATCTAGCAAAGCTAATCCTTTTTGGCCTATTGCAGAGTGTGTTAGTCAGTGGAGTAGCCTATCTGTGTTGCAAGATATACCACCTGTGTATAGAATACCAATTTTTTTACTGCACCTAGTGAAGTAAAATCTTTTGGGCATAGCATCATTCTATTAGTCCATCTATACTGACCTCCATCAGGTTGCAAACTGAATATAATTTTTTTCTGCATCTAGCTCTGAAAAAATATTTGGGCTTCTAGCGGTGTGTGGGACTTGGTCTATTAGTCCATCTATACTGACCTCCATCAGGTTGCAAATTAAAAATAATTTTTTTCTGCATCTAGCTCTGAAAAAATATTTGGGCTTCTAGCGGTGTGTGGGACTTGGTCTATTAGTCCATCTATACTGACCTCCATCAGGTTGCAAATTAAAAATAATTTTTTTCTGCATCTAGCTCTGAAAAAATATTTGGGCTTCTAGCGGTGTGTGGGACTTGGTCTATTAGTCCATCTATACTGACCTCCATCAGGTTGCAAATTAAAAATAATTTTTTTCTTCATTTAGCTCTGAAAAAATATTTGGGCTTCTAGCAGTGTGTGGGACTTGTTCTATTAGTCCTTCTATACTGACCTCCAGCAGGTTGCAAATTGAATATAATTTTTTTCTGCATCTAGCTCTGAAAAAATAGTTGGGCTTCTAGCGGTGTGTGGGACTTGGTCTATTAGTCCATCTATACTGACCTCCATCAGGTTGCAAATTAAAAATAATTTTTTTCTGCATCTAGCTCTGAAAAAATATTTGGGCTTCTAGCAGTGTGTGGGACTTGGTCTATTAGTCCATCTATACTGACCTCCATCAGGTTGCAAATTAAAAATATTTTTTATCTGCATCTACAGTACCTCTGAAAAAATATTTGGGCTTCTAGCTGTGTGTGGGACTATTTGTATTAGTCCATCTATACTGACCTCCATCAGGTTGCAAACTGAATATATTTTTTTCTGCATCTACCTCTGAAAAAATATTTGGCCTTCTAGTAGTGTGTCGGACTTTCTCTATTAGTCCATCTATACTGACCTCCATCAGGTTGCAAATTAAAACTAATTTTTATCTGCATCTACAGTACCTCTGAAAAAATATTTGGGCTTCTAGCAGTGTGTGGGACTATTTGTATTAGTCCATCTATACTGACCTCCATCAGGTTGCAAATTCAAAATATTTTTTTTCTGCATCTAACCCAGCCAATAGTTTTGGCCTAATACCACAGTTTGGCCACTCAGCTCTGCTCGGTTACCATCCATTGTTTTTTTGTGCAAACAACTCCAGAGTTGTGAATTAGTTAACCACCAAAATGAGTGGAAAAAGGCCTGCTGCTGGTGGAAAGGGGAATAGGCGTGTTGGGAAGGGGAAAAAAGGTTGTGTACGTGGGGTAGGTGTTAAAGCAACAGTAACATCTGCAGAAGAAAGACCATCTTCCAGCCAAACTAAAATGTCTACTTCTTTTAGCGGACAATGTGATAAGATCCCTTTCTTACGGCCACGCCAATCGCTACAAATTCCAGATGAGGCACAAAAACAGCAGGTGCTTCAACGGATATCAAGTGCTCCTTTAAGTGGGCTCTCCTCCACATCAACTTCAACATCACAAATACTCCAGTCCTCAAAGGTGTCACCCAAATCGCACTTGCTTCCTCACAGCTCCCAAATCTCCAGCTGCCCGTCTGAGTATGAGGTAGAACAGATGGTTGAGTCTGCAGAGCTGTTTACTCATACTATAGCCTGGGAATCAGAGGTCGACTCCAGCGCTTCTGTGAATCCAGACGAGGAAATGATCTGCACTGATGCCCAGAATCTTTATGAGTCGGATCCAGGACCAGACGCAGAAGGTCCTGACCATAATGTAGACCCTCATTCCCAAACTGTAACTCCTGTTGGTGGAGACAATGAGGAAGACGATGATAAGACTCAAATACCTGATTGGAGCGACAACTTTAGTTTTTTGTCAGGGCAGGAACAGGTTGGCTCTGAGGACGACGGGTGTGATAACGCACAGGGTGATGATGATGAGGTCGGAGATCCCACTTACTGTCAACCCACAGTCAGCCAAGAGATGAGGTCAGCAGAGGAGGTGGAGGAAGATGCTAGTGACGACGAGGTCAGGTTGCGCCTTCCTGGACAGAGACGTAGTACTGGAAGCACGTCAACAACTGCATCCTCAAACACAACTCTGCCTCTCACCACAAGTGTGGTGGCTCTTCAGGTCGCATGGGTGCTAAGCCTTGCATAGCCTGGGCATTTTTTCAGATCGATAAAGATGACCCAACTCGTGTTATCTGTAACATTTGTCAGCAAAAGCTAAGTAGAGGCCAAAAAATACATAGTTTGAGTACTTCATGCATGAACCGGCACATGGACATGAAGCATAAGTTGCAGTGGGAAGCTCAGTGTGCTACAATGCGGCCTAGCCGGCCGGGCCAATCACCGTCTGCCATATCTTGTGCATCCGCGGCCTCTTCATCCTCTGTGACTGGGGGGACAGCAGTCACACCTGTTTTGGGGCGCAGACCTGCCACCTCTTTACCCGCAACAGCCAGCGTGATTGGCAGGTCATCATTTTCTTTGGAGGTGGTAACACCAGCTGGTGTTGAGCGCTGTCCGACATCTATAGCACCACCTTTGGATCAAGGCAACCTAACATGTCCGCCTGCATCTTCCTCACAGACCGGCAGTTTGCCGGGGACACCCTTATCAACCCCGTCTAAGCACAATAGCCAGCCCTCGGTCCCTCAGATGTGGACAAGTAAAAGACCATTTCCTCCTAGCCATGAGAAAGCTAAGAGGTTGAATTTCACCATCTGCAAGCTCTTGGCTACAGAAATGCTGCCTTTCCGCCTGGTGGACACAGAGGATTTTCGAGACCTTATGTCCGTCGCAGTGCCCCAGTACCAGATGCCCAGTCGGCACTACTTCTCAAAGAAAGGTGTGCCTGCGCTCCACCAGCATGTCGCACACAACATCACCGCTTCTTTGAGAAACTCTGTGTGTGACAGGGTGCATTTCACCACAGACACTTGGACGAGTAGGCATGGACAGGGGCGTTACATGTCGCTGACTGGGCACTGGGTAACTATGGTGACAGCAGGACAAGGGGCTGCTGTCCAAGTCTTGCCGTCCCCACGAGTTGTGCGTCAATCCTCTTTATGTCAAAGTTCCTCCACTGCTTCTGCCTCCTCAACCTCCTCTCGGTCTTCCACCTGCACCCAAAGCCTGTCTGGTCATGCCACAAGCTTTCTAACTGCGCAGAAGGGATCCTGCACACCTCCTTACTATGCTGGCAGTAGGGCTCAACGTCATCAGGCGGTTTTTACATTGAAATGTCTGGGAAATGTGAGTCACACAGCTGAGGAGTTGTGGTCAGCTCTGGAGAACCAATTTCATGAATGGTTGTCTCCACTGGACCTGAAACCAGGGAAGGCCGTGTGCGACAATGCTGCAAACCTGGGTGCGGCCCTTCGCCGGGGCAATGTCACACACGTGCCTTGTATGGCTCACGTGTTGAACCTGGTTGTCCAGCAATTTTTAGCCCACTATCCCAGACTAGATGGCCTTCTGCAGAGGGCACGGTCGCTGTGTGCTCACTTCCGCCGTTCGCATCCCGCAGCTCAGCGACTTACATCTCTACAGAAGTCGTTGGGCCTGCCACTTCACCGGCTAAAATGCGATGTGCCTACCCGGTGGAATTCAACTCTGCACATGTTGCAGCGACTGTGGTAGCACCGACAAGCCCTGGTGCAATACGTTCTGACGTATAGCCTGGGCCAACGAGATTCAGAGGTGGGGCAAATCACGCTGGAGGAGTGGTCTCAGATCAGGGACCTATGCACCCTTCTGCACAGTTTTGAAATGGCGACGAAGATGTTTAGTGCTGACGATACCATTATCAGCATGACTATTCCGGTGATTTACATGCTGGAGCACATGTTAAACAGAATTCGGAGTCAGGTGGTGGCACAAGAGGAGGTGGAGGAAGTAGAGGAGGAGGAGTTGTATGCGGAAGGGCTAACATCTGCAAGGTCCAGACGGTCGGCAGCACCAAGGCGGCAGGCATGTGAGGGTGGGGGAGATGGTTTTACCAGGGCGCATGGTAGCAGCCAAACTAGTGAGGAAGGTGCAGGAGCCCAGGAAGAAGTGGAGGACGAACTGATGGAAGACTCATCAGATGAGGGAGACCTTGATCACATTTCTGTTGTGCGAGGTTGGGGGGAGAGGACAGGGGAAGGAAGCATGATTGTTACCTCGCCACCAACACAACAGGGACTTGGTGCTCCTGGATGCGCAACACACATGAGTGTCTTCTTGCTGCACTACCTGCAACATGACCCTCGAATTGTGAGAATTAGAAATAATCCTGACTACTGGGTTGCCACACTGTTAGATCCCCGGTACAAAAGTAAATTTGCAGAAATTATTCCTGCCATAGAAAGGGATGCACGCATGCAGGAGTATCAGCAGAGACTGTTGCAGAATCTTACATGTGCTTTTCCACAAAATACCAGTGGTGCACGTAGTGAATCTCACAGTTCCAACTTGCCAACCGTGGGACCGTCAAGTGTTCAGCACTCAAACCGTAACAGAACCACAGTATCTGCTGGTAACATCAATTTTACGGAATCATTTCACCACTTTTTTAGCCCATCCTTTGCAAGGCCACAGGAGACAAGAAGTCTGACACATAGTCAACGCCTAGAGACGATGGTACAGGAGTATCTCCAAGTAAACATTGAAGCCACGACTGTGTCACTGGACCCTTGCTCTTTTTGGGCTTCCAATCTGGATAAATGGCCGGAGCTAGCCACTTACGCCTTGGAGATCTTGTCATGCCCCGCAGCCAGCGTTCTGTCTGAACGTGTGTTCAGCGCTGCTGGTGGTGTGCTGACAGATAAGCGCACGCGGCTCTCCACTGATAATGTAGACAGACTCACGTTCATAAAGATGAACAAATCATGGATCCGAAACGACTTTTCTACCCCTGTGTCATCCTGGGGAGAGTAAAAGCTTGATGATTGGTTAAAATCACCCTACCAACCGTTTTAAGCTTTCAAATTACTAATCATGTTTATCTGTATCTTGACTGGAAAATAATTTGGGCTTTGTAGCAGTGTGCAGCACTGATCCTATTAGGCCATCTATACTAAAGCTTCACCAGATTTAAAATTAAAAATAATTTTTAGCTGCATCTAGCCCGGAAAATAATTTTGGGGCTCCGAGATGCGCAAGACACATAAGTGCCTTCTTGCTGCACTACCTGCAGCATGACCCTCATATTGTCAGAATTCGAAGTAATCATGACTACTGGGTTGCCACACTCTTAGATCCCCCAAACTTTTCGATCAACCTTTTCATTTTAATAAAGACCAAAAAAATGGTCATTTTTGAAATTATAAGCATTAGCAGGTTGTTAGAAACTGAAATCAAACAGTTTTCAACTCAAAACTTTATTGTAGGTGATGTTACATTTTCACATAGGACCCCTTGTTCGAAAGGAGCTTCTGAACTCTCTCGTCCATTGAATTTGTCAGGTTTTGGATGGTTTCTGCTTCAATTGTTTTGCATGAGGACAGAATACCCTCCCAGAGCTGTTGCTTAGATGTGACCTGCCTCCCGCCATCATAGACACTCCTTTTAATGATGCTCCAAAGGTTCTGAATGGGGTAGAGGTCTGGGGAGCATGGGGGTCACACCATAAGTTTGTCCCCTTTTATGCCCATATCAGCCAGAGATGCAGATGTTTTATGTGCAGCATGAGATGGTGCATTATCATGCAGAAAAATGATCTTGCTGTGAAATACACGGTTCTTTTTCTTGAACCATGGCAGGAAGTGCTGTTTGAGAAAATCCACATACATTATGGAGTTCATCTTTAGCGCCTTCAGGGATCCTAAAGGGGCCGACAATCTCTCTCCCCATGATTCCAGCCCAAAACATTACTCCACCTCCTCCTTGTTGGCGCTGTAGCCGTGTTTGCGTGGGGTGTCCATCAACCAGCCATCCTCCACTCCATCCATCTGGACCATCGAGCGCTGCACGGCACTCATCCGTGAACAAAACTGTTTTGAAATCAGTCTTCATGTAATGTTTGGCCCACTGGAGCCGTTTCTGCTTGTGTGAAGTGGATAGAGGAGGTCGACAGGATGGCGTATGCACAGCTGCAAACCTCTGAAGGACCCTGCATCTTGTTGTTCGGGGGACGTTGGAGGCACAAGCAGCTTCAAAAACTTGTCTGCTGCTATGACAAGGCTTTTTTGCCGCTGCTCTTTCAACCTGACGTAATTGCCTGTAGGAAAGAGTCCTCAATTTGCCCTTATCAGCACGCACACGTGTGTACTGTGAATCAGCTACATACTTCTTGATTGCCAAGACACTTCATCCTGATCATCGCACAATGTTGATTGTAGTCATGCCTTGAAATAAACACTCCACAATTTGTTGCTTCTCAGCAGCCGACACATCCTTTTTCTTTCCCATTTTGGCAGAAAATGTAGGCTGCTTAATAATGTGAGAGAGCCTTCTTAAGTAGTCTTGCCTTTCATTGGACACACCTGCCAAACTAATTAGCACAGGTGTCTGCAATTGCTTACAGTGATATAAAGAGCCCTGACACACATCACCATCAATGAGTTTAACTGACAAACAAACAAATTCTTCCCTTATCACTCCTAAACACTTTTTGTATAATAATTTGGAACGCAGTGTACATGTGCTTTTCCACAAAACACCAGTGGTTCACGTAGTGAATCTTACAGTTCTAACTTGCCAACCGTGGTCTGTATGGAGTTGTTCAATAAAGGGCCCAAAATTAAGATAACATAGATGGGAGAGGTCTCTATGAATAGGAATTCCTAAGTATTTGATACCCTGTGAGGGCCAGGCAAAGGGAAAGTTGGACTGGATGGAATCCTATATGGATTTGGGGAGGGAGACATCGAGGGCCTCAGACTTCGCTGCATTGATTTTAAAATTTTACCATGTAACAAAGTGATCTATTTCAGCCATAACAGCATGGATGGATATATGTGATTGAGTGATATATACTAGGACATCATCAGCAAATAGAGAGCACTTGTACTCGGTGCCTCCCACCTCAATCCACCTAATATTGGGGTTATGGCGAATTGATGAGAGCAGGTGCTCCGTCACTAGGATGTATAAGAGAGGGGACAGAGGACATCACTGCCTTGTCCCATTGGTGATTGTGAAAGGTGATGAAAATGTTCTGACGCACCCCCTGGGCCTTGGGACACCCGGAGCCGGACCCTTTTTGGTGGATGCTGGTGGTTGTAGTCTTCGTGGCGGCGACCCGGTTCCGTGGCTCAGGGACGGTCAAACCAGTGGCGGAACTATTTATGTGGTTTTGATGTTTAAATGTCCGACTACGCCACCCGTGGATTGCGGTCAGAGTGAACCGCCGCTACAGGGCAGACCGCTGAGGCTGGTGTTGTGGGTGCAGCAGAGCGTAGCATAACTCCCCACGGGAGGAGTATAGCCTCAGGGCAGTGTATGCGGAGGATGGGGGTGATGGTGCAGGGCAGCAGCAGTAACGACACGGAGTCAGTGATGCAGTTCAGGGCCTTTACTCACAGTTCTTATTATCCAGACCACGTCTGCAGGTAACGGCTGCCCACGTCGTACTGTGCTCACCAGGTGAGGGGCTCAGACAACTCCCAGATAACTTTGGAGCACTTCACAGGACCCCCTTTGTGTGTCCTTTGTCTGGCCTTTCTTACCAACACTTCTGTCCGGCTGCCTCGGGCCTCCTCTTGGTAAACTTGGCGCCAGTTTCCCTGACCCTATGTGGTGCCTTCCTAGCGGGTGTAGCGAGGGGCTGCGCCACATAAAATGTCAGAGCCTCCGGTTTCTAGCTGAGGGTCGTTTCCTGCCTCCACTAGTTCGGGGACCGGTCTCCCCCTTTGGCCTGACCCCTCCACGCAGGTGGATTCGGGCGTGCGGTAGCGACTCGCCCGTCCGCACCCCTGGGATCCCTTCATTCCTCGTTCCTGGAGCCTTCTCCGCTCCTCTTCCTTCCTTCTCCCTCTTCCAGGCCTGGGCCTCTGTTACTAGGCCCGCCTTCGGAGCAGAGCTCATGCAGAGCCCCTGCTCCCTGCCACTTCTGCTCAGACTTCTCTGCACTGAACTAAGATGGTGCCCACCTTTTATACTCCCTTCTCAATGCACCCAGGAACTGCTTCCTCCCTGCTCCTGCACTACAGGGTTCCCCTTCCTCAGTGTTCCCTCCCCCCACTCCAGCCAGGGACAGGGACTGTCGTGCCCATCTCAGGGGCATATTGGTCGCCCTGCCCCACGGCAATGTGGTGTAATGCATGCAGGTGTCGGGTCCTGATCCACACTCCATCCTTACCTGAGAGTGAGATATCACACCTCTGGGTGAGGTGCAATACGTCTGTAGCAACCGAGCCCTCAGGGTGCTACAGTTCCATTTATCTTCAGCCTAGGTGACGTATTGCGATACAGGGCCGTGATTTTGGCTATAAAAGGGTCCCCTAGACCCCTACCCCAAGCTTTTTAAGAGAATCATATATGGCGTGCCAGGAGACTCTATGGAATGCTTTCTCAGCATCCAACGAGAGTATCTAATTACAAATTTTTAACTGCATCTAGCCCAGGAAATACTTTGTGCCTAGTAGCAGTGTCTGCTAGTGAGCGGATTATCCTGGCTGTTAAGCAAGCTGCACCACCTGTAGTTTAGACACTTAATTTTTTCAAAGGAAATGCTTCGGGACCATGGGATACTTAGTGAAGAGCATCAGGAGGAACCCCAAGGCATAGGGGCTGGGACTGGCAGTAGGATGCCTTGCGGTGGACAGCCGAGCTCGATCCTTATAAAAGCTTTTTAACTGCAGCAGCTTTAGTGGACGCTACTGGAGCTGGAATTACCGCGGCTGCTGGCATGAGACTTGCCCTCCAATAGATCCTTGTAAATGGATTTAAAGTGTATTCATTCAAATTAGAGAGACAATTTAAATTAAAAAGCTTAGAGCTGCCTCCACCACAGGGGGGCTCGCTCGACCCACCAGCGGACAGGCACCAGTATTGGGAGAGGGGGGCTGGCCGTCAGGGTTCACCGCGGCTCTGGCACAAACCCGGCGACACGGAGGTGGCACGGGCAGGAGCGGACTGGCCGTGTCGGCTTCTCACTTTTTGGATTTTAGAAGGGCATGACATGCCTATATCTGTGTCTCCCCCTCCTTTTACTCCTCCACCTCTTTTATTTTCGCATGACTATATGTACTTGTCACTTTTCCATGTGTTAGTTATGTCTTCTGAGCAGTTTGTCAGCTTTTGGACACCTTTGAAGGTGTTTTCTATGTGTTTCTATGTGTTTTTGTTTGCCTGCCATTGGTTTGAACGGTGTTCGAAGGTGTTCGACGAACAGTTCGACGAACAGTTCGGCGAACACACGGGTGGTCGACGAACCGAACCGAACTCGAACACTACGGGGGTGGCTCAACACTACTTATCACTCCTAAACACTTTTTGCATAATAATTTGGAACACAGTGTACATGTGCTTTTCCACAAAACACCAGTGGTTCACGTAGTGAATCTTACAGTTCTAACTTGCCAACCGTGGTCTGTATGGAGTTGTTCAATAAAGGGCCCAAAATTAAGATAACATAGATGGGAGAGGTCTCTATGAATAGGAATTCCTAAGTATTTGATACCCTGTGAGGGCCAGGCAAAGGGAAAGTTGGACTGGATGGAATCCTATATGGATTTGGGGAGGGAGACATCGAGGGCCTCAGACTTCGCTGCATTGATTTTAAAATTTGACCATGTAACAAAGTGATCTATTTCAGCCATAACAGCATGGATGGATATATGTGATTGAGTGATATATACTAGGACATCATCAGCAAATAGAGAGCACTTGTACTCGGTGCCTCCCACCTCAATCCACCTAATATTGGGGTTATGGCGAATTGATGAGAGCAGGTGCTCCGTCACTAGGATGTATAAGAGAGGGGACAGAGGACATCCCTGCCTTGTCCCATTGGTGATTGTGAAAGGTGATGAAAATGTTCTGATGCACCCCCTGGGCCTTGGGACACCCGGAGCCGGACACTTTTTGGTGGATGCTGGTGGTTGTAGTCTTCGTGGCGGCGACCCGGTTCCGTGGCTCAGGGTGGTCAAACCAGTGGCGGAACTATTTATGTGGTTTTGATGTTTAAATGTCCGACTACGCCACCCGTGGATTGCGGTCAGAGTGAACCGCCGCTGCAGGGCAGACCGCTGAGGCTGGTGTTGTGGGTGCAGCAGAGCGTAGCATAACTCCCCACGGGAGGAGTATAGCCTCAGGGCAGTGTATGCGGAGGATGGGGGTGATGGTGCAGGGCAGCAGCAGTAACGACACGGAGTCAGTGATGCAGTCCAGGGCCTTTACTCACAGTTCTTATTATCCAGACCCCGTCTGCAGGTAACGGCTGCCCACGTCGTACTGTGCTCACCAGGTGAGGGGCTCAGACAACTCCCAGATAACTTTGGAGCGCTTCACAGGACCCCCTTTGTGTGTCCTTTGTCTGGCCTTTCTTACCAACCCTTCTGTCCGGCTGCCTCGGGCCTCCTCTTGGTAAACTTGGCGCCAGTTTCCCTGACCCTATGTGGTGCCTTCCTAGCGGGTGTAGCGAGGGGCTGCGCCACATAAAATGTCACAGCCTCCTGTTTCTAGCTGAGGGTCATTTCCTGCCTCCACTAGTTACGGGGACCGGTCTCCCCCTTTGGCCTGACCCCTCCACGCAGGTGGATTCGGGCGTGCGGTGGCGACTCGCCCGTCCGCACCCCTGGGATCCCTTCATTCCTCGTTCCTGGAGCCTTCTCCGCTCCTCTTCCTTCCTTCTCCCTCTTCCAGGCCTGGGCCTCTGTTACTAGGCCCGCCTCCGGAGCAGAGCTCATGCAGAGCCCCTGCTCCCTGCCACTTCTGCTCAGACTTCTCTGCACTGAACTAAGATGGTGCCCACCTTTTATACTCCCTTCTCAATGCACCCAGGAACTGCTTCCTCCCTGCTCCTGCACTACAGGGTTCCCCTTCCTCAGTGTTCCCTCCCCCCACTCCAGCCAGGGACAGGGACTGTCGTACCCATCTCAGAGGCATATTGGTCGCCCTGCCCCACGGCAATGTGGTGTAATGCATGCAGGTGTCGGGTCCTGATCCACACTCCATCCTTACCTGAGAGTGAGATATCACACCTCTGGGTGAGGTGCAATACCTCTGTAGCAACCGAGCCCTCAGGGTGCTACAGTTCCATTTATCTTCAGCCTAGGTGACGTATTGTGATACAGGGCCGTGATTTTGGCTATAAAAGGGTCCCCTAGACCCCTACCCCAAGCTTTTTAAGAGAATCATATATGGCGTGCCAGGAGACTCTATGGAATGCTTTCTCAGCATCCAACGAGAGTTTCTAATTACAAATTTTTAACTGCATCTAGCCCTTTGTGCCTAGTAGCAGTGTCTGCTAGTCAGCGGATTATCCCGGCTGTTAAGCAAGCTTAACCACCTGTAGTTTGGACACTTAATTTTTTCAAAGAAAATGCTTCGGGACCACGGGATACTCAGTGAAGAGCATCAGGAGGCACCCCAAGGCATAGGGGCTGGGACTGGCAGTAGGATGCCTTGCGGTGGACAGCCGAGCTCGATCCTTATAAAAGCTTTTTAACTGCAGCAGCTTACTGGAGCTGGAATTACGCGGCTGCTGGCATGAGACTTGCCCTCCAATAGATCCTTGTAAATGGATTTAAAGTGTATTCATTCAAATTAGAGAGACAATTTAAATTAAAAAGCTTAGAGCTGCCTCCACCTCAGGGGGGCTCGCTCGACCCACCAGCGGACAGGCACCAATATTGGGAGAGGGGGGCTGGCCGTCAGGGTTCACCGCGGCTCTGGCACAAACCCGGCGACACGGAGGTGGCACGGGCAGGAGCAGACTGAACGTGTCGGCTTCTCACTTTTTGGATTTTAGAAGGGCATGACATGCCTATATCTGTGTCTCCCCCTCCTTTTACTCCTCCACCTCTTTTCTTTTCGCATGACTATATGTATTTGTCACTTTTCCATGTGTTAGTTGTGTCTTCTGAGCAGTTTGTCAGCTTTTGGACACCTTTTGAAGGTGTTTTCTATGTGTTTCTATGTGTTTTTGTTTGCCTGCCATTGGTTTTAACGGTGTTCGAAGGTGTTCGACGAACCGAACCGAACTCGAACACTACGGGGGTGGCTCAACACTAGTAGCTATGCCTGCTTGGCTTCTGAAACAGTCCTAAGCAAAGTAACATCAATGTCTATATGAAGCACCGTCTTTTACCTTTGTCAGGTCTAGCTGCTTCCATCAGCTCTGTTCTGCCAAAACTGTGGTTTAAGTCTCACCAGATGTGGCCTCCAGGCCTCGTGCCTTTCAGGTCTAATGGTGTCCCGGGCACAGAGATCAGGTCTCTTGACTCACTGCATTTCAAAAGCCCCCCGAATATATATCCCTCAGTGCGCACAGGACCTGTGATGATGTCACAGTCATGTGATCAGTCACCTGAAGGCGATGTACGTGGTGAGCCAGAACACACCCCCTCAGACATTTTGGCAATGCAGTAAGCCGCTGCTTTACATCCTTCATTGGAGTCCAGCTGTGTTTAATTTAACTGATAGAACTTAATTTGGAAAGGCACACACCTCTCTATATAAGACCTCACAGCTCACAGCGCATGTGTAACATCCCTGGCGGCGTGCTGACATGGCTTACCATCTCCCACCATGCAAGACCGCCAACTTACCTACCAGTCCAGGCTGCACACTATGCTCCTCTACCTGCTGTGTGCATGTCTCTTGTCTGCTGGCTTAGGGCGGCGGTGCTGGCACTTCCTGATTCTTAACCCTCAACTGGTGATGTGGGGTTTCCTATAACCCAGTGTTTAGAAATCTCTTATTTTTACAGAAAATTCAAAGATCACGTTTGTTTTAATCGTTTTCTTATTGGCGATTGATTACACATGAGTATAACAAATTTTTGACACCCACAAATAGATGGAAGCTAATGAGACACGTATCCTCATATCAGCATTTTTCAATGAATGGCAGCCGAACAAAAATTCCCTGGGTTGTGGCAAACCCCACCTCACCAGTTGAGGGTTAAAGTTACAGTGTGCACAGTCCTAATGTGTCCCCAGCCTATTGCTGTGAGTCACTGGATACTTAAACCTCCTCCACCCAGTGGGAGGTGCCTGAGCAACACTTTCTTTCAGTGTGTTCTGTGCAACTGAGTAGCTAGGTCCTGTCCTGCATCTGTGACTTCTATTTTTTTCCACCACTCTGGGGGCTGTATTCCCAGGCTTGTTCCTGTATCTCTTTCCAGTATCAGTTCCTGTCTGAACTGTGTCCTAGCCCGTTACCTGTTTGTCTCTATGTCCGATCCTTCCCTTTTCCCGCTGTGTCTGAACCAGTACCTAACTCCGACTCATTGTCTCTGTACTTCTGTTTGTGAGTCTTGTGTCCACTCGCTACTTCATTGCAGGTACCTTGTGTGTATCTGGTTCTGCTTGTCCAGTTTCCCTGCCTTTGTGTCTTCCGCCTGTGTTCTAGCTATCTTCCCATGTTTCCCAGTCTGTTCCATGTGAACAGAGCCCTGTCCTGTCTGCCAGCACCTGCGGCTCTGCTCCTCTCTGCTCTGCTTGTCCTCCGCACCTGCTTCTGTGCTCTGCTCTGCTCCGTTTGTCCTCTGCACCTGCGTCTCTGCTCCGCTTGTCCTCCGCACCTGCGGCTCTGCTCTGCTTGTCCTTGGCACCTGCGGCACTGCTCTGCTCTGCTCCGCTTGTCCTCCGCTCTCGCGGCTCTTCTCCTGTATCCCAGTCTGTACTGGTCCCTAACCAGCCTGATTACCTATCTGTCAGTACCCGCCTGTCTTTATACCAGCCGTGCTTGCCAGTACCCGCCTGTCTGCATACCAGCCAAACCTGCCCGTTCCTGCATTCGCTGGTGTGGGCCAACAGCTGTGTGACCGAGGTCTGACCTGGAGTAGCACCTGGGCCACCTCCCTCATCCCTCCTCAGACCACGGAGTCGATTAAGCCGCTATGTGTCCGTGGTTGGATCTGGCAAGGCACATAGTCACGCCCCTCCAGGCACTCCTCGGTTCGTGGCCCAGTGGGACCACTAACCACGCTCACACCATACAGTCCAGGCGTGAGTGTAACAGCATGTCAGACCAAATGAGAATCATGAGCTCAAAGGAACTGCCCAAGGAGCTCAGAGACAGAATTGTGACAGGCACAGATCTGGTCAAAGTTACAAAAGAATTTCGGCATTACTCAAGGTTCCTAAGGGCACAGTGGCCTCCATAATCCTTAAATGGAAGAAGTTTGGGACCACCAGAAGTCTTCCTAGACCTGGGCGTCGAGCTAAATTGAGCAATCGTGCGAGAAGAGCCTTGGTGAGAAAGGTAAAGAAGAACTCCAAGATCACTGTGGCTGAGCTCCAGAGATGCAGTAGTGAGGTGGGAGAAAGTTCAAAGTCAATTATCACTGCAGCCCTCAACCAGTCGGGCCTTTGTGACAGAGTGGCCCAATGGAAGCCTCTGATCGGTGCAAGACATATGAAAGCCCGCATAGAGTTTGCTCAGAAACACATGAAGGACTCCCAGAATATGAGAAATAAGATTCTCTGGTCTGATGAGACAAAGATAGAACTTTTTGGTGATAATTCTAAACGATACGTATGGAGAAAACCAGGCACTGCTCATCACCTGCCCAATACAATCCCAACAGAGAAACATGGTGGTGGCAGCATCATGCTGTGGGGGTGTTTTTCAGCTGCAGGGACAGAACGACTGGTTGCAATTGAAGGAAACATGAATGCGGCCAAGTACAGAGATATCCTGGATGAAAACCTTTTCCAGAGTGCTCTGGACCTCAGATTTGGCCGAAGGTTCACCATCCAACAAGGCAATGACCCTAAGCACACAGCTAAAATAACAAAGAAGTGGCATCAGAACAACTCTGTGACCATTATTGACTGGCCCAGCCAGAGCCCTGACCTAAACCCAATTGGGCATCTCTGGAGAGACCTGAAAATGGCTGTCCACCAACGTTCACCATCAAACCTGACGGAACTGGAGAGGATCTGCAAGGAAGAATGGCAGAGGATCCCCCAATCCGGGTGTGAAAAACTTGTTGCATCATTCCCAAGAAGACTCATGGCTGTACTAGCTCAAAAGGGTGCTTCTACTCAATACTGAGCAAAGGGTCTGAATACTTATGACCATGTGATATTTCAGTTTTTCTTTTTTAATACATTTGCAAAAATTTCTACATTTCTGTTTTTTTCAGTCAAGATGAGGTGCAGAGTGTACTATAATGAGAAAAAAAATTAACTTTTTAGAATTTACCAAATGGCAGCAATGAAACAAAGAGTGAAAAATTTAAAGGGGCCTGAATACTTTCTGTACTCACTGTAGGAGGTTACAACCCTTCTACCTTGTATCTCGAGTCTGGGGGGCAAGGACAAGGATGTGAGCCCTGGACACTGTTACCATGGGGCGGTGCCTTAGGCGTCGCTTCCGGAACCAGTGAGTTCCAGCGGCCATGTCCTGCGTTTCACAGACCGGAAGTGAGATCTTCGGACTGGAAATGCGTCACGCACTGTAGACGGAGCCACATCAGCGCAGTGTTGGTTTAAAATGGAGACAGTGAGGTGAGTGCCTCTACTGCAACATTGAGCACGTTATCCCACAAACGTGTCTGTAATGATATTACCGTCTACACGGTAGGAATAAGTTCCTCCCCTGATGAATCAATGTGTTTGAAGAAACGCGTCGGGAGAATGGAGGAAATGAATGAACTAGGGAACCGGCATGGTATATCCTCAACTTGGGTGAGATTATTCCCTTTTTTTTCCTACGGTTGGTGAATAATCACATGTGTGCACACAGTTACACCAATACCGCATTATTGTGCATACAGGGTGACAGTGGTATGTTGAGATCCTAGCCCTATGTCGCTGCATGTATGTAGCTGCACCTGTAAGAGTGTTATCCCCTTTGCCCAAAGTGGACAGGTTTATAGAGGATGTCTGACTGATATATGCTAATTATTATCATCCTACATAAATACCTGAGAAAAGGCATAATATGCTCCACAGTTGAAGAAAGGGACCGGGGTTCCACTAGTAACCACTTGAATGCTCAGCTAGTTTGAATGAGCATTGCCATTTCTGAACTAAGGTACATAGAAAAACTGGTCAAAATTGTTGGTACCCCTCGTTTAATGAAAGAAAAACCCACAATGGTCACAGAAATAACTTGAATCTGACAAAAGTAATAATAAATTAAAAATGATTAAAATGAACAAATGAAAGTCAGACATTGCTTTTCAACCCTGCTTCCACAGAATTTTTAAAAAAATTAAGCTCATGAAGTAGGTCTGGACAGAAATGATGGTACTCTTAACTTAATATTTTGTTGAACAAACTTTTAAGGCAATCACTGATATCAAACGATTCCTGTAACTGTCAATGAGACTTCTGCACCTCTCGACAGGTGTTTTGGCCCACTCCTCATGAGCAAACTGCTCCAGTAGTCTCGTGTTTGAAGGTTGCCTTTTCCAGACGACATGTTTCAGCTCTTTCTAAAGATGCTCAATAGGATTTAGGTCAGAGCTCATAGAAGGCCACTTCAGAATAGTCCAATGTTTTCCTCTTAGCCATTCTTGGGTGTATTTAGCTGTGTGTTTTGGGTCATTATCCTGTTGCAAGAATCATGACCTGCGACTGAGACCAAGCTTTCTGACACTGGGCAACACATTTCTCTCTAGAATCCCTTGGTCGACTTGAGATTTCATTGTACCCTGCACTGATTCAAGACATCCTGTGCCAGACACAGCAAAGTAGCCCCAAACATAACAGAGCTTCCTCCATGTTTAACAGTAGGGACAGTGTTCTTCTATTGATATGATTCAAGGGGTTGTTCACTACTATGGAAAATAGCCCAATGTATTTTTATGATGAACAGAAGCTTCTTTGTAATTACCTTCCTCTGCTGTTTCTGCCTGTGAGCAACGCTATCACTGGCCACTCACAGGCAGCATGTGACCCCCGCTGAGGTCATGTCAAGTGAGGCGTGACTCAACGCTGGGATCCCCGCGGTGGCTGCTGGGTTGTGGGCAGGGTTACCCCCGCGTCACACTCTGCATCCACCACTTGCTTTCCCAATGAATGGGGAGAGGGAGAGCACGCGGTGGATGCCGGGTGTGATGCGCGGGGTAACCCCGCCCACAACCCAGCAGCCACCATGGACCGCAGAAGAGGGACCCTCGGCTGCAGCCTGAACTTGTCAGCACCGACTGCAGCTGGGGGTGACGTGATGCCATTGAGCAGCCAGTGATAGCGCCGCTCACAGGCAGAAACAGCAGAGGAAGGTATTTACAAAGAAGCTTCTATTCATCATAGTAATACATTGGACTATTTTCAATAGTAGTGGACAACCCCTTTTATTTTTCTGTCTGTGAACATAGACATCTGTCCATGGGACATTCTCCCAGTAGCTTTGTGGCTTGTCAACATGTAGTTTGGCAAATTCCAGTCTGGCTTTTTTATGACTTTTTTTTCAACAATGATGTTCTCCTTGGTCTTCACCCATGAAGTCCACTTTGGATCAAACAACGAAGAATGGTGCTATCTGACACTGATGTTCCTTAAGCTTGAAGTTCACCTTTAATCTCTTTAGAAGTTATCCTAGGCTCTTTTGTTACCATTCGTATTATCCGTCTCTTTCATTTATCATCAATTTTCCTCCTGCGGCCACGTCCAGGGAGGTTGGCTACAGTCCCATGGATCTTAAATTTCTGAATAATATTTGCAACTGTAGTCACAGGCATATCAAGCTGCTTGGAGATGGTCTCATAGCCTTTACCTTTAACATGCTTGTCTATAATTTTCTTTCTAATCTCCTGAGACAACTCTTACCTTTGCTTCCTTTGGTCCATGTTGAGTGTGCTACACACCATGTCACCAAATAGCACAGTGAGTATCTGTAACCCTATATACAGGCCCAATGGCTGATCATAAGATTGTAGACACCTGTGATGCTAATTAGTGGACACAACTTCATTTAACATGTCCCTTTTGTCACATTATTTTCAGGGGTACTATCATTTCTGTCCAGGCCTATTTCATGAGTTTATTTTTTTTTTTAATTCTGTGGAAGCAGGGTTGAAAAGCAATGACTGACTTTCATTTGTTCATTTTCATAGATGTTTAATTTATTATTACTTTTGTCAGATTAAAGTTATTTCTGTGACCATTGTGGGTTTTTCTTTCTTTAAACGAGGGGTACCAACAATTTTGACCACGTTTGTATATAAGGATATGAGCATTTATTGTACAGTTTGTGGCCACCCCTAGCTGGTCACTAAATTGTTATTTGTACCTGCTGTGTGTTTGGCTGCATGTCCAGTGACAATTGGTTTTGGAATACTGGTACTATTCTAAGCACCTACTGGTCACTGAGGTGACCTACCTCATCTCTGTTGATATTTGTTATTGGCGTTTTTGGGTGATTTTTATTGAGTTTTTTTAATCAATTCTAATAAAAATATATTTTTAATTAGTCCAATTGCAGCTTTTCTTGACTTAAATCTGTTTGGGCATCTGCCCCTTGCTTTTTTGACTATATTTTCTGCATCATAGATACAGTCATTACATTAGTAGACACATAATTACCGCCCTTTCAGTTTGCCTTCATATTGTGGCAGCCGTGGATCATAAAAATGAGAACTGACATATACAACTACCTGAGTGCTATAAAATAAAGACACAAGGAGACAGAGCATTAATTTTAAACATTTTATTAAATAAAATGTTTACCCCTACCTAAAGCCAATGATCCAGAAGAAGGCAAAAAACCTGGACACGTTCAGCCAATGTGTGTCACAGGGAAAAAATTCCTTCATGACCCCGAGAAAAGGCGATCAGTTCGAGAACCCTGGACCAAGGCCATACTACAACTAACTAACTGATATATAGAGCAATGACTCGTTTCCGGAGAGCAGATCTTCTTTGTCCTGGTAACACGCCTCACCTCTCCTTATCAGATCGGACTCTGAGCTTATAGCTTGTCTACGTTGATCTCCCCTGTAACAATACAGAACACTACACCCCACAAACACTACCCCCCGACAAACACTACACCCCACAAACACTACACCCCACAAACACTACACCCCACAAACACTAGCCCTTCGGATACAGACATAGGGCTGTTATATCACATCAGGTCCCTTATACAATTAGGTTAGACAGCAGACACCTATGTAATATGATGTCATGATGCACTGATTCCAGAATTAGATCTATATAATCAGTATATAATGACCTCATAAGACAACAAATATTATCTACAGACATATTAAATGATTAACACTAAATAATCCCGTGGCTCTTGTTAGATTCTTCAGTCTTCTTTCCAGGATCCAGATATTCTTCCTGGTAAGAAAAAAATAATACAAGACGGATCAGGCAAAGACCCATAGAAAATCAGTCATATATATATATTGTACTTTATGCCCTCTTTTCTTTGCATTTTTAAATTTTGATGTAGATACTTAAAAATGGTGCAAGAAATGTAATGTATAAAAAATCGTGGAAACTATATATATATATATATATATAGTTTCCACGATTTTTTATACATTACATTTCTTGCACCATTTTTAAGTATCTACATCAAAATTTAAAAAAAAAAAAAAAAAAATATATATATATATATATATATATATACAGTGTATAGATATATATCTATGTAAAATACAGTAAAATAAATTAATATGTGTCCCCCAATGTATCTACACCAACCTCTCTCCCATGTGGGGGACTAAGGGTAGATTTTTTTTTGCCTCAAAAATCTGAAATTAAAATGACCGAACCACCACCAGCAATCTGTGCCAGCCACAGATACCACTGGAACTGTCACTGACCGAAGTAGCCTATACAGTGTCTCCATCCGAGGTCCCATCTTGCTGCTGACCTCTGTGATAGCCCCAGGGATGTCCCCATGTTTGCTGCATAGAACTCTCAGTGTCCAACATTTCGCTGTGTGACCTCAAAAAGAACCTTCATCACCCAAGTCTAGAGATTCTGCCAGCAAGGACTGGAGAAAGCTAGAACCTTACAGCCACAATCTGTAGACTTGGAGGATCGATGTCCATGTTGGCGCTAAGTTCACTAACAAATCCCTGTAAAGTTTCTCATTTACCTGTATCCTCAATCCAGGAACTTCCAATCTCCTCGTCTCATCTCCTGAAATGAGAATCTGTGTCCTCGATCCTGGATCCTCTGCTCTCCTTGTCTTCATCTCTTGAAATGATCATTTGCCCCTTGAACACCCGTTTATATAGACCCACAGTCATTGTGACATCATGCTGTGAGGTAACAATGGCCTCCTGGATTTGATGATGTCACATATGACCATGAGTGATATCTCCACAGGTATTAATTAATATTAATAACAAGTAGTAATAATATGGCAGATCGCATTGGTTAGCATCAAGGCTGGAGGAGCAGGACGAATAAGGAAAAGTTCCCAAAAGTAAAATGCATTTACTGTGACTGAAAAAAGTAAATGACTTTATGTTACTTCAAATGTAATTAAATGCTAGGCTCTATGACAACACTACACTGTTACCATAGGAACAAAGACCTATAGCCCATAGCAACCAGTCCAATTCCAGCTTTAGTGTATTTAAGGCCTGAAATCAAGAACATTGAGTGTTTTGTTTGCTGGTGATACATCTAGCAATGGACAAATGACAGGTAAGAGCAGGAATCACTGTCTATGAGAGAAACCATTCCCATTGATACACATTTTCACACATTTTGTAGGTGCAGGAACTATGGACATTCCAGTTTTTGTGAAACAACAACTCCCAGCATCCACAGGATAAATATGAACAAAAGTTCAAGAATTGCTTTTTATTTCTTTCATGACATTCACCGTGCGGTATAAGCAGGGCCGGCTCCAGGTTTTCGTGGGCACTGGGCGAAAGAGTCTCAGTGGGCCCCTTTTACACATACCACGATTCATGACGCACAGATGCCGCAGAAAAATATATATATATAATACAATGAAGAAGATTTCACTTCTTACATTACATGACCGATATCTATTGTAAATTCTACAATAGCTCAGAAACCGGCGAATTGATCCATACAGAATACTGGCCCCCAAAAAATGCTCCATACAGGATACTGGCCCCCATATAACGCTCCATAAAGGATACTGGCCCCATTATAACGCTCCATATAGGATACTGGCCCCATATAACGCTCCATACAGAATACTGGCCCCCATATAACGCTCCATGCAGGCTGTGCCCCAACATAATGCTCCATGCAGGCTGTTTCCCCCACATAATGCCTCATGCAGGCTGTTCCCCCCATATAATGCCCCATGCAGGATGTCACCCCCTCTTATAATGCCCCATGCAGGATGTCACCCCCCCTTATAATGCCCCATGCATTATGTCACCCCCCCATATAATGCCCCATTCAGAATGTCCCCCCTTATAATGTCCCATGCATTATGTCACCTCTCTTATAATGCCCCATGCAGGAAATCACCCCCGCTTATAATGCCCCATGCATTATGTCAACCCCCACTTATAATGCCGAATGCAGGATGTCATCCCCCCCATATAATGCCCCATGCAGGATGTCACTCCCCCCCTATATAATGCCCCATGCAGGATGCCACTTCCCCCATATAATGCCCCATACAGGATGCCACTTCCCCCTTGTTTAATGCCCCATGCCGGATGTCACCTCTCTCCCCCTTCCCTAATAATGCCCCATGCAGGATGTCACACCCCTCCTCCCTTTTAATGCCCCATGCAGGATGTCACTTCCCCCTCCTTATAATGCCCCATGCAGGATGTCACACCACCCCTTATAATGCAACATGCAGGATGTCGCCCCCCCTTATAATGCCCCATGTAACGCTCCATTTAGGCTATGCCCCCACATAATGTTCCATGCAGGCTGTTCCCCCCACATAATGCCTTATGCAGGCTGTTCCCCCCACATAATGCCTTATGCAGGCTGATCCCCCCCATATAATGCCCCATGCAGGATGTCAGCCCCCCTTATAATGCCCCATGCATTATGTCACTCCCCCTTATAATGCCCCATGCATTATGTCACTCCCCCTTATAATGCCCCATGCATTATGTCACCCCCCTTATAATGCCCCATGCATTATGTCACCCCCCTTATAATGCCCCATGCATTATGTCACCCCCTTATAATGTCCCATGCAGGATGTCACGCACGCTTATAATGCCCCATGCATAATGTCACCACCCCTTATAATGCCCCATGCAGGATGTCACTTTCCCCCCATATAACGCCCCATGCAGGATGTCACCTCTCTCCCCCCTCCCTTATAATTCCCCATGCCTCCATACATTAAAAAAAAATAAAATAAAATACTCACCTAACTACTCACCTGCTGCCGATTCTCTGGACTCCAGCATCGCCGGCGTCTTCCCACTCTGCGCTGTGACAGCTCAGGAGAGAGCGCGGTGGAAAGACGTCACCGCACCCTCTGACCTGAGACGTCACAGTGCTGCAGCTGCGGAAGACATCGGACCTGCTGCGGAAGCCCAGGGAGAGGTAAGTATTGTGCCGACGGCTGACGGGGCCCTGAGCAAGCGGGGGGAGCGGGAGCTGACACCGCCCTCCTCCTCTCACAGGTCCCATAGCGCAGCGGGTGAGTGAGCCCACCCCGCCTGCTCAGGGCCCCGGCACTTGCCCGCGTGCTCCGGGTGCTGACGCCGGCCCTGGGTATAAGCGATACAATGGCTTTATTCTGTAGGTCAGTACGATTACAGCGATACCAGATTAATATAAGATTTTTAATGTTTTACTGCTTTTGCACACAAAACATTTTTTTTGGGTGCATAATATTTAATGAACCCTTTTTATTCAGCAGTATGCATAACATAGCGCCATACACTCGTCCTAATTTTCTGGATCAACATCGGACCAATTTTTTATACGCTAGTATGACTCCAGCCTTAAGTTTCCAAACTGATAGCTCTATAACAGATCACTTTATTGAGCTCTGTCCAGTTTGCCTTATATACTCCCTGCTGACATCAGCCGATAGACCTGTATGAGAATGTTCGGAGAGGTCTGGGCATGTACGTTGGAATATTTCCAATATATAATGCATTAATATTATAAGTGAATAGGCTTTGCATGTATAACTTAAAATCTAAATGTGTCAGGAAAATTCAGAGTTCATGTTTGGAATCAGCGCATTCAATTTAGTGTAAATCACAATAAATCAAATGTTTTTCTCTCAGTAGCAAAATCATTGTTGGCATGTACTTACTTTTCTAATGTGGCCACTAACCATTAATACAGTAACCTTAGTAATCCAGATAATAGATTATCTGCTTGAAGATGGGGTGTAGAAACTCCAGAAGGAGATTAACTTGCCTTATAGAATCATAGAATCATAGAATGGTAGAGTTGGAAGGGACCTCCTGGGTCATCTGGTCCAACCCCCTGCTCAAAGCAGGATTCACTAGATCATCTCAGACAGATGTCTGTCCAGCCTCTGTTTGAAGACGTCCATTGAAGGGGAACTCGCCACCTCTCGTGGCCGCCTGTTCCACTCATTAATCACCCTAACTGTCAAAAAGTTTTTTCTAATATCTAATCTGTGTCTCCTCCCATTTAGTTTCATCCCATTGCTTCTAGTCTTTCCTTGTGCAAATGAGAATAAAGATGATCCTTCTACAATGTGACAGCCCTTGACATATTTGTAGACAGCTATTAAGTCTCCTCTCAGTCTTCTTTTTTGCAAGCTAAACATTCCCAAATCCTGCAACCGTTCCTCATAGGACATGGTTTGCAGACCAGTCACCATTCTGGTCGCTCTTCTCTGAACTTGCTCCAGTTTGTCTATGTCTTTTTTAAAATGTGGTGCCCAAAACTGTACACAGTATTCCAGATGAGGTCTGACCAAAGAGGAGTAAAGACCGATAATGACTTCACGTGATCTAGACTGTATGCTTCTGTTAATACATCCCAGAATTGTATTTGCCTTTTTTGCTGCTGCATCACACTGTTGACTCATGTTCAGTCTATGATCTATTAGTATACCTAAGTCTTTTTCACATGTACTGTTGCTTAGCTCTATTCCTCCCATTCTGTATATGCTTTTTTCATTTTTATTGCCCAGATGTAGTACTTTGCATTTTTCCCTGTTAAAAACCATTCTGTTGGTTGCTGCCCACTGCTCCAGTTTATTTAGGTCTTTTTGAAGCCTCTCTCTCTCTTCTCTAGTATTAGCTATCCCTCCTAGCTATGTGTCATCAGCAAATTTAATAAGTTTACCCTCAATTCCTTCATCTAAATCATTGATAAAGATGTTGAACAATACAGGTCCCAGGACAGAGCCCTGTGGTACCCCACTTGAGACATTCATCCAACTGGATGTGAAGCCATTTACAACCACCCTTTGAGTCCGATCACTAAGCCAGTTATGAATCCACCTAACAGTTGCCTGGTCCATTGCATACTTGGTCATTTTTTCAATAAGGATGGTGTGAGATACTTTGTCAAATGCTTTGCTGAAGTCAAGATATACTATATCTACAGCATTTCCCTGATCCACCCAGTCAGTGATTCTGTCATAGAAGGAAATTAAGTTAGTCTGACATGACTTGTTAGTTACAAACCCATGCTGACTCTGGTTAATCACTTCATTCTTATCCAGGTACTTACATACATGTTGTTTAATAATTTGTTCAAAGATCTTTCCTGGTATAGAAGTCAGACTCACCGGCCTATAGTTCCCTGGGTCCACCTTCTTCCCCTTTTTGAAGATAGGAACAACATTTGCTCTTCTCCAGTCTTCTGGGACTTCTCCTGTTCTCCAAGAATTTTCAAAGATTATGGAGAGTGGTTCTAAAATTTCTTCTACGATCTCCTTCAGTACTCTGGGGTGTAATTCATCTTTACCTGGAGACTTGAACTCATTTATGTTAGCTAAATATTCCCTCACAATCTTTCTGTTTACAGATAACTTGGATTCTTCTATTCCTTTAAAAGGACAGTGAAGATCAGTTGATGTTACATTTTCTTTCTGAGAGAAAACAGATGCAAAATAGGAATTAAAAAGTTTGGCCTTCTCAACATCCTCTTCTACCATTTCTCCATTTTCATCCTGTAAAAATCCTATAACATCTTTTGACTTTTCTTTTACTTTTGACATACCCCCAAAATCCTTTTTTATTGCTTTTGACATCTCTTGCAAGCCTTAATTCATTGACAGCTTTAGCTAACCTGATACATGCCCTGCAGGATCTGCAGATTGCAGTATAATCTTCTTTAGATATGCCTCCCTCTTTCCATTTAATAAACATTTCTTTCTTTCTTTTTAGCATGTGTTTAAGTTCTGTGTTCATCCATCCTGGTTTCCTTAAATGCTTCCCATTCTTCCTACTTTTCGGGATTGTTAACGATTGTGCTTTGAGAATCTCATTTTTAAAAATTTCCCATCCTTCCTGGACATTTTTGTCCTTTAGGACATCCAGCCATTGGATCCCTCCTATTCTCTTTCTGAGTCTCCTAAAATCTGCCTTTCTAAAATCTAACCTTGAAGTTTGAGTCTTCACATGTCTTCCTCCTCTAGTTATCCAAAATTCTATAATAGCATGATCGCTGCCTCCTAGGGTCCCAGCCACCTTTACCACCTCAACCATTTCCTCCCTGTTTATAAGGATTAGATCCAAAGTAGCAGATCCCCTTGTTTTCTCCCCTACCGTTTGGAAGATAAAGTTGTCAGCAAGAGAGGATAAGAATTTTCTTGACCTGTTAGTTTTACTTGAGAGAGATTCCCAACAAATGTCTGGATAGTTGAAATCTCCCATGACCACTACGTCATATTTTTTGGAGAACTTGGTCATTTGATACATAAAGAGTTCATCCATATCTTCAGCTTGCCCAGGTGGCCTGTAGTAAATGCCTACAATGGTGTCCTTTCCGTTGTTCTCTCCTTGTATTCTTACCCATACAGTTTCCACAGAACTCCCAGTCTCTGAAGCTTCAATCTCTGTGCAGATATACGCTTTTCTAACATACAATGCGACACCTCTTCCTCGTTTATCAAGTCTGTTTCTTGCAAATAAGTTGTATCCTTTTAGCCTTTTATTCCAATCATGTGTATCGTCCCACCAAGTTTCAGTGATTCCAATGACATCATATTCCTTTTTCTGCGTTAGTAGTTCTAATTCTCCTTGTTTGTTGCCCATGCTTTGTGCATTTGTATAAAAACATTTTAGTTTGTGATTGGTTTCTCTTCCTCCCATATTTTTATTATTTAAATTGTTTTGTCTTTGTTCTTCCTTTCCACTTCCAGTAGCAGAGATCTCAATAGTATTTGTCAGCTGTATGGCTTTTTCTGGCCTTTTGCTTCCCTTCCCACATTGTTCTAGTTTAAAGCTCTTCTGATGAGTGTAGCAAGGCGACTTCCAAATACATGTTTTCCAGTCTTCGTAAGGTGCACCCCATCTCTAGCAAGTAGTCCATCATATAGGTAATTCATTCCGTGATCCAGAAATCCAAATCCTTGTTGACGGCACCATCGACGTAGCCAGTTGTTCACCTGTAGAATCTTATTCCACCTCATTGTTCCATGGCCATCCACTGGGAGGATGGATGAGAAGACCACCTGCGCTCCCAATTCTTTCACTTTCTTGCCTAAGTCTTCAAAGTCACTGCAGATGGTTTCCAGGTCCTTTCTTGCGGTGTCATTTGTCCCCACATGTATTAGCAGGAATGGGTAGTGATCTGTAGGTCTGAAGAGTCTTGATATCCTGTCAGACACATCTTTAATTTTTGCTCCAGGAAGACAGCACATTTCTCTTGAGGTTATGTCTGGTCTGCAGATAGCGGCCTCTGTTCCTCTTAACAGGGAATCCCCCATGACCACCACTCTCCGTTTTTTCTTCAAAACATTCTTCTTTCTCCATCCAGGAGGATTCTGAGGGCTTACAAGGTTATTCATTGCTGGCAAAGTCTTATTTTGCTGTATTTCTTCATGGTTCTCCTGCGTGAGAGCCTGGTACTGGTTCCTGAGCAGTATGGGTGCTGACTGCCTCTCGATCCTCCTGCTTCTGTGGGTCACATGCTTCCATTCCTCTGTTTCGTCAGGTGCAGTTCGAATTTCTTCTCTTTCTGAATCATGAAGAGATAATTCTGCTCTGTCTAAGAACTCTTCACCTTCCTTAATGATTTTCAAGGTAGTTAACCTCTCTTCTAGATTTCGCAACTTTTCCTCCAACAGGGACACAAGCTTGCATTTCTGGCATGTGAAGTTTGGCTTTTCCACTGGCAAGTCTGTGAACATGTAGCAGGATATGCAGCTCACCAAATGGCTCCTGGACTCTTCCATGTTCTTACTGTTAATGTTCTGAAAACAGTGAAAAAAGCTTAAAAAAAAAGCTTCAAAATGCGCGCGGCGGTAGGCGCGCGTTTTAACGATGTCCTCTTTTCAGCTCCAACAGCCAAAATCCAGTGTTGTTTGAGCTCCCGGAGACTCTTCACTTACCCCAAAATGCAGTGGGAATATGCAAATTATCTCCTCAGGACTCCTCCCCTGGTTTGCCTTATCATCTTTTTACAAATACCTACAACTTAGGCACACATATTAGACCCAGTCAACTATGACAAGGATGCTAATACACAATCACTTTATCCAAGATATGATCATATCTGTGAACCACAAACATGGTTTAATTTCTACTAAATATTAACAACTTCTGTGACCTTGCATAGATGAAAACCCTCTGACAGTTAAAGGTTTATTCTCATCTCCAAGATCCTACCTCAATATGTATTAGTTGTAATAATAATATTAGCGAATTCCTCCAATTCTAAATGTAGTATAGTTCTTCTGATTCACTATGTTGCTTACCCCATGTACAGATCATGGCAACATCTTAGGTATCCATGTGTCACGCAAGATGTGGAAAAGACAGTGATTCACCCCCTGGGCCGCGTGGGGAACCCGGAACCGGGCCTTTGGTGGGATGCTGGGGGTTGTAGTCATCGTGGCGATGACCCTGTCCCGTGGCTTAGGGTGGTCAAACCAGTGGCAGTCTATTGATATAGTTTTCATTATTTTCAAATGTCCGACTACGCCACCCGTGGTTTGCGGTCAGGATGAACCGCCGCTGCAGGGCAGACCGCTGGGCCTGATGTTTGTGAGCAGCACAGGGATGGTATAACTCCCCACGGGAAGAGTGTAGCCCCAGGGCAGTGTAGGTGAATTATGGGGGTGATGGTGCGCGGGAATAATAACTCAGAGTCTCTGTAATGCAGTCCAGGATCTTTACTCACAGTTCGTTACTCCACGTTACTCCGGACGGCTGTAACTTCCCGCGTCGCACCATGTTCACCAGGTGAGGGGGCTCGGCCAACTCTCAGATAATTTTGGAGCGCTTCGCAGGACCCCCTTCTCGTGTCCTTCCTCTGGCCTGTCATACCCCACCAGTGACCACGCTTCTGTCTGGCTGCCTCAGGCCTTCTCTGGGTAAACTTCGGCGCCAGTTACCCTGACCCTATGTGGTGCCTTCCTAGCGGGTGTAGCGAGGGGCTGCACCATATAAAATGTCACAGCTTCTGGTTTCTAGTTGAGGGTAGTTTCCCGCCTCCGCTAGTTTCGGGGACCCGTCTCCCCCTTGGCCTGACCCCACTGCTCAGGTAGATGCGGGCGTATGGTGGCTATCAGCCGGTCCACACCCCTGGGGTCCCTTCTCTCCTCTGTGTTCCTGGAACCTACTCCGCTCTTCTTCATTCTTCTCCCCAACTCTCTCTCTCTCTTCATAGCTGACTGGGCCTCACAGGCTAGACCCGCATCCAGAGCAGAGCTCCACAGAGACCTGCTCTGTCACATCTTCCCTCTGACTGAACCGACTTCTCTTTGAACTAAGATGGTGCCCACCTTTTATACCTTCCTCTAGGTGCACCCAGGAACTGCTTCCTCCCTGCTCCTGCACTACCGGGTTCCCCCTTTACTAGGTGTCCCCCCCCCCCACTCCAGCCAGGGACAGGGACTGTCGTGCTCTACTTGGAGCATATCGGTCGCCCTGCCCCCCGGACATGTGGTGTAATGCATGCAGGTATCGGGGTCCTGGTCCACACTCCTCCTTCCTTACCTGAGAGTGAGATATCGCACGTCTGGGAAAGATGCAATACCTATGTAGCAACCAAACCCCCAGGGTGCTACAATAGTGCATCACAAAGGGAAGAGGGAAAGGAAGCCCAAACTCTAGCGAAAGGGGGGAAGTGGAGACCTCTTAGGTTGATCTAGCATCACTCTGTCTTCCCTTGTATTGGCTCTTCACCAGTCGCTGCACATGTGCATTGTCCTGTCTTTCCCTGGCATATGGCTAAGGCTAGGGAAGGGAGGAAATGAGCACTAGTTGATCTCAATTAAACACTATAGACAACAGAGGTAGACAAACAGGGGGAAATTGCTTAGCTTTAGACGAACTCCAGACAAATGCGCACCCATTCTCAAGCTCTAGAGAGCATGAAGTACTGCTCATGCTAAGCCTTCACAAGTAGTAATGAATACATAGCCGGTATTTATACACCCAGGCAGGGTGTTAAATAGCCAGAGGAAGGTAGCCGCTGGGTCCTAGAGACAGCGTCTAAGAAAATGTCTGTAAAGGCAAACGTAGAGATCTCCTGCAACCAACTGCAGGGTGACTGTCTGTCACTTCTGACACACCCGTGACACCATGGTTACAAAAACTAAAAAACTTACTAATTGTCACTTTATGATAAGCCATAACCATGGATATCTAAGCTGCTGCAATGCCCTGCCATGGGGTAGGTGACATAGCAAATCAGAAGAACTATACCACATTTCTAATTGGAGGTATTTGCTAATATTATTATTATACCTACTATATTTTGGGAGAGGATCTTGGAGATAGGAATACCGATTTAAATCTAAGTGGGAAGCAGATATTGGTCCAATTTCTGAAGAACCGTAGAGGGAGTTGTTGGAGCTCATTCCCAGGTTGTCCCCATGTAAATTACAGAGGCTTTCACAGATCTTTTTTATTCATAGGGTTTATAGAACACCCAGCTTCCTCCATAAAATTGGGGTTCACTCAAGTGCAGAATGAGAATGAGTGCAGAATGAGGTGTGGAGTGGAGAATGCACAATTGATGCATATGTTCTGGGAATACACTCAGGCCCATTTTGGAAAGATGCTCTGTCCCTAAAACAAAAGCATATTTGGAATCCGATTTTAGGCGCATCTCAGGATATGTGTATCGGGGGGTATCTAAGGGATTGGGTTGACTTGGAATCTCCGATTGCTATAGGTATATCACATATTTTATATCAGGCACAAAAACATTGGTTAGATGTCCAACCACCAGCAATTGGGGAATAAAATGGACAATATGTGGTTGTAAATAGGAGTCTATAGAAAGAGAAATGCAATTAAGAAATTTGAAAGCATTCGGCAACCATTGTTGGATGTTCTAGGATTACCCACCCGAGTCTTTTTGAGAGACAGAATGCTTCCGTTACTTGTCCTTTTTAGTTTTATTTGATTGCTCTAGGTTCTGTGTACTAAAATTAAATCAAGTAATCTTGAGTAGAGATGAGTGTACCTGAACTTAAAAGTTCGGCATTTATACCGGACAGTTAGTCCAATGCTAAACGCCGAACATGGACTTTCTCTAGAAGTCTGTTGCAATGTTCGGAGTCACGGGGGAAGTCCGCTGTAGAGAGAGTTTTTTTTCTTACTCAGACCCAAAGTTCGGGTCTCCATTGTTTTTCATTGGGGTTCGGGTCCTGGTTCAAGTTTGGGTACAGTTCTGGTACCCGAACCGAAGTTTGGAATACAGTTTGGGTCGGGTACCAAGATCCAAATTTCAACAGGTCCGCTCATCCCTTATCCTGAGCTATGGATGTTTATAGCCTGATTCTCTGTGACCCATTCACTTTAGCAGGATTATATGTATCTAAAAATAAATATTATTTATTTTATGTGTAAAAGGGTTCATCATGGTTATTTCTCTCTCTGGTGTGTTGTGAGGCTGGATGTAAGGTTATAATAAAAAAAAGAATAAGTAAAAATTAAAATGTTGTAACTTATAAGATATTCATTGTAATTCTTTATAGTAATTTCACTAATGAATATTCTGTAATTCCAACTACATACATGTATGTTAAGAATACTTAACTGCCCTTTTGTTTTTGATACAAAATTATCTAATTAAAAAACAAAACATTACCGATTGATTGCATTCCAGTTTCTTTGCTTCTTGTGGGCATTACTGTTGAGGCTGCACTTGAAAAGCATGTTATTCAATGCACTCTTTTTATTGTTGTCAAAAACATATAATAAGCAGAAAGTTAAAAAATATTGATTTGGCAAGAAAAACTAAACGGTGATTTTTAATTAGACTTGTGAAACAATTGTTATAAAAATTTCATTTTTACAACTTATTTATGAAAGCTAACAATACCAATCTTGTTGCCAAGTGTAACTTTCTTTTTTTCCAACAAATGAAAGCCCAAGTTCTGATTTAAAGAAGATGTTTCACCATTTTTTAGATGATGAACTGGCTATATCATGATAAAGTGGCTGAAAATCGGAATAAAACATATTTTTTTATTCCTCATCTCCTTTGCACAGCTGTTAGCTTGTAAAGTTTATATACTAATTAACGCTACAACTAAGAAAAGGGAGTATCATAGATTCTTCTCTGAGGGCGTTTCTCTTTTTCCCCTGTATCATGCTGCCCAGTCATAAGCAAGCAGCGTTGCACAGGGAAAAAATAAGATGTCCCAGAGAAGGTTAGACCAAGCTTTCTCTATTAGATCTGGTAAAATTGACGAGTCTAACCAGGTCACATGGATCTCACCGTCATCACCGCCTGTGATTACGAGTGCAAGGGGAGTAAAGCATAGCAGTACGTCATTACATTCACCATTCTGCATCAGCGAATACTGCAAAGTGGTGTATGTAATGACTTACAGCTCTTGTCCTCCTCCAGGCACTTGTAATCACAGTAGGTATTGGCAGAGAATTTTGTGTGACCTGGGAAAGAGAGCAGAGTAGTGTTGAGTGAGCGTGCTCAGTTAACCTTTCACTGAGCAAGCTCGAGTGCTGCCCGAGTATATTCTGCATGCTGAACAACTGTGTTCGAGCCGCCGCCGCATGAGTCACGGCCACTAGACTGTTGTGACACATGCAGGGATTGCATAGCAAATAGGCAATCCCTGCATGTGTTGCAGCTGCCTAACAGCCGTGAAACATGCGGCCGCGGAGTCTCGAACAACGTTGTGCATGGCAGGCAATACCCGCAAGGTTTTTTTGGCTGTATAACAGCTGCAAAACATATGGGGCGGAGACTCGAGCACGCGCGATACTCAGTTTATACCCGAGCACCCGATGCAAACTCAAATAGCGAGCACTTACACTCAACACTAGTCGCCATATCGTTGGGATTTTTTTCAAAAGTAAAAAAAACAAAACAAACCCCAACACAACCCTAACTTTAACCCTAATACAACTATAACCCTAGCACAATCCCAACCTAACCGTACTCCAACCATAACCCTAGACCAACCCTAACAGTAGCCCACCATAACCGTAGCCCAACCCTAACCCTAGCCTAACCCTAACCCTAGCCCAACCCTAACCATAGCCCAACCATAACCTTAACCCTAGCCCAACCCTAACCGTAGCGCAACTGTAACGGGTCCGGGAGGCGGAACCTCTGAGCTACTATACAAGGGGGCGGCCCTTGTAAGGGAGCGGGTGGCAGTCTCTGGGTGAACGGACAGGGAGTTACGGCAAGTGATCAGGGCAGTCTCTGGGTAAGGGGTAGGTACGACCTGTGATGGCAGAGCCTCCGGGTAGGCTAGCAGGCAGATGGTAGATGTGTGCTCCCAGGTGAGCAAGCGAGAGTCACTGGAATAGCAGGTGGTCACGGCACGTGACGACGGAACCTCCGGGCTGGCAGGCAGGTAGGTAACGGAGAAGCGCTCCCAGGTGAGCGGGCAAGAGTCTCTGGAATAGCTGGTGGTCACCGCACGTGACAACGGGACCTCCGGGCTGGCAAGCAGGCAGGTAACGGAGATGCGCTCCCAGGTGAGCGGGCAAGAGTTTCTGAGATAGCTGGTGGTCACAGCACGTGACAACGGAGCCTCCGGGCTGGCAAGCAGGCAGGTAGCGGAGAAGCGCTCCCAGGTGAGCGGGCAAGCTGGTCCATAGACAGACTGACCGGAGTTGTAAGGCAGACCGTCGGACCTCAGGCAGGCAGGCAGGTAGCTGATGTGCGCTCCCAGGTGAGCGGACAAGTTGGTCCTTAGACAGACTGACCGGAGTTGTAAGGCAGACCGTCGGACCTCAGGCAGGCAGGCAGGTAACAAGTATTCAGGCAGGAATCAGGCAGGTAACTAGCAGGAAACTGGCAGGAAACTGGCAGGTAACTGGCAACGGGACCTGAGGGCTGAAGCACAGGTGAGACACAGGTGCAAACAACATTGCTCGGGCACCTCCATTTTGGAGGAGGTGCCTTATATATGATGAAGTCCTCCGGCCATTGGCCGGGGACTCTTTAGGGCGGCGCGCGCGGCCCCTTTAAGAGGAGGGGAGCGCGCGCGCGCGCGCCCTAAGCACAGGGGCCGGGAAGGAGCGCGCGCTGAGAGCAGAGCAGGAGGAGGACGCCGGGACGGAGCGCGCGCTGACAGCAGAGCGGGGGGAGGATGCCGGGCACGGAGCAGAGCGGTGAGAGGAGCAGCGTCCCTGCCTAGCAGAGGGCAGGGACGCCGGCACTACAGCAACCCTAACCCTAGCCCCACCCTAATCCCAGCCCAACCCTAACCCTAGCTCAACCCTAACCCTAACCCTATCACAACCCTAAAGTTTTTATTTTACACCGTTCCTCGTGCGGTATAATTGATTAGACAACTTTATTCTTCGGTGCGATTACAGCAATACCATATTCATATAGTTTTTTTTATGATTGACAGCTGTCACATACTAAAAGACGCCATATTTTGAGAGATATAATTTTTCCAGATTTTGGCCGACAGAGTCATGTGATGGCTTGTTTTTTGAGGGACCAGTTGACGTTTTTAGTGATACCAGTTTCGGGCACGTGACATTTTCTTATCGCTTTCTATTCCAATTTTTGGAAGGCAGAATAAATAAAAAACAACAATTCCGGAATTGTTTTTTTTTGTGTTTTTTTTTTATGCCGTTCCGCGTGTGGTAAAATTGATAAGGTAGCTTTATTCTTTGGGTCAGTATGTTTACAGCGATCCTACATTTATATTTTTTTTATATTTTGGCGCTTTAACACAATAAAAACAATTTTATAGAAAAAAAAAAATTCTGTCTCTATAACTTTTTTATTTTTCGGCTGATGGAGCTGTATGGCGGCTTGTTTTTTGCGGGACAAGATGTTATTTTCAGCGGTACCATTTTTATTTGCTTTCATCTTTTTGATCACGCTTTATTACATTTTTTGTTTGGCGGTATGATGATAAAGCAACATTTTTTGCTTTGTGTATTTTTTTTACTGTGTTCACTAAAGGGGTTAACTAGCGGGACAGTTTTATAGGTCAGGTCGTTACGGACGCAGTGATACCACATATGTGTACTTTTATTTATTTATTTTTTTCATAAGAATGTTTATTTATGGGTACAGTATATTTTTATTTTTGTGGATTATTTTTTTCATTTTTTTTTAAATATTTTTACAGTTTGCTATTTTTTTCCACTTTCTGACACTTTTGGAATTTTTACTTTTTTTACTTTTTGTTGAGCCACCCCTGTAGTGTTCAGGTTCGGGTCGGTTCATCGAACAAAGGGATGTTCATGGAACTGTTCGTCGAACACCGTTAAAACCAATGGCAGGCAAACAAAAACACATAGAAAACTCCTTAAAAGGTGTCCAAAAGCTGACAAACTGCTCAGAAGACACTCTCTTTAAAAAAGCCGTCCGGCAATTCAGCATCGGTACCCGACAATTTAGAACAGAAAGAATAGAGCATCACACATAGATTAGATAGATAGAAACATGTCAGTCACATATATAAGAAGTACAGTGATAGTGTTGATTACTGTACTTGTCATTTAGTGTTAAAATAAAGGATTTATTAAAAAAAATTGGCGTGGGGTTTCCCGTAATTTTAGTCTCTGGCGAAGGTTAAGCAGACGGATGGGACATATGTTTGAAGCCTGGGAAGGGGGTAATACCCACAGAGCTTCCCAGGCTACTAATATCAGCCCCCAGCTGAATACCTAGCCTTTACTAGCTATTAAAATGGGGGACCCCCAAAAAAATGACGTGGGGTTCCCCCTATTTTAATAGCTAGCAAAGGCTAGGCAGACAGCCAGGGGGCTGATATTAGTAGCCCAGGAAGGGTGCCATGAATATTGGCCCCCTGCCAAGCTAGAAACACCAGCCGTCAGGCGCCCCAGAAATGGCGCATCCATAGGATGCGCCAATTCTGGCACTTAGCCTCGCTCTTCCCACTGCCCTGTAGCGGTGGCAGTGGGGTAATAGGGCTAGGGTTGATGTCAGCTTATAATGCCAGCTGACATCAAGCCCAGGTTAGTAATGGAGAGGCGTCTATAAGACACCCCATTACTAACCCCAGAGTCAAAGTTAAAAAGAACACAAACACCCAGAATAAAGTCCTTTAATTGAAATAATGACACATTCCTTTAATGTTCTAAATTAAACCATACTTACGGTCATTCCCATTCCAGCTGAAGCCAATGTCTTCTGCAATAAAAGTAAAATAATAAACCAACCTCATCCTTACTTTTCCATGGTTCCCAGGACGGCTTCAGCTCTGCTACATTGACATGACAGGCTGGATCGCAGCGGAAAGCTGCCATCCAGCTTGCCATGCCGCAGACACTGAGAAGCGCAGGCATGCTTGCACTCCTCAGTGTCTCGCTGTGACGGCATCCAGATGAGCCGCGTTCATGTCCAATGAACTCAGCTCACCTCATGCACGTCAGTGACAGCTTGGGAGAATGCTCCTGCGCATGCGGTGAGCGTGAGAGAATTCTCCCACACTGTCAGTGACGTGTCTGGTGACTCGGATGTTGTCATGACGACATCCAAGTCACCATGACAACCACCGGCACCTGGCTCAGTATTGGCTTACCTCCCCTTGCCACTGGAATGCTGGGATTGATTTCGATCACAGCATTTCGGGGCTTAATGTTTAGGTAGCGGTGTGGAACCACTCCTTGCACATAGCACTGGGTGTCAGCTGTGACAATCAGCTGACACCCGGTGCCAATCGCCCCGGCACCGCTTGTGTGTGGGCGCGATCACAGTATGAAGTAATAGTATGACTCGCCCCCTGGGCCGTGGAGTACTCGGAACCGGGCCTTCTAGTGTACGGTGCTGATGGGGGTAGTAGTGGCAACCTGGTCCCGTGGCGCAGGGTGGTCAGACCAAATGCTGTGGCAGTCTATTAGTATAGTTATGAATGTCCGACTACGCCACCCGTGGATTGCAGTCAGAGTGAACCTCCGCTGCAGGGCAGACCGCTGAGGCTGGTGTTGTGGGTGCAGCAGAGAATAGTATAACTCCCCACGGGAGGAGTGTAGCCTCAGGGCAGTGAGCGTAGATGGTGGGGGTTGTGGTGCAGGGCGTCCCAGTACCATTAGTGCTGGTGCGGTAAGAAACACAGAGACAACGTGTTGCAGTCCAGGGTCTTTTACTCACAGTTGATATCCAAGTCACTTCCGCCGGTAATGACTGCCCAAGCCGTGCTGCGTCCACCAGGTGAGGGGCTCGGTCAACCCTCAGGCAATTCAGGAGTATGGCACAGGACTCCCTTCTGTCCTTCCTCTGGCTCGTGCCCCACCAGTGACCAAACTTCTGTCCAGCTGCCGCGGATCTATGCGGGCAAACGTGGGCCCCGTTTCCCGCTATCCTATATGGTGCCTTCCTAGCAGGTTTGGCGGGGGGTCGCACCAATAAATGATCACGACCTCCGGTCTTTGGCTGAGGGATAATTTACCGCCACCAACTTGGGAATCCGGTACCCTTATTCTGCCTGACCCTTCACCCGTTATCTCGTGGGTTCTTAGGGTCTCTTCTGCCTTCTTGTTTCGGAGCCTTTCTACTTCTCTGTCTCTTCTCCTTCTTTCTTGTTCCTTCTTCGATTCTCCACTCTGGCCCTGGCCTCTTCTCTAGGCCTGCCTTCTGAGCAGAACTCCTACAGAGCCTCTGCTCCCTGTCACCTCTCCACTGTACTACTCTCAGAACTAAGATGGTGCCCACCTTTTATACCTCCTCTTCTGTGTGTGAGCTCAGGTGACCAGCACCCAATGAGCTCCTACCTATGCTCAGAACCTAACCCCTATCTGCTCCTACACCACTGGGTTTTCCTCCCCCCTCCCCACTCCAGCCAGGGACATAGTCAGATGTGCCTGCATATATATATAAATGGGAGCACTGTAGAGCTGTCCCCCGGAAATGGGGTGTGTGTGGTGTATGCAGCTAACTGAGCCCTGGTCCACACTCCATTCTTACCTGGGAGTGGAATATCACACCTCTGGTTGAGGAGCAATACCCCTGTAGCGGCCGAACCCTCGGGACGCTACAAGTCGTCCTTGGCCCAATAGGCCCATGGCACAAGGAAGAACTATTACCACATATGTCAGAAAGGGGTTAAAATGTGAAATGTTGGCCTACTGAAATGTATGTTCAGTAAATGCACTCAATACTTGGTCGGGGCTCCTTTGGAATCAATTACTGCATCAATGTGGTGTGGCATGGAGGCGATCAGCCTGTGGCACTGCTGAGGTGTTATGGAAGCCCAGGTTGCTTTGATAGCAGCCTTCAGCTCGTCTGCACTGTCGGTCTGGTGTCTCTCATCTTCCTCTTGACAATACCCCATAGATTTTCTATGAGGTTAAGGTCAGGCGAGTTTGCTGGCCAATCAAGCACAGTGATACTGTTGTTTTTAAACCAGGTACTGGTACTTTTGTCAGTGTGGACAGGTGCCAAGTCCTGCTGGAGAATGAAATTTCCATCTCCAAAAAGCTTGTCGGCAGAGGGAAGCATGAAGTGCTCTAAAATTTCCTGGTAGACGGCTGCGCTGACTTTGGTCTTGATAAAACACAGTGGACCTACACCAGCAGATGACATGGCTCCCCAAACCATCACTGATTGTGGAAGCTTCACACTAGACCTCAAGCAGCTTGGATTGTGGCCTCCACTCTTCCTCCAGACTCTGGGACCTTGATTTCCAGATGAAAATGGGAACTCTGGGACCTTGTGGAGTGTGCCAATGACTGTCTTCTGGACATCTGTCAAGTAAAAAAAAAATGCAATAGTTGTTCCAGCGTCTGGTAAAATAATTCTTTCTTTAATTTTTGTACATTAAAAACTTGCAAATAATTACAAAGGTTGCATAGACAGGGTAGGGGAGCAAGACGCGTTTCGAACGCTCACTTGTGTCCTTTATCACTGCATAGCTACACAATGAAAAGGATTTTCTAAAATACTAAAAATGTGCCAATGAAAACAGTTGGAACAAATCACATGACATAATTACCACATTAAGCAGCAGGTGCATGAAAACAGTCAATAGCGATACATGGTTTCTCTCTTCAGATTAAACCCTTTGGGCTTCTTGAATCCAGATTAAATATCCAATACGCTTCTTTTGTCAATAATTTTCGCTTTATATCTCCACCTCTTGCATGCGGAAAAAGTTTTTCAATACCTAAAACTTGCAAAGAAGACATGTCACGATTGTGCTCAATAATAAAATGCTTTGCGATAGCAGAGACATTTCTACTGGTGTTATTTGAATTAAGTATGTCATTATAATGTTCATTAAACCTAGTTTTTAATTTACGTGTAGTACAACCTATATAAAATGTATCGCATATAGTACAATTTATTTTGTATACCACGTTCTCTGAATCACAATTAATATACTGTTTGATTTTATATTCATTTGAATGATCAGAATCATGACAAACAGAACTGCACAGTGTGTATGAACACATGCGACATTTCACTGATCCACATTTAAACTGCCCTTTTAGCTGTAACCAAGTGCTTTTTTATGTGTGGATCAGAAAAAATGTTGGAGATAGTGAGTCACCTAATGAAGATGCCTTTTCTGCCACAACATTACAGCCTTTTATCAAAATGCATGCGAATATTTCATCTTCAAAAAGTATTGATAAATGTTTAGTAAACTATTTTTTTATTTCTGAAAATTGTGCACTATATTGCAGCGAGATGACAGGTTTACTTTTCAAAAACTCATTTTTTACTTTTGTTTTAGGACACAATAGATCAGTCCGTTTTTTGTCAGAAATTATTTTTTTACCCCTGTCCAATACCCATTGGGGATAACCCCGTTGTTTTAATCTTTTTGAGGTTATTATTACTTCATTTTCAGCAACTATGGGATGAGAGCGATTTCTGACAATTCTTGTGAACTCACCTACTGGTATGGCTTTAGCTACATGCTGTGGTTGACTACTAGAAAAATGCATGATGGAATTACCTGCAGATGGTTTGCGATGAATAGCAGTGGATACAATTTCACCTGGAATGCCCGTAAGAATCAAATCTAAGAACACCAAAACTTTTGAACTATAAGAAACAGTAAACCGCAAATTAAATGAATTGTCATTCAAAAATGTAAGAAATCCTGGAATGGCAGATTCATCTCCTTGCCAGATGAATGTCATATCATCAATAAATCTACCATACCAGGACAAATTAGGTATATAAGGATTACTGTCTGAATACAAAAAACAATGTTCCCAATATGACATAGTCAGATTTGCCAAAGAAGGTGAGAAACGAGCACCCATTGAGACACCTTGGATCTGTAAATAAAAAATTCTGTCAAAAACAAAATAATTAGGTGTCTTTGATATATCCAGGCACGCGCTGTACCTGGAGTTGTATGTTCTCAAATTTTATAATTAATTTCATGAGATTCAAGGAGCAAATATTCAAAATACTGTTCCAGTCATTCATGAAATCCACATTGTAAGCTTTAGTTGGTATCTTTTTAAGTCTCTGACCCCTCGGTATCATATCTTTATTTATAGTTGTTTTAGACACTGAAACTTATAGGACGCAGATTTTGAAGCTTTTATCTGATGAAAATGCATATTCCCGCTTAAAATTTAATTCAACAAAAAATGTAGTGAGCAAATCTTAATCTTAATTAATCTTAATGAACATCTTAATAGCGGAGGGTGTAAAATTGGGCATATTAACAAAAAAAATCAGTGAATATTTAATATCATTGAATCCTGTAACACCTACAATGCATGCTCTGCCAAAGATACGTAAAGACATCCTTCCACCCCCAATGCGACCAATAATCAATGGAATTGGATCATGTAGTGAACGTCTCAGTGAGTGGTTAGATTCGATCTTACAACCTTTGGTACAGCGCGTGCCTGGATATATCAAACACACCAAGGATATTTTAGATCAGTTGTCAAACAAAAGATGGTCATCAGATTACACCTGGATAGGCTGTGATGTTAATTCTTTATATACTTCTATACCATGTTATATAGCTATGGAAGCATTGAGATTCCATTTGGAAAAGTACAGTCCGTATCCTGATGTAATGCAAGAATATATATTAGATGTGACTAGTGTTGAGCGAGCACTAATATGCTCGGGTACTCGAAGCTCGGGCCGAGCTCACCGTGATACTCGGGTGCTCGACTCGAGCAACGAGCCCAATGTTAGTCTATGGGAGACCCGAGCATTTTTGCGGCGTCACCCCCGGCAGTCTGTAGAAAGCCTAAAAAGTGCCCAAAACGATAGTGACAGTGCTTAAAAGACATGGGGGCAGCATGGGGATCGCCCCAGGAAGCATTTCTGACCCCCAAGTCACTGCAGTAAACAACGTGGTCAGAGGTATTAAGCCACTTTTACGGGCTCACAATAAAACGTTCAAAAACGAAACTGAAACGGTTTTCCTGTGAAATATGTTAAGGAACATTCTTTCCAGGGTAAAGACTTGTGTATAAGGTAAAATAAATAACCAAAAATACTCCTCCACACCTTGGGCTATGTTCACAAGTAGCATTTTTGATGCGTTTTTGCACTTTTGTATTGCTTTCAACCGTGACAAATGCATTCACCGGGAAATGTAATTTTAACATTTTACAACCTTATCTGGCCATGTGCTGTGTGACACATGCATATGACGCGCCCCCTGGGCCATATTCTTTAGGGGAATACCCGGAGCCGGATCAGATGGGGGTTGTAGTCTCCGAGTGGCTGTGACCCGGTCCGTGCCCAGGGTGTCAAGCTCAGAGTATGTGGCAGTCCTACAGATGTTACAAAGTTCGTTATGTCGTCTACGCCACCCGTTGGATTGCGGTCACTACGGCCGCCGCTGCAGCAGGGTCCGCTGAGGCTGATGGTGTTGGTGCAGCTTTAGATAGTATAACCCCCAACGGGAGGGGTATGGCCTCAGGGGGTCAGGTGCAGAGGATGGGGGTTGTGGTGGTGCAGCGTAGATGATAATTAAAGACAGAGTCGGGTTGTGCAGTTCAGGGTGTTTACTTACTGCAGATATTCCGGTCACTCCGGCCTTCAGTGACCACCCGAGCCGTGCTGCGTCCACCAGGTCCGGGATTCAGCCAACCCCCAAGCAAGTCCGGAGCGTGTCCCTGAGCCCTCCTTCTTGTCCTTCCTTCTGGCCGTCCCCACCAGGGATCCACCTAGGTCCAGCTCCCTCGGGCCTTCTGTTGGGAGACCCTTGGCCTTGGGTTCCCTGACCCTACACGTGGTTTGCCTTCAGGGTGGATGTGGTGGGTGGCCGTGGCAGATCCTGCCCACGGCCTCCGGTCTCTGGCTGAGGTGTGCTTTAGCCCCCACCAGTTTGGGATCCGGTACCCTATTGCCAACTCTTCACCCTGGGGTTGTACTTGGGTTCTCAGAGCTCCTTCTGTCTTCCCCTCTGGGTCTTTCTGGCTCTCCTCTCTCACTCTCTCTGGGGCTGCTCTGCTCCTCTGCTCTGCTCTTCTGTTCTCTTCCTCTGCAAAGACTGACTGACTTGTTCTCTGCATCTGACCCTGTTCTTAGTTGGTGCCCACCTTATATACACCCTCTATGTGTGAGCTCAGGTGACCAGCACCCAATGAGCTCCTATCACTACCCAGACTGCACCCCCTATCTGCCCCTACACTACATGGGATGTTCCAACCCCCTCCCACTCCAGCCAAGGACAGACTCGGTCGTACCTGCACATTTCTAAGTGGGAGTACCGTTGGTCTGCCCTCCGGAAATGGGATGTATGTAGTGCATGCAGCCTACCGAGCTCAGTTCCACACTCCATCCTTACCCGGGAGTGGAATATCACACCTCTGGGTTGAGGTGCAATACCCCTGTAGCAGCCGAATCCTCAGGGTGCTACATTCCCCCCTGGTAAATCACAGCACGTCCTCGGGCTGCAAGATATAAAAACATCCACAAACATACATTTTTTTTTCATAAACAACATAATAAAACATATAAAACAACATATATTAGCAGCATCATAAAACTTTTCATATAAAACATTCTCGTAGTCGTTTCTTGCTTCTAACTCCTCCTCCGGACACTGTGCAACGTGTGCCCGGGAAAAGTGCAACAGTTTCTCTAGAAAAATGGTCTTCCTATAAAACCGGTAGGGGGCGCTTTAGGAAGCGCAACTATTTACAAGGGGATATGGCCGCTCTCAGTCCTCGGCCAGGTATTTAGGAAAGGGATGACCGCTCTCAGTCCTCGGTCAGAGGGATTAAGGGAAATACGGGTAACAGTTCAATTCTCTGGTCCCAACGGGGACTATAATAACAGCAACGGTTCACTGTGCCCCGACGGGCAACTATATACAGCTTGTACTCTGCTGTACTCAACGACGACGTCCTCCTGCTCTTTCTTTGTGATTCACTTTAGCTTCAGACCCGTCCGGGTCCTCTTGCTCCTCCTCACACCGCAGCTCCTCCTCCGTCAGGCGATGCACATGGAGGGCGTAAGGTCCTTTGGCACACTTGTGCCGGGTGAAGGTGACCTCGTCCCCTATATACAGGTCACGTCCTCTGTGTCCCTCCGGTAGGTGGGACTCAACGTCTCTTCTTGTCACGAAGACGTCGCCTGGGGTGCGGTGATCTCGGATGAAGCCCCACCCGTGCTGCATATTGAACTTGATCACAGTCCCGGTGGAAGGGGGACCATGAGCTGCACGGGGACTCCTCCTGGCCCGGCTCTTCTGCTCCGCGCTCCTTATCTGGGCTTGTTGTTCCCGGACCCGCCTCTCTCTCCGCTCCCTCTCAAAGACCTCGAGCTGCTGGCGGCAGCACTCTGCACGCTCCGCTGCAGCTGCCCGGGTCTCCTGAGTGAACCCCATGAGGTCTTCTCCGGTGGGGTCCCACTCAAACTGTGCCTCCTCTAGCGGGGGCGAGGTCCTTTTTACGGGCTTTGGAACCGGAATCAGGGGTTCATCTAGGGGTCTCTCTTTCCGGAGTCGGGGATGGTGAAACTCCGGTGGCCATATAAAGGGCTGCCCATCCGGGCACGTATGTTGGGCGAACAAATCTTCTCCCAGATGCGGCACTCTTGGTTTTATGGGCGCGGTGGTGGTGGCGCCCGGGTTGCCCAGGCCTTGCGGCCAGGCCTGGGGCACCTGGAAAGTGAAGGGCACCGTAAGGACGGCGGCGCCCTGGGCTACTTGGCCCTGCGACCAGGCCGGTGGCTCCGCGGAGGTAGGGGGCGCTGTTGGTATTGCGGCGCCCGGGGGTACTAGGCCTTGCGACCAGGCTGGTGGTACTTCCTGCTTGGTCACGCTCGGGGTCGAGGCGTGTGACGTCACAGGGGTCGCGGCTTCCGTTTGAGGCCTAGTCTGCGGCGGTGACGTTGCAGCGACGGGCACGGCAGGGGGTACTTCGGGCTCTGCGACGGGGAGTTGGGGCAGGTACGCGGTTTCCCGGTTTGGGGTAGAGACGTCCCCTTTACCTGCCTCCTTTCGTTCGGCTCCCTTCTCGGCGCCGTCTCCGGCCTTCAGTCCTCCTGCGCCATCCTCAGAGGCGGTCTGTCTCCTCGTCTCGGGTGGCGTGCTCCGCTGACGAGTCTCGGTCCGCTGGGCCATCTCTCGGCTCCACTCCGCCAACGTCTCTCGTTGCACCCGGGCCATCCTCCGTGCGAGGCCCTCCAGCGCAGTCTGCGCACACTCCCGATCTCGGGGGAGCTGTGCCAAGACCTCCACTAAGCCTAGTGGGGTCGTCGCTTCTAGCAGGCTCCTGACCAACGGGTCGGTGCTGCTCTGCTCTCCTTCTGTTGTCTCCAGCAGGCTCCTGGCCAGCGGGCCGGTGCTGCTCTGCTCTTCTCCCATCTCCGGGTAAGCTTCTTCTGGACTCAGCTCTAGGCTTCTTGTCTCCGGGTGCGCTCTCTCCAGACTGCTACAGGCGACACCCATCTTTGTTCTCTTCTTCTCAGTCCTCCCACTTCGAGGGCGGTCCCGGGGCCACTTGGTGATTGTCAGCTCCAGGGGCAGTTCTTTCACGCTGACAGACACCTCTAGCATCACAGTCTCTGTTGGTGGGGGCGGTTTCCACTTTTGGCGCCATTTTCGGTCCTGGCCCACGATGGGAGGCGGCCTCTTGCCATCCTCTGGCACGCCCATAATGGCGTCCGCTCTGACAAGGCGGGAAACCTTTGGAAATGGTGGGAACCGTCTCCCAGTGGCGGGAAACTCTGCAGATGGCGGGAAAAAGCTGTTAATGGCGGACAACCGGCGGGAATCGATCTGTGACGGAGTCCGATGGCGGGGACCCTCCGGAACCGGCAGGAGACTTCTTTTTGAGGTAAACTTGTTCTTTTCTTCAGGCACGCAGTACCCGGTTGTTGTGGGCACGTAATCCTGCCGACTACGCCAAAGTTGACGCGCCCCCTGGGCCATATTCTTTAGGGGAATACCCGGAGCCGGATCAGATGGGGGTTGTAGTCTCCGAGTGGCTGTGACCCGGTCCGTGCCCAGGGTGTCAAGCTCAGAGTATGTGGCAGTCCTACAGATGTTACAAAGTTCGTTATGTCGTCTACGCCACCCGTTGGATTGCGGTCACTACGGCCGCCGCTGCAGCAGGGTCCGCTGAGGCTGATGGTGTTGGTGCAGCTTTAGATAGTATAACCCCCAACGGGAGGGGTATGGCCTCAGGGGGTCAGGTGCAGAGGATGGGGGTTGTGGTGGTGCAGCGTAGATGATAATTAAAGACAGAGTCGGGTTGTGCAGTTCAGGGTGTTTACTTACTGCAGATATTCCGGTCACTCCGGCCTTCAGTGACCACCCGAGCCGTGCTGCGTCCACCAGGTCCGGGATTCAGCCAACCCCCAAGCAAGTCCGGAGCGTGTCCCTGAGCCCTCCTTCTTGTCCTTCCTTCTGGCCGTCCCCACCAGGGATCCACCTAGGTCCAGCTCCCTCGGGCCTTCTGTTGGGAGACCCTTGGCCTTGGGTTCCCTGACCCTACACGTGGTTTGCCTTCAGGGTGGATGTGGTGGGTGGCCGTGGCAGATCCTGCCCACGGCCTCCGGTCTCTGGCTGAGGTGTGCTTTAGCCCCCACCAGTTTGGGATCCGGTACCCTATTGCCAACTCTTCACCCTGGGGTTGTACTTGGGTTCTCAGAGCTCCTTCTGTCTTCCCCTCTGGGTCTTTCTGGCTCTCCTCTCTCACTCTCTCTGGGGCTGCTCTGCTCCTCTGCTCTGCTCTTCTGTTCTCTTCCTCTGCAAAGACTGACTGACTTGTTCTCTGCCCACCTTATATACACCCTCTATGTGTGAGCTCAGGTGACCAGCACCCAATGAGCTCCTATCACTACCCAGACTGCACCCCCTATCTGCCCCTACACTACATGGGATGTTCCAACCCCCTCCCACTCCAGCCAAGGACAGACTCGGTCGTACCTGCACATTTCTAAGTGGGAGTACCGTTGGTCTGCCCTCCGGAAATGGGATGTATGTAGTGCATGCAGCCTACCGAGCTCAGTTCCACACTCCATCCTTACCCGGGAGTGGAATATCACACCTCTGGGTTGAGGTGCAATACCCCTGTAGCAGCCGAATCCTCAGGGTGCTACACATACAGTGCTGAAAAGACATGGGAACAGCATGGGGAAGACCCCTGGAAGCATCTCTGACTCCCAGAAGATGCAGACTTGCAACTATCCCTGTGCAAGTCCTTGTCCCAGGGCAGTGTTCAATTGTACCTCCCCCATTCCTTGCAATGCAAGCGCAAATATGCAGCCAACCACCCACCCACCCGCAGGCTGCAATACCATACTGTCAGCTGTAACTTGAAATGGGGCCTTTTAATTTGGTGGAGCCTGAAGCTGGCCACTACCTCATGGCTGCTTCGGCAGCAAGGTATCCATACTCAGTTCCCGGCGGCTGGGTGTCCACGCTCGGTCCCCAGCCGCCAGGGGGCGTCCAGGTGTCCACGCTCGGTCCCCTGCCGCCAGGGGGTGGCCGGGTGTCCATACTCGGTCCCCAGCCGCCCCTATTTCTCCTGTCACCTTCCTCCACACTTTTCTTAACCTGGCCTGCTTTAGGGCAGCATTTGACGAGCCCACCAGAGAACCAGACTCCTCCGGTGGGCCCTGGCTTCTCCATCAGGGGAGTTGGGAGTGCCAAGGTGAGGAGCATGATGATGATGATAGAAGTTAGCATCTGCTTTGTTTTCTTTTAATGTAAGCGTAAGTGTGCAGCCTGCCACCCACCCACCCCCAGGCTGCAATGCCATACTGCTTGCTTGCACTTGAAATGGGGCCTTTCAGTTTGGAGGAGGCCGAAGCTGGCCACTACCTCATGGCTGCTTTGGCGGCCTGGTATCCATACTCAGTCCCCAGCCGCCCGGCGGCCGGGTGTCCATGCTCGGTCCCCAGCCACCAGGGGGCGGCCGGGTGTCTATAAACGGTCCCCAGCCGCCCCTATTTCTCCTGTCACCTTCCCACACACTTTTCTTTGCCTGGCCTGCTTTAGGGCAGCATTGGACGAGCCCACCAGAGAACCAGACTCCTCCAGTGGGCCCTGGCTTCTCCATCAGGGGAGTTGAGAGTGCCAAGGTGAGGAGCATGATGATGATAATAGAAGTTAGCATCTGCTTTGTTTTCTTGGAATGCAAGCGCATGTATGTAGTAGCGGCTAAGCCTTAGGTGGTCAGTGTTTTGGCGCATATCCTACCTTCTCCGAGGATTGCTGGATGTTTTCCTGCTACTATCCCAGTTCTATGACTCCCGTTAAAACAAAGCTTCAGGTGATAAATGATGGAAGAGGTGGTGGCAAAGGAGAAAGAGCAGGAGGAACAGGGACCATTCACATCAATATCAGGCCAGTCAACCACACGTCTTGTAGGATATGATTCTGTAAAAAAAGGAGCAGTTCGGCTACACAGTTATAGGGCATGGGCAAAGAGGAGAACGGCTCAGTATATATTGCAAGAAAATATTTATTTATTAATATAAAAAGATAGATAAAGACTTAGACAATGAGGTAACCAGATGGTAAAGTGCTTCCAGGTCAGATACACTTGTAATAGTATGATCATAATAAACCCATGGATTAGCATAATTGCACATTTGCCCATAATAATAATAAAAATTGTAAATATTAGATTTAAATAGGAGAACTGGAGTCAGGAACACAGGATCAACCTATACTGTATAATCCCACTAACTGTTAAATAGACAGGGGTGGGGGAAGAACCAGTGTTGTATCATGGGAAACTCTGTGCCCAAAACTAAATGCTGAAAAAGTATTAATCCAATGGGATAATTACCTGGCAAGGAAGCACAGCCTAAGTAGGGGGGTGAAAAAGGTGAAGGCCCAATGCGCGTTTCGCGCCATCCCAGGCTGCTTTCTCAAGGGCAGTTATAGAGCATACAGTGAGTGCAATGCCTAGCAAAAAATTTCTAGGCTCTCCAATGCCCCTTGGAAGTGACATGGAGGTCAGAGGGCCTTAACTAAACTGTTTTTTCCATTTATAGCAACTGGGTCTCCTGTACACTGTTGGCCTAAGCAGTGAATGGAAGGCTTTCCAAAAATTATGAGGAACTGCAATGCCCCTTGAAACAGACATGGATTACAGTGTACCAAAAACCTTCTACCCATTATTGGGGAATGGGTCTCCCTTAGTTTTCGCCTTTGCATTGGAAAGCAAAAGCTGACTAAAATTAGGAGGAAATGCAATGCCCGTTGGAAGAGTCATGGAGGTTAGAGGTAATTAAAAACAACATTTCAATGCCCCTTGGAAGAGCTGTGGAGTTCAGAGTGGTTTAAAAAGACTCTTTTAATGCCGCTTTGAAGAGACGTGGAGGTCACAGTAGCTTAACAAGACGGTTTGAATGCCCCTTGGAAAAATGGTGGAGGTCGCAGTAGCTAAACAAGATGGTTTTAATGCAACTTACAAGAGCCATACAGTACAGCATCTTAAAAACATTATTCCCATTATTGGGGAGTGGGTCTCCCATAGTCTTAGCTTATGCCTTCCAAGCAAAAACTGCCAAAAATTAGGATGGAGGAACTTGCAATGCCCCTTACAAGAGCCATACAGTACAGCATCTTAAAAACATTATTCCCATTATTGGGGAGTGGGTCTCCCATAGTCTTAGCTTATTCCTTCCAAGCAAAATCTGCCAAAAATTAGGACGGAGGAACTTGCAATGCCCCTTACAAGATCCATGCAGTACAGCATATTACAAACATTGTTCCCATTATTGGGGAGTGGGTCTCCCATAGTCTTTGCTTATGCCTTCCAAGCAAAATCTGCCAAAAATTAGGACGGAGGAACATGCAATGCCCCTTACAAGAGTCATGCAGTACAGCATATTACAAAAATTATTCCCATTATTGGGGAGTGGGTCTCCCATAGTTTTTGCTTATGCCTCCCAAGCAAAACCTGCCAAAAATTAGGACGGAGGAACATGCAATGCCCCTTACAAGAGCCATGCAGTACAGCATATTGCAAACATTATTTCCATTATTGGGGAGTGGGTCTCCCATAGTCTTTGCTTATGCCTTCCAAGCAATAGCTGCCAAAAATTAGGACGGAGGAACTTGCAATGCCCCTTACAAGAGCCATGCAGTACAGCATATTGCAAACATTATTCCCATTATTGGAGAGTGGGTCTCCCATAGTATTTGCTTATGCCTTCCAAGCAAAATCTGCCAAAATTAGGACGGAGGAACTTGTAATGCCCCTTACAAGAGCCATGCAGTACAGCATATTACAAAAATTATTCCCATTATTGGGGAGTGGGTCTCCCATAGTCTTTGCTTATGCCTTCCAAGCAAAAGCTGCCAAAAATTAGGATGGAGGAACTTGCAATGCCCCTTACAAGAGCCATGCAGTACAGCATATTACAAACTTTATTCCCATTATTGGGGAGTGGGTCTCCCATAGTCTTTGCTTATGCCTTCCAAGCAAAACCTGCCAAAAATTAGGACGGAGGAACATGCAATGCCCCTTACAAGAGCCATGCAGTACAGCGTATTACAAACATTATTCCCATTATTGGGGAGTGGGTCTCCCACAGTCTTTGCTTATGCCTTCCAGGCAAAATCTGCCAAAAATTAGGATGGAGGAACTTTCAATGCCCCTTACAAGAGCCATGCAGTACAGCATAATATAATCATTATTCCCATTAGTTGGGAGTGGGTCTCCCATAGTATTTGCTTGTGCCTTCCAAGCAAAAGCTGCCAAAAATTAGGAGGAAATGCAATGCCCATTCGAAGAGTCGTGGAGGTTAAAGTTAATTAAAAACAACATTTCAATGCCCCTTGGAAGAGCTGTGGAGTTCAGAGTGGTTTAACAAGACGCTTTTAATGCCCCTCGGAAGAGAGGTGGAGGTTGCAGTAGCTTAAGAAGACGGTTTTAATGCCCCTTGAAAAAGTCGTGGAGGTGGCAGTAGCTTAACAACACGGTTTTAATGCCCCTCAGAAGAGACGTGCAGGTCGCAGTAGCTTAACAAGACGGTTTTAATGCCCCTTGGAAAAGTGATGGAGGTCACAGTAGCTTAATGAGACGGTTTTAATGCCCCTTACAAGAGCCATACAGTACAGCATCTTAAAAACATTATTCCCATTATTGGGGAGTGTGTCTCCCATAGTCTTTCCTCATGCATTCCAAGCAGAAGCTGCCAAAAATTAGGATGGAGGAACTTGCAATGCCCTTTACAAGAGCCATGCAGTACAGCATCTTAAAAACATTATTCCCATTATTGGGGAGTGGGTCTCCCATAGTATTTGCTGATGCCTTCCAAGCAAAAGCTGCCAAAAATTAGGATGGAGGAACTTTCAATAATGGCAACACAAACCACGGTCACCCTGGTGGTTCAGTGGTGGTGGAGGCTGAGGATAAGGAGAAGACCATAAAACAGCCGAAATGAGGAAGAGTATACCCATGTGTGGGTGTGAAGTGGTGCATGTGAATACACCTCCCGAAAAAACACAGTGGATTTGACTTTATGTTACTTTGCTGTCATTTGGTGGTGATGAGAAGTCTGGCCCAATCCAACCCTTGTTCATTTTGATAAGGGTCAGCTTGTCAGCATTCTCAGTTGACAGGCGAGTGCGCTTATCAGTTATAATTCCCCCAGCGGCACTAAAAACATGCTCCGATAACACGCTAGCGGCAGGGCAGGCCAGGACCTCCAAGGCGTTCAGAGCGAGTTCATTCCAAGTGTCCAGCTTCGATACCCAATAATTAAAAGGCACAGAGGAATCACGGAGGATGCTGGTACGGTCGGCAAGGTACTCCCTCACCATCTTTTGAAACTTTCCACTCCTTGTGAGAGTACCCCGCACCTCAGGGCCTGTAAGCTGGGCGGGTCTCAGAAAACTGTCCCAGAATGTTGACAGTGTTCCCCTACCTCTGCTGGATTGGAGTTGCCTCTCTCTCGCTTGTACGCCTTGGTTGGTCAACGAACTGTGACCTCTGCCGCTAGCGTGTTCAGATGAGAATTTTTTTAACAGTTCTGCAGCAAGGGCCTTCTGGTACTGCCCCATTTTTGTAGACCTCTCCACCTCAGGAATAAGAGGGTGAAAGTTCTCCTTGTAGCGGGGGTCTAAAAGTGTCACCAACCAGTAATGACTGTCACCCAACATTTTGACAACGCGAGGATCACGGTTAAGGTAGCGTAACATAAAGTCAGCCATGCGTGCCAGACGGGCAAGACTTCCGTGTCCTCACCAAGATGACGACTAGAGATGAGCGTTGTTCTACTCGAACTGTTTGCCAATCTCAAATTCGAGCTGTTTTGGGTGGTGTTCGAGCCGTTCGGCGAACACGAACAATTTGAGAAAAATTCGGCTGTTCGAGGTTATGTTCGATAACTGTTCGTGCACCAAAATCATAACTGGATTTTTTCTCAGTAATGATGAAAATTAATGTTAATACGCAGTTTGAGTGTACAGTGGGTGGGGGGAGGGGCAGGTGATGGATCTCTGCAGGAACAATGAAGATCTCCATTTTTTTTTTCTCTTTCCCGCATTTACAGTGGGGAGGTGCAATCTGTCAGCCTATCAGCAGCGCACACACGGAGCGAAGTGCTTTTTTTCACACAAGCAAGGGCATGTGTCATTGGCAGTGTATGTCACATGTCCTTGCCCTATAAGACCAAGCCATTTTCCCCTTCGCCACCATTTTCTCACTGCTGCAGCTGCGTGTTAGACGGCACCGCTGTTGCTGTGTGCGCTATACCTTGTTAATTTCAAGCCAATTTTCGCACAAATCTACAGATAGCTTGGGAGTAGGGAATAGTTGTGATTGCAGTCCTTTTAAGGACTAGGTTACAGCATTTCCTACGACTTTTATCAGGCAGGTCTGTGCTCTTAAATCGATAGGTTGGGAGTAAAGACTAATTGTAATTGGAGTCCTTTTCAGGACTAGGTTACATCAGTTCCTATCAGTTTTTGCCAGGCAGGTCTGTGCCAGTGCTGTGCAAGTTTTTTTCACAGCATTTGGCTGAATCTAGCAAAGCTAATCCTTTTTGGCCTATTGCAGAGTGTGTTAGTCAGTGGAGTAGCCTATCTGTGTTGCAAGATATACCACCTGTGTATAGAATACCAATTTTTTTACTGTACCTAGTGAAGTAAAATCTTTTGGGCATAGCATCATTCTATTAGTCCATCTATACTGACCTCCATCAGGTTGCAAATTGAATATAATTTTTTTCTGCATCTAGCTCTGAAAAAATGTTGGGCTTCTAGCTGTGTGTGGGACTTGTTGTATTAGTCCATCTATACTGACCTCCATCAGGTTGCAAACTGAATATATTTTTTTCTGCATCTACCTCTGAAAAAATATTGGGCTTCTAGCTGTGTGTGGGACTTGTTCTATTAATCCATCTATACAGACCTCCATCAGGTTGCAAACTGAATATATTTTTTTCTGCATCTACCTCTGAAAAAATATTTGGGCTTCTAGCTGTGTGTGGGACTTGTTCTATTAATCCATCTATACAGACCTCAATCAGGTTGCAAACTGAATATATTTTTTTCTGCATCTACCTCTGAAAAAATATGTGGCCTTCTAGCTGTGTGTGGGACTTGTTCTATTAATCCATCTATACAGACCTCAATCAGGTTGCAAACTGAATATATTTTTTTCTGCATCTACCTCTGAAAAAATATGTGGCCTTCTAGCAGTGTGTGGGACTTTCTCTATTAGTCCATCTATACTGACCTCCATCAGGTTGCAAATTAAAAATAATTTTTATCTGCATCTTCAGTACCTCTGAAAAAATATTTGGGCTTCTAGCTGTGTGTGGGACTTGTTCTATTAGTCCATCTATACTGACCTCCATCAGGTTGCAAATTGAATATAATTTTTATCTGCATCTAGCTCTGAAAAAATATTTGGCCTTCTAGCAGTGTGTGGGACTTTCTCTATTAGTCCATCTATACTGACCTCCATCAGGTTGCAAATTAAAAATAATTTTTATCTGCATCTACCTCTGAAAAAATATTTGGGCTTCTAGCTGTGTGTGGGACTTGTTCTATTACTCCATATATACTGACCTCCATCAGGTTGCAAACTGAATATATTTTTTTCTGCATCTACCTCTGAAAAAATATTGGGCTTCTAGCTGTGTGTGGGACTTGTTGTATTAGTCCATCTATACTGACCTCCATCAGGTTGCAAATTAAAAATAATTTTTATCTGCATCTACAGTACCTTTGAAAAAATATTTGGGCTTCTAGCTGTGTGTGGGACTTGTTCTATTAGTCCATCTATACTGACCTCCATCAGGTTGCAAATTAAAAATAATTTTTATCTGCATCTAGCTCTGAAAAAATATTTGGCCTTCTAGCAGTATGTGGGACTTTCTCTATTAGTCCATCTATACTGACCTCCATCAGGTTGCAAATTAAAAATAATTTTTATCTGCATCTAGCTCTGAAAAAATATTTGGCCTTCTAGCAGTGTGTGGGACTTTCTCTATTAGTTCATCTATACTGACCTCCATCAGGTTGCAAACTGAATATATATTTTTTCTGCATCTACCTCTGAAAAAATATTGGGCTTGTAGCTGTGTGTGGGACTTGTTCTATTAATCCATCTATACAGACCTCCATCAGGTTGCAAACTGAATAAAATTTTTTTCTGCATCTACCTCTGAAAAAATATTTGGGCTTCTAGCTGTGTGTGGGACTTGTTCTATTAGTCCATCTATACTGACCTCCATCAGGTTGCAAATTGAATATAATTTTTTTCTGCATCTAACCCAGCCAATAGTTTTGGCCTAATACCACAGTTTGGCCACTCAGCTCTGCTCGGTTCCCATCCATTGTTTTTTTGTGCAAACAACTCCAGAGTTGTGAATTAGTTAACCACCAAAATGAGTGGAAAAAGGCCTGCTGCTGGTGGAAAGGGGAATAGGCGTGTTGGGAAGGGGAAAAAAGGTTGTGTCCGTGGGGTAGGTGTTAAAGCAACAGTAACATCTGCAGAAGAAAGACCATCTTCCAGCCAAACTAAAATGTCTACTTCTTTTAGCGGACAATGTGATAAGATCCCTTTCTTACGGCCACGCCAATCGCTACAAATTCCAGATGAGGCACAAAAACAGCAGGTGCTTCAACGGATATCAAGTGCTCCTTTAAGTGGGCTCTCCTCCACATCAACTTCAACATCACAAATACTCCAGTCCTCAAAGGTGTCACCCCAATCGCACTTGCTTCCTCACAGCTCCCAAATCTCCAGCTGCCCGTCTGAGTATGAGGTAGAACAGATGGTTGAGTCTGCAGAGCTGTTTACTCATACTATAGCCTGGGAATCAGAGGTCGACTCCAGCGCTTCTGTGAATCCAGACGAGGAAATGATCTGCACTGATGCCCAGAATCTTTATGAGTCGGATCCAGGACCAGACGCAGAAGGTTCTGACCATAATGTAGACCCTCATTCCCAAACTGTAACTCCTGTTGGTGGAGACAATGAGGAAGACGATGATAAGACTCAAATACCTGATTGGAGCGACAACTTTAGTTTTTTGTCAGGGCAGGAACAGGTTGGCTCTGGGGACGACGGGTGTGATAACGCACAGGGTGATGATGATGAGGTTGGAGATCCCACTTACTGTCAACCCACAGTCAGCCAAGAGATGAGGTCAGCAGAGGAGGTGGAGGAAGATGCTAGTGACGACGAGGTCAGGTTGCGCCTTCCTGGACAGAGACGTAGTACTGGAAGCACGTCAACAACTGCATCCTCAAACACAACTCTGCCTCTCACCACAAGTCATGGTGGCTCTTCAGGTCGCATGGGTGCTAAGCCTTGCATAGCCTGGGCATTTTTTCAGATCGATAAAGATGACCCAACTCGTGTTATCTGTAACATTTGTCAGCAAAAGCTAAGTAGAGGCCAAAAAATACATAGTTTGAGTACTTCATGCATGAACCGGCACATGGACATGAAGCATAAGTTGCAGTGGGAAGCTCAGTGTGCTACAATGCGGCCTAGCCGGCCGGGCCAACCACCGTCTGCCATATCTTGTGCATCCGCGGCCTCTTCATCCTCTGTGACTGGGGGGACAGCAGTCACACCTGTTTTGGGGCGCAGACCTGCCACCTCTTTACCCGCAACAGCCAGCGTGATTGGCAGGTCATCATTTTCTTTGGAGGTGGTAACACCAGCTGGTGTTGAGCGCTGTCCGACATCGATAGCACCACCTTTGGATCAAGGCAACCTAACATGTCCGCCTGCATCTTCCTCACAGACCGGCAGTTTGCCGGGGACACCCTTATCAACCCCGTCTAAGCACAATAGCCAGCCCTCGGGCCCTCAGATGTGGACAAGTAAAAGACCATTTCCTCCTAGCCATGAGAAAGCTAAGAGGTTGAATTTCACCATCTGCAAGCTCTTGGCTACAGAAATGCTGCCTTTCCGCCTGGTGGACACAGAGGATTTTCGAGACCTTATGTCCGTCGCAGTGCCCCAGTACCAGATGCCCAGTCGGCACTACTTCTCAAAGAAAGGTGTGCCTGCGCTCCACCAGCATGTCGCACACAACATCACCGCTTCTTTGAGAAACTCTGTGTGTGACAGGGTGCATTTCACCACAGACACTTGGACGAGTAGGCATGGACAGGGGCGTTACATGTCGCTGACTGGGCACTGGGTAACTATGGTGACAGCAGGACAAGGGGCTGCTGTCCAAGTCTTGCCGTCCCCACGAGTTGTGCGTCAATCCTCTTTATGTCAAAGTTCCTCCACTGCTTCTGCCTCCTCAACCTCCTCTCGGTCTTCCACCTGCACCCAAAGCCTGTCTGGTCATGCCACAAGCTTTCTAACTGCGCAGAAGGGATCCTGCACACCTCCTTACTATGCTGGCAGTAGGGCTCAACGTCATCAGGCGGTTTTTACATTGAAATGTCTGGGAAATGTGAGTCACACAGCTGAGGAGTTGTGGTCAGCTCTGGAGAACCAATTTCATGAATGGTTGTCTCCACTGGACCTGAAACCAGGGAAGGCCGTGTGCGACAATGCTGCAAACCTGGGTGCGGCCCTTCGCCGGGGCAATGTCACACACGTGCCTTGTATGGCTCACGTGTTGAACCTGGTTGTCCAGCAATTTTAAGCCCACTATCCCAGACTAGATGGCCTTCTGCAGAGGGCACAGTCGCTGTGTGCTCACTTCCGCCGTTCGCATCCCGCAGCTCAGCGACTTACATCTCTACAGAAGTCGTTGGGCCTGCCACTTCACCGGCTAAAATGCGATGTGCCTACCCGGTGGAATTCAACTCTGCACATGTTGCAGCGACTGTGGCAGCACCGACAAGCCCTGGTGCAATACGTTCTGACGTATAGACTGGGCCAACGAGATCCAGAGGTGGGGCAAATCATGCTGGAGGAGTGGTCTAAGATCAGGGACCTATGCACCCTTCTGCACAGTTTTGAAATGGCGACGAAGATGTTTAGTGCTGACGATGCCATTATCAGCATGACTATTCCGGTGATTTACATGCTGGAGCACATGTTAAACAGAATTCGGAGTCAGGTGGTGGCACAAGAGGAGGTGGAGGAAGTAGAGGAGGAGGAGTTGTATGCGGAAGGGCTAACATCTGCAAGGTCCAGACGGTCGACAGCACCAAGGCGGCAGGCATGTGAGGGTGGGGGAGATGGTTTTACCAGGGCGCATGGTAGCAGCCAAACTAGTGAGGAAGGTGCAGGAGCCCAGGAAGAAGTGGAGGACGAACTGATGGAAGACTCATCAGATGAGGGAGACCTTGATCACATTTCTGTTGTGCGAGGTTGGGGGGAGAGGACAGAGGAAGGAAGCATGATTGTTACCTCGCCACCAACACAACAGGGACTTGGTGCTCCTGGATGTGCAACACACATGAGTGCCTTCTTGCTGCACTACCTGCAACATAACCCTCGAATTGTGAGAATTAGAAATAATCCTGACTACTGGGTTGCCACACTGTTAGATCCCCGGTACAAAAGTAAATTTGCAGAAATTATTCCTGCCATAGAAAGGGATGCACGCATGCAGGAGTATCAGCAGAGACTGTTGCAGAATCTTACATGTGCTTTTCCACAAAATACCAGTGGTGCATGTAGTGAATCTCACAGTTCCAACATGCCAACCGTGGGACCGTCAAGTGTTCAGCACTCAAACCGTAACAGAACCACAGTATCTGCTGGTAACATCAATTTTGCGGAATCATTTCACCACTTTTTTAGCCCATCCTTTGCAAGGCCACAGGAGACAAGAAGTCTGACACATAGTCAACGCCTAGAGACGATGGTACAGGAGTATCTCCAAGTAAACATTGAAGCCATGACTGTGTCACTGGACCCTTGCTCTTTTTGGGCTTCCAATCTGGATAAATGGCCGGAGCTAGCCACTTACGCCTTGGAGATCTTGTCATGCCCCGCAGCCAGCGTTCTGTCTGAACGTGTGTTCAGCGCTGCTGGTGGTGTGCTGACAGATAAGCGCACGCGGCTCTCCACTGATAATGTAGACAGACTCACGTTCATAAAGATGAACAAATCATGGATCCGAAACGACTTTTCTACCCCTGTGTCATCCTGGGGAGAGTAAAAGCTTGATGATTGGTTAAAATCACCCTACCAACCGTTTTAAGCTTTCAAATTACTAATCATGTTTATCTGTATCTTGGCTGGAAAATAATTTGGGCTTTGTAGCAGTGTGCAGCACTGATTCTATTAGGCCATCTATAATAAGCTCCACCAGATTTAAAATTACTAATCATGTTTATCTGTATCTTGACTGGAAAAGAATTTGGGCTTTGTAGCAGTGTGCAGCACTGATCCTATTAGGCCATCTATACTAAAGCTTCACCAGATTTAAAATTAATAATAATTTTTAGCTGCATCTAGCCCGGAAAATAATTTTGGGGCTCCGAGATGCGCAAGACACATAAGTGCCTTCTTGCTGCACTACCTGCAGCATGACCCTCATATTGTCAGAATTCGAAGTAATCATGACTACTGGGTTGCCACACTCTTAGATCCCTCAAACTTTTCGATCAACCTTTTCATTTTAATAAAGACCAAAAAAATGGTCATTTTTGAAATTATAAGCATTAGCAGGTTGCTAGAAACTGAAATCAAACAGTTTTCAACTCAAAACTTTATTCTAGGTGATGTTACATTTTCACATAGGACCCCTTGTTCGAAAGCAGCTTCTGAACTCTCTCGTCCATTGAATTTGTCAGGTTTTGGATGGTTTCTGCTTCAATTGTTTTGCATGAGGACAGAATACCCTCCCAGAGCTGTTGCTTAGATGTGAACTGCCTCCCGCCATCATAGACACTCCTTTTAATGATGCTCCAAAGGTTCTGAATGGGGTAGAGGTCAGTGGAGCATGGGGGTCACACCATAAGTTTGTCCCCTTTTATGCCCATATCAGCCAGAGATTTTATGTGCAGCATGAGATGGTGCATTATCATGCAAAAAAATGATCTTGCTGTGAAATACACGGTTCTTCTTCTTGAACCATGGCAGGAAGTGCTGTTTGAGAAAATCAGCATACATTATGGAGTTCATCTTTAGCGCCTTCAGGGATCCTAAAGGGGCCGACAATCTCTCTCCCCATGATTCCAGCCCAAAACATTACTCCACCTCATCCTTGTTGGCGCTGTAGCCGTGTTTGCATGGGGTGTCCATCAACCAGCCATCCTCCACTCCATCCATCTGGACCATCGAGCGCTGCACGGCACTCATCCGTGAACAAAACAGTTTTGAAATCAGTCTTCATGTAATGTTTGGCCCACTGGAGCCGTTTCTGCTTGTGTGAAGTGGATAGAGGAGGTCGACAGGATGGCGTATGCACAGCTGCAAACCTCTGAAGGACCCTGCATCTTGTTGTTTGGGGGACGTTGGAGGCACCAGGAGCTTCAAAAACTTGTCTGCTGCTATGACAAGGCTTTTTTGCCGCTGCTCTTTCAACCTGACGTAATTGCCTGTAGGAAAGAGTCCTCAATTTGCCCTTATCAGCACACACACGTGTGTACTGTGAATCAGCTACATACTTCTTGATTGCCAAGACACTTCATCCTGATCATCGCACAATGTTGATTGTAGTCATGCCTTGACCTAAACACTCCACAATTTGTTGCTTCTCAGCAGCTGACACATCCTTTTTCTTTCCCATTTTGGCAGAAAATGTAGGCTGCTTAATAATGTGAGACAGCCTTCTTAAGTAGTCTTGCCTTTCATTGGACACACCTGCCAAACTAATTAGCACAGGTGTCTGCAATTGCTTACAGTGATATAAAGAGCCCTGACACACATCACCATCAATGAGTTTAACTGACAAACAAACAAATTCTTCCCTTATCACTCCTAAACACTTTTTGCATAATAATTTGGAACACAGTGTACATGTGCTTTTCCACAAAACACCAGTGGTTCATGTAGTGAATCTTACAGTTCTAACTTGCCAACCGTGGTCTGTATGGAGTTGTTCAATAAAGGGCCCAAAATTAAGATAACATAGATGGGAGAGGTCTCTATGAATAGGAATTCCTAAGTATTTGATACCCTGTGAGGGCCAGGCAAAGGGAAAGTTGGACTGGATGGAATCCTATATGGATTTAGGGAGGGAGACATCGAGGGCCTCAGTCTTCGCTGCATTGATTTTAAAATTTGACCATGTAACAAGTGATCTATTTCAGCCATAACAGCATGGATGGATATATGTGATTGAGTGATATATACTAGGACATCATCAGCAAATAGAGAGCACTTGTACTCGGTGCCTCCCACCTCAATCCACCTAATATTGGGGTTATGGCGAATTGATGAGAGCAGGTGCTCCGTCACTAGGATGTATAAGAGAGGGGACAGAGAACATCCCTGCCTTGTCCCATTGGTGATTGTGAAAGGTGATGAAAATGTTGTGACGCGCCCCCTGGGCCTTGGGACACCCGGAGCCGGACCCTTTTTGGTGGATGCTGGTGGTTGTAGTCTCCGTGGCGGCGACCCGGTTCCGTGGCTCAGGGCGGTCAAACCAGTGGCGGAACTATTTATGTGGTTTTCATGTTTAAATGTCCGACTACGCCACCCGTGGATTGCGGTCAGAGTGAACCGCCGCTACAGGGCAGACCGCTAAGGCTGGTGTTGTGGGTGCAGCAGAGCGTAGCATAACTCCCCACGGGAGGAGTATAGCCTCAGGGCAGTGTATGCGGAGGATGGGGGTGATGGTGCAGGGCAGCAGCAGTAACGACACGGAGTCAGTGATGCAGTCCAGGGCCTTTACTCACAGTTCTTATTATCCAGACCACGTCTGCAGGAAACGGCTGCCCACGTCGTACTGTGCTCACCAGGTGAGGGGCTCAGACAACTCCCAGATAACTTTGGAGCGCTTCACAGGACCCCCTTTGTGTGTCCTTTGTCTGGCCTTTCTTACCAACCCTTCTGTCCGGCTGCCTCGGGCCTCCTCTTGGTAAACTTGGCGCCAGTTTCCCTGACCCTATGTGGTGCCTTCCTAGCGGGTGTAGCGAGGGGCTGCGCCACATAAAATGTCACAGCCTCCTGTTTCTAGCTGAGGGTCTTTTCCTGCCTCCACTAGTTTCGGGGACCGGTCTCCCCCTTTGGCCTGACCCCTCCACGCAGGTGGATTCGGGCGTGCGGTGGCGACTCACCCGTCCGCACCCCTGGGATCCCTTCGTTCCTCATTCCTGGAGCCTTCTCCGCTCCTCTTCCTTCCTTCTCCCTCTTCCAGGCCTGGGCCTCTGTTACTAGGCCCGCCTCCGGAGCAGAGCTCATGCAGAGCCCCTGCTCCCTGCCACTTCTGCTCAGACTTCTCTGCACTGAACTAAGATGGTGCCCACCTTTTATACTCCCTTCTCAATGCACCCAGGAACTGCTTCCTCCCTGCTACTGCACTACAGGGTTCCCCTTCCTCAGTGTTCCCTCCCCCCACTCCAGCCAGGGACAGGGACTGTCGTGCCCATCTCAGGGGCATATTGGTCGCCCTGCCCCACGGCAATGTGGTGTAATGCATGCAGGTGTCGGGTCCTGATCCACACTACATCCTTACCTGAGAGTGAGATATCACACCTCTGGGTGAGGTGCAATACCTCTGTAGCAACCGAGCCCTCAGGGTGCTACAGTACCATTTATCTTCAGCCTAGGTGACGTATTGCGATACAGGGCCGTGATTTTGGCTATAAAAGGGTCCCCTAGACCCCTACCCCAAGCTTTTTAAGAGAATCATATATGGCGTGCCAGGAGACTCTATGGAATGCTTTCTCAGCATCCAACGAGAGTATCTAATTACAAATTTTTAACTGCATCTAGCCCAGGAAATACTTTGTGCCTAGTAGCAGTGTCTGCTAGTCAGCGGATTATCCCGGCTGTTAAGCAAGCTACACCACCTGTAGTTTGGACACTTAATTTTTTCAAAGGAAATGCTTCGGGACCACGGGATACTCAGTGAAGAGCATCAGGAGGCACCCCAAGGCATAGGGGCTGGGACTGGCAGTAGGATGCCTTGCGGTGGACAGCCGAGCTCGATCCTTATAAAAGCTTTTTAACTGCAGCAGCTTTAGTGAACGCTACTGGAGCTGGAATTACGCGGCTGCTGGCATGAGACTTGCCCTCCAATAGATCCTTGTAAATGGATTTAAAGTGTGTTCATTCAAATTAGAGAGACAATTTAAATTAAAAAGCTTAGAGCTGCCTCCACCACAGGGGGGGCTCGCTCGACCCACCAGCGGACAGGCACCAGTATTGGGAGAGGGGGGCTGGCCGTCAGGGTTCACCGCGGCTCTGGCACAAACCCGGCGACGCGGAGGTGGCACGGGCAGGAGCGGACTGAACGTGTCGGCTTCTCACTGTTTGGATTTTAGAAGGGCATGACATGCCTATATCTGTGTCTCCCCCTCCTTTTACTCCTCCACCTCTTTTCTTTTTGCATGACTATATGTACTTGTCACTTTTCCATGTGTTAGTTGTGTCTTCTGAGCAGTTTGTCAGCTTTTGGACACCTTTGAAGGTGTTTTCTATGTGTTTCTATGTGTTTTTGCTTGCCTGCCATTGGTTTTAACGGTGTTCGAAGGTGTTCGACGAACAGTTCGGCGAACACACGGGTGTTCGACGAACCGAACCGAACTCGAACACTACGGGGGTGGCTCAACACTAATGACGACTGACCATGCTCTCCTCCTCCTCCCCCCTGTCCTCAGGCCACCCACGCTGAACCGACGGTATGACAGTTGTACAGGTACTACCGTCTACAGCGCATGATACAAGCTCCTGTTCTTCCTCCTCCTCCTCCTCCTCTCCCTCATTGTCCCCCAATGCACGTTGGGATGAGATGAGGCTGGGCTGTGTGTAATCGACCGCTACGGCTTCTTGATCCATCTCATCATACTCTGGCTGCAATGCCTCCTCTTTAATTCTCTGCAGAGAGCGTTGCAAAAGACAGATAAGTGGAATGCTGACACTAATGATGGCGTCATCACCATTCACCATCTGGGTGGACACCTCAAAGTTTGTCAAGATGGTACAGATGTCAGACATCCAGGTCCACTCCTGAGGTCTTATGTGTGGAGTCTGACCTGAATATCGACGGCTTTGTTGCAGCTGGTACTCCACAACTGCTCTCTTCTGCTCACAAATCCTTTGCAACATGTGGAGGGTAGAGTTCTAACGTGTGGGGACTTCACACACCAGTGTAGCAACCCGAGGGATCGGCTGCTACAGGGGTACTGCACCTCAAACCAGAGGTGTGATATTCCACTTCCGGGTAAGGATGGAGTGTGGACTAGGGCTCGTTTATCTGCATGCACCACACACACCCCATTTCCGAGGGACAGCTCAACGGTGCTCCCACAGAAGTGCAGGCACGACAGCATCTGTCCCTGGCTGGAGTGGGGAGGGGGAGGAAAACCCAGTGGTGTAGGAGCAGATAGGGATGGGTCTCTGGGCATAGGTAGGAGCCCATTGGTTGTTAGTCACCTGGGCTCACACATAGAGGGAGGTATATAAGGTGGGCACCATCTTAGAACAGTGTTCAGTTCAGTCCGGGGAGTGAGTTGAGAGAAGGAGTTCAGCCAGAGAGGGTTGACAGGGAGTTGTGGCTCAGTCTGGGCCCAGCTCCACGAGGCAGGCCTGGAGAGGAGGCCAGAGCCAGAGGAGAGGAACAGAAACAGCAAGGAACTGGAACAGAAAGGAAACAAGGAACAGCACATTAAGAGAGGCCCAGAGACACGAGAGAAGAAGGAACCCCGTAGGCCCTGGAGATTGCGGGTGACGGGTTGGCAGAGCAGGGTACCGGAACCCAAATTGGTGGAGGCAACAAATTCCTCAGCCAAAGACTGGAGGTTGTGACCACATCTTGGTGCGACCCCTCACTACATCCACCAGGAAAGCATACCACATAGGGTCAGGGAAACCGGAGATAGGTTTCGCCAAGAGAAGGCCCGAGGAAGCTGGACAAAGGTGGGTCACTGGTGGGGACGGCCAGAGAAGGGAAGAGAAGGGAGCCCTGTGCCACACTCTGGAATTGCCTGGGAGTTGGTCGAGTCCCTTGCCTGGTGGACGCAGCACGGCTTGGGCAGACACCGCCGGTACCGAGGTGACTAGGACCAGTAAACAACTGTGAGTTAAGCATTGGAAACTGCAACCACACGTCTCTGTGTTTCATCGCCGCACCAGCACCATTAGTACTGGGACGCTCACACCATCACTCCCATCATCCACACTAGCTGCCCTGAGGCAATTCTTCTCCCGTGGGGAGTTATCCCATTCTTGGCTGCGCATACAACATCAGCCTCAGCGGTCTGCGCGCAGCAGCGGTCCCCACTGACCGCAATCCACGGGTGGTGTAGTCGGACATTTGTTATTACACTAAGACTGCCACTGGTTTGACCACCCTGAGCCACGGACCGGGTCGCCGCCACGGAGACTACAACCCCCAGCATCCCACAAGAGGCCCGGTTCCGGGTGCCCCACGCGGCCCAGGGGGCGAGTCACCAGTCGGTGTGACGGAAGCTGCAAACGCTGCTGCAACACAGCAAGGGCGGCGGAAGCTGTAGCCGACTTGTGAAAATGAGCTGACAGGCGGCGTACTTTGATGAGCAGATCTGGCAACTTGGGGTACGATTTAAGAAACCACTGAACCACGAGGTTAAGCACATGAGCCAGGCATGGTACGTGTGTGATCTCGCCTCGCCTCAGAGCCGCCACCAGGTTACGGCCATTGTCACACATCACCATGCCTGGATGTAGGTTCAGCGGTCTCAGCCACAGATCTGCCTGCTCTTTCACAGCTGTCCACAACTCACAAGCAGTGTGAGGTTTCTCACCTAAGCTTAGGAGTTTCAGCACAGCCTGTTGCCGCTTGGCGGAGGCAGTACTGCAGTGCTTCCAGCTTATAACTGATGTGGTGATATCTGAGATGGAGGCTGAACATGAGGAGGAGGAGGAGGATGATGCGCAGGAGCTGTACACTGTGGGGGAAACTCTGACTGACATAGGGCCCGCAATCCTCGGTGTGGGGAGAATGTGTTCCGTCCCAAGGTCCGACTGGGTCCTGGCTTCCACTATGTTTACCCAGTGTGCCGTTAGGGAGATGTACCTTCCCTGGCTACAAGCACTTGTCCACGTGTCCGTTGTCAGGTGGACTCTCCCAGTAACTGCATTGTTGAGGGCACGGCAGATGTTTTGGGACACGTGCTTGTGTAGTGCGGGGATGGCACACCGGGCAAAATAGTGTCGGCTGGGAACCGAGTACCGAGGGACGGCCATTGCCATAAGGTTGCGGAAGGATTCCGTCTCCACCAGCCTAAAAGGCAGCATTTCCAATGCAAGCAGTCGTGAAATGTGTGAATTTAGGACTGTGGCCTGTGGGGCGTTAGCTGCGAATTTCCGCTTTCATTCAAAGGTCTGGGATATGGACAATTGAACGCTGCGGTGGGATGTGGACGTTGATGCTGTTTCTTGAGAAAATGCCATAGCAAGTGAAGGCTGAGAGGAGGGGGCATCTTTGAATGCAGTATGGACAGGGGATTTCCTTGCACACACAACAGGGGGTTCTATTGCATGCACAGCAGTGAAAGAAGCAGTGGTGACACCCGCTGACACTGGTCGTGGACCCTGGGTTTCGGCCTACAAAGTCGGGTGCTTTGCTGCCATGTGCCTGATCATGCTGGTGGTGGTCAGGCTGGTAGTTTTGTCACCCCTGCTGATGCTGGCATGGCAGGTGGTACAAATGTCCTTTTTGGGGTTATCAGCAGAGCCTTTAAAAAAATTCCAGACTCTGGAAGACCTGCCGGTTGTACTGCCAACGTCCCTCGTGTTGGTGTTACGGGGAAAGCCTTCTGTCTGCGGCCACCACACTGCTTCTTCCTGCCTGTTGGGGTACTCTGCCTCCCTCCCCCTGTGTGCTGCTGGCCTCACTCTGCATGTCCTCCTGCCACGCTGGGTCAGTTACTAGATCATCCACCACCTCCTCCTCTTCCACTTGCGCACCACGATCCTCCTCCTCACTTCCTGGCTATTATGTCTCGTCATCGTCCACCTCTTGTGACAAATTGCCAGCGTCGACTTCCTGTGGCCGTGGCTGTTCAAATATTTGGGCATCGCTACATGGGATCTCCTCTTCCACCACTTCAAGCGGAGCAGGCGAGGGGCACAAATCTGGAATTGGACCAGTGAACAGCTCTTCAGAGTGTCCAAGTGTGGGATCAGTTGCTGTCTGACGACACTCGGCATGGTGGGAGGAAGGAGCATCAGGGTGAGGAGGAGTATGCGGTCGAGACTCATGGCTACTAAGAGTCAACCGTGTGGAAGACAGGCCGGAGGTGGTGGTGCCCAGGTAACTGGAAGTATTATCTGCTATCCAATTAATAACCTGTTCACACTGATCAGTTCGCAATACTGGTGTTGTTCTGTGCTTCCCTAGTAATTCGGTCAAGAAGTGGGAGCGAGAAGATGTGGCCGTTGGTTGTGGCACATTTTCACCTTGGCCATGGCCCCGTCCTCTGCACGCACCATCACCAGAACGTCCACTTCCACGTCCCTTGCCACGCGCCTTGCCCATTGTAAAGTAAGTTAAATAGCTTACACTCGCACTATCAATGGAAAAAGGGTAATAAAAAGTAGATTAGAATCGTGGAAGAGGAAAACCACAGTTCTATTTCTCTGGCCTACACCCGACTCTTTTAAACAATCTGAACAATCAGGGAGAAAATATTACTGTTTTTCTTTACGGAAAAAATACCAAAAGCTGAATAATAGAGATTTCTCTCCGTGGAACAGCAAAACCACAGTTATAATTTACTGGTGTATGCATACAAAATACATATTTGCAGCTGAACAGTGAGCGACACACTCAAACTGTTTTTTATTAGATACAAATGGCCCAAAAGTGGATAATACAGAGGTTTGAACTGTGGAACTGCAAAACCACACTTGTATTTCTCGGGCCTACACCAGACTATTTTCAACAGATTTATTTGTGTCTGAACAATCAGGAGACACTACTGCTTTTCTTTACGGCAAAAAATGCAAAAAAACAAGATAATACAGAGATTTGACCCGTGGAACTGCAAAACCACACTTGTATTTCTCGGGTCTACACCAGACTATTTTAAACAGATATATTTGTGTCTGAAAAATCAAGGAGACACTATTATTTATTTTTTTACGTCAAAAAATACCAAGAGCAGGATAATAGAGATTTTTTACCGTGGAACAGCAAAATAACACTATGTGTCTCTGGCCTACACCAGACTATTTTCAACAGATATATTTGTGTCTGAAAAATCCGGGAGACACTATTATTTTTTTTTACGGCAAAAAATGCCAAAAACAGGATAATAGAGATTTTTTACCGTGGAACAGCAAAACCACAGTTTTAATTTACTGGTGTATACCAGACTTTTCTAAATATATATATTTGCGGCTGAACAGTGAGCGACACACTCAAACTGTTTTTTTTAGATACAAATGGCCCATGGAACTGCAAAACCACACTTCTATTTCTCTGGCCTATACCCGACTATTTTCAACAGATATATTTGTGTCTGAAAAATCAGAGACACACTTTTTTTTTGGGGTGGGGGTAAGGGACACCAAAAGGTTAATAAGACAGGTATTTGTACAGTGTGGAGGAGGAAAAAAAAAAGAGGATTTAGATGAAAAAAAAGGATTTTTCCTGGCCCCCGAGACCTGGAGCTAAGTCCGGCAATTTCAGCAACAGGAGCACACAGGACTGTAATGCAGCGTTTGCTGGTATAACCACTGCGTCTCCTATACAGCCTGCCTGCCTGATATCTGGGATGGATATTAGTCCTGAGAAGGACTGTTTGTTTGATCTGGCAGCCTTTACAGACCCTACACTAACTATTTCGCAGGATATATCTCTCCCTAAATCAGCAGCGCTGTCCCTACACTGTCTGATCCGGAGTGACTGTGTCCAAAATGGCGGCGCCCGGTTTTAAATACTCGAAGTGACGCTGTGCGGCCAGCCAATCACTGTAATGCCCACAAACAACATGGCTGCGGCATTACAGTGACTGGCTGGCAATCGCTGCATGTTCATTGGCTCTGTAAAGACCGCCAAACATGCAGGGCGGAGACCCGAGCTCCCGCCCGATTAACCTGGAAATGCTCGGTGCTCGCCGAACATCCCGAGTAGCGTGATGCTCGGGCGAGTACCGAGCAGTGTTGAGCATGCTCGCTCAACACTACATATAAGTTCGCTCCAAACTCAGTCATTTGTAGTGAGCGTGGAAGATACTGTCCTCCATTTAAAATGGGCAAGGCAAGTGGCAAGGGATGGGGAACTGGATGTGATGGTAATGGTTCATGCAGAGGCCGAGGACAAGGCCGTGGGCAAGCTGAAATTGTGCCACAACAAACACCCACATCTTCTCGCCTGACCTTCCTGTCCCAATTCCTAGGGGACCACAGCACACCACTATTGAACCCAGAGCAGTGTCAAAAGGTTGTTGCTTGGATAGCGGATAATGCTTCCAGTCACTTAGCCACCACCACCACCCTGTCTTCCACATGGTCAAGTCTCAGTAGCCGTGAGTCTGGACCGCATATTCCTCACCCTGATCCTCCTTCCTCCCACCATGCCGAGTGCACGGAGACAACTGATCCCACACTTGGACACTCTGAAGAGCTGTTCACTTTTCCATTTATTGATTCAGGTCCACTTGAAGCGGGGCAAGAGGAGATCACGTGTAGTAATGCCCAAATACTTGAGCAGCCACGGTCACACGAAGGCGACGGTGGAATAGTGTCACAAGAGGTTGACGATGATGAGACACAATTGCCAGAAAGTCAGGAGGAGGACCAGTGTGTGGAAGTGGAAGACGAGGTGGTGGATGATATAGTAACTGACCCAACCTGGCAGGAGGACACGCAGAGCGAGGAGAGCAGCACACAGGGGGAGGGAGGCAGAGCACCCCAACAGGCGGGAAGAAGCAGTGTTGTGGCCGCAGACAGAAGGCAGGCAATCGTTCCCCGTAACACCAGCATGAAGGAAGTTGCCAGTACAACTGTTACATCTTCCCGAGTCTGGTTGTTTTTTAAAGACTCTGCCGATAACCCCAAAAAGGCCATTTGCACCACCTGCCAGGCTGGCATCAGCAGGGGGGGGGCAAAATGACCAGGAACAGTAACTACAGGTGGCACCATTGCTTCTTCCGCTGTTGTGCATGCAAGCCAATCCCCTGTCCATGGTGCATGCGAAGATGCCTCCTGCCCTGAACCTGTCGTTGCGCACTCTCAAGTAGCAGCATCAGGAAGCACATCCATGTCCTTGTCACAGCGCAGCATTCAATTGTCCATGCCCCAGTCCTTGGAACGCAAGCGCAAATATGCAGCCAACCCCCCATAGGCCACACTACTAAATTCTCACATTTCACTACTGCTTGCGCTCGAAATGTTGCCTTTTAGGCTCGTGGAGACGGAAGCATTCCGCAACCTGATGGCGCCGGCCGTCCCTCGGTACTTGGTCCCCAGCCGCCACTATTTCTCCTGGTGTGCCGTCCCCGCATTACACAAGCACGTCTCCCAAAACATTAGCTGTGCCCTCAACAACTCAGTTACCGGGAAAGTCCACCTAACCACGGACACGTGGACAAGTGCTTGTGGGCAGGGACAGTACATCTTGCTGACAACACACTGGGTTAACATAGTGGAAGCCGGGACCCAGTCTGACCTTGGGATGGAACACGTCTTCTCGATGCCAAGGATTGCGGGCCCTAGGTCAATCAGGGTTGCCCCCACGGTCTACAGCTCCTGCACCTCAGCCTCCTCAGCCTCCTCCTCCTCTTCAGCCTCCATCTCCGAAACGACCACATCAGTCAGAAGCTGGAAGTACTGCAGCACTGCCTCGGCCAAACGGCAACAGGCTGTGCTGAAGCTAATATGCTTAAGTGACAAACCGCACAATGCTGAAGAGTTGTGGACAGCTCTGAAAGAGCAGGCCTATCTGTGGCTCACACTGCTGAACCTACAGCCAGGCATGGTCGTGTGTGATAATGGCCGGAACCTGGTGGTGGCTCTAAGGCGAGGCGAGCTCACACACGTACCATGCCTGGCCCATGTGCTTAACCTCATGGTTCAGTGGTTTCTCAAATCCTACCCGGAGCTGCCAGATCTGCTTGTTAAAGTGCGCCGCCTGTGTGCCCATTTTAGAAAGTTAGCTACAGCTTCCGCCGTGTTTCAGCAGCGTTTGCAGCTTCCGGCTCACAGACTGGTGTGTGATGTCCCCACACGTTGGAACTCTACACTGCAGATGTTGGGAGGGATTTGTGAGCAGAAGAGGGCATTTTTTGACTACCAGCATCAACAAGGCCGTCGGTATTCAGTTCAGACTCCACACATAAGACCTCAGGAGTGGACATGGATGTCAAACATATGTATCATCCTCCAAAACTTTGAGGACTCCACCAAGATGGTGAGCGGTGATGACGCCATATTTAGCATCAACATCCCGCTTCTCTGTCTTCTGAAACGCTCTCTGCTCACAATGAAAGAGAATGCATTGCAGGCGGAGCACGATGAGATGGAGCAAGGAACCATACAGAGTGATTACACACAGCCAAGCCTCATCTCATCCCAAAGTATATTGGGTGACAATGAGGAAGAGTAGGAGGGGGAAGGACAGGAGCTAGTTTCATACACTATAGACGGTACTACCTGCACAGCTGTCATACCGTCTGTTCAGTGTGGATGGCCGGAGGACAGAGAGGAGTAGGAGGAGGAGGAGGAGAGCATGGTCAGTCATCCTCTTGGTGAGGACACAGAAGTCTTGTCTGTTAGTAGTCTGGCACGCATTGCTGAGTTTATGTTACGCTGCCTTTCCCATGACCCTCGCGTTCTCAAAATTTTGGGTGACAGTCATTACTGGTTGGTGACACTTCTATACCCATGCTACAGGGAGAACTTTATATCTCTTATTCCTGAGGCGGACAGGTCTACAAAAATGGGGCTGCACCAGAAGGACCTTGTTGCGGAACTAGTAAAATAAATTTCCATCTGAAAATGCTGGCGGCAGAGGGCACACTTCGTTGGACAACCAAGGAGTACAGGCGAGAGAGACACAACTTCAATCCAGCAAAGGTAGGGGAACACTGTCAAAGTTCTGGGAGAGTTTTCTCAGCCCCTACCATCGCACAGGCCCTGAGGCGCGGGGTACTCTCACAAGAAGTGCAAAGTCTGTGCCTTATAATTATTGGGTATCCAAGCTGGATACGTGGAATGAACTGGCTATCTATGCCTTGGAGGTCCTGGCCTGCCCTGCCGCCAGTGTTTTATCAGAGTGGGTTTTTATTGCCGGTGGTGGAATTATAACTGATAAGCGCATCCGCCTGTCAACTGAAAATGCTGACAGGCTGACACTTATAAAAATGAACAAGGACTGGATTGGGCCAGACTTCTCAACACCACTGAATTATAGCAGCGTAACATAAACTCAAATCCAGTGTCTTTTCTTGGGAGGCGTATTCACATGCACCTTTTCACACCCACACATGGGTATACGCTTCCTGATTTTGACTATTTGCTCTTGTCCTTCTCCTGATTCTCCACCACCACATCACCAGGGTGACCGTGGTCCGTGATGCAACACCCACATAATTTTTTTAAAGGGTGTTTATGATGCCCGTAAAAAAAAATTGTATACCGTATGTTCATGCATACCCCCCAGGGATAAATGTTTGTCAGCCCATATGCTTGTGCATGGGCATTACAAGTATAGGAGGCCTTCCCCTCTCTAATGGGAACATTTTTTTATAAGGCCCTTCTCCACGTCTCTTCCAAGGGGCATTGAAGTGCCTCCAAATTTTTGGCAGCCCTTGCATTCACTGCATAGGCCAACACTATGGGAGACTCTCTCCTTTCTAATGGGAATTTGTCGTTACTGTAGCCTTGCTCTATGTCTCTTTAAATTGTTAGTGGGGTTTTTCCTAAATTTGGTCAGCCGTTGGACTCACTGCATACCCTAAAACTGTATAGCAGACTCCCTCCTTTCTAATGGGAACATGTCGTACCTTGTTACTGTGGCCCTGCTCTATGTGTCTTTAAATTCTTAGTGGGGTTTTCCCTAAAATTGGTCAGACTTTGGACTCACTGCATACCCTATAACTGTATAGCAGACTCTCTCTTTCCTTATGGGAATTTGTCGTTACTGTGGCCCTGATCTATGTGTCTTTAAATTCTTAGTGGGGATTTTCCTAAAATTGGTCAGCCGTTGGACTCACTGCATACCCTATAACTGTATAGCAGACCCTCTCCTTTCTAATGGGAACATGTCATACTTGTTACTGTGGTCCGGTTCTATGTGTCTTTAAATTCTTAGTGGGTTTTTCCTAAAATTGGTCAGCCGTTGGACTCACTACATACCATATAACTGTATAGCAGACTCTCTCCTTTCTAATGGGAATTTGTCGTTACTGTGGCCCTGCTCTATGTGTCTTTAAATTCTTAGTGGGGTTTTTCCCAAATTTTGGCAGCCCTTGCAGTCACAGCATGGGCATTACCACTATTGGAGACCCGATCCTTTATAATGGGAACATTTTTGTTACTGAGACCCTCCTCTATGTCTCTTCAAAGGGGTATTGGGTTGCGTCCAAATTTTTGGCAGCCCTTGCAGTTACTGGATTTGCAATAACAGTATAGGAGACCCACTTGTTAATAATGGGAACAACAAAGCATAGCTGGCTAATGGCTCTCTAACAATAGCGAGGGCCGACTGCTGGCCTTTTAAGAATAGTAAGGCCTGTCTGATGGCCCTATAAACATAGGCTTTATGACTTTCAGCGTCCCTCCATCATAAATAAAACAGGATGTGTCTGATTATGTGTCACACACCACATTGCCAGATAAGGTTGTAAAATGTTAAAATGACATTTCCCGGTGAATGCATTTGTCTTAAAAAATAACGTAAAAAAAGACAAAACAATAGGATCTTTCTTTAGTATAAAAAACAGTGTCACCAATTTAACCTCAATGTAATCACATTGTTCAGCTCTTGCACCTCCTCCTCCATCTCCGAAATGACCACATCAGTCACAAGCTGACAGCACTGCAGCACTGCCTTGGCCAAGCGGCAACAGGCTGTGCTGAAGATAACATGCTTAATTGACAAACCGCCCAGCACTGCAGAGTTGTTGAAATCTGTAACACAGCCAGCAGCCTGATCTGTGACTCTCACCGCTGAACATACAGCCAGGCATAGTCGTGTGTGATAATGGGCGAAACCTGGAGACGGAGAAATGAAACCCAGAGTAGATACGGTTTCCCTCTATGCCGGTCCTTTCACCGAGCTAAATACAACTCTCAGCAAAAAAAGCTGTGGACTTGCTCCGTACCATCCCTGGCCACATTCACCTGTCCACATGTTTGTGGGTAGGCGGTCCTTCCCAGTAAGTGCTCCTGGTTGACCTCCTTAACCCACTGTCTGGTGGTGGACCAACCTGGCTTTCCCCACTATCATTGAGGGTACAGCTACTAGCTGGGTGTACAGGCAGGGCAGGCAGCTGTCTGCGGGTCCTTTGGCTTACCGCAGGCATGGCAGGCTCACTGTCAGCAGAGGGTTGACTCTTCTGGGCTGCTGGCGTGGGTTCTTCCACCTCTGGGGCCGCTTGCTCTTCTTGTTCTTCCTGTCCTCCTGTAGGCTCCTGCTGGGTAGGCTGAAGGAAGTGTAGGACTGGTACCACTATTGCGCCATTTATCTGAGTCCAGGTCCGGGGGAACTCTCCGAGAACTGTGCTGATCATCTCTTCCTTGTCCTCTGCGGGTTCAAGGTCATCTTGATCTTCACTTGGACTCTGTAGTTGCTCGGGGCACCGTTTTAGGTGGTCTCTGGAGACGGTGCTAGTGGTTTCTCCTCCATCCTTGGTAATCACACATACCTTCGGATTGTCGTGGTTGGACTGCAGTACTGTGTACGCGTCTTTCTCCCACTGGTCGTCCAGCTTGTGAAGCCTTCTCTTCCGCTTCAGGACCTGCTCACCAGGTTCCAGGGGACCAGCAGGGGCGTGTTGGTTGAAGAGCCTCTCTTGCTTTTCTCTCGCTTGAGCCAGATTCCTCTCCACACTCTCCTGTACCTTCTTGTACTGTAGCCGCCGTTTTGTATCCCAGTCCGCGTCTGGGGAGGTGTCCTCAGGTGTCAGGACTCCCATTTCCAGGTTGATCGGCAGCCTACCTGGTCTTGCTCGCATCAGGTAAGCCGGGGTGCAATTTGTAGCATTCACCGGGATATGGTTGTACAAGTCAATCAGTTCTGGCAGCTTCTCCGGCCACAGGCTGCGTTCTTCCAGGGGTAACGTCTTGAGGAGATCAATGACGATATTGTTCATCTTCTCACACGGCCCGTTTGTTTGCGGGTGGTAAGGCGTTGTCCGAATCTTCCTACAGCCGTAGAGGTTGCAGAACTCCTGGAATACTTCAGCCTCAAACGCTGGACCTTGATCTGTCAAGACCTGTTCCGGATACCCATGTGGACGGCAGAAGTGTTGCTGGAAGGCTCTGGCCGCTGTTTGGGCTGTCAAGTTTTTAACAGGAACCAATACCAGGAACCGTGAGTAATGGTCCACAATTGTCAGGGCATAGACGTAGCCCGACCGGCTTGGAGCCAATTTCACATGGTCCAGAGCTACCAGCTCAAGAGGCTGCCTGGTGACGATGGGCCTCAAGGGTGTCTGCTGGCTGGTACGGTCCTTCCTTCTGAGGTGACATGGGCCGCAGTCCCTGCTCTACTTCTCGATGGCCCTTCTCATGCCGACCCAGTAGAACCGCTCTCTCAGTAGGAACTCCAGTTTCTTCCACCCGAAGTGTCCCGCTCTGTCATGGTAGGCCTCCAGGACCATTGCTGCATCTCGCCTTGGGACCACTATCTGCCAGGTCAGCTCGTGCGTCCGGTGGTTGACAAGCCTTCTGCACAGCTTACCCTCGTAGAGGAATAGCCTGCTTTTCTCCTTCCATATCTGCTTGGCTTCCTCTGGAGCGTCCGGGCCAGGGCTATCGTCTTCCTGGGTTAACATGTCTTTTACCAGGCATATTGCAGGGTCGCTATCTTGCGTTTCAGCCCAGCCATGGTGGGGTAAGGGGTTGAACATGACGGTGGTTAAGTCTTTGTCTCTTACCCGGTGAGAATGCTGAGTGGCCCCATACCGGTGGAATGCAGGGAGCTCTATTTCCTCCAGCTCTTCCGAGTCTTCTTCTCCTTCAGGTAGGTGGGGCATTCTTGATAGGGCGTCTGCGTTGGCGTTGGTTCTGCCTGTCTGGTATTTGATTGTGAAGTCATAATTGGATAGTCGGGCCATCCACTGCTGTTCTAGGGCACCTAGTCTTGCATTGTCCAGATGTGTCAACGGGTTGTTGTCCGTGTACACGGTGAACTTTGCGGAGGCCAGGTAATGCTTAAACCATTTTGTGACGGCCCACACCACTGCCAAGAATTCTAGCTTGAAGGAGCTGTAGTTCTCTGGGTTTCTTTCAGTGGGCCTCAGCTTCCGGCTGGCATACGCGATCACTCTTTCTCTGCCTTGTTGGTTCTGTGACAGTACGGCTCCCAGTCCCACATTACTGGCATCTGTGTGGAGGATAAAAGGCTGGCCATAATCGGGGTAGGCTAGTATCTCATCCCCCGTGAGGGCCATCTTCAACTGGCGGAAGGACTCCTCTTCCGGCTTGTCCCACTTGAAGGGTGGCTTGTGACTTCTGGATTTAGATTGCCCTATCAGGAGGTCCTGCATAGGGGCTGCCATCTTAGTGAACCCGGAGATGAACCTTCGGTAGTAGCCTACCAACCCGAGGAATTGCCTCACTTCCTTGATGTTAGAGGAGCTTGGCCAGCTCTTGATGGCTGTAACTTTGTCGGGGTCGGGGGCTACTCCCTCTGCACTCACCATGTGTCCTAGGTACTGGACCTTCAGTTTTAACAGGTGGCATTTTGTAGGCTTCACTTTCAGGCCGTAGCCTGCCAGGGCTTCGAACACCTCGGCCAGGGGCTTTAGATGGTCCTCGTAAGTCTTCGAATAGACGATCACTTCGTCCAGGTAAAGGAGGACCGTCTCGAAGTTTCGGTGCCCTAGACAGCATTCCATCAGCCTCTGGAAGGTCCCGGATGCGTTGCAGAGCCCGAAGGGCATACAGTTGAACTCACTCAGTCCCATCGGGGTGGTGAAGGTGGTCTTCTCCTTGTCAGCCTCTGCCACAGGAATCTGCCAGTACCCGCTAGTAAGGTCCAAAGTAGAGAAGAAATTAGCTGATTTTAGAGCTGCTAAAGACTCCTCTATCCTAGGTAATGGGTACGCATCTTTATGGGTGATACGATTGATTTGTCTATAGTCCACGCACATTCTCATGGTACCGTCTTTCTTTTTTACCAAAACTAAGGGAACTGCCCAGGGGCTACAGCTATCTCTAATGACCCCAGCTTCTTTCATTTCTCTCAGCATACCCTTGGCGTTCTGATAATGTGCAGGGGGTACAGGCCTGTGTCTCTCTTTTATTGGTGGGTGGCTCCCCGTGGGGATATGGTGTTCTATCCCTTTTACTCTGCCGAAGTCTAGCAGGTGCTTACTAAAAATTCTCTCGTACTCCTGAACCACCCGGTAGACTCCTTGTTTTTGGTGCAGGGGAGTGGAGTCAGCACCCACATGGAGTTTCTGGCACCAGTCCTCCTTTTGTTTCTGGGAGCCATTACCCTCCGCCTGTGGATATGGGGGCAACGGTTCCACGGCCCTGATAGCTTTGTGCTCAACAGCAAACAGTTTGGCAAGTGTAGCGTACGTGGGTGGGTGTACCTCCCTCTCCCCAATGTTGAGAATGCGAACGGGCACCCTCCCATGACGGACATTAACCACCCCCCGGGCTATCAAAATGGTGGGCCTGCTGTCTGATTACACTGGTTCTACCATGGCTTGGTAGTCTCTGCCTCTCAACCCGATTGCAGTCCGACACCAGATCAACATTTCACTTTTGGGAGGCATGGAAATGGGGAATGGGTCACTCATTCTTATGCTACCGATCTCACTACCAGACAGTTCTACCTGCTGCCGTCTCATCAGGGCTCTTATTTCTTTCTGGAGGACCCTCTGTTGGCTGGAGCTCGCATTCATCGCCACCTGCTGTAAAATCCCAATTACTTCTGAAAGACAGTTTTCAATTACATTAGTACCCACAGTTATTTTAGGGTGACTTTCACGACGGTCAATGTCCACAATGATCACTCCCTGTGCCGGCAGTTCCACCTTACCAATCTTGATGGTCATCTCTCTGAACCCCACCTGCGGCACGGGTTGGCCATTGCTGGCAATGATGCTTAAGTCATCGTCTGGGTAGCGGGATATGTCAGCGTTACTCCAGTACCGCTTGAAAAATACGTAGGGGGTGGTAGTCACTTGAGACCCGGTGTCCAGCAGTGCACTCATGGGGATACCGTCCAGCACTACGGGTAAGACCGGGCGTCCCCCCACGTACTTATCACGCCAATTAGACGGGCCTGATGACCTTATGCCTGGGGGTTGGCCCTCTGCCCCGGGTCGGACCCATTTAAAGTACAGTACCTTGCTATGTTTCCTGGCTGACTGCAACGGTGGCAAATCGGCTGTCCATTCTCAGTGTAGCGGTTGGCGGGCCTCCCTCAGAATGGCGGGATCCTCCTCTGTCTACGCCACGGGACATCCTCCGGACTGGAAGCAAGCTTGATTGGTCTTGATGGTTCCACCTGCAACGACTGTACGGTCCTGGTTAATGCAGCCACACTCTTTGTTAGCTCCTGGACCTGATGGTGCAGGTCTGCAGGCTGGGATGGATTTAGGGCCTGTGCATCAGCCCCCACAAGGTCTGCGGGGTAGGGCGCTGCCCCCTGGTGGTAAGTGATGGCAGGGCGCCGGGAAGCTACAGCGCCACCTGGTGGGGGTTCTCTGAGCAGCCAGATGGCCCTATCCTTGAACTGCGCAAAAGTCAAATCGGGGTTCTGTAGGGCCATGAGGCGCAGCTGGATTCTGTGGGCGTTGGACAGCAGACCTTCTATGAACTGGTCAGTCAACAGTTTATCAGAGCCCTGCACGCTACCAGGGTCAGCTTGTTTGATAGCTCTCAGGGCTTCTTGCAGGTTCAAGGCATAGTCTCTGATACTATCCTGGGCCCGCTGCTTACAGCCATAGAACCGCATTTTGATTTCTGCTGAGGTACGGGTATCAAAGGTACTCCGCCGCCGGGTCAGAATGTCCTTTACTGTCCTTTTCTTCTCATCTGACCATGATTTCACTTCCCGCTGGGCTGCACCGGTGAGCTGCCCCATCAGAATGCTCACTTTCTGTTCTTCTGTCAGGGGATAAACTTTGAATAAACTGTGCAGTCTTTCCCTAAAGTCATGGTATGGGGTATGAGGGTCCCCTGAGTATTGGGGTAGCTAGGCTGCTCCGGGGATGTAGGGCATAGAGAACGGCATCACCGCTGCTGCAGCCCCACCGGTTGTAGAGGGCACCTCCGCGTCCGTCATCTTCCTCCCCCCTAGTTAAGCGTGGCCTAGCTTCCGATGATCCTCTTCTGTAGGCCGCAGCTCGGCTGGTGCTGCTCCGTGTGAGGACCTTGCGTCGCGTCCTGGTGACATCATCGTCGCTCTCTCTCCCTTCCAGGACCTTGCGCAGCGTCAGTGCGTAGGGCGGGGCTTCAAGTCCCGCGCGTTTTGGACATCCACGCCCCTCTTCTTCCCGCGCGGCGTCCTGAAGATGGCGTACGATGGCGGGAAAACGGCTGAAGATGGCGGGAAAACAGCTGAAGATGGCGGAAACTGCTGAAGATGGCGGGAGATGGCTGAAAACGGCAGGAATTGGCTCCGGATGGCAGGAAACTTCTTTTTAAGGTACGTTTACAGTCTTTTTCAGGCACGCAATACCCGTTTGTGGCGGGTTGGTCACAATCCTGCCGACTACGCCAAAGCTGACTCAGCCCCTGGGCCGTGGGGCACTCGGGACTGGCTTCAGGGCAATGCTGGGAGTAGTAGTGGCGACCCGGTCCCGTGGCTCAGGGTGGTCAGACCAGTGGCAGTCTTTTATATGTTTTAGGTAATGTCTGACTACGCCACCCATGGATTGTGGTCAGGGAGGACCGCCGCTGCAAGGCAGACCGCTGAGACTGGTGTTGGGGATGCAGCGGGGAATAATACAACTCCCCACGGGAGGAGTGTAGCCTCAGGGCAGGTAATAGGATGCTGGGGGTGATGGTGCAGGCGCAGCAGTAACCACACAGAGTCCAATAATGCATTCCAGGGTCTTTTACTGATCTTATCACAGACCCACCAGGAGTACAGGGTAGGAATGAACCTGGGTGTCTGAGGGCATTCGGACGAGCTCCGCTGGTCAGGGTGAGTGGGTAGGCCTACCGTTCTCTCTCTCTGCCCTTGCTGACTATCTCCCCCTTTAGTGGTATTATAGCCCACGTCCCTGAGCTTGCCGTGTACTACGCCTGTATGGCTTGCGACTCGGGCCTTAGGTAACTGTAGCTTCTCCGTGCTGTACCGGTCCCTCTGTGTGGTGGAGCCTCCAGGCTTCTTGGCCAAGGGACCTGAAATCCCTTGCGGGTTGGTTATCTGCTGCAGGGCTTGCAACCCTGACAGCCTCGGACCCAGTGTCCGGTTGTGTAGTCTCTCTCTGCCAGGACCGGCTCTCGTCGCCTCTGTCCCTGGCTTTCTGTTCCTCCTTTGCCTCCTGGACTCCTCAGCTGCGACTGACCTGTCCCTCTCTTCTGGGAACCCTTCTGGATGCTTCAGAAGTGGGTCCTGGTCTCTCTAACCCTGCCCTCAGTACCAGTTTTTATAGGGGCAGCCTGCTCCCCCTACTGGCCTGGGACAGGAGGTGCTGCATGTAAATGTTCCATGACCAGAGAACCTCCCTCCTGCTCTCAGACACAGCCTTACAAGTTTGTGGCATCCAGGCCTGGGGTGACACATATGCATGTGTCTGATGATATGTCACACACCACATGGCCAGATAAGGTTGTAAAATGTTAAAATTACATTTCCCAGTGAATGCATTTGTCTTTGTTGAAAGCAAAGCAAAAGTGCAAAAACGCATAAAAAAAGCTACATATGAATATAGCCCAAGGTGTGGAGGAGTATTTTTGTTTTTGGTTATTTATTTTGACTTATACAGTGGTGGCCAAAAGTATTGGCACCCCTGCAATTCTGTCAGATAATACTCCGTTTCTTCCTGAAAATGATTGCAATCACAAATTCTTTGGTATTATTATCATCATTTCATTTGCTTGCAAGGAAAAAACACAAGAGAATGAAGCAAAAATCAAATCATTGATCATTTCACACAAAACTCCAAAAATGGGCCAGACAAAAGTATTGGCACCCTCAGCCTAATACTTGGTTGCACAACCTTTAGCCAAAATAACTGCAAAAAAAACGCTTCCGGTAACCATCAATGAGATTCTTACAATGCTCTGCTGGAATTGTAGACCATTCTTCTTTGGCAAACTGCTCCAGGTCCCTGATATTTGAAGGGTGCCTTCTCCAAACCGCCATTTTGAGATCTCTCCACAGGTGTTCTATGGGATTCAGGTCTGGACTCATTGCTGGCCACCTTAGAAGTCTCCAGTGCTTTCTCTCAAACCATTTTATAGTGCTTTTGGAAGTGTGTTTTGGCTTATTCTCCTGCTGGAAGACCCATGACCTCTGAGGGAGACCCATCTTTCTCACACTGGACCCTACATTATGCTGCAAAATTTGTTGGTAGTCTTCAGACTTCATAATGCCATGCGCACGGTCAAGCAGTCCAGTGTCAGAGGCAGCAAAGCAACCCCAAAACATCAGGGAACCTCCACCATGTTTGACTGTAGGGACAGTGTTCTTTTCTTTGAATGCCTCTTTTTTTTCCTGTACACTCTATGTTGATGCTTTTTCCCAAAAAGCTCTACTTTTGTCTCATCTGACCAGAGAACATTCTTCCAAAACGTTTTAGGCTTTCTCAGGTAAGTTTTGGCAAACTCCAGCCTGGCTTTTTTATGTCTCGGGGTAAGAAGTGGGGTCTTCCTGGGTATCCTACCATACAGTCCCTTTTCATTCAGACGCCGACGGATAGTACGGGTTGACACTGTTGTACACTCGGACTGCAGGGCAGCTTGAACTTGTTTGGATGTTAGTCGAGGTTCTTTATCCACCATCCGCACAATCTTGCGTTGAAATCTCTCGTCAATTTTTCTTTTCCGTCCACATCTAGGGAGGTTAGCCACAGTGCCATGGGCTTTAAACTTCTTGATGACACTGCGCACGGAAGACACAGGAACATTCAGGTCTTTGGAGATGGACTTGTAGCCTTGAGATTGCTCATGCTTCCTCACAATTTGGTTTCTCAAGTCCTCAGACAGTTCTTTGGTCTTCTTTCTTTTCTCCATGCTCAATGTGGTACACACAAGGACACAGGACAGAGGTTGAGTCAACTTTAATCCATGTTAACTGGCTGCAAGTGTGATTTAGTTATTGACAACACCTGTTAGGTGCCACAGGTAAGTTACAGGTGCTGTTAATTACACGAATTAGAGAAGCATCACATGATTTTTCAAACAGTGCCAATACTTTTGTCCACCCCCTTTTTAGGTTTGCTGTGGAATTATATCCAATTTGGCTTTAGTACAATCCTTTTTTTCAATGAAGACAAATTAAATGAAGATAATAATACCAAAGAATTTGTGATTGCAATCATTTTCAGGAAGAAACTGAGCATTATCTGACAGAATTGCAGGGGTGCCAATACTTTTGGCCACCACTGTATACAAGTCATTAACCTGGAAAGGATGTTCCTTAACATTTTTCCCAGGAAAATCCATTTTGGTTTTGTTTTTGTATGTTTTATTGTGAGTCCTTAAAAGTGGCGTAATACTCTGACAACATTGTTGACATCAGTGACCTGGGAGTCAGAAATGCTTCCAGAAGCCTTCCCCATGCTGTTTCCATGTCATTTGAGCACTGTTCCCATCGATTTGGGCAATTTTTAGGCCCTCTGCAGACCGCCTGGGGGAACCACCTGAAAAATGCTCAAGTTTCCCAAAGACTTTCATTGAGCTCGTTTCTCGGGTCGAGCACCCGAGTATTCCAATTTGCTCGTCCAGAGCAATGAGCACCCGAGCATTTTAGTGCTCGCTTATCACTAGATATCAGGTTCGGTGAGGTAGATCTATGTGACATCGGCATAGAGGTCATACTGAAAGCTATGAGACTCTATGAGCTGTCCAATGCCGAAGGTGTAGATGGAGAAGAGCAAGGGTCCCAGAAATGTTCCTTAGGGGACACCGACAGATAGGAGGCGGAATGAGGAGGTGGTGTGTGAGTGGGAGACACTAATGTCCTGTCTGTCTATGAACAGATCCAAAATAGGGCCAAGTCTGTGATGCCGAGAGATGAGAGAGTCTGTAGTGGTATCCATCACAACCACATTGCCAACTTGTCGGACGGCTTCATGGTTATGGTTTGATCATTTTCAAGTCTGCATAGTGCATCCATTTCACCTCTTGCAAGGTTATGTTATTCCCAATGCTTAGTTTGTGTCAGTTGTATGATGTCCTCCGTAACCAAATGAAGGAAGACATCTAGGGAACTTAAGTCTCCGGTAGGAGGTGGCAGTCTAGAAATTTTATTTTTAAGGTCCGTGAAGGGACCAATGTATTCGGGTTCACCTCATCAAGATGATATAGCAACCTCACGCCTTGTAAAAGGTTATTGGGTATTCCCAAGTTGTCACACTCCTTTCTATCTTCCCTAAGGAAGTGCTCTTTTCATTTCAAACGTCTGATGAATAGATGCAGGACTTTTATTATTTCAAATTTGTCAAAATCAGTGGTGTGGATAAAACTTAAACCTTTACTCAGTACGCATATTTCATCAGTAGTGAGGGGCATCGATGATAAATTGATGACCTGTGTTGTTAAACGGGATTCGGCTGGTTGGATCGGCTCCTGAGCAGGTAGTTCAGCTCTAAAAAACTCCCTCTCTGCGTGGTTCTCCTGTTATTTCCTCTCCCCTGATATCTACACCTTCCTTTTAATTTTCCCTTTTGGGTTTTCGATTTTGTATCAGTATGTGAGACCTCTGTTTCAGAGGAGGATAAGTCTATCTCAGGAATTTAATTCTGTCTGGTAAGCGCCACTGAATATTCCTTGTTTTCCCTGAATTCTTCAAGGTAATAAAGAACTTGTGTTTACACTCTTTTAGGTGGTATTGGTACCTTTCTACCTTGTTCTGTAACTGTGTTTCTTCTTTTGCGAAGTGTGGAACCCCAGGGGTCTGGTTACCACAGTAATAGCAATATTACGTCTGAGAGCAGGTGGGAGGTCTCCTGGTCAGGTGCCCTAAGCATGCCACACCTCCTGCCCAGTCCTGGGAGGGGAAGAACTTCCCCTATAAAAACTGGGGGCTGAGGCAGGGTTAGAGGGGAAAGAAGAGGAGTCCCAGACAGAGACACAGTCTGGTCTGGAGTGGAGCAGATACAGGGAGAGCAAGATCAGGAGCTCTGTGGGAGCAGTGATAAAAGGGGTCAGAGACTGGAAGCTGTAGAGCTCGTCCTGACTGAAGAGATCTCACCGGACACGGAGTCCGAGGCTGTGGGGACTGATCCATACCCAGCAGCAGAAACCGACCGGCAGGGGATTTCAGGTCCTCTGGCCAAGAAACCCGAAGGCACGGTCACACGCAAGGGACCAGCACCTCCGGCGTGGAGCGGAGGCTACCAGAAGGCCCCGAGTCACCGGCCATACGGGTGAGCACCACACGGTACACTCAGGGACGTGGGCTACTTCTATCCGCTTCTAGCAAGGTAGCCAGGAAGAGTACAATAGTTGGGGAGGCCTACAACTCCGCCTGGCCAGGGGAGATCCTATCTGCTCACAGACTGACCAGGCCCCGATCGCTAGCCAGTACTTCCGGGAGGGTCTACCTTTGCCACCAGTAAAGACCCTGAACTACACCGCACCGTCTCTGAGTGGTTCCTGGTGCCCGCGTGCAATTCTGCTATCCCCATCATCCACGTCCGCTGCCCTGAGGCCATACCCCTCCCGTTGGGGGTTATACCATCCACGCTGCACAACCGTACCACCGGCCTCAGCGGTCTGCTCTGCAGCGGCGGTTTCATAACCGCATTCAACGGGTGGCGTAGTCGAACTCTATAACATCTTGTTCTAAGTTCTGCCACTTGGTTTGACACCCTGGGCACGGACCGGGTCACCGCCACGAGGACTACTACCCCTATCAGATCCGGCTCCGGGTATTCCCCGCATGCGCAACGCTGCCTAACATGGCCCAGGGGGCGCGTCACGAAGTCCAGTTCTGACGAGAATTTTTTAGTTACCTCTATTTGCTCCTTAAGAGCTTCCTTTTTAGGGTGACAGTAGGGAATAATTGACACTTCCTTCCTCGTTTTTCCCAAATAGTGAAGGTTGGTGGTATCACCCTACTATGCTAGCACATGTAGGGTATCCATGCATGTGTATCTGTATCATTTTTTGACCCTAATGGTAAGCTGAGGGTCCAATCTCGTTCTTTATCTACACCCTCCTTACGTAAGTAATACACACTGTACATAACGGTAAAATATCTTTGCCCAATCATTTTCTTGTTTTATACCGCAACCTCTGAGATCATCTGCCTCTTTAGAGTACCACGGTGTGTTTATAAAAATATCAGAGTATATCCCATTTGTTTACAGTGATCCGTGACCATGTGTCTTCTTGGGGGATTGAAGGAGCAATAAAAAATGTGTCCCTTAATGTGGATCTCCATTTTCCAGCTGCAACCCATATAGCAGGGCATGCGTCTGAAGTACACCTGTTTATGCCACATGGCAACATGCCTGATGAGCAGCATACAGGAGGTTACAACCCTCTTACATGGTATCTTCGAGACTGGGAGGCAAGGACGAGGAGTGTGACACCTGGACACTGTTACCATGGGGCGGCGCCTTAGACGTCGCTTCCGGAACCAGTGAGTTCCAGCAGCCATGTCCTGCGCTCCACAGACCGGAAGTGAGGTCTTCGGACCGGAAATGCGTCACGCACTGTGGACGAAGCCACCGCAGCGAAGTGTTGCTTTAAAATGGAAACAGTGAGGTGAGTGCCTATACTGCAGCATTGAGCAAGTTATCCCACAAACGTGTCTGTAACGATATTACTGTGGTACACGATCGGAATAAGTACCTCCCCTGATGTATCAATGTGTTTGAGGAAACGCGTAGGGAGAATAGAAGAAAAAGGGACCAACACCTATGAATGAACTAGGGAACCGGCATAGTATATCCTCAACTTGGGTTAGATTATTCCCTTTTTATCCTACAGTTGGTGAATAATCACAGGTGTGCACACAGTTACAGCAATATCGCATTATTGTGCATACAGGGTGACAGTGGTATGTTGAGATCATAGCCCTATGTCACTGCATGTACAGTATGTACCTGCATCTATAAGAGTGTTATCCCCCCTTTCCCAAAGTGGACAGGTTTATAGAGGATGTCTGACTGATATATGCTAATTATTGTCATCCTACCTAAATACCTGAGAAAAGGCATAATATGCTCCACAGTTGAAGAAAAGGACTGGGGGTTCCACTAGTAACCACTTGAATGCTCACCTAGTTTGAATGAGCATTGCCATTTCTGCACTAAGGTACATATAAAAACTGTTCAATAGTATATGAGGATATGAGCATTTATTGTACAGTTTGTGGCCACCCCTAGCTGGTCACTAAATTGTTATTTGTACCTGCTGTGTGTTTGGCTGCATGTCCAGTGACAATTGGTTTTGGAATACTGGCACTATTCTAATCACCTACTGGTCACTGAGGTGACCTACCTCATCTCTGTTGATATTTGTTATTGGCGTTTTTGGGTGATTTTTATTGAGTTTTTTTAATCAATTCTAATAAAAATATATTTTTAATTAGTCCAATTGCAGCTTTTCTTGACTTAAATCTGTTTGGGCATCTACCCCTTGCTTTTTTGACTATATTTTATGCATCATAGATACAGTCATTACATTAGTAGACACATAATTACCGCCCTTGTATTTCAGTTTGCTTCATATTGTGGCAGCCGTGGATCATAAAAATGAGAACTGACATATACAACTACCTGAGTGCTATAAAATAAAGACACAAGGAGACAGAGCATTAATTTTAAACATTTTATTAAATAAAATGTTTACCCCTACCTAAAGCCAATGATCCAGAAGAAGGCAAAAAACCTGGACACGTTCAGCCAATGTGTGTCACAGGGAAAAAATTCCTTCTTGACCCCGAGAAAAGGCGATCAGTTCAAGAACCCTGGACCAAGGCCATACTACAACTAACTAACTGATATATAGAGCAATGACTCGTTTCCGGAGAGCAGATCTTCTTTGTCCTGGTAACACGCCTCACCTCTCCTTATCAGATCGGACTCTGAGCTTATAGCTTGTCTACGTTGATCTCCCCTGTAAAAATACAGAACACTAACCCCCACAAACACTACCCCTCACAAACACTACACCCCACAAACACTACACCCCACAAACACTACACCCCACAAACACTACACCCCACAAACACTAGCCCTTCGGATACAGACATAGGGCTGTTATATCATATCAGGTCCCTTGTACAATTAGGTTAGACAGCAGACACCTATGTAATATGATGTCATGATGCACTGATTCCAGAATTAGATCTATATAATCAGTATATAATGACCTCATAAGACAACAAATATTATCTACAGACATATTAAATGATTAACACTAAATAATCCCGTGGCTCTTGTTAAATTCTTCAGTCTTCCTTAAAGGATCCAGATATTTTTCCTGGTAAGAAAAAAATAATATGAGACAGATCAGGCAAAGATCCATAGAAAACCAGTCATAAATATATTGTACTTTATACCCTCTTTTCTTTGCATTTTTAAATTTTGATGTAGATACTTAAAAATGGTGTAATAAATTTAATTAAAAAAAATTGTGTAAAATGTACATATATATATATGTAAAATAAAGAGTAAAATAAATACGTATACAGTATGTCCCCCAATGTATGTACACCAACCTCTCTCCCATGTGGGGGAACAAGGGTAGATTTTTTTTGCTCCAAAAATCTGAAATTAAAGTGACAGAACCACCACCAGCAATCTGTGCCAGCCACAGATACCACTGGAACTGTCACTGACCAAAGTAGCTACTGTAGTGTCTCCATCCGAGGTGCCATCTTGTTGTTGACCTCTGTGATAGCCCCAGGGATGTCCCCATGTTTGCTGCATAGAACTCTCAGTGTCCAACATTCCGCTGTGTGACCTCACAAAGAACCTTCATCACCCAAGTCTAGAGATTCTGCCAGCAAAGACTGGAGAAAGCTAGAACCTTACAGCCACAATCTGTAGACTTGGAGGATCGATGGCCATGTTGGCGCTAAGTTCACTAACTTAAATCCCTGTAAAGTTTCTCATTTACCTGTATCCTCAATCCAGGAACTTCAACTCTCCTCGTCTTCATCTCCTGAAATGAGAATCTGTGTCCTCGATCCTGGATCCTCTGCTCTCCTTGTCTTCATCTCTTGAAATGAGAATTTGCCCCCTGAACACCCGTTTATATAGCCCCACAGTCATTGTGACATCATGCTGTGAGGTAACAATGGCCTCCTGGATTTGATGATGTCACATATGACCATGAGTGATATCTCCACAGGTATTAATTAATATTAATAACAAGTAGTAATAATATGGCAGATCACATTGGTTAGCATCAAGGCTGGAGGAGCAGGACGAATAAGGAAAAGTTCGAAAAAGTAAAATGCATTTACTGCGACTGAAAAAAATAAATAACTTTATATTACTTCAAATTTAATTAAATTCTAGGCTCTATGACAACACTACACTGTTACCATAGGAACAAAGACCTATAGCCCATAGCAACCAGTCCAATTCCAGCTTTAGTGTATTTAAGGCCTTAAATCAAGAACATTGAGTGTTTTGTTTGCTGGTGATACATCTAGCAATGGACAAATGACAGGTAAGAGCAGGAATCATTGTCTATGAGAGAAACCATTCCCATTGTTACATATTTTCACACATTTTGTAGGTGCAGGAACTATGGACATTCCAGTTTTTATGAAACAACAACTCCCAGCATTCACAGGATAAATATGAACAAAAGTTCAAGAATTGCTTTTTATTTTTTTCATGACATTCGCCGTGCGGTATAAGCAGGGCCGGCTCCAGGTTTTCGTGGGCCCTGGACGAAAGAGTCTCACTGGGCCCCTTTATCACATACCACGATTCATGAAGCACAGATGCCGCAGAAAAAAAAAAAATATATAATACAATGCCGAAGATTTCACTTCTTACATTACATGACCGATATATATTGTAAATTCCACAATAGCTCAGAAACCAGCGAATCGCTGCATGCAGAATACTGGCCCCCATAAAATGCTCCAGACAGGATATTTACCCCATATAATGCTCCATACAGCATACTGTCCCCCTTATAACGATCCTACAGGATACTGGCTCCCATATAACGCTCCATACAGGATACTGGTCCCTATATAGCGTTCCATACAGAATACTGGCCCCCATATAATGCTCCATGCAGGATGTGCCCCCATATAATGCTCCATGCAGGCTGTGCCCCCACATAATGCTCAATGCAGGCTGTTCCAACCACATAATACCTCATGCAAGCTGTTCCCACCACATATTGCCCCACGCAGGCTGTTCCCCCCTTATAATACCCCATGCAGGATGTCACCCCTCTTATAATGTCCCATGCAGGATGTCATCCCGCTTATAATGCCCCATTCATTATGTCACCCCCCCTTATAATGCCCCATGCAGGATGTCACCCTCGCTTATAATGCCCCATACATTATGTCACCACCCCCATATAATGCCCTATGCAGGATGTCACTTCCCCCCATATAATGCCCCATGCAGTATGTCACTCCCCCCCATATAATGCCCCATGCAGGATCTCACTTCCCCCCCTTTGAATGCCCCATGCAGGATGTCACCTCTCCCCCCTCTTATAATTCCCCATGCAGGATGTCACACACCCCTTATACTGCCCTATGCAGGATGTCACCCCCCCTTCCTTATAATGCCCCATGCAGGATGTCACTCCCCCCCCTTTTAATGCCCCATGCAGGATGTTACCCCCCCTTCCTTATAATGCCCCATGCAGGATGTCACCCCTCCCCTTCCTTATAATGCCCCATGCAGGATTTCACACCCCCCTCCCTTATAATGCCCCATGCCTCCATACATTAAAAAAAAATAATCAAATACTCACCTCACTTCTTCTCACCTGCTGCCGCTGCTCTGGACTCCAGCGTCGCCGGCATCTTTCCACTCTGCGCTGTGACGGCTCAGGAAAGAGCGCGGTGAAAAGATGTCACCGCACCCTCTGACCTGAGACATCACAGTGCAGCAGCCGCGAAGAGAATGGAGCGGCTGCGGAGGAACGAGGAGAGGTAAGTGATGAGCCGCAGGCTGTAGGGGCCCTGAGGCCATGAGCAAGCGGGGGGGAGCGGGCGCTGGCACCGCTGTCCTCCTCTCACAGGTCCCATAGCGCGGCACGGTGCTAGACGGCGAGTGGGCCCCCTCCCGCCTGCTCAGGTGCTGTCGCCAGCCCAGGGTATAAGTGATATGATGACTTTATTCTGTAGGTCAGTTCGATTACAGCGATACCAGATTAATATAAGATTTTTAATGTTTTCCTGCTTTTGCACAATTAAAACATTTATTTTTGGGTACATAATATTTTATTGAACCCTTTTTATTCAGCAGTATGCATAACATAGCGCCATACACTCGTCCTACTATTCTGGATCAACATTGGACCAATTTTTTATACACTAGTATGACTCCAGCCTTAAGCTTCCAAACTGATAGCCCTATAAGAGATCACTTTATTGAGCTCTGTCCAGTTTGCCTTATATACCGTATTTTTTGGACCATAAGACGCACTTTTTTCCCCCAATTTATGGGGGTGCGTCTTATGGTCCGAATATACTGTTTTGTGATGTGGAGGCGGCTGGGGTTGCGGCAACGACGGGGGCTGCAGCAGCTGGGGCGGCAAAGGAATGGTGATACCCAGTAACGAGCGGCGGCAGCAGCATGTTTGTGGGCGCAGCCATGAATTCACTATGTCCACACTAGACATCAGGAGGTGGGCGGTCTCAGGTCCAGATTGCGCGCTGCAATGACGTTACAAAGAGGCAGGGTCGGGGCAACACAGAACAGCACAGCGCGCAATCATTACCGACCCTGCCTCTTTGTAATGTCACTGCAGCGCTTGATCAGGATGAGAGACCGCCCACCTCCTGATTTTGAGCACGGCCATAGTGAATTCATGGCTGTGCCCACAAACATTCTGCTGCCGCCGCTCATTATTGGGTAAAATCGCTCCATCGCTGCCACAGCCCCCTCTGTTGCCACAGCCCCCTTCGCTGCCACAGCCCCCTGCCGCCACAGCCCCCTTCGCTGCCACAGCCACAGCCCCCTCCTGCCACAGCCCCTTTCAGCCCCAGACGCCTCCGCTGCCACAGCCCCCTCCGCCGCCACAGCCACAGCCCCCTCCGCTGCCACAGCCACCTCCGCTGCCACAGCCCCAGCCGCCTCCGCTGCCCCAGCCCCAGCTGCCTTCGCTGCCCCAGCCCCAGCTGCCTTCACTGCCCAAGCCACAGCCCCCTCCGCAGCTGCAGCCCCAGCTCCCTCCACCTCCGCTGCCACAGCCCAGCCACCTGCACTGCCAGAGCCCCTGCGCTCCACTGCCACAGCCCCAGCCACCTCCGCTGCCACAGCCCCAGCCGCCTACGTTGCCAAAGCCGCCTACACTGCCACAGCCCCCTCTGCAGCCCTGGCTCCCTCCGGCTCCACTGCTACAGCCCCAGCCGCCTCCGCAGCCCCAGCGGCCTCCGCAGCCCCAGCCGCCTCCGCTGCCGCAGCCCCAGCCACCTCCGCTGCCACAGACCCAGCCCCCTCTGCAGCCCCAACTGCCTGCGCCCGCTGCCACAGCCCCAGCCACCTCAGCTGCCACAGCTCCCTCCGCAGCCCCAGCCACCTCTGCTGCCGCAGCCCCCAGACAGTGTGACCCCGCTCCTTGCCTATCGTGGGTCCAGAATGAGAGTCAAGCATTATAACGTAGAAGTAAAATATAAAGTAAACTGAAAAAGCACATGACATAAAACATTGTACTACTCCTGTGGTGAACTATAACCCCCAGCATGCCATAAGAGGTGAAGGACTTGCTGGAAGTTATAGTTCTCCTCAGAGCAACCACAATACCTGTGGGATCTTAAAGAGGACATAACATACATGGCTGAATACAGCCAATACATGATACAAGCAACCAGTGGATCGAGCAGCATACTGGCTGTATGACTTCAGCCACATTTGTTTTTTGGCGTTTCTTCCTGCGTGTGTGTACAGTTAGACCACTCAGTCATTGACAGCAGGAGAGGAGAAGCCAAAGGACGGTATGTATTCCTCTGCCCCAGCATTTCAGACGGAAGACTGAAACATACCATATCAGCCTTACGTCGTACATCCGGTGTCTGATACATTCTGCCTGATCCACGGGCAGCATGCATCAGCTATCGCAATCCAAAAAAGTTTTTTTTTCACTATTTTCCACCTCTAAAACCTTGGTGCGTCTTATGGTCCGGTGCGTCTTATAGTCCGAAAAATACGGTGCTTCCTGCTGACATCAACTGATAGACCTGTATGAGAATGTTCGGACAGGTCTGGGCATGTACGTTGGAATATTTCCAATATATAATGCATTAATATTATAAGTGAATAGGCTTTGCATGTATAACTTAAAATATAAACGTGTCAGGTAAATTCGGAGTTCATGTTTGGAATCAGCGCATTCAATTTAGTGTAAATCACAATAAATCAAAATATTTTTCTCTTAGTAGCAAAATCATTGTCGACATGCACTTACTTTTCTAATGTGGTCACTAACCATTAATACAATAACCTTAGCAATCCAGATAATAGATTATCTGCTTGAAGATGGGGTGCCTAAAAGTTTAAAGAAACTCCAGAAGGAGATCAACTTGCCTCATTATCTTTTTACGAACACCTACAACTTAGGCACACATAATGGACCCAGTCAACCACGACAAAGGATATTAATACACAATCAATTTATCACAGATATGATCATATCTGTGAACCATACACATGGTTTAATTTCTACTAAATATTAACAACTACTGTGACCTTGCATAGATGAGAACCCTCTGACAGTTAAAGGTTTATTCTCATCTCCAAGATCATAACTCAATGTGTATTAGGTGTAATAATAATATTAGCAAATTCCTCCAATTATAAATGTAGTATAGTTCTTCTGATTCACTATGTTGCATACCCCATGCACAGATCATTGCAACATCTTAGGTATCCATGTGTCACGCAAGATGTGGGCAAAACCTACTGCAACACAAAGGGAAGAAGGAAAGGAAGTCTAGATTCTAGGGAAAGGGGGGAAGTGGAGACCTCCTAGGCTTATCTAGCATCACCCTGTCTTCCCTAACATCCTTGAATTGGCTCTTCACCAAACGCCGCACATGTGCCTTGCCCTGTCTTTCCCTGGCATATGGATAAGGCTAGGGAAGGGAGGAGATGAGCACGAGTTGATCTCAATTAAACACTATAGACAACAGAAGTAGACAAACAGGGTGAAATTACTTAGCTTTAGACGAACTCCAGACAAATGCGCACACGTTCTCAAGCTCCAAACAGCAAGAAGTACTGCTCTTGCTAAAGCCTTCACAAGTTGTAATGAATACACAGCAGATATTTATACAACCAGGCAGGGTGTTAATTAGCGAGAGGAAGGTAGCCGCTGGGTCCTAGAGACAGAGTCTAAGAAAATGTCTGTAAAGCCAAACAGGAGGAGAGCGGACCCTTCCCGCGAGGGCTCACAATCTACAAAGGATAGGTGAGGATACAGTAGATGAGGGTAGAGCTGGTCATGCAGCAGTATGGTGGAAAGAAGTTTACTGCAGGTTGTAGGCTTTTCGGAAGAGGTGGGACTTCAGGTTCCTTTTGAAGGTTTCCATGGTAGGCAAGAGTCTTTTATGATTGGATAGAGAGTTCCAGAGTAGGAGGGATGCATGGGATAAAGTTTGTGTGCGATTGTTGGAAGAGAAGATAAGAAGTGAGTAGAGCAGGAGATCTTGTGAGGATTGGAGGTTGCGTGCAGGTATGTACCGGGAGATTAAGTCACAGATACATGGAGGAGACAGGTTGTGGATGGCTTTATGTGCCATGGTTAGGGTTTTGAACTGGAGTCTCTGGGCAATGGGGAGCCACTGAAGGGATTGACAGAGAGGAGACGCAGAGGAATAGAGGGGAGACAAGTGGATTAGTCGGGCAGCAAAGTCGGGTGAGATGAGGAGGTGGTGTGTGAGTGGGAGAGACTGATGTCCTGTCTGTCTATGAGGAGATACAAGATAGGGCCAAGTCTGTGATGCCGAGAGATGAGAGAGTCTGTAGTGGTATCCATCACAACCACATTGCCGCCTTTGTCAGACGGCTTTATGGTTATGGTTTGATCCTTTTCAAGTCTGTATAGTGAATCCATTTCACCTCTTGAAAGGTTATGTTATTCCCAATGCTTAGTTTTTGTCAGTTGTATGATGTCCTCCGTAACCAAATTAAGGAAGAAATCTATGGAACTTAAGTCTCCGGTAGGAGGTGGCATTCTAGAAATTTTATTTTTAATGTCCGTGAAGGGATCAATGTATTAAGGTTCACCTCATCAAGATGGTATAGCAACCTCATGCCTTGTAGAAGGTTATTGGGTATTCCCAAGTTGTCACACTCCTTTCTATCCTCCCTAAGGAAGTGCTATTTTAATTTCAAACGTCTGATGAATAGATGCAGGTCTATTATTATTTCAGATTCATCAAAATCAGTGGTGTGGATCAAACTTAAACGTTTACTCAGTATGCATATTTCATCAGTAGTGAGGGGCATTGATGATAGATTGATGACCTGTGTTGTTAACCACTTCGCGCCAGAGCCTGTTTTTGCCTTCGTGACCGGGCCAATTTTTTCAATTCTGACCACTGTCACTTTATGAGGTAATTACTCTGGAACGCTTCAACGGATCCACCTGATTCTGAGATTGTTTTTTTGTGACATATTGTACTTCATGATAGTGGTAAAATTTCTTCGATATCACTTGCGTTTATTTGTGAAAAAATCGGAAATTTGGCAAAAATTTTGAAAATTTTGCAATTTTCAAACTTTGAATTTTCATACCCTTTAATCAGAGAGATATGTCACACAAAATAGTTAATGAATAACATTTCCCACATGTCTACTTCACATCAGCACAATTTTGGAACCAAAATTTTTTTCTGTTAGGAAGCTATAAGGGTTAAAAGTTGACCAGCGATTTCTCATTTTTACAACAAAATTTAGAAAAACATTTTTTTAGGGACCACATCTTATTTGAAGTGACTTTGAGGAGCCTTTATGACAGAAAATACCCAATAGTGATACCATTCTGAAAACTGCACCCCTCAAGGTGCTCAAAACCACATTCAAGAAGTTTATTAACCCTTCAGGTGCTTCACAGGAATTTTTGGAATGTGGAAGAAAACAATGAACATTTAACTTTTTTTCACAAAACTGCTACTTTAGCCTCAAATTTTTAATTTTCACAAGGGCAGCCAGAAAAAATGGACCCCAAAATGTGTTGTGCAATTTCTCCTGAGCACGATGATACCCCATATGTGGTGCAAAGCCACTGTTTGGGCGCACGGCATGGCTCGGAAGGTAAGGAGCGCCATTTGACTTTTGGAATGGAAATTTGACTGGAATCGATAGCGGACGCCATGTTGCATTTGGAGAGCCCCTGAGGTGCCTAAACAGAGGAAACCCCCAACAAGTCACCCCATTTTGGAAACTAGACCCCTCAAGGAACTTATCTAGATGTGTGGTGAGCACCTTGAACCCCCAGGGGCTTCACACAATTTTATAATGTTGAAGGGTGAAAATAAAAAAACACATTTTTATCACAAAACTGCTACTTTAGCCTCAAATTTTTAATTTTCACAAGGGCAGCCAGAAAAAATGGACCCCAAAATGTGTTGCGCAATTTCTCCTGAGCACGCTGATACCCCATATGTGGTGCAAAGCCACTTTTTGGGTGCACGGCATGGCTCGGAAGGTAAGGAGCGCCATTTGACTTTTGGAATGGAAATTTGACTGGAATGGATAGCGGACGCCATGTTGCATTTGGAGAGCCCCTGAGGTGCCTAAACAGAGGAAACCCCCAACAAGTCACCCCATTTTGGAAACTAGACCCCTCAAGGAACTTATCTAGATGTGTGGTGAGCACCTTGAACCCCCAGGGGCTTCACACAATTTTATAATGTTGAAGGGTGAAAATAAAAAAACACATTTTTATGACAAAACTGCTACTTTAGCCTCAAATTTTTAATTTTAACAAGGGCAGCCAGAAAAAATGGACCCCAAAATGTGTTGTGCAATTTCTCCTGAGCACGCTGATACCCCATATGTGGTGCAAAGCCACTGTTTGGGCGCACGGCATGGCTCGGAAGGTAAGGAGCGCCATTTGACTTTTGGAATGGAAATTTGACTGGAATCGATAGCGGACGCCATGTTGCATTTGGAGAGCCCCTGTGGTGCCTAAACAGAGGAAACCACCAACAAGTCACCCCATTTTGGAAACTAGACCCCTCAAGGAACTTATCTAGATGTGTGGTGAGCACCTTGAACTCCCAGGGGCTTCACACAATTTTATAATGTTGAAGGGTGAAAATAAAAAAACACATTTTTATCACAAAACTGCTACTTTAGCCTCAAATTTTTAATTTTCACAAGGGCAGCCAGAAAAAATGGACCCCAAAATGTGTTGTGCAATTTCTCCTGAGCACGCTGATACCCCATATGTGGTGCAAAGCCACTGTTTGGGCGCACGGCATGGCTCGGAAGGTAAGGAGCGCCATTTGACTTTTGGAATGGAAATTTGACTGGAATGGATAGCGGACGCCATGTTGCATTTGGAGAGCCCCTGAGGTGCCTAAACAGAGGAAACCCACAACAAGTGACCGAATTTTACAATCTACTCCTCTATATAAATTAATCTAGTGGTGGGAAAATAAGTAGGTAAATGGTCACTAAACCCATAGATGAATTCCCACAGAGGTGTCATTTCCATAATGGGGTCACTTCAGGGGGGATTATGCTGTTCTGGCACTTTTCAGAGTACCAGAGCTAAAGAATCCCCCCTGAAGTGACCCCATTTTGGAAATGACACCCCTCTGGGAATTCATCTATGGGTTTAGTGACCATTTTAACTCGATGGATGATTTCCAGAAACAAGCACGCAATGGAAGGTTTAGATTCTGGAGAACCCCCCCTGGAAATTAAGTGAGCTCTACTCGAATATGTCATTCACTAAATGAACCAAATGTTTGAATGACAAATTGGGATACATTTTTACAGTTTAAAAACGTGGTTCTGTGTGGTAGATTTTAAAGCAGTCAGTGACGCATAAGGCTGGCAATGATGGGCATTGTGGGCAATAGTAGCGGGTATCACGCCTCATTCCTCTCTTAGTACATACACGACATCTTTTCTGGGGGTTCCTTCTTGTTTCCGTTGCTGGAATAAGTGCAATAAAATGTCGCTCAGTGAGTCTTTTCACATCCTCAGATTCTAATGGATGAGCGGGGCTAACACTTTGGAAGACAAGATTTTCAATGACCTTTTCTTGATAATCAAGAAAAGGATCTGAATTTCCTGCTTTTTTGTACAACACAAAAGAATTGTATGTGGCCACCTGAAACAAATAGATAACCAACTTTTTATACCAGGTATAGGACTTTCTTGATACCTGGTATGGCTGTAGAACCTGGTCTGCAAGGTCCACACCCCCCATGTGTTTGTTGTAGTCAATGACTGACACAGGTTTTTGCTTCGGAGTGGTGGATCCTAGTTCTACAGTGGCCCTTGTGGCATCTGTGTGGATCGAGCTGAGGACAAAAATATCCCTCTTATCCCTATATTTCAGGGCAAGCAGCTCTCCGTTGCGTACAGCCCCTGACTGCCCCTTTTGGAACTTTTGGTTGACCAATGGTTGTGGAAACCCCTGACGGTTTTTACGGATGGTCCCACAAGCCCCGATGTTGTGTTCAACCAGGCTTTTAAATAGGGGTATGCTGGTGTAATAATTGTCCACATATAGATTGTAGCCTTTTTGAAAAAATGGACTTATCAGCTCCCAAACAATTTTTGCAGATGTCCCCAGATAAGTAGGGCATCCTGGTGGGTTTAGTTGGCTGTCTTTAACCTCATATATGCGGAAAGCGGATGTGTATCCGGTTGAACTTTCGCACATTTTATAGATCTTTATTCCAAACCTTGCCCTTTTAGATGGAATAAATTGCTTGAGGTGCAGTCTTCCTTTGAATTTTACAAGGGACTCATCTATAGAAATATTTTGTGTTGGGGTGTAGAGGCTTAAGAATTTTTCTGTCAAATTTTCAATGATGGGTCTAATTTTATATAACCTGTCATGTTCTGGGGCATTTCTGGGCAGGCATTGACTATTGTCGTTAAAATGCCAAAACCGCATGAGCATTTCATAACGGGTCCTAGGCAGAATGACTGAAAACATAGGGGTGGCTTGAACAGGGTGGTTGGACCAGTAGGATCGAATGCTCGGTTTTTTAACAAGCCCCATGGCAAATGTAAGTCCTAAAAATTTTTTTATTTCCGGGACATTAGTTGGTGTCCATAAATTTGCCCTAGCATAGTAAGATCGGGGATTCTGGCTTATGAATTGGGATGCATATACATTTGTTTGCACGACAATATGCTCTAGCAAGCTGTCTGTAAAAAACAAATTAAAAAAATGAATTGGTCCAAAATCTTCCACCTCCACATTTATACCAGGAGTGGCGTTGAAATCAGGGCTGAATGGAGCAGCCGAATCCGAAGCCTCCCATCTGGGAAATGCTAGATCATGTGGCAAAGCCCCTTGTACACTGGCGTGCGCCAATTCACTAGTAGCAGGGACAGCGCTTGTACTGGGCAGTGTTCCCTGATCTGGAGACGTTTCTCCAGTAGCGCTATTTGCCCCTATTGTTGTACTGGTCCTTGGGCTTGAGGATGGACCAGAATCACTGCTCATTTCTGAGCTCTCAGTGTCGCCGCTACTAAAGCCCTCAAAATCCACATCGCCATCTGAGATTGCGCTGTCATCAGTGTCAGAACACAGCAGGGCATACACCTCCTCTGCGGTATAAGTCTGACGGGCCATTTTATTTTTAGATTTTTTGACTGGACTGAACGGACCGGACTGAATGGACGGGACTGATCTGACAGGACTGACTGACCTGACAGGACTGACTGACTGATCTGACAGGACTGACTGACTGATCTGACAGGACTGACTGACTGACAGATCTGACAGGACTGACTGACTGACAGATCTGACAGGACTGACTGACTGGACTGATCTGACAGGACTGACTGACTGGACTGATCTGACAGGACTGACTGACAGGACTGACTGACTGACAGATCTGACAGGACTGACTGACTGACAGATCTGACAGGACTGACTGACTGACAGATCTGACAGGACTGACTGACTGACAGATCTGACAGGACTGACTGATCTGACAGGACTGACTGACTGATCTGACAGGACTGACTGATAGATCTGACAGGACTGACTGACTGATCTGACAGGACTGACTGACTGATAGATCTGACAGGACTGACTGACTGATAGATCTGACAGGACTGACTGACTGACAGATCTGACAGGACTGATCTGACAGGACTGACTGATCTGACAGACTCACTAACCCTAACTCTTACTTTCTTTTTTATTTTATTTTTTTTTTACTTTCACAGTGGCAAGGCTGACACAGCTCTTGTCACACTGTTTCTCCTCTGCTCTCTCACTGAGATCGGAGGAGAAACAGTGTATTTATCAGGCAGATCGCCCGGGAAAGTTTGTTGCTAAAACAAACTTCCCTGGTGATCTCTCTGATTGGCTGGTGTGACGCTGACATCATCGAGACCTGAGCCAATCAGGTCTCAATGATGTCAGAGGTCACAGCACCGGGATCCCCGCCGCTCATGAGGTATGTGGGGGGTCCTGATCGCCGACCACCAGCTGTTACTATCTTTTAAATGCCGCGATCGCTATGGATCGCGGCATCTAGAAGATAGGAACAGGTTAACATCATGGGGACCTGATCCATTCAGGTCCCCATGATGCCACATGTCAGAGCTATCGCTCTGAACTGGTACCGCAGCGCTAGCAGGACCCTGGGGGTCCTGAGCGCTGCGGGACCACCCACCGTTTTTAAACGTCGGCGCTGCACAGAGCCCGGGCAGCGCCGACGTTTATGTACAGTGGGCGGTCCTGAACCGGTTAAACGGGATTCGGCTGATTGGATCGGCTCCTGAGCAGGTAGTTCAGATCTAAAAAACTCCCTCTCTGCGGGGTTCTCCTGTTATTTCCTCTCCCCCGAAATCCACCCCTTCCTTTTAATTTCCCCTTTTGGGTTTTGAATTTTGTATCAGTATGTGAGACCTCTGTTTCAGAGGAGGATATGTCTATCTAAGGAATATAATTCTGTCTGGTAATCGGCACCTAATATGCCTTGTATTCCCTGAATTCTTCAAGGTAATAAAGAACTTGTGTTTACACTCTTTTAGGTGGTATTGGTACCATTCTACCTTGTTCTGTAACTATGTTTCTTTTTTTGCGATGTCCAGTTCTGATGAGAATTTCTTAGTTACCTCTATTTGCTACTTAAGAGCTTCCTTTTTAGGGTGCCAACCACCATGTGAGGTAGGGGACAATATAGAATAGGGAGAGAGTAGGGAATAATATACACTTTCCTTCCCAGTTTTTTCCAAATAGTGCAGGTTGGTGGTATCACCCTACTAGCCTAGCACATGTAGGGTATCCATGCATGTGTATCTGTATCATTTCTTGACCCTAATGGGAAGCTAAGGGCCTAATCTCATTCTTGATATAGACCCCCCCCCCAACATAACTAATAAATAATGGTAAAATATCTTTGCCCAATCATTTTCTTGTTCTATACCCCATTAATATATATAACTGTGATGTACCTCTGAGACCGTCTGCCTCTTTAGAGTACCACTGTGTGTTTATAAAAATATCAGGGTAAATCCCATTTGTTTACAGTGATCCGTGACCATGTGTCTTCTTGGGGGTTTGAAGGAGCAATAAAAAATATGTGTCCCTTCACGTGGATCTCCATTTTCCAGCTGCAAACCATATAGCAGGGCATGCGTCTGAAGTACACCTGTTTATGCCGCATCGCAACATGTCTGAGGAGCAGAATATACAGTCGGTACGGAAAGTATTCAGACCCCTTTAAATATTTAATTTTGTTTCATTGCAGCCATTTTATAAGTTTTAAAAAGTTCATTTTTTTTCTCATTAAAGTACACTCTGTACCCCATCTTGACTGAAAAAAAAACAGAAATGTAGAAATTTTTACAAATTTATTAAAAAAAACAAAAACTGAAATATCACATGGTCATAAGTATTCAGACCCTTTGCTCAGACACTCATATTTAAGTCACATGGTGTCCATTTCCTTGTGATCCTCCTTGAGAGGGTTCTACTCCTTGTGCGGTAGCGCTATTGATCATGTTGAGGGGCACTCACTTCACCGGGTTAATTAAAGCACACATGCAACGTTTCCCAGTAATCTAAAGTCCAGCAGTTTATTACACATCATAAACTGCTTATAACATAGTCCATCTCAGCGGCTCGCAGGAATGTTACACATGTAATATCCTAGAGCCTTTTCAGTGGCAGCTCTGCCGGCTTGGCTTCAGAAACAGTCCTCAGCAAGGTAACAACATCAAGGTCCATATCAAGCACCGTCTTTTACCTTTGTCAGGTATAGCTGCTTCCATTAACTCTGTTCTGCCAAAGCTGTGGTTTAAGGCTCACCAGATGTGGCCTACAGGCCTTGTGCCTTCCAGGTCTAATGGTGTCTCAGGCACAGAGATCAGGTCTCTTGACTCACTGCGTTTCAAAAATCCCCCGAATATATATCCCTCTGTGCGCACAGGACCTGTGATGATGTCACAGTCGTGTGATCAGTCATTGTTACTAACTTCGTCAAGTCACATTTCCGAGTCGTAACCTTGTCAGACCCCCCTCGCTCCCAGCATTCAATATAGCAGTGCGACTCACTTGCCCTTGTATCTAAGGTCAGGTCCGACTCCGTACTGTCTCGTACTGTATTGGGTTGTTTGTATGGGCCTCTCAGACCTGAGTTACTGGAGGACTCACGACCTCTAAACCCACACCCACTATCCTCAGAACATCTTGAAAGGTCTCTAACTTCTGCTGTAGCCGTTCTATTATTTGGAGGGCCCTTTCTCTGTCTGGTCTCACAATTTATAGACGGCTGCCATCTTCTGCTGCTTAGGCGACGCTGTCTTTCCATTAACAGTCTGGCGAGATTCAACTGTTCTACCTCTTGCAGGTAGGTCACACGGTACTCCATCAGCATTCTTATATATGCAAGATTTTCTTCCGTTCCTACAGCGGAGAATGACACCATGCTGTCTTCATCCGGTATCCAGTCCTGATGATCACGTGGACTGCTTACTTTCATCACACCAGACTTCTTTACCATCATTTGCATGGCTTGGCCATTTCTCCCAATGAGCTTTCTTACCAGAGCATGAGGCACCCAGATAACTTCTTCCTGCAGACTTTGAGCTTTTCTCATAAGCTCCAGTTGTCTATTGGCTTGTTCAGTCTTCAACCGGACAATCCGCTTCGTGCAAACACATCACCAGTGCATGTCACTTAGGACAGCCACCCTCTTCACTGTGACTTCAGTTGTGGACAGGACCACCAGCTGTTTAGCTTCTGAGGTCGAGTACACCTTACAGGCTCCCACGGCCTTCCTAAACTCTTCATGCAATGACTCTCTGGTGCATTCTTCTCTCAAATCTTCGGGTACATCTATGAGGCACTTGTACCGAGAAGTTTCTGTCTAACCAGTGGTCTCCAAACGATCATCTGGCTCAGGTTTCAGGGACAACTGACTTCCAGATTCTTCACCCTGTATGCTTCCCCTTAGCTGACTCACAGCTATGAACTCAAGAATTCTCCTCTTGACATTTTCCTTCCCATACTGATCTTCTTTTAACACTTCCTCAGCTCTCCTCAGTTCCACCTTCTCATAGTATAAAGGATTAAGCGCTACTTGTTTGCCCTTTTCCTTCTCCAAGGCGGCCTCGTTCACTGATTGGTACTTTGCCAGGCGACCTTTGAGCTCGAAAACGTCTTCCTCTAGCTCAGCTACTCGCCTCTCAGCAGCCCATCTCTGAAGCTCTTCCTGCTTCAACTGCTCCTTTATCAGCAGAATTCTCTCAGCCCTCTCTGTCTCCAATGTGCCCACTCGGCACTCGACAGCCAGTCTCTCAAGCTTCTCTCGCTTCAAATGGGCTTGTAGTGTCTCCTTGAGCTCCTTGATCTCGGCTCTTACAACCACCGAATCATCCAAGCTCGCATTATTCGAGGAGGTATTTGCTTCATACCTCCCTTCTTCAGTGGCAAACTCCTGATCCTGGTCTGTGGCTTCTCCGATAGACTCCTCCATCTTTTTCCACTCAGCTTCCATCCTGCTGATTCTATCCTGAAGGCACGTCTCTGCCCTTTGCAGATCATCACAGAACGTCTTCAGTTCCTTCACCTGAGCTTCCAGTCCTAGGATCTTTCTACGGAGATCATCATTCTCATCATGGGTGTCCTGCTGAATGGTCTCAATCATTTGTAGCATGTGCTCTGCATCTGTGTCACCCCAGGCCTGGATGCCACAAACTTGTAAGGCTGTGTCTGAGAGCAGGAGGGAGGTTTTCTGGTCATGGACCATTTGCATGCAGCACCTCCTGTCCCAGGCCAGTAGGGGGAGCAGGCTGCCCCTATAAAAACTGGTACTAAGGGCAGGGTTAGGGAGACCAGGACCCACTTCTGAAGTATCCAGAACGGTTCCCAGAAGAGAGGGACAGGTCAGCTGCAGCTGAGGAGTCCAGGAGGCAAAGGAGGAACAGAAAGCCAGGGACAGAGGCGACGAGAGCCGGTACTGGCAGAGAGAGACTACACAACCGGACACTGGGGTCCGTGGCTGTCAGGGTTGCAAGCCCTGCAGCAGATAACCAACCCGCAAGGGATTTTAGGTCCCTTGGCCTAAGAAGCCTGGAGGCTCCGCCACACAGAGGGACCGGTACAGCACGGAGAAGCTACAGGTACCTAAGGCCCGAGTCGCAAGCCATACAGGCGTAGTACACGGCAAGCTCAGGGACATGGGCTATCATACCACTAAAGGGGGAGATAGTCAGCAAGGGCAGAGAGAGAGAACGGTAGGCCTACCCCCTCACCCTGACCAGTGGAGCTCGCCCGAATGCCCTCAGACACCTAGGTCCATTCCTACCCTGTACTCCTGGTGGGTCTGTGATAAGATCAGTAAAAGACTCTGGACTGCATTATTGGACTCTGTGTGGTTACTGCTGCGCCTGCACCATCACCCCCAGCATCCTACTACCTGCCCTGAGGCTACACTCCTCCCGTGGGGAGTTGTACTATTCCCCGCTGCATCCCCAACACCAGTCTCAGCGGTCTGCCTTGCAGCGGCGGTCCTCCCTGACCGCAATCCACGGGTGGCGTAGTCGGACATTACCTAAAACATATAAAAGACTGCCACTGGTCTGACTAGCCTGAGCCACGGGACCGGGTCGCCACTACGACTCCCAGCATTGCCCTGAAGTCCGGTCTCGAGTGCCCCACGGCCCAGGGGGCGAGTCACATCAGCCTTATCATCCTCTAATTTTTTCTTAACCTTGAGGAGATCCTCATAGTCCCTCTTGGTTTATTGCAGGTCCCTATTGTATTCATCATACTCCTTGGATTCACGCAGCTCCCAGTTGAACTGTTCGCGCAGTTTTTCTAGGTCTTGATCGCGTCCAGAAACTTCGTCCTTCAGCGCCCCTTTTAAGGCAGATAGCTCCCTATCCCGCTGGTGTAGACCCTCGTCCAGCCTTTGCTTCTTCTGCATCAGCTGCTTCACCTGCTCTTGAAATCTCTGCATTTCCTTTCTTGTGACCTCTGCTTCCTCCGCATCCACATAGCCTTTCTTCACTTGGTTCAGCTCTGACTGCACCAGGGAGAAACGATTTTTCATTTCATTCAGCTCATCTTCAGACTCCTCTTTCTCAAGCTTCAACTGCAAAACCTCCTCCTTGGTTTTGCTGAGGTCCTCTTTATTTTTCTGGAACATTTCCTTCCATTGGTTGATTTCCTCTCTGCTTTCCTCCAGTTCTCACTGCAAGTTCCACAAAATCTGGTTTATTTTCTGCCGCTCAGACTCCAGGCTCAGCTGGTCCTGGGACACATTCTCCATGTTTTTCCTTAGTTGCTGTACATCACTCTGATACTGCTGCCTGAAAGGCTCCAGCTCTTGGTCATGATTGGCCACCTCCTCTTTCAGCGCTCCCTTCAGGGCTGTCAGTTCCTGAACCTTCTGTCTCAGTAGATCATCCTGCTTGTACTGAATCTACAGAACTGCATCCAACTCTTCCTCCTGGTCTTCTTTATTATCTGATACTGTACCAGAGGTTGCTACTGGCAGCATCACCTCCTCTTCCATCCTGATCTCCTCTGCTTCTAAACGAGAATCCACACTCGGAATAAAGGCACACAGCATTGCATTTTCTTTATTTACCCTTTCAGCAAAGACTACAGGAGCAAATTTTGTGGCCCTTGTACCTTCGACGACGAAAGTGGGACTTTCTCACCTCATTTAACTCCTCCTGACTGAACTCTCTTTCTACTTTCATAGTGTCACTCCCCATGGTGTCAACCCCTTCTACTGGAGCTACCCAGTTATCAACGGTTGAATTGTCATTTTTAGGCGGTACCAACACACGACCGGTAACCGATTCTGGTTTTGTATGCCCCACCCCCTTTTGAGACTCCACCCCTTTTGGACAACCACACCTGTAGGGGGTGCTTTAAAAAAAAAAACGCCATAGTCTTAGGACCCAGTTCACAAAATATCTTAGTACCTCCCTGGGCACTCTGGGATAGTGCCGGCGACACAGGAGAACTCAAGGAATGGTCCGCTGCCGCCATTCTGTAATGTGCCAACAGCTCCTGCCGTTCCAGCACCATGTCCTGTTGCCATTTCCCAAATACCTGCTGCAATTTTAACAGGCACTTTAATCGCTCAATAGCTTCAGTCTCATTTTCTGCTCCATTCACAGCCATCTTTATCAGCTCCTGCATTTCTTTAGCACACTCTATTTTGCTGAAGAGCGTTTGCAGCCGGTCATCTAACCCTTTCTCCATTCCGTCTGGGGATACTGCTCCATTCATAGCCATCACAGTACGCTGTTCACACCAGACACTTCACACCGCTCTCCCCGGAAAAATTTTCGTGGCCCCACCAAGCCACAGCAAACCAGATTTGAGTGCGATGACAATTTTCATAACCCCGCCGAGTTACAGCCAGAAGCTTTAATCTTCGTGGCCCCGTCGAGCCACAGTCAGATGCTTGCATCCATATTGGTCGTCCTGTGCCGTTACCCCTTGCAACCAGACTGCAGTTAACCGCATTCTCTAACCAATTGTGAGGTAGCGCTATTGATCATGTTGAGGGGCACTCACTTCACCAGGTCAATTAAAGCACACATGCAATGTTTTCCTGTAATCTAAAGTCCAGCAGTTTATTACACATCATAAACTGCTTATAACATAGTCCATCTCAGCGGCTCGCAGGAATGTTACACACAAAATATCCTAGACCTTTTTCAGTCGTAGCTATGCCAGCTTGGCTTCAGAAACAGTCCTAAGCCAAGTAACAACATCAATGTCCATATCAAGCACGGTCTTTTACCTTTGCCAGGTCTAGCTGCTTCCATCATCTCTGTTCTGCCAAAGCTGTGGTTTAAGGCTCACCAGATGTGGCCTACAGGCCTCGTGCCTTCCAGGTCTAAAGGGGTCCCAGGCACAGAGATCAGGTCTCTTGACTCACTGCGTTTCAAAACCCCCCCGAATATATATCACTCTGTGCACACAGGACCTGTGATGAGGTCACAGTCATGTGATCAGTCACCTGAAGGGGAGGTACGTGGTGAGCCAGAACACACCCCCTCAGACATTTTGGCAATGCAGCAAGCCGCTACATTACATCCTTCATTGGAGTCCAGCTGTGTTTAATTAAACTGATAGGACTTAATTTGGAAAGGCACACACCTCTCTATATAAGACCTCACAGCTCACAGCGCATGTGTAACATCCCTGGCGGCGTGCTGACATGGCTTACCATCACCCAATATGCAAGACCACCAACTTACCTACCAGTCCAGGCTGCACACTATGCTCCTCTACCTGCTGTGTGCATGTCTCTTGTCTGCTGGCTTAGAGCGGCGGCGCTGGCACTTCCTGATTCTTAACCCTCAACTGGTGAGGTGGGGTTTTTGTCACGCAACTGGTCATGTGGGGTTTCCTATAACCCAGTGTTTAGAAATCTCTTATTTTTACAGAAAATTCAAAGATCACGTTTGTTTTAATCGTTTTCTTATTGCCGATTGATTACACATGAGTATAACAAATTGTTGACATCCACGAATGGATGGAAGCTAATGAGACACGGATCCTCATACCAGCATTTTTCAATGAATGGCAGCCGAACAAAAATTCCCTGGGTTGTGGCAAACCCCACCTCACCAGTTGAGGGTTAAAGTTACAGTGTGCACAGTCCTAATGTGTCCCCAGCCTATTGCTGTGAGTCACTGGATACTTAAACCTCCTCCACCCAGTGGGGGGTGCCTGAGCAACACTTTCTTTCGGTGTGTTCTGTGCAACTGAGTAGCCAGGTCCTGTCCTGTATCTGTGACTTCTAGTCTGTATCTGCCACCCCGGGGGCTGAGAACCCAGGCCCGTTACCTGCATCTGTGACTTCTATTTTTTTCCGCCACTCTGGGGGCTGTATGCACAGGCTTGTTCCTGTATCTCTTTCCAGTGTCAGTTCCGGTCTGAACTGTGTCCTAGCACGTTACCTGTTTGTCTCTATGTCCGATCCTTCCCTTTTCCTGCAGAGTCTGAACCAGTACTTAACTCCTACTCATTGTCTCTGTACTTCTGTTTGTGAGTTTTGTGTCCACTCACTACTTCATTGCAAGTACCTTGTGTGTATCTGGTTCTGCTTGTCCCTTTTCCCTGCCTTTGTATCTACCGCCTGTGTTCCAGCTATCTTCCTGTGTTTCCCAGTCTGTTCCATGTGAACAGAGCGCTGTTTTGTCTGTCCGCACCTGCGGCTCTGCTCTGCTCCGCTTGTCATCTGCATCTGCGACTCTGCTCCGCTTGTCCTCCGCACCTGCGGCACTGCTCTGCTCCGCTTGTCCTCCACTCCTGCGGCTCTGCTCCTGTATTCAAGTCTGTACTGGTCCCTAACCAGCCTGTTTACCTACCTGTCAGTACCTGCCTGTCTGTATACCAGCCGTGCCTGCCAGTACCCGCCCGTTTGCATACCAGCCAAACCTGTCCTTTCCTGCATTCCCTGGTGTGGGTCAACAGCTGTGTGACCGAGGTCTGACCTGGAGTAGCACCCGGGCCACCTCCCTCATCCCTCCTCAGACTACGGAGTCGATTAAGCCGCCGTGTGTCCATGGTCGGATCTTGCAAGGCACATAGTCACGCCCCTCCAGGCACTCCTCGGTTCGTGGCCCAGTGGAACCACTAACCACGCTCACGCCAAACTGTCCGGGCGTGAGCGTAACAGCATGTCAGACCAAATGAGAATCATGAGCTCAAAGGAACTGCCCAAGGAGCTCAGAGACAGAATTATGACAAGGCACAGATCTGGTCAAAGTTACAAAAGAATTTCTGCATTACTCAAGGTTCCTAAGAGAACAGTGGCCTCCGTAATCCTTAAATGGAAGAAGTTTGGGACCACCAGAAGTCTTCCTAGACCTGGCCGTCCAGCCAAATTGAGCAATCGTGGGAGAAGAGCCTTGGTGAGAGAGGTAAAGAAGAACTCCAAGATCACTGTGGCTGAGCTCCAGAGATGTAGTAGTGAGGTGGGAGAAAGTTCAAAGTCAATTATCACTGCAGCCCTCAACCAGTCGGGCCTTTATGACAGAGTGGCCCGACGGAAGCCTCTGCTCGGTGCAAGACATATGAAAGCCCGCATAGAGTTTGCTCAGAAACACATGAAGGACTCCCAGACTATGAGAAATAAGATTCTCTGGTCTGATGAGACAAAGATAGAACTTTTTGGTGATAATTCTAAATGGTATGTATGGAGAACACCAGGCACTGCTCATCACCTGCCCAATACAATCCCAACAGAGAAACATGGTGGTGGCAGCATCATGCTATGGGGGTGTTTTTCAGCTGCAGGGACAGAACGACTGGTTGCAATTGAAGGAAAAATGAATGCGGCCAAGTACAGAGATATCCTGGATGAAAACCTCTTCCAGAGTGCTCTGGACCTCAGACTTAGCCGAAGGTTCACCATCCAACAAGACAATGACCCTAAGCATACAGCTAAAATAACAAATAAGTGGCTTCAGAACAACTCTGTGACCATTATTAACTGGCCCAGCCAGAGCCCTGACCTAAACCCAATTGAGCATCTCTGGAGAGACCTGAAAATGGCTGTCCACCAACGTTCACCATCCAACCTGATGGAACTGGAGAGGATCTGCAAGGAAGAATGGCAGAGGATCCCCCAATCCAGGTGTGAAAAACTTGTTGCATCATTCCCAAGAAGACTCATGGCTGTACTAGCTCAAAAGGGTGCTTCTACTTAATACTGAGCAAAGGGTCTGAATACTTATGACCATGTGATATTTCAGTTTTTCTTTTTTAATAAATTTGTAAGAATTTCTACATTTCTGTTTTTTTTCAGTCAAGATGAGGTGCAGAGTGTACTATAATGAGAAAAAAAATAACTTTTTAGAATTCACCAAATGGCTGCAATGAAACAAAGAGTGAAAAATTTAAAGGGGCCTGAATACTTTCTGTACTCACTGTAGGAGGTTACAACCCTTCTACCTTGTATCTCGAGTCTGGGGGGCAAGGACAAGGATTGTGAGCCCTGGACACTGTTACCATGGGGCGTCGCCTTAGGCATCGCTTCTGGAACCAGTGAGTTCCAGCGGCCATGTCCTGCGTTTCACAGACCGGAAGTGAGATCTTCGGACTGGAAATGCGTCACGCACTGTAGACGGAGCCACAACAGCGCAGTGTTGGTTTAAAATGGAGACAGTGAGGTGAGTGCCTCTACTGCAACATTGAGCACGTTATCCCACAAACGTGTCTGTAATGATATTACCGTCTACACGGCAGGAATAAGTACCTCCCCTGATGAATCAATGTGTTTGAAGAAACGTGTCAGGAGAATGGAGGAAATGAATGAACTAGGGAACCGGCATGGTATATCCTCAACTTGGGTGAGATTATTCCCTTTTTTTTCCTACGTTGGTGAATAGTCACATGTGTGCACACAGTTACACCAATACCCCATTATTGTGCATACAGGGTGACAGTGGTATGTTGAGATCATAGCCCTATGTCGCTGAATGTATGTAGCTGCACCTATAAGAGTGTTATCCCCTTTGACCAAAGTGGACAGGTTTATAGAGGATGTCTGACTGATATATGCTAATTATTGTCATCCTACATAAATACCTGAGAAAAGGCATAATATGCTCCACAGTTGAAGAAAGGGACCGGGGTTCCACTAGTAACCACTTGAATGCTCACCTAGTTTGAATGAGCATTGCCATTTCTGAACTAAGGTACATAGAAAAACTGTTCAATAGTACACACGTGGTCAAAATTATTGGTTCCCCTCGTTTAATGAAAGAAAAACCCACAATGGTCACAGAAATAACTTGAATCTGACAAAAGTAATAATAAATTAAAAATGATTAAAATGAACAAATGAAAGTCAGTCATTGCTTTTCAACCCTGCTTCCACAGAATTTAAAAAAAAATTAAGCTCATGAAGTAGAAATGATGGTACTCTTAACTTAATATTTTGTTGAACAAACTTTTAAGGCAATCACTGATATCAAACGATTCCTGTAACTGTCAATGAGACTTCTGCACCTCTCGACAGGTGTTTTGGCCCACTCCTCATGAGCAAACTGCTCCAGTAGTCTCGTGTTTGAAGGTTGCCTTTTCCAGACGGCATGTTTCAGCTCTTTCTAAAGATGCTCAATAGGGTTTAGGTCAGAGCTCATAGAAGGCCTCTTCAGGATAGTCCAATGTTTTCCTCTTAGCCATTCTTGGGTGTTTTTAGCTGTGTGTTTTGGGTCATTATCCTGTTGCAAGAATCATGACCTGCAACTGAGACCAAGCTTTCTGACACTGGGCAGCACATTTCTCTCTAGAATCCCTTGATCGACTTGAGATTTCATTGTACCCTGCACAGATTCAAGACATCCTGTGCCAGATGCAGCAAAGCAGCCCCAAACATAACAGAGCTTCCTCCATGTTTAACAGTAGGGACAGTGTTCTTTTATTGATATGATTCAAGGGGTTGTCCACTACTATGGAAAATAGCCCAATGTATTTTTATGATGAACAGAAGCTTCTTTGTAATTACCTTCCTCTGCTGTTTCTGCCTGTGAGCAACGCTATCACTGGCCACTCACAGGCAGCACGTGACCCCCGCTGAGGTCATGTCAAGTGAGGCGTGACTCAACGCTGGGATCCCCGCGGTGGCTGCTGGGTTGTGGGCAGGGTTACCCCCGCGTCACACTCTGCATCCACCACTTGCTTTCCCAATGAATGGGGAGAGGAAGAGCACGCGGTGGATGCCGGGTGTGATGCGCGGGGTAACCCCGCCCACAACCCAGCAGCCACCATGGACCGCAGAAGAGGGACCCTCGGCTGCAGCCTGAACTTGTCAGCACCGAATGCAGCTGGGGGTCACGTGATGCCTGTGAGCAGCCAGTGATAGCGCCGCTCACAGGCAGAAACAGCAGAGTAAGGTATTTACAAAGAAGCTTCCAGTCATCATAAAAATACATTGGACTATTTTCAATAGTAGTGGACAATCCCTTTAATTTTTCTGTCCGTGAACATAGACATCTGTCCATGGGACATTCTCCCAGTAGCTTTGTGGCTTGTCAACATGTAGTTTGGCAAATTCCAGTCTGGCTTTTTTATGACTTTTTTTTCAACAATGATGTTCTCCTTGGTCGTCTCCCATGAAGTCCACTTTGGATCAAACAACGACGAATGGTGCGATCTGACACTGATGTTCCTTAAGCTTGAAGTTCACCTTTAATCTCTTTAGAAGTTATCCTAGGCTCTTTTGTTACCATTAGTATTATCCGTCTCTTTGATTTATCATCAATTTTCCTCCTGCGGCCACGTCCAGGGAGGTTGGCTACAATCCCATGGATCTTAAATTTCTGAATAATATTTGCAACTGTAGTCACAGGCATATCAAGCTGCTTGGAGATGGTCTCATAATCTTTACCTTTAACATGCTTGTCTATAAATTTCTTTCTAATCTCCTGAGACAACTCTTTCCTTTGCTTCCTCTGGTCCATGTTGAGTGTGCTACACACCATGTCACCAAACAGCACAGTGAGTATATGTAACCCTATATACAGGCCCACTGGCTGATCATAAGATTGTAGACACCTGTGATGCTAATTAGTGGACACAACTTCATTTAACATGTCCCTTTTGTCACATTATTTTCAGGGGTACTATCATTTCTGTCCAGGCCTATTTCATGAGTTTATTTTTTTTTTAATTCTGTGGAAGCAGGGTTGAAAAGCAATGACTGACTTTCATTTGTTCATTTTCATAGATTTTTAATTTATTATTACTTTTGTCAGATTCAAGTTATTTCTGTGACCATTGTGGGTTTTTCTTTCATTAAACGAGGGGAACCAACAATTTTGACCACGTGTGTATATAAGGATATGAGCATTTATTGTACAGTTTGTGGCCACCCCTAGCTGGTCAGTAAATTGTTATTTGTACCTGCTGTGTGTTTGGCTGCATGTCCAGTGACAATTGGTTTTGGAATACTGGCACTATTCTAAGCACCTACTGGTCACTGAGGTGACCTACCTCATCTCTGTTGATATTTGTTATTGGCGTTTTTAGGTGATTTTTATTGAGGTTTTTTAATCAATTCTAATAAAAATATATTTTTAATTAGTCCAATTGCAGCTTTTCTTGACTTAAATCTGTTTGGGCATCTACCCCTTGCTTTTTTGACTATATTTTATGCATCATAGATACAGTCATTACATTAGTAGACACATAATTACCGCCCTTGTATTTCAGTTTGCCTTCATATTGTGGCAGCCGTGGATCATAAAAATGAGAACTGACATATACAACTACCTGAGTGCTATAAAATAAAGACACAAGGAGACAGAGCATTAATTTTAAACATTTTATTAAATAAAATGTTTACCCCTACCTAAAGCCAATGATCCAGAAGAAGGCAAAAAACCTGGACACGTTCAGCCAATGTGTGTCACAGGGAAAAAATTCCTTCTTGACCCCGAGAAAAGGCGATCAGTTCAAGAACCCTGGACCAAGGCCATACTACAACTAACTAACTGATATATAGAGCAATGACTCGTTTCCGGAGAGCAGATCTTCTTTGTCCTGGTAACACGCCTCACCTCTCCTTATCAGATCGGACTCTGAGCTTATAGCTTGTCTACGTTGATCTCCCCTGTAAAAATACAGAACACTACACCCCACAAACACTACACCCCACAAACACTACCCCCCACAAACACTACCCCCCACAAACACTACACCCCACAAACACTAGACCCCACAAACACTACACCCCACAAACACTACACCCCACAAACACTAGCCCTTCGGATACAGACATAGGGCAGTTATATCATATCAGGTCCCTTATACAATTAGGTTAGACAGCAGACACCTATGTAATATGATGTCATGATGCACTGATTCCAGAATTAGATCTATATAATCAGTATATAATGACCTCATAAGACAACAAATATTATCTACAGACATATTAAATGATTAACACTAAATAATCCCGTGGCTCTTGTTAGATTCTTCAGTCTTCCTTCCAGGATCCAGATATTCTTCCTGGTAAGAAAAAAATAATACAAGACGGATCAGGCAAAGACCCATAGAAAATCAGTCATATATATATATTGTACTTTATGCCCCCTTTTCTTTGCATTTTTAAATTTTGATGTAGATACTTAAAAATGGTGCAAGAAATGTAATTTATAAAAAATCGTGGAAACTATATATATATATATATATATATATATATATATATATATATATACACATATATACAGTGTATATATATATATATATATATATATATATATATATATATATATGTAAAATACAGTAAAATAAATTAATATGTGTCCCCCAATGTATCTACACCAACCTCTCTCCCATGTGGGGGACTAAGGGTAGATTTTTTTTTGCCTCAAAAATCCGAAATTAAAATGACAGAACCACCACCAGCAATCTGTGGCAGCCACCTATACCACTGCAACTGTCAATGACCGAAGTAGCACATGCAGGGTCTCCATCCAAGGTCCCATCTTGTTGCTGACCTCTGTGATAGCCCCAGGGATGTCCCCATGTTTGCTGCATAGAACTCTCAGTGTCCAACATTCCGCTGTGTGACCTCACAAAGAACCTTCATCACCCAAGTCTAGAGATTCTGCCAGGAAGGACTGGAGAAAGCTAGAACCTTACAGCCACAATCTGTAGACTTGGAGGATCGATGTCCATGTTGGCGCTAAGTTCACTAACTTAAATCCCTGTAAAGTTTCTCATTTACCTGTATCCTCAATCCAGGAACTTCCAATCTCCTCGTCTCATCTCCTGAAATGAGAATCTGTGTCCTCGATCCTGGATCCTCTGCTCTCCTTGTCTTCATCTCTTGAAATGATCATTTGCCCCCTGAACACCCGTTTATATAGACCCACAGTCATTGTGACATCATGCTGTGAGGTAACAATGGCCTCCTGGATTTGATGATGTCACATATGACCATGAGTGATATCTCCACAGGTATTAATTAATGTTAATAACAAGTAGTAATAATATGGCAGATCACATTGGTTAGCATCAAGGCTGTAGGAGCAGGACGAATAAGGAAAAGTTCCCAAAAAGTAAAATGCATTTACTGCGACTGAAAAAAGTAAATGACTTTATATTGCTTCAAATGTAATTAAATTCTATTCTCTATGACAACACTACACTGTTACCATAGGAACAAAGACCTATAGCCCATAGCAACCAGTCCAATTCCAGCTTTAGTGTATTTAAGGCCTGAAATCAAGAACATTGAGTGTTTTGTTTGCTGGTGATACATCTAGCAATGGACAAATGACAGGTAAGAGCAGGAATCACTGTCTATGAGAGAAACCATTCCCATTGTTACATATTTTCACACATTTTGTAAGTGCAGGAACTATGGACATTCCAGTTTTTGTGAAACAACAACTCCCAGCATTCACAGGATAAATATGAACAAAAGTTCAAGAATTTCTTTTTATTTCTTTCATGGCATTCGCCGTGCGGTATAAGCAGGGCTGGCTCCAGGTTTTCGTGGGCACTGGGCGAAAGAGTCTCAGTGGGCCCCTTTTACACATACCACGATTCATGACACACAGATGCCACAGAAAAATATATATATATAATACAATGCAGAAGATTTCACTTCTTGCATTACATGACCGATATCTATTGTAATTTCTAAAATAGCTCAGAAACCGGCGAATTGAATACTGGCCCCCAAAAAATGCTCCATACAGGATACTGGCCCCCATATAACGCTCCATAAAGGATACTGGCCCCATTATAACGCTCCATATAGGATACTGGCCCCATATAACGCTCCATACAGAATACTGGCCCCCATATAACGCTCCATGCAGGCTGTGCCCCAACATAATGCTCCATGCAGGCTGTTTCCCCCACATAATGCCTTATGCAGGCTGATCCCCCCATATAATGCCCCATGCACGATGTCACCCCCCCTTATAATGCCCCATGCATTATGTCACTCCCCCTTATAATGCCCCATGCAGAATGTCACCCCCCTTATAATGCCCCATGCATTATGTCACCCCCTTATAATGTCCCATGCAGGATGTCACGCACGCTTATAATGCCCCATGCATAATGTCACCACCCCTTATAATGCCCCATGCAGGATGTCACTTTCCCCCCATATAACGCCCCATGCAGGATGTCACCTCTCTCCCCCCTCCCTTATAATTCCCCATGCCTCCATACATTAAAAAAAATAAAATAAAATACTCACCTAACTACTCACCTGCTGCCGATGCTCTGGACTCCAGCATCGCCGGCGTCTTCCCACTCTGCGCTGTGACGGCTCAGGAGAGAGCGCGGTGGAAAGACGTCACCGCACCCTCTGACCTGAGACGTCACAGTGCTGCCAGCTGCGGAAGACATCGGACCTGCTGCGGAAGCACAGGGAGAGGTAAGTATTGTGCCGCCGGCTGACGGGGCCCTGAGCAAGCGGGGGGAGCGGGAGCTGACACCACCCTCCTCCGCTCACGGGTCCCATAGCGCAGCGGGTGAGTGAGCCTGCTCAGGGCCCCGGCACTTGCCCGCGTGCTCCGGGTGCTGGCGCCGGCCCTGGGTATAAGTGATACGATGGCTTTATTCTGTAGGTCAGTACGATTACAGCGATACCAGATTAATATAAGATTTTTAATGTTTTCCTGCTTTTACACACAAAACATTTTTTTGGGGTGCATAATATTTTATTGAACCCTTTTTATTCATCAGTATGTATAACATACCACCATACACTCGTCCTAATTTTTCAGCATCGGACCAATTTTTTATACGCTAGTATGACTCCAGCCTTAAGTTTCCAAACTGATAGCCCTGTAACCGATCACTTTATTGAGCTCTGTCCAGTTTGCCTTATATACTCCCTGCTGACATCAGCCGATAGACCTGTATGAGCGTGTTCGGAGAGGTCTGGGCATGTACGTTGGAATATTTCCAATATATAATGCATTAACATTATAAGTGAATATCCTTTGCATGTATAACTTAAAATCTAAATGTGTCAGGAAAATTCGGAGTTCATGTTTGGAATCAGCGCATTCAATTTAGTGTAAATCACAATAAATCAAATGTTTTTCTCTCAGTAGCAAAATCATTGTTGGCATGTACTTACTTTTCTAATGTGGCCACTAACCATTAATACAATAACCTTAGTAATCCAGATAATAGATTATCTGCTTGAAGATGGGGTGTAGAAACTCCAGAAGGAGATTAACTTGCCTTATCATCTTTTTACAAATACCTACAACTTAGGCACACATATTAGACCCAGTCAACTATGACAAGGATGCTAATACACAATCACTTTATCCCAGATATGATCATATCTGTGAACCACACACATGGTTTAATTTCTACTAAATATTAATAACTTCTGTGACCTTGCATAGATGAGAACCCTCTGACAGTTAAAGGTTTATTCTCATCTCCAAGATCATAACTCAATGTGTATTAGTTGTAATAATAATATTAGCGAATTCCTCCAATTCTAAATGTAGTATAGTTCTTCTGATTCACTATGTTGCTTACCCCATGTACAGATCATGGCAACATCTTAGGTATCCATGTGTCACGCAAGATGTGGGAAAGACATAGTGATTCACCCCCTGGGCCGCGTGGGGAACCCGGAACCGGGCCTTTGGTGGGATGCTGGGGGTTGTTGTCACCGTGGCGATGACCCGGTCCCGTGGCTCAGGGTGGTCAAACCAGTGGCAGTCTATTGATATGGTTTTCATTATTTTCAAATGTCCGACTACGCCACCCGTGGTTTGCGGTCAGGATGAACCGCCGCTGCAGGGCAGACCGCTGGGCCTGATGTTTGTGAGCAGCACAGGGATTGTTAGAACCTTGCTCTTAGGTTTTTTCCTTTGCTGGTCACATGACCTTGTTGGCCTATTTAATCCTGCTCCGCCCTTCTGGCTTTGCTGGACTTCATTGTATAACTACTTTCTAGCTAGCCTGTGCTCTGTATCTAACTCTGTTAGTTTGCTTGGTCTTCGGACCTCTATGTTCTATATATTTTGTTTGTTCGTTTGTCTGCTACTATTTCTGTTAGGAGGGGTCCCATTTTCCTCCCAGTCCTTAGTACTTGTAGGGATTCCTTCCCCACATCTATAGGTCTCCGTACAGACTAGCTTAGGACTTTAGCAGGTCTGATCGCAGGATCAAACCAGGGGAGGAGTCCTGAGGAGATCATTTGCATATTCCCACTGCATTTTGGGGTAAGTGAAGAGTCTCCGCGAGCTCAAAGAACACTGGATTTTGGCTGTTGGAGCTGAAAAGAGGACATCGGTAAACCAGGGGAGGAGTCCTGAGGAGATCATTTGCATATTCCCACTGCATTTTGGGGTAAGTGAAGAGTCTCCGCGAGCTGAAAGAACACTGGATTTTGGCTGTTGGAGCTGAAAAGAGGACATCGGTAAACCAGGGGAGGAGTCCTGAGGAGATCATTTGCATATTCCCACTGCATTTTGGGGTAAGTGAAGAGTCTCCGCGAGCTCAAAGAACACTGGATTTTGGCTGTTGGAGCTGAAAAGAGGACATCGGTAAACCAGGGGAGGAGTCCTGAGGAGATCATTTGCATATTCCCACTGCATTTTGGGGTAAGTGAAGAGTCTCCGCGAGCTCAAAGAACACTGGATTTTGGCTGTTGGAGCTGAAAAGAGGACATCGGTAAACCAGGGGAGGAGTCCTGAGGAGATCATTTGCATATTCCCACTGCATTTTGGGGTAAGTGAAGAGTCTCCGCGAGCTCAAAGAACACTGGATTTTGGCTGTTGGAGCTGAAAAGAGGACATCGGTAAACCGCGCGCCAGCATTTTGAAGCTTTTTTTTAAGCTTTTTTCACTGTTTTCAGAACATTAACAATAAGAACATGGAAGAGTCCAGGAGCCATTTGGTGAGCTGCATATCCTGCTACATGTTCACAGACTTGCCAGTGGAAAAGCCAAACTTCACATGCCAGAAATGCAAGCTTGTGTCCCTGTTGGAGGAAAAGTTGCGAAATCTAGAAGAGAGGTTAACTACCTTGAAAATCATTAAGGAAGGTGAAGAGTTCTTAGACAGAGCAGAATTATCTCTTCATGATTCAGAAAGAGAAGAAATTCGAACTGCACCTGACGAAACAGAGGAATGGAAGCCTGTGACCCACAGAAGCAGGAGGATCGAGAGGCAGTCAGCACCCATACTGCTCAGGAACCAGTACCAGGCTCTCACGCAGGAGAACCAGGAAGAAATACAGCAAAATAAGACTTTGCCAGCAATGAATAACCTTGTAAGCCCTCAGAATCCTCCTGGATGGAGAAAGAAGAATGTTGTGAAGAAAAAACGGAGAGTGGTGGTCATGGGGGATTCCCTGTTAAGAGGAACAGAGGCCGCTATCTGCAGACCAGACATAACCTCAAGAGAAATGTGCTGTCTTCCAGGAGCAAAAATTAAAGATGTGTCTGACAGGATATCAAGACTCTTCAGACCTATAGATCACTACCCATTCCTGCTAATACATGTGGGAACAAATGACACCGCAAGAAAGGACCTGGAAACCATCTGCAGTGACTTTGAAGACTTAGGCAAGAAAGTGAAAGAATTGGGAGCGCAGGTGGTCTTCTCATCCATCCTCCCAGTGGATGGCCATGGAACAATGAGGTGGAATAAGATTCTACAGGTGAACAACTGGCTACGTCGATGGTGCCGTCAACAAGGATTTGGATTTCTGGATCACGGAATGAATTACCTATACGATGGACTACTTGCTAGAGATGGGGTGCACCTTACGAAGACTGGAAAACATGTATTTGGAAGTCGCCTTGCTACACTCATCAGAAGAGCTTTAAACTAGAACAATGTGGGAAGGGAAGCAAAAGGCCTGAAAAAGCCATACAGCTGACAAATACTATTGAGATCTCTGCTACTGGAAGTGGAAAGGAAGAACTGTTATGCACACGCCCGGGCTAGCGGCGTGTGCGTGTGATTGGTAGTGATTCCACTGGACCCTGCCGGAGAGTGAATGCCTGGAGGGGCGTAACTAGGTATTCACCCGATCCGACCAGGGTCGCACGACGGCATACGACGCCAGTGCACCAAGGAGGAACCGAGCAGAGGGACCAGGTGCTACTCCAGGACAGACCCCGGACACGGCTGTTGACCCACACAGGGGAATACAGGAACAGACTGGTAGGCTGGCACACAGACTGGTGGGTATAGGCAGGCACGACTGGTATGCAGGCAGGCGGGTAAGCAGGCAGGGGGGTAAAGGCAAGCACAGCTAGAGTGCAGACAGGGAGGCACTAGCAGGTAGGAACACAGGCGGGATAGGACCCAGTACACTCCGGGACACAGGAACAATACAGGCAAAGGGGTACAGGCAGGGCAGGACAGGACTGCCGGAGCAGCGGGCAGAACAGGACTGCCGGAGCAGCGGGCAGAAGCAGGGCAGGACAGGACTGCCGGAGCAGCGGGCAGAAGCAGGGCAGGACAGGACTGCCGGAGCAGCGGGCAGAAGCAGGGCAGGACAGGACTCTGTTCACACGGAACAGACAGGAAGGGAAAGACAGAGCCAGACACCCACAGGGTACTTGCAGTGAAGTAGCGAGTGGACCACAAACTCACAAACGGGAGTACAGAGACAACAGGCAGGAGTTAGGTACGAGTTCAGACTCTGCAGAAAAAGGAAGGGAACGGACATAGAGGCAAAACAGGTAAAGGATAGGAGAGAGTTCAGACTGGAACTGAGTGTACGGAGGAGACCGACACTGCAGCGGGATACAGGAGCGGGTCTGGGAATACTGCCCCCAGAGAGGCGGGACGAACAGGCAAGGAGCGTGTTCAGACAGGACAGACAAGATACAGGAGCGGGTCTAGGTAATCGGCCCCTAGAAGGCGGGAGGAAGAGGCTAGGAGCGTGTTCAGACAGGACAGACAAGATACACAAAAAGGACTCAGTTCAGACACGGGAACTAATACCGCAAAGCAGGAGACATACAGGACTCAGTTCAGACACGGGAGCTGATACCGCAAAGCAGGAGACATATAGGACACAGTTCAGACACGGGAGCTGATACCGCAAAGCAGGAGACATACAGGACTAAGTTCAGACAGGCCTGGAAATACAGCCTCCAGGAAAGGCAGACAAGGAAACAAAGACGGGACCTGGCACCTTCAGAGTGCAAGCACACACTGAAGGAAACACTATGCTCAGGCAGGGATAGAAGGGAGCTGCTGAGCTATATACCAAGTGTCAGACAGCAATAGGCTGAGGACGCACAAGGGGTGTGACCCACAGCAGGTACAAAAGGCAGGAAGTGATCGGGCGCCGCCCTTAAGCGGCAGAAACAGACACAAACAGACAGCATGGAGGGAAGCCAGAGAGACATTCTGGACAGGAGATCAAGTGCGCCCTCTTGCACAGTGGGAGATGGACCACCATGCAAGGACGCCGCCAGGTATGTTACAGTACCTCCCCCCTTACGCCCCCTCTTCTTCAGGCCTGCCAGAATCTTCCGCAGGGAATTCGAGGACCAGTCGTTCACTGGGTTGGAGGGGGACAGAGACTTGAGGGTAATCTCTGCTTCGAGGTACATCTTGTCAAGCTCACAGGAAAAAATAGACGGGTTATCAGGTACATAATGAGGAAAAGTCACTGTCGCTTTGTTATCTGGTGGTATCCCGGAGGATTCAGGAAACAACTGGAGGTCCTCCGCCGGGTCAGAAGAGTGCAGAGGCTCAGAGAAAACAACTGCTTCAGAGTACACTAGGTCGGACTCACTGGAGGAAGCAGGCGAGGTATCGGGTACCGAGTATAGGAAAGTCTCTGTCCATTCACCACCAGGTGGCACCCCGAAGGGTTCTGAACACAACTGGAGGTCCTCCGCCTGGTCGGAGGGGTGTAGAGACTCGGGAGTAACCTCTGCTTCGGAGTACACTAGGTTGGACTCACTGGACGAAGCGAGCGAGGTATCAGGTACAGAGTATAGGAGAGTCTCTGTCCTTTCACCACCAGGTGGCACCCCAAAGGGTTCTGAACACAACTGGAGGTCCTCCGCCTGGTCGGAGGGGTGTAGAGACTCGGGAGTAACCTCTGCTTCGGAGTACACTAGGTTGGACTCACTGGACGAAGCGAGCGAGGTATCAGGTACAGAGTATAGGAGAGTCTCTGTCCTTTCGCTACCAGGTAGCACCCCGAAGGGTTCAGGAGACAACTGGAGATCCTCCGCCTGGTCGGAGGGGTGTAGAGACTCGGGGGTAACTACCACTTTGGGGTACCCATTGTCAGGCTCACAGGACGAAGCGGACAAAGTATTGAGTACCGGGTGTAGAGAAGTCTCTCTCCATTTGTCATCGAGTGGTATCCCGGAGGATTCTGGAGGCAACAGGGGATCCTCCGCCAGGTAGTAGAGGTGCACAGACTCTGAGGTAACCACAGCTTTGGAGCATCCTTGGACATGCACACCGGTTAAAGAGAGAGAAGCAACTGATGCCGGGTGCAGGAAGTTCTCCTGTGTGGAGTCTGGATGGGCAGAAGTCTCTTCGGGCAGGAGAACTGGTGCACTACCCACGCACATTACCCATTGGGGTTTCTCCGGGATACAGGGAGATGAAGCTTCAGTAGGGACTTCAAGGTTGGGGTCAGGAGGTCTCAGGGAGGACAGACCCTGGCGTGACGGCTTGCCTCTAAGTCTAGCACGTCTGGACTGCCTCTTGAGGTTGAGAGAAGTATTCCGGAAAGCGTAGTCACCCTGTGAGGATTCTGGGTGGGCAGTAGTCTCATTGGGCTGGAGGACTATTGCGCTACCCACACACATTACCCATCGGGGCTGCTCCGGGATATTGGGAGGTGAAGCTTCAGCAGGAGCCTCCGGGTTAGGATCATCGAAGACCATTAGAAAGGCCACCAGGAAGGCCATTAGGTCCAGGAGGATCGGATCCTGTGTTTCATATAGGGGGTTGATCCATTCCAAGGCATCACCCGCCAGGTAAGACATCATAAAGGCCACTTTAGCCCAATCGGAAGGAAAATAGAGAGGGTAGGCCTTAAAGTGTAGCATGCATTGCTCCACAAATGCACGACACTGTCTTGGATCCCCATAGTAACGTGGCGGATCCGCAGGAACGAGAGCTGATAGATCCATCTGGACGGTGCGTAATTTCGCCTGGAACTCAGCTAAAGGGGGAAAAAAATTTATTTATTTATTTTAATGCATATATTCGCTGGAAAACTTCTCAGAGGGCGAAGGCCGTGGGGCTCAACGGGAACCATGGCCTGAGCATGCTGTTATGCACACGCCCGGGCTAGCGGCGTGTGCGTGTGATTGGTAGTGATTCCACTGGACCGTGCCGGAGAGTGAATGCCTGGAGGGGCGTAACTAGGTATTCACCCGATCCGACCAGGGTCGCACGACGGCATACGACGCCAGTGCACCAAGGAGGAACCGAGCAGAGGGACCAGGTGCTACTCCAGGACAGACCCCGGACACGGCTGTTGACCCACACAGGGGAATACAGGAACAGACTGGTAGGCTGGCACACAGACTGGTGGGTATAGGCAGGCACGACTGGTATGCAGGCAGGCGGGTAAGCAGGCAGGGGGGTAAAGGCAAGCACAGCTAGAGTGCAGACAGGGAGGCACTAGCAGGTAGGAACACAGGCGGGATAGGACCCAGTACACACCGGGACACAGGAACAATACAGGCAAAGGGGTACAGGCAGGGCAGGACAGGACTGCCGGAGCAGCGGGCAGAACAGGACTGCCGGAGCAGCGGGCAGAAGCAGGGCAGGACAGGACTGCCGGAGCAGCGGGCAGAAGCAGGGCAGGACAGGACTGCCGGAGCAGCGGGCAGAAGCAGGGCAGGACAGGACTCTGTTCACACGGAACAGACAGGAAGGGAAAGACAGAGCCAGACACCCACAGGGTACTTGCAGTGAAGTAGCGAGTGGACCACAAACTCACAAACGGGAGTACAGAGACAACAGGCAGGAGTTAGGTACGAGTTCAGACTCTGCAGAAAAAGGAAGGGAACGGACATAGAGGCAAAACAGGTAAAGGATAGGAGAGAGTTCAGACTGGAACTGAGTGTACGGAGGAGACCGACACTGCAGCGGGATACAGGAGCGGGTCTGGGAATACTGCCCCCAGAGAGGCGGGACGAACAGGCAAGGAGCGTGTTCAGACAGGACAGACAAGATACAGGAGCGGGTCTAGGTAATCGGCCCCTAGAAGGCGGGAGGAACAGGCTAGGAGCGTGTTCAGACAGGACAGACAAGATACACAAAAAGGACTCAGTTCAGACACGGGAACTAATACCGCAAAGCAGGAGACATACAGGACTCAGTTCAGACACGGGAGCTGATACCGCAAAGCAGGAGACATATAGGACACAGTTCAGACACGGGAGCTGATACCGCAAAGCAGGAGACATACAGGACTAAGTTCAGACAGGCCTGGAAATACAGCCTCCAGGAAAGGCAGACAAGGAAACAAAGACGGGACCTGGCACCTTCAGAGTGCAAGCACACACTGAAGGAAACACTATGCTCAGGCAGGGATAGAAGGGAGCTGCTGAGCTATATACCAAGTGTCAGACAGCAATAGGCTGAGGACGCACAAGGGGTGTGACCCACAGCAGGTACAAAAGGCAGGAAGTGATCGGGCGCCGCCCTTAAGCGGCAGAAACAGACACAAACAGACAGCATGGAGGGAAGCCAGAGAGACATTCTGGACAGGAGATCAAGTGCGCCCTCTTGCACAGTGGGAGATGGACCACCATGCAAGGACGCCGCCAGGTATGTTACAAGAACAAAGACAAAACAATTTAAATAATAAAAATATGGGAGGAAGAGAAACCAAACTAAAATGTTTTTATACAAATGCACAAAGCATGGGCAACAAACAAGGAGAATTGGAACTACTAATGCAGGAAAAGGAATATGATGTCATTGGAATCACTGAAACTTGGTGGGACGATACACATGATTGGAATAAAAGGCTAAAAGGATACAACTTATTTGCAAGAAACAGACTTGATAAACGAGGAGGATGTGTTGCATTGTATGTTAGAAAAGCGTATATCTGCACAGAGATTGAAGCTTCAGAGACTGGGAGTTCTGTGGAAACTGTTTGGGTAAGAATACAAGGAGAGAACAACGGAAAGGACACCATTGTAGGCATTTACTACAGGCCACCTGGGCAAGCTGAAGATATGGATGAACTCTTTATGTATCAAATGACCAAGTTCTCCAAAAAATATGACGTAGTGGTCATGGGAGATTTCAACTATCCAGACATTTGTTGGGAATCTCTCTCAAGTAAAACTAACAGGTCAAGCAAATTCTTATCCTCTCTTGCTGACAACTTTATCTTCCAAAAGGTAGGGGAGAAAACAAGGGGATCTGCTACTTTGGATCTAATCCTTATAAACAGGGAGGAAATGGTTGAGGAGGTAAAAGTGGCTGGGACCCTAGGAGGCAGTGACCATGCTATTATAGAATTTTGGATAACTAGAGGAGGAAGACATGTGAAGACTCAAACTTCAAGGTTAGATTTTAGAAAGGCAGATTTTAAGAGACTCAGAAAGAGAATAGGAGGGATCCAATGGCTGGATGTCCTTAAGGACAAAAATGTCCAGGAAGGATGGGAAATTTTTAAAAATGAGATTCTCAAAGCACAATCGTTAACAATCCCGAAAAGTAGAAAGAATGGGAAGCATTTAAGGAAACCAGGATGGATGAACACAGAACTTAAACACATGCTAAAAAGAAAGAAAGAAATGTTTATTAAATGGAAAGAGGGAGGCATATCTAAAAAAGATTATAATGCAGTCTGCAGATCCTGCAGGGCACGTATCAGGTTAGCTAAAGCTGACAATGAATTAAGGCTTGCAAGAGATGTCAAAAGCAATAGAAAAGGATTTTGGGGGTATGTCAAAAGTAAAAGAAAAGTCAAAGATGCTATAGGATTTTTACAGGATGAAAATGGAGAAATGGTAAGAGAGGATGTTGAGAAGGCCGAACTTTTTAATTCCTATTTTGCATCTGTTTTCTCTCAGAAAGAAAATGTAACATCAACTGATCTTCACTGTCCTTTTAAAGGAATAGAGGAATCCAAGTTATCTGTAAACAGAAAGATTGTGAGGGAATATTTAGCTAACATAAATGAGTTCAAGTCTCCAGGTCCAGATGAATTACACCCCAGAGTACTGAAGGAGATCGTAGAAGAAATTTTAGAACCACTCTCCATAATCTTTGAAAATTCTTGGAGAACAGGAGAAGTCCCAGAAGACTGGAGAAGAGCAAATGTTGTTCCTATCTTCAAAAAGGGGAAGAAGGTGGACCCAGGGAACTATAGGCCGGTGAGTCTGACTTCTATACTAGGAAAGATCTTTGAACAAATTATTAAACAACATGTATGTAAGTACATGGATAAGAATGAAGTGATTAGCCAGAGTCAGCATGGGTTTGTAACTAACAAGTCATGTCAGACTAACTTAATTTCCTTCTATGACAGAATCACTGACTGGGTGGATCAGGGAAATGCTGTAGATATAGTATATCTTGACTTCAGCAAAGCATTTGACAAAGTATCTCACACCATCCTTATTGAAAAAATGACCAAGTATGCAATGGACCAGGCAACTGTTAGGTGGATTCATAACTGGCTTAGTGATCGGACTCAAAGGGTGGTTGTAAATGGCTTCACATCCAGCTGGATGAATGTCTCAAGTGGGGTACCACAGGGCTCCGTCCTGGGACCTGTATTGTTCAACATCTTTATCAATGATTTAGATGAAGGAATTGAGGGTAAACTGATTAAATTTGCTGATGACACAAAGCTAGGAGGGATAGCTAATACTAGAGAAGAGAGAGAGAGGATTCAAAAAGACCTAAATAAACTGGAGCAGTGGGCAGCAACCAACAGAATGGTTTTTAACAGGGAAAAATGCAAAGTACTACATCTGGGCAATAAAAATGAAAAAAGCATATACAGAATGGGAGGAATAGAGCTAAGCAACAGTACATGTGAAAAAGACTTAGGTATACTAATAGATCATAGACTGAACATGAGTCAACAGTGTGATGCAGCAGCAAAAAAGGCAAATACAATTCTGGGATGTATTAACAGAAGCATACAGTCTAGATCACGTGAAGTCATTATCGGTCTTTACTCCTCTTTGGTCAGACCTCATCTGGAATACTGTGTACAGTTTTGGGCACCACATTTTAAAAAAGACATAGACAAACTGGAGCAAGTTCAGAGAAGAGCGACCAGAATGGTGACTGGTCTGCAAACCATGTCCTATGAGGAACGGTTGCAGGATTTGGGAATGTTTAGCTTGCAAAAAAGAAGACTGAGAGGAGACTTAATAGCTGTCTACAAATATGTCAAGGGCTGTCACATTGTAGAAGGATCATCTTTATTCTCATTTGCACAAGGAAAGACTAGAAGCAATGGGATGAAACTAAATGGGAGGAGACACAGATTAGATATTAGAAAAAACTTTTTGACAGTTAGGGTGATTAATGAGTGGAACAGGCTGCCACGAGAGGTGGTGAGTTCCCCTTCAATGGACGTCTTCAAACAGAGGCTGGACAGACATCTGTCTGAGATGATCTAGTGAATCCTGCTTTGAGCAGGGGGTTGGACCAGATGACCCAGGAGGTCCCTTCCAACTCTACCATTCTATGATTCTATGATTCTATGATCAGGTTCCCTGTTACATCGTAGGGATTCAGCTGAGTTCTATCGTAGGGACAGATCTCCTCTCTTTCCTTTGCTCTGGTAGCAGAACATAACAGGGATGGTATAACTCCCCACGGGAAGAGTGTAGCCCCAGGGCAGTGTAGGTGAATGATGGGGGTGATGGTGCACGGGAATAATAACTCAGAGTCTCTGTAATGCAGTCCAGGATCTTTACTCACAGTTCGTTACTCCACGTTACTCCGGCCAGCTGTAACTTCCCGCGTCGCACCATGTTCACCAGGTGAGGGGGCTCGGCCAACTCTCAGATAATTTTGGAGCGCTTCGCAGTACCCCCTTCTCGTGTCCTTCCTCTGGCCTGTCATACCCCACCAGTGACCACGCTTCTGTCCGGCTGCCTCAGGCCTTCTTTGGGTAAACTTCGGCGCCAGTTTCCCTGACCCTATGTGGTGCCTTCCTAGCGGGTGTAGCGAGGGGTTGCACCATATAAAATGTCACAGCCTCCGGTTTCAAGTTGAGGGTAGTTCCCCGCCTCCGCTAGTTTCGGTGACCCGTCTCCCCCTTGGCCTGACCCCACTGCTCAGGTAGATGCGGGCGTATGGTGGCTATCAGCCGGTCCACACCCCTGGGGTCCCTTCTCTCCTTTGTGTTCCTGGAACCTCCTCCGCTCTTCTTCATTCTTCTCCCCAACTCTCTCTCTCTCTCTTCAGTGCTGACTGGGCCTCACAGGCTAGACCCGCGTCTGGAGCAGAGCTCAACAGAGACCTGCTCTGTCACATCTTCCCTCTGACTGAACCGACTTCTCTTTGAACTAAGATGGTGCCCACCTTTTATACCTCCCTCTAGGTGCACCCAGGAACTGCTTCCTCCCTACTCCTGCACTACCGGGTTCCCCTTTTACTAGGTATTCCCTCCCCCCACTCCAGCCAGGGACAGGGACTGTCGTGCTCTACTTGGAGCATATCGGTCGCCCTGCCCCCCGGACATGTGGTGTAATGCATGCAGGTGTCGGGGTCCTGGTCCACACTCCATCCTTACCTGAAAGTGAGACATCGCACGTCTGGGAGAGATGCAATACCTATGTAGCAACTGAACCCCCAGGGTGCTACAATAGTGCATCACAAAGGGAAGAGGGAAAGGAAGCCCAAACTCTAGCGAAAGGGGGGAAGTGGAGACCTCTTAGGTTGATCTAGCATCACCCTGTCTTCCCTTGTATTGGCTCTTCACCAGTCGCTGCACATGTGCATTGTCCTGTCTTTCCCTGGCATATGGCTAAGGCTAGGGAAGGGAGGAAATGAGCACTAGTTGATCTCAATTAAACACTATAGACAACATAGGTAGACAAACTGGGGGAAATTGCTTAGGTTTAGACGAACTCCAGACAAATGCGCACCCGTTCTCAAGCTCCAGAGAGCATGAAGTACTGCTCATGCTAAGCCTTCACAAGTAGTAATGAATACATAGCCGGTATTTATACACCCAGGCAGGGTGTTAAATAGCCAGAGGAAGGTAGCCGCTGGGTCCTAGAGACAGCGTCTAAGAAAATGTCTGTAAAGGCAAACGTAGAGATATCCTGCAACCAACTGCAGGGTGACTGTCTGTCACTTCTGACACACCCGTGACACCATGGTTACAAAAACTAAAAAACTTACTAATTGTCACTTTATGATAAGCCATAACCATGGATATCTAAGCTGCTGCAATTCCCTGCCATGGGGTAGGTGACATAGCAAATCAGAAGAACTATACTACATTTCTAATTGGAGGTATTTGCTAATATTATTATTATACCTACTATATATTGGGAGAGGATCTTGGAGATAGGAATACCGATTTAAATCTAAGTGGGAAGCAGATATTGGTCCAATTTCTGAAGAACCGTAGATGGAGTTGTTGGAGCTCATTCCCAGGTTGTCCCCATGTAAATTACAGAGGCTTTCACAGATCTTTTTTATTCATAGGGTTTATAGAACACCCAGCTTCCTCCATAAAATTGGGGTTCACTCAAGTGCAGAATGAGAATGAGTGAAGAATGAGGTGTGGAGTGGAGAATGCACAATTGATGAATATGTTCTGGGAATACACTCAGGCCCATTTTGGAAAGATGCTCTGTCCCTAAAACAAAAGCATATTTGGAATCCGATTTTAGGCGCATCTCAGGATATGTGTATCGGGGGGTATCTAAGGGATTGGGTTGACTTGGAATCTCCGATTGCTATAGGTATATCACATATTTTATATCAGGCACAAAAACATTGGTTAGATGTCCAACCACCAACAATTGGGGAATAAAATGGACAATATGTGGTTGTAAATAGGAGTCTATAGAAAGAGAAATGCAATTAAGAAATTTGAAAGCATTCGGCAACCATTGTTGGATGTTCTAGGATTACCCACCGGAGTCTTGTTGAGAGACAGAATGCTTCAGTTACTTGTCCTTTTTAGTTTTATTTGATTGCTCTAGATTCTGTGTACTAAAATTAAATCAAGTAATCTTGAGTAGAGATGAGTGTACCTGAACTTAAAAGTTCGGCATTTATACCGGACAGTTAGTCCAATGCTAAACGCCGAACATGGACTTTCTCTAGAAGTCTGTTGCAATGTTCGGAGTCACGGGGGAAGTCCGCTGTAGAGAGAGTTTTTTTTCTTACTCAGACCCAAAGTTCGGGTCTCCATTGTTTTTCATTGGGGTTCGGGTCCTGGTTCAAGTTTGGGTACAGTTCTGGTACCCGAACCGAAGTTTGGAATACAGTTTGGGTCGGGTACCAAGATCCAAATTTCAACAGGTCCGCTCATCCCTTATCCTGAGCTATGGATGTTTATAGCCTGATTCTCTGTGACCCATTCACTTTAGCAGGATTATATGTATCTAAAAATAAATATTATTTATTTTATGTGTAAAAGGGTTCATCATGGTTATTTCTCTCTCTGGTGTGTTGTGAGGCTGGATGTGAGGTTATAATAAAAAAAAGAATAAGTAAAAAATGTTGTAACTTATAAGATATTCATTGTAATTCTTTAAAGTAATTTCACTAATGAATATTCTGTAATTCCAACTACATACAAGTATGTTAAGAATACTTAACTGCCCTTTTGTTTTTGATACAAAATTATCTAATTAAAAAACAAAACATTACTGATTGATTGCATTCCAGTTTCTTTGCTTCTTGTGGGCATTACTGTTGAGGCTGCACTTGAAAAGCATGTTATTCCATGCACTCTTTTTATTGTTGTCAAAAACATATAAAAAGCAGAAAGTTAAAAAATATTGATTTGGCAAGAAAAACTAAAGGGTTATTTTTCATTAGACTTGTGAAACAATTGTTATAAAAATTTCATTTTTACAACTTATTTATGAAAGCTAACAATACCAATCTTGTTGCCAAGTGTAACTTTCTTTTTTTCCAACAAATGAAAGCCCAAGTTCTGATTTAAAGAAGACGTTTCACCATTTTTTAGATGATGAACTGGCTATATCATGATAAAGTGGCTGAAAATCGGAATAAAACATATTTCTTTATTCCTCATCTCCTTTGCACAGCTGTTAGCTTGTAAAGTTTATATACTAATTAACGTTACAACTAAGAAACGGGAGTATCATAGATTCTTCTCTGAGGGCGTTTCTCTTTTTCCCCTGTATCATGCTGCCCAGTCATAAGCAAGCAGCGTTGTACAGGGAAAAGATAAGATGTCACAGAGAAGGTTAGACCAAGCTTTCTGTATTAGATCTGGTAAAATTGATGAGTCTAACCAGGTCACATGGATCTCACCGTCATCACAACCTGTGATTACGAGTGCAAGGGGAGTAAAGCATAGCAGTACGTCATTACATTCACCATTCTGCATCAGCGAATACTGCAAAGTGGTGTATGTAATGACTTACAGCTCTTGTCCTCCTCCAGGCACTTGTAATCACAGTAGGTATTGGCAGAGAATTTTGTGTGACCTGGGAAAGAGAGCAGAGTAGTGTTGAGTGAGCGTGCTCAGTTAACCCTTTCACTGAGCACGCTCGAGTGCTGCCCGAGTATATTCTGCATGCTGAACAACTGTGTTCGAGCCGCCGCTGCATGAGTCACGGCCACTAGACAGTTGCGACACATGCAGGGATTGCATAACAAATAGGCAATCCCTGCATGTGTCGCAGCTGCCTAACAGCCGTGAAACATGCGGCCGCGGAGTCTTGAACAACGTCGTGCATGGCAGGCAATACCCGCAAGGCTTTTTTGGCTGTCTAACAGCTGCAAAACATATGGGGCGGAGACTCGAGCACACGCGATAATTAGTTTATACCCGATGCAAACTCAAGTAGCGAGCACTTACACTCAACACTAGTCGCCATATCGTTGTTGTTTTTTTTTTACTTTTGAAAAAAATCCCAACCCCAACACAACCCTAACTTTAACTCTAATACAACTCCAACCCTAGCACAAACCCAACCTAACCCTACTCCAACCATAACCCTAGACCAACCCTAACAGTAGCCCACCATAACCGTAGCCCAACCCTAACCCTAGCCTAACCCTAACCCTAGCCAAACCCTAACCATAACCCAACCATAACCTTATCCCTAGCCCAAATCTAACCATAGCGCAACCCTAACCCTAGCCCCACCCTAATCCCAGCCCAACCCTAACCCTAGCTCAACCCTAACCCTAACCCTATCACAACCCTAAAGTTTTTATTTTACACCGTTCCTCGTGCGGTATAATTGATTAGACAACTTTATTCTTCAGTGCGATTACAGCGATACCATATTCATATAGTTTTTTTATGATTGACAGCTGTCACATACTAAAAGACGCCATATTTTGAGAGATATAATTTTTCCATATTTTGGCCGACAGAGTCATGTGATGGCTTGTTTTTTGAGGGACCAGTTGACGTTTTTAGTGATACCAGTTTCGGGCACGTGACATTTTCTTATCGCTTTCTATTCCAATTTTTGGAAGGCAGAATAAATAAAAAACAACAATTCCGGAATTGTTTTTTTTTGTGTTTTTTTTTATGCCGTTCCGCGTGTGGTAAAATTGATAAGGTAGCTTTATTCTTTGGGTCAGTATGTTTACAGCGATCCTACATTTATATTTTTTTTATGTTTTGGCGCTTTTACACAATAAAAGCAATTTTATAGAAAAAAACAATTCTGTCTCTATAACTTTTTTATTTTTCGGCTGATGGAGCTGTATGGCGGCTTGTTTTTTGCGGGACAAGATGTTATTTTCAGCGGTACCATTTTTATTTGCTTTCATCTTTTTGATCGCGTTTTATTACATTTTTTGTTGGCGGTATGATGATAAAGCAACATTTTTTGCTTTGTGTATTTTTTTTACTGTGTTCACTAAAGGGGTTAACTAGCGGGACAGTTTTATAGGTCAGGTCGTTACGGACGCAGTGATACCACATATGTGTACTTTTATTTATTTATTTTTTTCATAAGAATGTTTATTTATGGGTACAGTATATTTTTATTTTTGTGGATTATTTTTTTCATTTTTTTTAAAATAGTTTTACAGTTTGTTATTTTTTTCCACTTGCGCTCCTCAGTGTCTCGCTGTGACGGCATCCAGATGAGCCGAGTTCATGTCCAATGAACTCAGCTCACCTCATGCACGTCAGTGACAGCGTGGGAGAATTCTCCTGCGCATGCGGTGAGCGTGAGAGAATTCTCCCACACTGTCAGTGACGTGTCTGGTGACTCGGATGTTGTCATGACGACATCCAAGTCACCATGACAACCACCAGCACCTGGCTCAGTATTGGCTTACCTCCCCTTGCCACCGGAATGCTGTGATTGATTTCGATCTCAGCATTTCGGGGCTTAATGTTTAGGTAGCGGTGTGGAACCACTCCTTGCACATAGCACTGGGTGTCAGCTGTGACAATCAGCTGACACCCGGTGCCAATCGCCCCGGCACCGCTTGTGTGTGGGCGCGATCACAGTATGAAGTAATAGTATGACTCGCCCCCTGGGCCGTGGGGTACTCAGAACCAGGCCTTCTAGTGTATGGTGCTGATGGGGGTAGTAGTGGCAACCCGGTCCCGTGGCTCAGGGTGGTCAGACCAAATGCTGTGGCAGTCTATTAGTATAGTTATGAATGCCCGACTACGCCACCCGTGGATTGCGGTCAGAGTGAACCGCCGCTGCAGGGCAGACCGCTGAGGCTGGTGTTGTGGGTGCAGCAGAGAATAGTATAACTCCCCACGGGAGGAGTGTAGCCTCAGGGCAGTGAGCGTAGATGGTGGGAGTTGTGGTGCAGGGCGTCCCAGTGCCATTAGTGCTGGCGCGGTAAGAAACACAGAGACAACGTGTTGCAGTCCAGGGTCTTTTACTCACAGTTGATATCCAAGTCACTTCCGCCGGTAATGACTGCCCAAGCCGTGCTGCGTCCACCAGGTGAGGGGGTCGGTCAACCCTCAGGCATTTCAGGAGTATGGCTTAGGACTCCCTTCTGTCCTTTCTCTGGCTCATGCCCCACCAGTGACCAAACTTCTGTCCAGCTGCCGCGGATCTATGCGGGCAAACGTGGGCCCCTTTTCCCGCTATCCTATATGGTGCCTTCCTAGCAGGTTTGGCGGGGGGTCGCACCAATAAATGATCACGACCTCCGGTCTTTGGCTGAGGGATAATTTACCTCCACCAACTTGGGAATCCGGTACCCTTATTCTGCCTGACCCTTCAACCGTTATCTCGTGGGTTCTTAGGGTCCCTTCTGCCTTCTTGTTTCGGAGCCTTTCTACTTCTCTGTCTCTTCTCCTTCTTTCCTGTTCCTTCATCGCTCCTCCACTCTGGCACTGGCCTCTTCTCTAGGCCTGCCTTCTGAGCAGAGCTCCTACAGAGCCTCTGCTCCCTGTCACCTCTCCACTGTACTACTCTCAGAACTAAGATGGTGCCCACCTTTTATACCTCCTCTTCTGTGTGTGAGCTCAGTTGACCAGCACCCAATGAGCTCCTACCTATGCTCAGAACCCAACCCCTATCTGCTCCTACACCACTGGGTTTTCCTCCCCCCTCCCCACTCCAGCCAGGGACATAGTCAGATGTGCCTGCATATATATATAAATGGGAGCACTGTAGAGCTGTCCCCCGGAAATGGGGTGTGTGTGGTGTATGCAGCTAACTAAGCCCTGGTCCACACTCCATTCTTACCTGGGAGTGGAATATCACACCTCTGGTTGAGGTGCAATACCCCTGTAGCGTCCGAACCCTCGGGGCGCTACAAGTACGTCCTTGGCCCAATAGGCCCATGGCACAAGGAAAAACTATTACCACATACGTCAGAAAGGGGTTAAAATCTGAAATGTTGGCCTACTGAAATGTATGTTCAGTAAATGCACTCAATACTTGGTCGGGGCTCCTTTGGAATCAATTACTGCATCAATGTGGTGTGGCATGGAGGCGATCGGCCTGTGGCACTGCTGAGGTGTTATGGAAGCCCAGGTTGCTTTGATAGCAGCCTTCAGCTCGTCTGCACTGTCGGTCTGGTGTCTCTCATCTTCCTCTTGACAATACCCCATAGATTTTCTATGAGGGTAAGGTCAGGCGAGTTTGCTGGCCAATCAAGCTCAGTGATACTGTTGTTTTTAAACCAGGTACTGGTACTTTTGTCAGTGTGGACAGGTGCCAAGTCCTGCTGGAGAATGAAATTTCCATCTCCAAAAAGCTTGTCGGCAGAGGGAAGCATGAAGTGCTCTAAAATTTCCTGGTAGACGGCTGCGCTGACTTTGGTCTTGATAAAACACAGTGGACCTACACCAGCAGATGACATGGCTCCCCAAACCATCACTGATTGTGGAAGCTTCACACTAGACGTCAAGCAGCTTGGATTGTGGCCTCCACTCTTCCTCCAGACTCTGGGACCTTGATTTCCAGATGAAAATGGGAACTCTGGGACCTTGTGGAGTGTGCCAATGACTGTCTTCTGGACATCTGTCAAGTAAAAAAAAAATGCAATAGTTGTTCCAGCGTCTGGTAAAATAATTCTTTCTTTAATTTTTGTACATTAAAAACTTGCAAATAATTACAAAGGTTGCATAGACAGGGTAGGGGAGCAAGACGCGTTTCGAACGCTCACTTGTGTCCTTTATCACTGCATAGCTACACAATGAAAAGGATTTTCTAAAATACTAAAAATGTGCCAATGAAAACAGTTGGAACAAATCACATGACATAATTACCACATTAAGCAGCAGGTGCATGAAAACAGTCAATAGCGATACATGGTTTCTCTCTTCAGATTAAACCCTTTGGGCTTCTTGAATCCAGATTAAATATCCAATACGCTTCTTTTGTCAATAATTTTCGCTTTATATCTCCACCTCTTGCATGCGGAAAAAGTTTTTCAATACCTAAAACTTGCAAAGAAGACATGTCACGATTGTGCTCAATAATAAAATGCTTTGCGATAGCAGAGACATTTCTATTGGTGTTATTTGAATTAAGTATGTCATTATAATGTTCATTAAACCTAGTTTTTAATTTACGTGTAGTACAACCTATATAAAATGTATCGCATATAGTACAATTCATTTTGTATACCACGTTCTCTGAATCACAATTAATATACTGTTTGATTTTATATTCATTTGAATGATCAGAATCATGACAAACAGAACTGCACAGTGTGTATGAACACATGCGACATTTCACTGAACCACATTTAAACTGCCCTTTTTGCTGCAACCAAGTGCTTTTTTTATGTGTGGATCAGAAAAAATGTTGGAGACATGGGAACAGCATGGGGAAGACCCCTGGAAGCATCTCTGACTCCCAGAAGATGCAGACTTGCAACTATCCCTGTGCAAGTCCTTGACCCAGGGCAGTGTTCAATTGTACCTCCCCCATTCCTTGCAATGCAAGCGCAAATATGCAGCCAACCACCCACCCACCCGCAGGCTGCAATACCATACTGTCAGCTGTAACTTGAAATGGGGCCTTTTAATTTGGTGGAGGCTGAAGCTGGCCACTACCTCATGGCTGCTTCGGCAGCAAGGTATCCATACTCAGTTCCCGGCGGCCGGGTGTCCACGCTCGGTCCCCAGCCGCCAGGGGGCGTCCAGGTGTCCACGCTCCGTCCCCTGCCGCCAGGGGGTGGCCGGGTGTCCATACTTGGTCCCCAGCCGCCCCTATTTCTCCTGTCACCTTCCTCCACACTTTTCTTAACCTGGCCTGCTTTAGGGCAGCATTTGACGAGCCCACCAGAGAACCAGACTCCTCCGGTGGGCCCTGGCTTCTCCATCAGGGGAGTTGGGAGTGCCAAGGTGAGGAGCATGATGATGATGATAGAAGTTAGCATCTGCTTTGTTTTCTTTTAATGTAAGCGTAAATGTGCAGCCTGCCACCCACCCACCCCCAGGCTGCAATGCCATACTGCTTGCTTGCACTTGAAATGGGGCCTTTCAGTTTGGAGGAGGCCGAAGCTGGCCACTACCTCATGGCTGCTTTGGTGGCCTGGTATCCATACTCAGTCCCCAGCCGCCCGGCGGCCGGGTGTCCATGCTCGGTCCCCAGCCACCAGGGGGCGGCCGGGTGTCTATAAACGGTCCCCAGCCGCCCCTATTTCTCCTGTCACCTTCCCACACACTTTTCTTTGCCTGGCCTGCTTTAGGGCAGCATTGGACGAGCCCACCAGAGAACCAGACTCCTCCAGTGGGCCCTGGCTTCTCCATCAGGGGAGTTGAGAGTGCCAAGGTGAGGAGCATGATGATGATAATAGAAGTTAGCATCTGCTTTGTTTTCTTGGAATGCAAGCACATGTATGTAGTAGCGGCTAAGCCTTAGGTGGTCAGCGTTTTGGCGCATATCCTACCTTCTCCTAGGATTGCTGGATGTTTTCCTGCTACTATCCCAGTTCTATGACTCCCGTTAAAACAAAGCTTCAGGTGATAAATGATGGAAGAGGTGGTGGCAAAGGAGAAAGAGCAGGAGGAACAGGGACCATTCACATCAATATCAGGCCAGTCAACCACACGTCTTGTAGGATATGATTCTGTAAAAAAAGGAGCAGTTCGGCTACACAGTTATAGGGCATGGGCAAAGAGGAGAACGGCTCAGTATATATTGCAAGAAAATATTTATTTATTAATATAAAAAGATAGATAAAGACTTAGACAATGAGGTAACCAGATGGTAAAGTGCTTCCAGGTCAGATACACTTGTAATAGTATGATCATAATAAACCCATGGATTAGCATAATTGCACATTTGCCCATAATAATAATAAAAATTGTAAATATTAGATTTAAATAGGAGAACTGGAGTCAGGAACACAGGATCAACCTATACTGTATAATCCCACTAACTGTTAAATAGACAGGGGTGGGGGAAGAACCAGTGTTGTATCATGGGAAACTCTGTGCCCAAAACTAAATGCTGAAAAAGTATTAATCCAATGGGATAATTACCTGGCAAGGAAGCACAGCCTAAGTGGGGGGGTGAAAAAGGTGAAGGCCCAATGCGCGTTTCGCGCCATCCCAGGCTGCTTTCTCAAGGGCAGTTATAGAGCATACAGTGAGTGCAATGCCTAGCAAAAAATTTCTAGGCTCTCCAATGCCCCTTGGAAGTGACATGGAGGTCAGAGGGCCTTAACTAAACTGTTTTTTCCATTTATAGCAACTGGGTCTCCTGTACACTGTTGGCCTAAGCAGTGAATGGAAGGCTTTCCAAAAATTATGAGGAACTGCAATGCCCCTTGAAACAGACATGGATTACAGTGTACCAAAAACCTTCTACCCATTATTGGGGAGTGGGTCTCCCTTAGTTTTCGCCTTTGCATTGGAAAGCAAAAGCTGACTAAAATTAGGAGGAAATGCAATGCCCGTTGGAAGAGTCATGGAGGTTAGAGGTAATTAAAAACAACATTTCAATGCCCCTTGAAAGAGCTGTGGAGTTCAGAGTGGTTTAAAAAGACTCTTTTAATGCCGCTTTGAAGAGACGTGGAGGTCACAGTAGCTTAACAAGATGGTTTGAATGCCCCTTGGAAAAGTGGTGGAGGTCGCAATAGCTAAACAAGATGGTTTTAATGCAACTTCAAGAGCCATACAGTACAGCATCTTAAAAACATTATTCCCATTATTGGGGAGTGGGTCTCCCATAGTCTTTGCTTATGCCTTCCAAGCAAAATCTGCCAAAAATTAGGACGGAGGAACATGCAATGCCCCTTACAAGAGTCATGCAGTACAGCATATTACAAAAATTATTCCCATTATTGGGGAGTGGGTCTCCCATAGTCTTTGCTTATGCCTTCCAAGCAAAATCTGCCAAAAATTAGGATGGAGGAACTTGCAATGCCCCTTACAAGAGCCATGCAGTACAGCAGATTACAAACTTTATTCCCATTATTGGGGAGTGGGTCTCCCATAGTCTTTGCTTATGCCTCCCAAGCAAAACCTGCCAAAAATTAGGACGGAGGAACATGCAATGCCCCTTACAAGAGCCACGCAGTACAGCATATTACAAACATTATTTCCATTATTGGGGAGTGGGTCTCCCATAGTCTTTGCTTATGCCTTCCAAGCAATAGCTGCCAAAAATTAGGACGGAGGAACTTGCAATGCCCCTTACAAGAGCCATGCAGTACAGCATATTGCAAACATTATTCCCATTATTGGAGAGTGGGTCTCCCATAGTATTTGCTTATGCCTTCCAAGCAAAATCTGCCAAAAATTAGGACGGAGGAACTTGTAATGCCCCTTACAAGAGCCATGCAGTACAGCATATTACAAACTTTATTCCCATTATTGGGGAGTGGGTCTCCCATAGTCTGTGCTTATGCCTTCCAAGCAAAATCTGCCAAAAATTAGGACGGAGGAACTTGCAATGACCCTTACAAGAGCCATGCAGTACAGCATATTACAAACATTATTCCCATTATTGGGGAGTGGGTCTCCCACAGTCTTTGCTTATGCCTTCCAGGCAAAATCTGCCAAAAATTAGGATGGAGGAACTTTCAATGCCCCTTACAAGAGCCATGCAGTACAGCATAATATAATCATTATTCCCATTATTGGGGAGTGGGTCTCCCATAGTATTTGCTTGTGCCTTCCAAGCAAAAGCTGCCAAAAATTAGGAGGAAATGCAATGCCCATTCGAAGAGTCGTGGAGGTTAAAGTTAATTAAAAACAACATTTCAATGCCCCTTGGAAGAGCTGAGGAGTTCAGAGTGGTTTAACAAGACGCTTTTAATGCCCCTCGGAAGAGAGGTGGAGGTTGCAGTAGCTTAAGAAGACGGTTTTAATGCCCCTTGAAAAAGTCGTGGAGGTTGCAGTAGCTTAACAAGACGGTTTTAATGCCCCTCAGAAGAGACGTGCAGGTCGCAGTAGCTTAACAAGATGGTTTTAATGCCCCTTGGAAAAGTGGTGGAGGTCACAGTAGCTTAACAAGACGGTTTTAATGCCCCTTACAAGAGCCATACAGTACAGCATCTTAAAAACATTATTCCCATTATTGGGGAGTGTGTCTCCCATAGTCTTTCCTCATGCTTTCCAAGCAGAAGCTGCCAAAAATTAGGATGGAGGAACTTGCAATGCCCCTTACAAGAGCCATGCAGTACAGCATCTTAAAAACATTATTCCCATTATTGGGGAGTGGGTCTCCCATAGTATTTGCTGATGCCTTCCAAGCAAAAGCTGCCAAAAATTAGGATGGAGGAACTTTCAATAATGGCAACACAGACCACGGTCACCCTGGTGGTTCAGTGGTGGTGGAGGCTGAGGATAAGGAGAAGACCATAAAACAGCCGAAATGAGGAAGAGTATACCCATGTGTGGGTGTGAAGTGGTGCATGTGAATACACCTCCCGAAAAAACACAGTGGATTTGACTTTATGTTACTTTGTTGTCATTTGGTGGTGATGAGAAGTCTGGCCCAATCCAACCCTTGTTCATTTAGATAAGAGTCAGCTTGTCAGCATTGTCAGTTGATAGGCGAGTGCGCTTATCAGTTATAATTCCTCCAGCGGCACTAAAAACATGCTCCGATAACACGCTAGCGGCAGGGCAGGCCAGGACCTCCAAGGCGTTCAGAGCGAGTTCATTCCAAGTGTCCAGCTTCGATACCCAATAATTAAAAGGCACAGAGGAATCACTGAGGATGCTGGTACGGTCGGCAAGGTACTCCCTCACCATCTTTTGAAACTTTCCACTCCTTGTGAGAGTACCCCGCACCTCAGGGCCTGTAAGCTGGGCGGGTCTCAGAAAACTGTCCCAGAATGTTGACAGTGTTCCCCTGCCTCTGCTGGATTGGAGTTGCCTCTCTCTCCCTTGTACGAACTGTGACCTCTGCCGCTAGCGTGTTCAGATGAGAATTTTTTTAACAGTTCTGCAGCAAGGGCCTTCTGGTACTGCCCCATTTTTGTAGACCTCTCCACCTCAGGAATAAGAGGGTGAAAGTTCTCCTTGTAGCGGGGGTCTAAAAGTGTCACCAACCAGTAATGACTGTCACCCAACATTTTGACAACACGAGGATCACGGTTAAGGCAGCGTAACATAAAGTCAGCCATGCGTGCCAGACGGGCAAGACTTCCGTGTCCTCACCAAGATGACGACTAGAGATGAGCGTTGTTCTACTCGAACTGTTCACCAATCTCAAATTCGAGCTGTTTTGGGCGGTGTTCGAGCCGTTCGGCGAACACGAACAATTTGAGAAAAATTCGGCTGTTCGAGGTTATGTTTGATAACTGTTCGTGCACCAAAATCATAACTGGATTTTTTCTCAGTAATGATGAAAATTAATGTTAATACGCAGTTTGAGTGTACAGCGGGGTGGGGGGAGGGGCAGGGGATGGATCTCTGCAGGAACAATGAAGATCTCCATTTTTTTTTCTCTTTCCCGCATTTGCAGTGGGGAGGTGCAATCTGTCAGCTTATCAGCAGAGCACACACGGAGCGAAGTGCTTTTTTTCACACAAGCAAGGGCATGTGTCATTGGCAGTGTATGTCACATGTCCTTGCCCTATAAGACCAAGCCATTTTCCCCATCGCCACCATTTTCTCACTGCTGCAGCTGCGTGTTAGACGGCACCGCTGTTGCTGTGTGCGCTATACCTTGTTAATTTCAAGCCAATTTTCGCACAAATATACAGATAGCTTGGGAGTAGGGAATAGTTGTGATTGCAGTCCTTTTAAGGACTAGGTTACAGCATTTCCTACGACTTTTATCAGGCAGGTCTGTGCTCTTAAATAGATAGATTGTGGGAGTAAAGACTAATTGTAATTGGAGTCCTTTTCAGGACTAGGTTACATCAGTTCCTATCAGTTTTTGCCAGGCAGGTCTGTGCCAGTGCTGTGAAAGTTTTTTTCACAGGATTTGGCTGAATCTAGCAAAGCTAATCCTTTTTGGCCTATTGCAGAGTGTGTTAGTCAGTGGAGTAGCCTATCTGTGTTGCAAGATATACCACCTGTGTATAGAATACCAATTTTTTTACTGCACCTAGTGAAGTAAAATCTTTTGGGCATAGCATCATTCTATTAGTCCATCTATACTGACCTCCATCAGGTTGCAAATTGAATATAATTTTTTTCTGCATCTAGCTCTGAAAAAATATTGGGCTTCTAGCTGTGTGTGGGACTTGTTGTATTAGTCCATCTATACTGACCTCCATCAGGTTGCAAACTGAATATATTTTTTTCTGCATCTACCTCTGAAAAAATATTGCGCTACTAGCTGTGTGTGGGACTTGTTCTATTAATCCATCTATACAGACCTCCATCAGGTTGCAAACTGAATATATTTTTTTCTGCATCTACCTCTGAAAAAATATTGGGTTTCTAGCTGTGTGTGGGACTTGTTGTATTAGTCCATCTATACTGACCTCCATCAGGTTACAAACTGAATATATTTTTTTCTGCATCTACCTCTGAAAAAATATTGCACTTCTAGCTGTGTGTGGGACTTGTTCTATTAATCCATCTATACAGACCTCCATCAGGTTGCAAACTGAATATATTTTTTTCTGCATCTACCTCTGAAAAAATATTGGGCTTCTAGCTGTGTGTGGGACTTGTTGTATTAGTCCATCTATACTGACCTCCATCAGGTTGCAAACTGAATATATTTTTTTCTGCATCTACCTCTGAAAAAATATTGGGCTTCTAGCTGTGTGTGGGACTTGTTCTATTAATCCATCTATACAGACCTCCATCAGGTTGCAAACTGAATATATTTTTTTCTGCATCTACCTCTGAAAAAATATTGGGCTTCTAGCTGTGTGTGGGACTTGTTGTATTAGTCCATCTATACTGACCTCCATCAGGTTGCAAACTGAATATATTTTTTTCTGCATCTACCTCTGAAAAAATATTGGGCTTCTAGCTGTGTGTGGGACTTGTTCTATTAATCCATCTATACAGACCTCCATCAGGTTGCAAACTAAATATATTTTTTTCTGCATCTACCTCTGAAAAAATATGTGGCCTTCTAGCAGTGTGTGGGACTTTCTCTATTAGTCCATCTATACTGACCTCCATCAGGTTGCAAACTGAATATAATTTTTTTCTGCATCTAGCTCTGAAAAAATATTTGGCCTTCTAGCAGTGTGTGGGACTTTCTCTATTAGTCCATCTATACTGACCTCCATCAGGTTGCAAATTAAAAATAATTTTTATCTGCATCTACATTACCTCTGAAAAAATATTTGGGCTTCTAGCTGTGTGTGGGACTTGTTCTATTAGTCCATCTATACTGACCTCCATCAGGTTGCAAATTGAATATAATTTTTATCTGCATCTAGCTCTGAAAAAATATTTGGCCTTCTAGCAGTGTGTGGGACTTTCTCTATTAGTCCATCTATACTGACCTCCATCAGGTTGCAAATTGAATATAATTTTTATCTGCATCTAGCTCTGAAAAAATATTTGGCCTTCTAGCAGTGTGTGGGACATTCTCTATTAGTCCATCTATACTGACCTCCATCAGGTTGCAAATTAAAAATAATTTTTATCTGCATCTACCTCTGAAAAAATATTTGGGCTTCTAGCTGTGTGTGGGACTTGTTCTATTACTCCATCTATACTGACCTCCATCAGGTTGCAAACTGAATATATTTTTTTCTGCATCTACCTCTGAAAAAATATTGGGCTTCTAGCTGTGTGTGGGACTTGTTGTATTAGTCCATCTATACTGACCTCCATCAGGTTGCAAATTAAAAATAATTTTTATCTGCATCTACAGTACCTCTGAAAGAATATTTGGGCTTCTAGCTGTGTGTGGGACTTGTTCTTTTAGTCCATCTATAATGACCTCCATCAGGTTGCAAATTGAATATAATTTTTATCTGCATCTAGCTCTGAAAAAATATTTGGCCTTCTAGCAGTGTGTGGGACTTTCTCTATTAGTCCATCTATACTGACCTCCATCAGGTTGCAAATTAAAAATAATTTTTATCTGCATCTAGCTCTGAAAAAATATTTGGCCTTCTAGCAGTGTGTGGGACTTTCTCTATTAGTCCATCTATACTGACCTCCATCAGGTTGCAAATTAAAAATAATTTTTATCTGCATCTACCTCTGAAAAAATATTTGGGCTTCTAGCTGTGTGTGGGACTTGTTCTATTAATCCATCTATACAGACCTCCATCAGGTTGCAAACTGAATATAATTTTTTTCTGCATCTAGCTCTGACAAAATATTTGGCCTTCTAGCAGTGTGTGGGACTTGTTCTATTAGTCCACCTATACTGACCTCCATCAGGTTGCAAATTCAAAATAATTTTTTGTCTGCATCTAGCTCTGAAAAAATATTTGGCCTTCTAGCAGTGTGTGGGACTTTCTCTATTAGTCCATCTATACTGACCACCATCAGCTTGCAAACTGAATATATTTTTTTTCTGCATCTACCTCTGAAAAAATATTGGGCTTGTAGCTGTGTGTGGGACTTGTTCTATTAATCCATCTATACAGACCTCCATCAGGTTGCAAACTGAATAAAAAATCTTTCTGCATCTACCTCTGAAAAAATATTTGGGCTTCTAGCTGTGTGTGGGACTTGTTCTATTAGTCCATCTATACTGACCTCCATCAGGTTGCAAATTGAATATAATTTTTTTCTGCATCTAACCCAGCCAATAGTTTTGGCCTAATACCACAGTTTGGCCACTCAGCTCTGCTCGGTTCCCATCCATTGTTTTTTTGTGCAAACAACTCCAGAGTTGTGAATTAGTTAACCACCAAAATGAGTGGAAAAAGGCCTGCTGCTGGTGGAAAGGGGAATAGGCGTGTTGGGAAGGGGAAAAAAGGTTGTGTCCGTGGGGTAGGTGTTAAAGCAACAGTAACATTTGCAGAATTAAGACCATCCTCCAGCCAAACTAAAATGTCTACTTCTTTTAGCGGACAATGTGATAAGATCCTTTTCTTACGGCCACGCCAATCGCTACAAATTCCAGATGAGGCACAAAAACAGCAGGTGCTTCAACGGATATCAAGTGCTCCTTTAAGTGGGCTCTCCTCCACATCAACTTCAACATCACAAATACTCCAGTCCTCAAAGGTGTCACCCCAATCGCACTTGCTTCCTCACAGCTCCCAAATCTCCAGCTGCCCGTCTGAGTATGAGGTAGAACAGATGGTTGAGTCTGCAGAGCTGTTTACTCATACTATAGCCTGGGAATCAGAGGTCGACTCCAGCGCTTCTGTGAATCCAGACGAGGAAATGATCTGCACTGATGCCCAGAATCTTTATGAGTCGGATCCAGGACCAGACGCAGAAGGTTCTGACCATAATGTAGACCCTCATTCCCAAACTGTAACTCCTGTTGGTGGAGACAATGAGGAAGACGATGATAAGACTCAAATACCTGATTGGAGCGACAACTTTAGTTTTTTGTCAGGGCAGGAACAGGTTGGCTCTGAGGACGACGGGTGTGATAACGCACAGGGTGATGATGATGAGGTTGGAGATCCCACTTACTGTCAACCCACAGTCAGCCAAGAGATGAGGTCAGCAGAGGAGGTGGAGGAAGATGCTAGTGACGACGAGGTCAGGTTGCGCCTTCCTGGACAGAGACGTAGTACTGGAAGCACGTCAACAACTGCATCCTCAAACACAACTCTGCCTCTCACCACAAGTCGTGGTGGCTCTTCAGGTCGCATGGGTGCTAAGCCTTGCATAGCCTGGGCATTTTTCAGATCGATAAAGATGACCCAACTCGTGTTATCTGTAACATTTGTCAGCAAAAGCTAAGTAGAGGCCAAAAAATACATAGTTTGAGTACTTCATGCATGAACCAGCACATGGACATGAAGCATAAGTTGCAGTGGGAAGCTCAGTGTGCTACAATGCGGCCTAGCCGGCCGGGCCAGCCACCGTCTGCCATATCTTGTGCATCCGCGGCCTCTTCATCCTCTGTGACTGGGGGGACAGCAGTCACACCTGTTTTGGGGCGCAGACCTGCCACCTCTTTACCTGCAACAGCCAGCGTGATTGGCAGGTCATCATTTTCTTTGGAGGTGGTAACACCAGCTGGTGTTGAGCGCTGTCCGACATCGATAGCACCACCTTTGGATCAAGGCAACCTAACATGTCCGCCTGCATCTTCCTCACAGACCGGCAGTTTGCCGGGGACACCCTTATCAACCCCGTCTAAGCACAATAGCCAGCCCTCGGACCCTCAGATGTGGACAAGTAAAAGACCATTTCCTCCTAGCCATGAGAAAGCTAAGAGGTTGAATTTCACCATCTGCAAGCTCTTGGCTACAGAAATGCTGCCTTTCCGCCTGGTGGACACAGAGGATTTTCGAGACCTTATGTCCGTCGCAGTGCCCCAGTACCAGATGCCCAGTCGGCACTACTTCTCAAAGAAAGGTGTGCCTGCGCTCCACCAGCATGTCGCACACAACATCACCGCTTCTTTGAGAAACTCTGTGTGTGACAGGGTGCATTTCACCACAGACACTTGGACGAGTAGGCATGGACAGGGGCGTTACATGTCGCTGACTGGGCACTGGGTAACTATGGTGACAGCAGGACAAGGGGCTGCTGTCCAAGTCTTGCCGTCCCCACGAGTTGTGCGTCAATCCTCTTTATGTCAAAGTTCCTCCACTGCTTCTGCCTCCTCAACCTCCTCTCGGTCTTCCACCTGCACTCAAAGCCTGTCTGGTCATGCCACAAGCTTTCTAACTGTGCAGAAGGGATCCTGCACACCTCCTTACTATGCTGGCAGTAGGGCTCAATGTCATCAGGCGGTTTTTACATTGAAATGTCTGGGAAATGTGAGTCACACAGCTGAGGAGTTGTGGTCAGCTCTGGAGAACCAATTTCATGAATGGTTGTCTCCACTGGACCTGAAACCAGGGAAGGCCGTGTGCGACAATGCTGCAAACCTGGGTGCGGCCCTTCGCCGGGGCAATGTCACACACGTGCCTTGTATGGCTCACGTGTTGAACCTGGTTGTCCAGCAATTTTTAGCCCACTATCCCAGACTAGATGGCCTTCTGCAGAGGGCACGGTCGCTGTGTGCTCACTTCCGCCGTTCGCATCCTGCAGCGCAGCGACTTACATCTCTACAGAAGTCGTTGGGCCTGCCACTTCACCGGCTAAAATGCGATGTGCCTACCCGGTGGAATTCAACTCTGCACATGTTGCAGCGACTGTGGCAGCACCGACAAGCCCTGGTGCAATACGTTCTGACGTATAGCCTGGGCCAACGAGATCCAGAGGTGGGGCAAATCACGCTGGAGGAGTGGTCTCAGATCAGGGACCTATGCACCCTTCTGCACAGTTTTGAAATGGCGACGAAGATGTTTAGTGCTGACGATGCCATTATCAGCATGACTATTCCGGTGATTTACATGCTGGAGCACATGTTAAACAGAATTCGGAGTCAGGTGGTGGCACAAGAGGAGGTGGAGGAAGTAGAGGAGGAGGAGTTGTATGCGGAAGGCCTAACATCTGCAAGGTCCAGACGGTCGGCAGCACCAAGGCGGCAGGCATGTGAGGGTGGGGGAGATGGTTTTACCAGGGCGCATGGTAGCAGCCAAACTAGTGAGGAAGGTGCAGGAGCCCAGGAAGAAGTGGAGGACGAACTGATGGAAGACTCATCAGATGAGGGAGACCTTGATCACATTTCTGTTGTGCGAGGTTGGGGGGAGAGGACAGAGGAAGGAAGCATGATTGTTACCTCGCCACCAACACAACAGGGACTTGGTGCTCCTGGATGCGCAACACACATGAGTGCCTTCTTGCTGCACTACCTGCAACATGACCCTCGAATTGTGAGAATTAGAAATAATCCTGACTACTGGGTTGCCACACTGTTAGATCCCCGGTACAAAAGTAAATTTGCAGAAATTATTCCTGCCATAGAAAGGGATGCACGCATGCAGGAGTATCAGCAGAGACTGTTGCAGAATCTTACATGTGCTTTTCCACAAAATACCAGTGGTGCACGTAGTGAATCTCACAGTTCCAACTTGCCAACCGTGGGACCGTCAAGTGTTCAGCACTCAAACCGTAACAGAACCACAGTATCTGCTGGTAACATCAATTTTGCGGAATCATTTCACCACTTTTTTAGCCCATCCTTTGCAAGGCCACAGGAGACAAGAAGTCTGACACATAGTCAACGCCTAGAGACGATGGTACAGGAGTATCTCCAAGTAAACATTGAAGCCATGACTGTGTCACTGGACCCTTGCTCTTTTTGGGCTTCCAATCTGGATAAATGGCCGGAGCTAGCCACTTACGCCTTGGAGATCTTGTCATGCCCGGCAGCCAGCGTTCTGTCTGAACGTGTGTTCAGCGCTGCTGGTGGTGTGCTGACAGATAAGCGCACGCGGCTCTCCACTGATAATGTAGACAGACTCACGTTCATAAAGATGAACAAATCATGGATCCGAAACGACTTTTCTACCCCTGTGTCATCCTGGGGAGAGTAAAAGCTTGATGATTGGTTAAAATCACCCTACCAACCGTTTTAAGCTTTCAAATTACTAATCATGTTTATCTGTATCTTGGCTGGAAAATAATTTGGGCTTTGTAGCAGTGTGCAGCACTGATTCTATTAGGCCATCTATAATAAGCTCCACCAGATTTAAAATTACTAATCATGTTTATCTGTATCTTGACTGGAAAATAATTTGGGCTTTGTAGCAGTGTGCAGCACTGATCCTATTAGGCCATCTATACTAAAGCTTAACCAGATTTAAAATTAATAATAATTTTTAGCTGCATCTAGCCCGGAAAATAATTTTGGGGCTCCGAGATGCGCAAGACACATAAGTGCCTTCTTGCTGCACTACCTGCAGCATGATCCTCATATTGTCAGAATTCGAAGTAATCATGACTACTGGGTTGCCACACTCTTAGATCCCCCAAACTTTTCGATCAACCTTTTCATTTTAATAAAGACCAAAAAAATGGTCATTTTTGAAATTATAAGCATTAGCAGGTTATTAGAAACTGAAATCAAACAGTTTTCAACTCAAAACTTTATTCTAGGTGATGTTACATTTTCACATAGGACCCCTTGTTCGAAAGGAGCTTCTGAACTCTCTCGTCCATTGAATTTGTCAGATTTTGGATGGTTTCTGCTTCAATTGTTTTGCATGAGGACAGAATACCCTCCCAGAGCTGTTGCTTAGATGTGAACTGCCTCCCGCCATCATAGACACTCCTTTTAATGATGCTCCAAAGGTTCTGAATGGGGTAGAGGTCAGGGGAGCATGGGGGTCACACCATAAGTTTGTTCCCTTTTATGCCCATATCAGCCAGAGATGCAGATGTTTTATGTGCAGCATGAGAAGGTGCATTATCATGCAAAAAAATGATCTTGCTGTGAAATACACGGTTCTTCTTCTTGAACCATGGCAGGAAGTGCTGTTTGAGAAAATCCACATACATTATGGAGTTCATCTTTAGCGCCTTCAGGGATCCTAAAGGGGCCGACAATCTCTCTCCCCATGATTCCAGCCCAAAACATTACTCCACCTCCTCCTTGTTGGCGCTGTAGCCGTGTTTGCGTGGGGTGTCCATCAACCAGCCATCCTCCACTCCATCCATCTGGACCATCGAGCGCTGCACGGCACTCATCCGTGAACAAAACAGTTTTGAAATCAGTCTTCATGTAATGTTTGGCCCACTGGAGCCGTTTCTGCTTGTGTGAAGTGGATAGAGGAGGTCGACAGGATGGCGTATGCACAGCTGCAAACCTCTGAAGGACCCTGCATCTTGTTGTTCGGGGGACGTTGGAGGCACCAGCAGCTTCAAAAACTTGTCTGCTGCTATGACAAGGCTTTTTTGCCGCTGCTCTTTCAACCTGACGTAATTGCCTGTAGGAAAGAGTGCTCAATTTGCCCTTATCAGCACGCACACGTGTGTACTGTGAATCAGCTACATACTTCTTGATTGCCAAGACACTTCATCCTGATCATCGCACAATGTTGATTGTAGTCATGCCTTGACCTAAACACTCCACAATTTGTTGCTTCTCAGCAGCCGACACATCCTTTTTCTTTCCCATTTTGGCAGAAAATGTAGGCTGCTTAATAATGTGAGACAGCCTTCTTAAGTAGTCTTGCCTTTCATTGGACACACCTGCCAAACTAATTAGCACAGGTGTCTGCAATTGCTTACAGTGATATAAAGAGCCCTGACACACATCACCATCAATGAGTTTAACTGACAAACAAACAAATTCTTCCCTTATCACTCCTAAACACTTTTTGCATAATAATTTGTGTAACGGGTCTGGGAGGCGGAACCTCTGAGCTACTATACAAGGGGGCAGTCCTTGTAAGGGAGCGGGTGGCGACCAGGGAAGACGGGCAGGAGGTCACAGCAGGTGACCGGGACAGTCTCTGAGTGAACGGGCTGGAGGTCAAGGCAAGTGACCGGGGCAGTCTCTGGATGAACGGGCTGATGGTCACGGCAAGTGACCGGGGCAGTCTCTGAATGAACGGGCAGATGGTCACGGCAAGTGACCGGGGCAGTCTCTGGATAAACGGGCAGATGGTCACGGCAAGTGACCGGGGCAGTCTCTGGATGAACGGGCAGATGGTCACGGCAAGTGACCGGGGCAGTCTCTGGATGAACGGGCAGATGGTCACGGCAAGTGACCGGGGCAGTCTCTAGGTAAAGGGTTGGTACGACCTGTGGCGGCTGATGATAGACGTGAGCTCCCAGGTGAGCAGGCGAGAGTCTCTGGATGAACGGGTGGTCACAGCATGTGACGGCGGAGCCTCCAGGAAGACCAACAGACAGGCGGCAGATGAGCGCTCCCAGGTGAGCGGGCAGAAGTCTCTGGACAGGCGGGTGGTCACAGCACGTGACGGCAGAGCCTCCAGGTAGGCTAGCAGACAGGCAGCAGATGAGCGCTCCCAGGTGAGCGAGCAAGAGTCACTGGACAGGCAGGTGGTCACAGCACGTGACGGCGGAGCCTCCAGGTAGACTAGCAGGCAGGTAGCTGGTGTGTGCTCCCAGGTGAGCGGGCAAGCTGGTCCATAGACAGACTGACAGGAGTTGGAAGGCAGACCGTCGGACCTCAGGCAAGCAGGCAGGTGGCTGATGTGCGCTCCCAGGTGAGCGGGCGGGCTGGTCCTTAGACAGACTGAAAGGAGTAGTAAGGCAGACCATCGGACCTCAGACTAGCAGGCAGGTAGCAGATAATCAGGCAGGAATCTGGCAGGTAACTGGCAGGTAACTGGCAACGGGACCTGAGGGCTGAAGCAGAGTAGAACAGTGCAACAACATTGCTCGGGCACCTCCATTTTGGAGGAGGTGCCTTATATATGGTGAAGTCCTCCGGCCATTGGCCGGGGACTCCTTAGGACGGCGCGCGCGGCCCCTTTAAGAGGGAGGGAGAGCGCGCGCGCGCGCCCTAAGCACAGTGGCCGGGAAGGAGCGCGCGCTGCCAGCAGAGCGGGAGGAGGACGCCGGGCACGGAGCAGGGAGGTGAGGGGAACAGCGTCCCTGCCTGACAGAGGGCAGGGACGCCGGCGCTACAATTTGGAACACAGTGTACATGTGCTTTTCCACAAAACACCAGTGGTTCACGTAGTGAATCTTACAGATCTAACTTGCCAACCGTGGTCTGTATGGAGTTGTTCAATAAAGGGCCCAAAATTAAGATAACATAGATGGGAGAGGTCTCTATGAATAGGAATTCCTAAGTATTTGATACCCTGTGAGGGCCAGGCAAAGTGAAAGTTGGACTGGATGGAATCCTATATGGATTTGGGGAGGGAGACATCGAGGGCCTCAGACTTCGCTGCATTGATTTTAAAATTTGACCAAACAAAGTGATCTATTTCAGCCATAACAGCATGGATGGATATATGTGATTGAGTGATATATACTAGGACATCATCAGCAAATAGAGAGCACTTGTACTCGGTGCCTCCCACCTCAATCCACCTAATATTGGGGTTATGGCGAATTGATGAGAGCAGGTGCTCCGTCACTAGGATGTATAAGAGAGGGGACAGAGAACATCCCTGCCTTGTCCCATTGGTGATTGTGAAAGGTGATGAAAATGTTCTGATGCGCCCCCTGGGCCTTGGGACACCCGGAGCCGGACCCTTTTTGGTGGATGCTGGTGGTTGTAGTCTCCGTGGCGGCGACCCGGTTCCGTGGCTCAGGGCGGTCAAACCAGTGGCGGAACTATTTATGTGGTTTTGATGTTTAAATGTCCGACTACGCCACCCGTGGATTGCGGTCAGAGTGAACCGCCGCTCCAGGGCAGACCGCTGAGGCTGGTGTTGTGGGTGCAGCAGAGCGTAGCATAACTCCCCACGGGAGGAGTATAGCCTCAGGGCAGTGTATGCGGAGGATGGGGGTGATGGTGCAGGGCAGCAGCAGTAACGACACGGAGTCAGTGATGCAGTCCAGGGCCTTTACTCACAGTTCTTATTATCCAGACCACGTCTGCAGGTAACGGCTGCCCACGTCGTACTGTGCTCACCAGGTGAGGGGCTCAGACAACTCCCAGATAACTTTGGAGCGCTTCACAGGACCCCCTTTGTGTGTCCTTTGTCTGGCCTTTCTTACCAACCCTTCTGTCCGGCTGCCTCGGGCCTCCTCTTGGTAAACTTGGCGCCAGTTTCCCTGACCCTATGTGGTGCCTTCCTAGCGGGTGTAGCGAGGGGCTGCGCCACATAAAATGTCACAGCCTCCTGTTTCTAGCTGAGGGTCGTTTCCTGCCTCCACTAGTTTCGGAGACCGGTCTCCCCCTTTGGCCTGACCCTTCCACGCAGGTGGATTCGGGCGTGCGGTGGCGACTCGCCCGTCCGCACCCCTGGGATCCCTTCGTTCCTCGTTCCTGGAGCCTTCTCCGCACCTCTTCCTTCCTTCTCCCTCTTCCAGGCCTGGGCCTCTGTTACTAGGCCCGCCTCCGGAGCAGAGCTCATGCAGAGCCCCTGCTCCCTGCCACTTCTGCTCAGACTTCTCTGCACTGAACTAAGATGGTGCCCACCTTTTATACTCCCTTCTCAATGCACCCAGGAACTGCTTCCTCCCTGCTCCTGCACTACAGGGTTCCCCTTCCTCAGTGTTCCCTCCCCCCACTCCAGCCAGGGACAGGGACTGTCGTGCCCATCTCAGGGGCATATTGGTTGCCCTGCCCCACGGCAATGTGGTGTAATGCATGCAGGTGTCGGGTCCTGATCCACACTACATCCTTACCTGAGAGTGAGATATCACACCTCTGGGTGAGGTGCAATACCTCTGTAGCAACCGAGCCCTCAGGGTGCTACAGTTCCATTTATCTTCAGCCTAGGTGACGTATTGCGATACAGGGCCGTGATTTTGGCTATAAAAGGGTCCCCTAGACCCCTACCCCAAGCTTTTTAAGAGAATCATATATGGCATGCCAGGAGAATCTATGGAATGCTTTCTCAGCATCCAACGAGAGTATCTAATTACAAATTTTTAACTGCATCTAGCCCAGGAAATACTTTGTGCCTAGTAGCAGTGTCTGCTAGTCAGCGGATTATCCCGGCTGTTAAGCAAGCTACACCACCTGTAGTTTGGACACTTAATTTTTTCAAAGGAAATGCTTCGGGACCACGGGATACTCAGTGAAGAGCATCAGGAGGCACCCCAAGGCATAGGGGCTGGGACTGGCAGTAGGATGCCTTGCGGTGGACAGCCGAGCTCGATCCTTATAAAAGCTTTTTAACTGCAGCAGCTTTAGTGGACGCTACTGGAGCTGGAATTACGCGGCTGCTGGCATGAGACTTGCCCTCCAATAGATCCTTGTAAATGGATTTAAAGTGTATTCATTCAAATTAGAGAGACAATTTAAATTAAAAAGCTTAGAGCTGCCTCCACCACAGGGGGGCTCGCTCGACCCACCAGCGGACAGGCACCAGTATTGGGAGAGGGGGGCTGGCCGTCAGGGTTCACCGCGGAGGTGGCACGGGCAGGAGCGGACTGAACGTGTCGGCTTCCCACTTTTTGGATTTTAGAAGGGCATGACATGCCTATATCTGTGTCTCCCCCTCCTTTTACTCCTCCACCTCTTTTCTTTTCGCATGACTATATGTACTTGTCACTTTTCCATGTGTTAGTTGTGTCTTCTGAGCAGTTTGTCAGCTTTTGGACACCTTTGAAGGTGTTTTCTATGTGTTTCTATGTGTTTTTGTTTGCCTGCCATTGGTTTTAACGGTGTTCGAAGGTGTTCGACGAACAGTTCGACGAACAGTTCGGCGAACACACGGGTGTTCGACGAACCGAACCGAACTCGAACACTACGGGGGTGGCTCAACACTAATGACGACTGACCATGCTCTCCTCCTCCTCCCCCCTGTCCTCAGGCCACCCACGCTGAACCGACGGTATGACAGTTGTACAGATACTACCGTTTACAGCGCATGATACAAGCTCCTGTTCTTCCTCCTCCTCCTCCTCCTCTCCCTCATTGTCCCCCAATGCACGTTGGGATGAGATGAGGCTGGGCTGTGTGTAATCGACCGCTACGGCTTCTTGATCCATCTCATCATACTCTGGCTGCAATGCCTCCTCTTTAATTCTCTGCAGAGAGCGTTGCAAAAGACAGATAAGTGGAATGCTGACACTAATGATGGCGTCATCACCATTCACCATCTGGGTGGACTCCTCAAAGTTTGTCAAGATGGTACAGATGTCAGACATCCAGGTCCACTCCTGAGGTCTTATGTGTGGAGTCTGACCTGAATATTGACGGCTTTGTTGCAGCTGGTACTCCACAACTGCTCTCTTCTGCTCACAAATCCTTTGCAACATGTGGAGGGTAGAGTTCTAACGTGTGGGGACATCACACACCAGTGTAGCAACCCGAGGGATCGGCTGCTACAGGGGTACTGCACCTCAAACCAGAGGTGTGATATTCCACTTCCGGGTAAGGATGGAGTGTGGACTAGGGCTCGTTTATCTGCATGCACCACACACACCCCATTTCCGAGGGACAGCTTAACGGTGCTCCCACAGAAGTGCAGGCACGACAGCATCTGTTCCTGGCTGGAGTGGGGAGGGGGAGGAAAACCCAGTGGTGTAGGAGCAGATAGGGATGGGTCTCTGGGCATAGGTAGGAGCCCATTGGTTGCTAGTCACCTGGGCTCACACATAGAGGGAGGTATATAAGGTGGGCACCATCTTAGAACAGTGTTCATTTCAGTCCGGGGAGTGAGTTGAGAGAAGGAGTTCAGCCAGAGAGGGTTGACAGGGAGTTGTGGCTCAGTCTGGGCCCAGCTCCACGAGGCAGGCCTGGAGAGGAGGCCAGAGCCAGAGGAGAGGAACAGAAACAGCAAGGAACTGGAACAGAAAGGAAACAAGGAACAGCACATTAAGAGAGGCCCAGAGACACGAGAGAAAAAGGAACCCCGTAGGCCCAGGAGATTGCGGGTGACGGGTTGGCAGAGCAGGGTACCGGAACCCAAATTGGTGGAGGCAACAAATTCCTCAGCCAAAGACTGGAGGTTGTGACCACATCTTGGTGCGACCCCTCACTACATCCACCAGGAAAGCATACCACATAGGGTCAGGGAAACCGGAGATAGGTTTCGCCAAGAGAAGGCCCGAGGAAGCTGGACAAAGGTGGGTCACTGGTGGGGACGGCCAGAGAAGGGAAGAGAAGGGAGCCCTGTGCCACACTCTGGAATTGCCAGGGAGTTGGTCGAGTCCCTTGCCTGGTGGGCGCAGCACGGCTTGGGCAGACACCGCCGGTACCGAGGTGACTAGGACCAGTAAACAACTGTGAGTTAAGCATTGGAAACTGCAACCACACGTCTCTGTGTTTCATCGCCGCACCAGCACCATTAGTACTGGGACGCTCACACCATCACTCCCATCATCCACACTAGCTGCCCTGAGGCAATACTTCTCCCGTGGGGAGTTATCCCATTCTTGGCTGCGCATACAACATCAGCCTCAGCGGTCTGCGCGCAGCAGCGGTCCCCACTGACCGCAATCCACGGGTGGTGTAGTCGGACATTTGTTATTACACTAAGACTGCCACTGGTTTGACCACCCTGAGCCACGAACCGGGTCGCCGCCATGGAGACTACAACCCCCAGCATCCCACAAGAGGCCCGGTTCCGGGTGCCCCACGCGGCCCAGGGGGCGAGTCACCAGTCGGTGTGACGGAAGCTGCAAACGCTGCTGCAACACAGCAAGGGCGGCGGAAGCTGTAGCCGACTTGCGAAAATGAGCTGACAGGCGGCGTACTTTGATGAGCAGATCTGGCAACTTGGAGTACGATTTAAGAAACCACTGAACCACGAGGTTAAGCACATGAGGCAGGCATGGTACGTGTGTGATCTCGCCTCGCCTCAGAGCCGCCACCAGGTTACGGCCATTGTCACACACCACCATGCCTGGATGTAGGTTCAGCGGTCTCAGCCACAGATCTGCCTGCTCTTTCACAGCTGTCCACAACTCACAAGCAGTGTGAGGTTTCTCACCTAAGCTTAGGAGTTTCAGCACAGCCTGTTGCCGCTTGGCGGAGGCAGTACTGCAGTGCTTCCAGCTTATAACTGATGTGGTGATATCTGAGATGGAGGCTGAACATGAGGAGGAGGAGGAGGATGATGCGCAGGAGCTGTACACTGTGGGGGAAACTCTGACTGACATAGGGCCCGCAATCCTCGGTGTGGGGAGGATGTGTTCCGTCCCAAGGTCCGACTGGGTCCTGGCTTCCACTATGTTTACCCAGTGTGCCGTTAGGGAGATGTACCGTCCCTGGCTACAAGCACTTGTCCACGTGTCCGTTGTCAGGTGGACTCTCCCAGTAACTGCGTTGTTGAGGGCACGGCAGATGTTTTGGGACACGTGCTTGTGTAGTGCGGGGATGGCACACCGGGCAAAATAGTGTCGGCTGGGGATCGAGTACCGAGGGACGGCCATTGCCATAAGGTTGCGGAAGGATTCCGTCTCCACCAGCCTAAAAGGCAGCATTTCCAATGCAAGCAGTCGTGAAATGTGTGAATTTAGGACTGTGGCCTGTGGGGCGTTAGCTGCGAATTTCCGCTTTCATTCAAAGGTCTGGGATATGGACAATTGAACGCTGCGGTGGGATGTGGACGTTGATGCTGTTTCTTGAGAAAATGCCATAGCAAGTGAAGGCTGAGAGGAGGGGGCATCTTTGAATGCAGTATGGACAGGGGATTTCCTTGCACACACAACAGGGGGTTCTATTGCATGCACAGCAGTGGAAGAAGCAGTGGTGACACCCGCTGACACTGGTCGTGGACCCTGGGTTTCGGCCTACAAAGTCGGGTGCTTTGCTGCCATGTGCCTGATCATGCTGGTGGTGGTCAGGCTGGTAGTTTTGTCACCCCTGCTGATGCTGGCATGGCAGGTGGTACAAATGTCCTTTTTGGGGTTATCAGCAGAGCCTTTAAAAAAATTCCAGACTCTGGAAGACCTACCGGTTGTACTGCCAACGTCCCTCGTGTTGGTGTTACGGGGAAAGCCTTCTGTCTGCGGCCACCACACTGCTTCTTCCTGCCTGTTGGGGTACTCTGCCTCCCTCCCCCTGTGTGCTGCTGGCCTCACTCTGCATGTCCTCCTGCCACGTTGGGTCAGTTACTAGATCATCCACCACCTCCTCCTCTTCCACTTGCGCACCACGATCCTCCTCCTCACTTCCTGGCTATTATGTCTCGTCATCGTCCACCTCTTGTGACAAATTGCCAGCGTCGACTTCCTGTGGCCGTGGCTGTTCAAATATTTGGGCATCGCTACATGGGATCTCCTCTTCCACCACTTCAAGCGGAGCAGGCGAGGGGCACAAATCTGGAATTGGACCAGTGAACAGCTCTTCAGAGTGTCCAAGTGTGGGATCAGTTGCTGTCTGACGACACTCGGCATGGTGGGAGGAAGGAGCATCAGGGTGAGGAGGAGTATGCGGTCGAGACTCACGGCTACTAAGAGTCGACCGTGTGGAAGACAGGCCGGAGGTGGTGGTGCCCAGGTAACTGGAAGTATTATCTGCTATCCAATTAATAACTTGTTCACACTGATCAGTTCGCAATACTGGTGTTGTTCTGTGCTTCCCTAGTAATTCGGTCAAGAAGTGGGAGCGAGAAGATGTGGCTGTTGGTTGTGGCACATTTTCACCTTGGCCATGGCCCCGTCCTCTGCACGCACCATCACCAGAACGTCCACTTCCACGTCCCTTGCCACGCGCCTTGCCCATTGTAAAGTAAGTTAAATAGCTTACACTCGCACTATCAATGGAAAAAGGGTAATAAAAAGTAGATTAGAATCGTGGAAGAGGAAAACCACAGTTCTATTTCTCTGGCCTACACCCGACTCTTTTAAACAATCTGAACAATCAGGGAGAAAATATTACTGTTTTTCTTTACGGAAAAAATACCAAAAGCTGAATAATAGAGATTTCTCTCCGTGGAACAGCAAAACCACAGTTATAATTTACTGGTGTATGCATACAAAATACATATTTGCAGCTGAACAGTGAGCGACACACTCAAACTGTTTTTTTTTAGATACAAATGGCCCAAAAGTGGATAATACAGAGGTTTGAACTGTGGAACTGCAAAACCACACTTGTATTTCTCGGGCCTACACCAGACTATTTTCAACAGATATATTTGTGTCTGAACAATCAGGAGACACTATTATTTATTTTTTACGGCCAAAAATTGCGAAAAGCAGAATAATACAGAGATTTGACCCGTGGAACTGCAAAACCACACTTGTATTTCTCTGGCCTACACCAGATTATTTTCAACAGATATATTTGTGTCTGAACAATCAGGAGACACTATTTATTTTTTACGGCAAAAATGCCAAAAGCAGGATAATAGAGATTTTTTACCGTGGAACAGCAAAACCATAGTTATAATTTACTGGTGTATACCAGACTTTTTTAAATATATATATATATTTGCGACTGAACAGTGAGCGACACACTCAAACTGTTTTTTTTAGATACAAATGGCCCAAAAGTGGATAATACAGAGGTTTGAACCGTGGAACTGCAAAACCACACTTGTATTTCTCGGGCCTACACCAGACTATTTTCAACAGATTTATTTGTGTCTGAACAATCAGGAGACACTACTGCTTTTCTTTACGGCAAAAAATGCAAAAAAACAAGATAATACAGAGATTTGACCCGTGGAACTGCAAAACCACACTTGTATTTCTCGGGTCTACACCAGACTATTTTTAACAGATATATTTGTGTCTGAAAAATCAGGGAGACACTATTATTTATTTTTTTACGTCAAAAAATGCCAAGAGCAGGATAATAGAGATTTTTTACCGTGGAACAGCAAAATAACACTTTTGTGTCTCTGGCCTACACCAGACTATTTTCAACAGATATATTTGTGTCTGAAAAATCAGGGAGACACTATTATTTTTTTTACGGCAAAAAATGCCAAAAACAGGATAATAGAGATTTTTTACAGTGGAACAGCAAAACCACAGTTATAATTTACTGGTGTATACCAGACTATTTTAAATAAATATATTTGCGGCTGAACAGTGAGCGACACACTCAAACTGTTTTTTTTTAGATACAAATGGCCCATGAAACTGCAAAACCACACTTCTATTTCTCTAGCCTACACCAGACTATTTTCAACAGATATATTTGTGTCTGAACAATCAGGGAGACACTATAATTTTTTTTTTTTGGCAAAAAATGCCAAGAGCAGGATAATAGAGATTTTTTTACCGTAGAACAGCAAAAGCACACCTCTGTCTGTCTGGCCTACACCAGACTACTTTCAACAGATATATTTGTGTCTGAAAAATCCGGGAGACACTATTATTTTTTTTTACGGCAAAAAATGCCAAAAACAGGATAATAGAGATTTTTTACCGTGGAACAGCAAAACCACAGTTTTAATTTACTGGTGTATACCAGACTTTTCTAAATATATATATTTGCGGCTGAACAGTGAGCGACACACTCAAACTGTTTTTTTTAGATACAAATGGCGCATGGAACTGCAAAACCACACTTCTATTTCTCTGGCCTACACCCGACTATTTTCAACAGATATATTTGTGTCTGAAAAATCAGAGACACACTTTTTTTTTGGGGTGGGGGGAAGGGACACCAAAAGGTTAATAAGACGGGTATTTGTACAGTGTGGAGGAGGAAAAAAAAAAGAGGATTTAGATGAAAAAAAAGGATTTTTCCTGGCCCCCGAGACCTGGAGCTAAGTCCAGCAATTTCAGCAACAGGAGCACACAGGACTGTAATGCAGCGTTTGCTGGTATAACCACTGCGTCTCCTATACAGCCTGCCTGCCTGATATCTGGGATGGACATTAGTCCTGAGAAGGACTGTTTGTTTGATCTGGCAGCCTTCACAGACCCTACACTAACTATTTCGCAGGATATATCTCTCCCTAAATCAGCAGCGCTGTCCCTACACTGTCTGATCCGGAGTGACTGTGTCCAAAATGGCGGCGCCCGGTTTTAAATACTCGAAGTGACGCTGTGCGGCCAGCCAATCACTGTAATGCCCACAAACAACATGGCTGCGGCATTACAGTGACTGGCTGGCAATCGCTGCATGTTCATTGGCTCTGTAAAGACCGCCAAATATGCAGGGCGGAGACCCGAGCTCCCGCCCGATTAACCTGGAAATGCTCGGTGCTCGCCGAACATCCCAAGTAGCGTGATGCTCGGGCGAGTACCGAGCAGTGATGAGCATGCTCGCTCAACACTACATATAAGTTCGCTCCAAATTCAGTCATTTGTAGTGAGCGTGGAAGATACTGTCCTCCATTTAAAATGGGCAAGGCAAGTGGCAAGGGATGGGGAACTGGATGTGATGGTGATGGTTCATGCAGAGGCCGAGGACAAGGCCGTGGGCAAGCTGAAATTGTGCCACAACAAACACCCACATCTTCTCGCCTGACCTTCCTGTCTCAATTCCTAGGGGACCACAGCACACCACTATTGAACCCAGAGCAGTGTCAAAAGGTTGTTGCTTGGATAGCGGATAATGCTTCCAATCACTTAGCCACCACCACCACCCTGTCTTCCACATGGTCAAGTCTCAGTAGCCGTGAGTCTGGACCGCATATTCCTCACCCTGATCCTCCTTCCTCCCACCATGCCGAGTGCACGGAGACAACTGATCCCACACTTGGACACTCTGAAGAGCTGTTCACTTTTCCATTTATTGATTCAGGTCCACTTGAAGCGGGGCAAGAGGAGATCACGTGTAGTAATGCCCAAATACTTGAGCAGCCACGGTCACACGAAGGCAACGGTGGAATAGTGTCACAAGAGGTTGACGATGATGAGACACAATTGCCAGAAAGTCAGGAGGAGGACCAGGGTGTGGAAGTGGAAGACGAGGTGGTGGATGATATAGTAACTGACCCAACCTGGCAGGAGGACACGCAGAGCGAGGAGAGCAGCACACAGGGGGAGGGAGGCAGAGCACCCCAACAGGCGGGAAGAAGCAGTGTTGTGGCCGCAGACAGAAGGCAGGCAATCGTTCCCCGTAACACCAGCATGAAGGAAGTTGCCAGTACAACTGTTACATCTTCCCGAGTCTGGTTGTTTTTTAAAGACTCTGCCGATAACCCCAAAAAGGCCATTTGCACCACCTGCCAGGCTGGCATCAGCAGGGGGGGGCAAAACGACCAGGAACAGTAACTACAGGTGGCACCATTGTTTCTTCCGCTGTTGTGCATGCAAGCCAATCCCCTGTCCATGGTGCATGCGAAGATGCATCCTGCCCTGAACCTGTCGTTGCGCACTCTCAAGTAGCAGCATCAGGAAGCACATCCATGTCCTTGTCACAGCGCAGCATTCAATTGTCCATGCCCCAGTCCTTGGAACGCAAGCGCAAATATGCAGCCAACCCCCCATAGGCCACACTACTAAATTCTCACATTTCACTACTGCTTGCGCTCGAAATGTTGCCTTTTAGGCTCGTGGAGACGGAAGCATTCCGCAACCTGATGGCGCCGGCCGTCCCTCGGTTCTTGGTCCCCAGCCGCCACTATTTCTCCTGGTGTGCCGTTCCCGCATTACACAAGCACGTCTCCCAAAACATTAGCTGTGCCCTCAACAACTCAGTTACCGGGAAAGTCCACCTAACCACGGACACGTGGACAAGTGCTTGTGGGCAGGGACAGTACATCTTGCTGACAACACACTGGGTTAACATAGTGGAAGCCGGGACCCAGTCTGACCTTGGGATGGAACACGTCTTCCCGATGCCAAGGATTGCGGGCAGTAGGTCAATCAGGGTTGCACCCACGGTCTACAGCTCCTGCACCTCAGCCTCCTCAGCCTCCTCCTCCTCTTCAGCCTCCATCTCCGAAACGACCACATCAGTCAGAAGCTGGAAGTACTGCAGCACTGCCTCGGCCAAACGGCAACAGGCTGTGCTGAAGCTAATATGCTTAAGTGACAAACCGCACAATGCTGAAGAGTTGTGGACAGCTCTGAAAGAGCAGGCCTATCTGTGGCTCACACTGCTGAACTTACAGCCAGGCATGGTCATGTGTGATAATGGCCGGAACCTGGTGGTGGCTCTAAGGCGAGGCGAGCTCACACACGTACCATGCCTGGCCCATGTGCTTAACCTCATGGTTCAGTGGTTTCTCAAATCCTACCCGGAGCTGCCAGATCTGCTTGTTAAAGTGCGCCGCCTGTGTGCCCATTTTAGAAAGTTAGCTACAGCTTCCGCCGTGTTTCAGCAGCGTTTGCAGCTTCCGGCTCACAGACTGGTGTGTGATGTCCCCACACGTTGGAACTCTACACTGCAGATGTTGGGAAGGATTTGTGAGCAGAAGAGGGCATTTTTTGACTACCAGCATCAACAAGGCCGTCGGTATTCAGTTCAGACTCCACACATAAGACCTCAGGAGTGGACATGGATGTCAAACATATGTATCATCCTCCAAAACTTTGAGGACTCCACCAAGATGGTGAGCGGTGATGACGCCATATTTAGCATCAACATCCCGCTTCTCTGTCTTCTGAAACGCTCTCTGCTCACAATGAAAGAGAATGCATTGCAGGCGGAGCACGATGAGATGGAGCAAGGAACCATACAGAGTGATTACACACAGCCAAGCCTCATCTCATCCCAAAGTATATTGGGTGACAATGAGGAAGAGTAGGAGGGGGAAGGACAGGAGCTAGTTTCATACACTATAGACGGTACTACCTGCACAGCTGTCATACCGTCTGTTCAGTGTGGATGGCCGGAGGACAGAGAGGAGTAGGAGGAGGAGGAGGAGAGCATGGTCAGTCATCCTCTTGGTGAGGACACAGAAGTCTTGTCTGTTAGTAGTCTGGCACGCATTGCTGAGTTTATGTTACGCTGCCTTTCCCATGACCCTCGCGTTCTCAAAATTTTGGGTGACAGTCATTACTGGTTGGTGACACTTCTATACCCATGCTACAAGGAGAACTTTATATCTCTTATTCCTGAGGCGGACAGGTCTACAAAAATGGGGCTGCACCAGAAGGACCTTGTTGCGGAACTAGTAAAATAAATTTCCATCTGAAAATGCTGGCGGCAGAGGGCACACTTCGTTGGACAACCAATGAGTACAGGCGAGAGAGACACAACTTCAATCCAGCAAAGGTAGGGGAACACTGTCAAAGTTCTGGGAGAGTTTTCTCAGCCCCTACCATCGCACAGGCCCTGAGGCGCGGGGTACTCTCACAAGAAGTGCAAAGTTTGGGAAGATGCTGAGGGAGTACCTTGCCAACCGCACCAACGTCCTCCGTGATTCCTCTGTGCCTTAGAATTATTGGGTATCCAAGCTGGATACGTGGAATGAACTGGCTATCTATGCCTTGGAGGTCCTGGCCTGCCCTGCCGCCAGTGTTTTATCAGAGTGGGTTTTTATTGCCGGTGGTGGAATTATAACTGATAAGTGCATCCGCCTGTCAACTGAAAATGCTGACAGGCTGACACTTATAAAAATGAACAAGGACTGGATTGGGCCAGACTTCTCAACACCACCGAATTATAGCAGCGTAACATAAACTCAAATCCAGTGTCTTTTCTTGGGAGGCGTATTCACATGCACCTTTTCACACCCACACATGGGTATACGCTTCCTGATTTTGACTATTTGCTCTTGTCCTTCTCCTCATCCTCCACCACCACATCACCAGGGTGACCGTGGTCCGTGATGCAACACCCACATAATTTTTTTAAAGGGTGTTTATGATGCCCGTAAAAAAAAATTGTATACCGTATGTTCATACATACCCCCCAGGGATAAATGTTTGTCAGCCCATATGCTTGTGCATGGGCATTACAAGTATAGGAGGCCTGCCCCTCTCTAATGGGAACATTTTTTTATAAGGCCCTTCTCCACGTCTCTTCCAAGGGGCATTGAAGTGCCTCCAAATTTTTGGCAGCCCTTGCATTCACTGCATAGGCCAACACTATGGGAGACTCTCTCCTTTCTAATGGGAATTTGTCGTTACTGTAGCCTTGCTCTATGTCTCTTTAAATTGTTAGTGGGGTTTTTCCTAAATTTGGTCAGCCGTTGGACTCACTGCATACCCTAAAACTGTATAGCAGACTCCCTCCTTTCTAATGGGAACATGTCGTACCTTGTTACTGTGGCCCTGCTCTATGTGTCTTTAAATTCTTAGTGGGGTTTTCCCTAGAATTGGTCAGACTTTGGACTCACTGCATACCCTATAACTGTATAGCAGACTCTCTCCTTCCTTATGGGAATTTGTCGTTACTGTGGCCCTGATCTATGTGTCTTTAAATTCTTAGTGGGGATTTTCCTAAAATTGGTCAGCCGTTGGACTCACTGCATACCTTATAACTGTATAGCAGACCCTCTCCTTTCTAATGGGAACATGTCATACTTGTTACTGTGGTCCGGTTCTATGTGTCTTTAAATTCTTAGTGGGTTTTTCCTAAAATTGGTCAGCCGTTGGACTCACTGCATACCCTATAACTGTATAGCAGACCCTCTCCTTTTTAATGGGAAAATGTCATACTCGTTACTGTGGCCCTGCTCTATGTGTCTTTAAATTCTTAGTGGGGTTTTTCCCAAATTTTGGCAGCCCTTGCAGTCACAGCATGGGCATTACCACTATTGGAGACCCGATCCTTTATAATGGGAACATTTTTGTTACTGAGACCCTCCTCTATGTCTCTTCAAAGGGGTATTGGGTTGCGTCCAAATTTTTGGCAGCCCTTGCAGCTACTGGATTTGCAATAACAGTATAGGAGACCCACTTGTTAATAATGGGAACAACAAAGCATAGCCGGCTAATGGCTCTCTAACAATAGCGAGGGCAGACTGCTGGCCTTTTAAGAATAGTAAGGCCTGTCTGATGGCCCTATAAAAATAGGCTTTATGACTTTCAGCGTTCCACCATCATAAATAAAACAGGATGTGTCTGATTATGTGTCACACACCACATTGCCAGATAAGGTTGTAAAATGTTAAAATGACATTTCCCGGTGAATGCATTTGTCTTAAAAAATAACGTAAAAAAAGACAAAACAATAGGATCTTTCTTTAGTATAAAAAACAGTGTCACCAATTTAACCTCAATGTAATCACATTGTTCAGCTCTTGCACCTCCTCCTCCATCTCCGAAATGACCACATCAGTCACAAGCTGACAGCACTGCAGCACTGCCTTGGCCAAGCGGCAACAGGCTGTGCTGAAGATAACATGCTTAATTGACAAACCGCCCAGCACTGCAGAGTTGTTGAAAGCTGTAACACAGCCAGCAGCCTGATCTGTGACTCTCACCGCTGAACATACAGCCAGGCATAGTCGTGTGTGATAATGGGCGAAACCTGGAGACGGAGAAATGACACCCAGAGTAGATACGGTTTCCCTCTATGCCAGTCCTTTCACCGAGCTAAATACAACTCTCAGCAAAAAAAGCTGTGGACTTGCTCCGTACCATCCCTGGCCACATTCACCTGTCCACATGTTTGTGGGTAGGCGGTCCTTCCCAGTAAGTGCTCCTGGTTGACCTCCTTAACCCACTGTCTGGTGGTGGACCAACCTGGCTTTCCCCACTATCATTGAGGGTACAGCTACTAGCTGGGTGTACAGGCAGGGCAGGCAGCTGTCTGCGGGTCCTTTGGCTTACCGCAGGCATGGCAGGCTCACTGTCAGCAGAGGGTTGACTCTCTTGGGCTGCTGGCGTGGGTTCTTCCACCTCTGGGGCCGCTTGCTCTTCTTGTTCTTCCTGTCCTCCTGTAGGCTCCTGCTGGGTAGGCTGAAGGAAGTGTAGGACTGGTACCACTATTGCGCCATTTATCTGAGTCCAGGTCCGGGGGAACTCTCCGAGAACTGTGCTGATCATCTCTTCCTTGTCCTCTGCGGGTTCAAGGTCATCTTGATCTTCACTTGGACTCTGTAGTTGCTCGGGGCACCGTTTTAGGTGGTCTCTGGAGACGGTGCTAGTGGTTTCTCCTCCATCCTTGGTAATCACACATACCTTCGGATTGTCGTGGTTGGACTGCAGTACTGTGTACGGGTCTCTCTCCCACTGGTCGTCCAGCTTGTGAAGCCTTCTCTTCCGCTTCAGGACCTGCTCACCAGGTTCCAGGGGACCAGCAGGGGCGTGTTGGTTGAAGAGCCTCTCTTGCTTTTCTCTCGCTTGAGCCAGATTCCTCTCCACACTCTCCTGTACCTTCTTGTACTGTAGCCGCCGTTTTGTATCCCAGTCCGCGTCTGGGGAGGTGTCCTCAGGTGTCAGGACTCCCATTTCCAGGTTGATCGGCAGCCTACCTGGTCTTGCTCGCATCAGGTAAGCCGGGGTGCAATTTGTAGCATTCACCGGGATATGGTTGTACAAGTCAATCAGGTCTGGCAGCTTCTCCGGCCACAGGCTGCGTTCTTCCAGGGGTAACGTCTTGAGGAGATCAATGACGATATTGTTCATCTTCTCACACGGCCCGTTTGTTTGCGGGTGGTAAGGCGTTGTCCGAATCTTCCTACAGCCATAGAGGTTGCAGAACTCCTGGAATACTTCAGCCTCAAACGCTGGACCTTGATCTGTCAAAACCTGTTCCGGATACCCATGTGGACGGCAGAAGTGTTGCTGGAAGGCTCTGGCCGCTGTTTGGGCTGTCAAGTCTTTAACAGGAACCAATACCAGGAACCATGAGTAATGGTCCACAATTGTCAGGGCATAGACGTAGCCCGACCGGCTTGGAGCCAATTTCACATGGTCCAGAGCTACCAGCTCAAGAGGCTGCCTGGTGACGATGGGCCTCAAGGGTGTCTGCTGGCTGGTACGGTCCTTCCTTCTGAGGTGACATGGGCCGCAGTCCCTGCTCTACTTCTCGATGGCCCTTCTCATGCCGACCCAGTAGAACCGCTCTCTCAGTAGGAACTCCAGTTTCTTCCACCCGAAGTGTCCCGCTCTGTCATGGTAGGCCTCCAGGACCATTGCTGCATCTCGCCTTGGGACCACTATCTGCCAGGTCAGCTCGTGTGTCCGGTGGTTGACAAGCCTTCTGCACAGCTTACCCTCGTAGAGGAATAGCCTGCTTTTCTCCTTCCATATCTGCTTGGCTTCCTCTGGAGCGTCCGGGCCAGGGCTATCGTCTTCCTGGGTTAACATGTCTTTTACCAGGCATATTGCAGGGTCGCTATCTTGCGTTTCAGCCCAGCCATGGTGGGGTAAGGGGTTGAACATGACGGTGGTTAAGTCTTTGTCTCTTACCCGGTGAGAATGCTGAGTGGCCCCATACCGGTGGAATGCAGGGAGCTCTATTTCCTCCAGCTCTTCCGAGTCTTCTTCTCCTTCAGGTAGGTGGGGCATTCTTGATAGGGCGTCTGCGTTGGCGTTGGTTCTGCCTGTCTGGTATTTGATTGTGAAGTCATAATTGGATAGTCGGGCCATCCACTGCTGTTCTAGGGCACCTAGTCTTGCATTGTCCAGATGTGTCAACGGGTTGTTGTCCGTGTACACGGTGAACTTTGCGGAGGCCAGGTAATGCTTAAACCATTTTGTGACGGCCCACACCACTGCCAAGAATTCTAGCTTGAAGGAGCTGTAGTTCTCTGGGTTTCTTTCAGTGGGCCTCAGCTTCCGGCTGGCATACGCGATCACCCTTTCTCTGCCTTGTTGGTTCTGTGACAGTACGGCTCCCAGTCCCACATTACTGGCATCTGTGTGGAGGATAAAAGGCTGGCCATAATCGGGGTAGGCTAGTATCTCATCCCCCGTGAGGGCCATCTTCAACTGGCGGAAGGACTCCTCTTCCGGCTTGTCCCACTTGAAGGGTGGCTTGTGACTTCTGGATTTAGATTGCCCTATCAGGAGGTCCTGCATAGGGGCTGCCATCTTAGTGAACCCGGAGATGAACCTTCGGTAGTAGCCTACCAACCCGAGGAATTGCCTCACTTCCTTGATGTTAGAGGAGCTTGGCCAGCTCTTGATGGCTGTAACTTTGTCGGGGTCGGGGGCTACTCCCTCTGCACTCACCATGTGTCCTAGGTACTGGACCTTCAGTTTTAACAGGTGGCATTTTGAAGGCTTCACTTTCAGGCCGTAGCCTGCCAGGGCTTCGAACACCTCGGCCAGGGGCTTTAGATGGTCCTCGTAAGTCTTCGAATAGACGATCACTTCGTCCAGGTAAAGGAGGACCGTCTCGAAGTTTCGGTGCCCTAGACAGCATTCCATCAGCCTCTGGAAGGTCCCGGATGCATTGCAGAGCCCGAAGGGCATACAGTTGAACTCACTCAGTCCCATCGGGGTGGTGAAGGTGGTCTTCTCCTTGTCAGCCTCTGCCACAGGAATCTGCCAGTACCCGCTAGTAAGGTCCAAAGTAGAGAAGAAATTAGCTGATTTTAGAGCTGCTAAAGACTCCTCTATCCTAGGTAATGGGTACGCATCTTTATGGGTGATACGATTGATTTGTCTATAGTCCACGCACATTCTCATGGTACCGTCTTTCTTTTTTACCAAAACTAAGGGAACTGCCCAGGGGCTACAGCTATCTCTAATGACCCCAGCTTCTTTCATTTCTCTCAGCATACCCTTGGCGTTCTGATAATGTGCAGGGGGTACAGGCCTGTGTCTCTCTTTTATTGGTGGGTGGCTCCCCGTGGGGATATGGTGTTCTATCCCTTTTACTCTGCCGAAGTCTAGCAGGTGCTTACTAAAAATTCTCTCGTATTCCTGAACCACCCGGTAGACTCCTTGTTTTTGGTGCAGGGGAGTGGAGTCAGCACCCACATGGAGTTTCTGGCACCAGTCCTCCTTTTGTTTCTGGGAGCCATTACCCTCCGCCTGTGGAGATGGGGGCAACGGTTCCACGGCCCTGATAGCTTTGTGCTCAACAGCAAACAGTTTGGCAAGTGTAGCGTACGTGGGTGGGTGTACCTCCCTCTCCCCAATGTTGAGAATGCGAACGGGCACCCTCCCATGACGGACATTAACCACCCCCCGGGCTGTCAAAATGGTGGGCCTGTTGTCTGATTACAAGGGTTCTACCATGGCTTGGTAGTCTCTGCCTCTCAACCCGATTGCAGTCTGACACCAGATCATCATTTCACTTTTGGGAGGCATGGAAATGGGGAATGGGTCACTCATTCTTATGCTACCGATCTCACTACCAGACAGTTGTACCTGCTGCCGTCTCATCAGGGCTCTTATTTCTTTCTGGAGGACCCTCTGTTGGCTCGCATTCATCGCCACCTGCTGTAAAATCCCAATTACTTCTGAAAGACAGTTTTCAATTACATTAGTACCCACAGTTATTTTAGGGTGACTTTCACGACGGTCAATGTCCACAATGATCACTCCCTGTGCCGGCAGTTCCACCTTACCAATCTTAATGGTCATCTCTCTGATGGTCATCTCTCTGAACCCCACCTGCGGCACGGGTTGGCCATTGCTGGCAATGATGCTTAAGTCATCGTCTGGGTAGCGGGTTATGTCAGCGTCACTCCAGTACCGCTTGAAAAATACGTAGGGGATGGTAGTCACTTGAGACCCGGTGTCCAGCAGTGCACTCATGGGGATACCGTCCAGCACTACGGGTAAGACCGGGCATCCCCCCACGTACTTATCACGCCAATTAGACGGGCCTAATGACCTTATGCCTGGGGGTTGGCCCTCTGCCCCGGGTCGGACCCATTTAAAGTACAGTACCTTGCTATGTTTCCTGGCTGACTGCAACGGTGGCAAATCGGCTGTCCATTCTCAGTGTAGCGGTTGGCGGGCCTCCCTCAGAATGGCGGGATCCTCCTCTGTCTACGCCACGGGACATCCTCCGGACTGGAAGCAAGCTTGATTGGTCTTGATGGTTCCACCTGCAATGACTGTACGGTCCTGGTTAATGCAGCCACACTCTTTGTTAGCTCCTGGACCTGATGGTGCAGGTCTGCAGGCTGGGATGGATTTAGGGCCTGTGCATCAGCCCCCACAAGGTCTGCGGGGTAGGGCGCTGCCCCCTGGTGGTAAGTGATGGCAGGGCGCCGGGAAGCTACAGCGCCACCTGGTGCGGGTTCTCTGAGCAGCCAGATGGCCCTATCCTTGAACTGCGCAAAAGTCAAATCGGGGTTCTGTAGGGCCATGAGGCGCAGCTGGATTCTGTGGGCGTTGGACAGCAGACCTTCTATGAACTGGTCAGTCAACAGTTTATCAGAGTCCTGCACGCTACCAGGGTCAGCTTGTTTGATAGCTCTCAGGGCTTCTTGCAGGTTCAAGGCATAGTCTCTGATACTATCCTGGGCCCGCTGCTTACAGCCATAGAACCGCATTTTGATTTCTGCTGAGGTACGGGTATCAAAGGTACTCCGCCGCCTGGTCAGAATGTCCTTTACTGTCCTTTTCTCCTCATCTGACCATGATTTCACTTCCCGCTGGGCTGCACCGGTGAGCTGCCCCGTCAGAATGCTCACTTTCTGTTCTTCTGTCAGGGGATAAACTTTGAATAAACTGTGCAGTCTTTCCCTAAAGTCATGGTATGGGGTATGAGGGTCCCCTGAGTATTGGGGTAGCTAGGCTGCTCAGGGGATGTAGGGCATAGAGAACGGCATCACCGCTGCTGCAGCCCCGCCGGTTGTAGAGGGCACCTAAGCGTCCGTCATCTTCCTCCCCCCTAGTTAAGCGTGGCCTACCTTCCGATGATCCTCTTCTGTAGGCCTCGGCTCGGCTGGTGCTGCTCCGTGTGAGGACCTTGCGTCGCGTCCTGGTGACATCATCGTCGCTCTCTCTCCCTTCCAGGACCTTGCGCAGCGTCGGTGCGTAGGGCGGGGCTTCAAGTCTCGCGCGTTTTGGACATCCACGCCCCTCTTCTTCCCGCGCGGCATCCTGAAGATGGCGTACGATGGCGGGAAAACGGCTGAAGATGGCGGGAAAACAGCTGAAGATGGCGGGAAACTGCTGAAGATGGCGGGAGATGGCTGAAAACGGCAGGAATTGGCTCCGGATGGCAGGAAACTTCTTTTTAAGGTACGTTTACAGTCTTTTTCAGGCACGCAATACCCGTTTGTGGCGGGTTGGTCACAATCCTACCGACTACGCCAAAGCTGACTCAGCCCCTGGGCCGTGGGGCACTCGGGACTGGCTTCAGGGCAATGCTGGGAGTCGTAGTGGCGACCCGGTCCCGTGGCTCAGGGTGGTCAGACCAGTGGCAATCTTTTATATGTTTTAGGTAATGTCTGACTACGCCACCCGTGGATTGTGGTCAGGGAGGACCGCCGCTGCAAGGCAGACCGCTGAGACTGGTGTTGGGGATGCAGCGGGGAATAATACAACTCCCCACGGGAGGAGTGTAGCCTCAGGGCAGGTAATAGGATGCTGGGGGTGATGGTGCAGGCGCAGCAGTAACCACACAGAGTCCAATAATGCAGTCCAGGGTCTTTTACTGATCTTATCACAGACCCACCAGGAGTACAGAGTAGGAATGAACCTGGGTGTCTGAGGGCATTCGGACGAGCTCCGCTGGTCAGGGTGAGTGGGTAGGCCTACCGTTCTCTCTCTCTGCCCTTGCTGACTCTCTCCCCCTTTAGTGGTATTATAGCCCACGTCCCTGAGCTTGCCGTGTACTACGCCTGTATGGCTTGTGACTCGGGCCTTAGGTAACTGTAGCTTCTCCGTGCTGTACCGGTCCCTCTGTGTGGTGGAGCCTCCAGGCTTCTTGGCCAAGGGACCTGAAATCCCTTGCGGGTTGGTTATCTGCTGCAGGGCTTGAAACCCTGACAGCCTCGGACCCAGTGTCCGGTTGTGTAGTCTCTCTCTGCCAGGACCGGCTCTCGTCGCCTCTGTCCCTGGCTTTCTGTTCCTCCTTTGCCTCCTGGACTCCTCAGCTGCGACTGACCTGTCCCTCTCTTCTGGGAACCCTTCTGGATGCTTCAGAAGTGGGTCCTGGTCTCTCTAACCCTGCCCTCAGTACCAGTTTTTATAGGGACAGCCTGCTCCCCCTACTGGCCTGGGACAGGAGGTGCTGCATGTAAATGTTCCATGACCAGAGAACCTCCCTCCTGCTCTCAGACACAGCCTTACAAGTTTGTGGCATCCAGGCCTGGGGTGACACATATGCATGTGTCTGATGATATGTCACACACCACATGGCCAGATAAGGTTGTAAAATGTTAAAATTACATTTCCCAGTGAATGCATTTGTCTTTGTTGAAAGCAAAGCAAAAGTGCAAAAACGCATAAAAAAAGCTACATATGAATATAGCCCAAGGTGTGGAGGAGTATTTTTGTTTTTGGTTATTTATTTTGACTTATACAGTGGTGGCCAAAAGTATTGGCACCCCTGCAATTCTGTCAGATAATACTCCGTTTCTTCCTGAAAATGATTGCAATCACAAATTCTTTGGTATTATTATCTTCATTTCATTTGCTTGCAAGGAAAAAACACAAGAGAATGAAGCAAAAATCAAATCATTGATCATTTCACACAAAACTCCAAAAATGGGCCAGACAAAATTATTGGCACCCTCAGCCTAATACTTGGTTGCACAACCTTTAGCCAAAATAACTGCAAAAAAAACGCTTCCGGTAACCATCAATGAGATTCTTACAATGCTCTGCTGGAATTGTAGACCATTCTTCTTAGGCAAACTGCTCCAGGTCCCTGATATTTGAAGGGTGCCTTCTCCAAACCGCCATTTTGAGATCTCTCCACAGGTGTTCTATGGGATTCAGGTCTGGACTCATTGCTGGCCACCTTAGAAGTCTCCAGTGCTTTCTCTCAAAACATTTTATAGTGCTTTTGGAAGTGTGTTTTGGCTTATTCTCCTGCTGGAAGACCCATGACCTCTGAGGGAGACCCATCTTTCTCACACTGGACCCTACATTATGCTGCAAAATTTGTTGGTAGTCTTCAGACTTCATAATGCCATGCGCACGGTCAAGCAGTCCAGTGTCAGAGGCAGCAAAGCAACCCCAAAACATCAGGGAACCTCCGCCATGTTTGACTGTAGGGACCGTGTTCTTTTCTTTGAATGCCTCTTTTTTTTCCTGTACACTCTATGTTGATGCTTTTTCCCAAAAAGCTCTACTTTTGTCTCATCTGACCAGAGAACATTCTTCCAAAACATTTTAGGCTTTCTCAGGTAAGTTTTGGCAAACTCCAGCCTGGCTTTTTTATGTCTCGGGGTAAGAAGTGGGGTCTTCCTGGGTATCCTACCATACAGTCCCTTTTCATTCAGACGCCGACGGATAGTACGGGTTGACACTGTTGTACCCTCGGACTGCAGGGCAGCTTGAACTTGTTTGGATGTTAGTCGAGGTTCTTTATCCACCATCCGCACAATCTTGCGTTGAAATCTCTCGTCAATTTTTCTTTTCCGTCCACATCTAGGGAGGTTAGCCACAGTGCCATGGGCTTTAAACTTCTTGATGACACTGCGCACGGAAGACACAGGAACATTCAGGTCTTTGGAGATGGACTTGTAGCCTTGAGATTGCTCATGCTTCCTCACAATTTGGTTTCTCAAGTCCTCAGACAGTTCTTTGGTCTTCTTTCTTTTCTCCATGCTCAATGTGGTACACACAAGGACACAGGACAGAGGTTGAGTCAACTTTAATCCATGTTAACTGGCTGCAAGTGTGATTTAGTTATTGACAACACCTGTTAGGTGCCACAGGTAAGTTACAGGTGCTGTTAATTACACGAATTAGAGAAGCATCACATGATTTTTCAAACAGTGCCAATACTTTTGTCCACCCCCTTTTTTAGGTTTGGTGTGGAATTATATAAAATTTGGCTTTAGTACAATCCTTTTTTTCAATGAAGACAAATTAAATGAAGATAATAATACCAAAGAATTTGTGATTGCAATCATTTTCAGGAAGAAACTGAGCATTATCTGACAGAATTGCACGGGTGCCAATACTTTTGGCCACCACTGTATACAAGTCATTAACCTGGAAAGGATGTTCCTTAACATATTTCCCAGGAAAATCCATTTTGGTTTTGTTTTTGTATGTTTTATTGTGAGTCCTTAAAAGTGGCGTAATACTCTGACAACATTGTTGACATCAGTGACCTGGGAGTCAGAAATGCTTCCAGAGGCCTTCCCCAAGCTGTTCCCATGTCATTTGAGCACTGTTCCCATCGATTTGGGCAATTTTTAGGCCCTCTGCAGACCGCCTGGGGGAACCACCTGAAAAATGCTCAAGTTTCCCAAATACTTTCATTGAGCTCGTTTCTCTGGTCGAGCACCCGAGTATTCCAATTTGCTCATCCAGAGCATTGAGTACCCGAGCATTTTAGTGCTCGCTTATCACTAGATATCAGGTTCGGTGAGGTAGATCTGTGTGACATCGGCATAGAGGTCATACTGAAAGCTATGAGACTCTATGAGCTGTCCAATGCCGAAGGTGTAGATGGAGAAGAGCAAGGGTCCCAGAAATGTTCCTTAGGGGACACCGACAGATAGGAGGCGGGATGAGGAGGTGGTGTGTGAGTGGGAGACACTAATGTCCTGTCTGTCTATGAACAGATCCAAAATAGGGCCAAGTCTGTGATGCCGAGAGATGAGAGAGTCTGTAGTGGTATCCATCACAACCACATTGCCAACTTGTCGGACGGCTTCATGGTTATGGTTTGATCATTTTCAAGTCTGCATAGTGCATCCATTTCACCTCTTGCAAGGTTATGTTATTCCCAATGCTTAGTTTGTGTCAGTTGTATGATGTCCTCCGTAACCAAATGAAGGAAGAAATCTATGGAACTTAAGTCTCCGGTAGGAGGTGGCAGTCTAGAAATTTTATTTTTAAGGTTCGTGAAGGGACCAATGTATTCGGGTTCACCTCATCAAGATGATATAGCAACCTCACGCCTTGTAAAAGGTTATTGGGTATTCCCAAGTTGTCACACTCCTTTCTATCCTCCCTAAGGAAGTGCTCTTTTCATTTCAAACGTCTGATGAATAGATGCAGGACTTTTATTATTTCAAATTTGTCAAAATCAGTGGTGTGGATAAAACTTAAACCTTTACTCAGTACGCACATTTCATCAGTAGTGAGGGGCATTGATGATAGATTGATGACCTGTGTTGTTAAACGGGATTCCGCTGGTTGGATCGGCTCCTGAGCAGGTAGTTCAGCTCTAAAAAACTCCCTCTCTGCGTGGTTCTCCTGTTATTTCCTCTCCCCTGATATCTACACCTTCCTTTTAATTTTCCCTTTTGGGTTTTCGATTTTGTATCAGTATGTGAGACCTCTGTTTCAGAGTAGGATAAGTCTATCTCAGGAATATAATTCTGTCTGGTAAGCGCCACTGAATATTCCTTGTTTTCCCTGAATTCTTCAAGGTAATAAAGAACTTGTGTTTACACTCTTTTAGGTGGTATTGGTACCTTTCTACCTTGTTCTGTAACTGTGTTTCTTTTTTTGCGAAGTCCAGTTCTGACGAGAATTTTTTAGTTACCTCTATTTGCTCCTTAAGAGCTTCCTTTTTAGGATGCCAGTAGGGAATAATTGACACTTCCTTCCTCGTTTTTCCCAAATAGTGAAGGTTGGTGGTATCACCCTACTATGCTAGCACATGTAGGGTATCCATGCATGTGTATCTGTATCATTTTTTGACCCTAATGGTAAGCTGAGGGTCCAATCTCGTTCTTTATCTACACCATCCTTACGTAAGTAATACACACTGTACATAACGGTAAAATATCTTTGCCCAATCATTTTCTTGTTTTATACCGCAACCTCTGAGATCATCTGCCTCTTTAGAGTACCACGGTGTGTTTATAAAAATATCAGAGTATATCCCATTTGTTTACAGTGATCCGTGACCATGTGTCTTCTTGGGGGATTGAAGGAGCAATAAAAAATATGTGTCCCTTAATGTGGATCTCCATTTTCCAGCTGCAACCCATATAGAAGGGCATGCGTCTGAAGTATACCTGTTTATGCCACATGGCAACATGCCTGATGAGCAGCATACAGGAGGTTTCAACCCTCTTATATGGTATCTTCGAGACTGGGAGGCAAGGACGAGGAGTGTGACACCTGGACACTGTTACCATGGGGCGGCGCCTTAGGCGTCGCTTCTGGAACCAGTGAGTTTCAGCAGCCATGTCCTGAGTTCCACAGACCGGAAGTGAGGTCTTCGGACCGGAAATGCGTCACACGCTGTGGACGAAGCCACCGCAGCGAAGTGTTGCTTTAAAATGGAAACAGTGAGGTGAGTGCCTCTACTGCAGCGTTGAGCAAGTTATCCCACAAACGTGTCTGTAACGATATTACTGTGGTACACGATCGGAATAAGTACCTCCCCTGATGTATCAATGTGTTTGAGGAAACGCGTAGGGAGAATAGAGGAAAAAGGGACCAACACCTATGAATGAACTAGGGAACCGGCATAGTATATCCTCAACTTGGGTTAGATTATTCCCTTTTTATCCTACAGTTGGTGAATAATCACAGGTGTGCACACACTTACACCAATACCGCATTATTGTGCACACAGGGTGACAGTGGTATGTTGAGATCATAGCCCTATGTCACTGCATGTACAGTATATACCTGCATCTATAGGAGTGTTATACCCCCTTTCCCAAAGTGGACAGGTTTATAGATGATGTCTGACTGATATATGCTAATTATTGTCATCCTACCTAAATACCTGAGAAAAGGCATAATATGCTCCACAGTTGAAGAAAAGGACTGGGGGTTCCACTAGTAACCACTTGAATGCTCACCTAGTTTGAATGAGCATTGCCATTTCTGAACTAAGGTACATATAAAAACTGTTCAATAGTATATGAGGATATGAGCATTTATTGTACAGTTTGTGGCCACCACTAGATGGTCACTAAATTGTTATTTGTACCTGCTGTGTGTTTGGCTGCATGTCCAGTGACAATTGGTTTTGGAATACTGGCACTATTCTAAGCACCTACTGGTCACTGAGGTGACCTACCTCATCTCTGTTGATATTTGTTATTGGCGTTTTTGGGTGATTTTTATTGAGTTTTTTTAATCAATTCTAATAAAAAGATATTTTTAATTAGTCCAATTGCAGCTTTTCTTGACTTAAATCTGTTTGGGCATCTACCCCTTGCTTTTTTTACTATATTTTATGCATCATAGATACAGTCATTACATTAGTAGACACATAATTACCGCCCTTGTATTCCAGTTTGCCTTCATATTGTGGCAGCCGTGGATCATAAAAATGAGAACTGACATATACAACTACCTGAGTGCTATAAAATAAAGACACAAGGAGACAGAGCATTAATTTTAAACATTTTATTAAATAAAATGTTTACCCCTACCTAAAGCCAATGATCCAGAAGAAGGCAAAAAACCTGGACACGTTCAGCCAATGTGTGTCACAGGGAAAAAATTCCTTCTTGACCCCGAGAAAAGGCGATCAGTTCAAGAACCCTGGACCAAGGCCATACTACAACTAACTAACTGATATATAGAGCAATGACTCGTTTCCGGAGAGCAGATCTTCTTTGTCCTGGTAACATGCCTCACCTCTCCTTATCAGATCGGACTCTGAGCTTATAGCTTGTCTACGTTGATCTCCCCTGTAACAATACAGAACACTACCCCCCACAAACACTACCCCCCACAAACACTAACCCCCACAAACACTACCCCCCACAAACACTACACCCCACAAACACTAGCCCTTCAGATACAGACATAGGGCAGTTATATCATATCAGGTCCCTTATACAATTAGGTTAGACAGCAGACACCTATGTAATATGATGTCATGATGCACTGATTCCAGAATTAGATCTATATAATCAGTATATAATGACCTCATAAGACAACAAATATTATCTACAGACATATTAAATGATTAACACTAAATAATCCCGTGGCTCTTGTTAGATTCTTCAGTCTTCCTTCCAGGATCCAGATATTTTTCCTGGTAAGAAAAAAATAATATGAGACAGATCAGGCAAAGACCCATAGAAAACCAGTCATAAATATATTGTACTTTATGCCCTATTTTCTTTGCATTTTTAAATTTTGATGTAGATACTTAAAAATGGTGTAATAAATTTAATTAAAAAAAATTGTGTAAAATGCACATAAATATATATATATGTAAAATAAAGAGTAAAATAAATACGTATACAGTATGTCCCCCAATGTATGTACACCAACCTCTCTCCCATGTGGGGGAACAAGGGTAGATTTTTTTTGCTCCAAAAATCTGAAATTAAAGTGACAGAACCACCACCAGCAATCTGTGCCAGCCACAGATACCACTGGAACTGTCACTGACCAAAGTAGCTACTGTAGTGTCTCCATCTGAGGTCCCATCTTGTTGCTGACCTCTGTGATAGCCCCAGGGATGTCCCCATGTTTGCTGCATAGAACTCTCAGTGTCCAACATTCCGCTGTGTGACCTCACAAAGAACCTTCATCACCCAAGTCTAGAGATTCTGCCAGCAAAGACTGGAGAAAGCTAGAACCTTACAGCCACAATCTGTAGACTTGGAAAATCTATGTCCATGTTGGCGCTAAGTTCACTAACTTAAATCCCTGTAAAGTTTCTCATTTACCTGTATCCTCAATCCAGGAACTTCCAATCTCCTCGTCTCATCTCCTGAAATGAGAATCTGTGCCCTCGATCCTGGATCCTCTGCTCTCCTTGTCTTCATCTCTTGAAATGAGAATTTGCCCCCTGAACACCCGTTTATATAGACCCACAGTCATTGTGACATCATGCTGTGAGGTAACAATGGCCTCCTGGATTTGATGATGTCACATATGACCATGAGTGATATCTCCACAGGTATTAATTAATATTAATAACAAGTAGTAATAATATGGCAGATCACATTGGTTAGCATCAAGGCTGGAGGAGCAGGACGAATAAGGAAAAGTTCGAAAAAGTAAAATGCATTTACTGTGACTGAAAAAAATAAATAACTTTATATTACTTCAAATTTAATTAAATTCTAGGCTCTATGACAACACTACACTGTTACCATAGGAACAAAGACCTATAGCCCATAGCAACCAGTCCAATTCCAGCTTTAGTGTATTTAAGGCCTTAAATCAAGAACATTGAGTGTTTTGTTTGCTGGTGATACATCTAGCAATGGACAAATGACAGGTAAGAGCAGGAATCATTGTCTATGAGAGAAACCATTCCCATTGTTACACATTTTCACACATTTTGTAGGTGCAGGAACTATGGACATTCCAGTTTTTATGAAACAACAACTCCCAGCATTCACAGGATAAATATGAACAAAAGTTCAAGAATTGCTTTTTATTTTTTTCATGACATTCGCCGTGCGGTATAAGCAGGGCCGGCTCCAGGTTTTCGTGGGCCCTGGACGAAAGAGTCTCAGTGGGCCCCTTTATCACATACCACGATTCATGACACACAGATGCCGCAGAAAAAAAAATATATATATAATACAATGCAGAAGATTTCACTTCTTACATTACATGACCGATATCTATTGTAAATTCCACAATAGCTCAGAAACCAGCGAATCGCTGCATGCAGAATACTGGCCCCCATAAAATGCTCCAGACAGGATATTGACCCCATATAATGCTCCATACAGCATACTGTCCCCCTTATAACGATCCTACAGGATACTGGCTCCCATATAACGCTCCATACAGGATACTGGTCCCTATATAGCGTTCCATACAGAATACTGGCCCCCATATAATGCTCCATGCAGGATGTGCCCCCATATAATGCTCCATGCAGGCTGTGCCCCCACATAATGCTCAATGCAGGCTGTTCCAACCACATAATACCTCATGCAAGCTGTTCCCACCACATAATGCCCCACGCAGGCTGTTCCCCCCTTATAAAACCCCATGCAGGATGTCACCCCTCTTATAATGTCCCATGCAGGATGTCATCCCGCTTATAATGCCCCATTCATTATGTCACCCCCCCTTATAATGCCCCATGCAGGATGTCACCCTCGCTTATAATGCCCCATACATTATGTCACCACCCCCATATAATGCCCTATGCAGGATGTCACTTCCCCCCATACAATGCCCCATGCAGGATCTCACTTCCCCCCCTTTGAATGCCCCATGCAGGATGTCACCTCTCCCCCCTCTTATAATTCCCCATGCAGGATGTCACACACCCCTTATACTGCCCTATGCAGGATGTCACCCCCCCTTTCTTATAATGCCCCATGCAGGATGTCACTCCCCCCCCTTTTAATGCCCCATGCAGGATGTTACCCCCCCTTCCTTATAATGCCCCATGCAGGATGTCACCCCTCCCCTTCCTTATAATGCCCCATGCAGGATGTCACACCCCCCTCCCTTATAATGCCCCATGCCTCCATACATTAAAAAAAAATAATCAAATACTCACCTCACTTCTTCTCACCTGCTGCCGCTGCTCTGGACTCCAGCGTCGCCGGCATCTTTCCACTCTGCGCTGTGACGGCTCAGGAAAGAGCGCGGTGAAAAGATGTCACCGCACCCTTTGACCTGAGACATCACAGTGCAGCAGCCGCGAAGAGAATGGAGCGGCTGCGGAGGAACGAGGAGAGGTAAGTGATGAGCCGCAGGCTGTAGGGGCCCTGAGGCCATGAGCAAGCGGGGGGGAGCGGGCGCTGGCACCGCTCTCCTCCTCTCACAGGTCCCATAGCCCGGCACGGTGCTAGACGGCGAGTGGGCTCCCCCCCGCCTGCTCAGGTGCTGTCGCCAGCCCAGGGTATAAGTGATATGATGACTTTATTCTGTAGGTCAGTTCGATTACAGCGATACCAGATTAATATAAGATTTTTAATGTTTTCCTGCTTTTGCACAATTAAAACATTTATTTTTGGGTACATAATATTTTATTGAACCCTTTTTATTCAGCAGTATGCATAACATAGCGCCATACACTCGTCCTACTATTCTGGATCAACATTGGACCAATTTTTTATACGCTAGTATGACTCCAGCCTTAAGTTTCCAAACTGATAGCCCTATAAGAGATCACTTTATTGAGCTCTGTCCAGTTTGCCTTATATACCGTATTTTTTGGACCATAAGACGCACTTTTTTCCCCCAATTTATGGGGGTGCGTCTTATGGTCCGAATATTCTGTTTTGTGATGTGGAGGCGGCTGGGGTTGCGGCAACGACGGGGGCTGCAGCAGCTGGGGCGGCAAAGGAATGGTGATACCCAGTAACGAGCGGCGGCAGCAGCATGTTTGTGGGCGCAGCCATGAATTCACTATGTCCACACTAGACATCAGGAGGTGGGCGGTCTCAGGTCCAGATCGCGCGCTGCAATGACGTTACAAAGAGGCAGGGCCGGGGCAACACAGAACAGCACAGCGCGCAATCATTACCGACCCTGCCTCTTTGTAATGTCACTGCAGCGCTTGATCAGGATGAGAGACCGCCCACCTCCTGATTTCGAGCACGGCCATAGTGAATTCATGGCTGTGCCCACAAACATTCTGCTGCCGCCGCTCATTATTGGGTAAAATCGCTCCATCGCTGCCACAGCCCCCTCTGCTGCCACAGCCCCCTTCGCTGCCACAGCCCCCTGCCGCCACAGCCCCCTTCGCTGCCACAGCCACAGCCCCCTCCTGCCACAGTCCATTTCAGCCCCAGACGCCTCCGCTGCCACAGCCCCAGCCCCCTCCTGCCACAGCCCCCTCCGCCGCCACAGCCACAGCCCCCTCCGCTGCCCCAGCCACCTCCGCTGACACAGCCCCAGCCGCCTCCGCTGCCCCAGCCCCAGCTGCCTTCGCTGCCCCAGCCCCAGCTGCCTTCACTGCCCAAGCCACAGGCCCCTCCACAGCTGCAGCCCCAGCTCCCTCCACCTCCGCTGCCACAGCCCAGCCGCCTGCACTGCCACAGCCCCTGCGCTCCACTGCCACAGCCCCAGCCACCTCCGCTGCCACAGCCCCAGCCGCCTACGTTGCCAAAGCCGCCTACACTGCCACAGCCCCCTCTGCAGCCCTGGCTCCCTCCAGCTCCACTGCTACAGCCCCAGCCGCCTCCGCAGCCCCAGCCACCTCCGCTGCCACAGACCCAGCCCCCTCTGCAGCCCCAACTGCCTCCGCCCGCTGCCACAGCCCCAGCCACCTCAGCTGCCACAGCTCCCTCCGCAGCCCCAGCCACCTCTGCTGCCGCAGCCCCCAGCCAGTGTGACCCCGCTCCTTGTGGGTCCAGAATGAGAGGCAAGCATTATAACGTAGAAGTAAAATATAAAGTAAAGTGAAAAAGCACATGACATAAAACATTGTACTACTCCTGTGGTGAACTATAATCCCCAGCATGCCATAAGAGGTGAAGGACTTGCTGGAAGTTATAGTTCTCCTCAGAGCAACCACAATACCTGTGGGATCTTAAAGAGGACATAACATACATGGCTGAATACAGCCAATACATGATACAAGCAACCAGTGGATCGAGCAGCATACTGGCTGTATGACTTCAGCCACATTTGTTTTTTGGCGTTTCTTCCTGCGTGTGTGTACAGTTAGACCACTCAGTCATTAACAGCAGGAGAGGAGAAGCCAAAGGACGGTATGTTTTCCTCTGCCGCAGCATTTCAGACGGAAGACTGAAACATACCATATCAGCCTTACGTCATACATCCGGTGTCTGATACATTCTGCCTGATCCACGGGCAGCATGCATCAGCTATCGCAATCCAAAAAAGTTTTTTTTTCACTATTTTCCACCTCTAAAACCTTGGTGCGTCTTATGGTCCGGTGCGTCTTATAGTCCGAAAAATACGGTGCTTCCTGCTGACATCAACTGATAGACCTGTATGAGAATGTTCGGACAGGTCTGGGCATGTACGTTGGAATATTTCCAATATATAATGCATTAATATTATAAGTTAATAGGCTTTGCATGTATAACTTAAAATATAAACGTGTCAGGCAAATTCGGAGTTCATGTTTGGAATCAGCGCATTCAATTTAGTGTAAATCACAATAAATCAAAATATTTTTCTCTTAGTAGCAAAATCATTGTTGACATGCACTTACTTTTCTAATGTGGTCTCTAACCATTAATACAATAACCTTAGCAATCCAGATAATAGATTATCTGCTTGAAGATGGGGTGCCTAAAAGTTTAAAGAAACTCCAGAAGGAGATCAACTTGCCTCATTATCTTTTTACGAACACCTACAACTTAGGCACACATAATGGACCCAGTCAACCACGACAAAGGATATTAATACACAATCAATTTATCACAGATATGATCATATCTGCGAACCATACACATGGTTTAATTTCTACTAAATATTAACAACTTCTGTGACCTTGCATAGATGAGAACCCTCTGACAGTTAAAGGTTTATTCTCATCTCCAAGATCATAACTCAATGTGTATTAGGTGTAATAATAATATTAGCAAATTCCTCCAATTATAAATGTAGTATAGTTCTTCTGATTCACTATGTTGCATACCCCATGCACAGATCATTGCAACATCTTAGGTATCCATGTGTCACGCAAGATGTGGGAAAAACCTACTGCAACACAAAGGGAAGAAGGAAAGGAAGTCTAAATTCTAGGGAAAGGGGGGAAGTGGAGACCTCCTAGGCTTATCTAGCATCACCCTGTCTTCCCTAACATCCTTGAATTGGCTCTTCACCAATCGCCGCACATGTGCCTTGCCCTGTCTTTCCCTGGCATATGGATAAGGCTAGGGAAGGGAGGAGATGAGCACGAGTTGATCTCAATTAAACACTATAGACAACAGAAGTAGACAAACAGGGGGAAATTACTTAGCTTTAGACGAACTCCAGACAAATGCGCACACGTTCTCAAGCTCCAAACAGCAAGAAGTACTGCTCTTGCTAAAGCCTTCACAAGTTGTAATGAATACACAGCAGATATTTATACAACCAGGCAGGGTGTTAATTAGCGAGAGGAAGGTAGCCGCTGGGTCCTAGAGACAGAGTCTAAGAAAATGTCTGTAAAGCCAAACAGGAGGAGAGCGGACCCTTCCCGCGAGGGCTCACAATCTACAAAGGATAGGTGAGGATACAGTAGATGAGGGTAGAGCTGGTCATGCAGCAGTATGGTGGAAAGAAGTTTACTGCAGGTTGTAGGCTTTTCGGAAGAGGTGGGACTTCAGGTTCCTTTTGAAGGTTTCCATGGTAGGCAAGAGTCTTTTATGATTGGATAGAGAGTTCCAGAGTAGGAGGGATGCATGGGATAAAGTTTGTGTGCGATTGTTGGAAGAGAAGATAAGAAGTGAGTAGAGCAGGAGATCTTGTGAGGATTGGAGGTTGCGTGCAGGTATGTACCGGGAGATTAAGTCACAGATACATGGAGGAGACAGGTTGTGGATGGCTTTATGTGCCATGGTTAGGGTTTTGAACTGGAGTCTCTGGGCAATGGGGAGCCACTGAAGGGATTGACAGAGAGGAGATGCAGAGGAATAGATGGGAGATAAGTGGATTAGTCGAGCAGCAAAGTCGGGTGAGATGAGGAGGTGGTGTGTGAGTGGGAGATACTGATGTCCTGTCTGTCTATGAGGAGATACAAGATAGGGCCAAGTCTGTGATGCCGAGAGATGAGAGAGTCTGTAGTGGTATCCATCACAACCACATTGCCGCCTTTGTCAGACGGCTTTATGGTTATGGTTTGATCCTTTTCAAGTCTGTATAGTGAATCCATTTCACCTCTTGAAAGGTTATGTTATTCCCAATGCTTAGTTTTTGTCAGTTGTATGATGTCCTCCGTAACCAAATTAAGGAAGAAATCTATGGAACTTAAGTCTCCGGTAGGAGGTGGCATTCTAGAAATTTTATTTTTAATGTCCGTGAAGGGATCAATGTATTAAGGTTCACCTCATCAAGATGGTATAGCAACCTCACGCCTTGTAGAAGGTTATTGGGTATTCCCAAGTTGTCACACTCCTTTCTATCCTCCCTAAGGAAGTGCTATTTTCATTTCAAACGTCTGATGAATAGATGCAGGTCTATTATTATTTCAGATTCATCAAAATCAGTGGTGTGGATCAAACTTAAACGTTTACTCAGTACGCATATTTCATCAGTAGTGAGGGGCATTGATGATAGATTGATGGCCTGTGTTGTTAAACGGGATTCGGCTGATTGGATCGGCTCCTGAGCAGGTAGTTCAGATCTAAAAAACTCCCTCTCTGCGGGGTTCTCCTGTTATTTCCTCTCCCCCGAAATCCACCCCTTCCTTTTAATTTCCCCTTTTGGGTTTTGGATTTTGTATCAGTATGTGAGACCTCTGTTTCAGAGGAGGATATGTCTATCTAAGGAATATAATTCTGTCCGGTAATCGGCACCTAAAATGCCTTGTATTCCCTGAATTCTTCAAGGTAATAAAGAACTTGTGTTTACACTCTTTTAGGTGGTATTGGTACCATTCTACCTTGTTCTGTAACTATGTTTCTTTTTTTGCGATGTCCAGTTCTGATGAGAATTTCTTAGTTACCTCTATTTGCTACTTAAGAGCTTCCTTTTTAGGGTGCCAACCACCATGTGAGGTAGGGGACAATATAGAATAGGGAGAGAGTAGGGAATAATAGACACTTTCCTTCCCAGTTTTTTCCAAATAGTGCAGATTGGTGGTATCACCCTACTAGCCTAGCACATGTAGGGTATCCATGCATGTGTATCTGTATCATTTCTTGACCCTAATGGGAAGCTAAGGGCCTAATCTCATTCTTGATATAGACCCCCCCCAACATAACTAATAAATAATGGTAAAATATCTTTGCCCAATCATTTTCTTGTTCTATACCCCATTAATATATATAACTGTGATGTACCTCTGAGACCGTCTGCCTCTTTAGAGTACCACTGTGTGTTTATAAAAATATCAGGGTAAATCCCATTTGTTTACAGTGATCCGTGACCATGTGTCTTCTTGGGGATTTGAAGGAGCAATAAAAAATATGTGTCCCTTCACGTGGATCTCCATTTTCCAGCTGCAAACCATATAGCAGGGCATGCGTCTGAAGTACACCTGTTTATGCCGCATCACAACATGTCTGAGGAGCAGAATATACAGTCGGTACGGAAAGTATTCAGAACCCTTTAAATATTTCATTTTGTTTCATTGCAGCCATTTTATAAGTTTTAAAAAGTTCATTTTTTTTCTCATTAAAGTACACTCTGTACCCCATCTTGACTGAAAAAAAACAGAAATGTAGAAATTTTTACAAATTTATTAAAAAAAACAAAAACTGAAATATCACATGGTCATAAGTATTCAGACCCTTTGCTCAGACACTCATATTTAAGTCACATGGTGTCCATTTCCTTGAGATCCTCCTTGAGAGGGTTCTACTCCTTGTGCGGTAGCGCTATTGATCATGGTGAGGGGCACTCACTTCACCGGGTTAATTAAAGCACACATGCAACGTTTTCCAGTAATCTAAAGTCCAGCAGTTTATTACACATCATAAACTGCTTATAACATAGTCCATCTCAGCGGCTCGCAGGAATGTTACACATGTAATATCCTAGAGCCTTTTCAGTGGCAGCTCTGCCGGCTTGGCTTCAGAAACAGTCCTCAGCAAGGTAACAACATCAAGGTCCATATCAAGCACCGTCTTTTACCTTTGTCAGGTATAGCTGCTTCCATTAGCTCTGTTCTGCCAAAGCTGTGGTTTTAGGCTCACCAGATGTGGCCTACAGGCCTTGTGCCTTCCAGGTCTAATGGTGTCTCAGGCACAGAGATCAGGTCTCTTGACTCACTGCGTTTCAAAAACCCCCCGAATATATATCCCTCTGTGCGCACAGGACCTGTGATGATGTCACAGTCGTGTGATCAGTCATTGTCACTAACTTCGTCAAGTCACATTTCCGAGTCGTAACCTTGTCAGACCCCCCTCGCTCCCAGCATTCAATATAGCAGTGCGACTCACTTGCCCTTGTATCTAAGGTCAGGTCCGACTCCGTACTGTCTCGTACTGTATTGGGTTGTTTGTATGGGCCTCTCAGACCTGAGTTACTGGAGGACTCACGACCTCTAAACCCACACCCACTATCCTCAGAACATCTTGAAAGGTCTCTAACTTCTGCTGTAGCCGTTCTATTATTTGGAGGGCCCTTTCTCTGTCTGGTCTCACAATTTATAGACGGCTGCCATCTTCTGCTGCTTAGGCGACGCTGTCTTTCCATTAACAGTCTGGCGAGATTCAACTGTTCTACCTCTTGCAGGTAGTTCACACGGTACTCCATCAGCATTCTTATATATGCAAGATTTTCTTCCGTTCCTACAGCGGAGAATGACACCATGCTGTCTTCATCCGGTATCCAGTCCTGATGATCACGTGGACTGCTTACTTTCATCACACCAGACTTCTTTACCATCATTTGCATGGCTTGGCCATTTCTCCAAATGAGCTTTCTTACCAGAGCATGAGGCACCCAGATAACTTCTTCCTGCAGACTTTGAGCTTTTCTCATAAGCTCCAGTTGTCTATTGGCTTGTTCAGTCTTCAACCGGACAATCCGCTTCGTGCAAACACATCGCCAGTGCATGTCACTTATGACAGCCACCCTCTTCACTGTGACTTCAGTTGTGGACAGGACCACCAGCTGTTTAGCTTCTGAGGTCGAGTACACCTTACAGGCTCCCACGGCCTTCCTAAACTCTTCATGCAATGACTCTCTGGTGCATTCTTCTCTCAAATCTTCGGGTACATCTATGAGGCACTTGTACCGAGAAGTTTCTGTCTAACCAGTGGTCTCCAAACGATCATCTGGCTCAGGTTTCAGGGACAACTGACTTCCAGATTCTTCACCCTGTATGCTTCCCCTTAGCTGACTCACAGCTATGAACTCAAGAATTCTCCTCTTGACATTTTCCTTCCCATACTGATCTTCTTTTAACACTTTCTCAGCTCTCCTCAGTTCCACCTTCTCATAGTATAAAGGATTAAGCGCTACTTGTTTGCCCTTTTCCTTCTCCAAGGCGGCCTCGTTCACTGATTGGTACTTTGCCAGGCGACCTTTGAGCTCGAAAACGTCTTCCTCTAGCTCAGCTACTCGCCTCTCAGCAGCCCATCTCTGAAGCTCTTCCTGCTTCAACTGCTCCTTTATCAGCAGAATTCTCTCAGCCCTCTTCGTCTCCAATGTGCCCACTCGGCACTCGACAGCCAGTCTCTCAAGCTTCTCTTGCTTCAAATGGGCTTGTAGTGTCTCCTTGAGCTCCTTGATCTCGGCTCTTACAACCACCGAATCATCCAAGCTCGCATTATTCGAGGAGGTATTTGCTTCATACCTCCCTTCTTCAGTGGCAAACTCCTGACCCTGGTCTGTGGCTTCTCCGATAGACTCCTCCATCTTTTTCCACTCAGCTTCCATCCTGCTGATTCTAACCTGAAGGCACGTCTCTGCCCTTTGCAGATCATCACAGAACGTCTTCAGTTCCTTCACCTGAGCTTCCAGTCCTAGGATCTTTCTACGGAGATCATCATTCTCATCATGGGTGTCCTGCTGAATGGTCTCAATCATTTGTAGCATGTGCTCTGCATCTGTGTCACCCCAGGCCTGGATGCCACAAACTTGTAAGGCTGTGTCTGAGAGCAGGAGGGAGGTTTTCTGGTCATGGACCATTTGCATGCAGCACCTCCTGTCCCAGGCCAGTAGGGGGAGCAGGCTGCCCCTATAAAAACTGGTACTGAGGGCAGGGTTAGGGAGACCAGGACCCACTTCTGAAGTATCCAGAACGGTTCCCAGAAGAGAGGGACAGGTCAACTGCAGCTGAGGAGTCCAGGAGGCAAAGGAGGAACAGAAAGCCAGGGACAGAGGCGACGAGAGCCGGTACTGGCAGAGAGAGACTACACAACCGGACACTGGGGTCCGTGGCTGTCAGGGTTGCAAGCCCTGCAGCAGATAACCAACCCGCAAGGGATTTCAGGTCCCTTGGCCTAAGAAGCCTGGAGGCTCCGCCACACAGAGGGACCGGTACAGCACGGAGAAGCTACAGGTACCTAAGGCCCGAGTCGCAAGCCATACAGGCGTAGTACACGGCAAGCTCAGGGACATGGGCTATCATACCACTAAAGGGGGAGATAGTCAGCAAGGGCAGAGAGAGAGAACGGTAGGCCTACCCACTCACCCTGACCAGTGGAGCTTGCCCGAATGCCCTCAGACACCTAGGTCCATTCCTACCCTGTACTCCTGGTGGGTCTGTGATAAGATCAGTAAAAGACTCTGGACTGCATTATTGGACTCTGTGTGGTTACTGCTGCGCCTGCACCATCACCCCCAGCATCCTACTACCAGCCCTGAGGCTACACTCCTCCCGTGGGGAGTTGTACTATTCCCCGCTGCATCCCCAACACCATTCTCAGCGGTCTGCCTTGCAGCGGCGGTCCTCCCTGACCGCAATCCACGGGTGGCGTAGTCGGACATTACCTAAAACATATAAAAGACTGCCACTGGTCTGACCAGCCTGAGCCACGGGACCGGGTCGCCACTACTACTCCCAGCATTGCCCTGAAGTCCGGTCTCGAGTGCCCCACGGCCCAGGGGGCGAGTCACATCAGCCTTATCATCCTCTAATTTTTTCTTAACCTTGAGGAGATCCTCATAGTCCCTCTTGGTTTATTGCAGGTCCCTATTGTATTCATCATACTCCTTGGATTCACGCAGCTCCCAGTTGAACTGTTCGCGCAGTTTTTCTAGGTCTTGATCGCGTCCAGAAACTTCGTCCTTCAGCGCCCCTTTTAAGGCAGATAGCTCCCTATCCCGCTGGTGTAGACCCTCGTCCAGCCTTTGCTTCTCCTGCATCAGCTGCTTCACCTGCTCTTGAAATCTCTGCACTTCCTTTCTTGTGACCTCTGCTTCCTCCGCATCCACAGAGCCTTTCATCACTTGGTTCAGCTCTGACTGCACCAGGGAGAAACGATTTTTCATTTCATTCAGCTCATCTTCAGACTCCTCTTTCTCAAGCTTCAACTGCAAAACCTCCTCCTTGGTTGAGTTCCTCTCTGCTTTCCTCCAGTTCTCACTGCAAGTTCCACAAAATCTGGTTTATTTTCTGCCGCTCAGACTCCAGGCTCAGCTGGTCCTGGGACACATTCTCCATGTTTTTCCTTAGTTGCTGTACATCACTCTGATACTGCTGCCTGAAAGGCTCCAGCTCTTGGTCATGATTGGCCACCTCCTCTTTCAGCGCTCCCTTCAGGGCTGTCAGTTCCTGAACCTTCTGTCTCAGTAGATCATCCTGCTTGTACTGAATCTACAGAACTGCATCCAACTCTTCCTCCTGGTCTTCTTTATTGTCTGATACTGTACCAGAGGTTGCTACTGGCAGCATCACCTCCTCTTCCATCCTGATCTCCTCTGCTTCTAAACGAGAATCCACACTCGGAATAAAGGCACACAGCATTGCATTTTCTTTATTTACCCTTTCAGCAAAGACTACAGGAGCAAATTTTGTGGCCCTTGTACCTTCGACGACGAAAGTGGGACTTTCTCACCTCATTTAACTCCTCCTGACTGAACTCTCTTTCTACTTTCATAGTGTCACTCCCCATGGTGTCAACCCCTTCTACTGGAGCTAACCAGTTATCAACGGTTGAATTGTCATTTTTAGGCGGTACCAACACACGACCGGTAACCGATTCTGGTTTTGTATACCCCACCCCCTTTTGAGACTCCACCCCTTTTGGACAACCACACCTGTAGGGGGTGCTTTAAAAAAAAAAAAGCCATAGTCTTAGGACCCAGTTCACAACATATCTTAGTACCTCCCTCGGCACTCTGGGATAGTGCCGGCGACACAGGAGAACTCAAGGAATGGTCTGCTGCCGCCATTCTGTAATGTGCCAACAGCCCCTGCCGTTCCAGCACCATGTCCTGTTGCCATTTCCCAAATACCTGCTGCAATTTTAACAGGCACTTTAATCGCTCAATAGCTTCAGTCTCATTTTCTGCTCCATTCACAGCCATCTTTATCAGCTCCTGCATTTCTTTAGCACACTCTATTTTGCTGAAGAGCGTTTGCAGCGGGTCATCTAACCCTTTCTCCATTCCGTCTGGGGATACTCCTCCATTCATAGCCATCTCAGTACGCTGTTCACACCAGACACTTCACACCGCTCTCCCCGGAAAAATTTTCGCGGCCCCACCAAGCCACAGCAAACCAGATTTGAGTGCGACGACAATTTTCATAACCCCGCCGAGTTACAGCCAGAAGATTTAATCTTCGTGGCCCCGTCGAGCCACAGTCAGATGCTTGCATCCATATTGGTCGTCCTGTGCCGTTACCCCTTGCAACCAGACTGCAGTTAACCGCATTCTCTAACCAATTGTGAGGTAGCGCTATTGATCATGTTGAGGGGCACTCACTTCACCAGGTCAATTAAAGCACACATGCAATGTTTTCCTGTAATCTAAAGTCCAGCAGTTTATTACACATCATAAACTGCTTATAACATAGTCCATCTCAGTGGCTCGCAGGAATGTTACACACAAAATATCCTAGACCTTTTTCAGTCGTAGCTATGCCCGCTTGGCTTCAGAAACAGTCCTAAGCCAAGTAACAACATCAATGTCCATATCAAGCACGGTCTTTTACCTTTGCCAGGTCTAGCTGCTTCCATCATCTCTGTTCTGCCAAAGCTGTGGTTTAAGGCTCACCAGATGTGGCCTACAGGCCTCGTGCCTTCCAGGTCTAATGGGGTCCCAGGCACAGAGATCAGGTCTCTTGACTCACTGCGTTTCAAAACCCCCCCGAATATATATCACTCTGTGCACACAGGACCTGTGATGAGGTCACAGTCATGTGATCAGTCACCTGAAGGGGAGGTACGTGGTGAGCCAGAACACACCCCCTCAGACATTTTGGCAATGCAGCAAGCCGCTACATTACATCCTTCATTGGAGTCCAGCTGTGTTTAATTAAACTGATAGGACTTAATTTGGAAAGGCACACACCTCTCTATATAAGACCTCACAGCTCAAAGCGCATGTGTAACATCCCTGGCGGCGTGCTGACATGGCTTACCATCACCCAATATGCAAGACCACCAACTTACCTACCAGTACAGGCTGCACACTATGCTCCTCTACCTGCTGTGTGCATGTCTCTTGTCTGCTGACTTAGGGCGGCGGCGCTGGCACTTCCTGATTCTTAACCCTCAACTGGTGAGGTGGGGTTTTTGTCACGCAAATGGTCATGTGGGGTTTCCTATAACCCAGTGTTTAGAAATCTCTTATTTTTACAGAAAATTCAAAGATCACGTTTGTTTTAATCGTTTTCTTATTGGCGATTGATTACACATGAGTATAACAAATTGTTGACATCCACAAATGGATGGAAGCTAATGAGACACGGATCCTCATACCAGCATTTTTCAATGAATGGCAGCCGAACAAAAATTCCCTGGGTTGTGGCAAACCCCACCTCACCAGTTGAGGGTTAAAGTTACAGTGTGCACAGTCCTAATGTGTCCCCAGCCTATTGCTGTGAGTCACTGGATACTTAAACCTCCTCCACCCAGTGGGGGGTGCCGGAGCAACACTTTCTTTCAGTGTGTTCTGTGCAACTGAGAACCCAGGCCCGTTACCTGCATCTGTGACTTCGATTTTTTTCCGCCACTCTGGGGGCTGTATGCACAGGCTTGTTCCTGTATCTCTTTCCAGTGTCAGTTCCGGTCTGAACTGTGTCCTAGCACGTTACCTGTTTGTCTCTATGTCCGATCCTTCCCTTTTCCTGCAGAGTCTGAACCAGTACTTAACTCCTACTCATTGTCTCTGTACTTCTGTTTGTGAGTTTTGTGTCCACTCACTACTTCATTGCAAGTACCTTGTGTGTATCTGGTTCTGCTTGTCCCGTTTCCCTGCCTTTGTATCTACCGCCTGTGTTCCAGCTATCTTCCTGTGTTTCCCAGTCTGTTCCATGTGAACAGAGCGCTGTTTTGTCTGTCCGCACCTGCGGCTCTGCTCCGCTCTGCTCTGCTTGTCCCCGCACCTGCGGCTCTGCTCTGCTCCGCTTGTCATCTGCATCTGCGACTCTGCTCCACTTGTCCTCCGCACCTGCGGCACTGCTCTGCTCCGCTTGTCCTCCACTCCTGCGGCTCTGCTCCTGTATTCAAGTCTGTACTGGTCCCTAACCAGCCTGTTTACCAACCTGTCAGTACCTGCCTGTCTGTATACCAGCCGTGCCTGCCAGTACCCGCCCGTTTGCATACCAGCCAAACCTGTCCTTTCCTGCATTCCCTGGTGTGGGTCAACAGCTGTGTGACCGAGGTCTGACCTGGAGTAGCACCTGGGCCACCTCCCTGATCCCTCCTCAGACTACGGAGTCGATTAAGCCGCGTGTGTCCGTGGTCGGATCTTGCAAGGCACATAGTCACGCCCCTCCAGGCACTCCTCGGTTCGTGGCCCAGTGGAACCACTAAACACGCTCACGCCAAACTGTCCGGGCGTGAGCGTAACAGCATGTCAGACCAAATGAGAATCATGAGCTCAAAGGAACTGCCCAAGGAGCTCAGAGACAGAATTATGACAAGGCACAGATCTGGTCAAAGTTACAAAAGAATTTCTGCATTACTCAAGGTTCCTAAGAGAACAGTGGCCTCCATAATCCTTAAATGGAAGAAGTTTGGGACCACCAGAAGTCTTCCTAGACCTGGCCGTCCAGCCAAATTGAGCAATCATGGGAGAAGAGCCTTGGTGAGAGAGGTAAAGAAGAACTCCAAGATCACTGTGGCTGAGCTCCAGAGAAGTAGTAGTGAAGTGGGAGAAAGTTCAAAGTCAATTATCACTGCAGCCCTCAACCAGTCGGGCCTTTATGACAGAGTGGCCCGACGGAAGCCTCTGCTCGGTGCAAGACATATGAAAGCCCGCATAGAGTTTGCTCAGAAACACATGAAGGACTCCCAGACTATGAGAAATAAGATTCTCTGGTCTGATGAGACAAATATAGAACTTTTTGGTGATAATTCTAAATGGTATGTATGGAGAACACCAGGCACTGCTCATCACCTGCCCAATACAATCCCAACAGAGAAACATGGTGGTGGCAGCATCATGCTATGGGGGTTTGTTTTTCAGCTGCAGGGACAGAACGACTGGTTGCAATTGAAGGAAAAATGAATGTGGCCAAGTACAGAGATATCCTGGATGAAAACCTCTTCCAGAGTGCTCTGGACCTCAGACTTGGCCGAAGGTTCACCATCCAACAAGACAATGACCCTAAGCATACAGCTAAAATAACAAATAAGTGGCTTCAGAACAACTCTGTGACCATTATTAACTGGCCCAGCCAGAGCCCTGACCTAAACCCAATTGAGCATCTCTGGAGAGACCTGAAAATGGCTGTCCACCAACGTTCACCATCCAACCTGATGGAACTGGAGAGGATCTGCAAGGAAGAATGGCAGAGGATCCCCCAATCCAGGTGTGAAAAACTTGTTGCATCATTCCCAAGAAGACTCATGGCTGTACTAGCTCAAAAGGGTGCTTCTACTTAATACTGAGCAAAGGGTCTGAATACTTATGACCATGTGATATTTCAGTTTTTCTTTTTTAATAAATTTGCAAAAATTTCTACATTTCTGTTTTTTTTCAGTCAAGATGAGGTGCAGAGTGTACTATAATGAGAAAAAAAAATAACTTTTTAGAATTCACCAAATGGCTGCAATGAAACAAAGAGTGAAAAATTTAAAGGGGCCTGAATACTTTCTGTACTCACTGTAGGAGGTTACAACCCTTCTACCTTGTATCTCGAGTCTGGGGGGCAAGGAAAAGGATTGTGAGCCCTGGACACTGTTACCATGGGGCGGCGCCTTAGGCATCGCTTCTGGAACCAGTGAGTTCCAGCGGCCATGTCCTGCATTTCACAGACCGGAAGTGAGATCTTCGGACTGGAAATGCGTCACGCACTGTAGACGGAGCCACAACAGCGCAGTGTTGGTTTAAAATGGAGACAGTGAGGTGATTGCCTCTACTGCAACATTGAGCACGTTATCCCACAAACGTGTCTGTAATGATATTACCGTCTACACGGCAGGAATAAGTACCTCCCCTGATGAATCAATGTGTTTGAAGAAACGCGTCAGGAGAATGGAGGAAATGAATGAACTAGGGAACCGGCATGGTATATCCTCAACTTGGGTGAGATTATTCCCTTTTTTTTCCTACGTTGGTGAATAATCACATGTGTGCACACAGTTACACCAATACCCCATTATTGTGCATACAGGGTGACAGTGGTATGTTGAGATCATAGCCCTATGTCGCTGCATGTATGTAGCTGCACCTATAAGAGTGTTATCCCCTTTGCCCAAAGTGGACAGGTTTATAGAGGATGTCTGACTGATATATGCTAATTATTGTCATCCTACCTAAATACCTGAGAAAAGGCATAATATGCTCCACAGTTGAAGAAAGGGACCGGGGTTCCACTAGTAACCACTTGAATGCTCACCTAGTTTGAATGAGAATTGCCATTTCTGAACTAAGGTACATAGAAAAACTGTTCAATAGTACACACGTGGTCAAAATTATTGGTTCCCCTCGTTTAATGAAAGAAAAACCCACAATGGTCACAGAAATAACTTGAATCTGACAAAAGTAATAATAAATTAAAAATGATTAAAATGAACAAATGAAAGTCAGTCATTGCTTTTCAACCCTGCTTCCACAGAATTTAAAAAAAAATTAAGCTCATGAAGTAGAAATGATGGTACTCTTAACTTAATATTTTGTTGAACAAACTTTTAAGGCAATCACTGATATCAAACGATTCCTGTAACTGTCAATGAGACTTCTGCACCTCTCGACAGGTGTTTTGGCCCACTCCTCATGAGCAAACTGCTCCAGTAGTCTCGTGTTTGAAGGTTGCCTTTTCCAGTCGGCATGTTTCAGCTCTTTCTAAAGATGCTCAATAGGGTTTAGGTCAGAGCTCATAGAAGGCCACTTCAGAATAGTCCAATGTTTTCCTCTTAGCCATTCTTGGGTGTTTTTAGCTGTGTGTTTTGGGTCATTATCCTGTTGCAAGAATCATGACCTGCAACTGAGACCAAGCTTTCTGACACTGGGCAGCACATTTCTCTCTAGAATCCCTTGATCGACTTGAGATTTCATTGTACCCTGCACAGATTCAAGACATCCTGTGCCAGATGCAGCAAAGCAGCCCCAAACATAACAGAGCTTCCTCCATGTTTAACAGTAGGGACAGTGTTCTTTTATTGATATGATTCAAGGGGTTGTCCACTACTATGGAAAATAGCCCAATGTATTTTTATGATGAACAGAAGCTTCTTTGTAATTACCTTCCTCTGCTGTTTCTGCCTGTGAGCAACGCTATCACTGGCCACTCACAGGCAGCACGTGACCCCCGCTGAGGTCATGTCAAGTGAGGCGTGACTCAACGCTGGGATTCCCGCGGTGGCTGCTGGGTTGTGGGCAGGGTTACCCCCGCGTCACACTCTGCATCCACCACTTGCTTTCCCAATGAATGGGGAGAGGAAGAGCACGCGGTGGATGCCGGGTGTGATGCGCGGGGTAACCCCGCCCACAACCCAGCAGCCACCATGGAAAGCAGAAGAGGGACCCTCGGCTGCAGCCTGAACTTGTCAGCACCGACTGCAGCTGGGGGTCACGTGATGCCTGTGAGCAGCCAGTGATAGCGCCGCTCACAGGCAGAAACAGCAGAGTAAGGTATTTACAAAGAAGCTTCTAGTCATCATAAAAATACATTGGACTATTTTCAATAGTAGTGGACAATCCCTTTAATTTTTCTGTCCGTGAACATAGACATCTGTCCATGGGACATTCTCCCAGTAGCTTTGTGGCTTGTCAACATGTAGTTTGGCAAATTCCAGTCTGGCTTTTTTATGACTTTTTTTCAACAATGATGTTCTCCTTGGTCGTCACCCATGAAGTCCACTTTGGATCAAACAACGACGAATGGTGCGATCTGACACTGATGTTCCTTAAGCTTGAAGTTCACCTTTAATCTCTTTAGAAGTTATCCTAGGCTCTTTTGTTACCATTCGTATTATCCGTCTCTTTCATTTATCATCAATTTTCCTCCTGCGGCCACGTCCAGGGAGGTTGGCTACAGTCCTATGGATCTTAAATTTCTTAATAATATGTGCAACTGTAGTCACAGGCATATCAAGCTGCTTGGAGATGGTCTTATAACCTTTACCTTTATGCTTGTCTATAATTTTCTTTCTAATCTCCTGAGACAACTCTTATCTTTGCTTCCTCTGGTCCATGTTGAGTGTGCTACACACCATGTCACCAAACAGCACAGTGAGTATCTGTAACCCTATATACAGGCCCACTGGCTGATCCTAAGATTGTAGACACCTGTGATGCTAATTAGTGGACACAACTTCATTTAACATGTCCCTTTTGTCACATTATTTTCAGGGGTACCATCATTTCTGTCCAGGCCTATTTGAAGTGTTTATTTTTTTTTTAAATTCTGTGGAAGCAGAGTTGAAAAGCAATGACTGACTTTCATTTGTTCATTTTCATAGATTTTTAATTTATTATTACCTTTGTCAGATTCAAGTTATTTTTGAGACCATTGTGGGTTTTTCTTTCATTAAACGAGGGGTACCAACAATTTTGACCACGTGTGTATATAAGGATATGAGCATTTATTGTACAGTTTGTGGCCACCCCTAGCTGGTCACTAAATTGTTATTTGTACCTGCTGTGTGTTTGGCTGCATGTCCAGTGACAATTGGTTTTGGAATACTGGCACTATTCTAATCACCTACTGGTCACTGAGGTGAGATGTGGCACCCAGGGGATGGGGACTACTCGGCGCCCGGGCCTTAATGCCTGGCCTTGGGGGATGTCGCGGTGGTCGGCTCCCGGGCCCGTACCCTGGGGTCTCTCTTAAAAAAAAAAAGGGGTTAAATGGAAAATGAAAGTACGTGACGCCACCTGTGGTGTCTGGTGAGGACCACCAGCACTGCGGCAGTCCACTGAGGCCAGTGTTACGGCAGCTATGATGGGGTAGCTCCCCACAGGTGGAGCTAGGCCTCAGGGCAGCGGTGTTCTGTAAGGTGCACTATATGGCGGTGACCCAGCCGGGTCCAAGGAAAAAATGGGAGACACACTCACGTTTGGCTTCAGTACCTTTTTACTGGTGGAGTTGCGGTACCGCCCGGAGCACTGTAGGGTGAGGGGTGCACTGCAGGTCTCTCCCCAGTGAGCAGGTATAGGGCCTCCTGTATCCTTGCCGCTTGTGTAGTTTATGGCCTGTCTGAAACTAGGCCTAACTTAGTCCTTGTGTTGCGCCGGCTGACCTGGTGTTAGGGCCTTTTGCTGAAGAGCACGCTCCTGGTATGGCGGAGCCTCCGTGCCTCCTGGTCCTGTTACGTGTCAGCTCCTGGGCTATCCTGAGACCTGAAGTCTTCCAGGAAAGATCCGGTTGTTTTCTACAGAGGGTATACTGCTCTGCAGACTGTGAGCCGGTGTCCGGTATATTTCTGGGGTTTGCTTATGAAGCTCCTCGGTCCCCGATGCTACTGTTCCACTAGCCTTCGGCCTACTCTGGGCCCTCACTAGGCTATACACACTGGCAGTAAGCTGGCTGCCTCTTCTGCCGCTCTTTAGAGCGTCGGCAACGCTCCTAGCTGTCTCTCTCTGAGCTGCTTGCAGCAGACTCCAAACAACTCCTCTCAGCAGAAACCTGCTGAGTCACTAACCTTCTGTGTCTCAGCAGAGACTCCTGACTGGACTCACTCCTTAGACAACAGACTGAACTCCCTCTCTTTCTGCCTCCACCCTCCTTTATATATTCACTAAAGGGCTCCCTCTGGTGGTTCTGAGGTAGGGTGGAGGTGTGTGTATGCTCTGAGGGCCTCTTGTGGAGAAAACCTGAAATGCACCCCCCTTTGGTCTGTGACTCCATGCACAGCAGGGCGTCACATTCCCCCCTAGTTAAAGTCAGCACTCCCGGGCTGAAGCACATTTTGTAAACAATAGAAATAACAAGCTTCCCTTTATGGGAGGTTAGAACACTTGAACGTTGCATAACAAAACATGAATAAAAATATATATATACATTGCAAAAGCAGTAGGCAGTGAGCAACCAGAAAGTCCAAGTCTCTTCCGGAGAAGTTGCTCAAAGGGGCACTCCAGGGAGCGCAAATATTTACAAAGAAAATCTTTGGGCTGCACAAAGTCCTCAGCCTCAGAGTTCATATATAAGGAATAAACAGGTTACGGTTAAAGTGTCCATATCACTTGAATTGTCCATTCAAAGGGAAGAAATATAAGTTACACACATTAATACAATACGTAGTATAATGCATAATACCTCAGGGGTAACTATCTACATTCTCAGAAATTGTACTATTTTATTCAATGTACCTAGCAGGGGTTTTACCTCTCGTGCTGCGTACTGATCTGCGTAATGCAGTGGTCTGTGGGGTATCAATGTCTGTATCATCAGTTACCCTGTCTGCCCTTCGTGTGGGTAAGTTGTAAAATTGCCTTAACCTCTCTATGGGACTGGCAAGTGTACCATTGGCTGGGCCTTCTTGCTCTGCTCCAGCCGGAGATCCTTCTTGAGCTGGCTCTTCAGCAGCACTTACAGGTCCAACTTGCTGTAGAGAGTTTTCTGGTTGGTGGAAAAAGTGGAGTACTGGGACGATCACCGCTCCTCCTATTTGAGGCCAATCTGCCGGGAAGTCACCTAAGTCAGTATGGATTACTGCTTCTTCAGGTTCCTCCTGGATGATGAGGGGCACTTCTTCTTGGGGTTTTAGCAGATCCGGACACAAGTTTAGATGGTCCCGAGATACTGTTGCAGTGGTTCTCCCTCCATCTTTGCTGATCAAACACGTCTTCCTGTTGTCAAACCTTGAATTCAACACAGTGTAGGGTTCTCTCTCCCACTGGTCATCAAGCTTGTGGTTCCTCCGCTTCCTTTTCAATACCACTTCTCCTGGTGTGAAGGGTTCTGCTGGTGACCTTCTGTTGTATTGCGCCTCTTGTTTATCCCTCACCCGAGTGAGACTGTCTTCGACACAGGCTTGTACTCTTCTGTACTGCTCCTGTCTGGCTGTGTCCCAGTCCTCAGTGGTTGCATCAGCTTCAGGTTCTACCACACCAAGCTCCAGGTCCATGGGCAACTTCCCAGGTCTTGCCCGCATTAGATATGCCGGAGTGCAATTGGTGGAGCTTACTGGTATGTGATTATACAGATCCACTAAGTCAGATAGTAGGTCTGGCCACTGGTTTCTCTCTTCTAGTGGTATGGTCTTCAGTAGATCGATGATGATGTTGTTCATCTTTTCACAGAGACCGTTAGTTTGGGGGTGGTACGGTGTAGTCCTGATCTTTTTACACCCGTACAGATGGCAGAACTCTTTGAACAATTCAGCCTCAAAGGCCGGGCCTTGGTCAGTCAGTACCTGCTCAGGGTATCCATGGGGTCTGCAGAAGTACGCTTGAAACGTCTTGGCTGCTGTCTCTGCTGTCAGGTCTTTGACAGGGGCGACAACCAGGAACCTGGAGTAGTGATACACCATGGTCAGGGCGTAGGAGTATCCTGACCGGCTGGGGGAGAGCTTGACATGGTCCAGGGCCACGATCTCCAGGGGCCGAGTTGGCTTGATGGGTTGCAGGGGTGCCTTCTGGCTGCTGAAGTCTTTCCTTCTTAGGCCGCAGGTTCCACAGTCCCGGCACCACCTTTCAATGGAGCTGCGCATTCCTACCCAGTAGAATCGACACTTCAGCAGGGTCTCTAGCCTTCTCCAGCCAAAGTGCCCCGCCTGATTGTGGTAAGCTTCTAATACCATCTGGATGTCTGTCTTCGGGACTACTATCTGCCATACCATCTCATGGGTTCTTGGATTAACGTACCTCCGGCACAGCTTCTCACGGTAGATAAACAGCCGGCTTCTCTCGTTCCACAGCTGCTTTGTTTGCAGAGACGCATCTTTCTCCAGGGAAGCACCTTCTTGGGTTATCAGCTGTTTGATGTGGCTGACAACCGGGTCACTGTCCTGGGTCTCTTTCCAGCTGTGGTGAGGAAGGGGGTTTAACGTCTTTTCACGCGGCTTCCTGGAGGCTCGTTGCTCATGGATCATCCCACTCCGGTGAAAGGCAGGTATCTCTATCTCTTCCAGGTCATCCACTTCTTCTTCTGTGTCTGACTAGTGAGGCATCCTAGACTGAGCATCGGCGTTGGCGTTCTTGCGGCCCGCCCGGTACTTTATGGTGAATTGGTAGTTTGACAGCCGAGCCATCCATCGTTGTTCCATGGCTCCCAGCTTGGCTGTTTCAAGATGAGTTAAGGGGTTATTGTCAGTGTAGGCAGTGAACTTGCTGGAGGCTAGGTAGTGCTTGAACCTTTCTGTAATGGCCCAGACCAAGGCCAGAAACTCCAACTTGAAGCTGCTATAGTTCTCTGGGTTCCTCTCGGTCGGCCGGAGCTTCCTGCTTGCATACGCGATGACTTTCTCCTGGCCATTCTGCTTCTGACTTAGGACAGCTCCCAATCCTTCATTGCTGGCATCAGTATACAGCAGGAACGGTTGGCTGTAGTCAGGGTAGGCTAGGATCTCATCACCTGTCAGGATCTCCTTCATTTCTTGAAATGATTCAGCCTGTTCTTTACCCCAGTGGAACGGGGGATTTCTGCCCTTGGGGGACTGTCCTACCAGGAGGTCTTGCAGAGGTGCTGCTCTCTTGGTGTAATCTTTTACAAACCTCCGGTAGTATCCTATCAGTCCCAGGAACTGACGCACCTCCTTGAGGTTCTTCGGCTCCGGCCATTTCTGGATGGCAGTGACCTTCTCCGGGTCTGGTGCTACCCCTTCTGGACTGACAATGTGTCCCAGGTACTGTACCTTCTTCTTGAGCAGGTGGCACTTGGAGGGCTTCAACTTCATCCCATACTGGGACAGTGACTCAAATACCTCCGCCAGGTGCTTCAAGTGGTCCTCATACGTCTTGGAGTACACAATCACGTCATCCAGGTATAATAACACAGTCTCGAAGTTGCGGTGTCCCAGGCAACACTCCATCAATCTCTGGAACGTTCCGGGGGCATTGCAGAATCCAAACGGCATACTGTTGAACTCGCAGAGTCCTATCGGGGTGGTGAAGGCCGTCTTCTCCCGATCCTCCTCAGCCACAGCTACTTGCCAGTACCCACTAGTGAGGTCAAGGGTGGAAAAGTAATTTGCAGACTTCAAGGCAGCCAGGGATTCCTCAATACGTGGTAAAGGGTATGCATCTTTATGTGTAATGCGATTTACTTGACGGTAATCTACGCACATTCTCATGCTTCCATCCTTCTTCCTGACTAGAACTAGGGGAGCTGCCCAGGGACTACAACTATCCCTTACTACCCCTGCCTTCTTCATGTCATGCAACATCTCCTTGGCTTTCTGGTAGTGTGCTGGAGGTATAGGCCTGTACCGTTCCTTGATGGGGGGATGGTTGCCTGTGGGGATGTGATGTTGTACCCCCTTAATCCTCCCAAAGTCAAGCGGGTGTTTGCTGAATACCTGCTCGTATTCCTGAACCACCCGGTGTACTCCCTGTTTCTGGTGGGCAGGAGTGGTGTCTGTCCCAACGTGGAGCTGTTGACACCAATCCCCCTCCTGTGTTGTAGGGTCATTATCCCCCACTTGGTCTGGGGAGGTTAAGGACTCCGCCGTGTGAATAGAGTTATTATTTACAGTGTAGAGTTTGGCAATAGTGGCATAACGTGGTAATTCATCTACTACCCCCCTGGCGGTTAAGAGTGTAGGTCTGTGCTCTGAGCTAAGGGGTTCTACTACCGCCTGGTAGCTCTGTCCTTTAAGACCTATTGCTGCTCTACACCAGATAAGCATTTCACTCATTGGGGGAATTACAATGGGTATCGGGTCAGTTACCCGCACATTACCAATCTCACCGCCGGTCAGCTTCGCTTGCTGCTGGTACGTCAGGGCTCGGATCTCCTTCTGGATCGCTCTCCTCTGCCCTGGTCTGGCAACGTCAGCGAGCTGTTGGAGTAAAAACACAACCTCCTCCAAACAGTTACCAACAATGTTAGTGCCTAGTACCATATTCAGTCCATTTTCCTCATTGACAGTCTTCACTACAATGAGTCCATGGTCCTTTAACTCCACTCTCCCCACTTTTACTGCTACATTCTTAACCCCGAGTAGGTCAAGAGGGAGGCCGTTAGAGGCATATACTGAAAAGTCTGGGTTTGGGGGTTGGAGACTGTCCATGGACCAGTATTTGCTATAGAGGACATCAGGTATGATTGTTACCTGGGATCCGGTGTCCAGCAGGGCAGGTATCGCAATGCCATCAAGTATGATGGATAGGAAAGGTCTTCCTCCCACGAACCTGCGGTGCTAGTCTGAGGGGCCTGCTGAGTCTATTCCTGGGTGCTGGTCCTCGGACCCAGGGTTTACTCGTTTAAAGGACACTGGTGCACTGTGTGACCTGCCTTCTGGCAGCGGTGGCAGACGAACTCTTGGTGAGGATGGCGCTGGTTGTTGGTCCTTCCTGGGGGTGGCGTTGTCCTCCTCCGGGGTGGCGATGTCCTCCTCCGGGGTGGCGACGTCCTCCTTCTCCTCCGGTTCATCCAGGGGACATCCTCAGGGCAGTCGGCTAGCAGGATCTTTCCTTCCGTCTCTGGCTCAGTCCGTAGTTGCAGGGCACTCATCACAGTGGCCAGGTTTTTGGTCAGCTGGCTCACTTCTGAGCGCAGACAGTCCAGCTCAGTAGGGGGCGCTGTGTGCACTTTGGCTTCAGCAGCCAGTGGGGAAAAGGTGGGTGCTGCTGGCGTTGGAGTGGCCCCACCCTGGTAACGCTGGATAGACGTATCTGCTGTCTCCAGGGGTTGCAGACCCTTGATAGCCATGTCCTTAAGGGTGTCGAAGGTAGCATCTGGATGGTCCAAGGACCACCAACGCACAGTCCTGCTCTCCGCTTGGGACTAGTGTTGAGCCACCCCCGTAGTGTTCGGGTTCGGTTCGGTTCGTCGAACACCGGGATGTTCGAGGAACTGTTCGTCGAACTGTTCGTCGAACACCTTAGAACACCGTCGAACACCGTTAAAACCAATGGCAGGCAAACAAAAACACATAGAAACACATAGAAAACACCTGCAAAGGTGTCCAAAAGCTGACAAACTGCTCAGAAGACACTCTCTTTAAAAAAGCCGGCCGGCAAATTCAGCAGCGGCATACACCGGTACCCGACAATTTAGACAAGAAGGAATCACACATAGATTAGATAGATAGAAACATGTCAGTCACACATATAAGAAGCACAGTGACAGTGTTGGTTACTGCACTTGTCATTTAGTGTAAAGGATTTATTAAAAAAAATATTAGTGTTTTCATGCACCGTCTCTTTAAAAAAGCCGGCCGGCAATTCAGCAGCGGTACCCGACAATTTATAACAGACAGAATAGAGCTTCACACATAGATTAGATAGATAGAAACATGTCAGCCACATATATATTAAGTACAGTGACAGTGTTGCTTACTGTACTTGTCATTTAGTGTAAAGGATTTACTTAAAAAAATAATAGTGTTTTCATGCACTGTCTCTTTAAAAAAGCCGGCCGGCAATTCAGCATCTGTACCCGACAATTTATAACAGACAGAATAGAGCTTCACACATAGATTAGATAGATAGAAACATGTCAGTCACATATATATGAAGTACAGTGATAGTGTTGCTTACTGTACTTGTCATTTAGTGTAAAGGATTTATTTAAAAAAATAATAGTGTTTTCATGCACTGTCTCTTTAAAAAAGCCGGCCGGCAATTCAGCAGCGGTACCCGACAATTTAGAACAGAAAGATAGAGCATCACACATAGATTAGATAGATAGAAACATGTCAGTCACATATATATGAAGTACAGTGATAGTGTTGGTTACTGTACTTGTCATTTAGTATTAAAATAAAGGATTTATTATTAAAAAAAATTGGCGTGGGGTTCCCCTTAATTTTAGGCTCTAGCGGAGGTTAAGCAGACGGCTGGGGCAGATGTTTGAAGCCTGGGAAGGGGGTAATACCCACGGAGCTTCCCAGGCTACTAATATCAACCCCCAGCTGAATACATAGCCTTTACTAGCTATTAAAATGGGGGACCCCCCCAAAAAAATGACGTGGGGTCCCCCCTAATTTAATAGCTAGCAAAGGCTAGGCAGACAGCTGGGGGCTGATATTAATAGCCCAGGAAGGGAGCCATGAATATTGGCCCCCTCCCAGGCTAGAACACCAGCCGTCAGCTGCCCCAGAAATGGCGCATTCATAGGATGCGCCAATTCTGGCACTTAGCCTTGCTCTTCCACGCTGCCCTGGTGCGGTGGCAGGGGGTAATAGGGTTGGGGTTGATGTCAGCTTATAATGCCAGCTGACATCAAGCCCAGGTTAGTAATGGAGAGGCGTCTATAAGACACCCCCATTACTAACCCCATAGTCAAAGTTAAAAAAAACACAAACACCCAGAATAAAGTCCTTTAATTGAAATAAAGACACAATCCTTTATTGTTCTAAATTAAACCATACTTACCATCACGCCCATTCCAGCTGAAGCCAACGATCTCCTGCAATAAAAGAAAAATAATAAAGCAACCTCATCCTTACCTTTCCATGGTTCCCACGACAGCTTCAGCTCTGCTACATCGAGATGACAGGCTGGACCGCAGCAGAACGCTGCCATCCAGCCTGTCATCCCGCAGACACTGAGAAGCGCAGGCTTGCTTGCGCTGCTCAGCGTCTCTCTGTGACGACATCCAGATGAGCCGAGTTCATGTCCAATGAACTCGGCTCACCTCATGCACGTCACTGACAGCGTGGGAAAATTCTCACGCTGAAGCGCTGATTGCAGGAGAATTTTCCCACGCTGTCAGTGACGTGCAGGAGGTGAGCTGAGTTCATTGGACATGAGCTCACCTCATGCACATCACTGACAGCGTGGGAGAATTCTCCTGCACTCAGCACTTCAGCGTGAGAATTTTCCCACGCTGTCAGTGACGTGCATGAGGTGAGCCGAGTTCATTGGACATGACCTCGGCTCATCTGGATGCCGTCACAGCGAGACAGTGAGGAGCGCAAGCATGCCTGCGCTTCTCAGTGTCTGCGGGATGACAGACTGGATGGCAGCGTTCTGCTGCGGTCCAGCCAGTCATCTCGATGTAGCAGAGCTGAAGCTGTCGTGGGAACCATGGAAAGGTAAGGATGAGGTTGGTTTATTATTTTTCTTTTATTGCAGGAGATCGTTGGCTTTAGCTGGAATGGGTGTGATGGTAAGTATGGTTTAATTTAGAACAATAAAGAATTGTGTCTTTATTTCAATTAAAGGACTTTATTCTGGGTGTTGTGTTTTTTTTAAATACTTTACTAGAAATTCATGGCGGTCATGTCTAATACTGGCGTGACCCCATGAATTTTGGGCTTGGGGCCAGCTGATAATACCAAGCTGGCCCTAACCCCTTTATTACCCAGTGAGCCACCGCACCAGGGCCCTGGATGAGTTGGGTACAGCGCCAGAAGATGGCGCTTCTATGAACGCGCCATTTTCCGGGGTGGCTGCGGACTGCAATTTGTAGCGGGGGGGGGGGCCCAGAAAGCTTGGGCCTCCCTGCGCTGCAGATTCCAGCCCCCAGCTGCCTAGTTGTACCTGGCTGGACACAAAAATAGGGCGAAGCCCCACGTACTTTTTTTTAAATTATTTCATGAAATTCATGAAATAATTAAGAAAAAAAGGCCTTCCCTATATTGTTGTGTCCGGCCAGGTACAAATAGGCAGCTGGTGGTTGGGGGCAGCCCGTTCCTGCCTGCTGTACCTGGCTGGACACAAATATAGTGCGAAGCCCCACTTCAATTTTTTTTAATTATTTCATGAAATTCATGAAATAATTAAGAAAAAAAGGGCTTCCCTATATTGTTGTGTCCGGCCAGGTACAAATAGGCAGCTGGTGGATGGGGGCAGCCCGTTCCTGCCTGCTGTACCTGGCTGGACACAAATATAGTGCGAAGCCCCACTTCAATTTTTTTAAATTATTTCAGGAAATTCATGAAATAATTTAAAAAAAATTGAAGTGGGGCTTCGCACTATATTTGTGTCCAGCCAGGTACAGCAGGCAGGAACGGGCTGCCCCCAACCACCAGCTGCCTATTTGTACCTGGCCGGACACAACAATATAGGGAAGCCCTTTTTTTCTTAATTATTTCATGAAATAATTTAAAGAAAATTGACGTGGGGCTTCGCCCTGTTTTTGTGTCCAGCCAGGTACAACTAGGCAGCTGGGGGCTGGAATCCGCAGCGCAGGGAGGCCCAAGCTTTCTGGGCCCCACCCGCTGCAAATTGCAGTCCGCAACCACCCGGGAAAATGGCGCGTTCATAGAAGCGCCATCTTCTGGCGCTGTACCCAACTCATCCAGGGCCCTGATGCGGTGGCTCACTGGGTAATAAAGGGGTTAGGGCCAGCTTGGCATTATCAGCTGGCCCTAAGCCCGAAATTCATGGGGTCACGCCAATATTAGACATGACCACCATGAATTTCTAGTAAAGTATTTAAAAAAAACACAACACCCAGAAAAAAGTCCTTTAATTGAAATAAACACACAATTCTTTATTGTTCTAAATTAAACCATACTTACCATCACACCCATTCCAGCTGAAGCCAACGATCTCCTGAAATAAAAGAAAAATAATAAAGCAACATCATCCTTACCTTTCCATGGTTCCCATGACAGCTTCAGCTCTGCTACATCGAGATGACAGGCTGGACCGCAGCAGAACGCTGCCATCCAGCCTGTCATCCCGCAGACACTGAGAAGCGCAGGCTTGCTTGCGCTCCACAGTGTCTCTCTGTGAGGGCATCCAGATGAGCCGAGTTAATGTCCAATGAACTCGGCTCACCTCATGCACGTCACTGACAGCGTGGGAAAATTCTCCTGCACTCAGCGCTTCAGCGTGGGAGAATTCTCACACTGAAGCGCTGAGTGCAGGAGAATTCTCCCACGCTGTCAGTGACGTGCAGGAGGTGAGCTGAGTTCATTGGACATGAGCTCACCTTATGCACGTCACTGACAGCGTGGGAAAATTCTCCTGCACTCAGCGCTTCAGCGTGGGAGAATTCTCACGCTGAAGCGCTGAGTGCAGGAGAATTCTCCCACGCTGTCAGTGACGTGCAGGAGGTGAGCTGAGTTCATTGGACATGAGCTCACCTTATGCACATCACTGACAGCGTGGGAGAATTCTCCTGCACTCACCGCTTCAGCGTGAGAATTTTCCCACGCTGTCAGTGACGTGCATGAGGTGAGCCGAGTTCATTGGACATGAACTCGGCTCATCTGGATGTCGTCACAGAGAGACGCTGAGCAGCGCAAGCAAGCCTGCGCTTCTCAGTGTCTGCGGGATGACAGGCTGGATGGCAGCGTTCTGCTGCGGTCCAGCCTGTCATCTCGATGTAGCAGAGCTGAAGCTGTCGTGGGAACCATGGAAAGGTAAGGATGAGGTTGCTTTATTATTTTTCTTTTATTGCAGGAGATCGTTGGCTTCAGCTGGAATGGGCGTGACGGTAAGTATGGTTTAATTTAGAACAATAAAGGATTGTGTCTTTATTTCAATTAAAGGACTTTATTCTGGGTGTTTGTGTTTTTTTTAACTTTGACTATGGGGTTAGTAATGGGGGTGTCTTATAGACGCCTCTCCATTACTAACCTGGGCTTGATGTCAGCTGGCATTATAAGCTGACATCAACCCCAACCCTATTACCCCCTGCCACCGCACCAGGGCAGCGTGGAAGAGCGAGGCTAAGTGCCAGAATTGGCGCATCCTATGAATGCGCCATTTCTGGGGCAGATGACGGCTGGTGTTTCTAGCCTGGGAGGGGGCCAATATTCATGGCTCCCTTCCTGGGCTATTAATATCAGCCCCCAGCTGTCTGCCTAGCCTTTGCTAGCTATTAAATTAGGGGGGACCCCACGTCATTTTTTTGGGGGGGTCCCCCATTTTAATAGCTAGTAAAGGCTATGTATTCAGCTGGGGGCTGATATTAGTAGCCTGGGAAGCTCCGTGGGTATTACCCCCTTCCCAGGCTTCAAACATCTGCCCCAGCTGTCTGCTTAACCTCCGCTAGAGCCTAAAATTAAGGGGAACCCTACGCCAATTTTTTTAATAATAAATCCTTTATTTTAATACTAAATGACAAGTACAGTAACCAACACTGTCACTGTACTTCGTATATATGTGGCTGACATGTTTCTATCTATCTAATCTATGTGTGAAGCTCTATTCTGTCTGTTATAAATTGTCGGGTACCGCTGCTGAATTGCCGGCCGGCTTTTTTAAAGAGACAGTGCATGAAAACACTATTATTTTTTTTGATAAATCCTTTACGCTAAATGACAAGTACAGTAAGCAACACTGTCACTGTACTTCGTATATATGTGGCTGACATGTTTCTATCTATCTAATCTATGTGTGAAGCTCTATTCTTTCTGTTATAAATTGTCGGGTACCGCTGCTGAATTGCCGGCCGGCTTTTTTAAAGAGACGGTGCATGAAAACACTATTATTTTTTTTGATAAATCCTTTACGCTAAATGACAAGTACAGTAAGCAGCACTTTCACTGTACTTCGTATATATGTGGCTGACATGTTTATATCTATCTAATCTATGTGTGAAGCTCTATTCTTTCGGTTCTAAATTGTCGGGTACAGGTGTATGCCGCTGCTGAATTGCCGGCTTTTCATGTTTCACTGTTGGCACTGTTCCCATCGATTTGGGCAATCACTGTAATGCCACAACCACCATGGCTGTGGCATTACAGTGAGTGGCAGACAATCCCTGCATGATTGGTGCTCTAAATAGCGCCAGACATGCAGGACACGCTTTTGGTGCACGAACAGTTATCGAACATAACCTCGAACAGCCGAATTTTTTGCAAATCGTTCGGGTTCGTCGAACAACTCGAACACCGCCCAAAACAGCTCGAATTTGAGATTGGCGAACAGTTCTAGTCGAACACCGCTCATCTCTACTTGGGACCTCAGCCCCCGGACAAATTGTTCTTTTAGCATTTTACTCTCATTGGCTATGCTAATTGGACTAACCTGTTTTAGAGCTCGCAGGGCCACCTGTAAATGGCAGGCATAATCCCGAACGCTGTCCTCCGGCTTCTGAGAGCATTGGTAGAACTTCATCCGGAGGTCTGCCTCAGTGCGGTCCTCAAAGGCAGTCTGTAACTTTTTGAAAATTGTGGACACTGATTCCTGGTCTGCGGCCGACCAAGTCTCTACTTCTCTCTCCGCAGCACCAGTCAATTGTCCCACAACTACTGCAGCTCTTTGTTTGCCGGTCATAGAATACATGTCCAGGATGCTGCATATTTTGCGCTTGAATCCGGACAGGGTGTCCGGCTTGCCGTTGTACTGGGGGAGCCACTTTGCTCCAGGCATGTACGGTAAAGTCAATGGTACAATAGGGGCTACAGGCGCCAGTAATGGGGCGGCTGCTCCGTCTTGCGCGGCGGCAGCTGCGGGCGCATCATCGGGGCTGTCAGCCTGGTCAGCGACGTCGGGCTGTTGCTGCAACATCTTGGCGCCCCCCTAGTGAACCGTGGCCTACCTTCCTTCTGTAGGCCGCAGCTCCGCAGGCGGAGGTCTTCTGATAGGACCTTGCATCGCTTACGTTCCACGTCAGAGCGTTCGCTTGGGCTTCCTGCCAGGACCTGACGCTGTGTCAGTGCGTGGGGCGTGTCCTCGACTTCGCTCGCTTTCAGGGGTTACGCCCTCTAGTTTTCCCGCGGTTACGCCCTTCTTCTCGCATGGCGACCGGAAAGATGGCGGCCAATGGCGGGAAACTCCAGAAAATGGCGGGAAAAGCTTCACCACTGTGAGTTTTTTACAGTTTCTTAAGGCGCACAGTACCCGGTGGCAACGGGCACAACTCTTTCTGTTGCCGCGGGCACGCAATCCTGTTCGTGACGCCAGTTAGAGAGATGTGGCACCCAGGGGATGGGGACTACTCGGCGCCCGGGCCTTAATGCCTGGCCTTGGGGGATGTCGCGGTGGTCGGCTCCCGGGCCCGTACCCTGGGGTCTCTCTTAAAAAAAAAAGGGGTTAAATGGAAAATGAAAGTTCGTGACGCCACCTGTGGTGTCTGGTGATGACCACCAGCGCTGCGGCAGTCCACTGAGGCCGGTGTTACGGCAGCTATGATGGGGTAGCTCCCCACAGGTGGAGCTAGGCCTCAGGGCAGCGGTGTTCGGTAAGGTGCACTATATGGTGGTGACCCAGCCGGGTCCAAGGAAAAAATGGGAGACACACTCACGTTTGGCTTCAGTACCTTTTTACTGGTGGAGTTGCGGTACCACCCGGAGCACTGTAGGGTGAGGGGTGCACTGCAGGTCTCTCCCCAGTGAGCAGGTATAGGGCCTCCTGTATCCTTGCCGCTTGTGTAGTTTATGGCCTGTCTGAAACTAGGCCTAACTTAGTCCTTGTGTTGCGCCGGCTGACCTGGTGTTAGGGCCTGTTGCTGAAGAGCACGCTCCTGGTATGGCGGAGCCTCCGTGCCTCCTGGTCCTGTTACGTGTCAGCTCCTGGGCTATCCTGAGACCTGAAGTCTTCCAGGAAAGATCCAGTTGTTTTCCACAGAGGGTATACTGCTCTGCAGACTCGGAGCCGGTGTCCGGTATATTTCTGGGGTTTGCTTATGAAGCTCCTCGGTCCCCGATGCTACTGTTCCACTAGCCTTCGGCCTACTCTGGGCCCTCACTAGGCTATACACACTGGCAGTAAGCTGGCTGCCTCTTCTGCCGCTCTTTAGAGCATCGGCAACGCTACTAGCTGTCTCTCTCTGAGCTGCTTGCAGCAGACTCCAAACAACTCCTCTCAGCAGAAACCTGCTGAGTCACTAACCTTCTGTGTCTCAGCAGAGACTCCTGACTGGACTCACTCCTTAGACAACTGACTGAACTTCCTCACTTCCTGCCTCCACCCTCCTTTATATATTCACTAAAGGGCTCCCTCTGGTGGTTCTGAGGTAGGGTGGAGGTGTGTGTATGCTCTGAGGGCCTCTTGTGGAGAAAACCTGAAATACACCCCCCTTTGGTCTGTGACTATCTCATCTCTGTTGATATTTGTTATTGGCGTTTTTAGGTGATTTTTATTGAGGTTTTTTAATCAATTCTAATAAAAATATATTTTTAATTAGTCCAATTACTGCTTTTCTTGACTTAAATCTGTTTGGGCATCTACCCCTTGCTTTTTTGACTATATTTTATGCATCATAGATACAGTCATTACATTAGTAGACACATAATTACCGCCCTTGTATTTCAGTTTGCCTTCATATTGTGGCAGCCGTGGATCATAAAAATGAGAACTGACATATACAACTACCTGAGTGCTAGAAAATAAAGACACAAGGAGACAGAGCATTAATTTTAAACATTTTATTAAATAAAATGTTTACCCCTACCTAAAGCCAATGATCCAGAAGAAGGCAAAAAACCTGGACACGTTCAGCCAATGTGTGTCACAGGGAAAAAATTCCTTCTTGACCCCGAGAAAAGGCGATCAGTTCAAGAACCCTGGACCAAGGCCATACTACAACTAACTAACTGATATATAGAGCAATGACTCGTTTCCGGAGAGCAGATCTTCTTTGTCCTGGTAACACGCCTCACCTCTCCTTATCAGATCGGACTCTGAGCTTATAGCTTGTCTACGTTGATCTCCCCTGTAAAAATACAGAACACTAACCCCCACAAACACTACACCCCACAAACACTACACCCCACAAACACTAGCCCTTCGGATACAGACATAGGGCAGTTATATCATATCAGGTCCCTTATACAATTAGGTTAGACAGCAGACACCTATGTAATATGATGTCATGATGCACTGATTCCAGAATTAGATCTACATAATCAGTATATAATGACCTCATAAGACAACAAATATTATCTACAGACATATTAAATGATTAACACTAAATAATCCCGTGGCTCTTGTTAGATTCTTCTGTCTTCTTTCCAGGATCCAGATATTCTTCCTGGTAAGAAAAAAAAAATAATACAAGACGGATCAGGCAAAGACCCATAGAAAATCAGTCATATATATATATTGTACTTTAAGCCCCCTTTTCTTTGCATTTTTAAATTTTGATGTAGATACTTAAAAACGGTGCAATAAGATTTCATTTAAAAAAAAATGAGGAAAATGTGTACATATATATATATATATATTTATATATATATATATATATATATATATATATATATACATATATACACATTTTCCACAATTTTTTATATATATAAAATAAAGAGTAAAATAAATAAATATATGTCCCCCAATGTATGTACACCAACCTCTCTCCCATGTGGGGGACTAAGGGTAGATTTTTTTTGCCTCAAAAATCTGAAATTAAAATGACAAAACCACCACCAGCAATCTGGAACTGTCACTGACCGAAGTAGCCTATACAGTGTCTCCATCCAAGGTCCCATCTTGTTACTGACCTCTGTGATAGCCCCAGGGATGTCCCCATGTTTGCTGCATAGAACTCTCAGTGTCCAACATTCCGCTGTGTGACCTCACAAAGAACCTTCATCACCCAAGTCTAGAGATTCTGCCAGCAAGGACTGGAGAAAGCTAGAACCTTACAGCCACAATCTGTAGACTTGGAGGATCGATGTCCATGTTGGCGCTAAGTTCACTAACAAATCCCTGTAAAGTTTCTCATTTACCTGTATCCTCAATCCAGGAACTTCCAATCTCCTCGTCTCATCTCCTGAAATGAGAATCTGTGTCCTCGATCCTGGATCCTCTGCTCTCCTTGTCTTCATCTCTTGAAATGAGCATTTGCCCCCTGAACACCCGTTTATATAGACCCACAGTCATTGTGACATCATGCTGTGAGGTAACAATGGCCTCCTGGATTTGATGATGTCACATATGACCATGAGTGATATCTCCATAGGTATTAATTAATATTTATAACAAGTAGTAATAATATGGCAGATCACATTGGTTAGCATCAAGGCTGGAGGAGCAGGATGAATAAGGAAAAGTTCCCAAAAGTAAAATGCATTTACTGCGACTGAAAAAAAAAAAAAACTTTATATTACTTCAAATTTAATTAAATTCTAGGCTCTATGACAACACTACACTGTTACCATAGGAACAAAGACCTATAGCCCATAGCAACCAGTCCAATTCCAGCTTTAGTGTATTTAAGGCCTGAAATCAAGAACATTGAGTGCTTTTTTTGCTGGTGATACATCTAGCAATGGACAAATGACAGGTAAGAGCAGGAATCATTGTCTATGAGAGAAACCATTCCCATTGTTACACATTTTCACACATTTTGTAGGTGCAGGAACTATGGACATTCCAGTTTTTGTGAAACAACAACTCCCAGCATTCACAGGATAAATATGAACAAAAGTTCAAGAATTGCTTTTTATTTCTTTCATGACATTCGCCGTGCGGTATTAGCAGGGTCGGCTCCAGGTTTTCGTGGGCCCTGGGCGAAAGAGTCTCAGTGGGCCCCTTTATCACATACCACGATTCTTGACGCACAGATGCCGCAGAAAAATATATATATAATACAATGCAGAAGATTTCACTTCTTACATTACATGACCAATATCTATTGGAAATTTCACAATAGCTCAGAAACCAGCGAATCGCTGCATACAGAATACTGGCCCCCATAAAATGCTCCATACAGGATACTGGCCCCCATATAATGCTCCATAAAGGATACTGCCCCCCATATAACACTCCATACAGAATATTGGCCCCCATATAATGCTCCATGCAGGCTGTTTCCCCCACATAATGCCTCATGGAGGCTGTTTCCCCCATATAATGCCCCATGCAGGATGTCACACCCTCTTATAATGCCCCATGCAGGATGCCACTTCCCCCTTGTTTAATGCCCCATGCAGGATGTCACCTCTCTCCCCCTTCCCTTATAATGCCCCATGCAGGATGTCACAACACCCCTTCCTTATAATGCCCCATGCAGGATGTCACTCCCCCCTATATAATGCCCCATGCAGGATGCCACTTCCCCCCCATATAATGCCCCATACAGGATGCCACTTCCCCCTTGTTTAATGCCCCATGCAGGATGTCACCTCTCTCCCCCTTCCCTTATAATGCCCCATGCAGAATGTCACCTCTCTCCCCCTTCCCATATAATGCCCCATGCAGGATGTCACTTCCCCCTCTTTCAATGCCCCATGCAGGATGTTACCTCTCCCCCCCCTCCCTTATAATGCCCCATGCCTCCATACATTAAAAAAAAATAAAATAAAATACTCACCTAACTTCTCACCTGCTGCCGCTGCTCTGGACTCCAGCATCGCCGGCGTCTTCCCACTCTGCGCTGTGATGGCTCAGGAGAGAGCGCGGTGGAAAGACGTCACCACACCCGCTGACCTGAGACGTCACAGTGCTGCAGCTGCGGAAGACATCGGACCTGCTGCGGAAGCACAGGGAGAGGTAAGTATTGTGCCGACGGCTGACGGGGCGGGGCCCTGAGCAAGCGGGGGGAGCGGGAGTTGACACCGCCCTCCTCCGCTCACGGGTCCCATAGTGCGGCGGGTGAGTGAGCCCCCCCGCCAGCTCAGGGCCCCGACACTTGCCCGCGTGCTGACGCCGGGCCTGGGTATAAGTGATATGATGGCTTTATTCTGTAGGTCAGTACGATTACAGCGATACCAGATTAATATAAGATTTTTAATGTTTTCCTGCTTTTTCACACTAAAAACATTTTTTTTTGGGTGCATAATATTTAATGAACCCTTTTTATTCAGCAGTATGCATAACATACCGCCATACACTCGTCCTAATTTTCTGGATCAACATCGGACCAATTTTTTATACGCTAGTATGACTCCAGCCTTAAGTTTCCAAACTGATAGCTCTATAACAGATCACTTTATTGAGCTCTGTCCAGTTTGCCTTATATACTCCCTGCTGACATAACCGATAGACCTGTATGAGAATGTTCGGAGAGGTCTGGGCATGTACGTTGGAATATTTCCAATATATAATACATTAACATTATAAATGAATAGGTTTTGCATGTATAACTTAAAATCTAAATGTGTCAGGAAAATTCGGAGTTCATGTTTGGAATCAGCGCATTCAATTTAGTGTAAATCACAATAAATCAAAGGTTTTTCTCTCAGTAGCAAAATCATTTTTGGCATGTACTTACTTTTCTAATGTGGCCACTAACCATTAATACAATAACCTTAGTAATCCAGATAATAGATTACCTGCTTGAAGATGGGGTGTAGAAACTCCAGAAGGAGATTAACTTGCCTTATCATCTTTTTAAAAATACCTACAATTTAGGCACACATATTAGACCCAGTCAACTATGACAAGGATGCTAATACACAATCACTTTATCACAGATATGATCCTACCTGTGAACCACACACATGGTTTAATTTCTACTAAATATTAACAACTTCGGTGACCTTGCATAGATGAGAACCCTCTGACAGTTAAAGGTTTATTCTCATCTCCAAGATCCTACTTCAATATGTATTAGTTGTAATAATAATATTAGCGAATTACTCCAATTATAAATGTAGTATAGTTCTTCTGATTCACTATGCTGCTTACCCCATGCACAGATCATTGCAACATCTTAGGCATCCATGTGTCACGCAAGATGTGGGAAAGACATAGTGCATCACAAAGGGAAGAGGGAAAGGAAGCCCAGACTCTAAGGAAAGGGGGGAAGTGGAGACCTCTTAGGTTAATCTAGCATCACCCTGTCTTCCCTTGTATTGGCTCTTCACCAATCGCCGCACATGTGCCTTGTCCTGTCTTTCCCTGGCATATGACTAAGGCTAGGGAAGGGAGGAAATGAGCACTAGTTGATCTCAATTAAACACTATAGACAACAGAGGTAGACAAACAGGGGGAAAATGCTTAGCTTTAGACGAACTCAGGACAAATGCGCACCCGTTCTCAAGCTCCAGAGAGCATGAAGTACTGCTCTTGCTAAAGCCTCCACAAGTAGTAATGAATACATAGCAGGTATTTATACACCCAGGCAGGGTGTTAAATAGCCAGAGGAAGGTAGCCGCTGGGTCCTAGAGACAGCGTCTAAGAAAATGTCTGTAAAGCCAAACGTAGAGATCTCCTGCAACCAACTGCAGGGTGACTGTCTGTCACTTGTGACACACCCGTTACACCATGGTTACAAAAATTAAAAACTTACTAATTGTCACTTTATGATAAGCCATAACCATGGATATCTAAGCTGCTGCAATGCCCTGCCATGGGGTAGGTGACAAAGCAAATCAGAAGAACTATACTACATTTCTAATTGGAGGTATTTGCTAATATTATTATTATACCTACTATATATTGGGATATGATCTTGGAGATAGGAATACCGATTTAAATCTAAGTGGGAAGCAGATATTGGTCCAATTTCTGAAGAACCGTAGAGGGAGTTGTTGGAGCTCATTCCCAGGTTGTCCCCATGTAAATCACAGAGGCTTTCACAGATCTTTTTTATTCATAGGGTTTATAGAAAACCCAGTTTCCTTCATAAAATTGGGGTTCACTAGAGTGCAGAATTAGAATGAGTGCAGAATGAGGTGTGGAGTGCAGAATGCACAATTGATGAATATGTTCTGGGAATACACTCAGGCCCATTTTGGAAAGATGTTCTGTCCCTAAAAGAAAGCATATTTGAAATCCGATTTTAGGCGCATCTCAGGATTTGTGTATCGGGGGTTTCTGAAGGATTCTGTTGACTTGGAATCTCCGATTGCTATAGGTATATCACATATTTTATATATCAGGCACAAAAACATTGGTTAGATGTCCAACCACCAATAATTGGGGAATAAAATGGACAATATGTGGTTGTAAATAGGAGTCTATGGAAAGAGAAATGCAATTAAGAAATTTGAAAACATTCGGCAACCATTGTTGGATGTACTAGGATTACCCACCGGAGTCTTTTTGAGAGACAGAATGCTTCCGTTACTTGTCCTTTTTAGTTTTATTTGATTGCTCTAGATTCTGTGTACTAAAATTAAATCAAGTAATCTTGAGTAGAGATGAGTGTACCTGAACTTAAAAGTTCAAGAAAGAAGGAATTGTGCGGTGTTAGTGAAGCGCTAGAACAACTAGACAGGGGATTAGGTTATAACACACAAACCTTTTATTGTTTAGTACGCTCTCTAACGCCACCACGCGTTTCAATAGCAGACGCTATCTTCCTCAGGTAGATTAGAGAGCAAATGAAAGAGCAACCATTATATACGGTAGGTGCACCAATCAAAGGACACTAACAATTATGACAACACAGGAAATACTTTTTTTTTTTTTTACGTCCTGTTTTGTAAGTAAAAGAAATGAATATCATATAAATATGAATATAAATACTACATTAGATCAAAAGGTTAAAAAAGAGAGGATAAAAGATGCCACAGTATACCCAATAAGGCTATGTGCCCATGATGCAGAAAATTTCTGCAGCATTTCTGCATCTCCCTGGCAGAAAAAACGCATGCAGATTGTGCATGCGTTTTTCCTGCAGAATACATGCGGATCCACATGCGGATTCACATGCTTTTCCGCATGCAGATTGACAAGCGCTTTCCAGGCGATAGCATCACTTAGAAAGTGCTTGACAACTAGGTCACACTGTATAAATCCATGCAAACAGCATGGATTTATACAGTGTGAACCGTAAAAATTAAAACAAATAAAGCTATACTCTCCCCCGATGCCCGGGTGGCTGCAGCGCTGCTTCCTGGCTGGTTCCCGGCTGCCGGCATATCGCGAGACAGAGCGGTGAAGGGCCTGCGGTCACATGACTGTGACGTCACCGCAGGTCCTCAAGCGATGCCGGCATTCAGAGAGAAACCTTCGGAAAGGTGAGTATAAACTTTATTTGTTATTTTATTCTTTTTTTACAGGTACAATGGTACCCAGGTCTGGATGAGAGTCTCCTCTCCTCCAGAACTGGGTACCATCCGCACATAGAGACGCATAGAAGCCGCTTGTAAAAATGTATAGTTGCGGTTTCTATGCGTCTCAATGCAAGTCAATGGCGGGAGTTCCGCTGCGCTTCCGCAAAATTAAATGACATGCTGCGGATTTTTGTACGCAGCATAAACGCTGCGGAAAAATCCGCAGCATGTGCATAGAACATGCGGAATCCCCTTGGGGACCATGGGGTGCAGATTACCTAGCGTTTCACAAGCGTTTATGCTGCGGAAATTCCGCAGCATAAACGCTTGAAAAACGCTACGTGGGCACCCAGCCTAAGTGTCATGATGTACTAAAAGCAGGGATTATAAATAAAATATAAAATTAATAAAAAAAATAAAAAGTGAATAAAAACTAGTAATGCGTGAATAAGAATCAAGAGAGAAATAGGGTTAATGAATCGCATTCTCAATTGTTAAATTAAGGCCCTCAGGGGACAGAGTGCCCAATCTAAAAATCCAATAACTCTCACGATTAATTAAACGACCCAAGCGGTCAGTCGTGGTTTCAGCAATCTGATCAATAATTTTAAGCCTTAAGTCAGTAGGATCCTTATTATGCGCCACAGAAAAATGATAGAAATGCTATGTAGAAGGAAACCACTACGAATGTTAGACCTATGCGTATTCATCCGTGCATGCATGGCCTGTATCGTACGGCCCACGTATTGTAGGCCGCACGTATATTCAAGAAGATATACCATGAACATGGAGTGACAGTTTTAAAATTGTCTAATGGTATATGTTTTACCAGTGGTATTCGAGGAGAAAGTCTTTGAACTACTCAAGATGCTCTGGCAACACATGCATTTTGGGGACCCACAAGAGAAGCAACCACTGATCAAATTGCTCATGCCTATAGGTTGGGTTGGCGAGGATTCACATAGAATATTGCTAGGAGCCACCATATTGCGGAGGTTCTTACCCCTTCTGAACACCACCCTTGGTTTATCAGGAAGGTGCCTAGAGAGGACTGGATCGCTCTAAAGGATAAACCAGAATTTGTCTAGTAACTTCTGCATGTTCCTGTGAGACTGGTTATAAGTAGTCACCAGGCTCCAGTTACTCAACTCAGTAGCGTCATCATGGTTTTTATCACTGGCCGAAGTCATACTCTTAACAATACTGTCTTGGGAACGGAGCTGGAGTTTTTTGATACAGGACTCTTGAAATAATGCTCTACATTTCTGAAAGGCATCACTCAGTAATTTCCGTGAATATCCTTTTTGCCTGAACCGTTTGTTGAGGATTTTGGCCTCCAGGGCAGAATCAGAATTATTAGTGCAGTTTTTTCTGATCCTCCAGTATTGGCCATGTAATAGTGGGGAAGGGCGTAGCCTTCCCTTGAGACTGAGAGAGTAAAAGGAAGAGTTCCTGAAGACAGACCTCCCCAACTGTGGTAAGCCAAGCTAAGGGGGTTAGCTTTAGTGGTCCGGTTGGTAGAGCAGAGGGGGAACTTAGTGCCCTTATCAAGCCTAGAGAGATATAGAGTTTGTTCCTGGTATAGTTCCTTCTGGGCTGTAGTACCTGAAAACAGCCACAAGATGCCACTGTTCGGGGTGCAGATGTCAGGATGAGTCTGCTAGCCGAGCTATAGACAGTGATGGGTTAAGGTTCTGTGATGACAGCTCACTGAGGGTGGGCATATTAGGAAAGTCTCTGTTTTAATTTCCTGAATCAGGAAGTGATAGAGTAGTACAAGAAGGGATTGCGACCTGATGAGACAGCCTTACTATAGTGGCTGCTAGGGTAGACGGGAGCTCCGAACCCTCAGACAGTGAGATCCCAGTGCGCAGTTCTCCCCACGCAAGAGCATGAGTCCTGTTCGCTCGCCGTAGAAACTCACCAAAGCGTAGTGAGGACACGGGGCACTTCTGGTCTGCAGGCAGCAGAGGAAGCTAAACAGTACTCCATGCCAAGACGTGGGGGAGAGATATCGGATCCGTTCACTGTTAATACAGAGGAGTCTCTAGGGCCAGGAATTATAGCCACAGAGATGCTCCGCTTAAAGAGGGAACCAGGGCTGAAGCAGTTAACGGCGCCTGTGAGGGAGATGATTACCTGTCGGGCCTTATCCATTATATCTGACTGTAAATACTGTAAATATTCCTCTTCCCCAAGTAAAGTCCAAGTTCTGGTTAAGAACCTCGTGTCCTCTGAAATTATTGCTGCCCTGATCCCAGAAGAAAATTGCCTGGAGACAGCCGCGATCGGATGGCGTGAAGTAAGTGAAGAGCACTACATACACAGCCACACTTCAGAGAGAGGACACGTATTGTCTGTAGGGTGCCATAGCGAGAGGGGGCTACAGCTCGCCCACGACTACCTCGCTGGGGCACCTTACATTTGGCGTAGTCGGCAGGATGCGAGCTCCTCGCATGAAGAAAGCGGGGAAGAGCCGACACAGAACACTGAGGAGAAAGTGTTGGAAGGCATGCGGCCCAAGATGGCGGCCCGAAGCATGGATTCCAAGATGGTGACGACGGCGGTAAAGTCTGGGAGAAGAACCGCCCATCGTGGAAGTGGACGGCGCTGGAGAGCGCGAAAAGATGTCCAGCCCCTACGAGTTCCGGCCCGAAGAGGGATGGGCCCAGCGGTGAAGATGCGCCCCAGGATGGGACGTCCAGTGAGGAAGAGGGTGCGGCGCAAAGTGAAGTCCGGCCCCGTGAGTATCAGCGCGCGCAGAGAGGGGGCGCGGCTGAAGGCGGAGCGGCCGAGAGTGACGAGTGACGCGGCGGTCGCGTCAGAGGTCCGGCCCAGGAAGAGGCGGAGCTGGACGCGCAGGACGCGCGTCACCGGTAAGCGACCGGCGCCATTTTCTGTCCGGCACATAAGGAGAAGGAGGTGCGGTAGCAGACGTCCTGAGAGGATGGCAGCCCCAGAGCCTGACAACGTGCGCGAGGCAAGCGGTGAGGAGGAACCCCTGAAGATCACTACACCAGGGGCCGCGGCTGGAAGTCGTCCGCCGGCGGGCGCTGCCCGCGATCCGCTGCCTTTACCCCCAGTGGCTGTTCAGTGGGCCACTAGGCCTGATCCGGAGCTGGGCCTGCTAGTACACGAGCTTCACATGTGGTGCTGGAGCCGGATGCCGGAGGAAACGTCCCCCTCGGCTGAGAGAGGAGAACATCCAGGTGGGGCCGGAGCAATAGCTGCAGCGAAGCTTACAGAAGGTGAGCGGTCCATGCCCCAGGGGCCGGTCACGTCTGCGGTACCTGCCCCAGTAGTTTCCGTGGCAACAGAGGCCCCCAGGCCTTCAGGGGACGGTGCGGAAGGGAAGCCCCCTAAAAGAAAGGCCCCGCGGGAGAATTTCTGGTCGTTGGCCTTGGAGGCCCTACATTCCCCCTCGGCAGAGCGGTACGCCGAGCCCAGGAGTCCTAAGTGGGCTACCTGGGACCCCCCGATGACCGCGCGAGAACAGCGGCGATGGACCGATACCTTCCTGAGAGGCTGGCTGGAGGGGTCCAACGCGGCAAGAAGGGAGTCAGTGGAGGAAGCTCAGACCCGGGGGCGGGTCATAGAATTCCGTATCCATGAGGGGTACGGGTTTCTGGAAGAAGAATGGACCGGGCACGAGGTGTTCGTGTCCCGCGAGGCGGTAAAACGGGACTATCTGCCTGACCGTTTACACAACCTGCACGTGGGGGACATCGTGCACTTTGTAAAATGTGAGTGCCAAAACGGGTGGTATGCGGCTGCGGTCACCCGCCCATATAAATGGGAAGACGTCCTAGAGAAGGACCGACAGGTCTTCGAGAGGAGGGCCAAAAGAGAGGCTAAGCAACGCTGGGCTAGGGAAGCCCCTAAAGGCTTTCTGTCCCCACCTAAGGCCAGTACTCCACCGACAGAGGAGCCTGGGAGGCGGCAGTGGGGAGATATTGTGAGCGACGAGGAGGAGGATGTCGCCAGCAGCAAGGAAGCCGATTTCCTTAGTGAGGTGCCAGAGAAGGAGTCGGCACCACAACACCCAGGAGGGGCTGAGGCAGTTGAGCAGGGGGCTGCCAGAGAGACTCAGGCTGGTGTTAGCCAGGAGGTCCATCATTTTTCTGTCACCAGCTATGGCCCTACTGTTAGAACCTTGCTGTTAGGTTTTTTTTCCTTTGCTGGTCACATGACCTTGTTGGCCTATTTAATCCTGCTCCGCCCTTCTGGCTTTGCTGGACTTCATTGTATATCTACTTTCTAGCTAGCCTGTGCTCTGTGTCTTGCTCTGTTAGTTGGCTTGGTTTACTGACCTCTTTGTTCTATATATTTTGTTTGTTTGTTCGTCTGTCTGCTACTATTTCTGTTAGGAGGTGTCCCATATTCCTCCCAGTCCTTAGTACTTGTAGGGATTCCTCCCCCACATCTATAGGTCTTCGTACAGACTAGCTTAGGACTTTAGCAGGTCTGATTGCAGGATCAGGTTCCCTGTTACATCGTAGGGATTCAGCTGAGTTCTATCGTAGGGACAGATCTCCTCTCTTTCCTTAGCTCTGGTAGCAGAACATAACAGTAAGTCCAGCCAGCAAATTCTCTAAGGAAAGATTTTTTTTTTTTTTGTTCCATCATGGTGTCGGTTCAGGATTTGGCTAAACACCTGAAGGGACTCTCTCTGGAAGTGGCCGAGCTCCGTCAGCACGTGAGTAACTGTTCTGGAGCACATTTCTTGGAGCCTAAGGTATGTTTGCCGGATTTATTTTTTGGTGAACATCGAGAATTTTTTTCATTTAAAAATGCTTGCTTATTGTATTTTCGTTTGAGACCCAAGTCCTCTGGGGATGAATCCCAGCGCGTAGGGTTCATAATGTCACTTTTGCGCAAAGAGCCTCAGGAGTGGGCCTTTTCTTTGCAACCTAGTGATACATGCTTCAGATCAGTGGATAGTTTTTTTTCTGCTTTAGGACTATTATATGATGATCCTGACCGTGTCGCATCAGCTGAGACTGAGTTGAGACGTCTAAAACAAGGATCAGGTAATGTCGAAAAATATTGTACTCATTTTCGTCGTTGGTCCACTCAAACAGGGTGGAACGATTCTGCTCTGAAAAGTCTATTTCTTGCTGGGCTCAGTGAAAGGGTTAAAGACCTGCTAATTGCTTATCCTACACCTGAGGATTTGCAACAGGCTATGCAATTAGCTATACGGGTGGATAGAAGACTGCGTGCTAGGGTTAATGAGAGCAAATCCTATGCTATGTCAGTTTCTGGTTATGATAATGTGTGTACTAACAGTGGTGAACCGATGGAGATTGGATCGGTGGCACCTCGCTCTCAAGAAAAAGACCGTCGTTTTTCGAAAGGCTTGTGTTTCTATTGCGGAAAATCTGGTCATTTGATTAAAGGCTGTGAGCTTCGTATGAAGAAAGAAAAAAAAATGGTCAGTCACGCCCGTATTGCCTGTTTAAATTCCAAGGGTATATTTTTAGCTGCTTCCACGATTGCTCAGGAAAAATTAATGGAATTTCGGGTGTTTGTTGATTGCGGGTCTACACTGAATGTAATTGATGGGGGATTCGTGGAAAAACTCAATTTAAAACCTGAACCTTTATCATCCCCCATTGCTGTGGTTTCTGTGGATGGTTCCCCTTTGAAGAATATTACTCTCAAGGTCTGTGAATTTCCTCTCACTATTAATGGTGTTCACCATGAGAAATTGGATTTGGTAGTGTTGAATAACTTGCCTTCTCCAGTAATATTGGGATTGCCCTGGTTAAAATGTCACAATCCTGTACTGGATTGGTCTACCAGTGAAATTAAATCCTGGAGCCATAAATGTTATGACAAGTGTTGTAACGGGCGTATTGCAGCTTTGGATAGGGGAGAATTGCCTGTTCCTATTCAGGATTTTTGGAGAGTTTTTTCTGAGAAAGAATCGCAGGTTTTGCCTCCCCATAGAGACTATGATTGTTCTATTGAATTTGTCCCTGGAGCGACTCTTCCTAAAAGTCGTTTATTTAACCTTACTATTCCTGAGAGGAAGGCTTTGGAGGAATACATACAGACAAGTTTGGCCGCCGGTCACATTAGGCCCTCTAAGTCTCCTGTGGCGGTTGGATTTTTTTTTGTAAAAAAAAAGGACGGCGGTTTACGTCCTTGTCTGGATTTTCGTGAGATTAACAAAATTACGGTACGCAATCCTTACCCACTGCCATTGATTCCTGATCTGTTTAACCAGTTATTGGGGGCCAAGTGGTTCTCTAAAATTGACCTTAAGGGGGCATACAATCTGTTGCGCATGAAGGAGGGTGATGAATGGAAGACTGCTTTTAACACTCCTGTGGGTCATTTTGAGAATCTGGTTATGCCTTTTGGTCTTACTAATGCTCCTGCATTTTTTCAGAATCTGATTAATGACATCCTTAGACCTTTGATCGGTAAAAATGTGGTTGTGTATTTGGATGACATTTTGATTTATTCGCCAGATCTGGAGTCTCATTGGCGGAGCGTGCGTGAGGTATTACAGTTATTAATGGACAATTCGCTTTTTGCTAAGCTGGAGAAATGTGAGTTCGCTGTACAGAGAATTAGTTTTTTGGGCTACATTATCTCCAGCAAAGGTTTTGAGATGGATCCGGTTAAGGTTCAGGCTGTGCAGGAATGGCCTAGGCCTATTGGTTTGAAATCGATACAGAGGTTTTTGGGTTTCCCCAATTACTATAGAAAATTCATAAAAAATTTTTCTAGTATTGTCAAACCTCTGACTGATCTCACCAGGAAAGGTGCTGATGCGGTTCAGTGGTCTTCTGAGGCCATTGAAGCTTTTGTGTATCTCAAGGAGAGGTTCACCTCTGCTCCCATCCTTATGCAGCCTGATGTTACTAGGCCGTTTTTGGTTGAGGTTGATGCTTCCTCTGTGGGGGTTGGCGCAGTATTGTCTCAGGATAACGGGGATGGATTACATCCCTGTGCCTTTTTTTCAAAAAAATTTTCGGAGACTGAATTGAATTACGATATTGGTAATCGGGAATTATTGGCTATTAAACTCGCATTTGAACACTGGCGCCACTTCTTGGAAGGTGCGGAATTTCCCGTTCAGGTTCTTACGGATCATAAAAATCTGATATATCTTGACGCTGCCAAGCGCCTGAATGCCCGTCAGGCTAGGTGGGCACTGTTTTTCTCGCGGTTTAATTTCTCCGTTACTTACATCCCTGGTACTAAGAATGTTAAGGCGGATGCCTTGTCTCGCAGTTTTTCTCCCATAGTCGGTGCTGAGAAAGAGGAAAACATTTTACAAGAAGGTGTTGTGATAGCTGCTTTAGACTCCGTTTTGGAAGATGAGATTCTTAAAGCTCAGGAGAATGCCCCATCTAACACTCCTCATGGGAGGTTGTTTGTGCCTGGGACCTTTAGGAGAGATTTGTTTGTTGAGTGTCACGAATCTCGGTTGGCAGGTCATCCCGGAATCTCTGAGACCAAGAGACTGGTGGGTCGCAGTTTTTGGTGGCCTGGATGGCAGAAGGAAGTCATTAAGTGGGTACGCCAATGTACTGTATGTGCTAGATCTAAGTTCTCACATACTCCTGCTGCGGGGTTGCTTTGTCCTTTGGAGGTCCCCAGTGCTCCTTGGACACATTTGGCTATGGACTTTATAACTGACCTTCCCCCCTCTGAGGGTTTTACTGTCATCTGGGTGGTCGTGGACCGTTTTAGCAAGATGTGTCACTTGGTTCCCTTCGTCAAACTGCCCTGCGCTAAAACTCTCGCTAAGGCCTTTGTCAAGGAAATTGTCAGACTTCATGGCGTTCCTACTGACATTGTTTCTGATAGGGGTCCTCAGTTCGTGGCTCGTTTTTGGCGTGCCTTTTGTGACAGGTTGGGAATTCATTTGTCGTTTTCGTCCGGATATCATCCTGAATCTAATGGCCAGACAGAAAGGAAAAACCAGGATGTTGAGCAGTTCTTGCGTTGTTTTGTGGCAGACAATCAAGAGGGGTGGTCTGAGTTTCTGCCACTTGCCGAATTTGCTCTGAACAATCATACATCTTCTTCTGCTGGTTGTTCGCCTTTTTTTTGTTGTTCTGGGAGACATCCGTCGTTTGGGTCGTTCTCCAAGTTGGGATCTGCCGTGCCTGAGGAGGAGAATTTTTCCGGTGATTTGGAAAGAGTTTGGACGGATGTGCGTGGTAATCTTCAGGAGGCCAACAGAAAATCTAAAGACTACTTTGATAGGAAACGACAGGAGGTTTTGTTCGCTGTTGGTGACATGGTTTGGTTGTCCTCTAGGAATCTGCGGTTGAGGATTCCTTCTAAGAAATTGGGTCCCAAGTTTGTAGGGCCCTTTAAGGTGCTTCAGGTTGTCAACCAATCTGCTGTTAGGTTGGAGGTTCCTACCTCCTGGAGAATTAATCCGGTCTTTCATGTCTCTCTGTTAAAAAAAGCTGTTGTGTCGGATGGTGACGCCTCTGCCTCTGTTCCTCCGGTGGTGGAGGACGGGGAATATGAAATTTCTCGTTCCTACCTCCTGGAGAATTAATCCGGTCTTTCATGTCTCTCTGTTAAAAAAAGCTGTTGTGTCGGATGGTGACGCCTCTGCCTCTGTTCCTCCGGTGGTGGAGGACGGGGAATATGAAATTTCTCGCATCCTTGACTCTAGACGGTATAGAGGTAGTTTGCAGTATCTTGTGGCCTGGAAAGGTTTCGGACCCGAGGATAACTCTTGGGTGAGGTCAGATGATGTTTCCGCGTCCAGACTTATCAGAGCGTTTCACAGGAGATTTCCTGATAAGCCTGGTCCTAGGGGATCCGGAGGATCCTCTTAGAAGGGGGGGTACTGTTAGAACCTTGCTGTTAGGTTTTTTTTCCTTTGCTGGTCACATGACCTTGTTGGCCTATTTAATCCTGCTCCGCCCTTCTGGCTTTGCTGGACTTCATTGTATATCTACTTTCTAGCTAGCCTGTGCTCTGTGTCTTGCTCTGTTAGTTGGCTTGGTTTACTGACCTCTTTGTTCTATATATTTTGTTTGTTTGTTCGTCTGTCTGCTACTATTTCTGTTAGGAGGTGTCCCATATTCCTCCCAGTCCTTAGTACTTGTAGGGATTCCTCCCCCACATCTATAGGTCTTCGTACAGACTAGCTTAGGACTTTAGCAGGTCTGATTGCAGGATCAGGTTCCCTGTTACATCGTAGGGATTCAGCTGAGTTCTATCGTAGGGACAGATCTCCTCTCTTTCCTTAGCTCTGGTAGCAGAACATAACACCTACCCAGGTCGGCTGTGGCAGTGCTACGTCCTCGGACGAGGACCCCGGGCCTAGCAGATACCCCGATCAGCCGTGGAAGTGGAGGAAGCCACCTTCATCTGCAGCATGGGCCGCCTTCATGAGGGAACAGAGGGAGGCCCGGAAGAAGTGAGCTAAGTGGGCTAAAAGGTCCGTTGACCTTTCACTTCTTCTCCTACTAGGACCCATCGGTGGTGGTCCTTTCTGTAGTTTGGGACTGTTACCCAGTGGGGGCGAAGTGCCCCATGTTGACTTCAGTTGAAACAAAAAAAAAAATGGAGGACTGTTCCCCTACCTCCTAGGCCAGGAAGGCCTTAAGCAGCACCCAAAAGTTGCGTGCCCGGGAGAGCTGCTCTTTTTGTTTTTATTTTTGTTTTCTTTTTGTTGCGCTTGTTGCACCTTTTTCTGCTGGAATTTAAATTGCTGAGGCACACCTTGAGGATGGTTATCCTCCGAATCTAAGAGACTTGCGGCCTAGCGGGAAGAACCGGTGACCCCCGCTAGGGCCAAGAAGAAAAGAGACTCACAGGGTGTTACCTGTGACGGTGTGCCTCAGAATGTAGCCCCAGGAGGGGATTAAGGGCTATTGAAGAGTTGACCTGATTTAAAAATGTGGACATGGACACTTCGTTTCCAGGGCCCTTAACCGAGAAGGGCCGGTCTTCCATCCAAGAAGATGACCTCAGGACCAGTCGCTTACTAAGAATGTTTTAGTAAAATTTAGTAATGTAATTTTATAACTGTTGATTGATGTTTATTGCCTAGTGTGGTCAGGGACGACCAACATTAAAGTGTCGGGGAATGTAATAGTGGGGGAGGGCGTAGCCTTCCCTCGAGACTGAGAGAAAAAAAGGAAGAGTTCCTGAAGACAGACCTCCCCAACTGTGGTAGGCCAAGCTAAGGGGGTTAGCTTTAGTGGTCCGGTTGGTAGAGCAGAGGCGGAACTTAGTGCCCTTATCAAGCCTAGAGAGATATAGAGTTTGTTCCTGGTATAGTTCCTTCTGGGCTGTAGTACCTGAAAACAGCCACAAGATGCCACTGTTCGGGGTGCAGATGTCAGGATGAGTCTGCTAGCCGAGCTATAGACAGTGATGGGTTAAGGTTCTGTGATGACAGCTCACTGAGGGTGGGCATATTAGGAAAGTCTCTGTTTTAATTTCCTGAATCAGGAAGTGATAGAGTAGTACAAGAAGGGATTGCGACCTGATGAGACGGCCTTACTATAGTGGCTGCTAGGGTAGACGGGAGCTCCGAACCCTCAGACAGTGAGATCCCAGTGCGCAGTTCTCCCCACGCAAGAGCACGAGTCCTGTTCGCTCGCCGTAGAAACTCACCAAAGCGTAGTGAGGACACGGGGCACTTCTCGTCTGCAGGCAGCAGAGGAAGCTAAACAGTACTCCAAGCCAAGACGTGGGGGAGACATATCGGATCCGTTCACTGTTAATACAGAGGAGTCTCTAGGGCCAGGAATTATAGCCACAGAGATGCTCCGCTTAAAGAGGGAACCAGGGCTGAAGCAGTTAACGGCGCCTGTGAGGGAGATGATTACCTGTCGGGCCTTATCCATTATATCTGACTGTAAATACTGTAAATATTCCTCTTCCCCAAGTAAAGTCCAAGTTCTGGTTAAGAACCTCGTGTCCTCTGAAATTATTGCTGCCCTGGTCCCAGAAGAAAATTGTCTGGAGACAGCCGCGATCGGATGGCGTGAAGTAAGTGAAGAGCACTACATACACAGCCACACTTCAGAGAGAGGACACGTATTGTCTGTAGGGTGCCATAGCGAGAGGGGGCTACAGCTCGCCCACGACTACCTCGCTGGGGCACCTTACATTTGGCGTAGTCGGCAGGATGCGAGCTCCTCGCATGAAGAAAGCGGGGAAGAGCCGACACAGAACACTGAGGAGAAATTGTTGGAAGGCATGCGGCCCAAGATGGCGGCCCGAAGCATGGATTCCAAGATGGTGACGACGGCGGTAAAGTCTGGGAGAAGAACCGCCCATCATGGGAGTGGACGGCGCTGGAGAGCGCAAAAAGATGTCCAGCCCCTACGAGTTCCGGCCCGAAGAGGGATGGGCCCAGCGGTGAAGATGCGCCCCAGGATGGGACGTCCAGTGAGGAAGAGGGTGCGGCACTACATACACAGCCACACTTCAGAGAGAGGACACGTATTGTCTGTAGGGTGCCATAGCGAGAGGGGGCTACAGCTCGCCCACGACTACCTCGCTGGGGCACCTTACAGCCACATAGTACGTTTCTGACCCATCTAGGGAGGTGTCCACTGTCAAAGCAAAGGTAGCTGTTAACATCAACCTGTTTAAAATGGGTAGACGTGGACAACCTCCCCGACTGGTCCACCCGCACCAAAAGGTCCAAATAATGGAGGGTTGTTTCTGACACAGTTGCTGTAAAGGTAAGACCCCATGTATTCAAATTTAATTCTTCCACAAACATAGATGCCTCCTCTTTAGTCCCTGACCACAAAAAGAAGAGATCATCAATGAAACGCTTGTAGAGGAGAACATATCCAGCTGCAGAGGGGGACTGCGCGATGAAGACAGACTCAAACACCCCCATAAACAGGTTAGCGTAACTGGGGGCGAATCTCGTCCCCATCACACAGCCCCTCAACTGCCTGTAAACAGATGTCCCAAAAGTAAAAATATTGTTGTTCAAAATGAATAGGATCCCCATCTTAAGAAATTCTTTCTGGTCCTCCAAGATAGTATCATCCAAGGACAGAAAATGATCTACCGCAGATATGCCTAGCTCGTGAGGAATATTGGAATAAAGAGCTGTGACGTCTAAAGTCATCAGCAAACAACCTGGCACTGAAGGAACATCTCTAAGGTGACTGATCAATTGGGATGAGTCCTTCAGATAGGACTCTAACTAAAGAACAAACTTTTGCAAAAAAAGGGCAATTTGATCAGTGGTTGTTTCTCTTGTGGGTCCCCAAAAGGCATGTTTTGCCAGAGCATCTTGAGTGGTTCAAAGACTTTCTCCTCTAATACCACTGGTAAAATATATACCATTAGACAATTTTTAAACTGTCACTCCATGTTCGTGGTATATCTTCTTGAATATACGTGCGGCCTACAATACGTGGGCCGTACGATACAGGCCATGCATGCACGGATGAATAAGCATAGGTCTAACATTCGTAGTGGTTTCCTTCTACATAGCGTTTCTAAACATTTTTCTGCAGTGCATAATAAGGATCCTACTGACTTAAGGCTTAAAATTATTGATCAGATTGCTGAAACCACGACTGACCGCTTGGGTCGTTTAATTAATCGTGAGAGTTATTGGATTTTTAGATTTGGCACTCTGTCCCCTGAGGGCCTTAATTTAACAATTGAGAATGCGATTCATTAACCCTATTTCTCTCTTGGTTCTTATTCACACATTACTAGTTTTTATTCACTTTTTATTTTTTTTATTAATTTTATATTTTATTTATAATCCCTGCTTTTAGTGCATCATGACACTTATTGGGTATACTGTGGCATCTTTTATCCTTTCTTTTTTAACCTTTTGATCTAATGTAGTATTTATATTCATATTTATATGATATTCATTTCTTTTACTAATTTTTTTTTTTTTTTTTTACTTCCTGTTTTGTATTTCCTGTGTTGTCATAATTGTTAGTGTCCTTTGATTGGTGCACCTACCCTATATAATGGTTGCTCTTTCATTTGCTCTCTAATCTACCTGAGGAAGATAGCGTCTGCTATTGAAACGCGTGGTGGCGTTAGAGAGCGTACTAAACAATAAAAGGTTTGTGTGCTATAACCTAATCCCCTGTCTAGTTGTTCTAGCGCTTCACTAACACCGCACAATTCCTTCTTTCTTGATTGCTAATCTCCCCTGTGGAGAGCGGTGGAAGCTGCTCTGTTTACAACTAGCCTACTACAGGACCTGCCGTGTTGTCATTGTGGAACGCCCACTTCGGTCACACGGTCATGGTCATGTGACCGCTGAAGCAGACAGAATCTCCCTACAGCAGTTCCTGCTAAGCTGCAGTCATCTTACAGACTCCCACCTGGAAGTGTTTTCCCTTGCTGTGAGGGGCTCCTTTGCACAAGGACCAGGTGAGTGGTCACAACATCTCCCCCTTCATTCCCCCCCCCCAAACCTCAGGCTCTTCACCATTGGCGCTCCAACTGCTTTTGTTTTCCATGAACTTAAAAGTTCGGCATTCATACCGGATAGTTAGTCCAATGCTAAACGCCGAACATGGACTTTCTCTAGAAGTCTGTTGCAATGTTCGGAGTTGTGGGGGAAGTCCGTTGTAGAGAGTTTATTTTTCTTACTCAGACCCAAAGTTCGGATCTCCATTGTTTTTCAATGAGGTTCGGGTCCTGGTTCAAGTTTGGGTACAGTTCTGGTACCCGAACCAAAGTTTGGAATACAGTTTGGGTCGGGTACCAAGATCCAAATTTCAACAGGTCCGCTCATCCCTTATCCTGAGCTATGGATGTTTACAGCCTGATTCTTTGTGACCCATTCACTTTAGCAGGATTATATGTATCTAAAAATAAATATTATTTATTTTATATGTAAAAGGGTTCATCATGGTTATTTCTCTCTCTGGTGTGTTGTGAGGCTGGATGTGAGGTTATAATGAAAAAAAGAATAAGTAAAAATTATATTTTGTAACTTATAAGATATTCATTGTAATTATTTATAGTAATTTCGCTAATGAATATTCTGTAATTCCAACTACATACAAGTATGTTAAGAATACTTAACTGCCCTTTTGTTTTTGATACAAAATTATCTAATTAAAAAACAAAACATTACCGATTGATTGCATTCCAGTTTCTTTGCTTCTTGTGGGCATTACTGTTGAGGCTGCACTTGAAAAGCATGTTATTCAATGCACTCTTTTTATTGTTGTCAACAAAATATAAAAAGCAGAAAGTTAAAAAAAAAACAGTTTTGGCAAGAAAAACTAAAGGGTTATTTTTCATTAGACTTGTGAAACAATTGTTATAAAATTTTCATTTTTACAACTTATTTATGAAAGCTAACAATACCAATCTTGTTGCCAAGTGTAACTTTCTTTTTTTCCAACAAATGAAAGCCCAAGTTCTGATTTAAAGAAGATGTTTCACCATTTTTTAGATGCTAAACTGGCTATATCATGATAAAGTGGCTGAAAATCGGAATAAAACATAATTTTTTATTCCTCATCTCCTTTGCACAGCTGTTAGCTTGTAAAGTTTATATACTAATTAACGTTACAACTAAGAAACGGCAGGATCACAGATTCTTCTCTGAGGGCGTTTCTCTTTTTCCCCTGTATCATGTTGCCCAGTAATAAACAAGCAGCGTTGCACAGGGAAAAAATAAGATGTCCCAGTGAAGGTTAGACCAAGCTTTCTCTATTAGATCTGGTAAAATTGATGAGTCTAACTAGGTCACATGGATCTCACCGTCATCACTACCTGTGATTACGAGTGCAAGGGGAGTAGAGCATAGCAGTATGACATTACATTCACCATTCTGCATCAGCGAATACTGCAAAGTGGTGTATGTAATGACTTACAGCTCTTGTCCTCCTCCGGGCACTTGTAATCACAGTAGGTATTGGCAGAGAATTTTGTGTGACCTGGGGAAGAGAGCCGAGTAGTGTTGAGTGAGTGTGCTCAGTTAACCCTTCATTGAACACGCTCGAGTGCTGCCCGAGTATTTTCGGCATGCTCAACAACTGTGTTCGAGCTGCCGCTGCATGTGTCACGGCCACTAGACAGCTGCGACACATGCAGGGATCACATAACAAACAGGCAATCCCTGCATGTGTCGCAGCTGCCTAACAGCCATGGCAGGCAATACCTGTGAGGTTTTTTTGGCTGTATAACAGCTGCAAAACATATGGAGCGGAGACTCGAGCACACGCGATACTCAGTATATACCCGAGCACCCGATGCAAACTCAAGTAGCGAGCACTTACACTCAACACTAGTCGCCATATCGTCGTCTTTTTTTTTTACTTTGGAAAAAATCCCATCCCCAACACAACCCTAACTTTAACCCTAATACAACTCCAACCCTAGCACAAACCCAACCTAACCCTACTCCAACCATAACCCTAGACCAACCCTAACAGTAGCCCACCATAACCGTAGCCCAACCCTAACCCGAGCCTAACCCTAACCCTAGCCTAACCGTAGCCCAACCCTAACCCTAGTCTAACCCTAACCCTAGCCCAACCCTAACCATAGCCCAACCATAACCTTAACCCTAGCCCAACCCTAACCCTAGCGCAACCCTAACCCTAACTCTAGCCCGACCGTAACCCCAGCTCAACCTTAACCCTAGAGGTTTTTTTTTGCGCCGTTTTTTACACCCGGTGCCAATCGCCGCGGCACCGCTTGTGTGTGGGCGCATTCACAGTATGAAGTAATAGTACGTCCCTGGCCCAATAAGCCCATGGCACAAGGACGTACTATTACCACATACGTCAGAAAGGGGTTAAAATCTGAAATGTTGGCCTACTGAAATGTATGTTCAGTAAATGCACTCAATACTTGGTCGGGGCTCCTTTTGCATCAATTACTGTATCAATGTGTTGTGGCATGGAGGCGATCAGCCTGTGGCACTGCTGAGGTGTTATGAAAGCCCAGGTTGCTTTGATAGCAGCCTTCAGCTCGTCTGCATTGTCGGTCTGGTGTCTCTCATCTTCCTCTTGACAATACCCCATAGATTCTCTGTGGGGTTAAGGTCAGGCGAGTTTGCTGGCCAATCAAGTACAGTGATACTGTTGTTTTTAAACCAGGTACTGGTACTTTTGGCTGTGTGGACAGGTGCCAAGTCCTGCTGGAGAATGAAATTTACATCTCCAAAAAGCTTGTTGGCAGAAGGAAGCATGAAGTGCTCTAAAATTTCCTGGTAGACGGCTGCACTGACTTTGGTCTTGATAAAACACTTCACACTAGACGTCAAGCAGCTTGGATTGTGTGCCCCTCCACTCTTCCTGCAGACTCTGGGACCTTGATTTCCAAATGAAATGCAAAATGCACTTTGCATTACTTAATGTGTCAATGACTGTCTTCTGTACATCTGTCAAGTCAACAGTTTTCCTCATGATTGTGGAGCCTACTGAAACAGTCTAAGGGACCTTTTTAAACTCTTAGGAAGTATGTGCCCACGATGCAGAAATGAAGCAGAAAATTTCTGCAGCATTTCTGCATCTCCCTGGCAGAAAAAACGCATGCAGATTGTGCATGCGTTTTTCCTGCAGAATACATGCGGAATACATGCGGATTCACATGCGTTTCCGCATGCAGATTGACAAGCGCTTTCCAGGCGATTAGCATCATTTGGAAAGTGCTTGTCAACTAAGTCACACTATATAAATCCATGCAAACAGCATGGATTTATATAGTGTGACCGTAAAACAATGCTTAAAATAAAGCTATACTCTCCCCCGATGCCCCGGCGTGTGCTGCAGCGCTCGTTCCTGTCTGGTTCCTGGCTGCCGGCATATCGGGAGACACAGCGGTGAAGGGCCTGCGGTCACATGACTGTGACGTCACCGAAGGTCCTTCAGCGCTGCCGGCATGCAGAGAGAGCCGTCGGAAAGGTGAATATAAACTTTATTTGTTATTTTATTCTTTTTTTCACAGGTACAATGGTACCCAGGTCTGGATGAGAGTCTTCTCTCCTCCAGAACTGGGTACCATACGCGCATTGAAACGCATATTATCCGCGTGTACAAATGTACAGACACGGATTATATGCGTCTCAATGCAAGTCAATGGCGGCAATTCCGCTGCGCTTCCGCAAAATTAATGAACGTGCTGCGCATTTATGAGCGCTGCAGAAACGCTGCGGAAAAATCCACAGCATGTGCATTGACATTGCGGAATGCCATTGGGGACCATGGGGTGCGGATTACCAAGCGTTTTTGATGCGTTTCCGCTGCGAAAACGCATGAAAAACGCATCGTGGGCACGCAGCCTTAGGAAGTATTTGCAGGTGTTTTTGTTAATTATTCTAATTTACTGAGATAATGACTTTCATGTTTTCATTGGCTGTAAGCCATAATCATCAAATTTAACAGAAATAAACACTTGAAATAGATCACTCTGTTTGTAATGACTATATAATATGAGTTTCACTTTTTCTATTGGAGAACTAAAATAAATTAACTATTTGATGATATTCTAATTTAGTGAGACGCACCTGTATGTAGGATGACAATAATATCAGTCAGACATCCACTATAAACCTGTCTACTTTGGGCAAAGGGGATAACACTCTTATAGATGCAGCTGTTGAGGTATCAAAAACTCCCTCTTGCTCTTGTCTAGCGCCCCCTGGCTGTAGCCCTCATTAATAAGACCTTTTAGCTCACTCATGAACCCCTCTAATGGGTTACTAGATAGCTTTTTGTAACCCATCCCCTCACTTAGGAATGATTGGCACAGTAATAAGTAATTCTCAGTATTATTATTATTATTATTATTATTATTATTATTAATAATTATTTATAGCACCATTAACCCCTTAAGGAACGAGCCACTTTGTAGGTTAATGACTATGCCAATGTTTTCAATTCTGACCACTGTCATTTTATGAGGTAATTACTCTGTAACGCTTCAACGGATCCCCCTGATTCTGAGAAAGTTTTTTCGTGACATATGGTACTTCATGATAGTGGTACAGTGTCTTCGATAACTCTCGTGTTTATTTGTGAAAAAAAATGGAAATTTGGCGAAAATTTTGAAAGTTTTGCAATTTTCAATATTTGAATTGTTCTGCCCTGAAATCAGAGATATATTGTACACAAAATAGTCAATAAATAACATTTCCCACATGTCTACTTTACATCAGCACAAATTTGGAACCAAATTTTTTTTTTTGTTAGGGATCTACAAGGGTTAAAAGCTGACCAGCAATTTCTCATTTTTCCAACAAAATATACCAAACCATTTTTTTTAGGGACCACATCACATTTGAAGTGACTTTGAGGTGTCTATATGACGGAAAATACCCCAAATTGACACCATTCTAAAAACTGCACCCCTCAAGGAACTCACAACCACATTCAAGAAGTGTATTAACCCTTCGGGTGCTTCACAGTATCTGAAGCAATGAAGAAGAAAAAAAATAACATTTAACTTTTTTTTCACAAAATATTAAATTTAGACAAAATTTTTTTTATTTTCACAAGAGAAACATATAAAAATGGACCACAAAATGTATTGTGCAATTTCTTCTGAGCATGCTGATACCAAATATGTGTCAGAAAACCACTGTTTGGCCACACGGCAGAGTTTTGAAGGGAAGGAGCGCCATTTGACTTTTTGAATTCAAAATTTGCTGGAATAATCAGCGAACGCCATGTTGCGTTTGGAGAGCCCCTGATGAGCCTAAACAGTGGAAACCCCCAACAAGTGACCCCATTTTGGAAACTAGACCCCTCAATGAACTTATCTAGGTGTGTGATGAGCGCTTATTGCTCTTCCCAGCCCCATCATTCCTCTCCCCAAGCCCCATCATTGCTCTCCCCAGTCCCATCAGCCCCATTATTGCTCTTCCCAGACCCATCAGCCCTATAATTCCTCTCCCCAGCCCCATCATTGTTCTCCCAAGCCCCATCAGCCCCATAATTGCTCTCCCCAGCCCCATCAGCCCCATTATTGCTCTTCCCAGCCCCATTATTGCTCTCCCTGGCTCCATCCGCCCCATCATTTCTCTCCCTGGCCCCATCAGCCCCATTATTGCTCTTCCCAGCCCCATCATTCCTCTCCCCAGCCCCATTATTGCTCTCCCCAGCCCCATTATTGCTCTCTCCAGCCCCATTATTGCTCTCCCCAGCCTCATCATCCCATCATTCCTCTCCCCAGCCCTATCAACTCCATTATTCCTCTCCCCAGCCCCATCAGCCCCATTATTGCTCAACCCAGCCCCACCATCCCATCATTGCTCTCCCCAGCCCTACCATCCCTATCATTGCTCTCCCCAGCCCTATCATTCCTCTCCCCAGCCCCCTTCATTGCTCTACCTAGCCCCACCATCCCATTATTCCTCTCTCCAGCCCCATCAACCCCATTATTCCTCTCCCCAGTCCCATCATTCCTCTCCCCAGCCCCATTATTGCTCTTCCCAGCCCCATCAGTCTCATTATTCCTCTCCCCAGCCCCATCATTCCTCTCCCCAGCCCCATCAGCCCCATTATTGCTCTCCCCAGCCCCATCATCCCCATTTATTCCTCTCCCCAGCAGCCCTCTCCCCAGCCCCAATATTTCTCTCCCCAGCCCCATCAGCCTCATTATTGCTCTTCCCAGCACCATCATTCCTCTCCCCAGCCCCATCAGCCCCATTATTGCTCTCACCAGCCCCACCATCCCACCATTGCTCTCCCTCCACCCCCCCTCCCCACCATTTCAGTAAAAAAACAGAAAAAAAACAACAAATTACCTCAGCTCGCTCCCCTTCAGCATCCTCCTGGTTGCCGGCAGCTTTCTTCCTGACCAAGGCGTGCGCTGCATGATGACATCATCAAGCTGCGTGCGCCTGGGTCAGGGAGCAAGCAGAGGACGAACCCTCCAGCTCCGCTGCTATTCTCCTCACTGACCGCCACGTGCAGGGAGCAGCTGCACCTTGTGGGCCCCTTGGTGCAGCTGCATGGTGGGGACCCGGCACAGCTGCACCGGCAGTGGTATGTTCACCCCTGGACTGCTATGGGGCCCCCAACGGCTCACGGGCCCCATAGCAGTCGCATGGTCTGCCGCCATTGGCGGTACGCCACTGACCACTACATTAAAAGGGATTGGAAACCTGATGTAATGGAGGGTGGCAGAAACCAAATTGCCTGCTACGTGTCTCTGCTCCACTTGGCTCCTACATTAGTTTTGCTACATCTACCCCAAAATAGGGTGATATTTCCTATAATCTGCCGTCCTTGTATAATACGGGGTTATCTAGGACTTTGATATATCAGGGGGCTTCTTACACTCGGCACCCCACTGATCCATTGTTTGCAGCTCACATGGCACCCAAAAGTGAACAGTGTATGGAGTCAGGACACCACGTAGTGGCCATTCTCAGGTACTACAGCTCAGCTCCCATTGAAGTAAATAAGAGCAGAGCTGCAGAACCTGATAACGGTCTTTACACAATGTACAGAGCTTAGGTGTTCCACCTCCGTATACTGTGTACACCCAGATGCCGGGGGAGCTGCTGCGGACCTCCACCCATCCAAAGGATAAGTCATCAATATCTAAGTCTTGGACAACCCCTTTAACATATGGAGAGTTTAAGATAACACATATAATGTGTTTGCAAAATTAATGTTTATGATATAATTTCCCAATAATATCACCTCAAATCTTTGTGATCCAATGGTCACTGACCTGACACAGTGACGTGATCTTTTCAAGATAGTCATCTGGTGAAATAATTGTACCCAAAATCATAGGTTCAAGATATTCCTTTACTACAGATTTGTCAGGAATTTCAGATGGATTTACAATAGTAATCTCCGTTCTCCATATTCCTAAAGGAATAATGCGAAAAATTAGATGGGATCATACAATTGGAGCTGATCTGCAGAACCCGACAGTGACTAGTGACCAGCGTGCTGGAGTGGTGTGGATCCGCTCCGAACACCATCTGGCCACCGCTGCATACAGCAGATAGTTGGTGATGCCAGTTGTTGGGACTTCGACCGATCTGACATTGATAACCAGTGCTGGGATTAGGTCATTAATGTTACAGTAGCAGAAAACCACTTTAACTGCAAATACTGAACAAAAAATGTCATCATCTCAACATCCAAGTCCAATTTTACTGATTTTGTTTCCCCCAGAAGTAATGAAACACCCTGATAGTTAGTTTTGGCGTATGGCACAACAAATTAGAGTGGCCGACAATACAGCGCAGAGTGGTTACGTTTCGCAGCCTATGATCCACCAGATCCATGTATAAGGCATTACTGCATCATGGAAGCCATAGACAGAAAGTACCTTTATCAGCTTTGGAGAGGACAGCACAGCCTTGTATGGGACTGTAGGGGACGTCATTATGACAGATACATTGTATTCCTGCTCAGGTCTCTGGTTAAACACCTCCATGTGTTAAAGCCACAGGAAGCCCAACCTGTGCAGGACATGAACATTAGTTATAATTTATATAGAGAGGCAAATATACCGAAAGTGTTAATAAAATGGGAAACTACTTAGTGCTCGATAGGGATCCACCACTCTAATAGAAATTGGTCTGGAAAATACCAGTAACGCGGTGTCCATCATAACAGAGAAACACCACGCTATTTGCACTGCCTACTATACACAAGGCAGGTAGTAGAATGAACTATAAACCAGTTCAAGACCAGATTATTTCTGATCATCACCAGGCATATTTTTTCTTTTTCATACATGGGATTTTAAGATCTCTAAAAATGTCTCTGGTTCAGTCATCCAAATAACGTTTGCCTTCATTTTGTCATTACTGAGTTCCCCTGTAACTGGGGCTTATATGCCAGGCCAAGTTACAGGGGAATTCAGTAATAAAACATGACAAAATTCAACTTCCTGCAAACTGTTGAGTCAATCTGGGGCTAACCTAGCAATGCATGCTGCCAGCAACCGGTACTCACATGATCATCGTCATTGCTTCCTAAACTATACGCACAGCACTTGTTTAGGAAACAATCAGGAAGGCAGAGGTGGTAATAAACCATTTCTGACTTCTCTATGGGAAGTCCAGAAGGCTCATGTGTACATGTACATGTGTATTGATGAGGATATGAGGATTCAGATCTACACAATACTGTACCGATAACAATCCTGGCTATGGAATTGCAGGATAATATGTCACAAACATATCTGGATAAGCTGGAGGTTTGGGCCGAGAAGTGACAGATGTGATTTAACAATGAAAAATACATTTTCACTAGTCAGACTCCATATGGAACATGGTGCACAGATTTGGCCACCAGTGTGCAAAAAAGACAAAGCCGAGGTCTAGCACGTACAAGGTGGGAAATTAAAGTAAAGATGGAATAGGTGGACTGCAATACAAGGAAAGAGTAATATAATTAATTATGAGTTAAAATTATTAATTATTATTAAATTATTAGTTAAAAAGAAATGCTAAGGAGTGACCTAGTGTAGTATATTCAGTACCGTATCTATAACAAAAGGGCCAAGACCAGGATTCTTTACTGTAAGAGTGTGAGACTGTGCAACTCTCTGCGTGATACAATGCTGAATTCACTAGGGGACTAGATACCATTCGTGAGTGTAATATACAAGTGGTTAACACATTACCAAGATGAACTGTTGAGCCAGTGGTTTGTTCTGCCAAAAATTGGCCTTTACCTTGTAACGTTTTTTTGCTTTCCTCCTGATCATTGTTACAGAAGAATTTTCTGAGCTGAAGATGTTTTTTTACAGCCTTACACACTAAATCAATAATTAAACTTTCACAAATGACCCCTTTTCAGAAATTAAAGTTATTGAAATGTCTATCTAATGCTCAATTAATCGCCCAGTAGGTGATAACTGTGCCCTTATGATCACTGTAGGACACATTAATGCCTGCATGGTATATTTTCATCATAAGTATAGGAAATGACTGAAACAAAAAATATATAGTGATATAAAATAAGTCAGATAATGGCAGTAGAAGACGCACCTCCAGCCAGCACCCAGAGCTGCACTGCTGTCTGTAACGGGTCTGGGAGGCGGAACCTCTGAGCAACTATACAAGGGGGCGGTCCTTGTAAGGAAGCGGGTGGCGCCCAGGGAAGACGGGCAGGTAGTCACAGCAAGTGACAGGGACAGTCTCTGGGTAAACGGGCAGGTGGTCACGGCAAGTGACCGGGACAGTCTCTGGGTAAACGGGCAGGTGGTCACGGCAAGTGACCGGGACAGTCTCTGGGTTAACGGGCAGGGATCACAGCAAGTGACCGGGACAGTCTCTTGACAGGCGGGTGGTCACGGCAAGTGACGGCAGAGCCTCCAGGTAGGCTAGCAGGCTGGTAGCAGGTGGACGCTCCCAGGTGAGCGAGCAAGAGTCTCTGGACAGGCAGGTGGTCACAGCACGTGACGGCGGAGCCTCCAGGTAGGCTAGCAGGCAGGTAGCAGGTGAGCGCTCCCAGGTGAGCGGGCAAGAGTCTCTGGACAGGCAGGTGGTCACAGCACGTGACGGCGGAGCCTCCAGGTAGGCTAGCAGGCAGGTAGCAGATGTGCGCTCCCAGGTGAGCGGGCAGACGGATCCATAGACAGACTGGCAGGGCTGGTAGGCAGACTGTCGGACTGCAGGAATAGCAGCAGGTAGACAAGAGTCAGGCAGGTATCAGACAGGAAACTGGCAGGTAACTGGCAGGTAACTGGAAACGGGACCTGAGGGCTGAAGCAGAGTGATGAATTGTGCTACAACATTGCTCGGGCACCTCCATTTTGGAGGAGGTGCCTTATATATGGTGAAGTCCTCCGGCCATTGGCCGGGGACTCTTTAGGACGGCGCGCGCGGCCCTTTTAAGAGAGGGGGAGCGCGCGCCCTAAGCACCGTGGCCGGGAAGCAGCGCGCGCTGCCAGCAGAGCGGGAGGAAGACGCCGGGCACGGAGCGGAGAGGTGAGGGGAACAGCGTCCCTGCCTAGCAGGAGGCAGGGACGCCGACGCTACAGTACCCCCCCCTTTAGGCCCCCCCTTTTTTAGGCCAGAGAGAAATTTATCAAGGATGAGAGGGGCATGGATGTTCTCCCGGGGCTCCCACGTTCTCTCCTCAGGACCAAACCCCTTCCAGTCTACCAGAAAAAAGGTCTTTCCTCTTACCCTTTTGGTGGCCAGAATGTTCTCTACCTCAAACTCGTTCTCAGCGGAAACCGGAGCAGGAGGCGTACCTGTAGACTTGGAAACCACGGGTTTGAGGAGAGATACATGGAAGGAGTAAGGAGTTAGGGATCCGTAGGTTGGCCGGGAGTTTCAATTTATAGGCCACCGGGTTGATCTGTTTGATAACTTCCAGTGGGCCAATGAACTGAGGCCCTAACTTGTAGGAAGGAATCTTGAGCCGGACATATTTGGACGAGAGCCAGACTTTATCTCCAGGATGGAATTGTGGAGGATCCAGGCGTTTCTTGTCAGCGTGTTTCTTCATCCGCTCGGACGACTGAAGGAGTGCGGATCGGGTACTCTCCCAAATGGAGGAGAATTCGCTAACGAGAGATTCCGCAGCCGGATTGTCCACCGAGGTGGAGACGGGAAATGGGATCCGAGGATGCTGACCGAAGACTACAAAAAACGGGGATTTGGAGGAAGATTCGCTCTCGTGATTATTGTAAGAGAACTCGGCCCATGGTAGGAGATCCACCCAGTCCGAATGGTGGGCATTAACGAAGTGCCGGAGGTAACTGGTCAGGTTCTGATTGATCCGCTCCACTTGACCATTGGACTGTGGATGGTAAGCGGAGGAGAAGTCCAGAGTGACGTCAAGCAACTTACATGTGGCTCTCCAGAAGCGTGAGGTGAACTGAACCCCACGATCTGACACGATGTGGAGGGGCAGGCCATGGAGACGGAAGATGTGGCGGATAAAGTCTTTAGCCAGTTCGGGTGCAGACGGGAGACCCGGCAGGGGAATGAAGTGCGCCATCTTGGAAAAGCGATCAGCGACCACCCAAATGACCGTACAACCGGCAGAGACAGGAAGATCCGTTATAAAGTCCATAGCAATATGCTGCCACGGGGCCGCAGGTACTGGAAGAGGAAGAAGGCGACCGGCTGGCAGATGTCTTGGAACTTTGTTGCGGGCGCAGGACACACAGGCAGAAACAAAGTCTATTACATCCTTGTGCAGGGTAGGCCACCAGTAATGCCGGGTAATGAGCTGGAGGGTCTTTTTCTGACCGGCGTGGCCAGCTAGCTTAGACAAGTGACCCCAGTGTAGGACCTTCTTCCGATCAGGAGGGAGACGATTTAGATTCACGGGAGCCACTTGCATTACTCTGGCGGGATCAATGATGTGCTTAGGTTCCTCCTCTAGATCAGATACCAGGAAGGATCGGGACAAGGCGTCAGCTTTGATGTTTTTGTCTGCCGGGCGAAAATGAAGAACAAAATAAAAGCGGGCAAAAAACAAGGACCACCGGGCTTGGCGCGGGTTAAGTCTCTGGGCGCTCTGAAGGTAAGCCAAGTTCTTGTGGTCCGTGTAAATTATTACCGGGTGAAGAGCCCCCTCGAGCAGGTAACGCCACTCCTCCAGTGCCAGCTTAATGGCTAACAATTCTCGGTCTCCAATAGAATAATTGCGCTCAGAAGAGGAGAAGAGTTTGGAGAAAAAAACGCAGGTTACCATTCTTCCGGAAGATGACTTTTGGGTAAGTACCGCCCCGGCTCCGGAGGAGGAAGCGTCAACCTCTAGGAAGAATTGTTTGTTACCGTCCGGACGATGCAGCACCGGGGCGGAGGAGAAGGCCTGTTTTAAGGAAAGAAAGGCCTCCTCAGCTTCGGGCGGCCATCTTCTGGGATTAGTACCCTTACGGGTGAGCGCAGAGATAGGGGCAGTCCTGGAAGAGAAGTGCGGTATGAAGAGGCGGTAATAGTTGGCGAAGCCCAGGAACCGCTGAATAGCCTTCAACCCCTCTAGTCAGGGCCACTTCTGGATGGCAGACAGTTTCTCAGGATCCATTTGTTGGCCGGTCTGAGAGATTATGTAGCCCAGAAATGGAAGAGAGGTCTGCTCAAAGATGCACTTCTCATATTTAGTGTAGAGGTGGTTCTGCCTGAGCCTGAGCAGGACCTGACGAACATCCCTCCGGTGAGAAGGAAGGTCCAGAGAGAAGACCAAGATGTCGTCCAGGTACACCACCACGCAGGAGTAGAGAAGGTCACGGAAGATGTCATTGACCAACTCTTGAAAGACGGAAGGAGCGTTACAGAGACCGAAGGGCATTACAAGGTACTCATAGTGGCCGTCCCGGGTGTTGAATGCCGTCTTCCACTCATCCCCCTGACGGATACGGACCAGGTTATACGCCCCACGGAGATCCAGTTTGGTGAAGATTCTAGCCCCCCTCAGGCGGTCAAATAATTCAGGAATGAGCGGGAGGGGGTATTTATTCTTCACTGTAATCTGGTTAAGGCCTCTATAATCTATACATGGACGGAGTGAGCCGTCCTTCTTTTTGACGAAGAAGAAGCCTGCTCCCGCCGGGGAGGTAGATTTCCGGATAAATCCCCGGGCAAGATTCTCCTCAATATATTCAGACATGGACCGGGTCTCTGCTGCGGACAAAGGGTAGATACGCCCACGGGGAGGAGTAGAGCCGGGTATCAGGTCGATTGGACAGTCGTATGGTCTATGAGGGGGTAATGTCTCTGCTTCTTTTTTATTGAAGACATCCGCATAAGACCAATAGGGAACCGGTAGACCGGGTAGATTGACTGGGGTAGGAGAAGGACGAGCAGGATGAACGGGAACTAGACAAGTCTTATGGCAGTCCTGTCCCCAGCGAAGGACTTCTCCGGTCTGCCAGTCAAGCACGGGTGCATGTTTCTGGAGCCAAGGTAGGCCCAGCAAGAGTGCGTGAGAGAGTCCAGGCAGAACATGAAAGGAGATGCTCTCAGAATGCAGCATTCCCACCTGCAGAGTTATGGATTCGGTGATGAGTTGGATGGGATGTGGTAAAAGGCCCCCATCCACGGCGGCGACAGATAAAGGTACAGCCAGAGGTTTGGTGGGAATGCGGTACTTCTCTACCAGGGATTAAGAGATGAGATTACCAGCAGCTCCTGAGTCGAGTTAAGCCAGTTCGAAATAGCGGTTCTCTCCGCAGGTGATAGAGACTGACAGCATCAGGGATGGAGAGGGTTTACTTTTGTCTAGGGCGACCTCCCTGAGCGACCCTAGACACAGGCGTTTCCCGACCTCTCAGGGCAGGAACGGATCCGGTGCTCCTTACTGCCACAGTAGAAGCAGCTCCCCTCGGCACGGCGAGAGTCTTGACGGGTTTTGACCATCTTGGTCTGGTCGACCTGCATAGGCTCAGGTGAGTGTGCCTGGGGAGTAACGGAGGGAATGACGGATTTCTGGAAGGTGGGGGCTAGATGTGGAAACCTCCTCTCACGGGTGACCTCTTTGGCGCGCTCCTGGAACCTGATGTCAATCCGGGTGGCAAGTGGTATTAAGTCGTCGAGAGTGGTAGGAATGTCCCGACCGGCGAGTTAATCTTTAATACGGCTGGACAGACCCTCCAAGAAGACAGACACCAGAGCGTCATTATCCCAGGCCAGCTCCGAAGCAAGGGTACGGAACCGTATGGCATATTGGCCCACGGTGAGATTTCCTTGGCGGAGGCGTAGCAGAGACGATGCGGATGAGGTCTTCCGTCCGGGTTCGTCGAAGACTTTCCGGAAAGCCGTGAGAAAGGCTGGCAGGTCGGACACCAGGGGGTCTCCTCTCTCCCATAGAGGATTTAGCCAAGCCAGTGCCTCCCCCGTGAGATGGGACATGATGAAGGCAACTTTGGCCCGGTCGGAGATAAACTGGTGGGACAGGAGTTCAAAGTGCAGGGTGCACTGGTTTATGAAGCCCCGAGCTTGAGCGGGGTCGCCTCCGAAGCGAGGAGGTGCAGAAAGCCGGGGTCCGGGGCAGGATACCATGGTATTGGTAGGCAGCGGCGCTGCCGGGTTGCGAGTCATGACACTAGCGGTGGTTGCTGGTGGAGCAGTCAGAGTGTCCAGGCGAGAGTTGACATTCCGCAGGTGACTCAGGATGGACTCCTGTTGGGACCTCTGACGGGACAGTTCATGACATAGGTCCGAGAGCAAGGGAGCTTGGGTGCCACCGGGTTCCATGGCCTGAGCAAACTGTAACGGGTCTGGGAGGCGGAACCTCTGAGCAACTATACAAGGGGGCGGTCCTTGTAAGGAAGCGGGTGGCGCCCAGGGAAGACGGGCAGGTAGTCACAGCAAGTGACAGGGACAGTCTCTGGGTAAACGGGCAGGTGGTCACGGCAAGTGACCGGGACAGTCTCTGGGTAAACGGGCAGGTGGTCACGGCAAGTGACCGGGACAGTCTCTGGGTTAACGGGCAGGGATCACAGCAAGTGACCGGGACAGTCTCTTGACAGGCGGGTGGTCACGGCAAGTGACGGCAGAGCCTCCAGGTAGGCTAGCAGGCTGGTAGCAGGTGGACACTCCCAGGTGAGCGAGCAAGAGTCTCTGGACAGGCAGGTGGTCACAGCACGTGACGGCGGAGCCTCCAGGTAGGCTAGCAGGCAGGTAGCAGGTGAGCGCTCCCAGGTGAGCGGGAAAGAGTCTCTGGACAGGCAGGTGGTCACAGCACGTGACGGCGGAGCCTCCAGGTAGGCTAGCAGGCAGTTTCCAAAAAAAGGTCATAAACTTTAACTACCTCAATAAGTATGTCCAATCACCATAAAAAACTGCGTTGCATAAGCCAGATTTTTTGAAAAGAGGATGTGAAACAAATAATATTAAAAATTATTTATTTTTTATTACATCAATTTAAAATTTTCAATAAAAAGCATAGCAGAGCAGTGACCTATCGATCCCATGCAAAAAGTCTTCCAATTGATAGATCATAGTAATCATATATTGTATTATTGCACAACAAGGAGGGGGGGAAAGGTTGATGTAAACATAAGACCAATAAATATATTATATATCACAATTCATGTAAATATTTGTATAAATATATATATCACCTAAAAGAAAATTATTTTTCCCAACCATATTCTATCAATTGGATGAATCTAGTATTAATAGCAATTGTAGAAGTAGCCTTCCATTCAACAATGTATCATCATTTACATAGCTCTCCAAGAATTTATAATGGTGTGACCGGTGGAAGTAAAAAATCTATTAATTACAAGTGTAATGATAAGCTACCATCAGTCTCCCCATTCTAGTTATCATGACAATATCCTGGAATGATCATGATCATACAAAATAACCAATCTAAAGGAGGTCCAAAAAATACACTTACTGAGTGTTTCTAAGACATGGAGACAATCTCACAGGGATCCGCCCGACGACGCCGTTTCGCTTGTGTGCTTCTTCGATGGGGCGTGCAGTATGTGTGTGTGTCATACCTATTAATAGGCTGACTGTCACCTGTTTGGAATTCCCGTAATTAATGGAGAGTGCTTGGCGCATGCGCACGCTACATGACTCCGTGTGTAGAAAGATGACTTCCGGAATGTAGCGGCTGGCACGCATGCGGTGGAACGCATGCAGTGCCTAATGCGCAAAACCGGAAGTCCACGGGTCTGTATGCGTACATGCGCACTTCTCCAATGTAGAATCCCCATATATCTGAGGTGTAGTTCAAAAGAGGCGTGACAAAAGGCCAAAAATGGGACAATATGAGGGCGGACCCCTACCGAAGAGCCTTAGATTTCTACAGGCACATACACATTATGAAATCCTCATATGTTAATAGCGGGACTCCGGAGAAAAATTTAGATGTCATAAAAAGAATGGTAACAAGACCAATATAATAATATGTGATAAAAAAAATGGTAGTGAGTGAATGTCGAAGCAGTGTTAAGGATGTGAAGGGGAAAAGGAAAATGAAATAAGAAGTGAAAGTCAGGCAAAGAAATATAGTATTAGAAAAGAAAAGAGAAGTAAAAAGATAAAAAGGAAATTGGAATGGAATGAAAAAGGTAAAATAAAGTGTAAAAAGGTGAAGTGATAAGAAACTTAGACACATGGTATAAAAAATGATAGGGAGGATATTGGGGTGAATGTAGTGTGGTAAAGGAATAAGACATGAGCAATACCAGAAAGGTATGAATAAAAAAGTGCACGGTGTGTATAGTGTAAATATATATTCTTAGTAATAGATAAGAATAGTGTAAAGGCTAGCAGGCAGGTAGCAGATGTGCGCTCCCAGGTGAGCGGGCAGACGGATCCATAGACAGACTGGCAGGGCTGGTAGGCAGACTGTCGGACCGCAGGAATAGCAGCAGGTAGACAAGAGTCAGGCAGGTATCAGACAGGAAACTGGCAGGTAACTGGCAGGTAACTGGCAGGTAACTGGAAACGGGACCTGGGGGCTGAAGCAGAGTGATGAACTGTGCTACAACATTGCTCGGGCACCTCCATTTTGGAGGAGGTGCCTTATATATGGTGAAGTCCTCCGGCCATTGGCCGGGGACTCTTTAGGACGGCGCGCGCGGCCCCTTTAAGAGAGGGGGAGTGCGCGCTGTAAGCACCGTGACCGTGGCCGGGAAGCACCGCACGCTGCCAGCAGAGCGGGAGGAAGACGCCGGGCACGGAGCGGAGAGGTGAGGGGAACAGCGTCCCTGCCTAGCAGGAGGCAGGGACGCCGACGCTACACTGTCCCAACTAACAGACACACTTGAATCGTCCAAGGTCAGCTTTTCCAGCGCACTCTTCAAATTGCTGTATTCGGATTGGTCAACTGGAAACATTCCTGGAACAGAAAGTTAAAAGAAACCATTAGGGTATGTTCCCACAATATTCTGAAGTGGATTCTGCTCCAAAAACCACATTTAGGGGATGTTCACACTGAGTTTTTTGACTGCTTCAGAAAACGAAGGGGCCGATTCATCCAGCAGTTTACGTTCGTTTTCTAGTGTAAAATTGCTTAAAATTTTGTGGGTTTTTTCTCCCATCTAGGACCACTTTGCCAAGTTTTTGAACGGTGGTCAGAACTCAACTGGGAGTGGGTATGGCCACTCAGTAAATGCACATAAAAAAATCCACATCAAAATACTGTGTGTGAACTTACCCCAAGCCTGGAATCTGCCAGATAAAGCACCCCATAATATGAACATAATGCACAGCAATGTCAAAGCAACATGGCTGTGCACATCTTCTGTCTTATGTCTTTTAACCACTTTAGGATTCGGAAACTGAAGTGGTTAAAATAAGGAACAGGTTCATTCTTTGAGCGTTTTCGCTAGGAAGCCGCCTGCTCTCTATAGTTACCAGTATAAAGTGAAAAAGCTGCAAAGCCGCTGGAAAGGACACCTCAGGAAAACAACCGTCGAGGTCTTCCTGAAGCGGCTTTGGAAAATCTCGGTGGCGGTGCCGAAATCTAAGAGAAGCCGTGTGCACATAGCTTAAAATGGTTTTCCAAAAACTCAGGAAACAGCAGGAAAGGTGTTCAATTCAAAATCCCTATTCTCTCCTCTTTGTTCCACCCTTGGCTCCATCACTATTGCTCCAGTAGTCCGCACTGGTCTCCGCTTACTTCCTGCAGACTTTCCGTACATCATTCATGTGTCTAAGGTACTGGCATCAGCAGTGAAGCCGACATCTCCAGCATATGACCTTTAAGGCTCCCGATTATCTTAAAGAGTAACCCTCAGTTTAATTGTTATTTCATGAATCAATAGTACACATGAAATTAAACAACTTTATAATTTTCTTCATTCTCTGCCAAAATGTATCATTCATTATGAAATTCTGAGGTAAAATCTGTATTCAGTGAAGACACATTCCCATTACTGAGATAGGAGATGGCAGCTGCTACTGATACAATTCTATGTGGGCAGGAAGAGGGAGGAGCTTGAGACAGCTTTCCCCCTTATCAGTAGCAGCTGCCATCTCCTATCTCAGTAATGGGAAAGTCTGTGTTCACTGAATACAAATTTAAAACCTCAGAATTGAGACTTGATGATGACTGATCAATTTTAGCAAATAAAGAAGCAAATTTATTTGATAAGATATATTACAAAGTTTCTTATTTTCATGTAAACTATTCATTTCTGAAATAAAAATTAAAACGATGGATACACTTTAACCCCTTTACCGCCGAGGGTGGTTTGCACGTTAATGACCAGGCCAATTTTTACAATTCTGACCACTGTCACTTTATGAGGTAATTACTCTGGAACGCTTCAACGGATCCCGCTGATTCTGAGATTGTTTTTTCATGACATATTGTACTTCATGATAGTGGTAAAATTTCTTCGATATAACTTGCGTTTATTTGTGAAAAAAATAGAATTAGACTTACCGGTAATTCGGTTTCTAATAACTCACCACGACAGCACCAAAGGAGGATGTCACCCCACCCTAATAGGGACAGGAAACACAAAGAGGTGAAATAGCCCCTCCCTCATCCTCCCTCCATTGTTTTTATAAAGGACCACACAAGTATGGATGCTTCAAATTATATTTATTCAAATTAAATGATTGGCTAACCAAGCCTGGGAGGGAATTACCAGTGCTGTCGTGGTGGGTTATTAGAAACCAAATTACCAGTAAGTCTAATTCTATTTTCTCCAATAACCTCCCACGACAGCACCATAGGAGGAGTACCAAAGACTCATGTTTAGGGAGGGACAATGGCCTGAAGCACTTTCCGCCGAAAGGCCAAGTCTTTAATGGACATTAAATTAAGTTTGTAATGCTTGGTGAAGGTATGAACTGAGGACCATGTAGCTGCTCTACATATCTGCTCGAGGGAAGCGCTAGCCTTCTCTGTCCAGGAGACAGACATGGCTCTAGTAGAGTGTGCTTTCAGCTTCTCTGGTGGTGAGAGATCTTGGATCTGATATGATTCTATAATTGCTTTCTTGATCCAAGTGGCGATGGTAACCTTTGAGACCTTCTTCCCTCTGTTCTGACCAAACGGCTGAATAAAGAGGTTCTGATCCTTCCTCGAGGCCTCTGTTTTTTGGAGGTAGTGAAGAACAACCCTCCTTACGTCCAAAGTATGGTATTCTTCTTCCCTTTTATTTTTTGGGTCTTGACAGAAGGAAGGAAGAATTATCTCTTGAGACCTATGAAAGTCTGAGACTACCTTTGGCAAGAAAGATGTGTCCAGTTGTAGAATAATCCTATCATCCAGGATTCTCAGATATGGGTCATTCACTGAGAAGGCTTGGATTTCTCCCACTCTCCTGGCAGTGGTAATCACTACTAGAAATATTGTTTTCCAGGCTAATTTATCCAGCTCTATTGAGGCCAAAGGTTCAAACGGTGGTAGTGTCAGACCTTTAAGGACGATATTAAGATCCCAGGAGGGAACGTGGTTAATTATTCTGGGACGCAGGCGATTAGCTGCTGTCATGAACCTTTTTACCCATCGGGGTTCGGCTAGGCTCTTGTCAAAATAAATACTCAGTGCTGCGATCTGAACCTTGAGGATGCTAGGTCTAAGGTCCTTCTCCAGCCCTTCTTGTAGAAAATCCAAGATCTGGGTCATGTCAGGATGCCGAAGATCTGGTATATTTGGTTTATACCATGTTAGGAAGGTCTTCCATATCTTGCTGTATATGGAGTTTGTGCTTTGTTTCCTACTTTTTTGTAGGGTGTGAATTACTCTTTCTGAGAGTCCTTTGGCCTTCAGGATTGTGAACTCAGAAGCCAGGCCGCTAGATGGAGGTTCTCTGGATCTGGATGGAGTATTGGACCCTGATGGACAGGGGTTCTTGATTGCTGGCAGAATGAGGGGTCCCTCTATGCTTAAACTGTTTAGTGCACAGAACCAGCTCCTTTTGGGCCAAAGGGGGGCTATCAAAATTATCTTGACCTCCTCGGTCCTTACTTTCTGTAAGGTCTTGGCTAGCAATGGAATTGGGGGAAAAGCGTAAGCCAGATGGAAACGCCACGGGTGAGAGAATGGATCTATCCCCAGGCATACGTCGTCTGGATCTAGGGAGGAGTATTTTTGGTGTTCTTGCGTCTTGCAAAGAGGTCCACCTCCGGACGACCCCATTGTCTGGTCAGCATGTGAAAAATGTCTGAGTCCAGCTCCCATCCCCCCGGATGGATATTCCTTCTGCTCAGAAAATCGGCCTGGATGTTGTCTGAGCCTTTTATGTGCAGACCTGATAAGGAACGAAGATGTCCTTCTGCCCAGAAGAATATTCTTGCCAAGATACTTTTTAGATTCTCGTACCTTGTACTCCCTTGATGGGACAGGTGAGCTACGGTAGTCATGTTGTCTGAATAGACTTTTACGTGTTTGCCCGTAATGATTGGAGCCGACATTTTGAGTGCCTCCTCCACCGCCTTTAACTCGCGGAAGTTGGAGGATCTCCTGCTGGTCTCTTCTGTCCAGACCCCTTGGAAGGGGGTTTGAGCCACGACGGCTCCCCATCCTGTCTTGCTGGTGTGACGCCCAGCTGTACTTGGTATCACAGATCCTGGAAGAGTGCATTGATGGATTCCTCCACAAGAGGCCCCCATAAACATTCACACATCTGCACCTTCCACCTCAGACCACCAGAGGGAGCCCGTTACGGATATAAATAGGGAAGGTGGAGCCAGGCAGTTCAGTCTGGAGTGCACAGAGAGTGATTCAGCAGTTCCTCTGGAGAGTTCAGCAAGTACAGGTCTGAATACAGAGTCGAGCTCAGGTCAGATGTAGATCAGAATAGTGAGCTTTAGGTGTGCCGGCGCCATAAGATCGGTGAAGCGCGGCAAGCTGCCATTAATGTGTATAGCCTAGTGAGGGCCCGAGTTGGCCGAAGGTGAGTGGAGAATTAGTACATAGGGGGCAGAGGAGCTTAACTAGCTCCCCCGAACCTGTTACCGGACACCGGGTCCGAGCTTACCGGGATCTCTATGACCCAGTTAGGCATAACCGGAATCCCTGGAGAACTACAGGTCCCAGGATCGCAAAAGTGCTGATTCGTAACAGAGCCAGGAGACACATAGGCCCCGTAAGCCGGGAGCGTGCACTCCAAGAGAAGGCCCAACCACTACGTCAGCCAGCGCAGGACAGAGACAAAGTTAGGCCTAGCTCCAGGCAGGTCAGAAACTTAGTACGCAGAGGCAAGAGACAGGAGGCCCTACACCTGCTCATTGGGGAGGATCCTGATATTCACCCTTCACCCTACAGTGCTCCGGGATGTGCCTGAATTTCCATCAGTAAAAGGTACTGAAGTGACTATCGTGTCTGTCCCTGTTCTTGCTCTGACCCGGCTGGGTCTCGCCTGTCCCGCTTCTCCTTTCTGTACGCTGCCCTGAGGACTAGCTCCACCTGTGGGGAGCTATACCATCAAGCTGCCTTATCACCGGCCTCAGTGGACTGCGCAGCACTGGTGATTCTCACCAGAAACCACAGGTGGCGTCATGAACTCTTATAAAATTAATAAATATCCACCCTTTCAAAGAGTGACCCCAGGGTACGGGCCCGGGAGCCGACCACCGCGACATCCCCAAGGCAAAGGCCCGGGTACCGAGTCATCCCCATTCCCTGGGCTGGTCATCTCTTCTGGCGTCACGAACAGGATCGCGTGCACGCTGCAACGACGGAGTGTTATGCCCGTTGCCACCGGGTACTGTGCGCCTTTGTTGAAGTGAACTGCATATTTGACTGTGGTGAAGATTGCCGCCATTGTTGGGTCGCCGAGCGAGAAGAAGGGCGTAACCGCGGGAAACTGAGGGGCGTACCTGCAAAAGAGCGCGAAGCCCCGGACACGCCCCACGCCTCGACGTCAAACCAAGAAGCGCCAGGTCCTGTAAGGAGCGTCTCTGAACGCTCTGACATAGGACGCAAGCAACGCAAGGTCCAGAAGACGACCGTCACCTGCGGAGCTGCGGCCTACCGGAAGAAAAACTAGAAGGTAGACCACGGTTAGCTAGGGGGACGCAAGAATGTCTGACGAACAGCACAACGCCGGAATACCGGTCAACGGCCCTGATGTTCAACCCGCGCCCGATGCTGAGCAGGCCGAGGCGGCCGCTTCACCAGCAGCGCCTGTAAGTCCTGTCATTCCCATAACTCTACCGTACATTCCTGGAGCAAAGTGGCTCCCCCAGTACAACGGCAAACCAGATACTCTGTCTGGATTCAAACGGAAGATATGCGGCATTTTGGACATGTACTCTATGACAGGCAAGCTGAGGGCCGCTGTTGTATTAGGACAACTGACTGGTGCTGCGGAACGGGAAGTGGAAACATGGTCGGCCGCAGACCAGGAGTCAGTGTCCACAATCTTTAAAAAGCTACAGACTGTTTTTGAGGATCTTACTGAGGCGGACCTCCGGATGAGGTTCTACAATTGTTCCCAACAGTCGGAGGACAATGTTCGGGACTACGCCTGGCGTCTACAAGGGGCCCTGCGGGCCCTGAAACAGGTTAGTCCGACCAGCATCGAAAATGAAAACAAAATGCTAAAGGACCAGTTTGGCCGGGGACTGTGGTCTCCAGAGGAGACTGTGCGTTGGTGGTCCCTGGATCATCCAGATGCCACCTTTGACAATCTCAAGGGCATGGCTATAAAAGGACTGCAGCCCCTGGAGACAAATGCCATCCATTGTTACCAGGGTGGGGCTACCCCAGTGCCTGCTACACCCACCTTTTCCCCAGTGGCTGCTGAAGCTAAGGTTCCAGCAACGTCCCCTAGAGAGCTGGACAGTCTGCGCTCTGAGGTGCGCCAGCTGAGCAAAACCCTGACCACTGTGCTGAGTGCTCTGCAGCTGCGGACGGAGCCCGAGGAAGGAGGGAAAATCCTGTTAGCCGATAGCCCTGAGGATGTCCCCTGGATGCGAAGGAGGTGGCCAACACCACCCTCTACGAGGACCAGTGACCAGCGCTGTTCACAAAAGGACCCTACCTGCTACCGCAAGACCGGACACACCGCCCAGAATTGTCCTTTAAACGAGAAAACCCTGGGTCCGAGGGCCGACACCCAGGAGTAAATTCCCCAGGCCCAGCAGACTGATACAACAGGTTTGTCGGACACAGGATCTCAGGTAACCATCATGCCTGATGTCCTCTACAAGAGGTTCTGGTCCATGGACGATCTACGTCCGCCAGCTCCAAATCTTTCTGTTTATGCCTCAAATGGACTCCCCCTTAACCTAGTCGGGGTTAAGAATGTGACTGTAAAGGTGGGGAGAGTGGAGCTGAAGGACCAGGGGCTAATTGTAGTTGGAGACTAATCCTGATGACACCAATCCGTATATGGTACTTGGCACTAACAATGTTGGTAACTGTTTGGGAGAAGTTGTGTTCTTGCTCCAACAGATAGCTGACACTGCCAGACCAAGACAGAGGAGGGCGCTGCAGAAGGAGATCCGAGTCCTGATGTAACAACAGCAAGTAAGGTTCACAGACGGTGAAATCGGTAATGTGTGGGTGACGGATCCCATACCCATTGTCATCCCCCCAATGAATGAAATGCTTATCTGGTGTAGAGCTGCTATAGGTCTTAGAGGACAGAGCTATCAGGCAGTAGTAGAACCCCTTTGCTCCGAGCACAGACCCACGCTCTTAACCGCCAGGGGAGTGGTAGATGTACGCAATGGGAGGGTGCCCCTGGGTAGCTCCCCTAGTTCTAGTTAGGAAAAAGGACGGGAGCATGAGAATGTGTGTAGATTACCGACAAGTAAATCTCATTACACATAAAGATGCATACCCTTTACCACGCATAGAGGAGTCTCTAGCTGCCTTAAAGTCTGCAAATTAGTTTTCCACCCTTGACCTCACTAGTTGGTACTGGCAATTAGCTGTGGCTGAGGAGGATCGGGAGAAGATGGCCTTTACAACCCCGATGGGACTCTGCGAGTTCAACAGTATGCCGTTTGGACTCTTAATTCCCCTGGAACGTTCCAGAGATTGATGGAGTGCTGCCTGGGGCACCGCAACTTTGAGACTGTGTTACTATACCTGGATGACGTGATAGTGTACTCCAGAACACACGAAGACTACTTGAAACACCTGGCAGAGGTATTTGAGTCGCTGTCCTGGTACGGGATGAAGTTGAAGCCCTCAAAGTGCCACCTGCTCAAGAGAAAGGTACAGTACCTGGGGCACATCGTTAGTCCGGAAGAGGTAGCACCAGACCCGGAGAAGGTCACTGCCATCCAGAAGTGGCCAGAGCCGAAGAATCTCAAAGAGGTGCGTCAGTTCTTGAGACTAGTAGGATACTACCGGAGGTTTGTAAAAGACTACATCAAGAAACAGCTCCTCTGCAAGACCTCCTGGTATGGCAGTCCCCCAAAGGCAGAAATCCCCCATTCCACTGGGGTAAGGAGCAAGCAGAGTCATTTCAGGAAATTGAGGAGATACTGACAGGCGATGAGATCCTAGCCTACCCTGACTACAGCCAACTGTTCCTGCTGTATACAGATGCCAGCAACGAAGGACTGGGAGCTGTCTTAAGTCAGAAGCAGATTTGCCAAGAGAAAGTGATCGCATACGCAAGCAGGAAGCTCCGCCCGACCGAGAGGAACCCAGAGAACTATAGCAGCTTTAAGGTGGAGTTCCTGACCCCGGTCTGGACCATCACTGAAAGGTTCAAGCACTATATAGCCTCCAGTAAGTTCACTGCCTTCACTGATAACAACCCCTTGACCCATCTTGAAACAGCTAAGCTAGGAGCACTGGAACAACGATGGATGGCTCGGATGTCAAATTATAAATTTACAATTAAATACCGGGCGGGCCGCAAGAACGCCAACGCCGATGCCCTGTCCAGGATGCCTCACCAGTCAGACACAGAAGAAGAAGTGGATGACCTGGAAGAGATTGAGCTACCTGCCTTTCACCGGAATGGGATGATCCACGAGCAACGAGCTTCTAGAAGGCAGCGTGGAAAGACGTTAAACCCTCTGCCTCACCACAGCTGGAAAGAGACCCAGGACAGTGACACGGTTGTCAGACACATCAAGGAACTGATAACCCAAGAAGATTCTTCCCTGGAAAAAGACACATCTCTGCAAGCAAAGCAGCTGTGGAACGAGAGAAGCCAGCTGTTTATCTACCGTGAGAAGCTGTGCCGGAGGTACGTCAATCCAAAAACCCATGAGATGGTATAGCAGATAATGGTCCCCAAGACAGACATCCAAATAGTGTTGGAGGACTACCACGATCAGGCAGGGCACTTTGGCTGGAAAAAGTTAGAGACCCTGCTGAAGTGTCGATTCTACTGGGTAGGAATGCGCAGCTCAATTGAGAGGTGGTGCCGGGACTGTGCACCCTGTGGCCTTAGAAGAAAAGACTACAGCAGCCAGAAGGCACCCCTGCAACCCATCAAGACGACTCGACCCCTGGAGATCGTGGCCCTGGACCATGTCAAGCTGTCCCCCTGCAGGTCAGGGTACTTTTATGCTCTGACCATGGTGGATCACTACTCGCGTTTCCTGGTGGTCGCCCCCGTCAAAGACCTGACGGCAGAGACAGCAGCAAAGATGTTCCAAGCGTATTTCTGCAGACCCCATGGTTATCCTGAGCAGGTGCTGACAGACCAAGGCCCGGCCTTTGAGGCTGAGTTGTTCAAGGAGTTCTGCCATCTCTACGGGTGTAAGAAAGCCTTACGGGGCCTATGTGTCTCCTGGCTCTGTTACGTATCAGTACTTCAGCGATCCTGGGACCTGTAGTTCTCCAGGGATTCCGGTTATGCCTTACTGGGTCGTAGAGATCCCGGTAAGCTTGGACCCGGTGTCCGGTAACCTCTTCGGGGTGAGCTAGTTAAGCTCCTCTGCCCCCTTGGTACTAACTCTCCACTCGCCTTCGGCCAACTTGGGCCCTCACTAGGCTATACACACTAACTGCATCTTATGACGCCGGCACACCTAAAGCTCACTATTCTGAGCTACAACTGACCTGAGCTCGACTCTGTATTCAGACCTGTACTTGCTGAACTCTCCAGAGGAACTGCTGAATCACTCTCTGTGCACTCCAGACTGAACTGCCTGGCTCCACCTTCCCTATTTATATCCCTAACAGGCTCCCTCTGGTGGTCTGAGGTGAAAGGTGGAGATGTGTGAATGTTTATGGGGGCCTCTTGTGGAAGAATCCATCAATGCACTCTTCCAGGATCTGTGATACCAAGTGCAGCTGGGCGTCACATTCCATCCCCTGGGCTGGTCACTGGCGTCTACCGTGACTGTTATCAGAGGGAACTGAGATCATGGAACCCCTGTTCCTAGGTTTTTTGGGCTGAGCCACCATGATAGGGATGTCTTCACATAATGAGGGATCATGATCATCCTGTTTAGGGAGTCTGGGGATCCGTCCCACTGTGCAAGAATATGGGTTTGCAACACCCTGGTGTGAGCCTGAGCCCAGGCTACGGATTGGATGTAGGCTGTCATGGAGCTGAGGGTTGACATGGCAGACCTTAGGGACACTCTGTTCAGGGCCTTCAGATTCGATATCTTGGATCTCAAAAGTATCTGTTTGTCTTTCGTTAGGAAGGAGGTTTGTCTGGCGGAGTCTAGTAGAACACCCAGAAATGTTTTTTTCTGTGGCAGGGACCAGGTCTGACTTTTGATGATTTATCAACCACCCTAGGGTGGTCAGGATTAGGATTCTTCTCTGCAGATCTTCCTGGAGTGATTCCACCGAGGGATATACTAGTAAGAAGTCATCAAGGTAGGGAATGATGCAGATTTTTTCTTTTCTGATTGAAGCCACTACCTCTGACATAATTTTGGTGAATATTCTTGGTGCTGAGGATATCCCGAACGGCAATACATTGAATTGAAAATGCAGCGTTTGATCCTCTTGAACCACCGCAAACCGTGATAGTATGCGTCCTGTAAGTCGATGGTTGCCATCACATATCCTTGTCCTATCAAGGGAACTGCTGATCTGATGGACTCCATTTTGAATCTTCGGTAGATGATGTATTGGTTTAAGGGTTTCAGATTTATTATTATTCTGTAGGTGCCGTTTGGTTTCTTTATCATAAACAGGCGTGAATAGTGGCCTGTGTGTCTTTCTGTTTTTGGGACTGGTGAAATAGCCCCCAAGGATAGTATGTCTTTTAGGCCTGACATCATTGCGGTTCTTAATCTCGGGGAGGTTAGACGAGTTATCCTTACTTTTCTTGGAGGATATGAGGAGAATTCGATCTTTACCCCTTCTTGAATTACCTTCAAGACCCATTGATTGGAGCAGATCTTTTGCCACTGGGGAAGGTATTTCATGATTTGTCCCCCCACTGCTCTGGCGTCACCGCTTCTGTTGTCGCTGTCCTTTTGGGAAAAAAATATTCCTATCTTTCCCCCCTTTGGGGTAGCTCCACCGACCAGACTTGCCGTTCCCCCTGTACTGGGGATTCTGTTCCCGAGGGGGGCGAAAGGGGGTCTTCTTGTAGTGTCTGGGTTCAGGCAGGGATTTCTTTTTATCAGCCGCCTTCTCCAGGAGAGGGTCAAGGGCCTGGCCAAACATATATTCTCCCCTGAAGGGAATGGAACAAAGTTTTGTTTTAGAAGCCACGTCACCGCTCCACGATTTCAGCCATAGTGCTCGCCTTGTGGAGTTCGATAGGACTGCTGCCCTGGCGTTACCCTCACAGATTCCGCTGAAGCATCCGCGAGGAAGTCAGTGGCTTTCTGCAGTAAAGGTAGGGAAGCTTGTATCTCCTCTCTGGATGTGCTGGTTGAGCCATCTTGACATGGACCGTGCAACACATGTGGAGACTGTTTGTGTCCAGAAGGACTGCTGATGTTTCCCAGGATTTTCTGAGAAGGCTGTCCATCTTGCGGTCCAGAGGATCCTTTAGTTGCGATGAGTCTTCGAATGGCAATACTGTCTTTTTAGCGACTCTTGCCACCTGAATATCGACCTTAGGTATCTCGGTCCAACCTTTTGAGGTTTCTTCATCTACGGGAAACCTGTCTTTCAATTCCGTTGGTGTATTCAGTCGTCTTTCAGGATTTTCCCATTCGTCCAGGATTAGATCCTGAATGTTTATATGTATCAGGAACACCATCTTTTTCTTTGAGCGGAGACCACCGAACATCTCTTCCTGGACTGATCTAGAGGGCTTCTCTTCTTCCACTTCCATCGTTCTTCTTACTGCCAAGAGGAGGTCTTCCATAAATTCCATTGATATAAAAAAAGAATAAAAGGGGAGACAAGGGGCGCAGAGTCTAAGTGTAGATGAATATGTGCATTTGCCACAACAATATTTGTTTTTTGCACTCACCCTTTAGATGTCTTGTATTTTGACTCAAATGATCCGTATAGTGGATCAGCTCTTTGCAATCCTCTGGTCTGCAGCACAAATGCGGGAAGTATGTCAGCCCTGGTATAAGGCTTGCATGTTGGATATTGTAGTGGAGAGAAGATTTCCCTTTTTCAGCGCTTCCAGAGGATAAGGATCGTTACAGATGAATTATTTTTCTCAAAATCAGATTTATTCGGACACTATATTAAGAACAAACAACGCGTTTCTGCCAGCAACGGCCTTCATCAGGTATAATATGCACTTGTAAGGACTTTAAGGGAAGACAATCTTTATAGACTGGTTACTCTTAAGATGTCGTGTTTTTTTTTTTTTTCCCTTTCATTGACTTGGTTGAATTGATTAGGATTGACACCGCACCCCAATTAAGTTAGGAGAGTGGGTAGTTGTTCAACATTACATTCTAACACCATTCTGTGTACTAGAATGGTATATTTTTTGATATTAGAATGAACATATATACAGTTATATGAAAAAGTTTGGGCACCCCTATTAATGTTTTATAAAAATTGGTGTTTTTGCAACAGCTATTTAAGTTTGATATATGTAATAACTGTTGGACACAGTAATGTTTCTGCCTTGAAATGAGGTTTATTGTACTAACAGAAAATGTGCAGTCTGCATTCAAACAAAATTTGACAGGTGCATAAGTATGGGCACCTCACCAGAAAAGTGACATTAATATTTAGTAGATCCTCCTTTTGCAAAAATAACAGCCTCTAGTCGCTTCCTGTAGCTTTTAATGATTTCCTGGATCCTGGATGAAGGTATTTTTGACCATTCCTCTTTACAAAACAATTCCAGTTCAGTTAAGTTTGATGGTCGCCAAGCATGTACAGCCCTCTTCAAATGATCCCACAGATGTTCAATGATATTCAGGTCTGGGGACAGGGATGGCCATTCCAGAACATTGTAATTGTTCCTCTGCATGAATGCCTGAGTAGATTTGGAGCGGTGTTTTGGATCATTGTCTTGCTGAAAGATCCATCCCCTGCGTAACTTCAACTTTGTCACTGATTCTTGAACATTATTGTCAAGAATCTGCTGATACTGAGTGGACAACCATGTACGACCTATTTTGCCTGTATTTTCTCTGAGTTCACTCAGGGAGATTACATTTCCTATTGTCAGGGATTTTTTTGGAACAAATTTACAACCATTTTTTAAATGAGTCCACTAAGGGCTCATTTAGATGCGGGTAGAAGTCATGTGGTTTATGCAAATTCATGATAAATAATAACAAGTCTGTCATAAGTAATGAGGGTCAAGTATTTAATCTTAAGACTTTCATGAACTGTGCTACTGACCACTGGGTTTATATCATTTTTTGCACGATATGCGGAAACAATATGTGGGATCTACAAGCCGCAGTGTAAGAAAAAGACTGTCGGAGCACATTTATGACATTAACAATGTCACTACCCGCAGTCTTTCAGAGGCTTCCAAACATTTTTTGAATGAACACAAGGGGGATTTAAGTAGCCTGCGAGTAAGTGCTTTGGAATTTGTTTCTGCTCCACGGCGAGGTGGAGATAGGGTTAAATTACTCCAGATGACTGAAGCTCGATAGATTCTAAAACTAAATACCAGATACCCAGCAGGACTAAATCTAAGACATGAATTGATGTATCTATATTAAAAAAGTTGGAACAAATTGAGGAATTTATTAAATACATTTTTTATTTTTTTTATTTTTTGTGATCAATCTAGGGGACTCTATAATCAATAGTATACAAAACAAAACATGCTAATTACGTTTTGTAATAATTTCCAGCCATTCTCATATGGTTTTAAAATAGAGATATTATTTTATTTTTTGGGGGGAAAAGTATGCCCTTGAAATCAAATGTTAGAACAATAATTTTTAGAAAATAGGTAATGATATCATTAGAAGCTCTTATTGTTACATATATATTTAAATAGTGCATCAATTGTTTATTCAATGAATTCATATATATAAAAAACTTGGGTAAAAAGTGATCAAAAAATTAGTGCATTACTAAGTGACAGTTCACATTGTAATATGTTTGTAGAGGATGGATGTAGTATAGGGTTATACTAGTGTTTAGATCACTGCTAGCCTTGAATTAGTGAGCTAATATCACAGCTGATTTTGGTGGGTGTTACCCTTGGCAGCTTCCCTTGACTGTTTTCCTTGAAAAGTGCAACATTTATTCAGTACTTTATGCTATGACTAAGGGTCAAATATGATCCGAAACGCGTAAGCTTACACATGCTTTTATCTCTGTTGGAATTGTATTTTTTAACAATGGATTAAATAAAGGCTTTTTCTAATTTTTCTACATCGTGTGCTGGAAAACTATTTTTTACTTTCACTGAGGATTTTTCTCCCAGATGGGGATGGACTAATTCCAAGCACCGAGATCATGGAAAGGAGGACTGGCAGGCTGGGCCAGGTGAGCTGAAGATCTTTTTCTTACTTGCTGAATAACACAGACACTATTCAATACAGCAGGGTTGAGAGGTATTTTGTGGGACAAAATTACAGCATTTTTGAAAGACACCATTCACTTTACTGTGCAAGATATAGAAAACAAGGGCAATGAATTCTAAATAAAGTGAAATGGTGCAGAAGAAAAAAACAAACATTTTACTGCTTTCAAAAAATTCTAAACTTTGCAAACAAATTGTTTGGCTTGTGTTTCAATTTTCTAAGACCCGTTTTTAACCCCTTAATAACATCTGACATACTAATACGCGTCTGTGCCCTGGGACTTAAGAGCCAGACCCGTATTAGTACGTCATGGCGATCGCGCGCGCACACAGGCTGTGCGGGCGCGATCGCCGCCGGGTGTCAGCTGATTGTCACAGCTGACACCCGGTACTATGTGCAAGGAGCGGTCCTGCACCGCTCCCAGCACATTAACCCCCGCGATGCTGCGATCGAAGTCGATCGCGGCATTGCGGGGGCAAGGGGAGGTGATCGGCGATACTCACCTCCTCTTCCGGCTTCCAGCGCAGTCTGCAAAGGCTTCCCGGGTGTTACCATGACGACCCGATGTCGTCATGACAACATCCGGGTCACCAGAGAGTAGGAAGATTGCTTGGGCATGCGCAGTGCATCTCCAAGCAATCTTCACACTGTGCACTTCTGACAGCCTTCATGGCATAGGGATGGTGCTTCATTCCTGTGCCATGCAGGCGATCAGAAGAAAAAAAGTGAAAGTCCTAGAGTGGGACAAAGTAATAAAGTGTATAAACTGTGTGAAAGTGGAAAAAAAAAAAAATGTGCAAAAATATTATAAAAAAATAAAAAAAATAATACACCAAACATAAAAATATAATGTACCCATCAATAAATATTATTATAAAAAAAATAAAAAAAAAAACAATAAAAGTACACATATTTGGTATCGCCGCGTCCGGAACAAACTGACCTATAAAACTGTCCCACTAGTTAACCCCTTCAGTGAACACAGTAAAAAAAAAAAAAAAAAAACGAAGCAAAAAACAATGCTTTATCACCATACCGCCAAACAAAAAGTGGAATAACACGCGATCAAAAAGAGGCATATAAATAAAAATGATACCGCTGAAAGCGTCATCTCGTCCCGCAAAAAACAAGCCGCCATACAGCTCCATCAGCCGAAAAATATAAAAGTTATAGCTCTCAGAATAAAGCGATGCTAAAAAATATTTTTTTCTATAAAATAGCTTTTATTGTGTATAAGCGCCAAAACATAGAAAAATTATACAAATGTGGTACCGCTGTAAACGTACTGAACCGAAGAATAAAGCTACCTCATCAATTTTACCACACGCGGAACAGAATAATAAAAAAAAAAAAAACAATTCCTGAATTGTTGGTTTTTGTTTATTCTGCCTCCCGAAAATCGGAATAGAAAGCGATCAAAAAATGTCACGTGCCTGAAAATGGCACCAATAACAACGTCAAGTCATCCCGCAAAAAACAAACCGTCACATGACTGTCTGCCAAAATATGGAAAAATTATAGCTCTCAAAATATGGAGATGCAAAAACTAGATTTTACAAAAAATGCGTCTTTTAGTGTGTGACAGCTGTCAGTCATAAAAACCCCATATGATTCTGGCATTGCTGTAATCACACCGACACGAAGAATAAAGTCGTCTAATCACTTATACCGCACAAGGAACGGCGTCAAAAATAAACTCTTGGGTTAGGATTGGGCTAGGGCTAGGGCTGGGTTTGGGGCTAGGGTTGTGCTGGGGCTAGGGTTGTACTGGGGCTAGGGTTGTGCTGGGGCTAGGGTTGTGCTAGGGCTAGGGTTGTGCTAGGGCTAGGGTTGTGCTAGGGTTAGGGCTGGGGTTGGGATTTTTTTCAAAAGTAAGAAAAAAAGATGACGATATGGCGACTAGTGTTGAGAGCAAGTGCTCGCTACTTGAGTTTGCATCGGGTGCTCTGGTATGCATTGAGTATCGTGGGTATTTGAGTGACATGCTCGAGTCTCTGCCCCATATGCTTCGCGGCCAAAAAACTTTACGGGGATTGCCTGCCATGCACGAGCGATCCCCGCATGTTTTTTTTTGGGTGTCTAATAACCGTGAAACATGCGGAGCAGGGACACAACATGGCGTCCGCTAATTATTCAAGCAAATTTTACAATCAAAAAGTCAAATGGCGCTCCTTCCCTTCCGAGCCCTGCCGTGCGCCCAAACAGTGTTTTTTCCCCAAATATTGGGTATCTGCGTGCCCAGGGGAAATTGCACAACAAATTTTGGGGTCCATTTTTTCTTTGTTACCCCTGTGAAAATAAAAAAAATTGGGTCTAAATTGTCGGCTCAATTTGTTAGCGGATATCATGTTGCATTTGGAGAGCCCCTGTGTGCCCAAACATTGGAGCTCCCCCACAAGTGACCCCATTTTGGAAACTAGACCCCCCAAGGCACCTATCTAGATGCATAGTGAGCACTTGGAACCCCAGGTGTTTCACAAATTGATTCACAAAAATGAAAAAGTGTTTTTATTTTCACTTTTTCATTTTTACGAATCAATTTGTGAAGCACCTGGGGGTTCCAAGTGCTCACTATGCATCTAGAAAGGTGCCTTGGGGGGTCTAGTTTCCAAAATGGGGTCACTTGTGGGGGAGCTCCAAAGTTTGGGCACAGAGGGGCTCTCCAAACGCAATGTGGTGTCCGCTAACAATTTGAGCCGATTTTCCATTCAATTTGTTAGCGGATACCATGTTGCATTTAGAGAGTCCCTGTGTGCCCAAACATTGGAGCTCCCCCACAAGTGACCCCATTTTGGAAACTAGACCCCCCAAGGCACCTATCTAGATGCATAGTGAGCACTTGGAACCCCTAGGTGCTTCACAAATTGATTCGTAAAAATGAAAAAGTGTTTTTTTTTTCACTTTTTCATTTTTACGAATCAATTTGTGAAGCACCTGTGGGTTCCAAGTGCTCACTATGCATCTAGAAAGGTGCCTTGGGGGGTCTAGTTTCCAAAATGGGGTCACTTGTGGGGGAGCTCCAAAGTTTGGGCACACAGGGGCTCTCCAAACACAACATGGCGTCCGCTAATTATTCAAGCAAATTTTACAATCAAAAAGTCAAATGGCGCTCCTTCCCTTCCGAGCCCTGCCGTGCGCCCAAACAGTGTTTTTTCCCCAAATATTGGGTATCTGCGTGCCCAGGGGAAATTGCACAACAAATTTTGGGGTCCATTTTTTCTTGTTACCCCTGTGAAAATAAAAAAAATTGGGTCTAAAGTAACATTTTTGTGAAAAAAGTTAAATGTTCATTTTTTTCTTCCACATTCAAAAAATTCCTGTGAAGCACCTGAAGGGTTAATAAAGTTCTTGAATGTGGTTTTGAGCACCTTGAGGGGTGCAGTTTTTAGAATGGTGTCACTTTTGGGTATTTTCTATCAAAAAGACCTCTCCAAGTCACTTCAAATATGATGTGGTCCCTAAAAAAATGGTTTTGTAAATTTTGTTGGAAAAATGAGAAATCGCTGGTCAACTTTTAACCCTTATAGCTCCCTAACAAAAAAAAATATTGGCTCCAAAATTGTGCTGATGTAAAGTAGACATGTGGGAAATGTTATTTATTAACTCTTTTGTGTGACATATCGCTCTGATTTCAGGGCTTAAAAATTCAAATTTTGAAAATTGCAAAATTTTCTAAATTTTCGCCAAATTTCCGTTTTTTTCACAAATAAACGCAAGTGATATCGAAGAATTTTTTCCACAATCATGAAGTACAATATGTCATGAAAAAACAATCTCAGAATCAGGGGGATCCGTTGAAGCGTTCCAGAGTAATTACCTCATAAAGTGACAGTGGTCAGAATTGTAAAAATTGGCCCGGTCATTAACGTGCAAACCACCCGCGGGGCTTAAGGGGTTAATACTTACCATTTTGGGTAACAACTGTTTGATTGCTCCATCAAATGAAAAGTCGTTACTTACCGGTAATGGGATTTTTCAGAGACCATGACAGCAGCAAGAGAGAGGGGATCCGCCCACCAAGGAGAGGAAACCTACAGGCTTAAAAGGGCGCCACCTCTCTCCCGCCTCAGTTTGGATTACAGAGCATTGAGAGGACCGCCGGGTTAATGAACACAGCAAACAATCACAAAATTGTCATACCACACGACACCTATTGAGTGTGAGATTATAATTAATAAAAGGGGAGTGCTCCCACAAACGTGAAGGGAGGGAATGTAAGGGTGGTGTCATGGTCTCCGAAAAATCCCATTACCGGTAAGTAACTTACGATTTTATCGGTCGACCATGACAGCACCACGAGAGAATTACAGAGATGAAGTAATCTATTGAAGGACCACAGCCTGGAACACTCTTCTCCTAAAGGTGAGGTCAGCCGATATACCCATATCTAACCTATATAGTGTCTATGGAATGGAGAGGGACAGGACCAGGTAGCAGCCCTACATATGTCTTCTGTCGAGACACCTGTCTTCTCAGCCCAGGAGGTCGCCACAGCCCGGGTGAAATGAGCCTTCAGCCCTTCTGGTACTTCCTCGCCGCTAGATGTATATGCTAGAGAAATGGCCTCCCTATTCCATCTAGCTATGGTGGACTTCGTGACTTAAGACCGTTTCCTAGCCCCTTGGTAGGATATAAACTACGAGTTATCTTTTCTAAAGCTTTTGGTAACTGAAAGGTACCTAACCACACATCTCCTCACTTCTAACGTATGTAGCTCCACCTCTTTCTGGTTACTAGGATTTGGACAAAAGCAGGGTAGGAGGACTTCATGAAGTCTGTGGAAACGAGTGGCTACCTTAGGGAGAGAGAATGATTTTGAGACCAGATCCTGCCTATCATCCAGAATTTTAGTAAACGGCGAGGCCAGAGACTGGGCCTGGATGTCACTAATGCTCCTGGCCGAGGTTAAAGCTATTAACAAAGTGGTCTTAAGGGAGAGGGATTTAAGGGTTGCTGACTATTGGCTCAAAGGTCGAGCTAGTCAAGGCCTTTAGAACCAAATTTAAATCCCAGGGAACCAAGCTGCTTTTAATAGATCTAGTTCTAAAAGCTGCCTTAATGAACCGACAAACCCAGTAGTTACCCGCTAGATCACAGCTATATAGGGCACCCAAGGCAGAAACCTGAACTTTAAGGGTGCTGGTGGATAACCTTAGTTCATGACCTTTTTGTCAAAACTCCAAGATGTTTCCTATTGGCGCCCCCCATCAACCACAGAACCAGAGAAAGACAAAAACTTTCTCCAAGTTCTGGCATAAATTTGGGTTGCAACAGGTTTTCTGCTGTGCATCAGGATGGTTTCTAGACCTTGGGAAAAACCTTTCCGATTTAGCAGTGTCCTTTCAAGTTCCACCCCGTCAAGTGGAGGCCAGTTGCTTGAGGATGGAATATCGGACCCTGGAGAAAGAGATACGGAATCTCTGGAAGAACCCAAGGATCGGAGATGGACATGCTCCTTAGGCATGAGAACCAGGGCCTCCTGGGCCAAATGGGTGCAATCAGCAGAACCCTGGCCTTGTCCTCCCTGATCTTTCTTATGACCATGAGAAGAAGAGCCAACCGGGGTGGGGGAGGCATACGCCAGGCTGAAATCCCAACGTATCATGAGAGCGTCCACAGCTAGGAGATTTAGGGAACACAAGATCTTTGTCTTCCGATTTAGTTTTGTGGCAAACAGATCTACCTGACAGGAGGCTATTTGGGTAAAAATTCATTGATTTAGCTCCCATTCCCCTTGCATCAGAGGATAGCAGCTTAGGAAATCTGCTCTGGTGTTTTCTTTTCCCCTTATATGGAGGGCCATCAGGGAAAGGAGGTGACTTTCTGTAATCTGGAAGAGATGATCTGTCCCTCTCATCAGCTATCTTGACCATGTACCCCCCTGGTGGTTCACATATGCTACCGCAACTAGGTTATCCAAGAGGATCTTTACATTCTGGCCCTGAAGGAAAGGTAAGAAATTATTCACCGCCTTGTCTACCGCCAGAAGTTCTTTTGCATTGGAGGAGAGACCCTTTTCGATATCTGACCAGGTCCCCTGGGCTACCATGTCTCCCAGATGGGCTCCCCACCCTCTGGGACTCGCATCTGCGGTAATTGTTCTAGTGACCATAAGTACACAAGGAACCCCTCGAGATAGGTTAGGCTCATCCTGCCACCACTATAAAGATTTTACTGACCGGGGTGATAAGGACATCTTCCCTTCCAAGTGCCCCTTAAGAGAAACTTTATTATGTAGCAGATCCCACTGTAGAACCCTGGAATGGTATTGTGCTCACAGAACCCCTGGGAAGCACGATGTCAGGGTACCCAACAGGTACAATGCACCTCAAAGGGACCTGACAGAATTTGCTATGGCTTTCTTCACCTGGCCCCTCATTTATTGTATTTTAGCTTCCGGTAGGTAGCAGTCTTGAGATTCATAATCCCCAAAAAGTGCTGAACTGTCGAGTAATCTGGATCGTGTGCTCGCGATTCAGGACGAAATCCGTGACACAGTGATGGCAGGGTGAGATATTGCGTGATCGCCCCGGTGTCGTCTGAGGAATCCCTGACGCTGCGCATTAAAAAGATTATTGCACAGTGACAAGATCCTGCTGAGCAACTGAGAGTTGGAATTGACAACCGACACATGCGCAGAGTAGCAAGGACTAGCCCAGCCCCTGAAACAGGCATCACTGATGACGCTTCATTCAGGGTGCGGAAAGAGGCAGCAGCAGTGACCGCAGCCTCTGCTCCCTGATCGCGTCCGTCTTCATATCCCAGGATGCACTGGGGATTTTCAAACTAAATGTTATCAAACAGGATGTTAGTAAAAAAAACAAATATACACACACACATACAAACACACCCCAGTTAGATAAATTCAGATTAACTTTTAATTAAAGTATATTAGAAAAGCAATTAGATTATTAAATTAAATAGAGATTTAGAATTAAATCAGTGTTGGTTTCAGACAACCCCTTTAAATTGTTAATTGAAATAAAAACAGTTCCCCGTTGTATTAATAAGGCAGTGATTCCAACTGTATTACCACTGGGAGACCCCCAACTCACACTCCTATTTCCCGAGTGCCTTCCATGCCAAGCTTGGTTATGGAGGCTTTGGATTACCATCCATACTGTTCAGCACAGATCATGCTTCTTACAGTGGTGGCCAAAAGTATTGGCACCCCAGCAATTCTGTCAGATAATACTCAGTTTCTACCTGAAAATGATTGCAATCACAAATTATTTGGCATTATTATCTTCATTTCATTTGCTTGCAAGGAAAAAACACAAGAGAATGAAGGAAAAATCAAATCATTGATCATTTCACACAAAACTCCAAAAATGGGCCAGACAAAAGTATTGGCACCCTCAGCCTAATACTTGGTTGCTCAACCTTTAGCCAAAATAACTGCGAACAACCGCTTCCGGTAACCATCAATGAGTTTCTCACAATGCTCTGCTGGAATTGTAGACCATTCTTCTTTGGCAAACTGCTCCAGGTCCCTGATATTTGAAGGGTGCCTTCTCCAAACTGCCATTTTGAGATCTCTCCACAGGTGTTCTATGAGATTCAGGTCTGGACTCATTGCTGGCCACCTTAGAAGTCTCCAGTGCTTTCTCTCAAACCATTTTATAGTGCTTTTGGAAGTGTGTTTTGGGTCATTGTCCTGCTGGAAGACCCATGACCTCTGAGGGAGACCCAGCTTTCTCACACTGGGCCCTACATTATGCTGCAAAATTTGTTGGTAGTCTTCAGACTTCATAATGCCATGCACACTGTCAAGCAGTCCAGTGCCAGAGGCAGCAAAGCAACCCCAAAACATCAGGGAACCTCCGCCATGTTTGACTGTAGAGACCGTGTTCTTTTCTTTGAATGCCTCTTTTTTTTCCCTGTACACTCTATGTTGATGCTTTTTCCCAAAAAGCTCTACTTTTGTCTCATCTGACCAGAGAACATTCTTCCAAAACGTTTTAGGCTTTCTCAGGTAAGTTTTGGCAAACTCTAGCCTGGTTTTTTTATGTCTCGGGGTAAGAAGTGGGGTCTTCCTGGGTATCCTACCATACAGTCCCTTTTCATTCAGACGCCGACGGATAGTACGGGTTGACACTGTTGTACCCTCGGACTGCAGGGCAGCTTGAACTTGTTTGGATGTTAGTCGAGGTTCTTTATCCACCATCCGCACAATCTTGCGTTGAAATCTCTCGTCAATTTTTCTTTTCCGTCCACATCTAGGGAGGTTAGCCACAGTGCCATGGGCTTTAAACTTCTTGATGACACTGCGCACGGAAGACACAGGAACATTCAGTTCTTTGGAGATGGACTTGTAGCCTTGAGATTGCTCATGCTTCCTCACAATTTGGTTTCTCAAGTCCTCAGACAGTTCTTTGGTCTTCTTTATTTTCTCCATGCTCAATGTGGTACACACAAGGACACAGGACAGAGGTTGAGTCAACTTTAATCCATGTTAACTGGCTGCAAGTGTGATTTAGTTATTGACAACACCTGTTAGGTGACACAGGTAAGTTACAGGTGCTGTTAATTATATGAATTAGAGAAGCATCACATGATTTTTCAAACAGTGCCAATACTTTTGTCCACCCCCTTTTTTAGGTTTGGTGTGGAATTATATCCAATTTGGCTTTAGGACAATCCTTTTTGTGTTTTTTCATTGAAGACAAATTAAATGAAGATAATAATACCAAAGAATTTGTGATTGCAATCATTTTCAGGAAGAAACTGAGCATTATCTGACAGAATTGCAGGGGTGCCAATACTTTTGGCCACCACTGTATACAAGTCATTACCCTAGAAAGGATGTTCCTTAACTTATTTCCCAGGAAAATCCATTTTGGTTTTGTTTTTGTATGTTTTATTGTGAGTCCTTAAAAGTGGCGTAATACTCTGACAACGTTGTTGACATCAGTGACCTGGGAGTCAGAAATGCTTCCAGAGGCCTTCCCCATGCTGTTCCCATGTCATTTGAGCACTGTTCCCATCGATTTGGGCAATTTTTAGGCCCTCTGCAGACCGCCTGGGGGAACCGCCTGAAAAATGCTCAAGTTTCCCATAGACTTTCATTGAGCACGTTTCTCGGGTCGAGCACCCGAGTATTCCAATTTGCTCGTCCCGAGCAATGAGTACCCGAGCATTTTAGTGCTCGCTTATCACTAGATATCAGGTTCGGTGAGGTAGATCTGTGTGACATCGGCATAGAGGTCATACTGAAAGCCATGAGACTCTATGAGCTGTCCAATGCCGAAGGTGGAGATGGAGAAGAGCAGGGGTCCCAGAAATGTTCCTTAGGGGACACCGACAGATAGGAGGTGGGATGAGGAGGTGGTATGTGAGTGGGAGACACTAATGTCCTGTATGTCTATGAAGAGATCAAAAATAGGGCCAAGTCTGTGCTGTGATGCCGAGAGATGAGAGAGTCTGTAGTGGTATCCATCACAACCACATTGCCACCTTTGTCGGACGGCTTTATGGTTATGGTTTGATCCTTTTCAAGTCTGCGTAGGGAATCCATTTCACCTCTTGCAAAGTTATGTTATTCCCAATGATTAGTTTTTGTCAGTTGTATGATGTCCTCCGTAACCAAATGAAGGAAGACATCTATGGAACTTAAGTCTCCGGTAGGAGGTGGCAGTCTAGAAATTTTATTTTTAAGGTCCGTGAAGGCACCAATGTATTCGGGTTCACCTCATCAAGATGATATAGCAACCTCACGCCTTGTAAAAGGTTATTGGGTATTCCCAAGTTGTCACACTCCTTTCTATCCTCCCTAAGGAAGTGCTCTTTTCATTTCAAACGTCTGATGAATAGATGCAGGACTTTTATTATTTCAAATTTGTCAAAATCAGTGGTGTGGATAAAACTTAAACCTTTACTCAGTACGCAGATTTCATCAGTAGTGAGGGGCATTGATGATAGATTGATGACCTGTGTTATTAAATGGGATTCCGCTGGTTGGATCGGCTCCTGAGCAGGTAGTTCAGCTCTAAAAAACTCCCTCTCTGCGGGGTTCTCCTGTTATTTCCTCTCCCCTGATATCTACCCCTTCCTTTTAATTTTCCCTTTTGGGTTTTCGATTTTGTATCAGTATGTGAGACCTCTGTTTCAGAGTAGGATAAGTCTATCTCAGGAATATAATTCTGTCTGGTAAGCGCCACTGAATATTCCTTGTTTTCCCTGAATTCTTCAAGGTAATAAAGAACTTGTGTTTACACTCTTTTAGGTGGTATTGGTACCTTTCTACCTTGTTCTGTAACTGTGTTTCTTTTTTTGCGAAGTCCAGTTCTGACGAGAATTTTTTAGTTACCTTTATTTGCTCCTTAAGAGCTTCCTTTTTATGGTGCCAGTAGGGAATAATTGACACTTCCTTCCTCGTTTTTCCCAAATAGTGAAGGCTGGTGGTATCACCCTACTAGGCTAGCACATGTAGGGTATCCATGCATGTGTATCTGTATCATTTTTTGACCATAATGGTAAGCTGAGGTTCCAATCTCGTTCTTGATCTACACCATCCTTACGTAAGTAATACACACTGTACATAACGGTAAAATATCTTTGCCCAATCATTTTCTTGTTCTATACCGCAACCTCTGAGATCATCTGCCTCTTTAGAGTACCACTGTGTGTTTATAAAAATATCAGAGTATATCCCATTTGTTTACAGTGATCCGTGACCATGTGTCTTCTTGGGGGATTGAAGGAGCAATAAAAAATATGTGTCCCTTAATGTGGATCTCCATTTTCCAGCTGCAACCCATATAGCAGGGCATGCGTCTGAAGTATACCTGTTTATGCCACATGGCAACATGCCTGATGAGCAGCATACAGGAGGTTACAACCCTCTTATATGGTATCTTCGAGACTGGGAGGCAAGGACGAGGAGTGTGACACCTGGACACTGTCACCATGGGGCGGCGCCTTAGGCGTCGCTTCCGGAACCAGTGAGTTTCAGCAGCCATGTCCTGCGTTCCATAGACCGGAAGTGAGGTCTTCTGACCGGAAATGCGTCACACGCTGTGGACGAAGCCACCGCAGCGAAGTGTTGCTTTAAAATGGAAACAGTGTGGTGAGTGCCTATACTGCAGCATTGAGCAAGTTATCCCACAAACGTGTCTGTAACGATATTACTGTGGTACACGATCGGAATAAGTTCCTCCCCTGATGAATCAATGTGTTTGAGGAAATGCGTAGGGAGAATAGAGGAAAAAGGGATCAACACCTATGAATGAACTAGGGAACCAGCATAGTATATCCTCAACTTGGGTGAGATTTTTCCCTTTTTTTCCTACGGTTGGTGAATAATTACAGGTGTGCACACACTTACACCAATACCGCATTATTGTGCATACAGGGTGACAGTGGTATGTTGAGATCATAGCCCTATGTCACTGCATGTACAGTATGTACCTGCATCTATAAGAGTGTTATCCCCCCTTTACCAAAGTGGACAGGTTTATAGATGATGTCTGACTGATATATGCTAATTATTGTCATCCTACCTAAATACCTGAGAAAAGGCATAATATGCTCCACAGTTGAAGAAAAGGACTGGGGGTTCCACTAGTAACCACTTGAATGCTCACCTAGTTTGAATGAGCATTGCCATTTCTGCACTAAGGTACATATAAAAACTGTTCAATAGTATATGAGGATATGAGCATTTATTGTACAGTTTGTGGCCACCCCTAGCTGGTCACTAAATTGTTATTTGTACCTGCTGTGTGTTTGGCTGCATGTCCAGTGACAATTGGTTTTGGAATACTGGCACTATTCTAATCACCTACTGGTCACTGAGGTGACCTACCTCATCTCTGTTGATATTTGTTATTGGCGTTTTTGGATGATTTTTATTGAGTTTTTTTAATCAATTCTAATAAAAAGGTATTTTTAATTAGACCAATTGCAGCTTTTCTTGACTTAAATCTGTTTGGGCATCTACCCCTTGCTTTTTTGACTATATTTTATGCATCATAGATACAGTCATTACATTAGTAGACACATAATTACCGCCCTTGTATTTCAGTTTGCTTCATATTGTGGCAGCCGTGGATCATAAAAATGAGAACTGACATATACAATTACCTGAGTGCTAGAAAATAAAGACACAAGGAGACAGAGCATTAATTTTAAACATTTTATTAAATAAAATGTTTACCCCTACCTAAAGCCAATGATCCAGAAGAAGGCAAAAAACCTGGACACGTTCAGCCAATGTGTGTCACAGGGAAAAAATTCCTTCTTGACCCCGAGAAAAGGCGATCAGTTCAAGAACCCTGGACCAAGGCCATACTACAACTAACTAACTGATATATAGAGCAATGACTCGTTTCCGGAGAGCAGATCTTCTTTGTCCTGGTAACACGCCTCACCTCTCCTTATCAGATCGGACTCTGAGCTTATAGCTTGTCTACGTTGATCTCCCCTGTAAAAATACAGAACACTACCCCCCACAAACACTACAACCCACAAACACTACACCCCACAAACACTACACCCCACAAACACTACACCCCACAAACACTACACCCCACAAACACTAGCCCTTCGGATACAGACATAGGGCAGTTATATCATATCAGGTCCCTTATACAATTAGGTTAGACAGCAGACACCTATGTAATATGATGTCATGATGTACTGATTCCAGAATTAGATCTACATAATCAGTAAATAATGACCCCATAAGACAACAAATATTATCTACAGACATATTAAATGATTAACACTAAATAATCCCGTGGCTCTTGTTAGATTCTTCAGTCTTCCTTCCTGGATCCAGATATTTTTCCTGGTAAGAAAAAAATAATATGAGACAGATCAGGCAAAGACCCATAGAAAATCAGTCATATATATATTGTACTTTATGCCCTCTTTTCTTTGCATTTTTACATTTTGATGTAGATACTTAAAAATGGTGTAATAAATTTTAATTAAAAAAAAATTGTGTAAAATGCACATATATATATATATATGTAAAATAAAGAGTAAAATAAATAAATATACAGTATGTCCCCCAATGTATGTACACCAACCTCTCTCCCATGTGGGGGAATAAGGGTAGATTTTTTTTGCTCCAAAAATCTGAAATTAAAGTGACAGAACCACCACCAGCAATCTGTGCCAGCCACAGATACCACTGGAACTGTCACTGACCAAAGTAGCTTCTGTAGTGTCTCCATCCGAGGTGCCATCTTGTTACTGACCTCTGTGATAGCCCCAGGGATGTCCCCATGTTTGCTGCATAGAACTCTCAGTGTCCAACATTCCGCTGTGTGACCTCACAAAGAACCTTCATCACCCAAGTCTAGAGATTCTGCCAGCAAGGACTGGAGAAAGCTAGAACCTTACAGCCACAATCTGTAGACTTGGAGGATCGATGTCCATGTTGGCGCTAAGTTCACTAACTTAAATCCCTGTAAAGTTTCTCATTTACCTGTATCCTCAATCCAGGAACTTCCAATCTCCTCGTCTCATCTCCTGAAATGAGAATCTGTGTCCTCGATCCTGGATCCTCTGCTCTCCTTGTCTTCATCTCTTGAAATGATTATTTGCCCCCTGAACACCCATTTATATAGACCCACAGTCATTGTAACATCATGCTGTGAGGTAACAATGGCCTCCTGGATTTGATGATGTCACATATGACCATGAATGATATCTCCATAGGTATTAATTAATATTTATAACAAGTAGTAATAATATGGCAGATCACATTGGTTAGCATCAAGGCTGGAGGAGCAGGACGAATAAGGAAAAGTTCCCAAAAGTAAAATGCATTTACTGTGACTGAAAAAAATAAATAACTTTATATTACTTCAAATTTAATTAAATGCTAGGCTCTATGACAACACTACACTGTTACCATAGGAACAAAGACCTATAGCCAATAGCAACCAGTCCAATTCCAGCTTTAGTGTATTTAAGGCCTGAAATCAAGAACATTGAGTGTTTTGTTTGCTGGTGATACATCTAGCAATGGACAAATGACAGGTAAGAGCAGGAATCATTGTCTATGAGAGAAACCATTCCCATTGTTACACATTTTCACACATTTTGTAGGTGCAGGAACTATGGACATTCCAGTTTTTGTGAAACAACAACTCCCAGCATTCACAGGATAAATATGAACAAAAGTTCAAGAATTGCTTTTTATTTTTTCCATGACATTCGCCGTGCGGTATAAGCAGGGCCGGCTCCAGGTTTTCGTGAGCCCTGGGCGAAAGAGTCTCAGTGGGCCCCTTTAAGACATACCACGATTCATGACACACAGATGCCACAGAAAAATATATATATATAATACAATGCAGAAGATTTCACTTCTTACATTACATGACCGATATCTATTGTAAATTCTACAATAGCTCAGAAACCAGCGAATCGCTGCATACAGAATACTGGCCCCCATAAAATGCTCCATACAGGATATTGGCCCCCATATAACGCTCCATACAGGATACTGTCCCCCTTATTACAATCCTACAGGATACTGGCTCCCATATAACGCTCCATACAGGATACAGTCCCCATATAACGCTCCATACAGAATACTGGCCCCCATATAACGCTCCATGCAGGATGTGCCCCCATATAATGCTCCATGCAGGCTGTGCCCCCACATAATGCTCCATGCAGGCTGTTCCAACCACATAATACCTCATGCAAGCTGTTCCCACCACATAATGCCCCATGCAGGATGTCACCCCTCTTATAATGTCCTATGCAGGATGTCACCCCGCTTATAATGCCCCATTCATTATGTCACCCCCCCTTATATTGCCCCATGCAGGATGTCACCCTCGCTTATAATGCCCCATACATTATGTCACCACCCCCATATAATGCCCTATGCAGGATGTCACTTCCCCCATATAATGCCCCATGCAGTATGTCACTCCCCCCATATAATGCCCCATGAAGGATGTTACTTCCCCCCCTTTGAATGCCCCATGCAGGATGTCACCTCTCCCCCCTCTTATAATGCCCCATGCAGGATGTCACCCCCCCCTCCCTTATAATGCCCCATGCAGGGTGTCACTCACCCACCTTATAATGCCCCATGCAGGATGTCACAGCATCCCCCCTTTTAATTCCCCATGCAGGATGTCACCCCCCCTTATACTGCCCCATGCAGGATGTCATCCCCCCTTCCTTATAATGCCCCATGCAGGATGTCACACCCCCCTCCCTTGTAATGGCCCATGCCTCCATACATTAAAAAAAAATAATCAAATACTCACCTCACTTCTTCTCACCTGCTGCCGCTGCTCTGGACTCCAGCGTCGCCGGCATCTTCCCACTCTGCGCTGTGACGGCTCAGGAAAGAGCGCGGTGAAAAGATGTCACCGCACCCTCTGACCTGAGACATCACAGTGCAGCAGCCGCGAAGAGACTGGAGCGGCCGCGGAGGAACGGGGAGAGATAAGTGATAAGCCGCAGGCTGTAGGGGCCCTGAGGCCCTGAGCAAGCGGGGGAGGAGCGGGTGCTGACACCGCTCTCCTCCTCTCACAGGTCCCATAGCGCGGCACGGTGCTAGACGGCGAGTGGGCCCCCCCCGCCTGCTCAGGGCCCCGGCACTTGCCCGTGTGCGCCAGGTGCTGACGCCAGCCCAGGGTATAAGTGATATGATGACTTTATTCTGTAGGTCAGTTCGATTACAGCGATACCAGATTAATATAAGATTTTTAATGTTTTCCTCCTTTTGCACAATTAAAACATTTATTTTAGGGTACATAATATTTTATTGAACCCTTTTTATTCAGCAGTATGCATAACATAGCGCCATACACTCGTCCTACTATTCTGGATCAACATTGGACCAATTTTTTATACGTTAGTATGACTCCAGCCGTTTCCAAACTGATAGTCCTATAAGAGATCACTTTATTGAGCTCTGTCCAGTTTGCCTTATATACCGTATTTTTTGAACCATAAGACGCACTTTTTCCCCCCAATTTATGGGGGTGCGTCTTATGGTCCAAATGTACTGTTTTGTGATGTGGAGGCGGCTGGGGTTGCGGCAGCGTCGGGGGCTGCAGCAGCTGGGGCGGCGATGGAATGGTGTTACCTAGTAAGGAGCGGCGGCAGCAGCATGTTTGTGGGCTCAGCCATGAATTCACTATGTCCACACTAGCTATCAGGAGGTGGGCGGTCTCAGGTCCAGATCGCGCGCTGCAATGATGTTACAAAGAGGCAGGGCCGGGGCAACACAGAACAGCACAGCGCGCAGTCATTACCGACCCTGCCTCTTCGTAACGTCACTGCAGCGCTTGATCAGGATGAGAGACCGCCCACCTCCTGATTTCGAGCACGGCCATAGTGAATTCATGGCTTTGCCCACAAACATTCTGCTGCCGCCGCTCATTACTGGGTAAAATCGCTCCTTCGCCACCACAGTCCCCTCCGCTGCCACAGCCCCCTCCGCTGCCACAGCCCCCTGCCGCCACAGCCCCCTGCCGCCACAGCCCCCTCCGCTGCCACAGCCACAGCCCCATCCGCTCATACAGCCACAGCCCCCTCCGCTGTCACAGCCCCAGCCCCCTGCTGCCACAGCCCCCTCCTGCCACAGCCCCTTTCAGCCCCAGCCGCCTTCCTCTGCCACAGCCCCAGCCCCCTCCTGCCACAGCCCCCTCCGCCGCCACAGCCCCCTCCACTGCCCCAGCCACCTCCGCTGCCACAGCCCCAGCCGCCTCCGCTGCCCCAGCCCCAGCTGCCTTCACTGCCCCAGCCACAGCCCCCTCCGCCGCTGCAGCCCCAGCTCCCTCCACCTCCGCTGCCACAGCCCCAGCCGCCTACGTTGCCAAAGCCGCCTACACTGCCACAGCCCCCTCTGCAGCCCTGGCTCCCTCCGCCTCCGCTGTCACAGCCCCAGCCGCCTCCGCAGCCGCAGCCGCCTTCGCTGCCGCAGCCCCAGCCACCTCCGCTGCCACAGCCCCAGCCCCCTCTGCAGCCCCAACCGCCTCCGCCCGCTGCCACAGCCCCAGCCACCTCAGCTGCCACAGCTCCCTCCGCAGCCCCAGCCGCCTCCGCTGCCACAGCCCCAGCCCCCTCCTGCCACAGCCCCCTCCGCCGCCACAGCCCCCTCCGCTGCCCCAGCCACCTCCGCTGCCACAGCCCCAGCCGCCTCCGCTGCCCCAGCCCCAGCTGCCTTCACTGCCCCAGCCACAGCCCCCTCCGCCGCTGCAGCCCCAGCTCCCTCCACCTCCGCTGCCACAGCCCCAGCCGCCTACGTTGCCAAAGCCGCCTACACTGCCACAGCCCCCTCTGCAGCCCTGGCTCCCTCCGCCTCCGCTGTCACAGCCCCAGCCGCCTCCGCAGCCCCAGCCGCCTTCGCTGCCACAGCCCCAGCCACCTCCGCTGCCACAGACCCAGCCCTCGCTGCAGCCCCAACCGCCTCCGCCCGCTGCCACAGCCCCAGCCACCTCTGCTGCCGCAGCCCCCAGCCAGTGTGATCCCGCTTCTTGCCTATCGTGGGTCCAGAATGAGAGGCAAGCATTATGACGTAGAAGTAAAATATAAAGTAAAGTGAAAAAGCACATGACATAAAACATTGTACTACTCCTGTGGTGAACTATAACTCCCAGCATGCCATAAGAGCTGAAGGACTTGCTGGAAGTTATAGTTCTCCTCAGAGCAACCACATGACAAATATGTGGTGAACTATAACTCCCAGCATGGCAAAAGAGCTGTAGGACATGCTGCGAGTTATAGTGCCCCTCAAAGTCAACCACAATACCTGTGGGATCTTAAAGAGGACATACCATACATGGCTGAATACAGCCAATACATGATACAAGCAACCAGTGGATCGAGCAGCATACTGGCTGTATGACTTCAGCCACATTTGTTTTTCGGCGTTTCTTCCTGCGTGTGTGTACAGTTAGACCACTCAGTCATTGACAGCAGGAGAGGAGAAGCCAAAGGACGGTATGTTTTCCTCTGCCGCAGCATTTCAGACGGAAGACTGAAACATACCATATCAGCCTTACGTCGTACATCCGGTGTCTGATACATTCCGCCTGATCCACGGGCAGCATGCATCAGCTATCGCAATCCATGGGCAGAATGCTTCAAAAGGTTTTTCTCCACTATTTTCCACCTCTAAAACCTTGGTGCGTCTTATGGTCCGGTGCGTCTTATAGTCCGAAAAATACGGAGCTTCCTGCTGACATCAACTGACCTGTATGAGAATGTTCGGACAGGTCTGGGCATGTACGTTGGAATATTTCCAATATATAATGCATTAATATTATAAGTGAATAGGCTTTGCATGTATAACTTAAAATATAAACGTGTCAGGTAAATTCGGAGTTCATGTTTGGAATCAGCGCATTCAATTTAGTGTAAATCACAATAAATCAAAATATTTTTCTCTTAGTAGCAAAATCATTGTTGACATGCACTTACTTTTCTAATGTGGTCACTAACCATTAATACAATAACCTTAGCAATCCAGATAATAGATTATCTGCTTGAAGATGGGGTGCCTAAAAGTTTAAAGAAACTCCAGAAGGAGATCAACTTGCCTCATTATCTTTTTACGGATACCTACAACTTAGGCACACATAATGGACCCAGTCAACCACGACAAAGGATGTTAATACACAATCACTTTATCACAGATATGATCATATCTGTGAACCACACACATGGTTTAATTTCTACTAAATGTTAACAACTTCTGTGACCTTGCATAGATGAGAACCCTCTGACAGTTAAAGGTTTATTCTCATCTCCAAGATCCTACCTCAATATGTATTAGGTGTAATAATAATATTAGCGAATTCCTCCAATTATAAATGTAGTATAGTTCTTCTGATTCACTATGTTGCTTACCCCATGCACAGATCATTGCAACATCTTAGGTATCCATGTGTCACGCAAGATGTGGGAAAAACTTACTGCATCACAAAGGCAAGAAGGAAAGGAAGTCCAGATTCTAGGGAAAGGGGGGAAGTGGAGACCTCCTAGGTTGATCTAGCATCACCCTGTCTTCCCTAACGTCCTTGTATTGGCTCTTCACCAATCGCCGCACATGTGCCTTGCCCTGTCTTTCCCTGGCATATGGCTAACGCTAGGGAAGGGAGGAAATGAGCACTAGTTGATCTCAATTAAACACTATAGACAACAGAAGTAGACAAACAGGGGGAAATTACTTAGCTTTAGACGAACTCCAGACAAATGCGCACACGTTCTCAAGCTCCAAACAGCAAGAAGTACTGCTCTTGCTAAAGCCTTCACAAGTTGTAATGAATACACAGCAGATATTTATACAACCAGGCAGGGTGTTAATTAGCGAGAGGAAGGTAGCTGCTGGGTCCTAGAGACAGAGTCTAAGAAAATGTCTGTAAAGCCAAACAGGAGGAGAGCGGACCCTTCCCGCGAGGGCTCACAATCTACAAAGGATAGGTGAGCATACAGTAGATGAGGGAAGAGCTGGTCATGCAGCGGTATGGTGCAAAGAAGGTTACTGCAGGTTGTAGGCTTGTCGGAAGAGGTGGGACTTCAGGTTCCTTTTGAAGGTTTCCTTGGTAGGCAAGAGTCTTTTATGATTGGAGGTGTTGGTCTGCTTCTTTCAACAAAATGTACTTTTCAGGTTATCCCCCCTGTACCCTCCCTTATCTTCCCGTCTTTTGAGGCCCACACAGTCAGATTCTACCGGCCCTTCTCCCTGCGAGTGGCGGTTGTCTATCGCCCTCCAGGTCCCCCCCGTCAATTCCTGGATCACTTTGCTGCCTGGCTTCCAAATTTTCTATCCTGCGACATCCCCACGATAATCATGGGAGACTTTAACATCCCAATTGGCGATCCTCTTTCCCCATCTGCCGCTCATCTTTTATCCCTAACCTCCTCCTTCGGCCTTTCACAGCTTGCTAATTCTCCTACACATGAGGATGGGAACACATTGGACCTGATCTTCTTCCGGCTTTGCTCAGTACATGACTTTACTAACTCTCCCCTTCCACTCTCTGACCATAATCTTCTTTCATTCTCTGTCAAGAACTGTGACTCTACTCAAGACACTCCCACCGTCCACACTTATAGAAATTTATGCGCCATTAACACCCAGAAATTTATAAAAAGGTTGCAATTATCATTGGCCCCAATCTCCTCCCTCTCATGTCCCGACTCTGCATTGAAGCATTATAACAAAATAATACTATGCGCCCTGGATGAAGCCGCACCTCCTACACAAAGAAAAATTTGGCATAGACGGCGACAACCCTGGCACACGCCTCAAACACGTCTTCTCCAGAGGTACTCCAGGTGTGCTGAACGGCTGTGGAGAAAATCAAATCTGTCCGAAGATTTCCTCCACTATAAATTTATGCTGAAAACATATAACTCTGCCCTTCACCTCTCCAAACAAACCTACTTTAACAACCTCATAATCTCACTTTCCAATAATCCTAAACGACTCTTTGACACGTTTCATTCTCTCCTTAATCAAACAACACAGGCCCCGACCACCGACCTCAGCGCTGACGATCTGGCCATTTATTTCAAAGAAAAAATTGACCATATCCGACAGGAAATTTTCTCCCAATCCCCAAATGTTATGCATGCTCTCCCCCGCCACATTGTATCTTGCTCATTTTCTGACTTCGAACCAGTCACGGAAGATGAAGTGATCAGGCTCCTTGCATCTTCTCGCCCTACCACCTGCACCTGTGACCCTATTCCCTCACATCTCCTTCAGTCCCTTGCTCCAGCTGTCACCACTCACCTAACTAAAATTTTCAACCTTTCCCTCTCATCTGTTATCTTTCCCTCTTCTTTTAAACACGCCAGTGTGACACCCCAGGGGTCTGGTTGTCACAGTGATAGAGATATTACGTCTGAGAGCAGGTGGGAGGTCCTTTGGTCAGGGATCCTGTGCATGCCACACCTCCTGCCCAGCCTTGGGAGGGGAAGAACTTCCCCTGTATAAACCCGGGGCTGAGGCAGGGTTAGTGAGTCCAGGAAGAGTAGAGACAAGAGCAGCATAGGAAGCAGCAGAGTCACAAGGAGTCAGGGGCTGGCAGCTAAAGAGCTCGCCCTGACTAAGAAGATTCTTTACCGGACCCGGAGTCCGAGGCTGTGGGGACTAACTTCTACCCAGCAGCAGAATCCGTCAGGCAGGGGATTTCAGGTCCCCTGGCCCAGAAGCCCGAAGGCCCGGTCGCACGCGTGGGACCAGCACCGCCATCGTGGAGCGGAAGCCATTAGAAGGCCCCGAGTCACCGGCCATACGGGTGAGCACCACACGGTACACTCAGGGACGTGGGCTACTTACATCAGCTTCTAGCAAGGTAGCCAGAAGAGTACAGTCAGCTTGGGAGGCCTACAACTACGCCTGGCCAGGGGAGATCCCATCTGCTCAAGGACTGACCAGGCCCCGTTCGCTAGCAAGTACTCCGGGAGGGTCTATCGTTGTTACCAGTAAAGACCCTGAACGCTACCATACCGTCTCTGAGTGGTTCCTGCTACCCCCATCATCCACGTCGGCTGCCCTGAGGCCATACCCCTCCCGTTGGGGGTTATACTATCACGCTGCACCATCCTTCCACCGGCCTCAGCGGTCTGCCCTGCAGCAGCAGCCCCCTGGCTGCATTCAACGGGTGGCGTAGTCATCAACCATTTTCTACCGCTAACAGACTGCCGTCCAGTTTGACTCCCTGGGCACGGACCGGGTCACCGCCACGAGACTACAACCCTAAACAGATCCGGCTCCGGGTAAGCTCCCGCGTGCGCAACGCAGCGCGACACAGGCCCAGGGGCGCGTCAACTTTGGCGTAGTCGGCAGGATCACGTGCCCGCAACCACCGGGTACTGCGTGCCTGAAAAGCAAAGACTGTTCAAACTTACCAGTGGTGAAGATTCCCGCCATCGGTGAAGATTCCCGCCATCCGGCGCCATCTTCAGCCTTCTTCCCGCCATCGGTGAAGTTTCCCGCCATCCGGCGCCATCTTCAGCCTTCTTCCCGCCATCCGTGGAGTTTTCCCGCCATTGGACGCCATCTTGAGGACGCCGCGCGGGAAGAAGAGGGGCGTGGACTCCGAAAGCGCGCGAGAACTGAAGCCCCGCCTCACGTCCGGACGTTGCGTAAGGTCCTGGAAGGAGCCCAGCAGACGCCGACGTCACAGGAGCGCGACGGAAGGTCCTCAACCCTGACGATCCACTGCGGAGCCGCGGCCTACGGAACAGGATCATCGCAAGGTAGGCCACGGTCCACTAGGGGGGAGGAAGATGTCGGATACGGAGGAGAGCTCCACTGCCTCAACCCCCGCCAGCGCTACCGCTGTTGCAGTTATGCCCTTCACCATGCCCTATATCCCGGGAGCAGCTTGGCTACCCCAGTACTCAGGGGAGTCACATACCCTGCATGACTTTAGAGAAAAGCTGGATAGCCTCTTCCAGGTGTACCCCCTCACAGAAGAGCAAAAAGTGAGCATCCTGGTGGCCCAACTAACTGGGGCAGCCAAAAGGGAAGTAAAATCCTGGCCACCTGGGAGGAAGACTGTCGCAGGGATACTAACCCGGCTGAAGGACACCTTTGATACCCGCACCTCAGCCGAGATTAAACTTAGATTCTACGGGTGCAAGCAGCGAGCGCATGAGAGTATAAGGGACTATGCACTCAACCTACAAGAGGCCCTGAGGGCCATTAAGCAGACCGACCCTAATGGAGTGGGAAACGAGGACAGGCTGTTGACCGAACAATTTATAGAGGGTTTATATTGCAATGCCCACCGCACCCAGTTGCGGGCAATGGCCTTACAGGACCCTCATCTAGAATTTGCACAGTTCAAGGACAGAGCCATCCGGGTGCTCCGAGAACCGGCACCAGGTGGCGTTGTGACCCACAGACGCCCCACTACCACTTACTACCAGGAGGCGGCGCCCTTGTCAGCAGGGCCTGTGGGAGCTGATGCGCAGGCTTTGGACAATGACCCGGCTCCAGACCTACACCATCAGGTCCAAGAGCTAGCTAAAAGCGTTGCTGCGCTAACCCGAACTGTGCAGTCTTTACAGGTTTCCACTCCAGGGAAGATCCAGCTGGCATCCGGACCGGAGGACATCCCGTGGCGTCGACCAAGGAGGACCCCACCGGCCAGAGGAAGACCCAGTGACCGATACAGCGAGGACGGACGACCCATCTGCCGCCGCTGCAATCAACCCGGACATATGGAAAGGTACTGTTCTTTAAACGGGCACAACCTGGGGTAGAGGGCCAACCCCCAGGAAAAAGATCACCAGGCCCATCGAACTGGCGCGACAGATATGTGGGAGGACGTCCAGTCTTGCCTGTGGTACTGGATGGCATTCCCATGAGTGCCCTACTGGACACCGGGTCACAGGTCACCACCATCCCGTACGTGCTCTTCAAGCAGTACTGGAATGACTCGGATATTACCCGCTACCCTGACGACGACTTGAGTATCATCGCCAGCAATGGTCAGCCCGTGCCACAGATCGGATTTAAAGAGGTGACCATCAAAATTGGTAGAGTCGAACTGGCCGCACAGGGACTGATCATTGTAGATATTGACAAACATGAGAGTCACCCAAAAATAACTCTAGGAACTAATGTAATTGAAAATTGTCTTGCAGAGGTGATTTTCCTTTTACAGCAGGTTGCCAAGAATGCCAGCTCCGGCGAGCAGCGGGTGCTCCAGAAAGAGATCCGGGCACTGATGCAACGGCAACAAGTGGAACTCTCCGGCGGTGAGATTGGTAGCGTAAGAATGTGTGACCCTTTTCCTATTGCCATGCCCCCAAAAAGTGAAATGATGATTTGGTGCCGGGCAGCTATTGGTCTGAGAGGTAGAGATTACCAGGCAATGGTAGAACCAGTTTACTCAGACAGTAGGCCCACCATTTTGACAGCACGGGGGGTGGTCAATGTACGCCATGGGAGGGTGCCCGTTCGCATAATAAATATCGGGGAGAGGGAAGTGTACCTGCCCCGGTATGCCACGCTAGCCAAATTATATACCACTAATCAAAATTCTATACAATCTGTGGAACCCTTGCCTCCATCTCACCCGGAGGAAGGTAACGGCTCTAAGAAAGACATGGAGGACTGGTGTCAGCAACTACATCTGGGTACTGACTCCACTCCCTCACACCAGAAACAAGGAGTCTATCGGGTGGTTCAAGAGTATGAGAGAGTGTTTAGTAAACACCCGTTAGACTTCGGGCGAGTCAAGGGGGTAGAACACCGCATCCCCACGGGAGATCATCCTCCCATAAAAGAGAGGTATCGACCCGTACCCCCTGCACATTACCAACACGCCAAGGGGATGCTTAGAGACATGAAGGAGGCTGGGGTAATCCGGGATAGCTGTAGCCCCTGGGCAGCCCCACTAGTTTTAGTCAAAAAGAAAGACAACACCATGAGGATGTGTGTAGATTACCGGAAAATCAACCGTATCACACACAAGGATGCGTACCCCTTACCAAGGATAGAGGAGTCATTGGCTGCTTTAAGATCTGCTAACTTCTTCTCTACCTTGGATCTCACTAGCGGGTACTGGCAGGTTCCTGTAGCAGAGGCGGACCGGGAGAAGACCGCATTCACCACCCCGATGGGACTTAGCGAGTTCACCTGCATGCCGTTCGGACTCTGCAACGCCCCAGGAACCTTCCAACGATTAATGGAGTGCTGTCTGGGCCACAGAAACTTCGAGACGGTCCTGTTGTACCTGGACGATGTCATCGTATACTCCAAAACGTATGAGGACCACCTGAAACACCTGGCGGAGGTGTTCGAAGCTCTGGCGAGTTACGGCCTAAAGGTGAAACCCTCCAAGTGTCACCTCCTGAAACCAAAGGTGCAATACCTGGGACACATGGTGAGCGCTGACGGAGTGGCTCCCGACCCCGATAAGATCACCGCAATCAAAGGATGGCCAAGCCCTTCCAGCGTAAAAGAAGTGCGGCAGTTCCTAGGGTTGGTAGGCTACTACCGAAGGTTTATTCCCGGTTTCACCAAAAAGGCGGCGCCTATGCAGGACCTCCTGATAGGCCAGTCCCGGAAGGCCAAGAACCAGAAGCCGCCCTTCAAATGGGAAGAGCTAGAGGAAGAGTTCTTCCGCCAGCTGAAGATGGCCCTCACGGGGGATGAAATCTTGGCGTATCCGGACTATAGCCAGCCCTTCATCCTCTACACCGACGCCAGTAACGTCGGGCTAGGAGCCGTACTGTCCCAGATTCAGCAGGGGAAAGAGCGAGTAATCGCCTATGCCAGCCGAAAACTGCGACCCACCGAAAGGAATCCCGAGAATTATAGCTCATTTAAGCTAGAGTTCCTGGCCGTGGTATGGGCAGTCACCGAGCGCTTTAAGCATTACCTCGCTTCTTCCCGGTTCACCGTATACACGGATAACAACCCGCTGACACACCTGGACACGGCAAGACTCGGTGCCCTGGAGCAGAGGTGGATGGCCCGTCTGTCCAACTACGAGTTCACAATTAAATACCGGGCAGGGCGCTCCAATACCAACGCGGACGCCCTGTCCAGGATGCCCAACCTGCCGGACGGAGGAGAAGATCCGGAGGGACTGGAAGAAGTTGAACTCCCTGCGTTCCACCGTCATGGGACTATCCAGTATTCCCACCGGGTAAGGAGTAAGCAGGCTGCTACGTTGAACCCCTTACCTCACTACAACTGGGCGGAAACGCAAGACAGCGACCCTGCCGTCCGACTGGTGAAGGAGATGCTGACTCGCCCGGAGGCTAGCCTGGAATCAGACGCTCCAGAGGAAGCCAAACAACTATGGGCAGAGAAGAGTCGACTGTTCCTTTACAAGGGGAAGTTGTGCCGCAGAATGGTTAACTCCAGGACGCATGAACTACTCTGGCAAGTAGTGGTGCCACGAAGAGACGCAGCCATGGTGATGGAGGCATACCACGACGGAGCTGGACACTTCGGGTGGAAAAAGCTGGAGTTCCTGCTGCGCGAGCGGTTCCACTGGGTAGGCATGAGGGGAACCATCGAGAAGTGGTGCAGAGACTGTGGCCCGTGCAATCTGAGAAGGAAGGACCGGGCCAGCCAGAAGACTCCCCTGCAGTCCATCGTCACCCGGCAACCGTTGGAACTGGTAGCCTTGGATCATGTAAAACTGACCCCCAGCAGAAGTGGCTACGTCTACGCGTTAACCATCGTGGATCATTACTCCCGGTTTCTGGTTGTCGTCCCCGTCAAGGACTTAACGGCTCGAACAGCAGCTAGAGCCTTCCAGCAGCACTTTTGCCGTCCACACGGGTACCCGGACCAAGTGCTGACGGACCAGGGACCTGCCTTTGAAGCGGAGGTCTTCCAGGAATTCTGCAATCTGTATGGCTGCCGGAAGATAAGGACGACACCCTACCATCCGCAAACTAATGGACTTTGTGAGAAAATGAACCAGGTGGTAATGGATCTTCTAAAAACGTTGCCCCTGGAAGAACGCAGTCTGTGGCCTGAGAAGTTGCCCGATCTGGTGGACCTATACAACCACATCCCGGTAGGTTCCACCAACTGTACCCCGGCTTACCTAATGAGGGCAAGACCTGGTAAGTTACCTGTTGACCTGGAAATGGGAGTCCTGACGCCCGAGGACACTTCACCAGAAACAGACTGGGACACAGAGAGGCAGCAGCAGTACCGGAAAGTACAGGAGAGCGTGGAGCGAAGTCTCTGTCAGGCTAGGGAAAGACAAGAGAAGACTTACAACCAGTATGCTCCCGCTGTTCCCCTGGTACCCGGAGAGCAGGTCTTGAAGAGGAAGAGACGGCTCCACAAGTTGGACGACCAGTGGGAGAAGGACCCGTACACCGTACTGCCCTCAAGCCACGAGAACCCGAAGGTCTGTACCATCAGTAAAGACGGAGGGGAAACCACAGCCATTGTATCCCGGGACCACCTGAAGAAGTGCCCCGAACAACTGAGGAACCCTGAGGAGGAACAGGAAGACCATCGACCCGTGGAAGAAAGGGAAGATATGGTTAGTACCGTGCTCGGGGACTTCCCTCGGTCTTGGACTCAAGTCAATGGTGCAGTTGTGGTACCCGTACTCACCTTCCTCCAACCATCATCCCAAGAACCTACGGAGCAACGGGTAGAGCTGGAAGAGCAGCCGGTCCAGGAGGCAGAAGACTCCACCCAAGCGGAACAGGAGAATCCACCCTCTGCTTATAGTGAGCCTGCCGTACCCCTAGTGAGACAAAGAGCCGGTAGACAGCTGCCCAGTTTACCCTTGACAGCTCCTACACCCTGTAGTTCAGGGCCAGACAGTCAGCTCCGTAGGTCCACTAGGGCCACTAGAGGCCAGTTACCCGCACGTTGGAGGATCTAAATGTTTAAGTTGTTTTACAATGTTTACCTGTTTATTGTTGCTTGTGTGTAATTTTGTGTTTCTAGTTGTTTTTAGGAGTCTTCGGTGGATTTACCGGGAATCCTTTGTATATAGTTGGAGCGTAACCCAGGATGGACTAGAGACTGTTAAGGACTCGGGGTAGGACAGACCCCTACCTGGTTACGTCTCCCTGTGTTGGTGAAATGGACACCTTTGCTTTTCTTCAAAGACTGCACCCGGTTGCGGACATCCGTGACCATCTTATTGTGTTTCCTTATTGTATTTTATTGTTCTTTGATATACCTTGTTATATTTTTCTAAAAAGTGTTTAGTCCCGGAGTACTAAATTTCACTAGGGGGGAGTGTGACACCCCAGGGGTCTGGTTGTCACAGTGATAGAGATATTACGTCTGAGAGCAGGTGGGAGGTCCTTTGGTCAGGGATCCTGTGCATGCCACACCTCCTGCCCAGCCTTGGGAGGGGAAGAACTTCCCCTGTATAAACCCGGGGCTGAGGCAGGGTTAGTGAGTCCAGGAAGAGTAGAGACAAGAGCAGCATAGGAAGCAGCAGAGTCACAAGGAGTCAGGGGCTGGCAGCTAAAGAGCTCGCCCTGACTAAGAAGATTCTTTACCGGACCCGGAGTCCGAGGCTGTGGGGACTAACTTCTACCCAGCAGCAGAATCCGTCAGGCAGGGGATTTCAGGTCCCCTGGCCCAGAAGCCCGAAGGCCCGGTCGCACGCGTGGGACCAGCACCGCCATCGTGGAGCGGAAGCCATTAGAAGGCCCCGAGTCACCGGCCATACGGGTGAGCACCACACGGTACACTCAGGGACGTGGGCTACTTACATCAGCTTCTAGCAAGGTAGCCAGAAGAGTACAGTCAGCTTGGGAGGCCTACAACTACGCCTGGCCAGGGGAGATCCCATCTGCTCAAGGACTGACCAGGCCCCGTTCGCTAGCAAGTACTCCGGGAGGGTCTATCGTTGTTACCAGTAAAGACCCTGAACGCTACCATACCGTCTCTGAGTGGTTCCTGCTACCCCCATCATCCACGTCGGCTGCCCTGAGGCCATACCCCTCCCGTTGGGGGTTATACTATCACGCTGCACCATCCTTCCACCGGCCTCAGCGGTCTGCCCTGCAGCAGCAGCCCCCTGGCTGCATTCAACGGGTGGCGTAGTCATCAACCATTTTCTACCGCTAACAGACTGCCGTCCAGTTTGACTCCCTGGGCACGGACCGGGTCACCGCCACGAGACTACAACCCTAAACAGATCCGGCTCCGGGTAAGCTCCCGCGTGCGCAACGCAGCGCGACACAGGCCCAGGGGCGCGTCACCAGCATACAACCATTACTTAAAAAACCATCCCTCGAACAGAACTGCACGGCCAACTACATACCAGTTTCCAATCTTCCCTTTATCTCTAAACTCCTGGAACGCCTTGTCCATTCCCGTCTAATCCGCTATCTCTCAGACAACTCTCTTCTTGACCCTTTACAATCTGGTTTCCGCTCTTTACATTCTACTGAAACTGCCCTCACTAAAGTCTCTAATGATCTACTAACAGCTAAATCTAATGGTCACTACTCCCTGCTGATTCTCCTGGATCTCTCTGCAGCATTCGACACTGTGGATCACCAGCTCCTCCTCACTATGCTCCGCACTATTGGCCTCAAGGACACGGTTCTCTCCTGGTTCTCCTCTTATCTCTCTGACCGCTCCTTCTCTGTGTCTTTTGCCGGCTCCTCCTCCTCCCTACTTCCTCTTACTGTCGGGGTTCCTCAAGGATCAGTCCTAGGCCCCCTTCTTTTCTCCTTATACACCGCTCCTATTGGACAAACAATCAGTAGATTCGGTTTTCAGTACCATCTCTATGCTGATGACTAGAGATGAGCGTTGTTCTACTCGAACTGTTCGCCAATCTCAAATTCGAGCTGTTTTGGGCGGTGTTCGAGCCGGTCGGCGAACACGAACAATTTGAGAAAAATTCAGCTGTTCGAGGTTATGTTCGATAACTGTTCGTGCACCAAAATCATAACTGGATTTTTTCTCAGTAATGATGAAAATTAATGTTAATACGCAGTTTGAGTGTACAGCGGGGCGGGGGGAGGGGCAGGGGATGGATCTCTGCAGGAACAATGAAGATCTCCATTTTTTTTTCTCTTTCCCGCATTTGCAGTGGGGAGGTGCAATCTGTCAGCCTATCAGCAGCGCACACACGGAGCGAAGTGCTTTTTTTCACACAAGCAAGGGCATGTGTGATTGGCAGTGTATGTCACATGTCCTTGCCCTATAAGACCAAGCCATTTTCCCCGTCGCCACCATTTTCTCACTGCTGCAGCTGCGTGTTAGACGGCACCGCTGTTGCTGTGTGCGCTATACCTTGTTAATTTCAAGCCAATTTTCGCACAAATATACAGATAGCTTGGGAGTAGGGAATAGTTGTGATTGCAGTCCTTTTAAGGACTAGGTTACAGCATTTCCTACGACTTTTATCAGGCAGGTCTGTGCTCTTAAATAGATAGATTGTGGGAGTAAAGACTAATTGTAATTGGAGTCCTTTTCAGGACTAGGTTACATCAGTTCCTATCAGTTTTTGCCAGGCAGGTCTGTGCCAGTGCTGTGCAAGTTTTTTTCACAGCATTTGGCTGAATCTAGCAAAGCTAATCCTTTTTGGCCTATTGCAGAGTGTGTTAGTCAGTGGAGTAGCCTATCTGTGTTGCAAGATATACCACCTGTGTATAGAATACCAATTTTTTTACTGCACCTAGTGAAGTAAAATCTTTTGGGCATAGCATCATTCTATTAGTCCATCTATACTGACCTCCATCAGGTTGCAAACTGAATATAATTTTTTTCTGCATCTAGCTCTGAAAAAATATTTGGGCTTCTAGCAGTGTGTGGGACTTGGTCTATTAGTCCATCTATACTGACCTCCATCAGGTTGCAAATTAAAAATAATTTTTTTCTTCATTTATCTCTGAAAAAATATTTGGGCTTCTAGCAGAGTGTGGGACTTGTTCTATTAGTCCATCTATACTGACCTCCATCAGGTTGCAAATTAAAAATAATTTTTTTCTGCATCTAGCTCTGAAAAAATATTTGGGCTTCTAGCAGTGTGTGGGACTTGGTCTATTAGTCCATCTATACTGACCTCCATCAGGTTGCAAATTAAAAATAATTATTTTCTGCATCTAGCTCTGAAAAAATATTTGGGCTTCTAGCAGTGTGTGCGACTTGGTCTATTAGTCCATCTATACTGACCTCCATCAGGTTGCAAATTGAATAAAAAAATTTTCTGCATCTAGCTCTGAAAAAATATTTGGGCTTCTAGCGGTGTGTGGGACTTGGTCTATTAGTCCATCTATACTGACCTCCATCAGGTTGCAAATTAAAAATAATTTTTTTCTGCATCTAGCTCTGAAAAAATATTTGGGCTTCTAGCAGTGTGTGGGACTTGGTCTATTAGTCCATCTATACTGACCTCCATCAGGTTGCAAATTAAAAATAATTTTTTTCTTCATTTAGCTCTGAAAAAATATTTGGGCTTCTAGCAGTGTGTGGGACTTGTTCTATTAGTCCTTCTATACTGACGTCCAGCAGGTTGCAAATTGAATATAATTTTTTTCTGCATCTAGCTCTGAAAAAATATTTGGGCTTCTAGCGGTGTGTGGGACTTGGTCTATTAGTCCATCTATACTGACCTCCATCAGGTTGCAAATTAAAAATAATTTTTTTCTGCATCTAGCTCTGAAAAAATATTTGGGCTTCTAGCAGTGTGTGGGACTTGGTCTATTAGTCCATCTATACTGACCTCCATCAGTTTGCAAATTAAAAATAATTTTTTTCTGCATCTAACCCAGCCAATAGTTTTGGCCTAATACCACAGTTTGGCCACTCAGCTCTGCTCGGTTACCATCCATTGTTTTTTTGTGCAAACAACTCCAGAGTTGTGAATTAGTTAACCACCAAAATGAGTGGAAAAAGGCCTGCTGCTGGTGGAAAGGGGAATAGGCGTGTTGGGAAGGGGAAAAAAGGTTGTGTCCGTGGGGTAGGTGCAGAAGAAAGACCATCTTCCAGCCAAACTAAAATGTCTACTTCTTTTAGCGGACAATGTGATAAGATCCCTTTCTTACGGCCACGCCAATCGCTACAAATTCCAGATGAGGCACAAAAACAGCAGGTGCTTCAACGGATATCAAGTGCTCCTTTAAGTGGGCTCTCCTCCACATCAACTTCAACATCACAAATACTCCAGTCCTCAAAGGTGTCACCCAAATCGCACTTGCTTCCTCACAGCTCCCAAATCTCCAGCTGCCCGTCTGAGTATGAGGTAGAACAGATGGTTGAGTCTGCAGAGCTGTTTACTCATACTATAGCCTGGGAATCAGAGGTCGACTCCAGTGCTTCTGTGAATCCAGACGAGGAAATGATCTGCACTGATGCCCAGAATCTTTATGAGTCGGATCCAGGAGTGGACGCAGAAGGTTCTGACCATAATGTAGACCCTCATTCCCAAACTGTAACTCCTGTTGGTGGAGACAATGAGGAAGACGATGATAAGACTCAAATACCTGATTGGAGCGACAACTTTAGTTTTTTGTCAGGGCAGGAACAGGTTGGCTCTGAGGACGACGGGTGTGATAACGCACAGGGTGATGATGATGAGGTCGGAGATCCCACTTACTGTCAACCCACAGTCAGCCAAGAGATGAGGTCAGCAGAGGAGGTGGAGGAAGATGCTAGTGACGACGAGGTCAGGTTGCGCCTTGCTGGACAGAGACGTAGTACTGGAAGCACGTCAACAACTGCATCCTCAAACACAACTCTGCCTCTCACCACAAGTCGTGGTGGCTCTTCAGGTCGCATGGGTGCTAAGCCTTGCATAGCCTGGGCATTTTTTCAGATCGATAAAGATGACCCAACTCGTGTTATCTGTAACATTTGTCAGCAAAAGCTAAGTAGAGGCCAAAAAATACATAGTTTGAGTACTTCATGCATGAACCGGCACATGGACATGAAGCATAAGTTGCAGTGGGAAGCTCAGTGTGCTACAATGCGGTCTAGCCGGCTGGGCCAACCACCGTCTGCCATATCTTGTGCATCCGCGGCCTCTTCATCCTCTGTGACTGGGGGGACAGCAGTCACACCTGTTTTGGGGCGCAGACCTGCCACCTCTTTACCCGCAACAGCCAGCGTGATTGGCAGGTCATCATTTTCTTTGGAGGTGGTAACACCAGCTGGTCTTGAGCGCTGTCCGACATCGATAGCACCACCTTTGGATCAAGGCAACCTAACATGTCCGTCTGCATCTTCCTCACAGACCGGCAGTTTGCTGGGGACACCCTTAACAACCCCGTCTAAGCACAATAGCCAGCCCTCGGTCCCTCAGATGTGGACAAGTAAAAGACCATTTCCTCCTAGCCATGAGAAAGCTAAGAGGTTGAATTTCACCATCTGCAAGCTCTTGGCTACAGAAATGCTGCCTTTCCGCCTGGTGGACACAGAGGATTTTCGAGACCTTATGTCCGTCGCAGTGCCCCAGTACCAGATGCCCAGTCGGCACTACTTCTCAAAGAAAGGTGTGCCTGCGCTCCACCAGCATGTCGCACACAACATCACCGCTTCTTTGAGAAACTCTGTGTGTGACAGGGTGCATTTCACCACAGACACTTGGACGAGTAGGCATGGACAGGGGCGTTACATGTCGCTGACTGGGCACTGGGTAACTATGGTGACAGCAGGACAAGGGGCTGCTGTCCAAGTCTTGCCGTCCCCACGAGTTGTGCGTCAATCCTCTTTATGTCAAAGTTCCTCCACTGCTTCTGCCTCCTCAACCTCCTCTCGGTCTTCCACCTGCACCCAAAGCCTGTCTGGTCATGCCACAAGCTTTCTAACTGCGCAGAAGGGATCCTGCACACCTCCTTACTATGCTGGCAGTAGGGCTCAACGTCATCAGGCGGTTTTTACATTGAAATGTCTGGGAAATGTGAGTCACACAGCTGAGGAGTTGTGGTCAGCTCTGGAGAACCAATTTCATGAATGGTTGTCTCCACTGGACCTGAAACCAGGGAAGGCCGTGTGCGACAATGCTGCAAACCTGGGTGCGGCCCTTCGCCGGGGCAATGTCACACACGTGCCTTGTATGGCTCACGTGTTGAACCTGGTTGTCCAGCAATTTTTAGCCCACTATCCCAGACTAGATGGCCTTCTGCAGAGGGCACGGTCGCTGTGTGCTCACTTCCGCCGTTCGCATCCCGCAGCTCAGCGACTTACATCTCTACAGAAGTCGTTGGGCCTGCCACTTCACCGGCTAAAATGCGATGTGCCTACCCGGTGGAATTCAACTCTGCACATGTTGCAGCGACTGTGGCAGCACCGACAAGCCCTGGTGCAATACGTTCTGACGTATAGCCTGGGCCAACGAGATTCAGAGGTGGGGCAAATCACGCTGGAGGAGTGGTCTCAGATCAGGGACCTATGCACCCTTCTGCACAGTTTTGAAATGGCGACGAAGATGTTTAGTGCTGACGATGCCATTATCAGCATGACTATTCCGGTGATTTACATGCTGGAGCACATGTTAAACAGAATTCGGAGTCAGGTGGTGGCACAAGAGGAGGTGGAGGAAGTAGAGGAGGAGGAGTTGTATGCGGAAGGGCTAACATCTGCAAGGTCCAGACGGTCGGCAGCACCAAGGCGGCAGGCATGTGAGGGTGGGGGAGATGATTTTACCAGGGCGCATGGTAGCAGCCAAACTAGTGAGGAAGGTGCAGGAGCCCAGGAAGAAGTGGAGGACGAACTGATGGAAGACTCATCAGATGAGGGAGACCTTGATCACATTTCTGTTGTGCGAGGTTGGGGGGAGAGGACAGAGGAAGGAAGCATGATTGTTACCTCGCCACCAACACAACAGGGACTTGGTGCTCCTGGATGCGCAACACACATGAGTGCCTTCTTGCTGCACTACCTGCAACATGACCCTCGAATTGTGAGAATTAGAAATAATCCTGACTACTGGGTTGCCACACTGTTAGATCCCCGGTACAAAAGTAAATTTGCAGAAATTATTCCTGCCATAGAAAGGGATGCACGCATGCAGGAGTATCAGCAGAGACTGTTGCAGAATCTTACATGTGCTTTTCCACAAAATACCAGTGGTGCACGTAGTGAATCTCACAGTTCCAACTTGCCAACCGTGGGACCGTCAAGTGTTCAGCACTCAAACCGTAACAGAACCACAGTATCTGCTGGTAACATCAATTTTGCGGAATCATTTCACCACTTTTTTAGCCCATCCTTTGCAAGGCCACAGGAGACAAGAAGTCTGACACATAGTCAACGCCTAGAGACGATGGTACAGGAGTATCTCCAAGTAAACATTGAAGCCACGACTGTGTCACTGGACCCTTGCTCTTTTTGGGCTTCCAATCTGGATAAATGGCCGGAGCTAGCCACTTACGCCTTGGAGATCTTGTCATGCCCCGCAGCCAGCGTTCTGTCTGAACGTGTGTTCAGCGCTGCTGGTGGTGTGCTGACAGATAAGCGCACGCGGCTCTCCACTGATAATGTAGACAGACTCACGTTCATAAAGATGAACAAATCATGGATCCGAAACGACTTTTCTACCCCTGTGTCATCCTGGGGAGAGTAAAAGCTTGATGATTGGTTAAAATCACCCTACCAACCGTTTTAAGCTTTGAAATTACTAATCATGTTTATCTGTATCTTGACTGGAAAATAATTTGGGCTTTGTAGCAGTGTGCAGCACTGATCCTATTAGGCCATCTATAATAAGCTTCACCAGATTTAAAATTAAAAATAATTTTTAGCTGCATCTAGCCCGGAAAATAATTTTGGGGCTCCGAGATGCGCAAGACACATAAGTGCCTTCTTGCTGCACTACCTGCAGCATGACCCTCATATTGTCAGAATTCGAAGTAATCATGACTACTGGGTTGCCACACTCTTAGATCCCCCAAACTTTTCGATCAACCTTTTCATTTTAATAAAGACCAAAAAAATGGTCATTTTTGAAATTATAAGCATTAGCAGGTTGTTAGAAACTGAAATCAAACAGTTTTCAACTCAAAACTTTATTCTAGGTGATGTTACATTTTCACATAGGACCCCTTGTTCGAAAGGAGCTTCTGAACTCTCTCGTCCATTGAATTTGTCAGGTTTTGGATGGTTTCTGCTTCAATTGTTTTGCATGAGGACAGAATACCCTCCCAGTGCGGTTGCTTAGATGTGAACTGCCTCCCGCCATCATAGACACTCCTTTTAATGATGCTCCAAAGGTTCTGAATGGGGTAGAGGTCAGGGGAGCATGGGGGTCACACCATAAGTTTGTCCCCTTTTATGCCCATATCAGCCAGAGATGCAGATGTTTTATGTGCAGCATGAGATGGTGCATTATCATGCAGAAAAATGATCTTGCTGTGAAATACACGGTTCTTCTTCTTGAACCATGGCAGGAAGTGCTGTTTGAGAAAATCCACATACATTATGGAGTTCATCTTTAGCGCCTTCAGGGATCCTAAAGGGGCCGACAATCTCTCTCCCCATGATTCCAGCCCAAAACATTACTCCACCTCCTCCTTGTTGGCGCTGTAGCCGTGTTTGCGTGGGGTGTCCATCAACCAGCCATCTTCCACTCCATTCATCTGGACCATCGAGCGCTGCACGGCACTCATCCGTGAACAAAACAGTTTTGAAATCAGTCTTCATGTAATGTTTGGCCCACTGGAGCCGTTTCTGCTTGTGTGAAGTGGATAGAGGAGGTCGACAGGATGGCGTATGCACAGCTGCAAACCTCTGAAGGACCCTGCATCTTGTTGTTCGGGGGACGTTGGAGGCACAAGCAGCTTCAAAAACTTGTCTGCTGCTATGACAAGGCTTTTTTGCCGCTGCTCTTTCAACCTGACGTAATTGCCTGTAGGAAAGAGTCCTCAATTTGCCCTTATCAGCACGCACACGTGTGTACTGTGAATCAGCTACATACTTCTTGATTGCCAAGACACTTCATCCTGATCATCGCACAATGTTGATTGTAGTCATGCCTTGACCTAAACACTCCACAATTTGTTGCTTCTCAGCAGCCGACACATCCTTTTTCTTTCCCATTTTGGCAGAAAATGTAGGCTGCTTAATAATGTGAGAGAGCCTTCTTAAGTAGTCTTGCCTTTCATTGGACACACCTGCCAAACTAATTAGCACAGGTGTCTGCAATTGCTTACAGTGATATAAAGAGCCCTGACACACATCACCATCAATGAGTTTAACTGACAAACAAACAAATTCTTCCCTTATCACTCCTAAACACTTTTTGCATAATAATTTGGAACGCGGTGTACATGTGCTTTTCCACAAAACACCAGTGGTTCACGTAGTGAATCTTACAGTTCTAACTTGCCAACCGTGGTCTGTATGGAATTGTTCAATAAAGGGCCCAAAATTAAGATAACATAGATGGGAGAGGTCTCTATGAATAGGAATTCCTAAGTATTTGATACCCTGTGAGGGCCAGGCAAAGGGAAAGTTGGACTGGATGGAATCCTATATGGATTTAGGGAGGGAGACATCGAGGGCCTCAGACTTCGCTGCATTGATTTTAAAATTTTACCATGTAACAAAGTGATCTATTTCAGCCATAACAGCAGGGATGGATATATGTGATTGAGTGATATATACTAGAACATCATCAGCAAATAGAGAGCACTTGTACTCGGTGCCTCCCACCTCAATCCACCTAATATTGGGGTTATGGCGAATTGATGAGAGCAGGTGCTCCGTCACTAGGATGTATAAGAGAGGGGACAGAGGACATCCCTGCCTTGTCCCATTGGTGATTGTGAAAGGTGATGAAAATGTTCTGACGCACCCCCTGGGCCTTGGGACACCCGGAGACGGACCCTTTTTGGTGGATGCTGGTGGTTGTAGTCTTCGTGGCGGCGATCCGGTTCCGTGGCTCAGGGCGGTCAAACCAGTGGCGGAACTATTTATGTGGTTTTGATGTTTAAATGTCCGACTACGCCACCCGTGGATTGCGGTCAGAGTGAACCGCCGCTACAGGGCAGACCGCTAAGGCTGGTGTTGTGGGTGCAGCAGAGCGTAGCATAACTCCCCACGGGAGGAGTATAGCCTCAGGGCAGTGTATGCGGAGGATGGGGGTGATGGTGCAGGGCAGCAGCAGTAACGACACGGAGTCAGTGATGCAGTTCAGGGCCTTTACTCACAGTTCTTATTATCCAGACCACGTCTGCAGGTAACGGCTGCCCACGTCGTACTGTGCTCACCAGGTGAGGGGCTCAGACAACTCCCAGATAACTTTGGAGCGCTTCACAGGACCCCCTTTGTGTGTCCTTTGTCTGGCCTTTCTTACCAACACTTCTGTCCGGCTGCCTCGGGCCTCCTTTTGGTAAACTTGGCGCCAGTTTCCCTGACCCTATGTGGTGCCTTCCTAGCGGGTGGAGCAAGGGGCTGCGCCACATAAAATGTCAGAGCCTCCGGTTTCTAGCTGAGGGTCGTTTCCTGCCTCCACTAGTTCGGGGACCGGTCTCCCCCTTTGGCCTGACCCCTCCACGCAGGTGGATTCGGGCGTGCGGTGGCGACTCGCCCGTCCGCACCCCTGGGATCCCTTCATTCCTCGTTCCTGGAGCCTTCTCCGCTCCTCTTCCTTCCTTCTCCCTCTTGCAGGCCTGGGCCTCTGTTACTAGGCCCGCCTCCGGAGCAGAGCTCATGCAGAGCCCCTGCTCCCTGCCACTTCTGCTCAGACTTCTCTGCACTGAACTAAGATGGTGCCCACCTTTTATACTCCCTTCTCAATGCACCCAGGAACTGCTTCCTCCCTGCTCCTGCACTGCAGGGTTCCCCTTCCTCAGTGTTCCCTCCCCCCACTCCAGCCAGGGACAGGGACTGTCGTGCCCATCTCAGGGGCATATTGGTCGCCCTGCCCCACGGCAATGTGGTGTAATGCATGCAGGTGTCGGGTCCTGATCCACACTCCATCCTTATCTGAGAGTGAGATATCACACCTCTGGGTGAGGTGCAATACGTCTGTAGCAACCGAGCCCTCGGTGCTACAGTTCCATTTATCTTCAGCCTAGGTGACGTATTGTGATACAGGGCCGTGATTTTGGCTATAAAAGGGTCCCCTAGACCCCTACCCCAAGCTTTTTAAGAGAATCATATATGGCGTGCCAGGAGACTCTATGGAATGCTTTCTCAGCATCCAACGAGAGTATCTACTTACAAATTTTTAACTGCATCTAGCCCAGGAAATACTTTGTGCCTAGTAGCAGTGTCTGCTAGTCAGCGGATTATCCCGGCTGTTAAGCAAGCTACACCACCTGTAGTTTGGACACTTAATTTTTTCAAAGGAAATGCTTCGGGACCACGGGATACTTAGTGAAGAGCATCAGGAGGCACCCCAAGGCATAGGGGCTGGGACTGGCACTAGGATGCCTTGCGGTGGACAGCCGAGCTCGATCCTTATAAAAGCTTTTTAACTGCAGCAGCTTTAGTGGACGCTACTGGAGCTGGAATTACGCGGCTGCTGGCATGAGACTTGCCCTCCAATAGATCCTTGTAAATGGATTTAAAGTGTATTCATTCAAATTAGAGGGACAATTTAAATTAAAAAGCTTAGAGCTGCCTCCACCACAGGGGGGCTCTCTCGACCCACCAGCGGACAGGCACCAGTATTGGGAGAGGGGGGCTGGCCGTCAGGGTTCACCGCGGCTCTGGCACAAACCCGGCGACACGGAGGTGGCACGGGCAGGAGCGGACTGGCCGTCTCGGCTTCTCACTTTTTGGATTTTAGAAGGGCATGACATGCCTATATCTGTGTCTCCCCCTCCTTTTACTCCTCCACCTCTTTTCTTTTCGCATGACTATATGTACTTGTCACTTTTCCATGTGTTAGTTGTGTCTTCTGAGCAGTTTGTCAGCTTTTGGACACCTTTGAAGGTGTTTTCTATGTGTTTCTATGTGTTTTTGTTTGCCTGCCATTGGTTTTAACGGTGTTCGAAGGTGTTCGACGAACAGTTCGACGAACAGTTCGGCGAACACACGGGTGTTCGACGAACCGAACCGAACTCGAACACTACGGGGGTGGCTCAACACTACTGATGACACCCAATTATACACCTCTGCTCCGGACATCACCCCTGCATTACTACAAAAGACCAGTGATTGTCTTTCTGCCATATCTAACATTATGTCCTCCCTCTACCTAAAACTGAATCTGTCAAAAACTGAACTACTCGTATTTCCTCCCTACACTAACCTACCTGTGCCCGATATTGCCATTTCCGTTTGTGGCTCAACCATTACTGCCCAGCAACAAGCCCACTGTCTTGGGGTCATTATTGATTCAGATCTTTCTTTCACTCCTCACATCAAATCACTCGCTCGTTCATGTCATCTACACCTCAAAAACATCTCAAGAATCAGGACTTTTCTCACCTTTGACTCAGCAAAAACTCTTACTGTCGCTCTTATTCATTCTCGTCTTGACTATTGCAACGCTCTACTAATCGGTCTCCCTCTTACTAAACTCTCCCCTCTCCAATCCGTCCTGAACGCAGCAGCCAGGATCATATTCCTCGCCAACCGCTACTCCGATGCCTCTTCCCTGTGCCAGTCATTGTATTGGTTGCCCATCCAATATAGAGTTCATTTTAAACTTATCACGCTTACCCACAAAGCGCTCCATGCTTCAGTACCCCCCTACATCTCCTCCCTTGTCTCAGTCTACCACCCTGCACGTGCCCTCCGTTCTGCAAATGACTTAAAACTAAAATCCTCCATAATCCGAACTTCCCACTCCTGTCTCCAAGATTTCTCGCGTGCTGCGCCAATTCTCTGGAATGCACTACCCAGGACAGTTCGATTAATTCCCAATACCCACAGTTTCAAGCGAACCCTAAAAACACATTTCTTTAGACTGGCGTATCACCTAAACACACTGTGTCCATCCCAGTTTTCCCCCATATTAAAATCTTCTTCAACTTCGAGTTCAAACCAACCATGCACATAATAGCCTCTGTCAGGACTGCACACATACTGGCTGGCGACCAGTCCATGTATTATTATTTATCCTATTCAGTATATCAAGGCTGCATTATACAATATATGTACTTTTTACCTTTTGTGTCTCCCCCACTTCCTCATAGACTGTAAGCTCGCGAGCAGGGTCCTCACTCCTTTCGATATGAGATATGCTTATTCTGTATTGTCTGTATATGTCCCCCCTAAAAATTTGTAAAGTGCTGCGGAATATGTTGGCGCTATAAAAATAAACTATTATTATTATTATTATTATTATTGGATAGAGAGTTCCAGAGTAGCAGGGATGAATGGGATAAAGTTTGTGTGCGATTGCGGGAAGAGAAGATAAGAAGTGAGTAGAGCAGGAGATCTTGTGAGGATTGGAGGTTGCGTGCAGGTATGTACCGGGAGATTAAGTCACAGATACATGGAGGAGACAGGTTGTGGATGGCTTTATGTGCCATGGTTAGGGTTTTGAACTGGAGTCTCTGGGCAACGGGGAGCCACTGAAGGGATTGACAGAGAGGAGACGCATAGGAATAGAGGGGAGACAAGTGGATTAGTCGGGCAGCAAAGTCGGGTGAGATGAGGAGGTGGTGTGTGAGTGGGAGAGACTGATGTTTTGTCTGTCTATGAGGAGATACAAGATAGGGCCAAGTCTGTGATGCCGAGAGATGAGAGAGTCGGTAGTGGTATCCATCACAACCACATTGCCGCCTTTGTCGAACGGCTATATGGTTATGGTTTGATCCTTTTCAAGTCTGCATAGTGAATCCATTTCACCTCTTGAAAGGTTATGTTATTCCCAATGCTTAGTTTTTGTCAGTTGTATGATGTCCTCCGTAACCAAATTAAGGAAGAAATCTATGGAACTTAAGTCTCCGGTAGGAGGTGGCATTCTAGAAATTTTATTTTTAATGTCCGTGAAGGGATCAATGTATTCAGGTTCACCTCATCAAGATGGTATAGCAACCTCACGCCTTGTAGAAGGTTATTGGGTATTCCCAAGTTGTCACACTCCTTTCTATCCTCCCTAAGGAAGTGCTTTTTTAATTTCAAACGTCTGATGAATAGATGCAGGTCTATTATTATTTCAGATTCATCAAAATCAGTGGTGTGGATAAAACTTAAACGTTTACTCAGTACGCATATTTCATCAGTAGTGAGGGGCATTGATGATAGATTGATGACCTGTGTTGTTAAACGGGATTCCGCTGATTGGATCGGCTCCTGAGCAGGTAGTTCAGATCTAAAAAACTCCCTCTCTGCGGGGTTCTCCTGTTATTTCCTCTCCTCCGAAATCCACCCCTTCCTTTTAATTTCCCCTTTTGGGTTTTGGATTTTGTATCAGTATGTGAGACCTCTGTTTCAGAGGAGCATAAGTCTATCTAAGGAATATAATTCTGTCTGGTAATCGGCACCTAATATGCCTTGTTTTCCCTGAATTCTTCTAGGTAATAAAAAGCTTGTGTTTACACTCTTTTAGGTGGTATTGGTACCATTCTACCTTGTTCTGTAACTATGTTTCTTTTTTTGCGATGTCCAGTTCTGATGAGAATTTCTTAGTTACCTCTATTTGCTACTTAAGAGCTTCCTTTTTAGGGTGCCAACCACCATGTGAGGTAGGGGACAATATAGAATAGGGAGAGAGTAGGGAATAATAGACACTTTCCTTCCCAGTTTTTTCCAAATAATGCAGGTTGGTGGTATCACCCTACTAGCTTAGCACATGTAGGGTATCCATGCATGTGTATCTGTATCATTTCTTGACCCTAATGGGAAGCTAAGTGCCTAATCTCATTCTTGATCTAGACCCCCCTGACATAACTAATAAATAATGGTAAAATATCTTTGCCCAATCATTTTCTTGTTCTATACCCCATTAATATATATAACTGTGATGTACCTCTGAGACCATCGGCCTCTTTAGAGTACCAATGTGTGTTTATAAAAATATCAGGGTATATTCCATTTGTTTAGAGTGATCCGTGACCATGTGTCTTCTTGGGGGTTTGAAGGCGCAATAAAAAATATGTGTCCCTTCACGTGGATCTCCATTTTCCAGCTGCAAACCCTATAGCAGGGCATGCGTCTGAAGTACACCTGTTTATGCCGCATCACAACATGTCTGAGGAGCAGAATATACAGTCGGTACGGAAAGTATTCAGACCCCTTTAAATATTTCATTTTGTTTCATTGCAGCCATTTTATAAGTTTAAAAAGTTCATTTTTTTTCTCATTAAAGTACACTCTGTACCCCATCTTGACTGAAAAAAAAACAGAAATGTAGAAATTTTTACAAATTTATTAAAAAAAGCAAAAGCTGAAATATCACATGGTCATAAGTATTCAGACCCTTTGCTCAGACACTCATATTTAAGTCACATGGTGTCCATTTCCTTGTGATCCTCCTTGAGAGGGTTCTACTCCTTGTGCGGTAGCGCTATTGATCATGTTGAGGGGCACTCACTTCACCGGGTTAACTAAAGCACACATGCAACGTTTTCCAGTAATCTAAAGTCCAGCAGTTTATTACACATCATAAACTGCTTATAACATAGTCCATCTCAGCGGTTCGCAGGAATATTACACATGTACTTGTAGCACCCTGAGGATTCGGCTGCTACAGGGGTATTGCACCTCAACCCAGAGGTGTGATATTCCACTCCCGGGTAAGGATGGAGTGTGGAACTGAGCTCAGTTAGCTGCATACACTACATACATCCCATTTCCGAGGGACAGACCGATGGTACTCCCACTAGGAATATGTGCAGGTACGACAGTGTCTGTCCCTGGCTGGAGTGGGAGGGGGGTGGAACATCCCAGTAGTGTAGGGGCAGATAGGGGGAGCAGTCTGGGTAATGCTAGGAGCTCATTGGGTGCTGGTCACCTGAGCTCACACATAGAGGGAGTATATAAGGTGGGAACCATCTTAGATCAGGGTCAGTCTTCTGTAGAGGGTTAGTGAGTCCTGAGAGAGGTCCAGGAGCGCCTGCAGAGAGAAGAGAGAGGAGAAGAGAAGGACCCAGAGGGGGAGAAGAAGGAACCCCAAGAACCCAGAATTAAACCAGAAGGGTGAAGGGTTGGCACGCAAGGGAACCGGATCCCAAATTAGTGGAGGAGAGAAACAACCCTCAGCTAAGAACCGGAGGCTGCGTCATTTCATGTGGAGCAGCCTCTCACTAAGTCCACTAAGAAGGCACACCAGGCATAGGGTCAGGGAACCCCGGAGAGGTGCACCCACCAAGAGGCCCGAGGGAGCCGGATATAAGTGGACCCCTGGTGAGAAAGGCCAGTAGAAAGGACAGTCAGAAAGGGAGCTCAGGACCACGCTCCAGAATTGCTTGGGGGTTGGCCGAGTCCAGGACCTGGTGGACGCAGCACGGCTCGGGCGGTCACTCAAGGCCAGAGTGACCAACAGAACAGCAGTAAGTAAAAACCCTGAACTGCACAGCCCGACTCTGAGTCTTCTTACCATCCACACTGCACCACCACTACCACCATCCTCTACACCTGACCCCCTGAGGCTATACCCCTCCCGTTGGGGGTTATACTACCCGAAGCTGCACACATACCACCAGCCTCAGCGGACCCTGCTGCAGCGGCGGCCGTATTGACCGCAAATCAACGGGTGGCGTAGTCGACACAAAGAACAACTAATAACATCTGTAAAGACTGCCACACACTGAGCTTGACACCCTGGGCACGGACCGGGTCACCGCCACTCGGAGACTACAACCCCCATCTGATCCGGCTCCGGGTATCCCCCAAACAACACTGGCCCAGGGGGCGCGTCAACTTTGGCGTAGTCGGCAGGATAACGTGCCCGTAACAACCGGGTACTGCGTGCCTGAAGAAAAGTTCACCGTTACCTCAAAAAGAAGTCTCCCGCCGGTTCCGGAGGGTCCCCGCCAACGGACCCCATCACAGGTCGTTTCCCGCCGGTTGTCCGCCATTTGCAGCTTTTTCCCGCCATCCATGGAGTTTCCCGCCACTGGGAGACGATTCCCGCCATTTCCAAGGATTTCCCGCCTTGGAACGGCGGACGCCATTATGGGCGTGCCAGAGGGTGGCAAAAGGCCACCTCCCATCGTGGGCCAGGTCGAAGAATGGCGCCAAAAGTGGAAACCGCGCCCACCAACAGAGACTGTGATGCTGGAAGTGTCCATCAGCGTGAGAGAACTGCCCCTGGAACTGACAATCACTAAGTTGCCCCGGGACCACCCTCAATGTGGGAGGAGACAGAACAAAAGAACGAAGATGGGTGCAGCCTGGAGGAGTCTGGAGAGAGCGCACCCGGAGACAAGAAGTCTGGAGAGAGCGCACCCGGAGACAAGAAGTCTGGAGAGGAGTCCAGAGAAAGCGTACCCGGAGATGGAGGGAGAGACAGGCAGCACCGACCCAGTGGTTAGGAGCCTGCTGCAAGCAACAACCCCACTAGGCTTAGTGGAGATCCTAGCACAGCTCTCCCGAGACCGGGAGTGTGCACAAACCGCGCTGGAGGGCCTCGCACGGAGGATGGCCCAGGTGCAGCAAGACACGCTGACGGAGTGGAGCCGTGAGATGGCCCAGCAGACCGGAACCCGTCAGCGGAGCACGCCGCCCGAGACGAGGAGACAGACCGCCTCTGAGGATGGCGCAGGAGGAATGAAGGCAGGAGACGGCGCCGAGAAGGGAGCTGAACGGACGGAGGCAGGTAAAGGGGACGTCTCTACCCCGAGCCGAGAAACCGAGTACCTGTCCCAGCTCCCCGTCGCAGAGCCCGAAATTCCCCCTGCCGTGCCCTTCGCTGCATCGTCACCGTGCCAGACTAGGCCTCAAGCAGAAGCCGCGGCCGCGACCCCTGTGACATCACGCGCCTCAACCCTGAGCGCGGCGAAGCAGGAAATACCATCGGCCTAGTCGCAAGGTCTAGTACCTCCGGGCGCCGCAATTCCAACAGCGCCCCCTACCTCCGCGGAGCCACCGGCCTGGTCGCAAGGCCGAGTAACCCCGGGCGCCGCCGTCTTCACGGTGCCCTTTACGTTCAGGGTACCCCAGGCCTGGTCGCAAGGCCTGGCGAACCCGGGCGCCGCTTCCACCACCGCGCCCTCAACATCTAGAGTACCGCACCTGGGTGAAGATCTATTTGCCCAGCACACGTGCCCGGATGGGCAGCCCTCTGTATGGCCCCAGGAGTACTACCAACTGGAACTCCAAAGAGAAAGGCCCCTGTGCGAGCCCCTGATTCCGGCTCCAAAGCCCGTCAGGAGAACCCCGCTCCCGCTAGAAGAAGCACAATTCGAGTGGGACCCCACCGGAGGAGACCTCATGGGGTTCACTCAAGAAACGCGGGCAGCCGCAGCAGAGCGAGTGGAGTGCTGCCGCCAGCAGTTGGCAGCCTTCGAGCAAGAGCGGAAAGAGAGGCGGATCCGTGAGCAGCGGCTGCAGGAACAGAGCGCAGGGCAGAAGAGCCGGACCAGGAGGAACCCCCGTGCAGCTCATGGTCCCCGTACCATCGGGACTGTGATTAAATTCAACCTGCAGCATGGGTGGGGCTTCATAAGAGACCATCATACCCCCGGCGACGTCTTTGTAACCCGCAGAGACGTAGAAAGCCATCTGCCGGAGGGACACAGAGGTCGTGACCTGTACGTAGGGGACGAGGTCACGTTCACCCGGCACAAGTGTGCCAAAGGACCCTACGCCCTCCATGTACATCGCTTGACGGAGGAGGAGCTGCGGTGTGAGGAGGAGCAAGAGGACCCGGACGGGTCTGAAGAAGGAGCAGGAGGACGCCGTCATTAAAGTACGGTAAAGAGACTGTAAATAGTTACCCGTCAGGGTATAAGAACTGTTACTGCTGCTAGTTAAAATATAGTCCCCGTTGGGACCAGCAAATTGAACTGAAACCCGTGTGTCCCTATTCCCACTGACCGAGGACTGAGAGCGGTCATTCCTTTCCTAATACCTGGCCGAGGACTGAGAGCGGCCATATTTCCCCTTGTACATAGTTGCGCTTTCTAAGGCGCCCCCTACCGGTTTTATAGGAAACTGTTGTTTTTCTACCAGAGACTGTCGCACTTTACCCGGTCACAAGTCGCACCGTGGCCAAAGGAACAAGAAAGTTTTATATAAAAAGTTTATGCTGATGATATATATATAATGTTTTATATGTTTATGTTGTTATAAAAAATTGTATGTTTATGGATGTTTTGTTCTCTTACAGCCCGAGGACGTGCTGTGATTTACCAGGGGGGAATGTAGCACCCTGAGGATTCGGCTGCTACAGGGGTATTGCACCTCAACCCAGAGGTGTGATATTCCACTCCCGGGTAAGGATGGAGTGTGGAACTGAGCTCAGTTAGCTGCATACACTACATACATCCCATTTCCGAGGGACAGACCGATGGTACTCCCACTAGGAATATGTGCAGGTACGACAGTGTCTGTCCCTGGCTGGAGTGGGAGGGGGGTGGAACATCCCAGTAGTGTAGGGGCAGATAGGGGGAGCAGTCTGGGTAATGCTAGGAGCTCATTGGGTGCTGGTCACCTGAGCTCACACATAGAGGGAGTATATAAGGTGGGAACCATCTTAGATCAGGGTCAGTCTTCTGTAGAGGGTTAGTGAGTCCTGAGAGAGGTCCAGGAGCGCCTGCAGAGAGAAGAGAGAGGAGAAGAGAAGGACCCAGAGGGGGAGAAGAAGGAACCCCAAGAACCCAGAATTAAACCAGAAGGGTGAAGGGTTGGCACGCAAGGGAACCGGATCCCAAATTAGTGGAGGAGAGAAACAACCCTCAGCTAAGAACCGGAGGCTGCGTCATTTCATGTGGAGCAGCCTCTCACTAAGTCCACTAAGAAGGCACACCAGGCATAGGGTCAGGGAACCCCGGAGAGGTGCACCCACCAAGAGGCCCGAGGGAGCCGGATATAAGTGGACCCCTGGTGAGAAAGGCCAGTAGAAAGGACAGTCAGAAAGGGAGCTCAGGACCACGCTCCAGAATTGCTTGGGGGTTGGCCGAGTCCAGGACCTGGTGGACGCAGCACGGCTCGGGCGGTCACTCAAGGCCAGAGTGACCAACAGAACAGCAGTAAGTAAAAACCCTGAACTGCACAGCCTGACTCTGAGTCTTCTTACCATCCACACTGCACCACCACTACCACCATCCTCTACACCTGACCCCCTGAGGCTATACCCCTCCCGTTGGGGGTTATACTACCCGAAGATGCACACATACCACCAGCCTTAGCGGACCCTGCTGCAGCGGCGGCCGTATTGACCGCAAATCAACGGGTGGCGTAGTCGACACAAAGAACAACTAATAACATCTGTAAAGACTGCCACACACTGAGCTTGACACCCTGGGCACGGACCGGGTCACCGCCACTCGGAGACTGCAACCCCCATCTGATCCGGCTCCGGGTATCCCCCAAACAACACTGGCCCAGGGGGCGCGTCATAATATCCTAGAGCCTTTTCAGTGGCAGCTCTGCCCGCTTGGCTTCAGAAACAGTCCTCAGCAAGGTAACAACATCAAGGTCCATATCAAGCACCGTCTTTTACCGTTGTCAGGTATAGCTGCTTCCATTAACTCTGTTCTGCCAAAGCTGTGGTTTAAGGCTCACCAGATGTGGCCTACAGGCCTTGTGCCTTCCAGGTCTAATGGTGTCTCAGGCACAGAGATCAGGTCTCTTGACTCACTGCGTTTCAAAACCCCCCCGAATATATATCCCTCTGTGCGCACAGGACCTGTGATGATGTCACAGTCATGTGATTAGTCTTTGTCACTAACTTCGTCAACTCACATTTCCGAGTCGTAACCTTGTCAGACCCCCCTCGCTCCCAGCGGTCAATACAGCAGTGCGACTCACTTGCCCTTGTATCTAAGGTCAGGTCCGACTCCATACTGTCTCTTACTGTATTGGGTCATTTGTATGGGCCTCTCAGACTTGAGCTAATGGAGGACTCACGACCTCTAAACCCACACCCACTATCCTCAGAACATCTTGAAAGGTCTCTAACTTCTGCTGTAGCCGTTCTATTATTTGGAAGGCCCTTTCTCTGTCTGGTCTCACAATTTATAAACGGCTGCCATCTTCTGCTGCTCAGTCGACGCTGTCTTTCCATTCACAGTCTGGCGGGATTCAACTGTTCTACCTCTCGCAGGTAGGTCACTCGGTACTCCATCAGCATTCTTACATATGCAAGATTTTCTTCCGTTCCTACAGTGGAGAATGACACCATGCTGTCTTCATCCGGTATCCAGTCCTGATGATCACGTGGACTGCTTACTTTCATCACACCAGACTTCTTTACCATCATTTGCATGGCTTGGCCATTTCTCCCAATGAGCTTTCTTACCAGAGCATGAGGCACCCAAATGACTTCTTCTCGCAGACTTTGAGCTTTTCTCATAAGCTCCAGTTGTCTAATGGCTTGTTCATTCTTCAACCGGACAATCCTCTTCATGCAAACACATCGCCAGTGCATGTCACTTAGGACAGCCACCCTCTTCCCTGTGACTTCAGTTGTGGACAGGACCACCAGCTGTTTAGCTTCTGAGGTCGAGTACACCTTACAGGCTCCCACGGCTTTCTTAAACTCTTCATGCACTGACTCTCTGGTGCATTCTTCTCTCAAATCTTCGGGTACATCTATGAGGCACTTGTACAGTGAAGTTTCTGTCTAATCAGTGGTCTCCAAACGATCATCTGGCTCAGGTTTCAGGGACAACTGAGTTTCAGATTCTTCACACTGTATGCTTCCCCTGAGCTGACTCACAGCTATGAACTCAAGAATACATCCTCTTGACATTTTCCATCCCATACTGATCTTCTTTTAACACTTCCTCAGCTCTCCTCAGTTCCACCTTCTCATAGTATAAACGATTAAGCGCAACTTGTTTGCCCTTTTTCTTCTCGAAGGCGGCCTCGTTCACTGATTGGTACTTTGCCAGGCGACCTTTGAGCTCGAAAACTTCTTCCTCTAGCTCAGCTACTCGCCTCTCAGCAGCCCATCTCTGAAGTTCTTCCTGCTTCAACTGCTCCTTTATCAGCAGAATTCTCTCAGCCCTCTCTGTCTCCAATGAGCCTACTCCGCACTCGACAGCCAGTCTCTCAAGCTTCTCTTGCTTCAAATGGGCTTGTAGCGTCTCCTTGAGCTCCTTGATCTCGGCTCTTACATCCACCGAATCATCCAAGCTCACATTATTCGAGGAGGTATTTGCTTCATACCTCCCTTCTTCAGTGGCAAACTCCTGACCCTGATCTGTGGCTTCTCCGATAGACTCCTCCATCTTTTTCCACTCAGCTTCCATCCTGCTGATTCTATCCTGAAGGCACGTCTCTGCCCTCTGCAGATCATCACAGAATGTCTTCAGCTCCTTCACCTGAGCTTCCAGTCCTAGGATCTTTCTACGGAGATCATCATTCTCATCATGGGTGTCCTGCTGAGTGGTCTCAATCATTTGTAGCATGTGCTCTGCATCAGCCTTATCATCCTCTAGTTTTTTCTTAACCTTGAGGAGATCCTCATAGTCTGTAACGGGTCCGGGAGGCGGAACCTCTGAGCTACTATACAAGGGGGCGGCCCTTGTAAGGGAGCGGGTGGCAGTCTCTGGATGAACGGACAGGGAGATACGGCAAGTGATCAGGGCAGTCTCTGGGTGAACGGACAGGGAGATACGGCAAGTGATCAGGGCAGTCTCTGGGTAAGGGGTAGGTACGACCTGTGATGGCAGAGCCTCCGGGTAGGCTAGCAGGCAGATGGTAGATTGGTGCTCCCAGGTGAGCAAGCGGGAGTCTCTGGGATAGCAGGTGGTCACGGCACGTGACGGCGGAGCCTCCGGGCTGGCAGGCAGGCAGGTAACGGAGAAGCGCTCCCAGGTGAGCGGGCAAGAGTCTCTGGAATAGCTGGTGGTCACCGCACGTGGCAACGGGACCTCCGGGCTGGCAAGCAGGCAGGTAACGGAGATGCGCTCCCAGGTGAGCGGGCAAGAGTCTCTGAGATAGCTGGTGGTCACAGCACGTGACAACGGAGCCTCCGGGCTGGCAAGCAGGCAGGTAACGGAGAAGCGCTCCCAGGTGAGCGGGCAAGCTGGTCCATAGACAGACTGACCGGAGTAGTAAGGCAGACCGTCGGACCTCAGGCAAGCAGGCAGGTAGCTGATATGCGCTCCCAGGTGAGCGGGCAGGCTGGTCCTTAGACAGACTGACAGGAGTAGTAAGGCAGACCGTCGGACCTCAGACTGGCAGACAGGTAACAAGTATTCAGGCAGGAATCAGGCAGGAAACTGGCAGGAATCAGGCAGGTAACTGGCAGGTAACTGGCAACGGGACCTGAGGGCTGAAGCACAGGTGAGACACAGGTGCAAACAACATTGCTCGGGCACCTCCATTTTGGAGGAGGTGCCTTATATATGATGAAGTCCTCCGGCCATTGGCCGGGGACTCTTTAGGGCGGCGCGCGCGGCCCCTTTAAGAGGAGGGGAGCGCGCGCGCGCGCGCCCTAAGCACAGGGGCCGGGAAGGAGCGCGCGCTGAGAGCAGAGCAGGAGGAGGACGCCGGGACGGAGCGCGCGCTGACAGCAGAGCGGGGGGAGGATGCTGGGCACGGAGCAGAGCGGTGAGAGGAGCAGCGTCCCTGCCTAGCAGAGGGCAGGGACGCCGGCACTACAGTACCCCCCCCTTTAGGCCCCCCCTTTTTTAGGCCAGACAGAAATTTAGCCAGGATGAGAGGGGCATGGATGTTCTCCCGGGGCTCCCACGTTCTCTCCTCAGGACCAAACCCCTTCCAATCTACCAGGAAAAAGGTCTTTCCTCTTACCCTTTTGGTGGCAAGAATGTTCTCTACCTCAAACTCGTCCTCAGCAGCAACCGGAGCAGGAGGCGTACCTGTAGACTTGGAAAAAGAGTTAAGCACCACAGGTTTGAGGAGAGATACATGGAAGGAGTTAGGGATCCGTAAGTTGGCCGGGAGTTTCAATTTATAGGCCACCGGGTTGATCTGACTGATGACCTCCAGTGGGCCGATGAACCGAGGCCCTAACTTATAGGAAGGGATCTTGAGCCGGACATATTTGGACGAGAGCCAGACTTTATCCCCAGGGCGGAATTGAGGAGGGTCCAGACGTTTTTTGTCAGCGTGTCTTTTCATACGCTCGGATGACAGAAGGAGTGCGGACCGGGTACTCTCCCATATGGAGGAAAATTTGTTAACAAGAGATTCCGCAGCCGGATTGTCCACCGAGGTGGAGACGGGAAACGGGATCCGAGGATGCTGACCGTAGACTACAAAAAACGGGGATTTGGAGGAAGACTCGCTCTCGTGATTGTTGTACGAGAATTCGGCCCATGGCAGGAGATCCACCCAGTCAGAATGGTGGGCATTAACGAAGTGCCGAAGATAACTGGTCAGGTTCTGATTGATCCGCTCCACTTGACCATTAGACTGTGGGTGGTAAGCGGAGGAGAAGTCCAGGGTGACGTCCAGCAATTTACAAGTGGCTCTCCAGAAACGGGAAGTGAACTGTACTCCTCGATCCGACACGATGTGACGGGGCAGGCCATGAAGACGGAAGATGTGGCGAATAAAGTCTTTAGCCAGCTCGGGTGCAGACGGAAGACCTGGCAGTGGAATGAAGTGAGCCATCTTGGAAAAGCGGTCAGCGACCACCCAAATGACCGTACAACCGGCAGAGATGGGCAGATCAGTTATGAAGTCCATCGCTATATGCTGCCAGGGGGCAGCAGGTACTGGCAGAGGTAGGAGGCGGCCGGCCGGCAGGTGTCTCGGAACTTTGTTGCGGGCGCAGGACACACAGGCAGAAACAAAGTCAATTACATCCTTGTGCAGGTTAGGCCACCAGTAGTGCCGGGTAATAAGCTGGAGGGTCTTTTTCTGACCGGCGTGGCCAGCTAGTTTAGACGAATGACCCCAGTGTAGGATCTTCTCCCGATCAGGTACTGGTACGAACGTCTTACCAGGAGGAAGACGATTTAGACTCACGGGAGCCACCTGCATTACTCTGGCGGGATCGATGATGTGTTTCGGATCCTCCTCGAGATCAGACACCAGAAAGGATCGAGACAAGGCGTCCGCCTTGACGTTTTTGTCAGCCGGGCGAAAATGAAGGACAAAATCAAAACGAGCAAAAAACAAGGACCACCGGGCTTGGCGCGGGTTAAGTCTCTGGGCATGCTAGAGGTAAGCCAAGTTCTTGTGGTCAGTGTAAATTATTACCGGGTGAAGAGCCCCCTCGAGCAGGTAACGCCACTCCTCCAATGCCAGTTTGATGGCCAATAACTCTCGGTCTCCTATGGAATAGTTGCGCTCAGAGGAGGAGAAGAGTTTTGAGAAGAAGCCACAAGTTACCATCCTCCCGGAAGATGATTTTTGAGTAAGTACCGCTCCGGCTCCAGAGGAGGAGGCGTCAACTTCCAGGAAGAACTGCTTGTTGCCATCTGGGCGATGCAGCACCGGGGCGGAAGAGAAGGCCTGTTTAAGGGAAAGAAAGGCCTCCTCTGCTTCGGGTGGCCACTCTTTGGGATTAGTACCTTTACGGGTGAGCGCAGAAATTGGGGCCGTCCGGGAAGAGAAGTGTGGTATGAAGAGGCGGTAGTAGTTGGCGAAGCCCAGGAATCGCTGAATGGCCTTCAACCCCTCCGGTCGGGGCCATTTCTCGATGGCAGACAGTTTCTCAGGATCCATTTGTAGGCCGGTCTGAGAGATAATGTAGCCCAGAAACGGAAGCGAGGTCTGCTCAAAGAGGCACTTCTCAAATTTAGCGTAGAGATGGTTCTGCCTTAGCCTGAGCAGGACCTGACGAACGTCCCTCCGGTGAGTCTGGAGATCCGGAGAGAAGACCAAGATGTCGTCCAGGTACACCACTACGCAGGAGTAGAGAAGGTCCCGGAAGATGTCATTGACCAACTCTTGAAAGACGGCAGGAGCGTTACAGAGACCAAAGGGCATTACCAGGTATTCATAGTGGCCGTCCCGGGTGTTGAATGCCGTCTTCCATTCATCCCCCTGACGAATACGAACCAGGTTGTACTCCCCACGAAGGTCCAGTTTGGTGAAGATCCTAGCCCCCCTCAGACGATCAAATAATTCTGGAATGAGCGGAAGGGGGTACTTATTCTTCACCGTGATCAGGTTTAGGCCTCTATAGTCTATACAAGGACGGAGAGAGCCGTCCTTCTTTTTGACGAAAAAGAAGCCTGCTCCCGCCGGGGAGGTAGATTTCCGGATGAATCCTCTGGCCAGATTCTCCTCAATATATTCGGACATTGACCGGGTCTCAGCAGCGGATAAAGGATAGATACGCCCACGGGGAGGAGTAGTACCGGGTAGCAGATCGATGGGACAGTCGTATGGTCTATGTGGTGGTAATGTCTCTGCCTCCTTTTTATTAAAGACATCTGCATAAGACCAATAAGGAATCGGAAGTCCAGGTAGATTAGCTGGGGTAGGAGAGGGACGGACGGGATGGACGGGAACCAGGCAGGTTTTATGACAGTCTTGTCCCCAGCGAAGGACCTCTCCGGTTTGCCAGTCTAGCACGGGTGCATGTCTCTGGAGCCAGGGCAGACCTAGCAAGAGGGCGTGAGAGAGTCCAGGCAGAACATGAAAGGAGATACTTTCAGAATGCAGCATTCCCACCTGCAGGGTAATGGATTCGGTGATGAGTTGAATGGGGCGAGGTAAGAGGCCCCCATCCACGGCAGCGACAGACAAGGGTACAGCCAGAGGTTTGGTGGGGATGCGGTATTTCTCAACCAGGGACTGTGAAATAAGGTTCCCGGCTGCTCCAGAGTCAAGTTGGGCTAGTTCGAAATAACGGTTCTCCCCGTAGATGATCGAAACAGACAACAGCAGGGATGGAGAGGATTTATTCTTGTCTAGGTGGACCTCTCTGAGCGAACCTAGACACAGGCGTTTCCCGACCTCTCCGGGCAGGCACGGATCCGGTGCTCCTTACTGCCACAGTAGAAGCAGCTCCCCTCGGCACGGCGTGAGTCCTGACGGGTTTTGACCATCTTGGTCTGGTCGACCTGCATAGGCTCAGGAGAGTGTACCTGGGGAGAAACGGAGGGAATGACGGGTTTCTAGAAAGTAGGAGCTAAACGTGGAATTCTTCTCTCACGGGTGACCTCTTTGGCACGCTCCTGGAACCGTAGGTCAATCCGGGTGGCAAGGGTTATTAGATCATCGAGAGAGGTAGGAATGTCCCGACCAGCAAGTTCATCTTTAATACGGCCGGACAGACCCTCCCAGAAGACGGAAACCAGAGCGTCGTTATCCCAGGCCAGCTCCGAGGCAAGGGTGCGGAACCGTATGGCATATTGGCCCACGGTGAGACCCTCCTGACGGAGGCGTAGCAGAGAGGATGCGGATGAGGTCTTCCGTCCGGGTTCGTCGAAGACTTTCCGGAAAGCTGAGAGAAAAGCAGGCAAGTTGGACACCAGGGGGTCTCCTCTCTCCCATAGAGGATTTAGCCAGGCCAGGGCCTCCCCGGTGAGATGGGACATGATAAAGGCAATTTTGGCCCGGTCGGAATTAAACTGATGGGACAAAAGTTCAAAGTGCAGGGTGCACTGATTTATGAAGCCCCGAGCCTGGGCGGAGTCACCTCCGAAGCGAGGAGGTGCAGACAACCGGGGTCCGGGATAGGTTACCATGGTATTAGTGGGTAGCGGAGCTGCCGGGTTGCGAGTCATGGTACTGGCAGTGGCTGCAGGTGGTGCAGTCAGAGTGTCCAGGCGAGTATTGACATTCCGCAGGTGACCCAGGATGGACTCCTGTTGGGACCTTTGACGGGATAGTTCATGACACAGGTCCGTGAGCGAGGGAGCTTGGGTGCCACCGGGTTCCATGGCCCGAGCAAACTGTAACGGGTCTGGGAGGCGGAACCTCTGAGCTACTATACAAGGGGGCGGCCCTTGTAAGGGAGCGGGTGGCAGTCTCTGGATGAACGGACAGGGAGATACGGCAAGTGATCAGGGCAGTCTCTGGGTGAACGGACAGGGAGATACGGCAAGTGATCAGGGCAGTCTCTGGGTAAGGGGTAGGTACGACCTGTGATGGCAGAGCCTCCGGGTAGGCTAGCAGGCAGATGGTAGATTGGTGCTCCCAGGTGAGCAAGCGGGAGTCTCTGGGATAGCAGGTGGTCACGGCACGTGACGGCGGAGCCTCCGGGCTGGCAGGCAGGCAGGTAACGGAGAAGCGCTCCCAGGTGAGCGGGCAAGAGTCTCTGGAATAGCTGGTGGTCACCGCACGTGACAACGGGACCTCCGGGCTGGCAAGCAGGCAGGTAACGGAGATGCGCTCCCAGGTGAGCGGGCAAGAGTCTCTGAGATAGCTGGTGGTCACAGCACGTGACAACGGAGCCTCCGGGCTGGCAAGCAGGCAGGTAACGGAGAAGCGCTCCCAGGTGAGCGGGCAAGCTGGTCCATAGACAGACTGACCGGAGTAGTAAGGCAGACCGTCGGACCTCAGGCAAGCAGGCAGGTAGCTGATATGCGCTCCCAGGTGAGCGGGCAGGCTGGTCCTTAGACAGACTGACAGGAGTAGTAAGGCAGACCGTCGGACCTCAGACTGGCAGACAGGTAACAAGTATTCAGGCAGGAATCAGGCAGGTAACTGGCAGGAATCAGGCAGGTAACTGGCAGGTAACTGGCAACGGGACCTGAGGGCTGAAGCACAGGTGAGACACAGGTGCAAACAACATTGCTCGGGCACCTCCATTTTGGAGGAGGTGCCTTATATATGATGAAGTCCTCCGGCCATTGACCGGGGACTCTTTAGGGCGGCGCGCGCGGCCCCTTTAAGAGGAGGGGAGCGCGCGCGCGCGCGCCCTAAGCACAGGGGCCGGGAAGGAGTGCGCGCTGAGAGCAGAGCAGGAGGAGGACGCCGGGACGGAGCGCGCGCTGACAGCAGAGCGGGGGGAGGATGCTGGGCACGGAGCAGAGCGGTGAGAGGAGCAGCGTCCCTGCCTAGCAGAGGGCAGGGACGCCGGCACTACATAGTCCCTCTTGGTTTATAGCAGGTCCCTATTGTGTTCATCATACTCCTTCTTGGATTCACGCAGCTCCCGGTTGAACTGTTCTCGCAGGTGTTCTAGGTCTTGATCGCGTCCAGAAACTTCGTCCTTCAGCGCCCCTTTTAAGGCAGATAGCTCCCTATCCCGCTGGTGTAGACCCTCGTCCAGCCTTTGCATCTCCTGCATCAGCTGCTTCACCTGCTCTTGAAATCTCTGCACTTCCTTTCTTGTGACCTCTGCTTCCTCCGCATCCCCAGAGCCTTTCTTCACTTGGTTCAGCTCTGACTGCACCAGGGAGAAATGATTTTTCATTTCATTCAGCTCATCTTCAGACTACTCTTTCTCAAGCTTCAACTGCAAAACCTCCTCCTTGGTTTTGCGGAGGTCCTCTTTATTTTTCTGGAACATTTCCTTCCATTGGGTGAGTTCCTGTAACGGGTCTGGGAGGCGGAACCTCTGGGCTACTATACAAGGGGGCGGTCCTTGTAAGGGAGCGGGTGGCGACCAGGCAGGCAGTCACAGCAGGTGACCGGGACAGTCTCTAGAAGAACGGGTAGGAGGTCACGGCAAGTGACCGGGGCAGTCTCTGGATGAACGGGCAGATGGTCACGGCAAGTGACCGGGGCAGTCTCTGGGTGAACGGGCAGATGGTCACGGCAAATGACCGGGGCAGTCTCTGGGTGAACGGGCAGATGGTCACGGCAAGTGACCGGGGCAGTCTCTGGGTGAACGGGCAGATGGTCACGGCAAGTGACCGGGGCAGTCTCTGGGTGAACGGGCAGATGGTCACGGACAGGCGGGTGGTCACAGCACGTGACGGCAGAGCCTCCAGGTAGGCTAGCAGACAGGTAGCAGATGTGCGCTCCCAGGTGAGCGGGCAAGCTGGTCCATAGACAGACTGACAAGAGTTGGAAGGCAGACCGTCGGACCTCAGGCTAGCAGGCAGGTAGCAGAATATCAGGCAGGAATAAGACAGCAGGCTGGCAGGAATCTGGCAGGTATCTGGCAGGTAACTGGCAACGGGACCTGAGGGCTGAAGCAGAGTAGTGAACAGTGCAACAACATTGCTCGGGCACCTCCATTTTGGAGGAGGTGCCTTATATATGGTGAAGTCCTCCGGCCATTGGCCGGGGACTCCTTAGGACAGCGCGCGCGGCCCCTTTAAGAGGGAGGGAGCGCGCGCGCGCCCTAAGCACAGTGGCCGGGAAGGAGCGCGCGCTACCAGCAGAGCGGGAGGAGGTCGCCGGGCTCGGAGCCGAGAGGTGAGGGGAACAGCGTCCCTGCCTAGCAGAGGGCAGGGATGCCGACGCTACAGTTCCTCTCTGCTTTCCTCCAGTTCTCACTGCAAGTTCCTCAAAATCTGGTTTATTTTCTGCCGCTCAGACTCCAGGCTCAGCTGGTCCTGGGACACATTCTCCATGTTTTTCCTTAGTTGCTGTACATCACTCTGATACTGCTGCCTGAAAGGCTCCAGCTCTTGGTCATGATTGGCCACCTCCTCTTTCAGCGCTCGCTTCAGGGCTGTCAGTTCCTGAACCTTCTGTCTCAGTAGATCATCATGCTTGTACTGAATTTACAGAACTGCATCCAACTCTTCCTCCTGGTCTTCTTTATTGTTGGATACTGTACCAGAGGTTGCTACTGGCAGTGTCAGCTCCTCTTCCATCCTGATCTCCTCTGCTTCTAAAGGAGAATCCACACTCGGAATAAAGGCACACAGCATTGCATTTTCTTTATTTACCCTTTCAGCAAAGACTACAGGAGCAACTTCTTTGTGGCCCTTGTACCTTCGAAGACGAAAGTGGGACTTTCTCACCTCATTTAACTCCTCCTGACTGAACTCTCTTTCTACTTTCATAGTGTCACTCCCCATGGTGTCAACCCCTTCTACTGGAGCTACCCAGTTATCAACGGTTGAATTGTCATTTTTAGGCGGTACCAACACACGACCAGTAACCAATTCTGGTTTTCTATGCCCCACCCCCTTTTGAGACTCCATCCCTTTTGGACAACTACACCTGTAGGGGGTGCTTTAAAAAAAAACAACGTCATAGTCTCAGGACCCAGTTCACAACATATCTTAGTACCTCCCTGGGCACTCTGGGATAGTGCCGGCGCCACAGGAGAACTCAAGGATTGGTCCGCTGCCGCCATTCTGTAATGTGCCAACAGCTCCTGCCGTTCCAGCACCATGTCCTGTTGCCGTTTCCCAAATACCTGCTGCAATTTTAACAGGCACTTTAATCGCTCAATAGCTTCAGTCTCATTTTCTGCTCCATTCACAGCCATCTTTATCAGCTCCTGCATTTCTTTAGCACACTCTATTTTGCTGAAGAGCGTTTGCTGCCGGTCATCTAACCCTTTCTCCATTCCGTCTGGGGATACTGCTCCATTTATAGCCATCGCAGTGCGCTGTTCACACCAGACACTTCACACCGCTCTCACCAGAAAAAATTTCGTGGCCCCACCAAGCCACAGCAAACCAGGTTTGAGTGCGACGACAATTTTTAGAACCCTGCCGAGTTACAGCCAGATGCTTAAATCTTCGTGGCCCCATCAAGCCACAGTCAGATGCTTGCATCCACATTCGTCGTCCTGTGCCGTTACCCCTTGCAACCAGACTGCAGTTGCCCGCATTCTCTAACCAATTGTGAGGTAGCGCTATTGATCATGTTGAGGGGCACTCACTTCACCAGGTCAATTAAAGCACACATGCAATGTTTTCCTGTAATCTAAAGTCCAGCAGTTTATTACACATCATAAACTGCTTATAACATAGTCCATCTCAGTGGCTCGCAGGAATGTTACACACGAAATATCCTAGAGCCTTTTCAGTCGTAGCTATGCCCGTTTGGCTTCAGAAACAGTCCTAAGCAAAGTAACAACATCAATGTCCATATCAAGCACGGTCTTTTACCTTTGCTAGGTCTAGCTGCTTCCATCATCTCTGTTCTGCCAAAGCTGTGGTTTAAGGCTCACCAGATGTGGCCTACAGGCCTCATGCCTTCCAGGTCTAATGGGGTCCCAGGCACAGAGATCAGGTCTCTTGACTCACTGCGTTTCAAAACCCCCCCAAATATATATCACTCTGTGCACACAGGACCTATGATGATGTCACAGTCATGTGATCAGTCACCTGAAGGGGAGGTACGTGGTGAGCCAGAACACACCCCCTCAGACATTTTGGCAATGCAGCAAGCCGCTGCATTACATCCTTCATTGGAGTCCAGCTGTGTTTAATTAAACTGATAGGACTTAATTTGGAAAGGCACACACATCTCTATATAAGACCTCACAGCTCACAGCGCATGTGTAACATCCCTGGCGGCGTGCTGACATGGCTTACCATCTCCCACCATGCAAGACCGCCAACTTACCTACCAGTCCAGGCTGCACACTATGCTCCTCTACCTGCTGTGCGCATGTCTTTTGTCTGCTGGCTTAGTGCGGCGGCGCTGGCACTTCCTGATTCTTAACCCTCAACTGGTGAGGTGGGGTTTTTGTCACGCAACTGGTGATGTGGGGTTTCCTATAACCCAGAATTTAGAGATCTCTTATTTTTACAGAAAATTCAAAGATCACGTTTGTTTTAATCATTTTCTTATTGGCGATTGATTACACATGAGTATAACAAATTTTTGACACCCACAAATGGATGGAAGCTAATGAGACACGGATCCTCATACCAGCATTTTTCAATGAATGGAAGCCGAACAAAAATTCCCTGGGTTGTGGCAAACCCCACCTCACCAGTTGAGTGTTAAAGTTACAGTGTGCACAGTCCTAATGCGTCCCCAGCCTATTGCTGTGAGTCACTGGATACTTAAACCTCCTCCACCCAGTGGGAGGTGCCTGAGCAATACTTTCTTTTAATGTGTTCTGTGCAACTGAGTAGGCAGGTCCTGTCCTGTATCTGTGACTTCTAGTCTGTTTCCGCCACCCCGGGGGCTGAGAACTCAGGGCCGTTACCTGCATCTGTGACTTCTAGTTTTTTCCACCACTATGGGGGCTGTATGCACAGGCTTGTTCCCGTATCTCTTTCCAGTGTCAGTTCCTGTCTGAACTGTGTCCTAGCCCGTTACCTGTTTGTCTCTATGTCCGATCCTTCCCTTTTCCTGCAGTGTCTGAACCAGTACCTAACTCCTACTCATTGTCTCTGTACTTCTGTTTGTGAGTTTTGTGTCCACTCGCTACTTCATTGCAAGTACCTTGTGTGTATCTGGTTCTGCTTGTCCAGCTTCCCTGCCTTTGTATCTACCATCTGTGTTCCAGCTATCTTCCTGTGTTTCCCAGTCTGTTCCATGGGATCAGAGCCCTGTCCTGTCTGCCCGCACCTGCGGCTCTGCTCCGCTCTGCTTGTCCTCCGAACCTGCGGCTCTGCTCTGCTCCGCTTGTCCTCTGCATCTGCGGCTCTGCTCCGCTTGTCCTCCGCACCTGCGGCACTGCTCTGCTCCGCTTGTCCTCCGCTCCTGCGGCTCTGCTCCTGTATCCCAGTCTGTACTGGTCCCTATCCAGCCTGTTTACCTACCTGTCAGTACCTGCCTGTCTGTATACCAGCCGTGCCTGCCAGTACCCGCCCGTCTGCATACCAGCCAAACCTGTCCTTTCCTGCATTCCCTGGTGTGGGTCAACAGCTGTGTGACAGAGGTCTGACTTGGAGTAGCACCTGGGCCACCTCCCTCATCCCTCCTCAGACCACGGAGTCGATTAAGCCGCCGTGTGTCCGTTGTCGGATCTGGCAAGGCACATAGTCACGCCCCTCCAGGCACTCCTCGGTTCGTGGCCCAGTGGAACCACTAACCACGCTCACGCCAAACAGTCCGGGCGTAAGCTTAACAGCATGTCAGACTAAATGAGAATCATGAGCTCAAAGGAACTGCCCAAGGAACTCAGAGACAGAATTATGACAAGGCACAGATCTGGTCAAAGTTACAAGAGAATTTCTGCATTACTCAAGGTTTCTAAAAGCACAGTGGCCTCCATAATCCTTAAATGGAAGAAGTTTGGGACCACCAGAAGTCTTCCTAGACCTGGCCGTCCAGCCAAATTGAGCAATCGTTGGAGAAGAGCCTTGGTGAGAGAGGTAAAGAAGAACTCCAAGATCACTGTGGCTGAGCTCCAGAGATGCAGTAGTGTGGTGGGAGAAAGTTCAAAGTCAATTATCACTGCAGCCCTCAACCAGTCGGGCCTTTATGACAGAGTAGCCCGACGGAAGCCTCTGCTCGGTGCAAGACATATTAAAGCCCGCATAGAGTTTGCTCAGAAACACATGAAGGACTCCCAGACTATGAGAAATAAGATTCTCTGGTCTGATGAGACAAAGATAGAACTTTTTGGTGATAATTCTAAATGATATGTATGGAGAAAACAAGGCACTGCTCATCACCTGCCCAATACAATCCCAACAGAGAAACATGGTGGTGGCAGCATCATGCTATGGGGGTGTTTTTCAGCTGCAGGGACAGAACGACTGGTTGCAATTGAAGGAAACATGAATGCGGCCAAGTACAGAGATATCCTGGATGAAAACCTCTTCCAGAGTGCTCTGGACCTCAGACTTGGCCGAAGGTTCACCATCCAACAAGACAATGACCCTAAGCATATGTAGCACCCCGAGGGCTCGGCTGCTACAGGGGTATTGCACCTCAAACCAGAGGTGTGATATTCCACTCCCGGGTAAGGATGGAGTGTGGACCAGGACTCGGTAGGCTGCATGCACCACACACACCCCATTTCCGAGGGACAGCTCAACGGTGCTCCCACAAGATAGAAGTGCAGGCACAACAGCATCTGTCCCTGGCTGGAGTGGGGGAGGGGAAAGTACACCCAGTGGTGTAGGAGCAGATAGGGGTGGGTCTCTGGGCATAGGCAGGAGCCCATTGGTTGCTAGTCACCTGAGCTCGGGTGTCAGAAGGAGGTAAATTAGGTGGGCACCATCTTAGGACAGTGGTCAGTTCAGAGAGGAGTTCAGCCAGAGAGGGCTGACAGGGAGCTGTGGCTCAGTCTGGGCCCAGCTCCAGAGGCAGGCCTGGAGTGGAGGCCAGGAACAGCAGAAAGAGAGAGGAGAAGGAATGGAAAGGAAAGTAAGAAAGGAACTGGAACAGAGGAGAAAGGAAGCAAGGAACACAGAGAAAGGCCCAGAGACACGAGGACAGAAGGAACCCCATATGCCCACAGGAGATACAGGGTGAAGGGTTGGCAGAACAGGGTACCGGAACCCAAATTGGTGGAGGCAACAGATTCCTCAGCCAAAGACCGGAGGTTGTTACCACATCTTGGTGCGACCCCTCACTACATCCACCAGAAAGGCATACCGTATAGGGTCAGGGAAACCGGAGAAAGGTTTCGCCAACAAAAGGCCCGAGGGAGCTGGACAAAGGTGGGTCACTGGTGGGGACGGCCAGAGAAAGGAAAGGAAGGGAGCCCTGTGCCACGCTCTGGAATTGCCTGGGAGTTGGTCGAGTCCCTTGCCTGGTGGACGCAGCACGGCTTGGGCAGTCACCGCCGGTACCGAGGTGACTAGGACCAGTAAAGAACTGTGAGTAAAGCATTGAAAACTGCAACTGCACGTCTCTGTGATTCCTCGCCGCACCAGCACCATTAGCATTGGGACCCTCACACCATCACTCCCATCATCATTTACACTAGCTGCCCTGAGGTAATACTTCTCCCGTGGGGAGTTATCCCATACTCGGCTGCGCAAACAACATCAGCCTCAGCGGTCGGCAGCGCAGCGGCGGTCCCCACTGACCGCAATCCACGGGTGGCGTAGTCGAACATTTGCTATACATTAAGACTGTCACTGGTTTGACCGCCCTGGGCACGGACCGGGTCAGCACCACGGAGACTACAACCCCCAGCGATCCGGCTCCGGGTATCCCCTGCACAACACAGGCCCAGGGGGCGCGTCACATACAGCTAAAATAACAAAGAAGTGGCTTCAGAACAACTCTGTGACCATTATTGACTGGCCCAGCCAGAGCCCTGACCTAAACCCAATTGAGCATCTCTGGAGAGACCTGAAAATGGCTGTCCACCAACGTTCACCATCCAACCTGACGGAACTGGAGAGGATCTGCAAGGAAGAATGGCAGAGGATCCCCCAATCCAGGTGTGAAAAACTTGTTGCATCATTCCCAAGAAGACTCATGGCTGTACTAGCTCAAAAGGGTGCTTCTACTTAATACTGAGCAAAGGGTCTGAATACTTATGACCATGTGATATTTCAGTTTTTCTTTTTTAATAAATTTCAAAAATTTCTACATTTCTGTTTTTTTTCAGTCAAGATGAGGTGCAGAGTGTACTATAATGAGAAAAAAAAATAACTTTTTAGAATTTACCAAATGGCTGCAATGAAACAATGTGTGAAAAATTTAAAGGGCCCTGAATACTTTCTGTACTCACTGTAGGCGGTTACAACCCTTCTACCTTGTATCTCGAGTCTGGGGGGCAAGGACAAGTATTGTGAGCCCTGGACACTGTTACCATGGGGCGGCGCCTTAGGCGTCGCTTCCGGAACCAGTGAGTTCCAGCGGCCATGTCCTGCGTTTCACAGACCGGAAGTGAGATCTTCGGACTGGAAATGCGTCACACACTGTAGATGGAGCCACAACAGCGCAGTGTTGGTTTAAAATGGAGACAGTGAGGTGAGTGCCTCTACTGCAACATTGAGCACGTTATCCCACAAACGTGTCTGTAATGATATTACCGTCTACATGGTAGGAATAAGTACCTCCCCTGATGAATCAATGTGTTTGAAGAAACGCGTCGGGAGAATGGAGGAAATGAATGAACTAGGGAACCGGCATGGTATATCCTCAACTTGGGTGAGATTATTCCCTTTTTTTTCCTACGGTTGGTGAATAATCACATGTGTGCACACAGTTACACCAATACCGCATTATTGTGCATACAGGGTGACAGTGGTATGTTGAGATCATAGCCCTATGTCGCAGCATGTATGTAGCTGCACCTATAAGAGTGTTATCCCCTTTGCCCAAAGTGGACAGGTTTATAGAGGATGTCTGACTGATATATGCTAATTATTATCATCCTACATAAATACCTGAGAAAAGGCATAATATGCTCCACAGTTGAAGAAAGGGACCGGGGTTCCACTAGTAACCACTTGAATGCTCAGCTAGTTTGAATGAGCATTGCCATTTCTGAACTAAGGTACATAGAAAAACTGTTCAATAGTACACACGTGGTCAAAATTATTGGTTCCCCTCGTTTAATGAAAGAAAAACCCACAATGGTCACAGAAATAACTTGAATCTGACAAAAGTAATAATAAATTAAAAATAATTAAAATGAACAAATGAAAGTCAGTCATTGCTTTTCAACCCTGCGTCCACAGAATTTTTAAAAATATTAAGCTCATGAAGTAGGCCTGGACAGAAATGATGGTACTCTTAACTTAATATTTTGTTGAACAAACTTTTAAGGCAATCACTGATATCAAACGTTTCCTGTAACTGTCAATGAGACTTCTGCACCTCTCGACAGGTGTTTTGGCCCACTCCTCATGAGCAAACTGCTCCAGTAGTCTCGTGTTTGAAGGTTGCCTTTTCCAGACGGCATGTTTCAGCTCTTTCTAAAGATGCTCAATAGGATTTAGGTCAGAGCTCATAGAAGGCCACTTCAGAATAGTCCAATGTTTTCCTCTTAGCCATTCTTGGGTGTTTTTAGCTGTGTGTTTTGGGTCATTATTCTGTTGCACGAATCATGACCTGCGACTGAGACCAAGCTTTCTGACACTGGGCAGCACATTTCTCTCTAGAATCCCTTGATCGACTTGAGATTTCATTGTACCCTGCACTGATTTAAGACATCCTGTGCCAGACACAGCAAAGCAGCCCCAAACATAACAGAGCCTCCTCCATGTTTAACACTTGGGACAGTGTTCTTTTATTGTTATGCTTCAAGGGGTTGTTCACTACTATGGAAAATAGCCCAATGTATTTTTATGATGAACAGAAGCTTCTTTGTAATTACCTTCCTCTGCTGTTTCTGCCTGTGAGCAACGCTATCACTGGCCACTCACAGGCAGCATGTGACCCCCGCTGAGGTCATGTCAAGTGAGGCGTGACTCAACGCTGGGATCCCCGCAGTGGCTGCTGGGTTGTGGGCAGGGTTACCCCCGCGTCACACTCTGCATCCACCATTTGCTTTCCCACTGAATGGGGAGAGGGAGAGCACGCGGAGGATGCCGGGTGTGATGCGCGGGGTAACCCCGCCCACAACCCAGCAGCCACCATGGACCGCAGAAGAGGGACCCTCGGCTGCAGCCTGAACTTGTCAGCGCCGACTGCAGCTGGGGGTGACGTGATTCCTGTGAGCGGCAAGTGATAGTGCCGCTCACAGGCAGAAACAGCAGAGGAAGGTATATACAAAGAAGCTTCTATTTATCATAATAATACATTGGACTATTTTCAATAGTAGTGGACAACCCCTTTAATTTTTCTGTCTGTGAACACAGACATCTGTCCATGGGACATTCTCACAGTAACTTTGTGGCTTGTCAACAAGTAGTTTGGCAAATTCCAGTCTGGCTTTTTTATGACTTTTTTTTCAACAATGATGTTCTCCTTGGTCGTCTCCCATGAAGTCCACTTTGGATCAAACAACGACGAATGGTGCGATCTGACACTGATGTTCCTTAAGCTTGAAGTTCACCTTTAATCTCTTTAGAAGTTATCCTAGGCTCTTTTGTTACCATTAGTATTATCCGTCTCTTTCATTTATCATCAATTTTCCTCCTGCGGCCACGTCCAGGGAGGTTGGCTACAGTCCTATGGATCTTAAATTTCTTAATAATATGTGCAACTGTAGTCACAGGCATATCAAGCTGCTTGGAGATGGTCTTATAACCTTTACCTTTAACATGCTTGTCTATAATTTTCTTTCTAATCTCCTGAGACTACTCTTTCCTTTGCTTCCTCTGGTCCATGTTGAGTGTGTTACACACCATGGCACCAAACAGCACAGTGAGTATCTGTAACCTTATATACAGGCCCACTGGCTGATCATAAGATTGTAGACACCTGTGATGCTAATTAGTGGACACAACTTCATTTAACATGTCCCTTTTGTCACATTATTTTCAGGGGTACTATCATTTCTGTCCAAGCCTATTTCATGAGTTTATTTTTTTTTTTAATTCTGTGGAAGCACCGTTGAAAAGCAATGACTGACTTTCATTTGTTCATTTTCATAGATTTTTAATTTATTATTACTTTTGTCAGATTCAAGTTATTTCTGTGACCATTGTGGGTTTTTCTTTCTTTAAACGAGGGGTACCAACAATTTTGACCACGTTTGTATATAAGGATATGAGCATTTATTGTACAGTTTGTGGCCACCCCTAGCTGGTCACTAAATTGTTATTTGTACCTGCTGTGTGTTTGGCTGCATGTCCAGACAATTGGTTTTGGAATACTGGCACTATTCTAAGCACCTACTGGTCACTGAGGTGACCTACCTCATTTCTGTTGATATTTGTTATTGGTGTTTTTAGGTGAGTTTTATTGAGGTTTTTTAATCAATTCTAATGAAAAGATATTTTTAATTAGTCCAATTGCAGCTTTTCTTGACTTAAATCTGTTTGGGCATCTACCCCTTGCTTTTTTGACTATATTTTATGCATCATAGATACAGTCATTACATTAGTAGACACATAATTACCGCCCTTGTATTTCAGTTTGCCTTCATATTGTGGCAGCCGTGGATCATAAAAATGAGAACTGACATATACAACTACCTGAGTGCTAGAAAATAAAGACACAAGGAGACAGAGCATTAATTTTAAACATTTTATTAAATAAAATGTTTACCCCTACCTAAAGCCAATGATCCAGAAGAAGGCAAAAAACCTGGACACGTTCAGCCAATGTGTGTCACAGGGAAAAAATTCCTTCTTGACCCCGAGAAAAGGCGATCAGTTCAAGAACCCTGGACCAAGGCCATACTACAACTAACTAACTGATATATAGAGCAATGACTCGTTTCCGGAGAGCAGATCTTCTTTGTCCTGGTAACACGCCTCACCTCTCCTTATCAGATCGGACTCTGAGCTTATAGCTTGTCTACGTTGATCTCCCCTGTAAAAATACAGAACACTACCCCCCACAAACACTAACCCCCACAAACACTACCCCCCACAAACACTACACCCCACAAATACTAGACCCCACAAACACTAGCCCTTCGGATACAGACATAGGGCAGTTATATCATATCAGGTCCCTTATACAATTAGGTTAGACAGCAGACACCTATGTAATATGATGTCATGATGCACTGATTCCAGAATTAGATCTATATAATCAGTATATAATGACCTCATAAGACAACAAATATTATCTACAGACATATTAAATGATTAACACTAAATAATCCCGTGGCTCTTGTTAGATTCTTCAGTCTTCCTTCCAGGATCCAGATATTCTTTCTGGTAAGAAAAAAATAATACAAGACGGATCAGGCAAAGACCCATAGAAAATCAGTCATATATATATATTGTACTTTATGCCCCCTTTTCTTTGCATTTTTAAATTTTGATGTAGATACTTAAAAATGGTGCAAGAAATGTAATTTATAAAAAATCGTGGAAACTATATATATATATATATATATATATATATATATATATATATATATATATACACATATATACAGTGTATATATATATATATATATCTATGTAAAATACAGTAAAATAAATTAATATGTGTCCCCCAATGTATCTACACCAACCTCTCTCCCATGTGGGGGACTAAGGGTAGATTTTTTTTTGCCTCAAAAATCCGAAATTAAAGTGACAGAACCACCACCAGCAATCTGTGGCAGCCTCAGATACCACTGGAACTGTCACTGACCGAAGTAGCCCATACAGTGTCTCCATCCAAGGTGCCATCTTGTTGCTGACCTCTGTGATAGCCCCAGGGATGTCCCCATGTTTGCTGCATAGAACTCTCAGTGTCCAACATTCTGCTGTTTGACCTCACAAAGAACCTTCATCACCCAAGTCTAGAGATTCTGCCAGCAAAGACTGGAGAAAGCTAGAACCTTACAGCCACAATCTGTAGACTTGGAGGATTGATGTCCATGTTGGCGCTAAGTTCACTAACAAATCCCTGTAAAGTTTCTCATTTACCTGTATCCTCAATCCAGGAACTTCCAATCTCCTCGTCTTCATCTCCTGAAATGAGAATCTGTATCCTCGATCCTGGATCCTCTGCTCTCCTTGTCTTCATCTCATGAAATGATCATTTGCCCCCTGAACACCCGTTTATATAGACCCACAGTCATTGTGACATCATGCTGTGAGGTAACAATGGCCTCCTGGATTTGATGATGTCACATATGACCATGAGTGATATCTCCACAGGTATTAATTAATATTAATAACAAGTAGTAATAATATGGCAGATCACATTGGTTAGCATCAAGGCTGGAGGAGCAGGACGAATAAGGAAAAGTTCCCAAAAAGTAAACTGTATTTACTGCGACTGAAAAAAGTAAATGACTTTATATTGCTTCAAATGTAATTAAATTCTAGGCTCTATGACAACACTACACTGTTACCATAGGAACAAAGACCTATAGCCCATAGCAACCAGTCCAATTCCAGCTTTAGTGTATTTAAGGCCTGAAATCAAGAACATTGAGTGTTTTGTTTGCTGGTGATACATCTAGCAATGGACAAATGACAGGTAAGAGCAGGAATCACTGTCTATGAGAGAAACCATTCCCATTGTTACACATTTTCACACATTTTGTAGGTGCAGGAACTATGGACATTCCAGTTTTTGTGAAACAACAACTCCCAGCATTCACAGGATAAATATGAACAAAAGTTCAAGAATTTCTTTTTATTTCTTTCATGGCATTCGCCGTGCGGTATAAGCAGGGCCGGCTCCAGGTTTTCGTGGGCACTGGGCGAAAGAGTCTCAGTCGGCCCCTTTTACACATACCACGATTCATGACACACAGATGCCACAGAAAAATATATATATATAATACAATGCAGAAGATTTCACTTCTTACATTACATGACCGATATCTATTGTAAATTCTACAATAGCTCAGAAACCGGCGAATTGATCCATACAGAATACTGGCCCCCATAAAATGCTCCATACAGGATACTGGCCCCCATATAACGCTCCATATAGGATACTGGCCCCATTATAACGCTCCATATAGGATACTGGACCCATATAACGCTCCATACAGAATACTGGCCCCCATATAACGCTCCATGCAGGCTGTGCCCCAACATAATGCTCCATGCAGGCTGTTTCCCCCACATAATGTCTTATGCAGGCTGATCCCCCCATATAATGCCCCATGCAGGATGTCACCCCCCCTTATAATGCCCCATGCATTATGTCACTCCCCCTTATAATGCCCCATGCAGAATGTCACCCCCCTTATAATGCCCCATGTATTATGTCACCCCCTTATAATGTCCCATGCAGGATGTCACGCACGCTTATAATGCCCCATGCATAATGTCACCACCCCTTATAATGCCCCATGCAGGATGTCACTTTCCCCCCATATAACGCCCCATGCAGGATGTCACCTCTCTCCCCCCTCCCTTATAATTCCCCATGCCTCCATACATTAAAAAAAAATAAAATAAAATACTCACCTAACTACTCACCTGCTGCCGATTCTCTGGACTCCAGCATCGCCGGCGTCTTCCCACTCTGCGCTGTGACCGCTCGGGAGAGAGCGCGGTGGAAAGACGTCACCGCACCCTCTGACCTGAGACGTCACAGTGCTGCAGCTGCGGAAGACATCGGACCTGCTGCGGAAGCACAGGGAGAGGTAAGTATTGTGCCGCCGGCTGACGGGGCCCTGAGCAAGCGGGGGGAGCGGGAGCTGACACCACCCTCCTCCGCTCACGGGTCCCATAGCGCAGCGGGTGAGTGAGCCTGCTCAGGGCCCCGGCACTTGCCCGCGTGCTCCGGGTGCTGGCGCCGGCCCTGGGTATAAGCGATACAATGGCTTTATTCTGTAGGTCAGTACGATTACAGGGATACCAGATTAATATAAGATTTTTAATGTTTTCCTGCTTTTGCACACAAAACATTTTTTTGGGGTGCATAATATTTTATTGAACCCTTTTTATTCAGCAGTATGTATAACATACCACCATACACTCGTCCTAATTTTTCAGCATCGGACCAATTTTTTATACGCTAGTATGACTCCAGCCTTAAGTTTCCAAACTGATAGCCCTGTAACCGATCACTTTATTGAGCTCTGTCCAGTTTGCCTTATATACTCCCTGCTGACATAACCGATAGACCTGTATGAGAATGTTCGGAGAGGTCTGGGCATGTACGTTGGAATATTTCCAATATATAATGCATTAACATTATAAGTGAATAGGCTTTGCATGTATAACTTAAAATCTAAATGTGTCAGGAAAATTCGGAGTTCATGTTTGGAATCAGCGCATTCAATTTAGTGTAAATCACAATAAATCAAATGTTTTTCTCTCAGTAGCAAAATCATTGTTGGCATGTACTTACTTTTCTAATGTGGTCACTAACCATTAATACAGTAACCTTAGTAATCCAGATAATAGATTATCTGCTTGAAGATGGGGTGTAGAAACTCCAGAAGGAGATTAACTTGCCTTATCATCTTTTTACAAATACCTACAACTTAGGCACACATATTAGACCCAGTCAACTATGACAAGGATGCTAATACACAATCACTTTATCCCAGATATGATCCTACCTGTGAACCACACACATGGTTTAATTTCTACTAAATATTAATAACTGCTGTGACCTTGCATAGATGAGAACCCTCTGACAGTTAAAGGTTTATTCTCATCTCCAAGATCCTACCTCAATATGTATTAGTTGTAATTATAATATTAGCAAATTCCTCCAATTCTAAATGTAGTATAGTTCTTCTGATTCACTATGTTGCTTACCCCATGTACAGATCATGGCAACATCTTAGGTATCCATGTGTCACGCAAGATGTGGGAAAGACATAGTGATTCACCCCCTGGGCCGCGTGGGGAACCCGGAACCGGGCCTTTGGTGGGATGCTGGGGGTTGTTGTCACCGTGGCGATGACCCGGTCCCGTGGCTCAGGGTGGTCAAACCAGTGGCAGTCTATTGATATGGTTTTCATTATTTTCAAATGTCCGACTACGCCACCCGTGGTTTGCGGTCAGGATGAACCGCCGCTGCAGGGCAGACCTCTGGGCCTGATGTTTGTGAGCAGCACAGGGATGGTATAACTCCCAACGAGAAGAGTGTAGCCCCAGGGCAGTGTAGGTGAATGATGGGGGTGATGGTGCGCGGGAATAATAACTCAGAGTCTCTGTAATGCAGTCCAGGATCTTTACTCACAGTTCGTTACTCCACGTTACTCCGGCCAGCTGTAACTTCCCGCGTCGCACCATGTTCACCAGGTGAGGGGGCTCGGCCAACTCTCAGATAATTTTGGAGCGCTTCGCAGTACCCCCTTCTCGTGTCCTTCCTCTGGCCTGTCATACCCCACCAGTGACCACGCTTCTGTCCGGCTGCCTCAGGCCTTCTCTGGGTAAACTTCGGCGCCAGTTTCCCTGACCCTCTGTGGTGCCTTCCTAGCGGGTGTAGCGAGGGGTTGCACCATATAAAATGTCACAGCCTCCGGTTTCAAGTTGAGGGTAGTTCCCCGCCTCCGCTAGTTTCGGGGACCCGTCTCCCCCTTGGCCTGACCCCACTGCTCAGGTAGATGCGGGCGTATGGTGGCTATCAGCCGGTCCATACCCCTGGGGTCCCTTCTCTCCTTTGTGTTCCTGGAACCTCCTCCGCTCTTCTTCATTCTTCTCCCCAACTCTCTCTCTCTTTCTTCAGTGCTGACTGGGCCTTACAGGCTAGACCCGTGACGCGCCCCTGGGCCTGAGTCGCGCTGCGTTGCGCACGCAGGAGCCTACCCGGAGCCGGATCAGATGGGGGTAGTAGTCTCGTGGCGATGACCCGGTCCGTGCCCAGGGAGTCAGACTAAGTGGCAGTCTATTAGCAGTAGATGGTGGATGACTACGCCACCCGTTGAATGCAGCTATGGAGCTGCCGCTGCAGGGCAGACCGCTGAGGCCGGTGGAAGGATGGTGCAGCGTGGATGGTATAACCCCCAACGGGAGGGGTATGGCCTCAGGGCAGCCGACGTGGATGATGGGGGTAGCAGGAACCACTCAGAGACGATGCGGTGTAGTTCAGGGTCTTTACTGGTGACAAAGATAGACCCTCCCGGAGTACTTGCTAGCAATCGGGGCCTGGTCAGTCCTTGAGCAGATGGGATCTCCCCTGGCCAGGCGGAGTTGTAGGCCTTCCCAACTAACTGTACTCTTCTGGCTACCTTGCTAGAGGCGGGTAAAAGTAGCCCACGTCCCTGAGTGTACCGTGTGGTGCTCACCCGTATGGCCGGTGACTCGGGGCCTTCTAATGGCTTCCGCTCCACGATGGCGGTGCCGGTCCCACGCGTGTGACCGTGCCTTCGGGTTTCTGGGCCAGAGGACCTGCAATCCCCTGCCGGTCGGTTTCTGCTGCTGGGTAGAGATTAGTCCCCACAGCCTCGGACTCCGGGTCCGGTAAGAAATCTTCTCAGTCAGGGCGAGCTCTGCAGCTGCCAGCCCCTGACTCCTTGTAACACTGCTCCCACAGAGCTCCTGATGTTCTGTTCCTATATTTGCTTCTTTTCTCTGTCTCTACTTCTTCTCTACTCACTAACCCTGCCTCAGCCCTAGGTTTATATAGGGGAAGTTCTTCCCCTCCCAGGACTGGGCAGGAGGTGTGGCATGCATAGGATTCCTGACCAAGAGACCTCCCACCTGCTCTCAGACGTAATATCTCTATCACTGTGGCAACCAGACCCCTGGGGTGTCACACCCGTGTCTGGAGCAGAGCTCAACAGAGACCTGATCTGTCACATCTTCCCTCTGACTGAACCGACTTCTCTTTGAACTAAGATGGTGCCCACCTTTTATACCTCCCTCTAGGTGCATCCAGGAACTGCTTCCTCCCTACTCTTGCACTACCGGGTTCCCCTTTTACTAGGTATTCCCTCCCCCCACTCCAGCCAGGGACAGGGACTGTCGTGCTCTACTTGGAGCATATCGGTCGCCCTGCCCCCCGGACATGTGGTGTAATGCATGCAGGTGTCGGGGTCCTGGTCCACACTCCATCCTTACCTGAAAGTGAGACATCGCACGTCTGGGAGAGATGCAATACCTATATAGCAACTAAACCCCCAGGGTGCTACAATAGTGCATCACAAAGGGAAGAGGGAAAGGAAGCCCAAACTCTAGCGAAAGGGGGGAAGTGGAGACCTCTTAGGTTGATCTAGCATCACCCTGTCTTCCCTTGTATTGGCTCTTCACCAGTCGCTGCACATGTGCATTGTCCTGTCTTTCCCTGGCATATGGCTAAGGCTAGGGAAGGGAGGAAATGAGCACTAGTTGATCTCAATTAAACACTATAGACAACATAGGTAGACAAACTGGGGGAAATTGCTTAGCTTTAGACGAACTCCAGACAAATGCGCACCCATTCTCAAGCTCTAGAGAGCATCAAGTACTGCTCATGCTAAGCCTTCACAAGTAGTAATGAATACATAGTCGGTATTTATACACCCAGGCAGGGTGTTAAATAGCCAGAGGAAGGTAGCCGCTGGGTCCTAGAGACAGTGTCTAAGAAAATGTCTGTAAAGGCAAACGTAGAGATATCCTGCAACCAACTGCAGGGTGACTGTCTGTCACTTCTGACACACCCGTGACACCATGGTTACAAAAACTAAAAAACTTACTAATTGTCACTTTATGATAAGCCATAACCATGGATATCTAAGCTGCTGCAATGCCCTGCCATGGGGTAGGTGACATAGCAAATCAGAAGAACTATACTACATTTCTAATTGGAGGTATTTGCTAATATTATTATTATACCTACTATATTTTGGGAGAGGATCTTGGAGATAGGAATACCGATTTAAATCTAAGTGGGAAGCAGATATTGGTCCAATTTCTGAAGAACCGTAGATGGAGTTGTTGGAGCTCATTCCCAGGTTGTCCCCATGTAAATTACAGAGGCTTTCACAGATCTTTTTTATTCATAGGGTTTATAGAACACCCAGCTTCCTCCATAAAATTGGGGTTCACTCAAGTGCAGAATGAGAATGAGTGAAGAATGAGGTGTGGAGTGGAGAATGCACAATTGATGCATATGTTCTGGGAATACACTCAGGCCCATTTTGGAAAGATGCTCTGTCCCTAAAACAAAAGCATATTTGGAATCCGATTTTAGGCGCATCTCAGGATATGTGTATCGGGGGGTATCTAAGGGATTGGGTTGACTTGGAATCTCCGATTTCTATAGGTATATCACATATTTTATATCAGGCACAAAAACATTGGTTAGATGTCCAACCACCAGCAATTGGGGAATAAAATGGACAATATGTGGTTGTAAATAGGAGTCTATAGAAAGAGAAATGCAATTAAGAAATTTGAAAGCATTCGGCAACCATTGTTGGATGTTCTAGGATTACCCACCCGAGTCTTGTTGAGAGACAGAATGCTTCCGTTACTTGTCCTTTTTAGTTTTATTTGATTGCTCTAGATTCTGTGTACTAAAATTAAATCAAGTAATCTTGAGTAGAGATGAGTGTACCTGAACTTAAAAGTTCGGCATTTATACCGGACAGTTAGTCCAATGCTAAACGCCGAACATGGACTTTCTCTAGAAGTCTGTTGCAATGTTCGGAGTCACGGGGGAAGTCCGCTGTAGAGAGAGTTTTTTTTCTTACTCAGACCCAAAGTTCGGGTCTCCATTGTTTTTCATTGGGGTTCGGGTCCTGGTTCAAGTTTGGGTACAGTTCTGGTACCCGAACCGAAGTTTGGAATACAGTTTGGGTGGGGTACCAAGATCCAAATTTCAACAGGTCCGCTCATCCCTTATCCTGAGCTATGGATGTTTATAGCCTGATTCTCTGTGACCCATTCACTTTAGCAGGATTATATGTATCTAAAAATAAATATTATTTATTTTATGTGTAAAAGGGTTCATCATGGTTATTTCTCTCTCTGGTGTGTTGTGAGGCTGGATGTGAGGTTATAATAAAAAAAAGAATAAGTAAAAATGAAAATGTTGTAACTTATAAGATATTCATTGTAATTCTTTATAGTAATTTCACTAATGAATATTCTGTAATTCCAACTACATTCAAGTATGTTAAGAATACTTAACTGCCCTTTTGTTTTTGATACAAAATTATCTAATTAAAAAACAAAACATTACCGATTGATTGCATTCCAGTTTCTTTGCTTCTTGTGGGCATTACTGTTGAGGCTGCACTTGAAAAGCATGTTATTCCATGCACTCTTTTTATTGTTGTCAAAAACATATAAAAAGCAGAAAGTTAAAAAATATTGATTTGGCAAGAAAAACTAAAGGGTTATTTTTCATTAGACTTGTGAAACAATTGTTATAAAAATTTCATTTTTACAACTTATTTATGAAAGCTAACAATACCAATCTTGTTGCCAAGTGTAACTTTCTTTTTTTCCAACAAATGAAAGCCCAAGTTCTGATTTAAAGAAGACGTTTCACCATTTTTTAGATGATGAACTGGCTATATCATGATAAAGTGGCTGAAAATCGGAATAAAACATATTTTTTTATTCCTCATCTCCTTTGCACAGCTGTTAGCTTGTAAAGTTTATATACTAATTAACGCTACAACTAAGAAACGGGAGTATCATAGATTCTTCACTGAGGGCGTTTCTCTTTTTCCCCTGTATCATGCTGCCCAGTCATAAGCAAGCAGCGTTGTACAGGGAAAAGATAAGATGTCCCAGAAAAGGTTAGACCAAGCTTTCTGTATTAGATCTGGTAAAATTGATGAGTCTAACCAGGTCACATGGATCTCACCGTCATCACAACCTGTGATTACCAGTGCAAGGGGAGTAAAGCATAGCAGTACGTCATTACATTCACCATTCTGCATCAGCGAATGCTGCAAAGTGGTGTATGTAATGACTTACAGCTCTTGTCCTCCTCCAGGCACTTGTAATCACAGTAGGTATTGGCAGAGAATTTTGTGTGACCTGGGAAAGAGAGCAGAGTAGTGTTGAGTGAGCGTGCTCAGTTAACCCTTTCACTGAGCACGCTCGAGTGCTGCCCGAGTATATTCTGCATGCTGAACAACTGTGTTCGAGCCGCCGCTGCATGAGTCACGGCCACTAGACAGTTGCGACACATGCAGGGATTGAATAACAACTAGGCAATCCCTGCATGTGTCGCAGCTGCCTAACAGCCGTGAAACATGCGGCCGCGGAGTCTCGAACAACGTCGTGCATGGCAGGCAATACCCGCAAGGCTTTTTTGGCTGTCTAACAGCTGCAAAACATATGGGGCGGAGACTCGAGCACACGCGATACTCAGTTTATACCCGATGCAAACTCAAGTAGCGAGCACTTACACTCAACACTAGTCGCTGTAACGGGACTGGGAGGCGGAACCTCTGAGCTACTATACAAGGGGGCGGTCCTTGTAAGGGAGCGGGTGGCGACCAGGGTAGACAGGCAGGCAGTCACAGCAGGTGACTGGGACAGTCTCTGAATGAACGGACAGGAGGTCACGGCAAGTGACCGGGGCAGTCTCTGGATGAACGGGCAGGAGGTCACGGCAAGTGACCGGGGCAGTCTCTGGATGAACGGGCAGGAGGTCACGGCAAGTGACCGGGGCAGTCTCTGGATGAACGGGCAGGAGGTCACGGCAAGTGACCGGGGCAGTCTCTGGGTAAAGGATTGGTACGACCTGTGGCGGCAGATGATAGACGTGAGCTCCCAGGTGAGCAGGCGAGAGTCTCTGGATAATCGGGTGGTCACAGCATGTGACGGCGGAGCCTCCAGGAAGACCAACAGACAGGTAGCAGATGAGCGCTCCCAGGTGAGCGGGCAGGAGTCTCTGGACAGGCGGGTGGTCACAGCACGTGACGGCGGAGTCTCCTGGTAGTCTAGCAGACAGGCAGCAGATGAGCGCTCCCAGGTGAGCGGGCAAGCTGGTCCTTAGACAGACTGACAGGAGTTGGAAGGCAGACTGTCGGACCTCAGGCAAGCAGGCAGGTAGAAGATGTGCGCTCCCAGGTGAGCGGGCAAGCTGGTTCTTAGACAGACTGACAGAAGTTGGAAGGCAGACCGTCGGTGTTAGAACCTTGCTGTTAGTTTTTTTTTCCTTTGCTGGTCACATGACCTTGTTGGCCTATTTAATCCTGCTCCGCCCTTCTGGCTTTGCTGGACTTCATTGTATATCTACTTTCTAGCTAGCCTGTGCTCTGTATCTAGCTCTGTTAGTTTGCTTGGTCTACGGACCTCTATGTTCTATCTATTTTGTTTGTTCGTCTGTCTGCTACTATTTCTGTTAGGAGGTGTCCCATATTCCTCCCAGTCCTTAGTACTTGTATGGATTCCTTCCCCACATCTATAGGTCTCCGTACAGACTAGATTAGGACTTTAGCAGGTCTGATCGCAGGATCAGGTTCCCTGTTACATCGTAGGGATTCAGCTGAGTCCTATAGTAGGGACAGATCTCCTCTCTTTCCTTAGCTTTGGTAGCAGAACATAACAGTAAGTCCAGCCTGCAAATTCTCTAAGGAAAGATTTTTTTTTTTTTTTTGTTCCATCATGGTGTCGGTTCAGGATTTGGCTAAACACCTGCAGGGACTCTCTCTGGAAGTGGCCGAGCTCCGTCAGCACGTGAGTAACTGTCCTGGAGCATATTTCTTGGAGCCTAAGGTATGTTTGCCGGATTTATTTTTTGGTGAACATCGAGAATTTTTTTCATTTAAAAATGCTTGCTTATTGTATTTTCGTTTGAGACCCAAGTCCTCTGGGGATGAATCCCAGCGCGTAGGGTTCATAATGTCACTTTTGCGCAAAGAGCCTCAGGAGTGGGCCTTTTCTTTGCAACCTAGTGATACATGCTTCAGATCAGTGGATAGTTTTTTTTCTGCTTTAGGATTATTATATGATGATCCTGACCGTGTGGCATCAGCTGAGACTGAGTTGAGACGTTTAAAACAAGGATCAGGTAATGTGGAAAAATATTGTACTCATTTTCGTCGTTGGTCCACTCAAACAGGGTGGAACGATTCTGCTCTGAAAAGTCTATTTCTTGCTGGGCTCAGTGAAAGGGTTAAAGACCTGCTAATTGCTTATCCTACACCTGAGGATTTGCAACAGGCTATGCAATTAGCTATACGGGTGGATAGGAGACTGCGTGCAAGGGTTAATGAGAGCAAATCCTCTGCTATGTCAGTTTCTGGTTATGATAATGTGTGTACTAACAGTGGTGAACCGATGGAGATTGGATCGGTGGCACCTCGCTCTCAAGAAAAAGACCGTCGTATTTCGGAAGGCTTGTGTTTCTATTGCGGAAAATCTGGTCATTTGATTAAAGGCTGTGAGCTTCGTATGAAGAAAGAAAAAAAAAGGTCAGTCACGCCCGTATTGCCTGTTTAAATTCCAAGGGTATATTTTTAGCTGCTTCCACGATTGCTCAGGAAAAATTAATGGAATTTCGGGTGTTTGTTGATTGCGGGTCTACACTGAATGTAATTGATGGGGGATTCGTGGAAAAACTCAATTTAAAACCTGAACCTTTATCATCCCCCATTGCTGTGGTTTCTGTGGATGGCTCCCCTTTGAAGAATATTACTCTCAAGGTCAGTGAATTTCCTCTCACTATTAATGGTGTTCACCATGAGAAATTGGATTTGGTAGTGTTGAATAACTTGCCTTCTCCAGTAATATTGGGTTTGCCCTGGTTAAAATTTCACAATCCTGTACTGGATTGGTCTACCAGTGAAATTAAATCCTGGAGCCATAAATGTTATGACAAGTGTTGTAACGGGCGTATTGCAGCTTTGGATAGGGGAGAATTGCTTGTTCCTATTCAGGATTTTTGGAGAGTTTTTTCTGAGAAAGAATCGCAGGTTTTGCCTCCCCATAGAGACTATGATTGTTCTATTGAATTTGTCCCTGGAGCGATTCTTCCTAAAAGTCGTTTATTTAACCTTACTATTCCTGAGAGGAAGGCTTTGGAGGAATACATACAGACAAGTTTGGCCGCCGGTCACATTAGGCCCTCTAAGTCTCCTGTGGCGGTTGGATTTTTTTTTGTAAAAAAAAAGGACGGCGGTTTACGTCCTTGTCTGGATTTTCGTGAGATTAACAAAATTACGGTACGCAATCCTTACCCACTGCCATTGATTCCTGATCTGTTTAACCAGTTATTGGGGGCCAAGTGGTTCTCTAAAATTGACCTTAAGGGGGCATACAATCTGTTGCGCATGAAGGAGGGTGATGAATGGAAGACTGCTTTTAACACTCCTGTGGGTCATTTTGAGAATCTGGTTATGCCTTTTGGTCTTACTAATGCTCCTGCATTTTTTCAGAATCTGATTAATGACATCCTTAGACCTTTGATCGGTAAAAATGTGGTTGTGTATTTGGATGACATTTTGATTTATTCGCCAGATCTGGAGTCTCATTGGCGGAGCGTGCGTGAGGTATTACAGTTATTAATGGACAATTCGCTTTTTGCTAAGCTGGAGAAATGTGAGTTCGCTGTACAGAGAATTAGTTTTTTGGGCTACATTATCTCCAGCAAAGGTTTTGAGATGGATCCGGTTAAGGTTCAGGCTGTGCAGGAATGGCCTAGGCCTATTGGTTTGAAATTGATACAGAGGTTTTTGGGTTTTGCCAATTACTATAGAAAATTCATAAAAAATTTTTCTAGTATTGTCAAACCTCTGACTGATCTCACCAGGAAAGGTGCTGATGCGGTTCAGTGGTCTTCTGAGGCCATTGAAGCTTTTGTGTATCTCAAGGAGAGGTTCACCTCTGCTCCCATCCTTATGCAGCCTGATGTTACTAGGCCGTTTTTTGTTGAGGTTGATGCTTCCTCTGTGGGGGTTGGCGCAGTATTGTCTCAGGATAACGGGGATGGATTACATCCCTGTGCCTTTTTTTCAAAAAAATTTTCGGAGACTGAATTGAATTACGATATTGGTAATCGGGAATTATTGGCTATTAAACTCGCATTTGAACACTGGCGCCACTTCTTGGAAGGTGCGGAATTTCCCGTTCAGGTTCTTACGGATCATAAAAATCTGATATATCTTGATGCTGCCAAGCGCCTGAATGCCCGTCAGGCTAGGTGGGCACTGTTTTTCTCGCGGTTTAATTTCTCCGTTACTTACATCCCTGGTACTAAGAATGTTAAGGCGGATGCCTTGTCTCGCAGTTTTTCTCCCATAGTCGGTGCTGAGAAAGAGGAAAACATTTTACAAGAAGGTGTTGTGATAGCTGCTTTAGACTCCGTTTTGGAAGATGAGATTCTTAAAGCTCAGGAGAATGCCCCATCTAACACTCCTCATGGGAGGTTGTTTGTGCCTGGGACCTTTAGGAGAGATTTGTTTGTTGAGTGTCACGAATCTCGGTTGGCAGGTCATCCCGGAATCTCTGAGACCAAGAGACTGGTGGGTCGCAGTTTTTGGTGGCCTGGATGGCAGAAGGAAGTCATTAAGTGGGTGCGCCAATGTACTATATGTGCTAGATCTAAGTCCTCACATACTCCTGCTGCGGGGTTACTTTGTCCTTTGGAGGTCCCCAGTGCTCCTTGGACACATTTGGCTATGGACTTTATAACTGACCTTCCCCCCTCTGAGGGTTTTACTGTCATCTGGGTGGTCGTGGACCGTTTTAGCAAGATGTGTCACTTGGTTCCCTTCGTCAAACTGCCCTGCGCTAAAACTCTCGCTAAGGCCTTTGTCAAGGAAATTGTCAGACTTCATGGCGTTCCTACTGACATTGTTTCTGATAGGGGTCCTCAGTTCGTGGCTCGTTTTTGGCGTGCCTTTTGTGACAGGTTGGGAATTCATTTGTCGTTTTCGTCCGGATATCATCCTGAATCTAATGGCCAGACAGAAAGGAAAAACCAGGATGTTGAGCAGTTCTTGCGTTGTTTTGTGGCAGACAATCAAGAGGGGTGGTCTGAGTTTCTGCCACTTGCCGAATTTGCTCTGAACAATCATACATCTTCTTCTGCTGGTTGTTCGCCTTTTTTTTTGTTGTTCTGGGAGACATCCGTCATTTGGGTCGTTCTCCAAGTTGGGATCTGCCGTGCCTGAGGAGGAGAATTTTTCCGGTGATTTGGAAAGAGTTTGGACGGATGTGCGTGGTAATCTTCAGGAGGCCAACAGAAAATCTAAAGACTACTTTGATAGGAAACGACAGGAGGTTTTGTTCGCTGTTGGTGACATGGTTTGGTTGTCCTCTAGGAATCTGCGGTTGAGGATTCCTTCTAAGAAATTGGGTCCCAAGTTTGTAGGGCCCTTTAAGGTGCTTCAGGTTGTCAACCAATCTGCTGTTAGGTTGGAGGTTCCTACCTCCTGGAGAATTAATCCGGTCTTTCATGTCTCTCTGTTAAAAAAAGCTGTTGTGTCGGATGGTGACGCCTCTGCCTCTGTTCCTCCGGTGGTGGAGGACGGGGAATATGAAATTTCTCGTTCCTACCTCCTGGAGAATTAATCCGGTCTTTCATGTCTCTCTGTTAAAAAAAGCTGTTGTGTCGGATGGTGACGCCTCTGCCTCTGTTCCTCCGGTGGTGGAGGACGGGGAATATGAAATTTCTCGCATCCTTGACTCTAGACGGTATAGAGGTAGTTTGCAGTATCTTGTGGCCTGGAAAGGTTTCGGACCCGAGGATAACTCTTGGGTGAGGTCAGATGATGTTTCCGCGTCCAGACTTATCAGAGCGTTTCACAGGAGATTTCCTGATAAGCCTGGTCCTAGGGGATCCGGAGGATCCTCTTAGAAGGGGGGGTACTGTTAGAACCTTGCTGTTAGGTTTTTTTTCCTTTGCTGGTCACATGACCTTGTTGGCCTATTTAATCCTGCTCCGCCCTTCTGGCTTTGCTGGACTTCATTGTATATCTACTTTCTAGCTAGCCTGTGCTCTGTATCTAGCTCTGTTAGTTTGCTTGGTCTACGGACCTCTATCTTCTATCTATTTTGTTTGTTCGTCTGTCTGCTACTATTTCTGTTAGGAGGTGTCCCATATTCCTCCCAGTCCTTAGTACTTGTAGGGATTCCCTCCCCACATCTATAGGTCTCCGTACAGACTAGATTAGGACTTTAGCAGGTCTGATCGCAGGATCAGGTTCCCTGTTACATCGTAGGGATTCAGCTGAGTCCTATAGTAGGGACAGATCTCCTCTCTTTCCTTAGCTTTGGTAGCAGAACATAACAGTCGGACCTCAGGCTAGCAGGCAGGTAGCAGGATATCAGGCAGGAATTAGACAGCAGACTGGCAGGAATCTGGCAGGTATCTGGCAGGTAACTGGCAACGGGACCTGAGGGCTGAAGCAGAGTAGTGAACAGTGCTACAACATTGCTCGGGCTCCTCCATTTTGGAGGAGGTGCCTTTTATATGGGAGGTCCTCCGGCAATTGGCCGGGGACTCCTTAGGACGGCGCGCGCGGTCCCTTTAAGAGAGGGGGAGCGCGCGCGCGCGCCCTAAGCACACTGCCGGGGAAGGAGCGCGTGCCGGAAGCAGCGGGGAGAGAAGCGCTGGAGGACGCCGCGCCAGGAGCGGGGAGGTGAGAGGGACGGCGTCTCTGCCTAGAACGGGGCAGAGACGCCGATGCTACAGTACCCCCCCCTTTAGGCCCCCTCTTTTTTTGGCCAGAAAGAAATTTCTCAAGGAGAAGCGGGGCGTTGATGTTCTCCCTGGGTTCCCAAGTTCTCTCCTCAGGACCAAACCCCTTCCAATCTACCAGAAAAAAGGTTTTTCCTCTTACCCTCTTGGAGGCCAGAATACTCTCTACCTCAAAGATGTCATCAGCAGAAACCGGAGCAGGAGGGGCACCTGGATTTTTGGAAAAAAAGTTAAAGACAACGGGTTTGAGGAGAGATACGTGGAAGTAGTTGGGGATCCGTAGGGTGGCCGGGAGTTTTAATTTGTAGGCCACAGGGTTAATTTGCCTGAGGACTTCGAAGGGGCCGATGAATCGAGGACCCAACTTGTAGGAGGGTACTTTGAGCCGCACATGTTTGGATGAGAGCCAAACCTTGTCTCCCGGACGGAATTGGGGCGGATAGAGACGTCTCTTATCAGCATATCTCTTCATCCGCTCAGAGGAGAGAAGAAGAGCGGACCTGGTGCTCTCCCAAATAGTAGAAAATTCGCTGACAAGAGACTCCGCAGCAGGGTTGTCCACAGAAACGGAGACAGGAAGTGGAATCCGGGGATGTTGGCCACCGACTATAAAGAACGGGGATTTGGAAGAGGACTCGCTCTCATGGTTGTTATAAGAGAACTCGGCCCATGGTAGGAGATCCACCCAGTCCGAGTGGTGAGCATCAACGAAGTGCCGGAGGTAGCTGGACAAGATCTGATTGATCTGCTCCACTTGACCATTGGACTGAGGGTGGTAAGCGGAGGAGAACTCCAGGGTAATGTCCAGCAGCTTACATGTGGCTCTCCAGAAGCGAGAGGTGAACTGAACCCCACGATCCGACACGATGTGGAGGGGCAGACCATGGAGACGGAAGATGTGGCGGATAAAGTCTTTAGCCAGCTCGGGTGCAAACGGAAGACCAGGCAGGGGAATAAAGTGGGCCATCTTAGAAAAACGGTCAGCGACAACCCAAATGACAGTACAACTGGCAGAAACTGGAAGGTCGGTGATAAAGTCCATAGCGATGTGTTGCCAAGGAGCAGCAGGTACGGGAAGGGGCAGGAGATGGCCGGCAGGTAGATGTCGGGGAACTTTGTTACGGGCACAGGATGAACAGGCCGCGACGAAGTCTACCACGTCGTTACGCAGGGTAGGCCACCAGTAATGCCGGGTAATAAGTTGGAAGGTCTTCTTTTGGCCAGCATGGCCAGCTAGTTTAGAAGAATGTCCCCAGCGAAGAAGCCTCTCCCGATCTGGCACAGCTACGAACGTCTTACCGGGTGGAAGACGAGTCAGATCCAAGGGGGCCACATTCATCACCTTGGAGGAGTCGATGATGTGCGTAGGTTCCTCCTCTTGATCGGAGGACAGGAAGGACCGGGACAAGGCATCAGCTTTGACGTTCTTGTCCGCCGGACGGGAATGAAGAATGAAGTCGAAGCGGGCAAAAAACAACGACCACCGGGCCTGGCGAGGATTGAGTCTCTGGGCATTTTGGAGATATGCCAGGTTTTTGTGATCCGTGTAGATAATTACCGGGTAGAGAGCCCCTTCAAGCAGATAGCGCCACTCTCCCAGTGCCAATTTGATGGCTAGCAATTCCCGGTCTCCAATGGAGTAGTTGCGCTCCGACGAGGAGAAGATTTTGGAGAAGAAGCCGCACGTTACCATTCTCCCGGTAGAAGACTTCTGGGTGAGCACCGCTCCGGCTCCGGAGGAGGAGGCATCAACCTCCAGGTAGAATTGTTTATTACAGTCCGGACGGTGCAGGACGGGAGCAGAGGCGAAGGCTTTCTTTAGGGAAAGGAAGGCCTCCTCGGCTTCAGGCGACCGTGTCCTGGGGTTAGCCCCCTTACGGGTTAGTGCAGATATGGGAGCAGTCCGAGACGAGAAGTGTGGGATGAAAAGACGATAATAATTAGCGAAGCCCAGGAATCGCTGTATCGCCTTCAAACCTTCAGGACGAGGCCATATTAGAACGGAAGAGAGCTTCTCGGGATCCATTTGCAGACCTGTTTGGGAGATGACATAGCCCAAGAACGGAAGGGAGGTCTGATCGAAGAGGCACTTCTCGTATTTGGCGTAAAGGTGGTTCTGCCGAAGCCTAAGCAGGACCTGACGAACATCCCTCCGGTGTGTGGGGAGATCCGGAGAGAAGACCAAGATATCGTCCAGGTATACCACTACGCAGGAGTACAGGAGGTCACGGAAGATGTCGCTGACTAGTTCCTGAAAGACCGCGGGAGCATTACAGAGACCGAAGGGCATCACAAGGTACTCATAGTGACCGTCCCGGGTATTGAATGCCGTCTTCCACTCGTCTCCTTGACGGATACGGACCAGATTATACGCTCCTCGTAGATCCAGCTTGGAGAAGATCCTGGCGCCCTTGAGACGGTCAAACAATTCGGAGATGAGTGGCAGGGGATATTTGTTTTTTACCGTGATGAGATTGAGTCCTCTGTAGTCAATACAGGGACGTAGCGAGCCGTCTTTCTTTTTGACAAAGAAGAATCCGGCTCCAGCCGGGGAGGTAGATTTTCGGATAAATCCCCTAGCCAGATTCTCTTCAATGTACTCAGACATGGCTCGGGTCTCGGCTGCAGACAACGGGTAGATATGCCCACGGGGAGGAGTGGTGCCAGGTACCAGGTCAATCGGGCAATCGTATGGCCTATGGGGTGGCAACGTCTCAGCTTCCTTCTTACCGAAGACGTCCGCATAGGGCCAGTAGGGAGCCGGGAGACCAGGTAAGTTAGCTGGAGTAGGCTGAGGGCGAAGTGGACGGACCGGGACCAGGCAGGTCCTATGGCAGTCAGGACCCCATCGGAGTACTTCACCGGACCGCCAGTTCAATACGGGTTCATGTGTCTGGAGCCAAGGTAGACCTAGCAACAGGGAGTGAGAAAGTCCGGACAGCACATGGAATGAGATCTCCTCAGAGTGCAGCATTCCCACCTGCAGGGTTATGGGTTCGGTGACGAGCAGGATGGTCTCCGAGAGAAGTCTTCCATCCACGGAGGCGACTGACAATGGTTCAGCCAGGGACTTGGTGGGAATATGGTATCTCTCTACCAGAGACTGGGAGATGAGGTTTCCAGCAGCTCCAGAATCCAGATGGGCGAGTTCAAAGAGACGGTTTTCTCCCCAAGCAATAGAGACCGGTAAGGTCAGAGACGGAGAGGGCTTACTTTTGTCTAGGACGACCTCTCCGAGTGGTCCTAGACACTGGCGTTTCCCGGCTTTTCCGGGCAGGAACGGATGAAGTGCTTCATACTGCCACAATAGAAACAGCTTCCCTCGGCTCGGCGAGATTCTTGGCGAGAACCGACCATCTTGGTCTGGTCGACCTGCATAGGCTCAGGAGAGTGTAGCTGAGGAGAGACGGAGGGAGTGACGGGTTTCTGAAAAGTAGGAGCTAGACGTGGAAACCTCCTCTCACGGGTGACCTCTTTGGCACGCTCCTGGAACCGCAGGTCAATCCGGGTGGCAAGAGTTATTAGGTCATCGAGAGTGGTAGGAATGTCCCGACCGGCAAGTTCATCTTTAATACGGCCGTACAGACCCTCCCAGAAGACGGAAACCAGAGCGTCATTATCCCAGGCCAGCTCCGAGGCAAGGGTACGGAACCGTATGGCATATTGGCCCACGGTGAGACTTCCCTGACGGAGGCGTAGCAGAGATGATGCGGATGAGGTCTTCCATCCGGGTTCGTCGAAGACTTTCCGGAAAGCCGTGAGAAAGGCAGGCAAGTCGGACACCAGGGGGTCTCCTCTCTCCTCTCTCCGATTTAGCCAGGCCAGGGCCTCTCCGGTGAGATGGGACATGATGAAGGCAATTTTGGCCCGGTCGGAGTTAAACTGGTGAGACAGGAGTTCAAAGTGCAGGGTGCACTGACTTATGAAGCCCCGAGCCTGGACGGAGTCGCCTCCGAAACGAGGAGGTGCAGAAAGCCGGGGTCCGGGGTAGGATACCATGTTATTAGTGGGCAGTGGAGCTGCCGGATTGCGAGTCATGGCACTGGCGGTGGTTGCAGGCAGAGCAGTCAGAGTGTCCAGGCGAGAATTGACATTCTGCAGGTGACCCAGGATGGACTCCTGTTGGGACCTCTGACGGGACAGTTCATGACACAGGTCCGAGAGCGAGGGAGCTTGGGTGCCACCGGGTTCCATGGCCCGAGCAAACTGTAACGGGACTGGGAGGCGGAACCTCTGAGCTACTATACAAGGGGGCGGTCCTTGTAAGGGAGCGGGTGGCGACCAGGGTAGACAGGCAGGCAGTCACAGCAGGTGACTGGGACAGTCTCTGAATGAACGGACAGGAGGTCACGGCAAGTGACCGGGGCAGTCTCTGGATGAACGGGCAGGAGGTCACGGCAAGTGACCGGGGCAGTCTCTGGATGAACGGGCAGGAGGTCACGGCAAGTGACCGGGGCAGTCTCTGGATGAACGGGCAGGAGGTCGCGGCAAGTGACCGGGGCAGTCTCTGGGTAAAGGATTGGTACGACCTGTGGCGGCAGATGATAGACGTGAGCTCCCAGGTGAGCAGGCGAGAGTCTCTGGATAATCGGGTGGTCACAGTATGTGACGGCGGAGCCTCCAGGAAGACCAACAGACAGGTAGCAGATGAGCGCTCCCAGGTGAGCGGGCAGGAGTCTCTGGACAGGCGGGTGGTCACAGCACGTGACGGCGGAGTCTCCTGGTAGGCTAGCAGACAGGCAGCAGATGAGCGCTCCCAGGTGAGCGGGCAAGCTGGTCCTTAGACAGACTGACAGGAGTTGGAAGGCAGACCGTCGGACCTCAGGCAAGCAGGCAGGTAGAAGATGTGCGCTCCCAGGTGAGCGGGCAAGCTGGTCCTTAGACAGACTGATAGAAGTTGGAAGGCAGACCGTCGGACCTCAGGCTAGCAGGCAGGTAGCAGGATATCAGGCAGGAATTAAACAGCAGACTGGCAGGAATCTGGCAGGTATCTGGCAGGTAACTGGCAACGGGACCTGAGGGCTGAAGCAGAGAAGTGAACAGTGCTACAACATTGCTCGGGCACCTCCATTTTGGAGGAGGTGCCTTTTATATGGGAGGTCCTCCGGCAATTGGCCGGGGACTCCTTAGGACGGCGCGCGCGGTCCCTGTAAGAGAGGGGGAGCGCGCGCGCGCGCCCTAAGCACACTGCCGGGGAAGGAGCGCGTGCCGGAAGCAGCGGGGAGAGAAGCGCTGGAGGACGCCGCGCCAGGAGCGGGGTGGTGAGAGGGACGGCGTCTCTGCCTAGAACGGGGCAGAGACGCCGATGCTACAGTCGCCATATCGTTGTTGTTTTTTTTTTACTTTTGAAAAAAATCCCAACCCCAACACAACCCTAACTTTAACTCTAATACAACTCCAACCCTAGCACAAACCCAACCTAACCCTACTCCAACCATAACCCTAGACCAACCCTAACAGTAGCCCACCATAACCGTAGCCCAACCCTAACCCTAGCCTAACCCTAACCCTAGCCCAACCCTAACCATAACCCAACCATAACCTTATCCCTAGCCCAACCCTAACCATAGCGCAACCCTAACCCTAGCCCCACCCTAATCCCAGCCCAACCCTAACCCTAGCTCAACCCTAACCCTATCACAACCCTAAAGTTTTTATTTTACACCGTTCCTCGTGCGGTATAATTGATTAGACAACTTTATTCTTCAGTGCGATTACAGCGATACCATATTCATATAGTTTTTTTATGATTGACAGCTGTCACATACTAAAAGACGCCATATTTTGAGAGATATAATTTTTCCATATTTTGGCCGACAGAGTCATGTGATGGCTTGTTTTTTGAGGGACCAGTTGATGTTTTTAGTGATACCAGTTTCGGGCACGTGACATTTTCTTATCGCTTTCAATTCCAATTTTTGGAAGGCAGAATAAATAAAAAACAACAATTCCGGAATTGTTTTTTTTTGTGTTTTTTTTTTATGCCGTTCCGCGTGTGGTAAAATTGATAAGGTAGCTTTATTCTTTGGGTCAGTATGTTTACAGCGATCCTACATTTATATTTTTTTTATGTTTTGGCGCTTTTACACAATAAAAACAATTTTATAGAAAAAAACAATTCTGTCTCTATAACTTTTTTATTTTTCGGCTGATGGAGCTGTATGGCAGCTTGTTTTTTGCGGGACAAGATGTTATTTTCAGTGGTACCATTTTTATTTGCTTTCATCTTTTTGATCGCGTTTTATTACATTTTTTGTTTGGCGGTATGATGATAAAGCAACATTTTTTGCTTTGTGTATTTTTTTTACTGTGTTCACTAAAGGGGTTAACTAGCGGGACAGTTTTATAGGTCAGGTCGTTTCGGACGCAGTGATACCACATATGTGTACTTTTATTTATTTATTTTTTTCATAAGAATGTTTATTTATGGGTACAGTATATTTTTATTTTTGTGGATTATTTTTTTCATTTTTTTTAAAATAGTTTTACAGTTTGTTATTTTTTTACACTTTCTGACACTTTTGGAATTTTTACTTTTTTTACTTTTTGTTGAGCCACCGCTGTAGTGTTCAGGTTCGGGTCGGTTCATCGAACACCGGGATGTTCGTGGAACTGTTCGTCGAACACCGTCGAACACCGTTAAAACCATTGGCAGGCAAACAAAAACACATAGAAAACACATTCAAAGGTGTCCAAAAGCTGACAAACTGCTCAGAAGACACTCTCTTTAAAAAAGCCGTCCGGCAATTCAGCATCGGTACCCGACAATTTAGAACAGAAAGAATAGAGCATCACACATAGATTAGATAGATAGAAACATGTCAGTCACATATATAAGAAGTACAGTGATAGTGTTGATTACTGTACTTGTCATTTAGTGTTAAAATAAAGGATTTATTAAAAAAAAATTGGCGTGGGGTTCCCCGTAATTTTAGTCTCTGGCGGAGGTTAAGCAGATGGCTGGGGCAGATGTTTGAAGCCGGGGAAGGGGGTAATACCCACAGAGCTTCCCAGGCTACTAATATCAGCCCCCAGCTGAATACCTAGCCTTTACTAGCTATTAAAATGGGGGACCCCCAAAAAAATGACGTGGGGTTCCCCCTATTTTAATAGCTAGCAAAGGCTAGGCAGATAGCCAGGGGGCTGATATTAGTAGCCCAGGAAGGGTGCCATGAATATTGGCCCCCTCCCAGGCTAGAAACACCAGCCGTCAGGCGCCCCAGAAATGGCGCATCCATAGGATGCGCCAATTCTGGCACTTAGCCTCGCTCTTCCCACTGCCCTGTAGCGGTGGCAGTGGGGTAATAGGGCTAGGGTTGATGTCAGCTTATAATGCCAGCTGACATCAAGCCCAGGTTAGTAATGGAGAGGCGTCTAAAAGACACCCCATTACTAACCCCATAGTCAAAGTTAAAAAGAACACAAACACCCAGAATAAAGTCCTTTAATTGAAATAAAGACACAATCCTTTAATGTTCTAAATTAAACCATACTTACCGTCATTCCCATTCCAGCGGAAGCCAATATCTTCTGCAATAAAAGTAAAATAATAAACCAACCTCATCCTTACTTTTCCATGGTTTCCAGGACGGCTTCAGCTCTGCTACATTGACATGACAGGCTGGATCGCAGCAGAAAGCTGCCATCCAGCTTGCCATGCCGCAGACACTGAGAAGCGCAGGCATGCTTGCGCTCCTCAGTGTCTCGCTGTGACGGCATCCAGATGAGCCAAGTTCATGTCCAATGAACTCAGCTCACCTCATGCACGTCAGTGACAGCGTGGGAGAATTCTCCTGCGCATGCGGTGAGCGTGAGAGAATTCTCCCACACTGTCAGTGACGTGTCTGGTGACTCGGATGTTGTCATGACGACATCCAAGTCACCATGACAACCACCAGCACCTGGCTCAGTATTGGCTTACCTCCCCTTGCCACCGGAATGCTGTGATTGATTTCGATCACAGCATTTCGGGGCTTAATGTTTAGGTAGCGGTGTGGAACTACTCCTTGCACATAGCACTGGGTGTCAGCTGTGACAATCAGCTGACACCCGGTGCCAATCGCCCCGGCACCGCTTGTGTGTGGGCGCGATCACAGTATGAAGTAATAGTATGACTCGCCCCCTGGGCCGTGGGGTACTCAGAACCGGGCCTTCTAGTGTATAGTGCTGATGGGGGTAGTAGTGGCAACCCGGTCCCGTGGCTCAGGGTGGTCAGACCAAATGCTGTGGCAGTCTATTAGTATAGTTATGAATGCCCGACTACGCCACCCGTGGATTGCGGTCAGAGTGAACCGCCGCTGCAGGGCAGACCGCTGAGGCTGGTGTTGTGGGTGCAGCAGAGAATAGTATAACTCCCCACGGGAGGAGTGTAGCCTCAGGGCAGTGAGCGTAGATGGTGGGGGTTGTGGTGCAGGGCGTCCCAGTGCCATTAGTGCTGGCGCGGTAAGAAACACAGAGACAACGTGTTGCAGTCCAGGGTCTTTTACTCACAGTTGATATCCAAGTCACTTCCGCCGGTAATGACTGCCCAAGCCGTGCTGCGTCCACCAGGTGAGGGGGTCGGTCAACCCTCAGGCATTTCAGGAGTATGGCACAGGACTCCCTTCTGTCCTTTCTCTGGCTCATGCCCCACCAGTGACCAAACTTCTGTCCAGCTGCCGCGGATCTATGCGGGCAAACGTGGGCCCCTTTTCCCACTATCCTATATGGTGCCTTCCTAGCAGGTGTGGCGGGGGGTCGCACCAATAAATGATCACGACCTCCGGTCTTTGGCTGAGGGATAATTTACCTCCACCAACTTGGGAATCCGGTACCCTTATTCTGCCTGACCCTTCACCCGTTATCTCGTGGGTTCTTAGGGTCCCTTCTGCCTTCTTGTTTCGGAGCCTTTCTACTTCTCTGTCTCTTCTCCTTCTTTCCTGTTCCTTCATCGCTCCTCCACTCTGGCACTGGCCTCTTCTCTAGGCCTGCCTTCTGAGCAGAGCTCCTACAGAGCCTCTGCTCCCTGTCACCTCTCCACTGTACTACTCTCAGAACTAAGATGGTGCCCACCTTTTATACCTACTCTTCTGTGTGTGAGCTCAGGTGACCAGCACCCAATGAGCTCCTACCTATGCTCAGAACCCAACCCCTATCTGCTCCTACACCACTGGGTTTTCCTCCCCCCTCCCCACTCCAGCCAGGGACATAGTCAGATGTGCCTGCATATATATATAAATGGGAGCACTGTAGAGCTATCCCCCGGAAATGGGGTGTGTGTGGTGTATGCAGCTAACTAAGCCCTGGTCCACACTCCATTCTTACCTGGGAGTGGAATATCACACCTCTGGTTGAGGAGCAATACCCCTGTAGCGTCCGAACCCTCGGGGCGCTACAAGTACGTCCTTGGCCCAATAGGCCCATGGCACAAGGAAAAACTATTACCACATACGTCAGAAAGGGGTTAAAATCTGAAATGTTGGCCTACTGAAATGTATGTTCAGTAAATGCACTCAATACTTGGTCGGGGCTCCTTTGGAATCAATTACTGCATCAATGTGGTGTGGCATGGAGGCGATCGGCCTGTGGCACTGCTGAGGTGTTATGGAAGCCCAGGTTGCTTTGATAGCAGCCTTCAGCTCGTCTGCACTGTCGGTCTGGTGTCTCTCATCTTCCTCTTGACAATACCCCATAGATTTTCTATGAGGGTAAGGTCAGGCGAGTTTGCTGGCCAATCAAGCTCAGTGATACTGTTGTTTTTAAACCAGGTACTGGTACTTTTGTCAGTGTGGACAGGTGCCAAGTCCTGCTGGAGAATGAAATTTCCATCTCCATAAAGCTTGTCGGCAGAGGGAAGCATGAAGTGCTCTAAAATTTCCTGGTAGACGGCTGCGCTGACTTTGGTCTTGATAAAACACAGTGGACCTACACCAGCAGATGACATGGCTCCCCAAACCATCACTGATTGTGGAAGCTTCACACTAGACGTCAAGCAGCTTGGATTGTGGCCTCCACTCTTCCTCCAGACTCTGGGACCTTGATTTCCAGATGAAAATGGGAACTCTGGGACCTTGTGGAGTGTGCCAATGACTGTCTTCTGGACATCTGTCAAGTAAAAAAAAAATGCAATAGTTGTTCCAGCGTCTGGTAAAATAATTCTTTCTTTAATTTTTGTACATTAAAAACTTGCAAATAATTACAAAGGTTGTATAGACAGGGTAGGGGAGCAAGACGCGTTTCGAACGCTCACTTGTGTCCTTTATCACTGCATAGCTACACAATGAAAAGGATTTTCTAAAATACTAAAAATGTGCCAATGAAAACAGTTGGAACAAATCACATGACATAATTACCACATTAAGCAGCAGGTGCATGAAAACAGTCAATAGCGATACATGGTTTCTCTCTTCAGATTAAACCCTTTGGGCTTCTTGAATCCAGATTAAATATCCAATACGCTTCTTTTGTCAATAGTTTTCGCTTTATATCTCCACCTCTTGCATGCGGAAAAAGTTTTTCAATACCTAAAACTTGCAAAGAAGACATGTCACGATTGTGCTCAATAATAAAATGCTTTGCGATAGCAGAGACATTTCTACTGGTGTTATTTGAATTAAGTATGTCATTATAATGTTCATTAAACCTAGTTTTTAATTTACGTGTAGTACAACCTATATAAAGTTTATCGCATATAGTACAATTTATTTTGTATACCACGTTCTCTGAATCACAATTAATATACTGTTTGATTTTATATTCATTTGAATGATCAGAATCATGACAAACAGAACTGCACAGTGTGTATGAACACATGCGACATTTCACTGAACCACATTTAAGCTGCCCTTTTAGCTGTAACCAAGTGCTTTTTTATGTGTGGATCAGAAAAAATGTTGGAGATAGTGAGTCACCTAATGAAGATGCCTTTTCTGCCACAGCCTTTTATCAAAATGCATGCTAATATTTCATCTTCAAAAAGTATTGATAAATGTTTAGTAAACTATTTTTTTATTTCTGAAAATTGTGCACTATATTGCAGCGAGATGACAGGTTTACTTTTCAAAAACTCATTTTTTACTTTTGTTTTAGGACACAATAGATCAGTCCGTTTTTTGTCAGAAATTATTTTTTTACCCCTGTCCAATACCCATTGGGGATAACCCCGTTGTTTTAATCTTTTTGAGGTTATTATTACTTCAGTTTCAGAAACTATGGGATGAGAGCGATTTCTGACAATTCTTGTGAACTCACCTACTGGTATGGCTTTAGCTACATGCTGCGGTTGACTACTAGAAAAATGCATGATGGAATTACCTGCAGATGGTTTGCGATGAATAGCAGTGGATACAATTTCACCTGGAATGCCCGTAAGAATCAAATCTAAGAACACCAAAACTTTTGAACTATAAGAAACAGTAAACCGCAAATTAAATGAATTGTCATTCAAAAATGTAAGAAATCCTGGAATGGCAGATTCATCTCCTTGCCAGATGAATGTCATATCATCAATAAATCTACCGTACCAGGACAAATTAGGTATATAAGGATTACTGTCTGAATACAAAAAACAATGTTCCCAATATGACAGAGTCAGATTTGCCAAAGAAGGTGAGAAACGAGCACCCATTGAGACACCTTGGATCTGTAAATAAAAAATTCTGTCAAAAACAAAATAATTAGGTGTCTTTGATATATCCAGGCACGCGCTGTACCTGGAGTTGTATGTTCTCAAATTTTATAATTAATTTCATGAGATTCAAGGAGCAAATATTCAAAATACTGTTCCAGTCATTCATGAAATCCACATTGTAAGCTTTAGTTGGTATCTTTTTAAGTCTCAGACCCCTCGGTATCATATCTTTATTTATAGTTGTTTTAGACACTGAAACTTATAGGACGCAGATTTTGAAGCTTTTATCTGATGAAAAGACATATTCCCGCTTAAAATTTAATTCAACAAAAAATGTAGTGAGCAAATCTTAATCTTAATTAATCTTAATGAACATCTTAATAGCGGAGGGTGTAAAATTGGGCATATTAACAAAAAAAATCAGTGAATATTTAATATCATTGAATCCTGTAACACCTACAATGCATGCTCTGCCAAAGATACGTAAAGACATCCTTCCACCCCCAATGCGACCAATAATCAATGGAATTGGATCATGTAGTGAACGTCTCGGTGAGTGATTAGATTCGATCTTACAACCTTTGGTACAGCGCGTGCCTGGATATATCAAACACACCAAGGATATTTTAGATCAGTTGTCAAACAAAAGATGGTCATCAGATTACACCTGGATAGGCTGTGATGTTAATTCTTTATATACTTCTATACCATGTTATGTAGCTATGGAAGCATTGAGATTCCATTTGGAAAAGTACAGTCCGTATCCTGATGTAATGCAAGAATATATATTAGATGTGACTAGTGTTGAGCGAGCACTAATATGCTCGGGTACTCGAAGCTCGGGCCGAGCTCACCGTGATACTCGGGTGCTCTACTCGAGCAACAAGCCCAATGTTAGTCTATGGGAGACCCGAGCATTTTTGCGGTGTCACCCCCGGCAGTCTGTAGAAAGCCTAAAAAGTGCCCAAAACGATAGTGACAGTGCTTAAAAGACATGGGGACAGCATGGGGATCGCCCCAGGAAGCATTTCTGACCCCCAAGTCACTGCAGTAAACAACGTGGTCAGAGGTATTAAGCCACTTTTACGGGCTCACAATAAAACGTTCAAAAACGAAACTGAAACGGTTTTCCTGTGAAATATGTTAAGGAACATTCTTTCCAGGGTAAAGACTTGTGTATAAGGTAAAATAAATAACCAAAAATACTCCTCCACACCTTGGGCTATGTTCACAAGTAGCATTTTTGATGCGTTTTTGCACTTTTGTATTGCTTTCAACCGTGACAAATGCATTCACCGGGAAATGTAATTTTAACATTTTACAACCTTATCTGGCCATGTGCTGTGTGACACATGCATACAGTGCTGAAAAGACATGGGAACAGCATGGGGAAGACCCCTGGAAGCATCTCTGACTCCCAGAAGATGCAGACTTGCAACTATCCCTGTGCAAGTCCTTGACCCAGGGCAGTGTTCAATTGTACCTCCCCCATTCCTTGCAATGCAAGCGCAAATATGCAGCCAACCACCCACCCACCCGCAGGCTGCAATACCATACTGTCAGCTGTAACTTGAAATGGGGCCTTTTAATTTGGTGGAGGCTGAAGCTGGCCACTACCTCATGGCTGCTTCGGCAGCAAGGTATCCATACTCAGTTCCCGGCGGCCGGGTGTCCACGCTCGGTCCCCAGCCGCCATGGGGCGTCCAGGTGTCCACGCTCCGTCCCCTGCCGCCAGGGGGTGGCCGGGTGTCCATACTCGGTCCCCAGCCGCCCCTATTTCTCCTGTCACCTTCCTCCACACTTTTCTTAACCTGGCCTGCTTTAGGGCAGCATTTGGACGAGCCCACCAGAGAACCAGACTCCTCCGGTGGGCCCTGGCTTCTCCATCAGGGGAGTTGGGAGTGCCAAAGTGAGGAGCATGATGATGATGATAGAAGTTAGCATCTGCTTTGTTTTCTTTTAATGTAAGCGTAAGTGTGCAGCCTGCCACCCACCCACCCCCAGGCTGCAATGCCATACTGCTTGCTTGCACTTGAAATGGGGCCTTTCAGTTTGGAGGAGGCCGAAGCTGGCCACTACCTCATGGCTGCTTTGGTGGCCTGGTATCCATACTCAGTCCCCAGCCGCCCGGCGGCCGGGTGTCCATGCTTGGTCCCCAGCCACCAGGGGGCGGCCGGGTGTCTATAAACGGTCCCCAGCCGCCCCTATTTCTCCTGTCACCTTCCCACACACTTTTCTTTGCCTGGCCTGCTTTAGGGCAGCATTGGACGAGCCCACCAGAGAACCAGACTCCTCCAGTGGGCCCTGGCTTCTCCATCAGGGGAGTTGAGAGTGCCAAGGTGAGCAGCATGATGATGATAATAGAAGTTAGCATCTGCTTTGTTTTCTTGGAATGCAAGCACATGTATGTAGTAGCGGCTAAGCCTTAGGTGGTCAGCGTTTTGGCGCATATCCTACCTTCTCCGAGGATTGCTGGATGTTTTCCTGCTACTATCCCAGTTCTATGACTCCCGTTAAAACAAAGCTTCAGGTGATAAATGATGGAAGAGGTGGTGGCAAAGGAGAAAGAGCAGGAGGAACAGGGACCATTCACATCAATATCAGGCCAGTCAACCACACGTCTTGTAGGATATGATTCTGTAAAAAAAGGAGCAGTTCGGCTACACATTTATAGGGCATGGGCAAAGAGGAGAACGGCTCAGTATATATTGCAAGAAAATATTTATTTATTAATATAAAAAGATAGATAAAGACTTAGACAATGAGGTAACCAGATGGTAAAGTGCTTCCAGGTCAGATACACTTGTAATAGTATGATCATAATAAACCCATGGATTAGCATAATTGCACATTTGCCCATAATAATAATAAAAATTGTAAATATTAGATTTAAATAGGAGAACTGGAGTCAGGAACACAGGATCAACCTATACTGTATAATCCCACTAACTGTTAAATAGACAGGGGTGGGGGAAGAACCAGTGTTGTATCATGGGAAACTCTGTGCCCAAAACTAAATGCTGAAAAAGTATTAATCCAATGGGATAATTACCTGGCAAGGAAGCACAGCCTAAGTGGGGGGGTGAAAAAGGTGAAGGCCCAATGCGCGTTTCGCGCCATCCCAGGCTGCTTTCTCAAGGGCAGTTATAGGGCATACAGTGAGTGCAATGCCTAGCAAAAAAATTCTAGGCTCTCCAATGCCCCTTGGAAGTGACATGGAGGTCAGAGGGCCTTAACTAAACTGTTTTTTCCATTTATAGCAACTGGGTCTCCTGTACACTGTTGGCCTAAGCAGTGAATGGAAGGCTTTCCAAAAATTATGAGGAACTGCAATGCCCCTTGAAACAGACATGGATTACAGTGTACCAAAAACCTTCTACCCATTATTGGGGAGTGGGTCTCCCTTAGTTTTCGCCTTTGCATTGGAAAGCAAAAGCTGACTAAAATTAGGAGGAAATGCAATGCCCGTTGGAAGAGTCATGGAGGTTAGAGGTAATTAAAAACAACATTTCAATGCCCCTTGGAAGAGCTGTGGAGTTCAGAGTGGTTTAAAAAGACTCTTTTAATGCCGATTTGAAGAGACGTGGAGGTCACAGTAGCTTAACAAGATGGTTTGAATGCCCCTTGGAAAAGTGGTGGAGGTCGCAGTAGCTAAACAAGATGGTTTTAATGCAACTTACAAGAGCCATACAGTACAGCATCTTAAAAACATTATTCCCATTATTGGGGAGTGGGTCTCCCATAGTCTTAGCTTATTCCTTCCAAGTAAAATCTGCCAAAAATTAGGACGGAGGAACTTGCAATGCCCCTTACAAGATCCATGCAGTACAGCATATTACAAACATTGTTCCCATTATTGGGGAGTGGGTCTCCCATAGTCTTTGCTTATGCCTTCCAAGCAAAATCTGCCAAAAATTAGGACGGAGGAACATGCAATGCCCCTTACAAGAGTCATGCAGTACAGCATATTACAAAAATTATTCCCATTATTGGGGAGTGGGTCTCCCATAGTCTTTGCTTATGCCTTCCAAGCAAAATCTGCCAAAAATTAGGATGGAGGAACTTGCAATGCCCCTTACAAGAGCCATGCAGTACAGCAGATTACAAACTTTATTCCCATTATTGGGGAGTGGGTCTCCCATAGTCTTTGCTTATGCCTCCCAAGCAAAACCTGCCAAAAATTAGGACGGAGGAACATGCAATGCCCCTTACAAGAGCCACGCAGTACAGCATATTACAAACATTATTTCCATTATTGGGGAGTGGGTCTCCCATAGTCTTTGCTTATGCCTTCCAAGCAATAGCTGCCAAAAATTAGGACGGAGGAACTTGCAATGCCCCTTACAAGAGCCATGCAGTACAGCATATTGCAAACATTATTCCATTATTGGAGAGTGGGTCTCCCATAGTATTTGCTTATGCCTTCCAAGCAAAATCTGCCAAAAATTAGGACGGAGGAACTTGTAATGCCCCTTACAAGAGCCATGCAGTACAGCATATTACAAACTTTATTCCCATTATTGGGGAGTGGGTCACCCATAGTCTGTGCTTATGCCTTCCAAGCAAAATCTGCCAAAAATTAGGACGGAGGAACTTGCAATGACCCTTACAAGAGCCATGCAGTACAGCATATTACAAACATTATTCCCATTATTGGGGAGTGGGTCTCCCACAGTCTTTGCTTATGCCTTCCAGGCAAAATCTGCCAAAAATTAGGATGGAGGAACTTTCAATGCCCCTTACAAGAGCCATGCAGTACAGCATAATATAATCATTATTCCCATTATTGGGGAGTGGGTCTCCCATAGTATTTGCTTGTGCCTTCCAAGCAAAAGCTGCCAAAAATTAGGAGGAAATGCAATGCCCATTCGAAGAGTCGTGGAGGTTAAAGTTAATTAAAAACAACATTTCAATGCCCCTTGGAAGAGCTGTGGAGTTCAGAGTGGTTTAACAAGACGCTTTTAATGCCCCTCGGAAGAGAGGTGGAGGTTGCAGTAGCTTAAGAAGACGGTTTTAATGCCCCTTGAAAAAGTCGTGGAAGTTGCAGTAGCTTAACAAGACGGTTTTAATGCCCCTCAGAAGAGACGTACAGGTCGCAGTAGCTTAACAAGACGGTTTTAATGCCTCTTGGAAAAGTGGTGGAGGTCACAGTAGCTTAACAAGACGGTTTTAATGCCCCTTACAAGAGCCATACAGTACAGCATCTTAAAAACATTATTCCCATTATTGGGGAGTGTGTCTCCCATAGTCTTTCCTCATGCTTTCCAAGCAGAAGCTGCCAAAAATTAGGATGGAGGAACTTGCAATGCCCCTTACAAGAGCCATGAAGTACAGCATCTTAAAAACATTATTCCCATTATTGGGGAGTGGGTCTCCCATAGTATTTGCTGATGCCTTCCAAGCAAAAGCTGCCAAAAATTAGGATGGAGGAACTTTCAATAATGGCAACACAGACCACGGTCACCCTGGTGGTTCAGTGGTGGTGGAGGCTGAGGATAAGGAGAAGACCATAAAACAGCCGAAATGAGGAAGAGTATACCCATGTGTGGGTGTGAAGTGGTGCATGTGAATACACCTCCCGAAAAAACACAGTGGATTTGACTTTATGTTACTTTGCTGTCATTTGGTGGTGATGAGAAGTCTGGCCCAATCCAACCCTTGTTCATTTAGATAAGGGTCAGCTTGTCAGCATTGTCAGTTGACAGGCGAGTGCGCTTATCAGTTATAATTCCCCCAGCGGCACTAAAAACATGCTCCGATAACATGCTAGCGGCAGGGCAGGCCAGGACCTCCAAGGCGTTCAGAGCGAGTTCATTCCAAGTGTCCAGCTTCGATACCCAATAATTAAAAGGCACAGAGGAATCACTGAGGATGCTGGTACGGTCGGCAAGGTACTCCCTCACCATCTTTTGAAACTTTCCACTCCTTGTGAGAGTACCCCGCACCTCAGGGCCTGTAAGCTGGGCGGGTCTCAGAAAACTGTCCCAGAATGTTGACAGTGTTCCCCTGCCTCTGCTGGATTGGAGTTGCCTCTCTCTCCCTTGTACGCCTTGGTTGGTCAACGAACTGTGACCTCTGCCGCTAGCGTGTTCAGATGAGAATTTTTTTAACAGTTCTGCAGCAAGGGCCTTCTGGTACTGCCCCATTTTTGTAGACCTCTCCACCTCAGGAATAAGAGGGTGAAAGTTCTCCTTGTAGCGGGGGTCTAAAAGTGTCACCAACCAGTAATGACTGTCACCCAACATTTTGACAACGCGAGGATCACGGTTAAGGCAGCGTAACATAAAGTCAGCCATGCGTGCCAGACGGGCAAGACTTCCGTGTCCTCACCAAGATGACGACTAGAGATGAGCGTTGTTCTACTCGAACTGTTCGCCAATCTCAAATTCGAGCTGTTTTGGGCGGTGTTCGAGCCGTTCGGCGAACACGAACAATTTGAGAAAAATTCGGCTGTTCGAGGTTATGTTCGATAACTGTTCGTGCACCAAAATCATAACTGGATTTTTTCTCAGTAATGATGAAAATTAATGTTAATACGCAGTTTGAGTGTACAGCGGGGTGGGGGGAGGGGCAGGGGATGGATCTCTGCAGGAACAATGAAGATCTCCATTTTTTTTTCTCTTTCCCGCATTTACAGTGGGGAGGTGCAATCTGTCAGCCTATCAGCAGCGCACACACGGAGCGAAGTGCTTTTTTTCACACAAGCAAGGGCATGTGTCATTGGCAGTGTATGTCACATGTCCTTGCCCTATAAGACAAAGCCATTTTCCCCGTCGCCACCATTTTCTCACTGCTGCAGCTGCATGTTAGACGGCACCGCTGTTGCTGTGTGCGCTATACCTTGTTAATTTCAAGCCAATTTTCGCACAAATCTACAGATAGCTTGGGAGTAGGGAATAGTTGTGATTGCAGTCCTTTTAAGGACTAGGTTACAGCATTTCCTACGACTTTTATCAGGCAGGTCTGTGCTCTTAAATAGATAGATTGTGGGAGTAAAGATTAATTGTAATTGGAGTCCTTTTCAGGACTAGGTTACATCAGTTCCTATCAGTTTTTGCCAGGCAGGTCTGTGCCAGTGCTGTGAAAGTTTTTTTCACAGCATTTGGCTGAATCTAGCAAAGCTAATCCTTTTTGGCCTATTGCAGAGTGTGTTAGTCAGTGGAGTAGCCTATCTGTGTTGCAAGATATACCACCTGTGTATAGAATAACAATTTTTTTTACTGCACCTAGTGAAGTAAAATCTTTTGGGCATAGCATCATTCTATTAGTCCATCTATACTGACCTCCATCAGGTTGCAAATTGAATATAATTTTTTTCTGCATCTAGCTCTGAAAAAATATTGGGCTTCTAGCTGTGTGTGGGACTTGTTGTATTAGTCCATCTATACTGACCTCCATCAGGTTGCAAACTGAATATATTTTTTTCTGCATCTACCTCTGAAAAAATATTGCGCTTCTAGCTGTGTGTGGGACTTGTTCTATTAATCCATCTATACAGATCTCCATCAGGTTGCAAACTGAATATATTTTTTTCTGCATCTACCTCTGAAAAAATATTGGGTTTCTAGCTGTGTGTGGGACTTGTTGTATTAGTCCATCTATACTGACCTCCATCAGGTTGCAAACTGAATATATTTTTTTCTGCATCTACCTCTGAAAAAATATTGCGCTTCTAGCTGTGTGTGGGACTTTTTCTATTAATCCATCTATACAGACCTCCATCAGGTTGCAAACTGAATATATTTTTTTCTGCATCTACCTCTGAAAAAATATTGGGCTTCTAGCTGTGTGTGGGACTTGTTGTATTAGTCCATCTATACTGACCTCCATCAGGTTGCAAACTGAATAAATTTTTTTCTGCATCTACCTCTGAAAAAATATTGGGCTTCTAGCTGTGTGTGGGACTTGTTCTATTAATCCATCTATACAGACCTCAATCAGGTTGCAAACTAAATATATTTTTTTCTGCATCTACCTCTGAAAAAATATGTGGCCTTCTAGCAGTGTGTGGGACTTTCTCTATTAGTCCATCTATACTGACCTCCATCAGGTTGCAAACTGAATATAATTTTTTTCTGCATCTAGCTCTGAAAAAATATTTGGCCTTCTAGCAGTGTGTGGGACTTTCTCTATTAGTCCATCTATACTGACCTCCATCAGGTTGCAAATTAAAAATAATTTTTATCTGCATCTACAGTACCTCTGAAAAAATATTTGGGCTTCTAGCTGTGTGTGGGACTTGTTCTATTAGTCCATCTATACTGACCTCCATCAGGTTGCAAATTGAATATAATTTTTATCTGCATCTAGCTCTGAAAAAATATTTGGCCTTCTAGCAGTGTGTGGGACTTTCTCTATTAGTCCATCTATACTGACCTCCATCAGGTTGCAAATTGAAAATAATTTTTATCTGCATCTAGCTCTGAAAAAATATTTGGCCTTCTAGCAGTGTGTGGGACATTCTCTATTAGTCCACCTATACTGACCTCCATCAGGTTGCAAATTAAAAATAATTTTTATCTGCATCTACCTCTGAAAAAATATTTGGGCTTCTAGCTGTGTGTGGGACTTGTTCTATTACTCCATCTATACTGACCTCCATCAGGTTGCAAACTGAATATATTTTTTTCTGCATCTACCTCTGAAAAAATATTGGGCTTCTAGCTGTGTGTGGGACTTGTTGTATTAGTCCATCTATACTGACCTCCATCAGGTTGCAAATTAAAAATAATTTTTATCTGCATCTACAGTACCTCTGAAAAAATATTTGGGCTTCTAGCTGTGTGTGGGACTTGTTCTTTTAGTCCATCTATAATGACCTCCATCAGGTTGCAAATTGAATATAATTTTTATCTGCATCTAGCTCTGAAAAAATATTTGGCCTTCTAGCAGTGTGTGGGACTTTCTCTATTAGTCCATCTATACTGACCTCCATCAGGTTGCAAATTAAAAATAATTTTTATCTGCATCTAGCTCTGAAAAAATATTGGGCTTCTAGCTGTGTGTGGGACTTGTTGTATTAGTCCATCTATACTGACCTCCATCAGGTTGCAAACTGAATATATTTTTTTCTGCATCTACCTCTGAAAAAATATTGGGCTTCTATCTGTGTTTGGGACTTGTTCTATTAATCCATCTATACAGACCTCCATCAGGTTGCAAACTGAATATATTTTTTTCTGCATCTACCTCTGAAAAAATATTGGGCTTCTAGCTGTGTGTGGGACTTGTTGTATTAGTCCATCTATACTGACCTCCATCAGGTTGCAAACTGAATAAATTTTTTTCTGCATCTACCTCTGAAAAAATATTGGGCTTCTAGCTGTGTGTGGGACTTGTTCTATTAATCCATCTATACAGACCTCAATCAGGTTGCAAACTAAATATATTTTTTTCTGCATCTACCTCTGAAAAAATATGTGGCCTTCTAGCAGTGTGTGGGACTTTCTCTATTAGTCCATCTATACTGACCTCCATCAGGTTGCAAACTGAATATAATTTTTTTCTGCATCTAGCTCTGAAAAAATATTTGGCCTTCTAGCAGTGTGTGGGACTTTCTCTATTAGTCCATCTATACTGACCTCCATCAGGTTGCAAATTAAAAATAATTTTTATCTGCATCTACAGTACCTCTGAAAAAATATTTGGGCTTCTAGCTGTGTGTGGGACTTGTTCTATTAGTCCATCTATACTGACCTCCATCAGGTTGCAAATTGAATATAATTTTTATCTGCATCTAGCTCTGAAAAAATATTTGGCCTTCTAGCAGTGTGTGGGACTTTCTCTATTAGTCCATCTATACTGACCTCCATCAGGTTGCAAATTGAAAATAATTTTTATCTGCATCTAGCTCTGAAAAAATATTTGGCCTTCTAGCAGTGTGTGGGACATTCTCTATTAGTCCACCTATACTGACCTCCATCAGGTTGCAAATTAAAAATAATTTTTATCTGCATCTACCTCTGAAAAAATATTTGGGCTTCTAGCTGTGTGTGGGACTTGTTCTATTACTCCATCTATACTGACCTCCATCAGGTTGCAAACTGAATATATTTTTTTCTGCATCTACCTCTGAAAAAATATTGGGCTTCTAGCTGTGTGTGGGACTTGTTGTATTAGTCCATCTATACTGACCTCCATCAGGTTGCAAATTAAAAATAATTTTTATCTGCATCTACAGTACCTCTGAAAAAATATTTGGGCTTCTAGCTGTGTGTGGGACTTGTTCTTTTAGTCCATCTATAATGACCTCCATCAGGTTGCAAATTGAATATAATTTTTATCTGCATCTAGCTCTGAAAAAATATTTGGCCTTCTAGCAGTGTGTGGGACTTTCTCTATTAGTCCATCTATACTGACCTCCATCAGGTTGCAAATTAAAAATAATTTTTATCTGCATCTAGCTCTGAAAAAATATTTGGCCTTCTAGCAGTGTGTGGGACTTTCTCTATTAGTCCATCTATACTGACCTCCATCAGGTTGCAAATTAAAAATAATTTTTATCTGCATCTACCTCTGAAAAAATATTTGGGCTTCTAGCTGTGTGTGGGACTTGTTCTATTAATCCATCTATACAGACCTCCATCAGGTTGCAAACTGAATATAATTTTTTTCTGCATCTAGCTCTGAAAAAATATTTGGCCTTCTAGCAGTGTGTGGGACTTGTTCTATTAGTCCACCTATACTAACCTCCATCAGGTTGCAAATTCAAAATAATTTTTTGTCTGCATCTAGCTCTGAAAAAATATTTGGCCTTCTAGCAGTGTGTGGGACTTTCTCTATTAGTCCATCTATACAGACCACCATCAGCTTGCAAACTGAATATATTTTTTTTCTGCATCTACCTCTGAAAAAATATTGGGCTTGTAGCTGTGTGTGGGACTTGTTCTATTAATCCATCTATACAGACCTCCATCAGGTTGCAAACTGAATAAAAAATTTTTCTGCATCTACCTCTGAAAAAATATTTGGGCTTCTAGCTGTGTGTGGGACTTGTTCTATTAGTCATCTATACTGACCTCCATCAGGTTGCAAATTGAATATAATTTTTTTCTGCATCTAACCCAGCCAATAGTTTTGGCCTAATACCACAGTTTGGCCACTCAGCTCTGCTCGGTTCCCATCCATTGTTTTTTTTGTGCAAACAACTCCAGAGTTGTGAATTAGTTAACCACCAAAATGATTGGAAAAAGGCCTGCTGCTGGTGGAAAGGGGAATAGGCGTGTTGGGAAGGGGAAAAAAGGTTGTGTCCGTGGGGTAGGTGTTAAAGCAACAGTAACATCTGCAGAAGAAAGACCATCCTCCAGCCAAACTAAAATGTCTACTTCTTTTAGCGGACAATGTGATAAGATCCCTTTCTTACGGCCACGCCAATCGCTACAAATTCCAGATGAGGCACAAAAACAGCAGGTGCTTCAACGGATATCAAGTGCTCCTTTAAGTGGGCTCTCCTCCACATCAACTTCAACATCACAAATACTCCAGTCCTGAAAGGTGTCACCCCAATCGCACTTGCTTCCTCACAGCTCCCAAATCTCCAGCTGCCCGTCTGAGTATGAGGTAGAACAGATGGTTGAGTCTGCAGAGCTGTTTACTCATACTATAGCCTGGGAATCAGAGGTCGACTCCAGAGCTTCTGTGAATCCAGACGAGGAAATGATCTGCACTGATGCCCAGAATCTTTATGAGTCGGATCCAGGACCAGACGCAGAAGGTTCTGACCATAATGTAGACCCTCATTCCCAAACTGTAACTCCTGTTGGTGGAGACAATGAGGAAGACGATGATAAGACTCAAATACCTGATTGGAGCGACAACTTTAGTTTTTTGTCAGGGCAGGAACAGGTTGGCTCTGAGGACGACGGGTGTGATAACGCACAGGGTGATGATGATGAGGTTGGAGATCCCACTTACTGTCAACCCACAGTCAGCCAAGAGATGAGGTCAGCAGAGGAGGTGGAGGAAGATGCTAGTGACGACGAGGTCAGGTTGCGCCTTGCTGGACAGAGACGTAGTACTGGAAGCACGTCAACAACTGCATCCTCAAACACAACTCTGCCTCTCACCACAAGTCGTGGTGGCTCTTCAGGTCGCATGGGTGCTAAGCCTTGCATAGCCTGGGCATTTTTCAGATCGATAAAGATGACCCAACTCGTGTTATCTGTAACATTTGTCAGCAAAAGCTAAGTAGAGGCCAAAAAATACATAGTTTGAGTACTTCATGCATGAACCAGCACATGGACATGAAGCATAAGTTGCAGTGGGAAGCTCAGTGTGCTACAATGCGGCCTAGCCGGCCGGGCCAACCACCGTCTGCCATATCTTGTGCATCCGCGGCCTCTTCATCCTCTGTGACTGGGGGGACAGCAGTCACACCTGTTTTGGGGCGCAGACCTGCCACCTCTTTACCCGCAACAGCCAGCGTGATTGGCAGGTCATCATTTTCTTTGGAGGTGGTAACACCAGCTGGTGTTGAGCGCTGTCCGACATCGATAGCACCACCTTTGGATCAAGGCAACCTAACATGTCCGCCTGCATCTTCCTCACAGACCGGCAGTTTGCCGGGGACACCCTTATCAACCCCGTCTAAGCACAATAGCCAGCCCTCGGTCCCTCAGATGTGGACAAGTAAAAGACCATTTCCTCCTAGCCATGAGAAAGCTAAGAGGTTGAATTTCACCATCTGCAAGCTCTTGGCTACAGAAATGCTGCCTTTCCGCCTGGTGGACACAGAGGATTTTCGAGACCTTATGTCCGTCGCAGTGCCCCAGTACCAGATGCCCAGTCGGCACTACTTCTCAAAGAAAGGTGTGCCTGCGCTCCACCAGCATGTCGCACACAACATCACCGCTTCTTTGAGAAACTCTGTGTGTGACAGGGTGCATTTCACCACAGACACTTGGACGAGTAGGCATGGACAGGGGCGTTACATGTCGCTGACTGGGCACTGGGTAACTATGGTGACAGCAGGACAAGGGGCTGCTGTCCAAGTCTTGCCGTCCCCACGAGTTGTGCGTCAATCCTCTTTATGTCAAAGTTCCTCCACTGCTTCTGCCTCCTCAACCTCCTCTCGGTCTTCCACCTGCACCCAAAGCCTGTCTGGTCATGCCACAAGCTTTCTAACTGTGCAGAAGGGATCCTGCACACCTTCTTACTATGCTGGCAGTAGGGCTCAATGTCATCAGGCGGTTTTTACATTGAAATGTCTGGGAAATGTGAGTCACACAGCTGAGGAGTTGTGGTCAGCTCTGGAGAACCAATTTCATGAATGGTTGTCTCCACTGGACCTGAAACCAGGGAAGGCCGTGTGCGACAATGCTGCAAACCTGGGTGCGGCCCTTCGCCGGGGCAATGTCACACACGTGCCTTGTATGGCTTACGTGTTGAACCTGGTTGTCCAGCAATTTTTAGCCCACTATCCCAGACTAGATGGCCTTCTGCAGAGGGCACGGTCGCTGTGTGCTCACTTCCGCCGTTCGCATCCTGCAGCGCAGCGACTTACATCTCTACAGAAGTCGTTGGGCCTGCCACTTCACCGGCTAAAATGCGATGTGCCTACCCGGTGGAATTCAACTCTGCACATGTTGCAGCGACTGTGGCAGCACCGACAAGCCCTGGTGCAATACGTTCTGACGTATAGCCTGGGCCAACGAGATCCAGAGGTGGGGCAAATCACGCTGGAGGAGTGGTCTCAGATCAGGGACCTATGCACCCTTCTGCACAGTTTTGAAATGGCGACGAAGATGTTTAGTGCTGACGATGCCATTATCAGCATGACTATTCCGGTGATTTACATGCTGGAGCACATGTTAAACAGAATTCGGAGTCAGGTGGTGGCACAAGAGGAGGTGGAGGAAGTAGAGGAGGAGGAGTTGTATGCGGAAGGCCTAACATCTGCAAGGTCCAGACGGTCGGCAGCACCAAGGCGGCAGGCATGTGAGGGTGGGGGAGATGGTTTTACCGGGGCGCATGGTAGCAGCCAAACTAGTGAGGAAGGTGCAGGAGCCCAGGAAGAAGTGGAGGACGAACTGATGGAAGACTCATCAGATGAGGGAGACCTTGATCACATTTCTGTTGTGCGAGGTTGGGGGGAGAGGACAGAGGAAGGAAGCATGATTGTTACCTCGCCACCAACACAACAGGGACTTGGTGCTCCTGGATGCGCAACACACATGAGTGCCTTCTTGCTGCACTACCTGCAACATGACCCTCGAATTGTGAGAATTAGAAATAATCCTGACTACTGGGTTGCCACACTGTTAGATCCCCGGTACAAAAGTAAATTTGCAGAAATTATTCCTGCCATAGAAAGGGATGCACGCATGCAGGAGTATCAGCAGAGACTGTTGCAGAATCTTACATGTGCTTTTCCACAAAATACCAGTGGTGCACGTAGTGAATCTCACAGTTCCAACTTGCCAACCGTGGGACCGTCAAGTGTTCAGCACTCAAACCGTAACAGAACCACAGTATCTGCTGGTAACATCAATTTTGCGGAATCATTTCACCACTTTTTTAGCCCATCCTTTGCAAGGCCACAGGAGACAAGAAGTCTGACACATAGTCAACGCCTAGAGACGATGGTACAGGAGTATCTCCAAGTAAACATTGAAGCCATGACTGTGTCACTGGACCCTTGCTCTTTTTGGGCTTCCAATCTGGATAAATGGCCGGAGCTAGCCACTTACGCCTTGGAGATCTTGTCATGCCCGGCAGCCAGCGTTCTGTCTGAACGTGTGTTCAGCGCTGCTGGTGGTGTGCTGACAGATAAGCGCACGCGGCTCTCCACTGATAATGTAGACAGACTCACGTTCATAAAGATGAACAAATCATGGATCCGAAACGACTTTTCTACCCCTGTGTCATCCTGGGGAGAGTAAAAGCTTGATGATTGGTTAAAATCACCCTACCAACCGTTTTAAGCTTTCAAATTACTAACCATGTTTATCTGTATCTTGGCTGGAAAATAATTTGAGCTTTGTAGCAGTGTGCAGCACTGATTCTATTAGGCCATCTATAATAAGCTCCACCAGATTTAAAATTACTAATCATGTTTATCTGTATCTTGACTGGAAAATAATTTGGGCTTTGTAGCAGTGTGCAGCACTGATCCTATTAGGCCATCTATACTAAAGCTTAACCAGATTTAAAATTAATAATAATTTTTAGCTGCATCTAGCCCGGAAAATAATTTTGGGGCTCCGAGATGCGCAAGACACATAAGTGCCTTCTTGCTGCACTACCTGCAGCATGATCCTCATATTGTCAGAATTCGAAGTAATCATGACTACTGGGTTGCCACACTCTTAGATCCCCCAAACTTTTCGATCAACCTTTTCATTTTAATAAAGACCAAAAAAATGGTCATTTTTGAAATTATAAGCATTAGCAGGTTATTAGAAACTGAAATCAAACAGTTTTCAACTCAAAACTTTATTCTAGGTGATGTTACATTTTCACATAGGACCCCTTGTTCGAAAGGAGCTTCTGAACTCTCTCGTCCATTGAATTTGTCAGATTTTGGATGGTTTCTGCTTCAATTGTTTTGCATGAGGACAGAATACCCTCCCAGAGCTGTTGCTTAGATGTGAACTGCCTCCCGCCATCATAGACACTCCTTTTAATGATGCTCCAAAGGTTCTGAATGGGGTAGAGGTCAGGGGAGCATGGGGGTCACACCATAAGTTTGTCCCCTTTTATGCCCATATCAGCCAGAGATGCAGATGTTTTATGTGCAGCATGAGATGGTGCATTATCATGCAAAAAAATGATCTTGCTGTGAAATACACGGTTCTTCTTCTTGAACCATGGCAGGAAGTGCTGTTTGAGAAAATCCACATACATTATGGAGTTCATCTTTAGCGCCTTCAGGGATCCTAAAGGGGCCGACATTCTCTCTCCCCATGATTCCAGCCCAAAACATTACTCCACCTCCTCCTTGTTGGCGCTGTAGCCGTGTTTGCGTGGGGTGTCCATCAACCAGCCATCCTCCACTCCATCCATCTGGACCATCGAGCGCTGCACGGCACTCATCCGTGAACAAAACAGTTTTGAAATCAGTCTTCATGTAATGTTTGGCCCACTGGAGCCGTTTCTGCTTGTGTGAAGTGGATAGAGGAGGTCGACAGGATGGCGTATGCACAGCTGCAAACCTCTGAAGGACCCTGCATCTTGTTGTTCGGGGGACGTTGGAGGCACCAGCAGCTTCAAAAACTTGTCTGCTGCTATGACAAGGCTTTTTTGACGCTGCTCTTTCAACCTGACGTAATTGCCTGTAGGAAAGAGTCCTCAATTTGCCCTTATCAGCACGCACACGTGTGTACTGTGAATCAGCTACATACTTCTTGATTGCCAAGACACTTCATCCTGATCATCGCACAATGTTGATTGTAGTCATGCCTTGACCTAAACACTCCACAATTTGTTGCTTCTCAGCAAACGACACATCCTTTTTCTTTCCCATTTTGGCAGAAAATGTAGGCTGCTTAAAAATGTGAGACAGCCTTCTTAAGTAGTCTTGCCTTTCATTGGACACACCTGCCAAACTAATTAGCACAGGTGTCTGCAATTGCTTACAGTGATATAAAGAGCCCTGACACACATCACCATCAATGAGTTTAACTGACAAACAAACAAATTCTTCCCTTATCACTCCTAAACACTTTTTGCATAATAATTTGTGTAACGGGTCTGGGAGGCGGAACCTCTGAGCTACTATACAAGGGGGCAGTCCTTGTAAGGGAGCGGGTGGCGACCAGGGAAGACGGGCAGGAGGTCACAGCAGGTGACCGGGACAGTCTCTGAGTGAACGGGCTGGAGGTCACGGCAAGTGACCGGGGCAGTCTCTGGATGAACGGGCTGATGGTCACGGCTAGTGACCGGGGCAGTCTCTGAATGAACGGGCAGATGGTCACGGCAAGTGACCGGGGCAGTCTCTGGATAAACGGGCAGATGGTCACGGCAAGTGACCGGGGCAGTCTCTGGATGAACGGGCAGGTGGTCACGGCAAGTGACCGGGGCAGTCTCTAGGTAAAGGGTTGGTACGACCTGTGGCGGCTGATGATAGACGTGAGCTCCCAGGTGAGCAGGCGAGAGTCTCTGGATGAACGGGTGGTCACAGCATGTGACGGCGGAGCCTCCAGGAAGACCAACAGACAGGCGGCAGATGAGCGCTCCCAGGTGAGCGGGCAGAAGTCTCTGGACAGGCGGGTGGTCACAGCACGTGACGGCAGAGCCTCCAGGTAGGCTAGCAGACAGGCAGCAGATGAGCGCTCCCAGGTGAGCGAGCAAGAGTCACTGGACAGGCAGGTGGTCACAGCACGTGACGGCGGAGCCTCCAGGTAGACTAGCAGGCAGGTAGCTGGTGTGTGCTCCCAGGTGAGCGGGCAAGCTGGTCCATAGACAGACTGACAGGAGTTGGAAGGCAGACCGTCGGACCTCAGGCAAGCAGGCAGGTGGCTGATGTGCGCTCCCAGGTGAGCGGGCAGGCTGGTCCTTAGACAGACTGACAGGAGTAGTAAGGCAGACCGTCGGACCTCAGACTAGCAGGCAGGTAGCAGATAATCAGGCAGGAATCTGGCAGGTAACTGGCAGGTAACTGGCAACGGGACCTGAGGGCTGAAGCAGAGTAGAACAGTGCAACAACATTGCTCGGGCACCTCCATTTTGGAGGAGGTGCCTTATATATGGTGAAGTCCTCCGGCCATTGGCCGGGGACTCCTTAGGACGGCGCGCGCGGCCCCTTTAAGAGGGAGGGAGAGCGCGCGCGCGCGCCCTAAGCACAGTGGCCGGGAAGGAGCGCGCGCTGCCAGCAGAGCGGGAGGAGGACGCCGGGCACGGAGCAGGGAGGTGAGGGGAACAGCGTCCCTGCCTGGCAGAGGGCAGGGACGCCGGCGCTACAATTTGGAACACAGTGTACATGTGCTTTTCCACAAAACACCAGTGGTTCACGTAGTGAATCTTACAGTTCTAACTTGCCAACCGTGGTCTGTATGGAGTTGTTCAATAAAGGGCCCAAAATTAAGATAACATAGATGGGAGAGGTCTCTATGAATAGGAATTCCTAAGTATTTGATACCCTGTGAGGGCCAGGCAAAGTGAAAGTTGGACTGGATGGAATCCTATATGGATTTGGGGAGGGAGACATCGAGGGCCTCAGACTTCGCTGCATTGATTTTAAAATTTGACCAAACAAAGTGATCTATTTCAGCCATAACAGCATGGATGGATATATGTGATTGAGTGATATATACTAGGACATCATCAGCAAATAGAGAGCACTTGTACTCGGTGCCTCCCACCTCAATCCACCTAATATTGGGGTTATGGCGAATTGATGAGAGCAGGTGCTCCGTCACTAGGATGTATAAGAGAGGGGACAGAGAACATCCCTGCCTTGTCCCATTGGTGATTGTGAAAGGTGATGAAAATGTTCTGATGCGCCCCCTGGGCCTTGGGACACCCGGAGCCGGACCCTTTTTGGTGGATGCTGGTGGTTGTAGTCTCCGTGGCGGCGACCCGGTTCCGTGGCTCAGGGCGGTCAAACCAGTGGCGGAACTATTTATGTGGTTTTGATGTTTAAATGTCCGACTACGCCACCCGTGGATTGCGGTCAGAGTGAACCGCCGCTCCAGGGCAGACCGCTGAGGCTGGTGTTGTGGGTGCAGCAGAGCGTAGCATAACTCCCCACGGGAGGAGTATAGCCTCAGGGCAGTGTATGCGGAGGATGGGGGTGATGGTGCAGGGCAGCAGCAGTAACGACACGGAGTCAGTGATGCAGTCCAGGGCCTTTACTCACAGTACTTATTATCCAGACCACGTCTGCAGGTAACGGCTGCCCACGTCGTACTGTGCTCACCAGGTGAGGGGCTCAGACAACTCCCAGATAACTTTGGAGCGCTTCACAGGACCCCCTTTGTGTGTCCTTTGTCTGGCCTTTCTTACCAACCCTTCTGTCCGGCTGCCTCGGGCCTCCTCTTGGTAAACTTGGCGCCAGTTTCCCTGACCCTATGTGGTGCCTTCCTAGCGGGTGTAGCGAGGGGCTGCGCCACATAAAATGTCACAGCCTCCTGTTTCTAGCTGAGGGTCGTTTCCTGCCTCCACTAGTTTCGGGGACCGGTCTCCCCCTTTGGCCTGACCCCTCCACGCAGGTGGATTCGGGCGTGCGGTGGCGACTCGCCCGTCCGCACCCCTGGGATCCCTTCGTTCCTCGTTCCTGGAGCCTTCTCCGCACCTCTTCCTTCCTTCTCCCTCTTCCAGGCCTGGGCCTCTGTTACTAGGCCCGCCTCCGGAGCAGAGCTCATGCAGAGCCCCTGCTCCCTGCCACTTCTGCTCAGACTTCTCTGCACTGAACTAAGATGGTGCCCACCTTTTATACTCCCTTCTCAATGCACCCAGGAACTGCTTCCTCCCTGCTCCTGCACTACAGGGTTCCCCTTCCTCAGTGTTCCCTCCCCCCACTCCAGCCAGGGACAGGGACTGTCGTGCCCATCTCAGGGGCATATTGGTTGCCCTGCCCCACGGCAATGTGGTGTAATGCATGCAGGTGTCGGGTCCTGATCCACACTACATCCTTACCTGAGAGTGAGATATCACACCTCTGGGTGAGGTGCAATACCTCTGTAGCAACCGAGCCCTCAGGGTGCTACAGTTCCATTTATCTTCAGCCTAGGTGACGTATTGCGATACAGGGCCGTGATTTTGGCTATAAAAGGGTCCCCTAGACCCCTACCCCAAGCTTTTTAAGAGAATCATATATGGCGTGCCAGGAGAATCTATGGAATACTTTCTCAGCATCCAACGAGAGTATCTAATTACAAATTTTTAACTGCATCTAGCCCAGGAAATACTTTGTGCCTAGTAGCAGTGTCTGCTAGTCAGCGGATTATCCGGCTGTTAAGCAAGCTACACCACCTGTAGTTTGGACACTTAATTTTTTCAAAGGAAATGCTTCGGGACCACGGGATACTCAGTGAAGAGCATCAGGAGGCACCCCAAGGCATAGGGGCTGGGACTGGCAGTAGGATGCCTTGCGGTGGACAGCCGAGCTCGATCCTTATAAAAGCTTTTTAACTGCAGCAGCTTTAGTGGACGCTACTGGAGCTGGAATTACGCAGCTGCTGGCATGAGACTTGCCCTCCAATAGATCCTTGTAAATGGATTTAAAGTGTATTCATTCAAATTAGAGAGACAATTTAAATTAAAAAGCTTAGAGCTGCCTCCACCACAGGGGGGCTCGCTCGACCCACCAGCGGACAGGCACCAGTATTGGGAGAGGGGGGCTGGCCGTCAGGGTTCACCGCGGCTCTGGCACAAACCCGGCGACGCGGAGGTGGCACGGGCAGGAGCGGACTGAACGAGTCGGCTTCTCACTTTTTGGATTTTAGAAGGGCATGACATGCCTATATCTGTGTCTCTCCCTCCTTTTACTCCTCCACCTCTTTTCTTTTCGCATGACTGTATGTACTTGTCACTTTTCCATGTGTTAGTTGTGTCTTCTGAGCAGTTTGTCAGCTTTTGGACACCTTTGAAGGTGTTTTCTATGTGTTTCTATGTGTTTTTGTTTGCCTGCCATTGGTTTTAACGGTGTTCAAAGGTGTTCGACGAACAGTTCGACGAACAGTTCGGCGAACACATGGGTGTTCGACGAACCGAACCGAACTCGAACACTACGGGGGTGGCTCAACACTAATGACGACTGACCATGCTCTCCTCCTCCTCCCCCCTGTCCTCAGGCCACCCACGCTGAACCGACGGTATGACAGTTGTACAGGTACTACCGTTTACAGCGCATGATACAAGCTCCTGTTCTTCCTCCTCCTCCTCCTCCTCTCCCTCATTGTCCCCCAATGCACGTTGGGATAAGATGAGGCTGGGCTGTGTGTAATCGACCGCTACGGCTTCTTGATCCATCTCATCATACTCTGGCTGCAATGCCTCCTCTTTAATTCTCTGCAGAGAGCGTTGCAAAAGACAGATAAGTGGAATGCTGACACTAATGATGGCGTCATCACCATTCACCATCTGGGTGGACTCCTCAAAGTTTGTCAAGATGGTACAGATGTCAGACATCCAGGTCCACTCCTGAGGTCTTATGTGTGGAGTCTGACCTGAATATTGACGGCTTTGTTGCAGCTGGTACTCCACAACTACTCTCTTCTGCTCACAAATCCTTTGCAACATGTGGAGGGTAGAGTTCTAACGTGTGGGGACATCACACACCAGTGTAGCAACCCGAGGGATCGGCTGCTACAGGGGTACTGCACCTCAAACCAGAGGTGTGATATTCCACTTCCGGGTACGGATGGAGTGTGGACTAGGGCTCGTTTATCTGCATGCACCACACACACCCCATTTCCGAGGGACAGCTTAACGGTGCTCCCACAGAAGTGCAGGCACGACAGCATCTGTCCCTGGCTGGAGTGGGGAGGGGGAGGAAAACCCAGTGGTGTAGGAGCAGATAGGGATGGGTCTCTGGGCATAGGTAGGAGCCCATTGGTTGCTAGTCACCTGGGCTCACACATAGAGGGAGGTATATAAGGTGGTCACCATCTTAGAACAGTGTTCATTTCAGTCCGGGGAGTGAGTTGAGAGAAGGAGTTCAGCCAGAGAGGGTTGACAGGGAGTTGTGGCTCAGTCTGGGCCCAGCTCCACGAGGCAGGCCTGGAGAGGAGGCCAGAGCCAGAGGAGAGGAACAGAAACAGCAAGGAACTGGAACAGAAAGGAAACAAGGAACAGCACATTAAGAGAGGCCCAGAGACACGAGAGAAAATGGAACCCCGTAGGCCCAGGAGATTGCGGGTGACGGGTTGGCAGAGCAGGGTACCGGAACCCAAATTGGTGGAGGCAACAAATTCCTCAGCCAAAGACTGGAGGTTGTGACCACATCTTGGTGCGACCCCTCACTACATCCACCAGGAAAGCATACCACATAGGGTCAGGGAAACCGGAGATAGGTTTCGCCAAGAGAAGGCCCGAGGAAGCTGGACAAAGGTGGGTCACTGGTGGGGACGGCCAGAGAAGGGAAGAGAAGGGAGCCCTGTGCCACACTCTGGAATTGCCTGGGAGTTGGTCGAGTCCCTTGCCTGGTGGACGCAGCACGGCTTGGGCAGACACCGCCGGTACCGAGGTGACTAGGACCAGTAAACAACTGTGAGTTAAGCATTGGAAACTGCAACCACACGTCTCTGTGTTTCATCGCCGCACCAGCACCATTAGTACTGGGACGCTCACACCATCACTCCCATCATCCACACTAGCTGCCCTGAGGCAATACTTCTCCCGTGAGGAGTTATCCCATTCTTGGCTGCGCATACAACATCAGCCTCAGCGGTCTGCGCGCAGCAGTGGTCCCCACTGACCGCAATCCACGGGTGGTGTAGTCGGACATTTGTTATTACACTAAGACTGCCACTGGTTTGACCACCCTGAGCCACGAACCGGGTCGCCGCCACGGAGACTACAACCCCCAGCATCCCACAAGAGGCCCGGTTCCGGGTGCCCCACGCGGCCCAGGGGGCGAGTCACCAGTCGGTGTGACGGAAGCTGCAAACGCTGCTGCAACACAGCAAGGGCGGCGGAAGCTGTAGCCGACTTGCGAAAATGAGCTGACAGGCGGCGTACTTTGATGAGCAGATCTGGCAACTTGGAGTACGATTTAAGAAACCACTGAACCACGAGGTTAAGCACATGAGGCAGGCATGGTACGTGTGTGATCTCGCCTCGCCTCAGAGCCGCCACCAGGTTACGGCCATTGTCACACACCACCATGCCTGGATGTAGGTTCAGCGGTCTCAGCCACAGATCTGCCTGCTCTTTCACAGCTGTCCACAACTCACAAGCAGTGTGAGGTTTCTCACCTAAGCTTAGGAGTTTCAGCACAGCCTGTTGCCGCTTGGCGGAGGCAGTACTGCAGTGCTTCCAGCTTATAACTGATGTGGTGATATCTGAGATGGAGGCTGAACATGAGGAGGAGGAGGAGGATGATGCGCAGGAGCTGTACACTGTGGGGGAAACTCTGACTGACATAGGGCCCGCAATCCTCGGTGTGGGGAGGATGTGTTCCGTCCCAAGGTCCGACTGGGTCCTGGCTTCCACTATGTTTACCCAGTGTGCCGTTAGGGAGATGTACCGTCCCTGGCTACAAGCACTTGTCCACGTGTCCGTTGTCAGGTGGACTCTCCCAGTAACTGCGTTGTTGAGGGCACGGCAGATGTTTTGGGACACGTGCTTGTGTAGTGCGGGGATGGCACACCGGGCAAAATAGTGTCGACTGGGGACCGAGTACCGAGGGACGGCCATTGCCATAAGGTTGCGGAAGGATTCCGTCTCCACCAGCCTAAAAGGCAGCATTTCCAATGCAAGCAGTCGTGAAATGTGTGAATTTAGGACTGTGGCCTGTGGGGCGTTAGCTGCGAATTTCCGCTTTCATTCAAAGGTCTGGGATATGGACAATTGAACGCTGCGGTGGGATGTGAACGTTGATGCTGTTTCTTGAGAAAATGCCATAGCAAGTGAAGGCTGAGAGGAGGGGGCATCTTTGAATGCAGTATGGACAGGGGATTTCCTTGCACACACAACAGGGGGTTCTATTGCATGCACAGCAGTGGAAGAAGCAGTGGTGACACCCGCTGACACTGGTCGTGGACCCTGGGTTTCGGCCTACAAAGTCGGGTGCTTTGCTGCCATGTGCCTGATCATGCTGGTGGTGGTCAGGCTGGTAGTTTTGTCACCCCTGCTGATGCTGGCATGGCAGGTGGTACAAATGTCCTTTTTGGGGTTATCAGCAGAGCCTTTAAAAAAATTCCAGACTCTGGAAGACCTACCGGTTGTACTGCCAACGTCCCTCGTGTTGGTGTTACGGGGAAAGCCTTCTGTCTGCGGCCACCACACTGCTTCTTCCTGCCTGTTGGGGTACTCTGCCTCCCCCCCCCCTGTGTGCTGCTGGCCTCACTCTGCATGTCCTCCTGCCACGTTGGGTCAGTTACTAGATCATCCACCACCTCCTCCTCTTCCACTTGCGCACCACGATCCTCCTCCTCACTTCCTGGCTATTATGTCTCGTCATCGTCCACCTCTTGTGACAAATTGCCAGCGTCGACTTCCTGTGGCCGTGGCTGTTCAAATATTTGGGCATCGCTACATGGGATCTCCTCTTCCACCACTTCAAGCGGAGCAGGCGAGGGGCACAAATCTGGAATTGGACCAGTGAACAGCTCTTCAGAGTGTCCAAGTGTGGGATCAGCTGCTGTCTGACGACACTCGGCATGGTGGGAGGAAGGAGCATCAGGGTGAGGAGGAGTATGCGGTCGAGACTCACGGCTACTAAGAGTCGACCGTGTGGAAGACAGGCCGGAGGTGGTGGTGCCCAGGTAACTGGAAGTATTATCTGCTAACCAATTAATAACTTGTTCACACTGATCAGTTCGCAATACTGGTGTTGTTCTGTGCTTCCCTAGTAATTCGGTCAAGAAGTGGGAGCGAGAAGATGTGGCTGTTGGTTGTGGCACATTTTCACCTTGGCCATGGCCCCGTCCTCTGCACGCACCATCACCAGAACGTCCACTTCCACGTCCCTTGCCACGCGCCTTGCCCATTGTAAAGTAAGTTAAATAGCTTACACTCGCACTATCAATGGAAAAAGGGTAATAAAAAGTAGATTAGAATCGTGGAAGAGGAAAACCACAGTTCTATTTCTCTGGCCTACACCCGACTCTTTTAAACAATCTGAACAATCAGGGAGAAAATATTACTGTTTTTCTTTACGGAAAAAATACCAAAAGCTGAATAATAGAGATTTCTCTCCGTGGAACAGCAAAACCACAGTTATAATTTACTGGTGTATGCATACAAAATACATATTTGCAGCTGAACAGTGAGCGACACACTCAAACTGTTTTTTTTTAGATACAAATGGCCCAAAAGTGGATAATACAGAGGTTTGAACTGTGGAACTGCAAAACCACACTTGTATTTCTCGGGCCTACACCAGACTATTTTCAACAGATATATTTGTGTCTGAACAATCAGGAGACACTATTATTTATTTTTTACGGCCAAAAATTGCGAAAAGCAGAATAATACAGAGATTTGACCCGTGGAACTGCAAAACCACAGTTGTATTACTCTGGCCTACACCAGATTATTTTCAACAGATATATTTGTGTCTGAACAATCAGGAGACACTATTTATTTTTTACGGCAAAAATGCCAAAAGCAGGATAATAGAGATTTTTTACCGTGGAACAGCAAAACCATAGTTATAATTTACTGGTGTATACCAGACTTTTTTAAATATATATATATATTTGCGACTGAACAGTGAGCGACACACTCAAACTGTTTTTTTTAGATACAAATGGCCCAAAAGTGGATAATACAGAGGTTTGAACCGTGGAACTGCAAAACCACACTTGTATTTCTCGGGCCTACACCAGACTATTTTCAACAGATTTATTTGTGTCTGAACAATCAGGAGACACTACTGCTTTTCTTTACGGCAAAAAATGCAAAAAAACAAGATAATACAGAGATTTGACCCGTGGAACTGCAAAACCACACTTGTATTTCTCGGGTCTGCACCAGACTATTTTCAACAGATATATTTGTGTCTGAAAAATCAGGGAGACACTATTATTTATTTTTTTACGTCAAAAAATGCCAAGAGCAGGATAATAGAGATTTTTTACCGTGGAACAGCAAAATAACACTTTTGTGTCTCTGGCCTACACCAGACTATTTTCAACAGATATATTTGTGTCTGAAAAATCAGGGAGACACTATTATTTTTTTTACGGCAAAAAATGCCAAAAACAGGATAATAGAGATTTTTTACAGTGGAACAGCAAAACCACAGTTATAATTTACTGGTGTATACCAGACTATTTTAAATAAATATATTTGCGGCTGAACAGTGAGTGACACACTCAAACTGTTTTTTTTTTAGATACAAATGGCCCATGAAACTGCAAAACCACACTTCTATTTCTCTGGCCTACACCAGACTATTTTCAACAGATATATTTGTGTCTGAACAATCAGGGAGACACTATAATTTTTTTTTTTGGCAAAAAATGCCAAGAGCAGGATAATAGAGATTTTTTTACCGTAGAACAGCAAAAGCACACCTCTGTCTGTCTGGCCTACACCAGACTACTTTCAACAGATATATTTGTGTCTGAAAAATCCGGGAGACACTATTATTTTTTTTTACGGCAAAAAATGCCAAAAACAGGATAATAGAGATTTTTTACCGTGGAACAGCAAAACCACAGTTTTAATTTACTGGTGTATACCAGACTTTTCTAAATATATATATTTGCGGCTGAACAGTGAGCGACACACTCAAACTGTTTTTTTTAGATACAAATGGCCTATGGAACTGCAAAACCACACTTCTATTTCTCTGGCCTACACCCGACTATTTTCAACAGATATATTTGTGTCTGAAAAATCAGAGACACACTTTTTTTTTGGGGTGGGGGGAAGGGACACCAAAAGGTTAATAAGACGGGTATTTGTACAATGTGGAGGAGGAAAAAAAAAAGAGGATTTAGATGAAAAAAAAGGATTTTTCCTGGCCCCCGAGACCTGGAGCTAAGTCCAGCAATTTCAGCAACAGGAGCACACAGGACTGTAATGCAGCGTTTGCTGGTATAACCACTGCGTCTCCTATACAGCCTGCCTGCCTGATATCTGGGATGGACATTAGTCCTGAGAAGGACTGTTTGTTTGATCTGGCAGCCTTCACAGACCCTACACTAACTATTTCGCAGGATATATCTCTCCCTAAATCAGCAGCGCTGTCCCTACACTGTCTGATCCGGAGTGACTGTGTCCAAAATGGCGGCGCCCGGTTTTAAATACTCGAAGTGACGCTGTGCGGCCAGCCAATCACTGTAATGCCCACAAACAACATGGCTGCGGCATTACAGTGACTGGCTGGCAATCGCTGCATGTTCATTGGCTCTGTAAAGACCGCCAAATATGCAGGGCGGAGACCCGAGCTCCCGCCCGATTAACGTGGAAATGCTCGGTGCTCGCCGAACATCCCAAGTAGCGTGATGCTCGGGCGAGTACCGAGCAGTGTTGAGCATGCTCGCTCAACACTACATATAAGTTCGCTCCAAACTCAGTCATTTGTAGTGAGCGTGGAAGATACTGTCCTCCATTTAAAATGGGCAAGGCAAGTGGCAAGGGATGGGGAACTGGATGTGATGGTGATGGTTCATGCAGAGGCCGAGGACAAGGCCCTGGGCAAGCTGAAATTGTGCCACAACAAACACCCACATCTTCTCGCCTGACCTTCCTGTCTCAATTCCTAGGGGACCACAGCACACCACTATTGAATCCAGAGCAGTGTCAAAAGGTTGTTGCTTGGATAGCGGATAATGCTTCCAGTCACTTAGCCACCACCACCACCCTGTCTTCCACATGGTCAAGTCTCAGTAGCCGTGAGTCTGGACCGCATATTCCTCACCCTGAACCTCCTTCCTCCCACCATGCCGAGTGCACGGAGACAACTGATCCCACACTTGGACACTCTGAAGAGCTGTTCACTTTTCCATTTATTGATTCAGGTCCACTTGAAGCGGGGCAAGAGGAGATCACGTGTAGTAATGCCCAAATACTTGAGCAGCCACGGTCACACGAAGGCAACGGTGGAATAGTGTCACAAGAGGTTGACGATGATGAGACACAATTGCCAGAAAGTCAGGAGGAGGACCAGGGTGTGGAAGTGGAAGACGAGGTGGTGGATGATATAGTAACTGACCCAACCTGGCAGGAGGACACGCAGAGCGAGGAGAGCAGCACACAGGGGGAGGGAGGCAGAGCACCCCAACAGGCGGGAAGAAGCAGTGTTGTGGCCGCAGACAGAAGGCAGGCAATCGTTCCCCGTAACACCAGCATGAAGGAAGTTGCCAGTACAACTGTTACATCTTCCCGAGTCTGGTTGTTTTTTAAAGACTCTGCCGATAACCCCAAAAAGGCCATTTGCACCACCTGCCAGGCTGGCATCAGCAGGGGGGGGCAAAACGACCAGGAACAGTAACTACAGGTGGCACCATTGTTTCTTCCGCTGTTGTGCATGCAAGCCAATCCCCTGTCCATGGTGCATGCGAAGATGCCTCCTGCCCTGAACCTGTCGTTGCGCACTCTCAAGTAGCAGCATCAGGAAGCACATCCATGTCCTTGTCACAGCGCAGCATTCAATTGTCCATGCCCCAGTCCTTGGAACGCAAGCGCAAATATGCAGCCAACCCCCCATAGGCCACACTACTAAATTCTCACATTTCACTACTGCTTGCGCTCGAAATGTTGCCTTTTAGGCTCGTGGAGACGGAAGCATTCCGCAACCTGATGGCGCCGGCCGTCCCTCGGTACTTGGTCCCCAGCCGCCACTATTTCTCCTGGTGTGCCGTCCCCGCATTACACAAGAACGTCTCCCAAAACATTAGCTGTGCCCTCAACAACTCAGTTACCGGGAAAGTCCACCTAACCACGGACACGTGGACAAGTGCTTGTGGGCAGGGACAGTACATCTTGCTGACAACATACTGGGTTAACATAGTGGAAGCCGGGACCCAGTCTGACCTTGGGATGGAACACGTCTTCCCGATGCCAAGGATTGCGGGCAGTAGGTCAATCAGGGTTGCCCCTACGGTCTACAGCTCCTGCACCTCAGCCTCCTCAGCCTCCTCCTCCTCTTCAGCCTCCATCTCCGAAACGACCACATCAGTCAGAAGCTGGAAGTACTGCAGCACTGCCTCGGCCAAACGGCAACAGGCTGTGCTGAAGCTAATATGCTTAAGTGACAAACCGCACAATGCTGAAGAGTTGTGGACAGCTCTGAAAGAGCAGGCCTATCTGTGGCTCACACTGCTGAACTTACAGCCAGGCATGGTCGTGTGTGATAATGGCCGGAGCCTGGTGGTGGCTCTAAGGCGAGGCGAGCTCACACACGTACCATGCCTGGCCCATGTGCTTAACCTCATGGTTCAGTGGTTTCTCAAATCCTACCCGGAGCTGCCAGATCTGCTTGTTAAAGTGCGCCGCCTGTGTGCCCATTTTAGAAAGTTAGCTACAGCTTCCGCCATGTTTCAGCAGCGTTTGCAGCTTCCGGCTCACAGACTGGTGTGTGATGTCCCCACACGTTGGAACTCTAGACTGCAGATGTTGGGAAGGATTTGTGAGCAGAAGAGGGCATTTTTTGACTACCAGCATCAACAAGGCCGTCGGTATTCAGTTCAGACTCCACACATAAGACCTCAGGAGTGGACATGGATGTCAAACATATGTATCATCCTCCAAAACTTTGAGGACTCCACCAAGATGGTGAGCGGTGATGACGCCATATTTAGCATCAACATCCCGCTTCTCTGTCTTCTGAAACGCTCTCTGCTCACAATGAAAGAGAATGCATTGCAGGCGGAGCACGATGAGATGGAGCAAGGAACCATACAGATTTATTACACACAGCCAAGCCTCATCTCATCCCAAAGTATATTGGGTGACAATGAGGAAGAGTAGGAGGGGGAAGGACAGGAGCTAGTTTCATACACTATAGACGGTACTACCTGCACAGCTGTCATACCGTCTGTTCAGTGTGGATGGCCGGAGGACAGAGAGGAGTAGGAGGAGGAGGAGGAGAGCATGGTCAGTCATCCTCTTGGTGAGGACACAGAAGTCTTGTCTGTTAGTAGTCTGGCACGCATTGCTGAGTTTATGTTACGCTGCCTTTCCCATGACCCTCGCGTTCTCAAAATTTTGGGTGACAGTCATTACTGGTTGGTGACACTTCTATACCCATGCTACAAGGAGAACTTTATATCTCTTATTCCTGAGGCGGACAGGTCTACAAAAAATGGGGCTGCACCAGAAGGACCTTGTTGCAGAACTAGTAAAATAAATTTCCATCTGAAAATGCTGGCGGCAGAGGGCACACTTCGTTGGACAACCAATGAGTACAGGCGAGAGAGACACAACTTCAATCCAGCAAAGGTAGGGGAACACTGTCAAAGTTCTGGGAGAGTTTTCTCAGCCCCTACCATCGCACAGGCCCTGAGGCGCGGGGTACTCTCACAAGAAGTGCAAAGTTTGGGAAGATGCTGAGGGAGTACCTTGCCGACCGCACCAACGTCCTCCGTGATTCCTCTGTGCCTTAGAATTATTGGGTATCCAAGCTGGATACGTGGAATGAACTGGCTATCTATGCCTTGGAGGTCCTGGCCTGCCCTGCCGCCAGTGTTTTATCAGAGTGGGTTTTTATTGCCGGTGGTGGAATTATAACTGATAAGCGCATCCGCCTGTCAACAGAAAATGCTGACAGGCTGACACTTATAAAAATGAACAAGGACTGGATTGGGCCAGACTTCTCAACACCACCGAATTATAGCAGCGTAACATAAACTCAAATCCAGTGTCTTTTCTTGGGAGGCGTATTCACATGCACCTTTTCACACTCACACATGGGTATACGCTTCCTGATTTTGACTATTTGCTCTTGTCCTTCTCCTCATCCTCCACCACCACATCACCAGGGTGACCGTGGTCCGTGATGCAACACCCACATAATTTTTTTAAAGGGTGTTTATGATGCCCGTAAAAAAAAAAATTGTATACCGTATGTTCATACATACCCCCCAGGGATAAATGTTTGTCAGCCCATATGCTTGTGCATGGGCATTACAAGTATAGGAGGCCTGCCCCTCTCTAATGGGAACATTTTTTTATAAGGCCCTTCTCCACGTCTCTTCCAAGGGGCATTGAAGTGCCTCCAAATTTTTGGCAGCCCTTGCATTCACTGCATAGGCCAACACTATGGGAGACTCTCTCCTTTCTAATGGGAATTTGTCGTTACTGTAGCCTTGCTCTATGTCTCTTTAAATTGTTAGTGGGGTTTTTCCTAAATTTGGTCAGCCGTTGGACTCACTGCATACCCTAAAACTGTATAGCAGACTCCCTCCTTTCTAATGGGAACATGTCGTACCTTGTTACTGTGGCCCTGCTCTATGTGTCTTTAAATTCTTAGTGGGGTTTTCCCTAAAATTGGTCAGACTTTGGACTCACTGCATACCCTATAACTGTATAGCAGACTCTCTCCTTCCTTATGGGAATTTGTCGTTACTGTGGCCCTGATCTATGTGTCTTTAAATTCTTAGTGGGGATTTTCCTAAAATTGGTCAGCCGTTGGACTCACTGCATACCCTATAACTGTGTAGCAGACCCTCTCCTTTCTAATGGGAACATGTCATACTTGTTACTGTGGTCCGGTTCTATGTGTCTTTAAATTCTTAGTGGGTTTTTCCTAAAATTGGTCAGCCGTTGGACTCACTGCATACCCTATAACTGTATAGCAGACCCTCTCCTTTTTAATGGGAAAATGTCATACTTGTTACTGTGGCCATGCTCTATGTGTCTTTAAATTCTTAGTGGGATTTTCCTAAAATTGGTCAGCCGTTGGACTCACTGCATACCCTATAACTGTATAGCAGACCCTCTCCTTTCTAATGGGAACATGTCATACTTGTTACTGTGGTCCGGTTCTATGTGTCTTTAAATTCTTAGTGGGTTTTTCCTAAAATTGGTCAGCCGTTGGACTCACTGCATACCCTATAACTGTATAGCAGACCCTCTCCTTTTTAATGGGAAAATGTCATACTCGTTACTGTGGCCCTGCTCTATGTGTCTTTAAATTCTTAGTGGGGTTTTTCCCAAATTTTGGCAGCCCTTGCAGTCACAGCATGGGCATTACCACTATTGGAGACCCGATCCTTTATAATGGGAACATTTTTGTTACTGAGACCCTCCTCTATGTCTCTTCAAAGGGGTATTGGGTTGCGTCCAAATTTTTGGCAGCCCTTGCAGCTACTGGATTTGCAATAACAGTATAGGAGACCCACTTGTTAATAATGGGAACAACAAAGCATAGCCGGCTAATGGTTCTCTAACAATAGCGAGGGCAGACTGCTGGCCTTTTAAGAATAGTAAGGCCTGTCTGATGGCCCTATAAAAATAGGCTTTATGACTTTCAGCGTTCCTCCATCATAAATAAAACAGGATGTGTCTGATTATGTGTCACACACCACATTGCCAGATAAGGTTGTAAAATGTTAAAATGACATTTCCCGGTGAATGCATTTGTCTTAAAAAATAACGTAAAAAAAGACAAAACAATAGGATCTTTCTTTAGTATAAAAAACAGTGTCACCAATTTAACCTCAATGTAATCACATTGTTCAGCTCTTGCACCTCCTCCTCCATCTCCGAAATGACCACATCAGTCACAAGCTGACAGCACTGCAGCACTGCCTTGGCCAAGCGGCAACAGGCTGTGCTGAAGATAACATGCTTAATTGACAAACCGCCCAGCACTGCAGAGTTGTTGAAAGCTGTAACACAGCCAGCAGCCTGATCTGTGACTCTCACCGCTGAACATACAGCCAGGCATAGTCGTGTGTGATAATGGGCGAAACCTGGAGACGGAGAAATGACACCCAGAGTAGATACGGTTTCCCTCTATGCCAGTCCTTTCACCGAGCTAAATACAACTCTCAGCAAAAAAAGCTGTGGACTTGCTCCGTACCATCCCTGGCCACATTCACCTGTCCACATGTTTGTGGGTAGGCGGTCCTTCCCAGTAAGTGCTCCTGGTTGACCTCCTTAACCCACTGTCTGGTGGTGGACCAACCTGGCTTTCCCCACTATCATTGAGGGTACAGCTACTAGCTGGGTGTACAGGCAGGGCAGGCAGCTGTCTGCGGGTCCTTTGGCTTACTGCAGGCATGGCAGGCTCACTGTCAGCAGAGGGTTGACTCTCCTGGGCTGCTGGCGTGGGTTCTTCCACCTCTGGGGCCGCTTGCTCTTCTTGTTCTTCCTGTCCTCCTGTAGGCTCCTGCTGGGTAGGCTGAAGGAAGTGTAGGACGGGTACCACTATTGCGCCATTTATCTGAGTCCAGGTCCGGGGGAACTCTCCGAGAACTGTGCTGATCATCTCTTCCTTGTCCTCTGCGGGTTCAAGGTCATCTTGATCTTCACTTGGACTCTGTAGTTGCTCGGGGCACCGTTTTAGGTGGTCTCTGGAGACGGTGCTAGTGGTTTCTCCTCCATCCTTGGTAATCACACATACCTTCGGATTGTCGTGGTTGGACTGCAGTACTGTGTACGGGTCTCTCTCCCACTGGTCGTCCAGCTTGTGAAGCCTTCTCTTCCGCTTCAGGACCTGCTCACCAGGTTCCAGGGGACCAGCAGGGGCGTGTTGGTTGAAGAGCCTCTCTTGCTTTTCTCTCGCTTGAGCCAGATTCCTCTCCACACTCTCCTGTACCTTCTTGTACTGTAGCCGCCGTTTTGTATCCCAGTCCGCGTCTGGGGAGGTGTCCTCAGGTGTCAGGACTCCCATTTCCAGGTTGATCGGCAGCCTACCTGGTCTTGCTCGCATCAGGTAAGCCGGGGTGCAATTTGTAGCATTCACCGGGATATGGTTGTACAAGTCAATCAGGTCTGGCAGCTTCTCCGGCCACAGGCTGCGTTTTTCCAGGGGTAACGTCTTGAGGAGATCAATGACGATATTGTTCATCTTCTCACAATGCCCGTTTGTTTGCGGGTGGTAAGGCGTTGTCCGAATCTTCCTACAGCCGTAGAGGTTGCAGAACTCCTGGAATACTTCAGCCTCAAACGCTGGACCTTGATCTGTCAAAACCTGTTCCGGATACCCATGTGGACGGCAGAAGTGTTGCTGGAAGGCTCTGGCCGCTGTTTGGGCTGTCAAGTCTTTAACAGGAACCAATACCAGGAACCGTGAGTAATGGTCCACAATTGTCAGGGCATAGACGTAGCCCGACCGGCTTGGAGCCAATTTCACATGGTCCAGAGCTACCAGCTCAAGAGGCTGCCTGGTGACGATGGGCCTCAAGGGTGTCTGCTGGCTGGTACGGTCCTTCCTTCTGAGGTGACATGGGCCGCATTCCCTGCTCTACTTCTCGATGGCCCTTCTCATGCCGACCCAGTAGAACCGCTCTCTCAGTAGGAACTCCAGTTTCTTCCACCCGAAGTGTCCCGCTCTGTCATGGTAGGCCTCCAGGACCATTGCTGCATCTCGCCTTGGGACCACTATCTGCCAGGTCAGCTCGTGCGTCCGGTGGTTGACAAGCCTTCTGCACAGCTTACCCTCGTAGAGGAATAGCCTGCTTTTCTCCTTCCATATCTGCTTGGCTTCCTCTGGAGCGTCCGGGCCAGGGCTATCATCTTCCTGGGTTAACATGTCTTTTACCAGGCATATTGCAGGGTCGCTATCTTGCATTTCAGCCCAGCCATGGTGGGGTAAGGGGTTGAACATGACGGTGGTTAAGTCTTTGTCTCTTACCCGGTGAGAATGCTGAGTGGCCCCATACCGGTGGAATGCAGGGAGCTCTATTTCCTCCAGCTCTTCCGAGTCTTCTTCTCCTTCAGGTAGGTGGGGCATTCTTGATAGGGCATCTGCGTTGGCGTTGGTTCTGCCTGTCTGGTATTTGATTGTGAAGTCATAATTGGATAGTCGGGCCATCCACTGCTGTTCTAGGGCACCTAGTCTTGCATTGTCCAGATGTGTCAACGGGTTGTTGTCCGTGTACACGGTGAACTTTGCGGAGGCCAGGTAATGCTTAAACCATTTTGTGACGGCCCACACCACTGCCAAGAATTCTAGCTTGAAGGAGCTGTAGTTCTCTGGGTTTCTTTCAGTGGGCCTCAGCTTCCAGCTGGCATACGCGATCACCCTTTCTCTGCCTTGTTGGTTCTGTGACAGTACGGCTCCCAGTCCCACATTACTGGCATCTGTGTGGAGGATAAAAGGCTGGCCATAATCGGGGTAGGCTAGTATCTCATCCCCCGTGAGGGCCATCTTCAACTGGCGGAAGGACTCCTCTTCCGGCTTGTCCCACTTGAAGGGTGGCTTGTGACTTCTGGATTTAGATTGCCCTATCAGGAGGTCCTGCATAGGGGCTGCCATCTTAGTGAACCCGGAGATGAACCTTCGGTAGTAGCCTACCAACCCGAGGAATTGCCTCACTTCCTTGATGTTAGAGGAGCTTGGCCAGCTCTTGATGGCTGTAACTTTGTCGGGGTCGGGGGCTACTCCCTCTGCACTCACCATGTGTCCTAGGTACTGGACCTTCAGTTTTAACAGGTGGCATTTTGAAGGCTTCACTTTCAGGCTGTAGCCTGCCAGGGCTTCGAACACCTCGGCCAGGGGCTTTAGATGGTCCTCGTAAGTCTTCGAATAGACGATCACTTCGTCCAGGTAAAGGAGGACCGTCTCGAAGTTTCGGTGCCCTAGACAGCATTCCATCAGCCTCTGGAAGGTCCCGGATGCATTGCAGAGCCCGAAGGGCATACAGTTGAACTCACTCAGTCCCATCGGGGTGGTGAAGGTGGTCTTCTCCTTGTCAGCCTCTGCCACAGGAACCTGCCAGTACCTGCTAGTAAGGTCCAAAGTAGAGAAGAAATTAGCTGATTTTAGAGCTGCTAAAGACTCCTCTATCCTAGGTAATGGGTACGCATCTTTATGGGTGATACGATTGATTTGTCTATAGTCCACGCACATTCTCATGGTACCGTCTTTCTTTTTTACCAAAACTAAGGGAACTGCCCAGGGGCTACAGCTATCTCTAATGACCCCAGCTTCTTTCATTTCTCTCAGCATACCCTTGGCGTTCTGATAATGTGCAGGGGGTACAGGCCTGTGTCTCTCTTTTATTGGTGGGTGGCTCCCCGTGGGGATATGGTGTTCTATCCCTTTTACTCTGCCGAAGTCTAGCAGGTGCTTACTAAAAATTCTCTCGTACTCCTGAACCACCCGGTAGACTCCTTGTTTTTGGTGCAGGGGAGTGGAGTCAGCACCCACATGGAGTTTCTGGCACCAGTCCTCCTTTTGTTTCTGGGAGCCATTACCCTCCGCCTGTGGAGATGGGGGCAACGGTTCCACGGCCCTGATAGCTTTGTGCTCAACAGCAAACAGTTTGGCAAGTGTAGCGTACGTGGGTGGGTGTACCTCCCTCTCCCCAATGTTGAGAATGCGAACGGGCACCCTCCCATGACGGACATTAACCACCCCCCGGGCTGTCAAAATGGTGGGCCTGTTGTCTGATTACAAGGGTTCTACCATGGCTTGGTAGTCTCTGCCTCTCAACCCGATTGCAGTCCGACACCAGATCATCATTTCACTTTTGGGAGGCATGGAAATGGGGAATGGGTCACTCATTCTTATGCTACCGATCTCACTACCAGACAGTTGTACCTGCTGCCGTCTCATCAGGGCTCTTATTTCTTTCTGGAGGACCCTCTGTTGGCTCGCATTCATCGCCACCCGCTGTAAAATCCCAATTACTTCTGAAAGACAGTTTTCAATTACATTAGTACCCACAGTTATTTTAGGGTGACTTTCACGACGGTCAATGTCCACAATGATCACTCCCTGTGCCGGCAGTTCCACCTTACCAATCTTAATGGTCATCTCTCTGATGGTCATCTCTCTGAACCCCACCTGCGGCACGGGTTGGCCATTGCTGGCAATGATGCTTAAGTCATCGTCTGGGTAGCGGGTTATGTCAGCGTCACTCCAGTACCGCTTGAAAAATACGTAGGGGATGGTAGTCACTTGAGACCCGGTGTCCAGCAGTGCACTCATGGGGATACCGTCCAGCACTACGGGTAAGACCGGGCGTCCCCCCACGTACTTATCACGCCAATTAGACGGGCCTAATGACCTTATGCCTAGGGGTTGGCCCTCTGCCCCGGGTCGGACCCATTTAAAGTACAGTACCTTGCTATGTTTCCTGGCTGACTGCAACGGTGGCAAATCGGCTGTCCATTCTCAGTGTAGCGGTTGGCGGGCCTCACTCAGAATGGCGGGATCCTCCTCTGTCTACGCCACGGGACATCCTCCGGACTGGAAGCAAGCTTGATTGGTCTTGATGGTTCCACCTGCAACGACTGTACGGTCCTGGTTAATGCAGCCGCACTCTTTGTTAGCTCCTGGACCTGATGGTGCAGGTCTGCAGGCTGGGATGGATTTAGGGCCTGTGCATCAGCCCCCACAAGGTCTGCGGGGTAGGGCGCTGCCCCCTGGTGGTAAGTGATGGCAGGGCGCCGGGAAGCTACAGCGCCACCTGGTGCGGGTTCTCTGAGCAGCCAGATGGCCCTATCCTTGAACTGCGCAAAAGTCAAATTGGGGTTCTGTAGGGCCATGAGGCGCAGCTGGATTCTGTGGGCATTGGACAGCAGACCTTCTATGAACTGGTCAGTCAACAGTTTATCAGAGTCCTGCACGCTAAAAGGGTCAGCTTGTTTGATAGCTCTCAGGGCTTCTTGCAGGTTCAAGGCATAGTCTCTGATACTATCCTGGGCCCGCTGCTTACAGCCATAGAACCGCATTTTGATTTCTGCTGAGGTACGGGTATCAAAGGTACTCCGCCGCCGAGTCAGAATGTCCTTTACTGTCCTTTTCTCCTCATCTGACCATGATTTCACTTCCCGCTGGGCTGCACCGGTGAGCTGCCCCGTCAGAATGCTCACTTTCTGTTCTTCTGTCAGGGGATAAACTTTGAATAAACTGTGCAGTCTTTCCCTAAAGTCATGGTATGGGGTATGAGGGTCCCCTGAGTATTGGGGTAGCTAGGCTGCTCAGGGGATGTAGGGCAAAGACAACGGCATCACCGCTGCTGCAGCCCCGCCGGTTGTAGAGGGCACCTCCGCGTCCGTCATCTTCCTCCCCCCTAGTTAAGCGTGGCCTACCTTCCGATGATCCTCTTCTGTAGGCCGCGGCTCGGCTGGTGCTGCTCCGTGTGAGGACCTTGCGTCGCGTCCTGGTGACATCATCGTCGCTCTCTCTCCCTTCCAGGACCTTGCGCAGCGTCGGTGCGTATGGCGGGGCTTCAAGTCTCGCGCGTTTTGGACATCCACGCCCCTCTTCTTCCGGCGCGGCGTCCTGAAGATGGCGTACGATGGCGGGAAAACGGCTGAAGATGGCGGGAAAACTGCTGAAGATGGCGGGAAACTGCTGAAGATGGCGGGAGATGGCTGAAAACGGCAGGAATTGGCTCCGGATGGCAGGAAACTTCTTTTTAAGGTACGTTTACAGTCTTTTTCAGGCACGCAATACCCATTTGTGGCGGGTTGGTCACAATCCTACCGACTACGCCAAAGCTGACTCAGCCCCTGGGCCGTGGGGCACTCGGGACTGGCTTCAGGGCAATGCTGGGAGTAGTAGTGGCGACCCGGTCCCGTGGCTCAGGGTGGTCAGACCAGTGGCAATCTTTTACATGTTTTAGGTAATGTCTGACTACGCCACCCGTGGATTGTGGTCAGGGAGGACCGCCGCTGCAAGGCAGACCGCTGAGACTGGTGTTGGGGATGCAGCGGGGAATAATACAACTCCCCACGGGAGGAGTGTAGCCTCAGGGCAGGTAATAGGATGCTGGGGGTGATGGTGCAGGCGCAGCAGTAACCACACAGAGTCCAATAATGCAGTCCAGGGTCTTTTACTGATCTTATCACAGACCCACCAGGAGTACAGGGTAGGAATGAACCTGGGTGTCTGAGGGCATTCGGACGAGCTCCGCTGGTCAGGGTGAGTGGGTAGGCCTACCGTTCTCTCTCTCTGCCCTTGCTGACTATCTCCCCCTTTAGTGGTATTATAGCCCACGTCCCTGAGCTTGCCGTGTACTACGCCTGTATGGCTTGTGACTCGGGCCTTAGGTAACTGTAGCTTCTCCGTGCTGTACCGGTCCCTCTGTGTGGTGGAGCCTCCAGGCTTCTTGGCCAAGGGACCTGAAATCCCTTGCGGGTTGGTTATCTGCTGCAGGGCTTGAAACCCTGACAGCCTCGGACCCAGTGTCCGGTTGTGTAGTCTCTCTCTGCCAGGACGGGCTCTCGTCGCCTCTGTCCCTGGCTTTCTGTTCCTCCTTTGCCTCCTGGACTCCTCAGCTGCGACTGACCTGTCCCTCTCTTCTGGGAACCCTTCTGGATGCTTCAGAAGTGGGTCCTGGTCTCTCTAACCCTGCCCTCAGTACCAGTTTTTATAGGGACAGCCTGCTCCCCCTACTGGCCTGGGACAGGAGGTGCTGCATGTAAATGTTCCATGACCAGAGAACCTCCCTCCTGCTCTCAGACACAGCCTTACAAGTTTGTGGCATCCAGGCCTGGGGTGACACATATGCATGTGTCTGATGATATGTCACACACCACATGGCCAGATAAGGTTGTAAAATGTTAAAATTACATTTCCCAGTGAATGCATTTGTCTTTGTTGAAAGCAAAGCAAAAGTGCAAAAACGCATAAAAAAAAGCTACATATGAATATAGCCCAAGGTGTGGAGGAGTATTTTTGTTTTTGGTTATTTATTTTGACTTATACAGTGGTGGCCAAAAGTATTGGCACCCCTGCAATTCTGTCAGATAATACTCCGTTTCTTCCTGAAAATGATTGCAATCACAAATTCTTTGGTATTATTATCTTCATTTCATTTGCTTACAAGGAAAAAACACAAGAGAATGAAGCAAAAATCAAATCATTGATCATTTCACACAAAACTCCAAAAATGGGCCAGACAAAAGTATTGGCACCCTCAGCCTAATACTTGGTTGCACAACCTTTAGCCAAAATAACTGCAAAAAAAACGCTTCCGGTAACCATCAATGAGATTCTTACAATGCTCTGCTGGAATTGTAGACCATTCTTCTTAGGCAAACTGCTCCAGGTCCCTGATATTTGAAGGGTGCCTTCTCCAAACCGCCATTTTGAGATCTCTCCACAGGTGTTCTATGGGATTCAGGTCTGGACTCATTGCTGGCCACCTTAGAAGTCTCCAGTGCTTTCTCTCAAAACATTTTATAGTGCTTTTGGAAGTGTGTTTTGGCTTATTCTCCTGCTGGAAGACCCATGACCTCTGAGGGAGACCCATCTTTCTCACACTGGACCCTACATTATGCTGCAAAATTTGTTGGTAGTCTTCAGACTTCATAATGCCATGCGCACGGTCAAGCAGTCCAGTGTCAGAGGCAGCAAAGCAACCCCAAAACATCAGGGAACCTCCGCCATGTTTGACTGTAGGGACCGTGTTCTTTTCTTTGAATGTCTCTTTTTTTTCCTGTACACTCTATGTTGATGCTTTTTCCCAAAAAGCTCTACTTTTGTCTCATCTGACCAGAGAACATTCTTCCAAAACGTTTTAGGCTTTCTCAGGTAAGTTTTGGCAAACTCCAGCCTGGCTTTTTTATGTCTCGGGGTAAGAAGTGGGGTCTTCCTGGGTATCCTACCATACAGTCCCTTTTCATTCAGACGCCGACGGATAGTACGGGTTGACACTGTTGTACCCTCGGACTGCAAGGCAGCTTGAACTTGTTTGGATGTTAGTCGAGGTTCTTTATCCACCATCCGCACAATCTTGCGTTGAAATCTCTCGTCAATTTTTCTTTTCCGTCCACATCTAGGGAGGTTAGCCACAGTGCCATGGGCTTTGAACTTCTTGATGACACTGCGCACGGAAGACACAGGAACATTCAGGTCTTTGGAGATGGACTTGTAGCCTTGAGATTGCTCATGCTTCCTCACAATTTGGTTTCTCAAGTCCTCAGACAGTTCTTTGGTCTTCTTTCTTTTCTCCATGCTCAATGTGGTACACACAAGGACACAAGACAGAGGTTGAGTCAACTTTAATCCATGTTAACTGGCTGCAAGTGTGATTTAGTTATTGACAACACCTGTTAGGTGCCACAGGTAAGTTACAGGTGCTGTTAATTACACGAATTAGAGAAGCATGACATGATCTTTCAAACAGTGCCAATACTTTTGTCCACCCCCTTTTTTAGGTTTGGTGTGGAATTATATAAAATTTGGCTTTAGTACAATCCTTTTTTTCAGAATTAGATCTATATAATCAGTATATAATGACCTCATAAGACAACAAATATTATCTACAGACATATTAAATGATTAACACTAAATAATCCCGTGGCTCTTGTTAGATTCTTCAGTCTTCCTTCCAGGATCCAGATATTTTTCCTGGTAAGAAAAAAATAATATGAGACAGATCAGGCAAAGACCCATAGAAAACCAGTCATATATATATTGTACTTTATACCCTCTTTTCTTTGCATTTTTAAATTTTGATGTAGATACTTAAAAATGGTGTAATAAATTTAATTAAAAAAAATTGTGTAAAATGCACATAAATATATATATGTAAAATAAAGAGTAAAATAAATACGTATACAATATGTCCCCCAATGTATGTACACCAACCTCTCTCCCATGTGGGCGAACAAGGGTAGATTTTTTTTGCTCCAAAAATCTGAAATTAAAGTGACAGAACCACCACCAGCAATCTGTGCCAGCCACAGATACCACTGGAACTGTCACTGACCAAAGTAGCTACTGTAGTGATTCCATCTGAGGTCCCATCTTGTTGCTGACCTCTGTGATAGCCCCAGGGATGTCCCCATGTTTGCTGCATAGAACTCTCAGTGTCCAACATTCCACTGTGCGACCTCACAAAGAACCTTCATCACCCAAGTCTAGAGATTCTGCCAGCAAGGACTGGAGAAAGCTAGAACCTTACAGCCACAATCTGTAGACTTGGAAAATCTATGTCCATGTTGGCGCTAAGTTCACTAACTTAAATCCCTGTAAAGTTTCTCATTTACTTGTATCCTCAATCCAGGAACTTCAACTCTCCTTGTCTTCATCTCCTGAAATGAGAATCTGTGTCCTCGATCCTGGATCCTCTGCTCTCCTTGTCTTCATCTCTTGAAATGAGAATTTGCCCCCTGAACACCCGTTTATATAGACCCACAGTCATTGTGACATCATGCTGTGAGGTAACAATGGCCTCCTGGATTTGATGATGTCACATATGACCATGAGTGATATCTCCACAGGTATTAATTAATATTAATAACAAGTAGTAATAATATGGCAGATCACATTGGTTAGCATCAAGGCTGGAGGAGCAGGACGAATAAGGAAAAGTTCGAAAAAGTAAAATGCATTTACTGTGACTGAAAAAAATAAATAACTTTATATTACTTCAAATTTAATTAAATTCTAGGCTCTATGACAACACTACACTGTTACCATAGGAACAAAGACCTATAGCCCATAGCAACCAGTCCAATTCCAGCTTTAGTGTATTTAAGGCCTTAAATCAAGAACATTGAGTGTTTTGTTTGCTGGTGATACATCTAGCAATGGACAAATGACAGGTAAGAGCAGGAATCATTGTCTATGAGAGAAACCATTCCCATTGTTACACATTTTCACACATTTTGTAGGTGCAGGAAGTATGGACATTCCAGTTTTTATGAAACAACAACTCCCAGCATTCACAGGATAAATATGAACAAAAGTTCAAGAATTGCTTTTTATTTTTTTCATGACATTCGCCGTGCGGTATAAGCAGGGCCGGCTCCAGGTTTTCGTGGGCCCTGGACGAAAGAGTCTCAGTGGGCCCCTTTATCACATACCACGATTCATGACACACAGATGCCGCAGAAAAAAAATATATATATAATACAATGCAGAAGATTTCACTTCTTACATTACATGACCGATATCTATTGTAAATTCCACAATAGCTCAGAAACCAGCGAATCGCTGCATGCAGAATACTGGCCCCCATAAAATGCTCCAGACAGGATATTGACCCCATATAATGCTCCATACAGCATACTGTCCCCCTTATAACGATCCTACAGGATACTGGCTCCCATATAACGCTCCATACAGGATACTGGTCCCTATATAGCGTTCCATACAGAATACTGGCCCCCATATAATGCTCCATGCAGGATGTGCCCCCATATAATGCTCCATGCAGGCTGTGCCCCCACATAATGCTCAATGCAGGCTGTTCCAACCACATAATACCTCATGCAAGCTGTTCCCACCACATAATGCCCCACGCAGGCTGTTCCCCCCTTATAAAACCCCATGCAGGATGTCACCCCTCTTATAATCTCCCATGCAGGATGTCATCCCGCTTATAATGCCCCATTCATTATGTCACCCCAACTTATAATGCCCCATGCAGGATGTCACCCTCGCTTATAATGCCCCATACATTATGTCACCACCCCCATATAATGCCCTATGCAGGATGTCACTTCCCCCCATATAATGCCCCATGCAGGATCTCACTTCCTCCCCTTTGAATGCCCCATGCAGGATGTCACCTCTCCCCCCTCTTATAATTCCCCATGCAGGATGTCACACACCCCTTATACTGCCCTATGCAGGATGTCACCCCCCCTTCCTTATAATGCCCCATGCAGGATGTCACTCCCCCCCCTTTTAATGCCCCATGCAGGATGTTACCCCCCCTTCCTTATAATGCCCCATGCAGGATGTCACCCCTCCCCTTCCTTATAATGCCCCATGCAGGATGTCACACCCCCCTCCCTTATAATGCCCCATGCCTCCATACATTAAAAAAAAATAATCAAATACTCACCTCACTTCTTCTCACCTGCTGCCGCTGCTCTGGACTCCAGCGTCGCCGGCATCTTTCCACTCTGCGCTGTGACGGCTCAGGAAAGAGCGCGGTGAAAAGATGTCACCGCACCCTTTGACCTGAGACATCACAGTGCAGCAGCCGCGAAGAGAATGGAGCGGCTGCGGAGGAACGAGGAGAGGTAAGTGATGAGCCGCAAGCTGTAGGGGCCCTGAGGCCATGAGCAAGTGGGGGGGAGCGGGCGCTGGCACCGCTCTCCTCCTCTCACAGGTCCCATAGCGCGGCACGGTGCTAGACGGCGAGTGGGCCCCCCCCCTCCTGCTCAGGTGCTGTCGCCAGCCCAGGGTATAAGTGATATGATGACTTTATTCTGTAGGTCAGTTCGATTACAGCGATACCAGATTAATATAAGATTTTTAATGTTTTCCTGCTTTTGCACAATTAAAACATTTATTTTTGGGTACATAATATTTTATTGAACCCTTTTTATTCAGCAGTATGCATAACATAGCGCCATACACTCGTCCTACTATTCTGGATCAACATTGGACCAATTTTTTATACGCTAGTATGACTCCAGCCTTAAGTTTCCAAACTGATAGCCCTATAAGAGATCACTTTATTGAGCTCTGTCCAGTTTGCCTTATATACCGTATTTTTTGGACCATAAGAAGCACTTTTTTCCCCCAATTTATGGGGGTGCGTCTTATGGTCCGAATATACTGTTTTGTGATGTGGAGGCGGCTGGGGTTGCGGCAACGACGGGGGCTGCAGCAGCTGGGGCGGCAAAGGAATGGTGATACCCAGTAACGAGCGGCGGCAGCAGCATGTTTGTGGGCGCAGCCATGAATTCACTATGTCCACACTAGACATCAGGAGGTGGGCGGTCTCAGGTCCAGATCGCGCGCTGCAATGACGTTACAAAGAGGCAGGGCCGGGGCAACACAGAACAGCACAGCGCGCAGTCATTACCGACCCTGCCTCTTTGTAATGTCACTGCAGCGCTTGATCAGGATGAGAGACCGCCCACCTCCTGATTTCGAGCACGGCCATAGTGAATTCATGGCTGTGCCCACAAACATTCTGCTGCCGCCGCTCATTATTGGGTAAAATCGCTCCATCGCTGCCACAGCCCCCTCTGCTGCCACAGCCCCCTTCGCTGCCACAGCCCCCTGCCGCCACAGCCCCCTTCGCTGCCACAGCCACAGCCCCCTCCTGCCACAGTCCATTTCAGCCCCAGATGCCTCCGCTGCCACAGCCCCAGCCCCCTCCTGCCACAGCCCCCTCCGCCGCCACAGCCACAGCCCCCTCCGCTGCCCCAGCCACCTCCGCTGACACAGCCCCAGCCGCCTCCGCTGCCCCAGTCCCAGCTGCCTTCGCTGCCCCAGCCCCAGCTGCCTTCACTGCCCAAGCCACAGCCCCCTCCACAGCTGCAGCCCCAGCTTCCTCCACCTCCGCTGCCACAGCCCAGCCGCCTGCACTGCCACAGCCCCTGCGCTCCACTGCCACAGCCCCAGCCACCTCCGCTGCCACAGCCCCAGCCGCCTACGTTGCCAAAGCCGCCTACACTGCCACAGCCCCCTCTGCAGAACTGGCTCCCTCCGGCTCCACTGCTACAGCCCCAGTCGCCTCCGCAGCCCCAGCCGCCTCCGCTGCCGCAGCCCCAGCCACCTCCGCTGCCACAGACCCAGCCCCCTCTGCAGCCCCAACTGCCTCCGCCCGCTGCCACAGCCCCAGCCACCTCAGCTGCCACAGCTCCCTCCGCAGCCCCAGCCACCTCTGCTGCCGCAGCCCCCAGCCAGTGTGACCCCGCTCCTTGCCTATCGTGGGTCCAGAATGAGAGGCAAGCATTATAACGTAGAAGTAAAATATAAAGTAAAGTGAAAAAGCACATGACATAAAACATTGTACTACTCCTGTGGTGAACTATAATCCCCAGCATGCCATAAGAGGTGAAGGACTTGCTGGAAGTTATAGTTCTCCTCAGAGCAACCACAATACCTGTGGGATCTTAAAGAGGACATAACATACATGGCTGAATACAGCCAATACATGATACAAGCAACCAGTGGATCGAGCAGCATACTGGCTGTATGACTTCAGCCACATTTGTTTTTTGGCGTTTCTTCCTGCGTGTGTGTACAGTTAGACCACTCAGTCATTGACAGCAGGAGAGGAGAAGCCAAATGACGGTATGTTTTCCTCTGCCCCAGCATTTCAGACGGAAGACTGAAACATACCATTTCAGCCTTACGTCGTACATCCGGTGTCTGATACATTCTGCCTGATCCACGGGCAGCATGCATCAGCTATCGCAATCCAAAAAAGTTTTTTTTTCACTGTTTTCCACCTCTAAAACCTTGGTGCGTCTTATGGTCCGGTGCGTCTTATAGTCCGAAAAATACGGTGCTTCCTGCTGACATCAACTGATAGACCTGTATGAGAATGTTCGGACAGGTCTGGGCATGTACGTTGGAATATTTCCAATATATAATGCATTAATATTATAAGTGAATAGGCTTTGCATGTATAACTTAAAATATAAACGTGTCAGGCAAATTCGGAGTTCATGTTTGGAATCAGCGCATTCAATTTAGTGTAAATCACAATAAATCAAAATATTTTTCTCTTAGTAGCAAAATCATTGTTGACATGCACTTACTTTTCTAATGTGGTCACTAACCATTAATACAATAACCTTAGCAATCCAGATAATAGATTATCTGCTTGAAGATGGGGTGCCTAAAAGTTTAAAGAAACTCCAGAAGGAGATCAACTTGCCTCATTATCTTTTTACGAACACCTACAACTTAGGCACACATAATGGACCCAGTCAACCACGACAAAGGATGTTAATACACGATCACTTTATCACAGATATGATCATATCTGTGAACCACACACATGGTTTAATTTCTACTAAATATTAACAACTTCTGTGACCTTGAATAGATGAGAACCCTCTGACAGTTAAAGGTTTATTCTCATCTCCAAGATCATAACTCAATGTGTATTAGGTGTAATAATAATATTAGCAAATTCCTCCAATTATAAATGTAGTATAGTTCTTCTGATTCACTATGTTGCATACCCCATGCACAGATCATTGCAACATCTTAGGTATCCATGTGTCACGCAAGATGTGGGAAAAACCTACTGCAACACAAAGGGAAGAAGGAAAGGAAGTCTAAATTCTAGGGAAAGGGGGGAAGTGGAGACCTCCTAGGCTTATCTAGCATCACCCTGTCTTCCCTAACATCCTTGAATTGGCTCTTCACCAATCGCCGCACATGTGCCTTGCCCTGTCTTTCCCTGGCATATGGATAAGGCTAGGGAAGGGAGGAGATGAGCACGAGTTGATCTCAATTAAACACTATAGACAACAGAAGTAGACAAACAGGGGGAAATTACTTAGCTTTAGACGAACTCCAGACAAATGCGCACACGTTCTCAAGCTCCAAACAGCAAGAAGTACTGCTCTTGCTAAAGCCTTCACAAGTTGTAATGAATACACAGCAGATATTTATACAACCAGGCAGGGTGTTAATTAGCGAGAGGAAGGTAGCCGCTGGGTCCTAGAGACAGAGTCTAAGAAAATGTCTGTAAAGCCAAACAGGAGGAGAGAGGACCCTTCCCGCGAGGGCTCACAATCTACAAAGGATAGGTGAGGATACAGTAGATGAGGGTAGAGCTGGTCATGCAGCAGTATGGTGGAAAGAAGTTTACTGCAGGTTGTAGGCTTTTCGGAAGAGGTGGGACTTCAGGTTCCTTTTGAAGGTTTCCATGGTAGGCAAGAGTCTTTTATGATTGGATAGAGAGTTCCAGAGTAGGAGGGATGCATGGGATAAAGTTTGTGTGCGATTGTTGGAAGAGAAGATAAGAAGTGAGTAGAGCAGGAGATCTTGTGAGGATTGGAGGTTGCGTGCAGGTATGTACCGGGAGATTAAGTCACAGATACATGGAGGAGACAGGTTGTGGATGGCTTTATGTGCCATGGTTAGGGTTTTGAACTGGAGTCTCTGGGCAATGGGGAGCCACTGAAGGGATTGACAGAGAGGAGATGCAGAGGAATAGAGGGGAGACAAGTGGATTAGTCGGGCAGCAAAGTCGGGTGAGATGAGGAGGTGGTGTGTGAGTGGGAGATACTGATGTCCTGTCTGTCTATGAGGAGATACAAGATAGGGCCAAGTCTGTGATGCCGAGAGATGAGAGAGTCTGTAGTGGTATCCATCACAACCACATTGCCGCCTTTGTCAGACGGCTTTATGGTTATGGTTTGATCCTTTTCAAGTCTGTATAGTGAATCCATTTCACCTCTTGAAAGGTTATGTTATTCCCAATGCTTAGTTTTTGTCAGTTGTATGATGTCCTCCGTAACCAAATTAAGGAAGAAATCTATGGAACTTAAGTCTCCGGTAGGAGGTGGCATTCTAGAAATTTTATTTTTAATGTCCGTGAAGGGATCAATGTATTAAGGTTCACCTCATCAAGATGGTATAGCAACCTCACGCCTTGTAGAAGGTTATTGGGTATTCCCAAGTTGTCACACTCCTTTCTATCATCCCTAAGGAAGTGCTATTTTCATTTCAAACGTCTGATGAATAGATGCAGGTCTATTATTATTTCAGATTCATCAAAATCAGTGGTGTGGATCAAACTTAAACGTTTACTCAGTACGCATATTTCATCAGTAGTGAGGGGCATTGATGATAGATTGATGACCTGTGTTGTTAAACGGGATTCGGCTGATTGGATCGGCTCCTGAGCAGGTAGTTCAGATCTAAAAAACTCCCTCTCTGCGGGGTTCTCCTGTTATTTCCTCTCCCCCGAAATCCACCCCTTCCTTTTAATTTCCCCTTTTGGGTTTTGGATTTTGTATCAGTATGTGAGACCTCTGTTTCAGAGGAGGATATGTCTATCTAAGGAATATAATTCTGTCTGGTAATCGGCACCTAATATGCCTTGTATTCCCTGAATTCTTCAAGGTAATAAAGAACTTGTGTTTACACTCTTTTAGGTGGTATTGGTACCATTCTACCTTGTTCTGTAACTATGTTTCTTTTTTTGCGATGTCCAGTTCTGATGAGAATTTCTTAGTTACCTCTATTTGCTACTTAAGAGCTTCCTTTTTAGGGTGCCAACCACCATGTGAGGTAGGGGACAATATAGAATAGGGAGAGAGTAGGGAATAATATACACTTTCCTTCCCAGTTTTTTCCAAATAGTGCAGGTTGGTGGTATCACCCTACTAGCCTAGCACATGTAGGGTATCCATGCATGTGTATCTGTATCATTTCTTGACCCTAATGGGAAGCTAAGGGCCTAATCTCATTCTTGATATAGACCCCCCCCAACATAACTAATAAATAATGGTAAAATATCTTTGCCCAATCATTTTCTTGTTCTATACCCCATTAATATATATAACTGTGATGTACCTCTGAGACCGTCTGCCTCTTTAGAGTACCACTGTGTGTTTATAAAAATATCAGGGTAAATCCCATTTGTTTACAGTGATCCGTGACCATGTGTCTTCTTGGGGATTTGAAGGAGCAATAAAAAATATGTGTCCCTTCACGTGGATCTCCATTTTCCAGCTGCAAACCATATAGCAGGGCATGCGTCTGAAGTACACCTGTTTATGCCGCATCGCAACATGTCTGAGGAGCAGAATATACAGTCGGTACGGAAAGTATTCAGAACCCTTTAAATATTTCATTTTGTTTCATTGCAGCCATTTTATAAGTTTTAAAAAGTTCATTTTTTTTCTCATTAAAGTACACTCTGTACCCCATCTTGACTGAAAAAAAAACAGAAATGTAGAAATTTTTACAAATTTATTAAAAAAAACAAAAACTGAAATATCACATGGTCATAAGTATTCAGACCCTTTGCTCAGACACTCATATTTAAGTCACATGGTGTCCATTTCCTTGTGATCCTCCTTGAGAGGGTTCTACTCCTTGTGCGGTAGCGCTATTGATCATGTTGAGGGGCACTCACTTCACCGGGTTAATTAAAGCACACATGCAACGTTTTCCAGTAATCTAAAGTCCAGCAGTTTATTACACATCATAAACTGCTTATAACATAGTCCATCTCAGCGGCTCGCAGGAATGTTACACATGTAATATCCTAGAGCCTTTTCAGTGGCAGCTCTGCCAGCTTGGCTTCAGAAACAGTCCTCAGCAAGGTAACAACATCAAGGTCCATATCAAGCACCGTCTTTTACCTTTGTCAGGTATAGCTGCTTCCATTAGCTCTGTTCTGCCAAAGCTGTGGTTTAAGGCTCACCAGATGTGGCCTACAGGCCTTGTGCCTTCCAGGTCTAATGGTGTCTCAGGCACAGAGATCAGGTCTCTTGACTCACTGCGTTTCAAAAACCCCCCGAATATATATCCCTCTGTGCGCACAGGACCTGTGATGATGTCACAGTCGTGTGATCAGACATTGTCACTAACTTCGTCAAGTCACATTTCCGAGTCGTAACCTTGTCAGACCCCCCTCGCTCCCAGCATTCAATATAGCAGTGCGACTCACTTGCCCTTGTATCTAAGGTCAGGTCCGACTCCGTACTGTCTCGTACTGTATTGGGTTGTTTGTATGGGCCTCTCAGACCTGAGTTACTGGAGGACTCACGACCTCTAAACCCACACCCACTATCCTCAGAACATCTTGAAAGGTCTCTAACTTCTGCTGTAGCCGTTCTATTATTTGGATGGCCCTTTCTCTGTCTGGTCTCACAATTTATAGACGGCTGCCATCTTCTGCTGCTTAGGCGACACTGTCTTTCCATTAACAGTCTGGCGAGATTCAACTGTTCTACCTCTTGCAGGTAGTTCACACGGTACTCCATCAGCATTCTTATATATGCAAGATTTTCTTCCGTTCCTACAGCGGAGAATGACACCATGCTGTCTTCATCCGGTATCCAGTCCTGATGATCACGTGGACTGCTTACTTTCATCACACCAGACTTCTTTACCATCATTTGCATGGCTTGGCCATTTCTCCAAATGAGCTTTCTTACCAGAGCATGAGGCACCCAGATAACTTCTTCCTGCAGACTTTGAGCTTTTCTCATAAGCTCCAGTTGTCTATTGGCTTGTTCAGTCTTCAACCGGACAATCCGCTTCGTGCAAACACATCGCCAGTGCATGTCACTTAGGACAGCCACCCTCTTCACTGTGACTTCAGTTGTGGACAGGACCACCAGCTGTTTAGCTTCTGAGGTCGAGTACACCTTACAGGCTCCCACGGCCTTCCTAAACTCTTCATGCAATGACTCTCTGGTGCATTCTTCTCTCAAATCTTCGGGTACATCTATGAGGCACTTGTACCGAGAAGTTTCTGTCTAACCAGTGGTCTCCAAACGATCATCTGGCTCAGGTTTCAGGGACAACTGACTTCCAGATTCTTCACCCTGTATGCTTCCCCTTAGCTGACTCACAGCTATGAACTCAAGAATTCTCCTCTTGACATTTTCCTTCCCATACTGATCTTCTTTTAACACTTTCTCAGCTCTCCTCAGTTCCACCTTCTCATAGTATAAAGGATTAAGCGCTACTTGTTTGCCCTTTTCCTTCTCCAAGGCGGCCTCGTTCACTGATTGGTACTTTGCCAGGCGACCTTTGAGCTCGAAAACGTCTTCCTCTAGCTCAGCTACTCGCCTCTCAGCAGCCCATCTCTGAAGCTCTTCCTGCTTCAACTGCTCCTTTATCAGCAGAATTCTCTCAGCCCTCTTCGTCTCCAATGTGCCCACTCGGCACTCGACAGCCAGTCTCTCAAGCTTCTCTTGCTTCAAATGGGCTTGTAGTGTCTCCTTGAGCTCCTTGATCTCGGCTCTTACAACCACCGAATCATCCAAGCTCGCATTATTCGAGGAGGTATTTGCTTCATACCTCCCTTCTTCAGTGGCAAACTCCTGACCGTGGTCTGTGGCTTCTCCGATAGACTCCTCCATCTTTTTCCACTCAGCTTCCATCCTGCTGATTCTAACCTGAAGGCACGTCTCTGCCCTTTGCAGATCATCACAGAACGTCTTCAGTTCCTTCACCTGAGCTTCCAGTCCTAGGATCTTTCTACGGAGATCATCATTCTCATCATGGGTGTCCTGCTGAATGGTCTCAATCATTTGTAGCATGTGCTCTGCATCTGTGTCACCCCAGGCCTGGATGCCACAAACTTGTAAGGCTGTGTCTGAGAGCAGGAGGGAGGTTTTCTGGTCATGGACCATTTGCATGCAGCACCTCCTGTCCCAGGCCAGTAGGGGGAGCAGGCTGCCCCTATAAAAACTGGTACTGAGGGCAGGGTTAGGGAGACCAGGACCCACTTCTGAAGTATCCAGAATGGTTCCCAGAAGAGAGGGACAGGTCAGCTGCAGCTGAGGAGTCCAGGAGGCAAAGGAGGAACAGAAAGCCAGGGACAGAGGCGATGAGAGCCGGTACTGGCAGAGAGAGACTACACAACCGGACACTGGGGTCCGTGGCTGTCAGGGTTGCAAGCCCTGCAGCAGATAACCAACCCGCAAGGGATTTCAGGTCCCTTGGCCTAAGAAGCCTGGAGGCTCCGCCACACAGAGGGACCGGTACAGCACGGAGAAGCTACAGGTACCTAAGGCCCGAGTCGCAAGCCATACAGGCGTAGTACACGGCAAGCTCAGGGACATGGGCTATCATACCACTAAAGGGGGAGATAGTCAGCAAGGGCAGAGAGAGAGAACGGTAGGCCTACCCACTCACCCTGACCAGTGGAGCTTGCCCGAATGCCCTCAGACACCTAGGTCCATTCCTACCCTGTACTCCTGGTGGGTCTGTGATAAGATCAGTAAAAGACTCTGGACTGCATTATTGGACTCTGTGTGGTTACTGCTGCGCCTGCACCATCACCCCCAGCATCCTACTACCAGCCCTGAGGCTACACTCCTCCCGTGGGGAGTTGTACTATTCCCCGCTGCATCCCCAACACCATTCTCAGCGGTCTGCCTTGCAGCGGCGGTCCTCCCTGACCGCAATCCACGGGTGGCGTAGTCGGACATTACCTAAAACATATAAAAGACTGCCACTGGTCTGACCAGCCTGAGCCACGGGACCGGGTCGCCACTACTACTCCCAGCATTGCCCTGAAGTCCGGTCTCGAGTGCCCCACGGCCCAGGGGGCGAGTCACATCAGCCTTATCCTCTAATTTTTTCTTAACCTTGAGGAGATCCTCATAGTCCCTCTTGGTTTATTGCAGGTCCCTATTGTATTCATCATACTCCTTGGATTCACGCAGCTCCCAGTTGAACTGTTCGCGCAGTTTTTCTAGGTCTTGATCGCGTCCAGAAACTTCGTCCTTCAGCTCCCCTTTTAAGGCAGATAGCTCCCTATCCCGCTGGTTTAGACCCTCGTCCAGCCTTTGCTTCTCCTGCATCAGCTGCTTCACCTGCTCTTGAAATCTCTGCACTTCCTTTCTTGTGACCTCTGCTTCCTCCGCATCCACAGAGCCTTTCTTCACTTGGTTCAGCTCTGACTGCACCAGGGAGAAACGATTTTTCATTTCATTCAGCTCATCTTCAGACTCCTCTTTCTCAAGCTTCAACTGCAAAACCTCCTCCTTGGTTTTGCTGAGGTCCTCTTTATTTTTCTGGAACATTTCCTTCCATTGGTTGAGTTCCTCTCTGCTTTCCTCCAGTTCTCACTGCAAGTTCCACAAAATCTGGTTTATTTTCTGCCGCTCAGACTCCAGGCTCAGCTGGTCCTGGGACACATTCTCCATGTTTTTCCTTAGTTGCTGTACATCACTCTGATACTGCTGCCTGAAAGGCTCCAGCTCTTGGTCATGATTGGCCACCTCCTCTTTCAGCGCTCCCTTCAGGGCTGTCAGTTCCTGAACCTTCTGTCTCAGTAGATCATCCTGCTTGTACTGAATCTACAGAACTGCATCCAACTCTTCCTCCTGGTCTTCTTTATTGTCTGATACTGTACCAGAGGTTGCTACTGGCAGCATCACCTCCTCTTCCATCCTGATCTCCTCTGCTTCTAAACGAGAATCCACACTCGGAATAAAGGCACACAGCATTGCATTTTCTTTATTTACCCTTTCAGCAAAGACTACAGGAGCAAATTTTGTGGCCCTTGTACCTTCGACGACGAAAGTGGGACTTTCTCACCTCATTTAACTCCACCTGACTGAACTCTCTTTCTACTTTCATAGTGTCACTCCCCATGGTGTCAACCCCTTCTACTGGAGCTAACCAGTTATCAACGGTTGAATTGTCATTTTTAGGCGGTACCAACACACGACCGGTAACCGATTCTGGTTTTGTATACCCCACCCCCTTTTGAGACTCCACCCCTTTTGGACAACCACACCTGTAGGGGGTGCTTTAAAAAAAAAAACGCCATAGTCTTAGGACCCAGTTCACAACATATCTTAGTACCTCCCTCGGCACTCTGGGATAGTGCCGGCGACACAGGAGAACTCAAGGAATGGTCCGCTGCCGCCATTCTGTAATGTGCCAACAGCCCCTGCCGTTCCAGCACCATGTCCTGTTGCCATTTCCCAAATACCTGCTGCAATTTTAACAGGCACTTTAATCGCTCAATAGCTTCAGTCTCATTTTCTGCTCCATTCACAGCCATCTTTATCAGCTCCTGCATTTCTTTAGCACACTCTATTTTGCTGAAGAGCGTTTGCAGCCGGTCATCTAACCCTTTCTCCATTCCGTCTGGGGATACTCCTCCATTCATAACCATCTCAGTACGCTGTTCACACCAGACACTTCACACCGCTCTCCCCGGAAAAATTTTCGTGGCCCCACCAAGCCACAGCAAACCAGATTTGAGTGCGACGACAATTTTCATAACCCCGCCGAGTTACAGCCAGAAGCTTTAATCTTCGTGGCCCCGTCGAGCCACAGTCAGATGCTTGTGTGACACCCCAGGGGTCTGGTTGCCACAGTGATAGAGATATTACGTCTGAGAGCAGGTGGGAGGTCCTTTGGTCAGGGATCCTGTGCATGCCACACCTCCTGCCCAGTCTTGGGAGGGGAAGGACTTCCCCTATATAAACCCGGGGCTGAGGCAGGGTTAGTGAGAAAGAAGACAGAACAAGAGTAGAGAAGAGAAGCAGCATAGCAAGAAACATCAGGAGCTCTGTGGGGAGCAGTGTTACAACGAGTCAGGGGCTGGCAGCTGCAGAGCTCGCCCTGACTGAGAAGATTTCTTACCGGACCTGGAGTCCGAGGCTGTGGGGACTAACTCCTACCCAGCAGCAGAAACCGTCCGGCAGAGGATTTCAGGTCCTCTGGCCCAGAAGCCCGAAGGCACGGTCACACGCGTGGGACCAGCACCGCCATCGTGGAGCGGAAGCCATTAGAAGGCCCCGAGTCACCGGCCATACGGGTGAGCACCACACGGTACACTCAGGGACGTGGGCTACTTATTCCCGCCTCTAGCAAGGTAGCCAGAAGAGTACAGTTAGTTGGGAAGGCCTACAACTCCGCCTGGCCAGGGGAGATCCCATCTGCTCAAGGACTGACCAGGCCCCTATCACTAGCAAGTACTCCGGGAGGGTCTATCTTTGTCACCAGTAAAGACCCTGAACTACACCGCACCGTCTCTGAGTGGTTCCTGCTACCCCCATCATCCACGTCGGCTGCCCTGAGGCCATACCCATCCCGTTGGGGGTTATACCATCCACGCTGCACCATCCTTCCACCGGCCTCAGCGGTCTGCCCTGCAGCGGCAGCTCCATAGCTGCATTCAACGGGTGGCGTAGTCACCAACCATCTACTGCTAGTACATCGCCGCTCAGTTTGACTCCCTGGGCACGGACCGGGTCGCCGCCACGAGACTACAACCCTCAAGAGATCCGGCTCCGGGTAAGCTTCCGCGTGCGCAACGCAGCGCGACACAGGCCCAGGGGCGCGTCAATTTTGGCGTAGTCGGCAGGATTTCGTGCCCGCAACCACCGGGTACTGCGTGCCTGAAAAGCAAAGACTGTTCAAACTTACCAGTGGTGAAGATTCCCGCTATCCGTGGAGGTTTCCCGCCATCCGGCGCCATCTTCTACCTTCTTCCCGCCATCCGCGAAGTTTTCCCGCCATCCGGCGCCATCTTCGACCTTCTTCCCGCCATCCGTGGAGTTTTCCCGCCATTGGACGCCATCTTGAGGACGCCGCGCGGGAAGAAGAGGGGCGTGGACTCCGAAAGCGCGCGAGAACTGAAGCCCCGCCTCACGTCCGGACGTTGCGTAAGGTCCTGGAAGGAGCCCAGCAGACGCCGACGTCACCGGAGCGCGACGGAAGGTCCTCAACCCTGACGATCCACTGCGGAGCCGCGGCCTACGGAACAGGATCATCGCAAGGTAGGCCACGGTCCACTAGGGGGGAGGAAGATGTCGGATACGGAGGAGAGCTTCACTGCCTCAACCCCCGCCAGCGCCACCGCTGCTGCAGTTATGCCCTTCACCATGCCCTATATCCCGGGAGCAGCTTGGCTACCCCAGTACTCAGGGGAGTCACATACCCTGCATGACTTTAGAGAAAAGCTGGATAGCCTCTTCCAGGTGTACCCCCTCACAGAAGAGCAAAAAGTGAGCATCCTGGTGGCCCAACTAACTGGGGCAGCCAAAAGGGAAGTAAAATCCTGGCCACCTGGGAGGAAGACTGTCGCAGGGATACTAACCCGGCTGAAGGACACCTTTGATACCCGCACCTCAGCCGAGATTAAGCTTAGATTCTACGGGTGCAAGCAGCGAGCGCATGAGAGTATAAGGGACTATGCACTAAACCTACAAGAGGCCCTGAGGGCCATAAAGCAGACCGACCCTGATGGGGTGGGAAACGAGGACAGGCTGTTGACTGAACAATTTATAGAGGGTTTATATTGCAATGCCCACCGAACCCAGTTGCGGGCAATGGCCTTACAGGATCCCCATCTGGACTTTGCACAGTTCAAGAACAGAGCCATCCGGGTGCTCCGAGAACCGGCACCGGGTGGCGTTGTGACCCACAGGCGCCCAGCTATCACTTACCACCAGGAGGCGGCGCCCTTGTCGGCAGGGCCTGTGGGAGCTGATGCGCAGGCTTTGGACAATGACCCGGCTCCAGACCTACGCCATCAGGTCCAAGAGCTAGCTAAGAGCGTTGCTGCGCTAACCCGAACTGTGCAGTCTTTACAGGTTTCCACCCCAGGGAAGATCCAGCTGGCATCCGGACCGGAGGACATCCCGTGGCGTCGACCAAGGAGGACCCCACCGGCCAGAGGAAGACCCAGTGACCGATACAGCGAGGACGGACGACCCATCTGCCGCCGCTGCAATCAACCCGGACATATGGAAAGGTACTGTTCTTTAAACGGGCACAACCTGGGGTAGAGGGCCAACCCCCAGGAAAAAGATCACCAGGCCCATCGAACTGGCGCGACAGATATGTGGGAGGACGTCCAGTCTTGCCTGTGGTACTGGATGGCATTCCCCTGAGTGCCCTACTGGACACCGGGTCACAGGTCACCACCATCCCGTACGTGCTCTTTAAGCAGTACTGGAATGACTCGGATATTACCCGCTACCCTGACGACGACTTGAGTATCATCGCCAGCAATGGCCAGCCCGTGCCACAGATCGGATTTAAAGAGGTGACCATCAAAATCGGTAGAGTCGAACTGGCAGCACAGGGACTGATCATTGTAGACATTGACAAACATGAGAGCCACCCAAAAATAACTCTAGGAACTAATGTAACTGAAAATTGTCTTGCAGAGGTGATTTTCCTTTTACAGCAGGTTGCCAAGAACGCCAGCTCCGGCGAGCAGCGAGTGCTCCAGAAAGAGATCCGGGCACTGATGCGACGGCAACAGGTGGAACTCTCCGGCGGTGAGATTGGTAGCGTAAGAATGTGTGACCCTTTCCCTATTGCCATGCCCCCAAAAAGTGAAATGATGATTTGGTGCTGGGCAGCTATTGGTCTGAGAGGTAGAGATTACAAGGCAATGGTAGAACCAGTTTACTCAGACAGTAGGCCCACCATTTTGACAGCACGGGGGGTGGTCAATGTACGCCATGGGAGGGTGCCCGTTCGCATAATCAATATCGGGGAGAGGGAAGTGTACCTGCCCCGGTATGCCACGCTAGCAAAATTATATACCATCAACCAAAACTCTATACAGTCTGTGGAACCCTTGCCTCCATCTCACCCGGAGGAAGGTAACGGCTCTAAGAAAGTAATGGAGGATTGGTGTCAGCAACTACACTTGGGAACTGACTCCACTCCCTCCCACCAGAAACAGGGAGTCTACCGGGTGGTTCAAGAGTATGAGAGAGTGTTTAGTAAACACCCGTTAGACTTCAGGCGAGTCAAGGGGGTAGAACACCGCATCCCCACGGGAGATCATCCTCCCATAAAAGAGAGGTATCGACCCGTACCCCCTGCACACTACCAACACGCCAAGGGGATGCTTAGAGACATGAAGGAGGCTGGGGTGATCAGGGATAGCTGTAGCCCCTGGGCAGCCCCGCTAGTTTTAGTCAAAAAGAAAGACAACACCATGAGGATGTGTGTAGATTACCGGAAAATCAACCGTATCACACACAAGGATGCGTACCCCTTACCAAGGATAGAGGAGTCATTGGCTGCTTTAAGGTCTGCTAACTTCTTCTCTACCTTGGATCTCACTAGCGGGTACTGGCAGGTTCCTGTAGCAGAGGCGGACCGGGAGAAGACCGCATTCACCACCCCGATGGGACTTAGCGAGTTCACCTGCATGCCGTTCGGACTCTGCAACGCCCCAGGAACCTTCCAACGATTAATGGAGTGCTGTCTGGGCCACAGAAACTTCGAGACGGTCCTGTTGTACCTGGACGATGTCATCGTATACTCCAAAACTTATGAGGACCACCTGAAACACCTGGCGGAGGTGTTCGAAGCTCTGGCGAGTTACGGCCTAAAGGTGAAACCCTCCAAGTGTCACCTCCTGAAACCAAAGGTGCAGTACCTGGGACACGTGGTGAGCGCTGACGGAGTGGCTCCCGACCCCGATAAGATCACCGCAATTAAGGGATGGCCAAGCCCCTCCAGCGTAAAAGAAGTGCGGCAGTTCCTCGGGTTGGTAGGCTACTACCGAAGGTTTATTCCCGGTTTCACCAAAAAGGCAGCGCCTATGCAGGACCTCCTGATAGGCCAGTCCCGGAAGGCCAAGAACCAGAAGCCGCCCTTCAAATGGGAAGAGCTAGAAGAAGAGTCCTTCCGCCAGCTGAAGATGGCCCTCACGGGGGATGAAATCTTGGCGTACCCGGATTATAGCCAGCCCTTCATCCTCTACACCGACGCCAGTAACATCGGGCTAGGAGCCGTACTGTCCCAGATCCAGCAGGGGAAAGAACGAGTAATCGCCTACGCCAGCCGAAAACTGCGACCCACTGAAAGGAACCCCGAGAATTATAGCTCATTTAAGCTAGAGTTCCTGGCCGTGGTATGGGCAGTCACTGAGCGCTTTAAGCATTACCTTGCTTCTTCCCGGTTCACCGTGTACACGGATAACAACCCGTTGACACACCTGGACACGGCAAGACTCGGTGCCCTGGAGCAGAGGTGGATGGCCCGTCTGTCCAACTACGAGTTCATAATCAAATACCGGGCAGGGCGCTCCAATACTAACGCGGACGCCCTGTCCAGGATGCCCAACCTGCCGGACGAAGGAGAAGATCCGGAGGGACTGGAAGAGATTGAACTCCCTGCGTTCCACCGTCATGGGACTATCCAGTATTCCCACCGGGTAAGGAGTAAGCAGGCTGCTACGTTGAACCCCTTACCTCACTACAACTGGGCGGAAACGCAAGACAGCGACCCTGCCGTCCGACTGGTGAAGGAGATGCTGACTCGGCCGGAGGCTCGCCTTGAACCAGACGCTCCGGAGGAAGCCAAACAACTATGGGCAGAGAAGAGTCGACTGTTCCTTTACAAAGGGAAGTTGTGCCGCAGAATGGTTAACTCCCGGACGCATGAATTACTCTGGCAAGTAGTGGTGCCACGAAGAGACGCAGCCATGGTGATGGAGGCATACCACGACGGAGCTGGACACTTCGGGTGGAAGAAGCTGGAGTTCCTGCTGCGCGAGCGATTCCACTGGGTAGGCATGAGGGGAACCATTGAGAAGTGGTGCAGAGACTGTGGCCCGTGCAACCTGAGAAGGAAGGACCGCGCCAGCCAGAAGACTCCCCTGCAGTCCATCGTCACCCGGCAACCGTTGGAACTGGTTGCCTTGGATCATGTAAAACTGACCCCAAGCAGAAGTGGCTACGTCTACGCGTTAACCATCGTGGATCATTACTCCCGGTTTCTGGTTGTCGTCCCCGTCAAGGACTTAACGGCTCAAACCGCAGCTAGAGCCTTCCAGCAGCACTTTTGCCGTCCACACGGGTACCCGGACCAAGTGCTGACGGACCAGGGACCTGCCTTTGAAGCGGAGGTCTTCCAGGAATTCTGCAATCTGTATGGCTGCCGGAAGATAAGGACGACACCCTACCATCCGCAGACTAATGGACTTTGTGAAAAAATGAACCAGGTGGTAATGGATCTTCTAAAAACGTTGCCCCTGGAAGAACGCAGTCTGTGGCCTGAAAAGTTGCCCGATCTGGTGGACCTATACAACCACATCCCGGTAGGTTCCACCAACTGTACCCCGGCTTACCTAATGAGGGCAAGACCTGGTAAGTTACCTGTTGACCTGGAAATGGGAGTCCTGACACCCGAGGACACTTCACCAGAAACAGACTGGGACACAGAGAGGCAGCAGCAGTACCGGAGAGTACAGGAGAGCGTGGAGCGAAGTCTCTGTCAGGCTAGGGAAAGACAAGACAAAACTTACAACCAGTATGCTCCCGCTGTTCCCCTGGTACCCGGAGAGCAGGTCTTGAAGAGGAAGAGACGGCTCCACAAGTTGGACGACCAGTGGGAGAAGGACCTGTACACCGTACTGCCCTCAAGCCACGAAAACTCGAAGGTCTGTACCATCAGTAAAGACGGAGGGGAAACCACAGCCATTGTATCCCGGGACCACCTGAAGAAGTGTCCCGAACAACTGAGGAACCCTGAAGAGGAACAAGAAGACCATCGACCCGTAGAGGAAAGGGAAGATATGGTTAGTACAGTGCTCGGGGACTTCCCTCGGTCTTGGACTCAAGTCAATGGTGCAGTTGTGGTACCCGTACTCACCTTCCTCCAACCATCATCCCAAGAACCTACGGAGCAACCGGTAGAGCTGGAAGAACAGCCGGTCCAGGAGGCAGAAGACTCTACACAAGCAGACCCGGAAAATCAACCCTCTGCTTATAGTGAGCCTGCCATACCCCTAGTGAGCCAGAGGGCCCATAGACAGCTGCCCAGTTTACCCTTGACAGCTCCTACACCCTGTAGTTCAGGGCCAGACAGTCAGCTCCGTAGGTCCACTAGGACCACTAGAGGCCAGCTACCCGCACGTTGGAGGATCTAAATGTTTAAGCTATCTTATAATGTTTACTTGTTTATAGTTGCTTGTGTATAATTTTGTGTTTCCAGTTATTTATAGGAGTCCTTGGTGGATTTACCGGGAATCCTTTGTACAGTTAGTGGAGCGTAACCCAGGATGGACTAAAAGACTGTTAAGGACTCGGGGTAGGACAGACCCCTACCTGGTTACGTCTCCCTGTTTTGGTGAAATGGACACCTTGCTTTTCAAAACTGCACCCGGTTGCAGACACGCCGTAACCATCTTATGTGTTTTTCTTATTGTATTGTTATTGTTATACCTTGTTATGTTTTTCTAAAAAAAAAAAATATGTTTAGTCCCGGAGTACTAAATTTCACTAGGGGGGAATGTGACACCCCAGGGGTCTGGTTGCCACAGTGATAGAGATATTACGTCTGAGAGCAGGTGGGAGGTCCTTTGGTCAGGGATCCTGTGCATGCCACACCTCCTGCCCAGTCTTGGGAGGGGAAGGACTTCCCCTATATAAACCCGGGGCTGAGGCAGGGTTAGTGAGAAAGAAGACAGAACAAGAGTAGAGAAGAGAAGCAGCATAGCAAGAAACATCAGGAGCTCTGTGGGGAGCAGTGTTACAACGAGTCAGGGGCTGGCAGCTGCAGAGCTCGCCCTGACTGAGAAGATTTCTTACCGGACCCGGAGTCCGAGGCTGTGGGGACTAACTCCTACCCAGCAGCAGAAACCGTCCGGCAGAGGATTTCAGGTCCTCTGGCCCAGAAGCCCGAAGGCACGGTCACACGCGTGGGACCAGCACCGCCATCGTGGAGCGGAAGCCATTAGAAGGCCCCGAGTCACCGGCCATACGGGTGAGCACCACACGGTACACTCAGGGACGTGGGCTACTTATTCCCGCCTCTAGCAAGGTAGCCAGAAGAGTACAGTTAGTTGGGAAGGCCTACAACTCCGCCTGGCCAGGGGAGATCCCATCTGCTCAAGGACTGACCAGGCCCCTATCACTAGCAAGTACTCCGGGAGGGTCTATCTTTGTCACCAGTAAAGACCCTGAACTACACCGCACCGTCTCTGAGTGGTTCCTGCTACCCCCATCATCCACGTCGGCTGCCCTGAGGCCATACCCCTCCCGTTGGGGGTTATACCATCCACGCTGCACCATCCTTCCACCGGCCTCAGCGGTCTGCCCTGCAGCGGCAGCTCCATAGCTGCATTCAACGGGTGGCGTAGTCACCAACCATCTACTGCTAGTACATCGCCGCTCAGTTTGACTCCCTGGGCACGGACCGGGTCGCCGCCACGAGACTACAACCCTCAAGAGATCCGGCTCCGGGTAAGCTCCCGCGTGCGCAACGCAGCGCGACACAGGCCCAGGGGCGCGTCACTTGCATCCATATTGGTCATCCTGTGCCGTTACCCCTTGCAACCAGACTGCAGTTAACCGCATTCTCTAACCAATTGTGAGGTAGCGCTATTGATCATGTTGAGGGGCACTCACTTCACCAGGTCAATTAAAGCACACATGCAATGTTTTCCTGTAATCTAAAGTCCAGCAGTTTATTACACATCATAAACTGCTTATAACATAGTCCATCTCAGTGGCTCGCAGGAATGTTACACACAAAATATCCTAGACCTTTTTCAGTCGTAGCTATGCCCGCTTGGCTTCAGAAACAGTCCTAAGCCAAGTAACAACATCAATGTTCATATCAAGCACGGTCTTTTACCTTTGCCAGGTCTAGCTGCTTCCATCATCTCTGTTCTGCCAAAGCTGTGGTTTAAGGCTCACCAGATGTGGCCTACAGGCCTCGTGCCTTCCAGGTCTAATGGGGTCCCAGGCACAGAGATCAGGTCTCTTGACTCACTGCGTTTCAAAACCCCCCCGAATATATATCACTCTGTGCACACAGGACCTGTGATGAGGTCACAGTCATGTGATCAGTCACCTGAAGGGGAGGTACGTGGTGAGCCAGAACACACCCCCTCAGACATTTTGGCAATGCATTACATCCTTCATTGGAGTCCAGCTGTGTTTAATTAAACTGATAGGACTTAATTTGGAAAGGCACACACCTCTCTATATAAGACCTCACAGCTCAAAGCGCATGTGTAACATCCCTGGTGGCGTGCTGACATGGCTTACCATCACCCAATATGCAAGACCACCAACTTACCTACCAGTACAGGCTGCACACTATGCTCCTCTACCTGCTGTGTGCATGTCTCTTGTCTGCTGGCTTAGGGCGGCGGCGCTGGCACTTCCTGATTCTTAACCCTCAACTGGTGAGGTGGGGTTTTTGTCACGCAACTGGTCATGTGGGGTTTCCTATAACCCAGTGTTTAGAAATCTCTTATTTTTACAGAAAATTCAAAGATCACGTTTGTTTTAATCGTTTTCTTATTGGCGATTGATTACACATGAGTATAACAAATTGTTGACATCCACAAATGGATGGAAGCTAATGAGACACGGATCCTCATACCAGCATTTTTCAATGAATGGCAGCCGAACAAAAATTCCCTGGGTTGTGGCAAACCCCACCTCACCAGTTGAGGGTTAAAGTTACAGTGTGCACAGTCCTAATGTGTCCCCAGCCTATTGCTGTGAGTCACTGGATACTTAAACCTCCTCCACCCAGTGGGGGGTGCCTGAGCAACACTTTCTTTCAGTGTGTTCTGTGCAACTGAGTAGCCAGGTCCTGTCCTGTATCTGTGACTTCTAGTCTGTTTCTGCCACCCCGGGGGCTGAGAACCCAGGCCCGTTACCTGCATCTGTGACTTCGATTTTTTTTCCGCCACTCTGGGGGCTGTATGCACAGGCTTGTTCCTGTATCTCTTTCCAGTGTCAGTTCCGGTCTGAACTGTGTCCTAGCACGTTACCTGTTTGTCTCTATGTCCGATCCTTCCCTTTTCCTGCAGAGTCTGAACCAGTACTTAACTCCTACTCATTGTCTCTGTACTTCTGTTTGTGAGTTTTGTGTCCACTCACTACTTCATTGCAAGTACCTTGTGTGTATCTGGTTCTACTTGTCCCATTTCCCTGCCTTTGTATCTACCGCCTGTGTTCCAGCTATCTTCCTGTGTTTCCCAGTCTGTTCCATGTGAACAGAGCGCTGTTTTGTCTGTCCGCACCTGCGGCTCTGCTCCGCTCTGCTCTGCTTGTCCCCGCACCTGCGGCTCTGCTCTGCTCCGCTTGTCATCTGCATCTGCGACTCTGCTCCACTTGTCCTCCGCACCTGCGGCACTGCTGTGCTCCGCTTGTCCTCCACTCCTGCGGCTCTGCTCCTGTATTCAAGTCTGTACTGGTCCCTAACCAGCCTGTTTACCTACCTGTCAGTACCTGCCTGTCTGTATACCAGCCGTGCCTGCCAGTACCCGCCCGTTTGCATACCAGCCAAACCTGTCCTTTCCTGCATTCCCTGGTGTGAGTCAACAGCTGTGTGACCGAGGTCTGACCTGGAGTAGCACCTGGGCCACCTCCCTCATCCCTCCTCAGACTACTGAGTCGATTAAGCCGCCGTGTGTCCGTGGTCGGATCTTGCAAGGCACATAGTCACGCCCCTCCAGGCACTCCTCGGTTCGTGGCCCAGTGGAACCACTAAACACGCTCACGCCAAACTGTCCGGGCGTGAGCGTAACAGCATGTCAGACCAAATGAGAATCATGAGCTCAAAGGAACTGCCCAAGGAGCTCAGAGACAGAATTATGACAAGGCACAGATCTGGTCAAAGTTACAAAAGAATTTCTGCATTACTCAAGGTTCCTAAGAGAACAGTGGCCTCCATAATCCTTAAATGGAAGAAGTTTGGGACCACCAGCAGTCTTCCTAGACCTGGCCGTCCAGCCAAATTGAGCAATCATGGGAGAAGAGCCTTGGTGAGAGAGGTAAAGAAGAACTCCAAGATCACTGTGGCTGAGCTCCAGAGATGTAGTAGTGAAGTGGGAGAAAGTTCAAAGTCAATTATCACTGCAGCCCTCAACCAGTCGGGCCTTTATGACAGAGTGGCCCGACGGAAGCCTCTGCTCGGTGCAAGACATATGAAAGCCCGTATAGAGTTTGCTCAGAAACACATGAAGGACTCCCAGACTATGAGAAATAAGATTCTCTGGTCTGATGAGACAAATATAGAACTTTTTGGTGATAATTCTAAATGGTATGTATGGAGAACACCAGGCACTGCTCATCACCTGCCCAATACAATCCCAACAGAGAAACATGGTGGTGGCAGCATCATGCTATGGGGGTGTGTTTTTCAGCTGCAGGGACAGAACGACTGGTTGCAATTGAAGGAAAAATGAATGTGGCCAAGTACAGAGATATCCTGGATGAAAACCTCTTCCAGAGTGCTCTGAACCTCAGACTTGGCCGAAGGTTCACCATCCAACAAGACAATGACCCTAAGCATACAGCTAAAATAACAAATAAGTGGCTTCAGAACAACTCTGTGACCATTATTAACTGGCCCAGCCAGAGCCCTGACCTAAACCCAATTGAGCATCTCTGGAGAGACCTGAAAATGGCTGTCCACCAACGTTCACCATCCAACCTGATGGAACTGGAGAGGATCTGCAAGGAAGAATGGCAGAGGATCCCCCAATCCAGGTGTGAAAAACTTGTTGCATCATTCCCAAGAAGACTCATGGCTGTACTAGCTCAAAAGGGTGCTTCTACTTAATACTGAGCAAAGGGTCTGAATACTTATGACCATGTGATATTTCAGTTTTTCTTTTTTAATAAATTTGCAAAAATTTCTACATTTCTGTTTTTTTTCAGTCAAGATGAGGTGCAGAGTGTACTATAATGAGAAAAAAAAATAACTTTTTAGAATTCACCAAATGGCTGCAATGAAACAAAGAGTGAAAAATTTAAAGGGGCCTGAATACTTTCTGTACTCACTGTAGGAGGTTACAACCCTTCTACCTTGTATCTCGAGTCTGGGGGGCAAGGAAAAGGATTGTGAGCCCTGGACACTGTTACCATGGGGCGGCGCCTTAGGCATCGCTTCTGGAACCAGTGAGTTCCAGCGGCCATGTCCTGCGTTTCACAGACCGGAAGTGAGATCTTCGGACTGGAAATGCGTCACGCACTGTAGACGGAGGCACAACAGCGCAGTGTTGGTTTAAAATGGAGACAGTGAGGTGATTGCCTCTACTGCAACATTGAGCACGTTATCCCACAAACGTGTCTGTAATGATATTACCGTCTACACGGCAGGAATAAGTACCTCCCCTGATGAATCAATGTGTTTGAAGAAACGCGTCAGGAGAATGGAGGAAATGAATGAACTAGGGAACCGGCATGGTATATCCTCAACTTGGGTGAGATTATTCCCTTTTTTTTCCTACGTTGGTGAATAATCACATGTGTGCACACAGTTACACCAATACCCCATTATTGTGCATACAGGGTGACAGTGGTATGTTGAGATCATAGCCCTATGTCGCTGCATGTATGTAGCTGCACCTATAAGAGTGTTATCCCCTTTGACCAAAGTGGACAGGTTTATAGAGGATGTCTGACTGATATATGCTAATTATTGTCATCCTACATAAATACCTGAGAAAAGGCATAATATGCTCCACAGTTGAAGAAAGGGACCGGGGTTCCACTAGTAACCACTTGAATGCTCACCTAGTTTGAATGAGCATTGCCATTTCTGAACTAAGGTACATAGAAAAACTGTTCAATAGTACACACGTGGTCAAAATTATTGGTTCCCCTCGTTTAATGAAAGAAAAACCCACAATGGTCACAGAAATAACTTGAATCTGACAAAAGTAATAATAAATTAAAAATGATTAAAATGAACAAATGAAAGTCAGTCATTGCTTTTCAACCCTGCGTCCACAGAATTTAAAAAAAAATTAAGCTCATGAAGTAGGCCTGGGCAGAAATGATGGTGCTCTTAACTTAATATTTTGTTGAACAAACTTTTAAGGCAATCACTGATATCAAACGATTCCTGTAACTGTCAATGAGACTTCTGCACCTCTCGACAGGTGTTTTGGCCCACTCCTCATGAGCAAACTGCTCCAGTAGTCTCGTGTTTGAAGGTTGCCTTTTCCAGACGGCATGTTTCAGCTCTTTCTAAAGATGCTCAATAGGGTTTAGGTCAGAGCTCATAGAAGGCCACTTCAGAATAGTCCAATGTTTTCCTCTTAGCCATTCTTGGGTGTTTTTAGCTGTGTGTTTTGGGTCATTATCCTGTTGCAAGAATCATGACCTGCGACTGAGACCAAGCTTTCTGACACTGGGCAGCACATTTCTCTCTAGAATCCCTTGATCGACTTGAGATTTCATTGTACCCTGCACAGATTCAAGACATCCTGTGCCAGACACAGCAAAGTAGCCCCAAACATAACAGAGCCTCCTCCATGTTTAACAGTAGGGACAGTGTTCTTTTATTGATATGATTCAAGGGGTTGTCCACTACTATGGAAAATAGCCCAATGTATTTTTATGATGAACAGAAGCTTCTTTGTAATTACCTTCCTCTGCTGTTTCTGCCTGTGAGCAACGCTATCACTGGCCACTCACAGGCAGCACGTGACCCCCGCTGAGGTCATGTCAAGTGAGGCGTGACTCAACGCTGGGATCCCCGCGGTGGCTGCTGGGTTGTGGGCAGGGTTACCCCCGCGTCACACTCTGCATCCACCACTTGCTTTCCCAATGAATGGGGAGAGGAAGAGCACGCGGTGGATGCCGGGTGTGATGCGCGGGGTAACCCCGCCCACAACCCAGCAGCCACCATGGAGCGCAGAAGAGGGACCCTCGGCTGCAGCCTGAACTTGTCAGCACCGACTGCAGCTGGGGGTCACGTGATGCCTGTGAGCAGCCAGTGATAGCGCCGCTCACAGGCAGAAACAGCAGAGTAAGGTATTTACAAAGAAGCTTCTAGTCATCATAAAAATACATTGGACTATTTTCAATAGTAGTGGACAATCCCTTTAATTTTTCTGTCCGTGAACATAGACATCTGTCCATGGGACATTCTCCCAGTAGCTTTGTGGCTTGTCAACATGTAGTTTGGCAAATTCCAGTCTGGCTTTTTTATGACTTTTTTTTCAACAATGATGTTCTCCTTGGTCGTCACCCATGAAGTCCACTTTGGATCAAACAACGATGAATGGTGCGATCTGACACTGATGTTCCTTAAGCTTGAAGTTCACCTTTAATCTCTTTAGAAGTTATCCTAGGCTCTTTTGTTACCATTCGTATTATCCGTCTCTTTCATTTATCATCAATTTTCCTCCTGCGGCCACGTCCAGGGAGGTTGGCTACAGTCCCATGGATCTTAAATTTCTTAATAATATGTGCAACTGTAGTCACAGGCATATCAAGCTGCTTGGAGATGGTCTTATAACCTTTACCTTTAACATGCTTGTCTATAATTTTCTTTCTAATCTCCTGAGACAACTCTTATCTTTGCTTCCTCTGGTCCATGTTGAGTGTGCTACACACCATGTCACCAAACAGCACAGTGAGTATATGTAACCCTATATACAGGCCCACTGGCTGATCATAAGATTGTAGACACCTGTGATGCTAATTAGTGGACACAACTTCATTTAACATGTCCCTTTTGTCACATTATTTTCAGGGGTACCATCATTTCTGTCCAGGCCTAATTCAAGTGTTTATTTTTTTTTAAAATTCTGTGGAAGCAGAGTTGAAAAGCAATGACTGACTTTCATTTGTTCATTTTCATAGATTTTTAATTTATTATAACTTTTGTCAGATTCAAGTTATTTTTGAGACCATTGTGGGTTTTTCTTTCATTAAACGAGGGGTACCAACAATTTTGACCACGTGTGTATATAAGGATATGAGCATTTATTGTACAGTTTGTGGCCACCCCTAGCTGGTCACTAAATTGTTATTTGTACCTGCTGTGTGTTTGGCTGCATGTCCAGTGACAATTGGTTTTGGAATACTGGCACTATTCTAATCACCTACTGGTCACTGAGGTGAGATGTGGCACCCAGGGGATGGGGACTACTCGGCGCCCGGGCATTAATGCCTGGCCTTGGGGGATGTCGCGGTGGTCGGCTCCCGGGCCCGTACCCTGGGGTCTCTCTTAAAAAAAAAAGGGGTTAAATGGAAAATGAAAGTTCGTGACGCCACCTGTGGTGTCTGGTGAGGACCACCAGCACTGCGGCAGTCCACTGAGGCCGGTGTTACGGCAGCTATGGTGGGGTAGCTCCCCACAGGTGGAGCTAGGCCTCAGGGCAGCGGTGTTCGGTAAGGTGCACTATATGGCTGTGACCCAGCCGGGTCCATGGAAAAAATGGGAGACACACTCACGTTTGGCTTCAGTACCTTTTTACTGGTGGAGTTGCGGTACCGCCCGGAGCACTGTAGGGTGAGGGGTGCACTGCAGGTCTCTCCCCAGTGAGCAGGTATAGGGCCTCCTGTATCCTTGCCGCTTGTGTAGTTTATGGCCTGTCTGAAACTAGGCCTAACTTAGTCCTTGTGTTGCGCCGGCTGACCTGGTGTTAGGGCCTTTTGCTGAAGAGCATGCTCCTGGTATGGCGGAGCCTCCGTGCCTCCTGGTCCTGTTACGTGTCAGCTCCTGGGCTATCCTGAGACCTGAAGTCTTCCAGGAAAGATCCGGTTGTTTTCTACAGAGGGTATACTGCTCTGCAGACTGTGAGCCGGTGTCCGGTATATTTCTGGGGTTTGCTTATGAAGCTCCTCGGTCCCCGATGCTACTGTTCCACTAGCCTTCGGCCTACTCTGGGCCCTCACTAGGCTATACACACTGGCAGTAAGCTGGCTGCCTCTTCTGCCGCTCTTTAGAGCGTCGGCAACGCTCCTAGCTGTCTCTCTCTGAGCTGCTTGCAGCAGACTCCAAACAACTCCTCTCAGCAGAAACCTGCTGAGTCACTAACCTTCTGTGTCTCAGCAGAGACTCCTGACTGAACTCACTCCTTAGACAACAGACTGAACTCCCTCTCTTCCTGCCTCCACCCTCCTTTATATATTCACTAAAGGGCTCCCTCTGGTGGTTCTGAGGTAGGGTGGAGGTGTGTGTATGCTCTGAGGGCCTCTTGTGGAGAAAACCTGAAATGCACCCCCCTTTGGTCTGTGACTCCATGCACAGCAGGGCGTCACATTCCCCCCTAGTTAAAGTCAGCACTCCCGGGCTGAAGCACATTTTGTAAACAATAGAAATAACAAGCTTCCCTTTATGGGAGGTTAGAACACTTGAACGTTGCATAACAAAACATGAATAAAAATATATACAGTACAGACCAAAAGTTTGGACACACCTTCTCATTTAAAGATTTTTCTGTATTTTCATGACTATGAAAATTGTACATTCACACTGAAGGCATCAAAACTATGAATTCACACATGTGGAATTATATACTTAACAAAAAAATGTGAAACAACTGGAAATATGTCTTATATTCTAGGTTCTTCAAAGTAGTCACCTTTTGCTTTGATGACTGCTTTGCACACTCTTGGCATTCTGTTGATGAGCTTCAAGAGGTAGTCACCGGAAATGGTCTTCCAACAATCTTGAAGGAGTTCCCAGAGATGCTTAGCACTTGTTGGCCCTTTTGCCTTCACTCTGCGGTCCAGCTCACCCCAAACCATCTCGATTGGGTTCAGGTCTGGTGACTGTGGACGCCAAGTCATCTGGCATAGCACCCCATCACTCTCCTTCTTGGTCAAATAGCCATTACACAGCCTGGAGGTGTGTTTGGGGTCATTGTCCTGTTGAAAAATAAATGATCGTCCAACTAAACGCAAACCGGATGGAATAGCATGCCGCTGCAAGATACTGTGGTAGCCATGCTGGTTCAGTATGCCTTCAATTTTGAATAAATCCCCAACAGTGTTACAAGCAAAGCACCCCCACACCATCACACCTCCTCCTCCATGCTTCACGGTGGGAACCAGGTATATAGAGTCCATCCGTTCACCTTTTCTGCGTCACACAAAGACACGGTGGTTGGAACCAAAGATCTCAAATTTGGACTCATTATACCAAAGCACAGATTTCCACTGGTCTAATGTCCATTCCTTTGTTCTTTAGCCCAAACAAGTCTCTTCTGCTTGTTGCCTGTCCTTAGCAGTTGTTTCCTAGCAGCTATTTTACCATGAAGGCCTGCTGCACAAAGTCTCCTCTTGACAGTTGTTGTAGAGATGTGTCTGCTGCTAGAACTCTGTGTGGCATTGACCTGGTCTCTAATCTGACCTGCTGTTAACCTGCGATTTCTGAGGCTGGTGACTTGGATAAACTTATCCTCAGAAGCAGAGGTGACTCTTGGTCTTCCTTTCCTGGGGCGGTCCTCATGTGAGCCAGTTTCTTTGTAGCGCTTGATGGTTTTTGCAACTGCACTTGGGGACACTTTCAAAGTTTGCCCAATTTTTCGGACTGACTGACCTTCATTTCTTAAAGTAATGATGGCCACTCGTTTTTCTTTACTTAGCTGCTTTTTTCTTGCCATAATACAAATTCTAACAGTCTATTCAGTAGGACTATCAGCTGTGTATCCAGCAGACTTCTGCACAACACAACTAATGGTCCCAACCCCATTTATAAGGCAAGAAATCCCACTTAGTAAACCTGACAGGGCACACCTGTGAAGTGAAAACCATTTCCGGTGACTACCACTTGAAGTTCATCAAGAGAATGCCAAGAGTGTGCAAAGCAGTCATCAAAGCAAAAGGTGGCTACTTTGAAGAACCTAGAATATAAGACATATTTTCTGTTGTTTCACATTTTTTTGTTAAGTATATAATCCCACATGTGTTAATTCATAGTTTTGATGCCTTCAGTGTGAATGTACAATTTTCATAGTCATGAAAATACAGAAAAATCTTTAAATGAGAAGGTGTGTCCAAACTTTTGGTCTGTACTGTATATACATTGCAAAAGCAGTAGGCAGTGAGCAACCAGAAAGTCCAAGTCTCTTCCGGAGAAGTTGCTCAAAGGGGCACTCCAGGGAGCGCAAATATTTACAAAGAAAATCTTTGGGCTGCACAAAGTCCTCAGCCTCAGAGTTCATATATAAGGAATAAACAGGTTACGGTTAAAGTGTCCATATCACTTGAATTGTCCATTCAAAGGGAAGAAATATAAGTTACACACATTAATACAATACGTAGTATAATGCATAATACCTCAGGCATAACTATCTACATTCTCAGAAATTGTACTATTTTATTCAATGTACCTAGCAGGGGTTTTACCTCTCGTGCTGCGTACTGATCTGCGTAATGCAGTGGTCTGTGGGGTATCAATGTCTGTATCATCAGTTACCCTGTCTGCCCTTCGTGTGGGTAAGTTGTAAAATTGCCTTAACCTCTCTATGGGACTGGCAAGTGTACCATTGGCTGGGCCTTCTTGCTCTGCTCCAGCCGGAGATCCTTCTTGAGCTGGCTCTTCAGCAGCACTTACAGGTCCAACTTGCTGTAGAGAGTTTTCTGGTTGGTGGAAGAAGTGGAGTACTGGGACGATCACCGCTCCTCCTATTTGAGGCCAATCTGCCGGGAAGTCACCTAAGTCAGTATGGATTACTGCTTCTTCAGGTTCCTCCTGGATGATGAGGGGCACTTCTTCTTGGGGTTTTAGCAGATCCGGACACAAGTTTAGATGGTCCCGAGATACTGTTGCAGTGGTTCTCCCTCCATCTTTGCTGATCAAACACGTCTTCCTGTTGTCAAACCTTGAATTCAACACAGTGTAGGGTTCTCTCTCCCACTGGTCATCAAGCTTGTGGTTCCTCCGCTTCCTTTTCAATACCACTTCTCCTGGTGTGAAGGGTTCTGCTGGTGACCTTCTGTTGTATTGCGCCTCTTGTTTATCCCTCACCCGAGTGAGACTGTCTTCGACACAGGCTTGTACTCTTCTGTACTGCTCCTGTCTGGCTGTGTCCCAGTCCTCAGTGGTTTCATCAGCTTCAGGTTCTACCACACCAAGCTCCAGGTCCATGGGCAACTTCCCAGGTCTTGCCCGCATTAGATATGCCGGAGTGCAATTGGTGGAGCTTACTGGTATGTGATTATACAGATCCACTAAGTCAGATAGTAGGTCTGGCCACTGGTTTCTCTCTTCTAGTGGTATGGTCTTCAGTAGATCGATGATGATGTTGTTCATCTTTTCACAGAGACCGTTAGTTTGGGGGTGGTACGGTGTAGTCCTGATCTTTTTACACCCGTACAGATGGCAGAACTCTTTGAACAATTCAGCCTCAAAGGCCGGGCCTTGGTCAGTAAGTACCTGCTCAGGGTATCCATGGGGTCTGCAGAAGTACGCTTGAAACGTCTTGGCTGCTGTCTCTGCTGTCAGGTCTTTGACAGGGGCGACAACCAGGAACCTGGAGTAGTGATACACCATGGTTAGGGCGTAGGAGTATCCTGACCGGCTGGGGGAGAGCTTGACATGGTCCAGGGCCACGATCTCCAGGGGCCGAGTTGGCTTGATGGGTTGCAGGGGTGCCTTCTGGCTGCTGAAGTCTTTCCTTCTTAGGCCGCAGGTTCCACAGTCCCGGCACCACCTTTCAATGGAGCTGCGCATTCCTACCCAGTAGAATCGACACTTCAGCAGGGTCTCTAGCCTTCTCCAGCCAAAGTGCCCCGCCTGATTGTGGTAAGCTTCTAATACCATCTGGATGTCTGTCTTCGGGACTACTATCTGCCATACCATCTCATGGGTTCTTGGATTAACGTACCTCCGGCACAGCTTCTCACGGTAGATAAACAGCCGGCTTCTCTCGTTCCACAGCTGCTTTGTTTGCAGAGACGCATCTTTCTCCAGGGAAGCACCTTCTTGGGTTATCAGCTGTTTGATGTGGCTGACAACCGGGTCACTGTCCTGGGTCTCTTTCCAGCTGTGGTGAGGAAGGGGGTTTAACGTCTTTTCACGCGGCTTCCTGGAGGCTCGTTGCTCATGGATCATCCCACTCCGGTGAAAGGCAGGTATCTCTATCTCTTCCAGGTCATCCACTTCTTCTTCTGTGTCTGACTAGTGAGGCATCCTAGACTGAGCATCGGCGTTGGCGTTCTTGCGGCCCGCCTGGTACTTTATGGTGAATTGGTAGTTTGACAGCCGAGCCATCCATCGTTGTTCCATGGCTCCCAGCTTGGCTGTTTCAAGATGAGTTAAGGGGTTATTGTCAGTGTAGGCAGTGAACTTGCTGGAGGCTAGGTAGTGCTTGAACCTTTCTGTAATGGCCCAGACCAAGGCCAGAAACTCCAACTTGAAGCTGCTATAGTTCTCTGGGTTCCTCTCGGTCGGCCGGAGCTTCCTGCTTGCATACGCGATGACTTTCTCCTGGCCATTCTGCTTCTGACTTAGGACAGCTCCCAATCCTTCATTGCTGGCATCAGTATACAGCAGGAACGGTTGGCTGTAGTCAGGGTAGGCTAGGATCTCATCACCTGTCAGGATCTCCTTCATTTCTTGAAATGATTCAGCCTGTTCTTTACCCCAGTGGAACGGGGGATTTCTGCCCTTGGGGGACTGTCCTACCAGGAGGTCTTGCAGAGGTGCTGCTCTCTTGGTGTAATCTTTTACAAACCTCCGGTAGTATCCTATCAGTTCCAGGAACTGACGCACCTCCTTGAGGTTCTTCGGCTCCGGCCATTTCTGGATGGCAGTGACCTTCTCCGGGTCTGGTGCTACCCCTTCTGGACTGACAATGTGTCCCAGGTACTGTACCTTCTTCTTGAGCAGGTGGCACTTGGAGGGCTTCAACTTCATCCCATACTGGGACAGTGACTCAAATACCTCCGCCAGGTGCTTCAAGTGGTCCTCATACGTCTTGGAGTACACAATCACGTCATCCAGGTATAATAACACAGTCTCGAAGTTGCGGTGTCCCAGGCAACACTCCATCAATCTCTGGAACGTTCCGGGGGCATTGCAGAATCCAAACGGCATACTGTTGAACTCGCAGAGTCCTATCGGGGTGGTGAAGGCCGTCTTCTCCCGATCCTCCTCAGCCACAGCTACTTGCCAGTACCCACTAGTGAGGTCAAGGGTGGAAAAGTAATTTGCAGACTTCAAGGCAGCCAGGGATTCCTCAATATGTGGTAAAGGGTATGCATCTTTATGTGTAATGCGATTTACTTGACGGTAATCTACGCACATTCTCATGCTTCCATCCTTCTTCCTGACTAGAACTAGGGGAGCTGCCCAGGGACTACAACTATCCCTTACTACCCCTGCCTTCTTCATGTCATGCAACATCTCCTTGGCTTTCTGGTAGTGTGCTGGAGGTATAGGCCTGTACCGTTCCTTGATGGGGGGATGGTTGCCTGTGGGGATGTGATGTTGTACCCCCTTAATCCTCCCAAAGTCAAGCGGGTGTTTGCTGAATACCTGCTCGTATTCCTGAACCACCCGGTGTACTCCCTGTTTCTGGTGGGCAGGAGTGGTGTCTGTCCCAACGTGGAGCTGTTGACACCAATCCCCCTCCTGTGTTGTAGGGTCATTATCCCCCACTTGGTCTGGGGAGGTTAAGGACTCCGCCGTGTGAATAGAGTTATTATTTACAGTGTAGAGTTTGGCAATAGTGGCATAACGTGGTAATTTTACCTCGTCTTCCCGATAGTTAAGAAGACGGACGGGCACCCTCCCATTGCGTACATCTACTACCCCCCTGGCGGTTAAGAGTGTAGGTCTGTGCTCTGAGCTAAGGGGTTCTACTACCACCTGGTAGCTCTGTCCTTTAAGACCTATTGCTGCTCTACACCAGATAAGCATTTCACTCATTGGGGGAATTACAATGGGTATCGGGTCAGTTACCCGCACGTTACCAATCTCACCGCCGGTCAGCTTCGCTTGCTGCTGGTACGTCAGGGCTCGGATCTCCTTCTGGATCGCTCTCCTCTGCCCTGGTCTGGCAACGTCAGCGAGCTGTTGGAGTAAAAACACAACCTCCTCCAAACAGTTACCAACAATGTTAGTGCCTAGTACCATATTCAGTCCATTTTCCTCATTGACAGTCTTCACTACAATGAGTCCATGGTCCTTTAACTCCACTCTCCCCACTTTTACTGCTACATTCTTAACCCCGAGTAGGTCAAGAGGGAGGCCGTTAGAGGCATATACTGAAAAGTCTGGGTTTGGGGGTTGGAGACTGTCCATGGACCAGTATTTGCTATAGAGGACATCAGGTATGATTGTTACCTGGGATCCGGTGTCCAGCAGGGCAGGTATCGCAATGCCATCAAGTATGATGGATAGGAAAGGTCTTCCTCCCACGAACCTGCGGTGCCAGTCTGAGGGGCCTGCTGAGTCTATTCCTGGGTGCTGGTCCTCGGACCCAGGGTTTACTCGTTTAAAGGACACTGGTGCACTGTGTGACCTGCCTTCTGGCAGCGGTGGCAGACGAACTCTTGGTGAGGATGGCGCTGGTTGTTGGTCCTTCCTGGGGGTGGCGTTGTCCTCCTCCGGGGTGGTGATGTCCTCCTCCGGGGTGGCGACGTCCTCCTTCTCCTCCGGTTCATCCAGGGGACATCCTCAGGGCAGTCGGCTAGCAGGATCTTTCCTTCCGTCTCTGGCTCAGTCCGTAGTTGCAGGGCACTCATCACAGTGGCCAGGTTTTTGGTCAGCTGGCGCACTTCTGAGCGCAGACAGTCCAGCTCAGTAGGGGGCGCTGTGTGCACTTTGGCTTCAGCAGCCAGCGGGGAAAAGGTGGGTGCTACTGGCGTTGGAGTGGCCCCACCCTGGTAACGCTGGATAGACGTATCTGCTGTCTCCAGGGGTTGCAGTCCCTTGATAGCCATGTCCTTAAGGGTGTCGAAGGTAGCATCTGGATGGTCCAAGGACCACCAACGCACAGTCCTGCTCTCCGCTTGGGACCTCAGCCCCCGGACAAATTGTTCTTTTAGCATTTTACTCTCATTAGTTATGCTAATTGGACTAACCTGTTTTAAAGCTCGCAGGGCCACCTGTAAATGGCAGGCATAATCCCGAACGCTGTCCTCCGGCTTCTGAGAGCATTGGTAGAACTTCATCCGGAGGTCTGCCTCAGTGCGGTCCTCAAAGGCAGTCTGTAACTTTTTGAAAATTGTGGACACTGATTCCTGGTCTGCGGCTGACCAAGTCTCTACTTCTCTCTCCGCAGCACCAGTAAATTGTCCCACAACTACTGCAGCTCTTTGTTTGCCGGTCATAGAATACATGTCCAGGATGCTGCATATTTTGCGCTTGAATCCGGACAGGGTGTCCGGCTTGCCGTTGTACTGGGGGAGCCACTTTGCTCCAGGCATGTACGGTAAAGTCAATGGTACAATATGGGCTACAGGCGCCGGTAATGGGGCGGCTGCTCCGTCTTGCACGGCGGCAGCTGCGGGCGCATCATCGGGGCTGTCAGCCTGGTCAGCGACGTCGGGATGTTGCTGCAACATCTTGGCGCCCAACTAGTGAACCGTGGCCTACCTTCCTTCTGTAGGCCGCAGCTCCGCAGGCGGAGGTCTTCTGATAGGACCTTGCATCGCTTACGTTCCACGTCAGAGCGTTCGCTTGGGCTTCCTGCCAGGACCTGACGCTGTGTCTGTGCGTGGGGCGTGTCCTCGACTTCGCTCGCTTTCAGGGGTTACGCCCTCTAGTTTTCCCGCTGTTACGCCCTTCTTCTCGCATGGCGACCGGAAAGATGGCGGCCAATGGCGGGAAACTCCAGAAAATGGTGGGAAAAGCTTCACCACTGTGAGTTTTTTACAGTTTCTTAAGGCGCACAGTACCCGGTGGCAACGGGCACAACTCTTTCTGTTGCCGCGGGCACGCAATCCTGTTCGTGACGCCAGTTAGAGAGATGTGGCACCCAGGGGATGGGGACTACTCGGCGCCCGGGCCTTAATGCCTGGCCTTGGGGGATGTCGCGGTGGTCGGCTCCCGGGCCCGTACCCTGGGGTCTCTCTTAAAAAAAAAAGGGGTTAAATGGAAAATGAAAGTTCGTGACGCCACCTGTGGTGTCTGGTGACGACCACCAGCGCTGCGGCAGTCCACTGAGGCCGGTGTTACGGCAGCTATGATGGGGTAGCTCCCCACAGGTGGAGCTAGGCCTCAGGGCAGCGGTGTTCGGTAAGGTGCACTATATGGTGGTGACCCAGCCGGGTCCAAGGAAAAAATGGGAGACACACTCACGTTTGGCTTCAGTACCTTTTTACTGGTGGAGTTGCGGTACCACCCGGAGCACTGTAGGGTGAGGGGTGCACTGCAGGTCTCTCCCCAGTGAGCAGGTATAGGGCCTCCTGTATCCTTGCCGCTTGTGTAGTTTATGGCCTGTCTGAAACTAGGCCTAACTTAGTCCTTGTGTTGCGCCGGCTGACCTGGTGTTAGGGCCTTTTGCTGAAGAGCACGCTCCTGGTATGGCGGAGCCTCCGTGCCTCCTGGTCCTGTTACGTGTCAGCTCCTGGGCTATCCTGAGACCTGAAGTCTTCCAGGAAAGATCCAGTTGTTTTCCACAGAGGGTATACTGCTCTGCAGACTCGGAGCCGGTGTCCGGTATATTTCTGGGGTGAGCTTATGAAGCTCCTCGGTCCCCGATGCTACTGTTCCACTAGCCTTCGGCCTACTCTGGGCCCTCACTAGGCTATACACACTGGCAGTAAGCTGGCTGCCTCTTCTGCCGCTCTTTAGAGCGTCGGCAACGCTACTAGCTGTCTCTCTCTGAGCTGCTTGCAGCAGACTCCAAACAACTCCTCTCAGCAGAAACCTACTGAGTCACTAACCTTCTGTGTCTCAGCAGAGACTCCTGACTGGACTCACTCCTTAGACAACTGACTGAACTTCCTCACTTCCTGCCTCCACCCTCCTTTATATATTCACTAAAGGGCTCCCTCTGGTGGTTCTGAGGTAGGGTGGAGGTGTGTGTATGCTCTGAGGGCCTCTTGTGGAGAAAACCTGAAATGCACCCCCCTTTGGTCTGTGACTTCATGCACAGCAGGGCGTCACAGACCTATCTCATCTCTGTTGATATTTGTTATTGGCGTTTTTAGGTGATTTTTATTGAGGTTTTTTAATCAATTCAAATAAAAATATATTTTTAATTAGTCCAATTACTGCTTTTCTTGACTTAAATCTGTTTGGGCATCTACCCCTTGCTTTTTTGACTATATTTTATGCATCATAGATACAGTCATTACATTAGTAGACACATAATTACCGCCCTTGTATTTCAATTTGCCTTCATATTGTGGCAGCCGTGGATCATAAAAATGAGAACTGACATATACAACTACCTGAGTGCTATAAAATAAAGACACAAGGAGACAGAGCATTAATTTTAAACATTTTATTAAATAAAATGTTTACCCCTACCTAAAGCCAATGATCCAGAAGAAGGCAAAAAACCTGGACACGTTCAGCCAATGTGTGTCACAGGGAAAAAATTCCTTCTTGACCCCGAGAAAAGGCGATCAGTTCGAGAACCCTGGACCAAGGCCATACTACAACTAACTAACTGATATATAGAGCAATGACTCGTTTCCGGAGAGCAGATCTTCTTTGTCCTGGTAACACGCCTCACCTCTCCTTATCAGATCGGACTCTGAGCTCATAGCTTGTCTACGTTGATCTACCCTGTAAAAATACAGAACACTACCCCCCACAAACACTACACCCCACAAACACTACACCCCACAAACACTAGCCCTTCGGATACAGACATAGGGCAGTTATATCATATCAGGTCCCTTATACAATTAGGTTAGACAGCAGACACCTATGTAATATGATGTCATGATGCACTGATTCCAGAATTAGATCTATATAATCAGTATATAATGACCTCATAAGACAACAAATATTATCTACAGACATATTAAATGATTAACACTAAATAATCCCGTGGCTCTTGTTAGATTCTTCTGTCTTCTTTCCAGGATCCAGATATTCTTCCTGGTAAGAAAAAAAAAATAATACAAGACGGATCAGGCAAAGACCCATAGAAAATCAGTCATATATATATATTGTACTTTAAGCCCCCTTTTCTTTGCATTTTTAAATTTTGATGTAGATACTTAAAAATGGTGCAATAAGATTTCATTTAAAAAAAAATGAGGAAAATGTGTACATATATATATATATATTTATATATATATATATATATATATATATATATATATATATACATATATACACATTTTCCACAATTTTTTATATATGTAAAATAAAGAGTAAAATAAATAAATATATGTCCCCCAATGTATGTACACCAACCTCTCTCCCATGTGGGGGACTAAGGGTAGATTTTTTTTGCCTCACAAATCTGAAATTAAAATGACAGAACCACCACCAGCAATCTGGAACTGTCACTGACCGAAGTAGCCTATACAGTGTCTCCATCCAAGGTCCCATCTTGTTACTGACCTCTGTGATAGCCCCAGGGATGTCCCCATGTTTGCTGCATAGAACTCTCAGTGTCCAACATTCCGCTGTGTGACCTCACAAAGAACCTTCATCACCCAAGTCTAGAGATTCTGCCAGCAAAGACTGGAGAAAGCTAGAACCTTACAGCCACAATCTGTAGACTTGGAGGATCGATGTCCATGTTGGCGCTAAGTTCACTAACAAATCCCTGTAAAGTTTCTCATTTACCTGTATCCTCAATCCAGGAACTTCCAATCTCCTCGTCTCATCTCCTGAAATGAGAATCTGTGTCCTCGATCCTGGATCCTCTGCTCTCCTTGTCTTCATCTCTTGAAATGAGCATTTGCCCCCTGAACACCCGTTTATATAGACCCACAGTCATTGTGACATAATGCTGTGAGGTAACAATGGCCTCCTGGATTTGATGATGTCACATATGACCATGAGTGATATCTCCATAGGTATTAATTAATATTTATAACAAGTAGTAATAATATGGCAGATCACATTGGTTAGCATCAAGGCTGGAGGAGCAGGACGAATAAGGAAAAGTTCCCAAAAGTAAAATGCATTTACTGCGACTGAAAAAAATAAATAACTTTATATTACTTCAAATTTAATTAAATTCTAGGCTCTATGACAACACTACACTGTTACCATAGGAACAAAGACCTATAGCCCATAGCAACCAGTCCAATTCCAGCTTTAGTGTATTTAAGGCCTGAAATCAAGAACATTGAGTGCTTTGTTTGCTGGTGATACATCTAGCAATGGACAAATGACAGGTAAGAGCAGGAATCATTGTCTAGGAGAGAAACCATTCCCATTGTTACACATTTTCACACATTTTGTAGGTGCAGGAACTATGGACATTCCAGTTTTTGTGAAACAACAACTCCCAGCATTCACAGGATAAATATGAACAAAAGTTCAAGAATTGCTTTTTATTTCTTTCATGACATTCGCCGTGCGGTATTAGCAGGGTCGGCTCCAGGTTTTCGTGGGCCCTGGGCGAAAGAGTCTCAGTGGGCCCCTTTATCACATACCACGATTCTTGACGCACAGATGCCGCAGAAAAATATATATATAATACAATGCAGAAGATTTCACTTCTTACATTACATGACCAATATCTATTGGAAATTCCACAATAGCTCAGAAACCAGCGAATCGCTGCATACAGAATACTGGCCCCCATAAAATGCTCCATACAGGATACTGGCCCCCATATAATGCTCCATAAAGGATACTGCCCCCCATATAACACTCCATACAGAATATTGGCCCCCATATAATGCTCCATGCAGGCTGTTTCCCCCATATAATGCCCCATGCAGGATGTCACACCCTCTTATAATGCCCCATGCAGGATGCCACTTCCCCCTTGTTTAATGCCCCATGCAGGATGTCACCTCTCTCCCCCTTCCCTTATAATGCCCCATGCAGGATGTCACAACACCCCTTACTTATAATGCCCCATGCAGGATGTCACTCCCCCCTATATAATGCCCCATGCAGGATGCCACTTCCCCCCCATATAATGCCCCATACAGGATGCCACTTCCCCCTTGTTTAATGCCCCATGCAGGATGTCACCTCTCTCCCCCTTCCCTTATAATGCCCCATGCAGAATGTCACAACCCCCCTTCCTTATAATGCCCCATGCAGGATGTCACACCACCCCGCTTTTAATTTCCCGCTTGCAGGATGTCACACTTCCCCTCCCTTATAATGCCCCATGCAGGATGTCACTTCCCCCTTATTATAATGCCCCATGCAGGATGTAACACCACCCCTTTTGATGCCCCATGCATTATGTCACCCCCCTTATAATGTCCCATGCAGGATGTCACCCACGCTTATAATGCCCCATACATAATGTCACCACCCCTTATAATGCCCCATGCAGGATGCTACTTCCCCCCATATAATGCCCCATGCAGGATGTCACTTCCCCCTCTTTCAATGCCCCATGCAGGATGTCACCTCTCCCCCCCCTCCCTTATAATGCCCCATGCCTCCATACATTAAAAAAAAAAAAAATAAAATACTCACCTAACTTCTCACCTGCTGCCGCTGCTCTGGACTCCAGCATCGCCGGCGTCTTCCCACTCTGCGCTGTGATGGCTCAGGAGAGAGCGCGGTGGAAAGACGTCACCACACCCGCTGACCTGAGACGTCACAGTGCTGCAGCTGCGGAAGACATCGGACCTGCTGCGGAAGCACAGGGAGAGGTAAGTATTGTGCCGACGGCTGACGGGGCGGGGCCCTGAGCAAGCGGGGGCAGCGGGAGTTGACACCGCCCTCCTCCGCTCACGGGTCCCATAGTGCGGCGGGTGAGTGAGCCCCCCCGCCAGCTCAGGGCCCCGACACTTGCCCGCGTGCTGATGCCGGGCCTGGGTATAAGTGATACGATGGCTTTATTCTGTAGGTCAGTACGATTACAGCGATACCAGATTAATATAAGATTTTTAATGTTTTCCTGCTTTTTCACACTAAAAACATTTTTTTTTGGGTGCATAATATTTAATGAACCCTTTTTATTCAGCAGTATGCATAACATACCGCCATACACTCGTCCTAATTTTCTGGATCAACATCGGACCAATTTTTTATACGCTAGTATGACTCCAGCCTTAAGTTTCCAAACTGATAGCTCTATAACAGATCACTTTATTGAGCTCTGTCCAGTTTGCCTTATATACTCCCTGCTGACATAACCGATAGACCTGTATGAGAATGTTCGGAGAGGTCTGGGCATGTACGTTGGAATATTTCCAATATATAATACATTAACATTATAAATTAATAGGTTTTGCATGTATAACTTAAAATCTAAATGTGTCAGGAAAATTCGGAGTTCATGTTTGGAATCAGCGCGTTCAATTTAGTGTAAATCACAATAAATCAAAAGTTTTTCTCTCAGTAGCAAAATCATTTTTGGCATGTACTTACTTTTCTAATGTGGCCACTAACCATTAATACAATAACCTTAGTAATCCAGATAATAGATTATCTGCTTGAAGATGGGGTGCCTAAAAGTTTAAAGAAACTCCAGAAGGAGATCAACTTGCCTCATTATCTTTTTACGAACACCTACAACTTAGGCACACATATTAGACCCAGTCAACTATGACAAGGATGCTAATACACAATCACTTTATCCCAGATATGATCCTACCTGTGAACCACACACATGGTTTAATTTCTACTAAATATTAACAACTTCGGTGACCTTGCATAGATGAGAACCCTCTGACAGTTAAAGGTTTATTCTCATCTCCAAGATCCTACTTCAATATGTATCAGTTGTAATAATAATATTAGCGAATTACTCCAATTATAAATGTAGTATAGTTCTTCTGATTCACTATGCTGCTTACCCCATGCACAGATCATTGCAACATCTTAGGCATCCATGTGTCACGCAAGATGTGGGAAAGACATAGTGCATCACAAAGGGAAGAGGGAAAGGAAGCCCAGACTCTAAGGAAAGGGGGGAAGTGGAGACCTCTTAGGTTAATCTAGCATCACCCTGTCTTCCCTTGTATTGGCTCTTCACCAATCGCCGCACATGTGCCTTGTCCTGTCTTTCCCTGGCATATGGCTAAGGCTAGGGAAGGGAGGAAATGAGCACTAGTTGATCTCAATTAAACACTATAGACAACAGAGGTAGACAAACAGGGGGAAATTGCTTAGCTTTAGACGAACTCAGGACAAATGCGCACCCGTTCTCAAGCTCCAGAGAGCATGAAGTACTGCTCTTGCTAAAGCCTCCACAAGTAGTAATGAATACATAGCAGGTATTTATACACCCAGGCAGGGTGTTAAATAGCCAGAGAAAGGTAGCCGCTGGGTCCTAGAGACAGCGTCTAAGAAAATGTCTGTAAAGCCAAACGTAGAGATCTCCTGCAACCAACTGCAGGGTGACTGTCTGTCACTTGTGACACACCCGTTACACCATGGTTACAAAAATTAAAAACTTACTAATTGTCACTTTATGATAAGCCATAACCATGGATATCTAAGCTGCTGCAATGCCCTGCCATGGGGTAGGTGACAAAGCAAATCAGAAGAACTATACTACATTTCTAATTGGAGGTATTTGCTAATATTATTATTATACCTACTATATATTGGGATAGGATCTTGGAGATAGGAATACCGATTTAAATCTAAGTGGGAAGCAGATATTGGTCCAATTTCTGAAGAACCGTAGAGGGAGTTGTTGGAGCTCATTCCCAGGTTATCCCCTTGTGAATCACAGAGGCTTTCACAGATCTTTTTTATTCATAGGGTTTATAGAAAACCCAGTTTCCTTCATAAAATTGGGGTTCACTAGAGTGCAGAATTAGAATGAGTGCAGAATGAGGTGTGGAGTGGAGAATGCACAATTGATGAATATGTTCTGGGAATACACTCAGGCCCATTTTGGAAAGATGTTCTGTCCCTAAAAGAAAGCATATTTGAAATCCGATTTTAGGCGCATCTCAGGATTTGTGTATCGGGGGTTTCTGAAGGATTCGGTTGACTTGGAATCTCCGATTGCTATAGGTATATCACATATTTTATATATCAGGCACAAAAACATTGGTTAGATGTCCAACCACCAATAATTGGGGAATAAAATGGACAATATGTGGTTGTAAATAGGAGTCTATGGAAAGAGAAATGCAATTAAGAAATTTGAAAACATTCAGCAACCATTGTTGGATGTACTAGGATTACCCACCGGAGTCTTGTTGAGAGACAGAATGCTTCCGTTACTTGTCCTTTTTAGTTTTATTTGATTGCTCTAGATTTTGTGTACTAAAATTAAATCAAGTAATCTTGAGTAGAGATGAGTGTACCTGAACTTAAAAGTTCAAGAAAGAAGGAATTGTGCGGTGTTAGTGAAGCGCTAGAACAACTAGACAGGGGATTAGGTTATAACACACAAACCTTTTATTGTTTAGTACGCTCTCTAACGCCACCACGCGTTTCAATAGCAGACGCTATCTTCCTCAGGTAGATTAGAGAGCAAATGAAAGAGCAACCATTATATACGGTAGGTGCACCAATCAAAGGACACTAACAATAATGACAACACAGGAAATACTTTTTTTTTTTTTTACGTCCTGTTTTGTAAGTAAAAGAAATGAATATCATATAAATATGAATATAAATACTACATTAGATCAAAAGGTTAAAAAAGAGAGGATAAAAGATGCCACAGTATACCCAATAAGGCTATGTGCCCATGATGCAGAAAATTTCTGCAGCATTTCTGCATCTCCCTGGCAGAAAAAACGCATGCAGATTGTGCATGCGTTTTTCCTGCAGAATACATGCGGATCCACATGCGGATTCACATGCTTTTCCGCATGCAGATTGACAAGCGCTTTCCAGGCGATAGCATCACTTAGAAAGTGCTTGACAACTAGGTCACACTGTATAAATCCATGCAAACAGCATGGATTTATACAGTGTGAACCGTAAAAATTAAAACAAATAAAGCTATACTCACCCCCGATGCCCGGGTGGCTGCAGCGCTGCTTCCTGGCTGGTTCCCGGCTGCCGGCATATCGCGAGACAGAGCGGTGAAGGGCCTGCGGTCACATGACTGTGACGTCACCGTAGGTCCTCAAGCGATGCCGGCATTCAGAGAGAAACCTTCGGAAAGGTGAGTATAAACTTTATTTGTTATTTTATTCTTTTTTTACAGGTACAATGGTACCCAGGTCTGGATGAGAGTCTCCTCTCCTCCAGAACTGGGTACCATCCGCACATAGAGACGCATAGAAGCCGCTTGTAAAAATGTATAGTCGCGGTTTCTATGCGTCTCAATGCAAGTCAATGGCGGGAGTTCCGCTGCGCTTCCGCAAAATTAAATGACATGCTGCGGATTTTTGTACGCAGCATAAACGCTGCGGAAAAATCCGCAGCATGGGCATAGAACATGCGGAATCCCCTTGGGGACCATGGGGTGCGGATTACCTAGCGTTTCACAAGCGTTTATGCTGCGGAAATTCCACAGCATAAACGCTTGAAAAACTCTACGTGGGCACCCAGCCTAAGTGTCATGATGTACTAAAAGCAGGGATTATAAATAAAATATAAAATTAATAAAAAAAATAAAAAGTGAATAAAAACTAGTAATGCGTGAATAAGAACCAAGAGAGAAATAGGGTTAATGAATCGCATTCTCAATTGTTAAATTAAGGCCCTCAGGGGACAGAGTGCCCAATCTAAAAATCCAATAACTCTCACGATTAATTAAACGACCCAAGCGGTCAGTCGTGGTTTCAGCAATCTGATCAATAATTTTAAGCCTTAAGTCAGTAGGATCCTTATTATGCGCCACAGAAAAATGATAGAAATGCTATGTAGAAGGAAACCACTACGAATGTTAGACCTATGCGTATTCATCCGTGCATGCATGGCCTGTATCGTACGGCCCACGTATTGTAGGCCGCACGTATATTCAAGAAGATATACCATGAACATGGAGTGACAGTTTTAAAATTGTCTAATGGTATATGTTTTACCAGTGGTATTCGAGGAGAAAGTCTTTGAACCACTCAAGATGCTCTGGCAACACATGCATTTTGGGGACCCACAAGAGAAGCAACCACTGATCAAATTGCTCATGCCTATAGGTTGGGTTGGCGAGGATTCACATAGAATATTGCTAGGAGCCACCATATTGCGGAGGTTCTTACCCCTTCTGAACACCACCCTTGGTTTATCAGGAAGGTGCCTAGAGAGGACTGGATCGCTCTAAAGGATAAACCAGAATTTGTCTAGTAACTTCTGCATGTTCCTGTGAGACTGGTTATAAGTAGTCACCAGGCTCCAGTTACTCAACTCAGTAGCGTCATCATGGTTTTTATCACTGGCCGAAGTCATACTCTTAACAATACTGTCTTGGGAACGGAGCTGGAGTTTTTTGATACAGGACTCTTGAAATAATGCTCTACATTTCTGAAAGGCATCACTCAGTAATTTCCGTGAATATCCTTTTTGCCTGAACCGTTTGTTGAGGATTTTGGCCTCCAGGGCAGAATCAGAATTATTAGTGCAGTTTTTTCTGATCCTCCAGTATTGGCCATGTAATAGTGGGGAAGGGCGTAGCCTTCCCTTGAGACTGAGAGAGTAAAAGGAAGAGTTCCTGAAGACAGACCTCCCCAACTGTGGTAAGCCAAGCTAAGGGGGTTAGCTTTAGTGGTCCGGTTGGTAGAGCAGAGGGGGAACTTAGTGCCCTTATCAAGCCTAGAGAGATATAGAGTTTGTTCCTGGTATAGTTCCTTCTGGGCTGTAGTACCTGAAAACAGCCACAAGATGCCACTGTTCGGGGTGCAGATGTCAGGATGAGTCTGCTAGCCGAGCTATAGACAGTGATGGGTTAAGGTTCTGTGATGACAGCTCACTGAGGGTGGGCATATTAGGAAAGTCTCTGTTTTAATTTCCTGAATCAGGAAGTGATAGAGTAGTACAAGAAGGGATTGCGACCTGATGAGACAGCCTTACTATAGTGGCTGCTAGGGTAGACGGGAGCTCCGAACCCTCAGACAGTGAGATCCCAGTGCGCAGTTCTCCCCACGCAAGAGCACGAGTCCTGTTCGCTCGCCGTAGAAACTCACCAAAGCGTAGTGAGGACACGGGGCACTTCTGGTCTGCAGGCAGCAGAGGAAGCTAAACAGTACTCCATGCCAAGACGTGGGGGAGAGATATCGGATCCGTTCACTGTTAATACAGAGGAGTCTCTAGGGCCAGGAATTATAGCCACAGAGATGCTCCGCTTAAAGAGGGAACCAGGGCTGAAGCAGTTAACGGCGCCTGTGAGGGAGATGATTACCTGTCGGGCCTTATCCATTATATCTGACTGTAAATACTGTAAATATTCCTCTTCCCCAAGTAAAGTCCAAGTTCTGGTTAAGAACCTCGTGTCCTCTGAAATTATTGCTGCCCTGGTCCCAGAAGAAAATTGCCTGGAGACAGCCGCGATCGGATGGCGTGAAGTAAGTGAAGAGCACTACATACACAGCCACACTTCAGAGAGAGGACACGTATTGTCTGTAGGGTGCCATAGCGAGAGGGGGCTACAGCTCGCCCACGACTACCTCGCTGGGGCACCTTACATTTGGCGTAGTCGGCAGGATGCGAGCTCCTCGCATGAAGAAAGCGGGGAAGAGCCGACACAGAACACTGAGGAGAAAGTGTTGGAAGGCATGCGGCCCAAGATGGCGGCCCGAAGCATGGATTCCAAGATGGTGACGACGGCGGTAAAGTCTGGGAGAAGAACCGCCCATCGTGGGAGTGGACGGCGCTGGAGAGCGCGAAAAGATGTCCAGCCCCTACGAGTTCCGGCCCGAAGAGGGATGGGCCCAGCGGTGAAGATGCGCCCCAGGATGGGACGTCCAGTGAGGAAGAGGGTGCGGCGCAAAGTGAAGTCCGGCCCCGTGAGTATCAGCGCGCGCAGAGAGGGGGCGCGGCTGAAGGTGGAGCGACCGAGAGTGACGAGTGACGCGGCGGTCGCGTCAGAGGTCCGGCCCAGGAAGAGGCGGAGCTGGACGCGCAGGACGCGCGTCACCGGTAAGCGACCGGCGCCATTTTCTGTCCGGCACATAAGGAGAAGGAGGTGCGGCAGCAGACGTCCTGAGAGGATGGCAGCCCCAGAGCCTGACAACGTGCGCGAGGCAAGCGGTGAGGAGGAACCCCTGAAGATCACTACACCAGGGGCCGCGGCTGGAAGTCGTCCGCCGGCGGGCGCTGCCCGCGATCCGCTGCCTTTACCCCCAGTGGCTGTCCAGTGGGCCACTAGGCCTGATCCGGAGCTGGGCCTGCTAGTCCACGAGCTTCACATGTGGTGCTGGAGCCGGATGCCGGAGGAAACGTCCCCCTCGGCTGAGAGAGGAGAACATCCAGGTGGGGCCGGAGCAATAGCTGCAGCGAAGCTTACAGAAGGTGAGCGGTCCATGCCCCAGGGGCCGGTCACGTCTGCGGTACCTGCCCCAGTAGTTTCTGTGGCAACAGAGGCCCCCAGGCCTTCAGGGGACGGTGCGGAAGGGAAGCCCCCTAAAAGAAAGGCCCCGCGGGAGAATTTCTGGTCGTTGGCCTTGGAGGCCCTACATTCCCCCTCGGCAGAGCGGTACGCCGAGCCCAGGAGTCCTAAGTGGGCTACCCGGGACCCCCCGATGACCGCGCGAGAACAGCGGCGATGGACCGATACCTTCCTGAGAGGCTGGCTGGAGGGGTCCAACGCGGCAAGAAGGGAGTCAGTGGAGGAAGCTCAGACCCGGGGGCGGGTCATAGAATTCCGTATCCATGAGGGGTACGGGTTTCTGGAAGAAGAATGGACCGGGCACGAGGTGTTCGTGTCCCGCGAGGCGGTAAAACGGGACTATCTGCCTGACCGTTTACACAACCTGCACGTGGGGGACATCGTGCACTTTGTAAAATGTGAGTGCCAAAACGGGTGGTATGCGGCTGCGGTCACCCGCCCATATAAATGGGAAGACGTCCTAGAGAAGGACCGACAGGTCTTCGAGAGGAGGGCCAAAAGAGAGGCTAAGCAACGCTGGGCTAGGGAAGCCCCTAAAGGCTTTCTGTCCCCACCTAAGGCCAGTACTCCACCGACAGAGGAGCCTGGGAGGCGGCAGTGGGGAGATATTGTGAGCGACGAGGAGGAGGATGTCGCCAGCAGCAAGGAAGCCGATTTCCTTAGTGAGGTGCCAGAGAAGGAGTCGGCACCACAACACCCAGGAGGGGCTGAGGCAGTTGAGCAGGGGGCTGCCAGAGAGACTCAGGCTGGTGTTAGCCAGGAGGTCCATCATTTTTCTGTCACCAGCTACGGCCCTACCCAGGTCGGCTGTGGCAGTGCTACGTCCTCGGACGAGGACCCCGGGCCTAGCAGATACCCCGATCAGCCGTGGAAGTGGAGGAAGCCACCTTCATCTGCAGCATGGGCCGCCTTCATGAGGGAACAGAGGGAGGCCCGGAAGAAGTGAGCTAAGTGGGCTAAAAGGTCCGTTGACCTTTCACTTCTTCTCCTACTAGGACCCATCGGTGGTGGTCCTTTCTGTAGTTTGGGACTGTTACCCAGTGGGGGCGAAGTGCCCCATGTTGACTTCAGTTGAAACAAAAAAAAAAATGGAGGACTGTTCCCCTACCTCCTAGGCCAGGAAGGCCTTAAGCAGCACCCAAAAGTTGCGTGCCCGGGAGAGCTGCTCTTTTTGTTTTTATTTTTGTTTTCTTTTTGTTGCGCTTGTTGCGCCTTTTTCTGCTGGAATTTAAATTGCTGAGGCACACCTTGAGGATGGTTATCCTCCGAATCTAAGAGACTTCCGGCCTAGCGGGAAGAACCGGTGACCCCCGCTAGGGCCAAGAAGAAAAGAGACTCACAGGGTGTTACCTGTGACGGTGTGCCTCAGAATGTAGCCCCAGGAGGGGATTAAGGGCTATTGAAGAGTTGACCTGATTTAAAAATGTGGACATGGACACTTCGTTTCCAGGGCCCTTAACCGAGAAGGGCCGGTCTTCCATCCAAGAAGATGACCTCAGGACCAGTCGCTTACTAAGAATGTTTTAGTAAAATTTAGTAATGTAATTTTATAACTGTTGATTGATGTTTATTGCCTAGTGTGGTCAGGGACGACCAACATTAAAGTGTCGGGGAATGTAATAGTGGGGAAGGGCGTAGCCTTCCCTTGAGACTGAGAGAACAAAAGGAAGAGTTCCTGAAGACAGACCTCCCCAACTGTGGTAGGCCAAGCTAATGGGGTTAGCTTTAGTGGTCCGGTTGGTAGAGCAGAGGCGGAACTTAGTGCCCTTATCAAGCCTAGAGAGATATAGAGTTTGTTCCTGGTATAGTTCCTTCTGGGCTGTAGTACCTGAAAACAGCCACAAGATGCCACTGTTCGGGGTGCAGATGTCAGGATGAGTCTGCTAGCCGAGCTATAGACAGTGATGGGTTAAGGTTCTGTGATGACAGCTCACTGAGGGTGGGCATATTAGGAAAGTCTCTGTTTTAATTTCCTGAATCAGGAAGTGATAGAGTAGTACAAGAAGGGATTGCGACCTGATGAGACGGCCTTACTATAGTGGCTGCTAGGGTAGACAGGAGCTCCGAACCCTCAGACAGTGAGATCCCAGTGCGCAGTTCTCCCCACGCAAGAGCACGAGTCCTGTTCGCTCGCCGTAGAAACTCACCAAAGCGTAGTGAGGACACGGGGCACTTCTCGTCTGCAGGCAGCAGAGGAAGCTAAACAGTACTCCAAGCCAAGACGTGGGGGAGAGATATCGGATCCGTTCACTGTTAATACAGAGGTGTCTCTAGGGCCAGGAATTATAGCCACAGAGATGCTCCGCTTAAAGAGGGAACCAGGGCTGAAGCAGTTAACGGCGCCTGTGAGGGAGATGATTACCTGTCGGGCCTTATCCATTATATCTGACTGTAAATACTGTAAATATTCCTCTTCCCCAAGTAAAGTCCAAGTTCTGGTTAAGAACCTCGTGTCCTCTGAAATTATTGCTGCCCTGGTCCCAGAAGAAAATTGCCTGGAGACAGCCGCGATCGGATGGCGTGAAGTAAGTGAAGAGCACTACATACACAGCCACACTTCAGAGAGAGGACACGTATTGTCTGTAGGGTGCCATAGCGAGAGGGGGCTACAGCTCGCCCACGACTACCTCGCTGGGGCACCTTACATTTGGCGTAGTCGGCAGGATGCGAGCTCCTCGCATGAAGAAAGCGGGGAAGAGCCGACACAGAACACTGAGGAGAAATTGTTGGAAGGCATGCGGCCCAAGATGGCGGCCCGAAGCATGGATTCCAAGATGGTGACGACGGCGGTAAAGTCTGGGAGAAGAACCGCCCATCGTGGGAGTGGACGGCGCTGGAGAGCGCGAAAAGATGTCCAGCCCCTACGAGTTCCGGCCCGAAGAGGGATGGGCCCAGCGGTGAAGATGCGCCCCAGGATGGGACGTCCAGTGAGGAAGAGGGTGCGGCACTACATACACAGCCACACTTCAGAGAGAGGACACGTATTGTCTGTAGGGTGCCATAGCGAGAGGGGGCTACAGCTCGCCCACGACTACCTCGCTGGGGCACCTTACAGCCACATAGTACGTTTCTGACCCATCTAGGGAGGTGTCCACTGTCAAAGCAAAGGTAGCTGTTAACATCAACCTGTTTAAAATGGGTAGACGTGGACAACCTCCCCGACTGGTCCACCCGCACCAAAAGGTCCAAATAATGGAGGGTTGTTTCTGACACAGTTGCTGTAAAGGTAAGACCCCATGTATTCAAATTTAATTCTTCCACAAACATAGATGCCTCCTCTTTAGTCCCTGACCACAAAAAGAAGAGATCATCAATCAAACGCTTGTAGAGGAGAACATATCCAGCTGCAGAGGGGGACTGCGCGATGAAGACAGACTCAAACACCCCCATAAACAGGTTAGCGTAACTGGGGGCGAATCTCGTCCCCATCACACAGCCCCTCAACTGCCTGTAAACAGATGTCCCAAAAGTAAAAATATTGTTGTTCAAAATGAATAGGATCCCCATCTTAAGAAATTCCTTCTGGTCCTCCAAGGACAGAAAATGATCTACCGCAGATATGCCTAGCTCGTGAGGAATATTGGAATAAAGAGCTGTGACGTCTAAAGTCATCAGCAAACAACCTGGCACTGAAGGAACATCTCTAAGGTGACTGATCAATTGGGATGAGTCCTTCAGATAGGACTCTAACTAAAGAACAAACTTTTGCAAAAAAAGGGCAATTTGATCAGTGGTTGTTTCTCTTGTGGGTCCCCAAAAGGCATGTTTTGCCAGAGCATCTTGAGTGGTTCAAAGACTTTCTCCTCTAATACCACTGGTAAAATATATACCATTAGACAATTTTTAAACTGTCACTCCATGTTCGTGGTATATCTTCTTGAATATACGTGCGGCCTACAATACGTGGGCCGTACGATACAGGCCATGCATGCACGGATGAATAAGCATAGGTCTAACATTCGTAGTGGTTTCCTTCTACATAGCATTTCTAAACATTTTTCTGCAGTGCATAATAAGGATCCTACTGACTTAAGGCTTAAAATTATTGATCAGATTGCTGAAACCACGACTGACCGCTTGGGTCGTTTAATTAATCGTGAGAGTTATTGGATTTTTAGATTTGGCACTCTGTCCCCTGAGGGCCTTAATTTAACAATTGAGAATGCGATTCATTAACCCTATTTCTCTCTTGGTTCTTATTCACACATTACTAGTTTTTATTCACTTTTTATTTTTTTTATTAATTTTATATTTTATTTATAATCCCTGCTTTTAGTACATCATGACACTTATTGGGTATACTGTGGCATCTTTTATCCTTTCTTTTTTAACCTTTTGATCTAATGTAGTATTTATATTCATATTTATATGATATTCATTTCTTTTACTAATTTTTTTTTTTTTTTTTACTTCCTGTTTTGTATTTCCTGTGTTGTCATAATTGTTAGTGTCCTTTGATTGGTGCACCTACCCTATATAATGGTTGCTCTTTCATTTGCTCTCTAATCTACCTGAGGAAGATAGCGTCTGCTATTGAAGCGCGTGGTGGCGTTAGAGAGCGTACTAAACAATAAAAGGTTTGTGTGCTATAACCTAATCCCCTGTCTAGTTGTTCTAGCGCTTCACTAACACCGCACAATTCCTTCTTTCTTGATTGCTAATCTCCCCTGTGGAGAGCGGTGGAAGCTGCTCTGTTTACAACTAGCCTACTACAGGACCTGCCGTGTTGTCACTGTGGAACGCCCACTTCGGTCACACGGTCATGGTCATGTGACCGCTGAAGCAGACAGAATCTCCCTACAGCAGTTCCTGCTAAGCTGCAGTCATCTTACAGACTCCCACCTGGAAGTGTTTTCCCTTGCTGTGAGGGGCTCATTTGCACAAGGACCAGGTGAGTGGTCACAACATCTCCCCCTTCATTCCCCCCCCCCAAACCTCAGGCTCTTCACCATTGGCGCTCCAACTGCTTTTGTTTTCCATGAACTTAAAAGTTCGGCATTCATACCGGATAGTTAGTCCAATGCTAAACGCCGAACATGGACTTTCTCTAGAAGTCTGTTGCAATGTTCGGAGTTGTGGGGGAAGTCCGTTGTAGAGAGTTTATTTTTCTTACTCAGACCCAAAGTTCGGATCTCCATTGTTTTTCAATGAGGTTCGGGTCCTGGTTCAAGTTTGGGTACAGTTCTGGTACCCGAACCAAAGTTTGGAATACAGTTTGGGTCGGGTACCAAGATCCAAATTTCAACAGGTCCGCTCATCCCTTATCCTGAGCTATGGATGTTTACAGCCTGATTCTTTGTGACCCATTCACTTTAGCAGGATTATATGTATCTAAAAATAAATATTATTTATTTTATATGTAAAAGGGTTCATCATGGTTATTTCTCTCTCTGGTGTGTTGTGAGGCTGGATGTGAGGTTATAATGAAAAAAAGAATAAGTAAAAATTATATTTTGTAATTTATAAGATATTCATTGTAATTATTTATAGTAATTTCGCTAATGAATATTCTGTAATTCCAACTACATACAAGTATGTTAAGAATACTTAACTGCCCTTTTGTTTTTGATACAAAATTATCTAATTAAAAAACAAAACATTACCGATTGATTGCATTCCAGTTTCTTTGCTTCTTGTGGGCATTACTGTTGAGGCTGCACTTGAAAAGCATGTTATTCCATGCACTCTTTTTATTGTTGTCAAAAACATATAAAAAGCAGAAAGTTAAAAAATATTGATTTGGCAAGAAAAACTAAAGGGTTATTTTTCATTAGACTTGTGAAACAATTGTTATAAAATTTTCATTTTTACAACTTATTTATGAAAGCTAACAATACCAATCTTGATGCCAAGTGTAACTTTCTTTTTTTCCAACAAATGAAAGCCCAAGTTCTGATTTAAAGAAGATGTTTCACCATTTTTTAGATGCTAAACTGGCTATATCATGATAAAGTGGCTGAAAATCGGAATAAAACATAATTTTTTATTCCTCATCTCCTTTGCACAGCTGTTAGCTTGTAAAGTTTATATACTAATTAACGTTACAACTAAGAAACGGCAAGATCACAGATTCTTCTCTGAGGGCGTTTCTCTTTTTCCCCTGTATCATGTTGCCCAGTAATAAACAAGCAGCGTTGCACAGGGAAAAAATAAGATGTCCCAGTGAAGGTTAGACCAAGCTTTCTCTATTAGATCTGGTAAAATTGATGAGTCTAACTAGGTCACATGGATCTCACCGTCATCACTACCTGTGATTACGAGTGCAAGGGGAGTAGAGCCTAGCAGTATGACATTACATTCACCATTCTGCATCAGCGAATACTGCAAAGTGGTGTATGTAATGACTTACAGCTCTTGTCCTCCTCCGGGCACTTGTAATCACAGTAGGTATTGGCAGAGAATTTTGTGTGACCTGGGGAAGAGAGCCGAGTAGTGTTGAGTGAGTGTGCTCAGTTAACCCTTCACTGAACACGCTCGAGTGCTGCCCGAGTATTTTCGGCATGCTCAACAACTGTGTTCGAGCTGCCGCTGCATGTGTCACGGCCACTAGACAGCTGCGACACATGCAGGGATCACATAACAAACAGGCAATCCCTGCATGTGTCGCAGCTGCCTAACAGCCATGGCAGGCAATACCTGTGAGGTTTTTTTGGCTGTATAACAGCTGCAAAACATATGGAGCGGAGACTCGAGCACACGCGATACTCAGTATATACCCGAGCACCCGATGCAAACTCAAGTAGCGAGCACTTACACTCAACACTAGTCGCCATATCGTCGTCTTTTTTTTTTACTTTGGAAAAAATCCCATCCCCAACACAACCCTAACTTTAACCCTAATACAACTCCAACCCTAGCACAAACCCAACCTAACCCTACTCCAACCATAACCCTAGACCAACCCTAACAGTAGCCCACCATAACCGTAGCCCAACCCTAACCCGAGCCTAACCCTAACCCTAGCCTAACCGTAGCCCAACCATAACCCTAGTCTAACCCTAACCCTAGCCCAACCCTAACCATAGCCCAACCATAACCTTAACCCTAGCCCAACCCTAACCCTAGCGCAACCCTAACCCTAACTCTAGCCCGACCGTAACCCCAGCTCAACCTTAACCCTAGAGGTTTTTTTTTGCGCCGTTTTTTACACCCGGTGCCAATCGCCGTGGCACCGCTTGTGTGTGGGCGCAATCACAGTATGAAGTAATAGTACGTCCCTGGCCCAATAAGCCCATGGCACAAGGACGTACTATTACCACATACGTCAGAAAGGGGTTAAAATCTGAAATGTTGGCCTACTGAAATGTATGTTCAGTAAATGCACTCAATACTTGGTCGGGGCTCCTTTTGCATCAATTACTGTATCAATGTGTTGTGGCATGGAGGCGATCAGCCTGTGGCACTGCTGAGGTGTTATGAAAGCCCAGGTTGCTTTGATAGCAGCCTTCAGCTCGTCTGCATTGTCGGTCTGGTGTCTCTCATCTTCCTCTTGACAATACCCCATAGATTCTCTGTGGGGTTAAGGTCAGGCGAGTTTGCTGGCCAATCAAGTACAGTGATACTGTTGTTTTTAAACCAGGTACTGGTACTTTTGGCAGTGTGGACAGGTGCCAAGTCCTGCTGGAGAATGACATTTCCATCTCCAAAAAGCTTGTTGGCAGAAGGAAGCATGAAGTGCTCTAAAATTTCCTGGTAGACGGCTGCACTGACTTTGGTCTTGATAAAACACTTCACACTAGACGTCAAGCAGCTTGGATTGTGTGCCCCTCCACTCTTCCTGCAGACTCTGGGACCTTGATTTCCAAATGAAATGCAAAATGCACTTTGCATTACTTAATGTGTCAATGACTGTCTTCTGGACATCTGTCAAGTCAACAGTTTTCCTCATGATTGTGGAGCCTACTGAAACAGTCTAAGGGACCTTTTTAAACTCTTAGGAAGTATGTGCCCACGATGCAGAAATGAAGCAGAAAATTTCTGCAGCATTTCTGCATCTCCCTGGCAGAAAAAACGCATGCAGATTGTGCATGCGTTTTTCCTGCAGAATACATGCGGAATACATGCGGATTCACATGCGTTTCCGCATGCAGATTGACAAGCGCTTTCCAGGCGATTAGCATCACTTGGAAAGTGCTTGTCAACTAAGTCACACTATATAAATCCATGCAAACAGCATGGATTTATATAGTGTGACCGTAAAACAATGCTTAAAATAAAGCTATACTCTCCCCCGATGCCCCGGCGTGTGCTGCAGCGCTCGTTCCTGTCTGGTTCCTGGCTGCCGGCATATCGGGAGACACAGCGGTGAAGGGCCTGCGGTCACATGACTGTGACGTCACCGAAGGTCCTTCAGCGCTGCCGGCATGCAGAGAGAGCCGTCGGAAAGGTGAATATAAACTTTATTTGTTATTTTATTCTTTTTTTCACAGGTACAATGGTACCCAAGTCTGGATGAGAGTCTTCTCTCCTCCAGAACTGGGTACCATACGCACATTGAAACGCATATTATCCGCGTGTACAAATGTACAGACACGGATTATATGCGTCTCAATGCAAGTCAATGGCGGCAATTCCGCTGCGCTTCCGCAAAATTAATGAACGTGCTGCGGATTTATGAGCGCTGCAGAAACGCTGCGGAAAAATCCACAGCATGTGCATTGACATTGCGGAATGCCATTGGGGACCATGGGGTGCGGATTACCAAGCGTTTTTGATGCGTTTCCGCTGCGAAAACGCATGAAAAACGCATCGTGGGCACTCAGCCTTAGGAAGTATTTGCAGGTGTTTTTGTTAATTATTCTAATTTACTGAGATAATGACTTTCATGTTTTCATTGGCTGTAAGCCATAATCATCAAATTTAACAGAAATAAACACTTGAAATAGATCACTCTGTTTGTAATGACTATATAATATGAGTTTCACTTTTTCTATTGGAGAACTAAAATAAATTAACTTTTTGATGATATTCTAATTTAGTGAGACGCACCTGTATGTAGGATGACAATAATATCAGTCAGACATCCACTATAAACCTGTCTACTTTGGGCAAAGGGGATAACACTCTTATAGATGCAGCTGTTGAGGTATCAAAAACTCCCTCTTGCTCTTGTCTAGCGCCCCCTGGCTGTAGCCCTCATTAATAAGACCTTTTAGCTCACTCATGAACCCCTCTAATGGGTTACTAGATAGCTTTTTGTAACCCATCCCCTCACTTTGGAATGATTGGCACAGTAATAAGTAATTCTCAGTATTATTATTATTATTATTATAATTATTATTATTATTATTATTATTTATAGCACCATTAACCCCTTAAGGAACGAGCCACTTTGTAGGTTAATGACTATGCCAATGTTTTCAATTCTGACCACTGTCATTTTATGAGGTAATTACTCTGTAACGCTTCAACGGATCCCCCTGATTCTGAGAAAGTTTTTTCGTGACATATGGTACTTCATGATAGTGGTACAATGTCTTCGATAACTCTCGTGTTTATTTGTGAAAAAAAATGGAAATTTGGTGAAAATTTTGAAAGTTTTGCAATTTTCAATATTTGAATTGTTCTGCCCTGAAATCAGAGATATATTGTACACAAAATAGTCAATAAATAACATTTCCCACATGTCTACTTTACATCAGCACAAATTTGGAACAATTTTTTTTTTGTTAGGGAGCTACAAGGGTTAAAAGCTGACCAGCAATTTCTCATTTTTCCAACAAAATATACCAAACCATTTTTTTTAGGGACCACATCACATTTGAAGTGACTTTGAGGTGTCTATATGACAGAAAATACCCCAAAGTGACACCACTCTAAAATCTGCACCCCTCAAGGAACTCACAACCACATTCAAGAAGTGTATTAACCCTTCAGGTGCTTCACAGTATCTGAAGCAATGAAGAAGAAAAAAAATAACATTTAACTTTTTTTCACAAAATATTAAATTTAGACGAAATTTTTTTTATTTTCACAAGAGAAACATATAAAAATGGACCACAAAATGTATTGTGCAATTTCTTCTGAGCATGCTGATACCAAATATGTGTCAGAAAACCACTGTTTGGTCACACGGCAGAGTTTTGAAGGGAAGGAGCGCCATTTGACTTTTTGAATTCAAAATTTGCTGGAATAATCAGCGAACGCCATGTTGCGTTTGGAGAGCCCCTGATGAGCCTAAACAGTGGAAACCCCCAACAAGTGACCCCATTTTGGAAACTAGACCCCTCAATGAACTTATCTAGGTGTGTGATGAGCGCTTATTGCTCTTCCCAGCCCCATCATTCCTCTCCCCAAGCCCCATCATTGCTCTCCCCAGTCCCATCAGCCCCATTATTGCTCTTCCCAGACCCATCAGCCCTATAATTCCTCTCCCCAGCCCCATCATTGTTCTCCCAAACCCCATCAGCCCCATAATTGCTCTCCCCAGCCCCATCAGCCCCATTATTGCTCTTCCCAGCCCCATTATTGCTCTCCCTGGCTCCATCCGCCACATCATTTCTCTCCCTGGCCCCATCAGCCCCATTATTGCTCTTCCCAGCCCCATCATTCCTCTCCCCAGCCCCATTATTGCTCTCCCCAGCCCCATTATTGCTCTCTCCAGCCCCATTATTGCTCTCCCCAGCCTCATCATCCCATCATTCCTCCCCCCAGCCCTATCAACTCCATTATTCCTCTCCCCAGCCCCATCAGCCCCATTATTGCTCAACCCAGCCCCACCATCCCATCATTGCTCTCCCCAGCCCTACCATCCCTATCATTGCTCTCTCCAGCCCTATCATTCCTCTCCCCAGCCCCCTTCATTGCTCTACCTAGCCCCACCATCCCATTATTCCTCTCTCCAGCCCCATCAACCCCATTATTCCTCTCCCCAGTCCCATCATTCCTCTCCCCAGCCCCATTATTGCTCTTCCCAGCCCCATCAGTCTCATTATTCCTCTCCCCAGCCCCATCATTCCTCTCCCCAGCCCCATCAGCCCCATTATTGCTCTCCCCAGCCCCATCATCCCCATTTATTCCTCTCCCCAGCAGCCCTCTCCCCAGCCCCAATATTTCTCTCCCCAGCCCCATCAGCCTCATTATTGCTCTTCCCAGCACCATCATTCCTCTCCCCAGCCCCATCAGCCCCATTATTGCTCTCACCAGCCCCACCATCCCACCATTGCTCTCCCTCCACCTCCCCTCCCCACCATTTCAGTAAAAAAAACAGAAAAAAAACAACAAATTACCTCAGCTCGCTCCCCTTCAGCATCCTCCTGGTTGCCGGCAGCTTTCTTCCTGACCAAGGCGTGCGCTGCATGATGACATCATCAAGCTGCGTGCGCCTGCGTCAGGGAGCAAGCAGAGGACGAACCCTCCAGCTCCGCTGCTATTCTCCTCACTGACCGCCACGTGCAGGGAGCAGCTGCACCTTGTGGGCCCCTTGGTGCAGCTGCATGGTGGGGACCCGGCACAGCTGCACCGGCAGTGGTATGTTCACCCCTGGACTGCTATGGGGCCCCCCCCGGCTCACGGGCCCCATAGAAGTCGCATGGTCTGCCGCCATTGGCGGTACGCCACTGACCATTACATTAAAAGGGATTGGAAACCTGATGTAATGGAGGGTGGCAGAAACCAAATTGCCTGCTACGTGTCTCTGCTCCACTTGGCTCCTACATTAGTTTTGCTACATCTACCCCAAAATAGGGTGATATTTCCTATAATCTGCCGTCCTTGTATAATACGGGGTTATCTAGGACTTTGATATATCAGGGGGCTTCTTACACTCGGCACCCCACTGATCCATTGTTTGCAGCTCACATGGCACCCAAAAGTGAACAGTGTATGGAGTCAGGACACCACGTAGTGGCCATTCTCAGGTACTACAGCTCAGCTCCCATTGAAGTAAATAAGAGCAGAGCTGCAGAACCTGATAACGGTCTTTACACAATGTACAGAGCTTAGGTGTTCCACCTCCGTATACTGTGTACACCCAGCTGCCGGGGGAGCTGCTGCGGACCTCCACCCATCCAAAGGATAAGTCATCAATATCTAAGTCTTGGACAACCCCTTTAACATATGGAGAGTTTAAGATAACACATATAATGTGTTTGCAAAATTAATGTTTATGATATAATTTCCCAATAATATCACCTCAAATCTTTGTGATCCAATGGTCACTGACCTGACACAGTGACGTGATCTTTTCAAGATAGTCATCTGGTGAAATAATTGTACCCAAAATCATAGGTTCAAGATATTCCTTTACTACAGATTTGTCAGGAATTTCAGATGGATTTACAATAGTAATCTCCGTTCTCCATATTCCTAAAGGAATAATGCGAAAAATTAGATGGGATCATACAATTGGAGCTGATCTGCAGAACCCGACAGTGACTAGTGACCAGCGTGCTGGAGTGGTGTGGATCCGCTCCGAACACCATCTGGCCACCGCTGCATACAGCAGATAGTTGGTGATGCCAGTTGTTGGGACTTCGACCGATCTGACATTGATAACCAGTGCTGGGATTAGGTCATTAATGTTACAGTAGCAGAAAACCACTTTAACTGCAAATACTGAACAAAAAATGTCATCATCTCAACATCCAAGTCCAATTTTACTGATTTTGTTTCCCCCAGAAGTAATGAAACACCCTGATAGTTAGTTTTGGCGTATGGCACAACAAATTAGAGTGGCCGACAATACAGCGCAGAGTGGTTACGTTTCGCAGCCTATGATCCACCAGATCCATGTATAAGGCATTACTGCATCATGGAAGCCATAGACAGAAAGTACCTTAATCAGCTTTGGAGAGGACAGCACAGCCTTGTATGGGACTGTAGGGGACGTCATTATGACAGATACATTGTATTCCTGCTCAGGTCTCTGGTTAAACACCTCCATGTGTTAAAGCCACAGGAAGCCCAACCTGTGCAGGACATGAACATTAGTTATAATTTATATAGAGAGGCAAATATACCGAAAGTGTTAATAAAATGGGAAACTACTTAGTGCTCGATAGGGATCCACCACTCTAATAGAAATTGGTCTGGAAAATACCAGTAACGCGGTGTCCATCATAACAGAGAAACACCACGCTATTTGCACTGCCTACTATACACAAGGCAGGTAGTAGAATGAACTATAAACCAGTTCAAGACCAGATTATTTCTGATCATCACCAGGCATATTTTTTCTTTTTCGTACATGGGATTTTAAGATCTCTAAAAATGTCTCTGGTTCAGTCATCCAAATAACGTTTGCCTTCATTTTGTCATTACTGAATTCCCCTGTAACTGGGGCTTATATGCCAGGCCAAGTTACAGGGGAATTCAGTAATAAAACATGACAAAATTCAACTTCCTGCAAACTGTTGAGTCAATCTGGGGCTAACCTAGCAATGCATGCTGCCAGCAACCGGTACTCACATGATCATCGTCATTGCTTCCTAAACTATACGCACAGCACTTGTTTAGGAAACAATCAGGAAGGCAGAGGTGGTAATAAACCATTTCTGACTTCTCTATGGGAAGTCCAGAAGGCTCATGTGTACATGTACATGTGTATTGATGAGGATATGAGGATTCAGATCTACACAATACTGTACCGATAACAATCCTGGCTATGGAATTGCAGGATAATATGTCACAAACATATCTGGATAAGCTGGAGGTTTGGGCCGAGAAGTGACAGATGTGATTTAACAATGAAAAATACATTTTCTCTAGTCAGACTCCATATGGAACATGGTGCACAGATTTGGCCACCAGTGTGCAAAAAAGACAAAGCCGAGGTCTAGCACGTACAAGGTGGGAAATTAAAGTAAAGATGGAATAGGTGGACTGCAATACAAGGAAAGAGTAATACAATTAATTATGAGTTAAAATTATTAATTATTATTAAATTATTAGTTAAAAAGAAATGCTAAGGAGTGACCTAGTGTAGTATATTCAGTACCGTATCTATAACAAAAGGGCCAAGACCAGGATTCTTTACTGTAAGAGTGTGAGACTGTGCAACTCTCTGCGTGATACAATGCTGAATTCACTAGGGGACTAGATACCATTCGTGAGTGTAATATACAAGTGGTTAACACATTACCAAGATGAACTGTTGAGCCAGTGGTTTGTTCTGCCAAAAATTGGCCTTTACCTTGTAACGTTTTTTTGCTTTCCTCCTGATCATTGTTACAGAAGAATTTTCTGAGCTGAAGATGTTTTTTTACAGCCTTACACACTAAATCAATAATTAAACTTTCACAAATGACCCCTTTTCAGAAATTAAAGTTATTGAAATGTCTATCTAATGCTCAATTTATCGGCCAGTAGGTGATAACTGTGCCCTTATGATCACTGTAGGACACATTAATGCCTGCATGGTATATTTTCATCATAAGTATAGGAAATGACTGAAATAAAATATATAGTGATATAAAATAAGTCAGATAATGGCAGTAGAAGACGCACCTCCAGCCAGCACCCAGAGCTGCACTGCTGTCTGTAACGGGTCTGGGAGGCGGAACCTCTGAGCAACTATACAAGGGGGCGGTCCTTGTAAGGAAGCGGGTGGCGCCCAGGGAAGACGGGCAGGTAGTCACAGCAAGTGACAGGGACAGTCTCTGGGTAAACGGGCAGGTGGTCACGGCAAGTGACCGGGACAGTCTCTGGGTAAACGGGCAGGTGGTCACGGCAAGTGACCGGGACAGTCTCTGGGTTAACGGGCAGGGATCACAGCAAGTGACCGGGACAGTCTCTTGACAGGCAGGTGGTCACGGCAAGTGACGGCAGAGCCTCCAGGTAGGCTAGCAGGCTGGTAGCAGGTGGACGCTCCCAGGTGAGCGAGCAAGAGTCTCTGGACAGGCAGGTGGTCACAGCACGTGACGGCGGAGCCTCCAGGTAGGCTAGCAGGCAGGTAGCAGGTGAGCGCTCCCAGGTGAGCGGGAAAGAGTCTCTGGACAGGCAGGTGGTCACAGCACGTGACGGCGGAGCCTCCAGGTAGGCTAGCAGGCAGTTTCCAAAAAAAGGTCATAAACTTTAACTACCTCAATAAGGATGTCCAATCACCATAAAAAACTGCGTTGCATAAACCAGATTTTTTGAAAAGAGGATGTGAAACAAATAATATTAAAAATTATTTATTTTTTATTACATCAATTTAAAATTTTCAATAAAAAGCATAGCAGAGCAGTGACCTATCGATCCCATGCAAAAAGTCTTCCAATTGATAGATCATAGTAATCATATATTGTATTATTGCACAACAAGGAGGGGGGGGGAGGTTGATGTAAACATAAGACCAATAAATATATTATATATCACAATTCATGTAAATATTTGTATAAATATATATATCACCTAAAAGAAAATTATTTTTCCCAACCATATTCTATCAATTGGATGAATCTAGTATTAATAGCAATTGTAGAAGTAGCCTTCCATTCAACAATGTATCATCATTTACATAGCTCTCCAAGAATTTATAATGGTGTGACCGGTGGAAGTAAAAAATCTATTAATTACAAGTGTAATGATAAGCTACCATCAGTCTCCCCATTCTAGTTATCATGACAATATCCTGGAATGATCATGATCATACAAAGTAACCAATCTAAAGGAGGTCCAAAAAATACACTTACTGAGTGTTTCTAAGACATGGAGACAATCTCACAGGGATCCGCCCGACGACGCCGTTTCGCTTGTGTGCTTCTTCGATGGGGCGTGCAGTATGTGTGTGTGTCATACCTATTAATAGGCTGACTGTCAGCTGTTTGGAATTCCCGTAATTAATGGAGAGTGCTTGGCGCATGCGCACGCTACATGACTCCGTGTGTAGAAAGATGACTTCCGGAATGTAGCGGCTGGCACGCATGCGGTGGAACGCATGCAGTGCCTAATGCGCAAAACCGGAAGTCCACGGGTCTGTATGCGTACATGCGCACTTCTCTAATGTAGAATCCCCATATATCTGAGGTGTAGTTCAAAAGAGGCGTGACAAAAGGCCAAAAATGGGACAATATGAGGGCGGACCCCTACCGAAGAGCCTTAGATTTCTACAGGCACATACACATTATGAAATCCTCATATGTTAATAGCGGGACTCCGGAGAAAAATTTAGATGTCATAAAAAGAATGGTAACAAGACCAATATAATAATATGTGATAAAAAAAATGGTAGTGAGTGAATGTCGAAGCAGTGTTAAGGATGTGAAGGGGAAAAGGAAAATGAAATAAGAAGTGAAAGTCAGGCAAAGAAATATAGTATTAGAAAAGAAAAGAGAAGTAAAAAGATAAAAAGGAAATTGGAATGGAATGAAAAAGGTAAAATAAAGTGTAAAAAGGTGAAGTGATAAGAAACTTAGACACATGGTATAAAAAATGATAGGGAGGATATTGGGGTGAATGTAGTGTGGTAAAGGAATAAGACATGAGCAATACCAGAAAGGTATGAATAAAAAAGTGCACGGTGTGTATAGTGTAAATATATATTCTTAGTAATAGATAAGAATAGTGTAAAGGCTAGCAGGCAGGTAGCAGATGTGCGCTCCCAGGTGAGCGGGCAGACGGATCCATAGACAGACTGGCAGGGCTGGTAGGCAGACTGTCGGACCGCAGGAATAGCAGCAGGTAGACAAGAGTCAGGCAGGTATCAGACAGGAAACTGGCAGGTAACTGGCAGGTAACTGGCAGGTAACTGGAAACGGGACCTGGGGGCTGAAGCAGAGTGATGAACTGTGCTACAACATTGCTCGGGCACCTCCATTTTGGAGGAGGTGCCTTATATATGGTGAAGTCCTCCGGCCATTGGCCGGGGACTCTTTAGGACGGCGCGCGCGGCCCCTTTAAGAGAGGGGGAGTGCGCGCTGTAAGCACCGTGACCGTGGCCGGGAAGCACCGCACGCTGCCAGCAGAGCGGGAGGAAGACGCCGGGCACGGAGCGGAGAGGTGAGGGGAACAGCGTCCCTGCCTAGCAGGAGGCAGGGACGCCGACGCTACACTGTCCCAACTAACAGACACACTTGAATCGTCCAAGGTCAGCTTTTCCAGCGCACTCTTCAAATTGCTGTATTCGGATTGGTCAACTGGAAACATTCCTGGAACAGAAAGTTAAAAGAAACCATTAGGGTATGTTCCCACAATATTCTGAAGTGGATTTTGCTCCAAAAACCACATTTAGGGGATGTTCACACTGAGTTTTTTGACTGCTTCAGAAAACGAAGGGGCCGATTCATCCAGCAGTTTACGTTCGTTTTCTAGTGTAAAATTGCTTAAAATTTTGTGGGTTTTTTCTCCCATCTAGGACCACTTTGCCAAGTTTTTGAACGGTGGTCAGAACTCAACTGGGAGTGGGTATGGCCACTCAATAAATGCACATAAAAAAATCCACATCAAAATACTGTGTGTGAACTTACCCCAAGCCTGGAATCTGCCAGATAAAGCACCCCATAATATGAACATAATGCACAGCAATGTCAAAGCAACATGGCTGTGCACATCTTCTGTCTTATGTCTTTTAACCACTTTAGGATTCGGAAACTGAAGTGGTTAAAATAAGGAACAGGTTCATTCTTTGAGCGTTTTCGCTAGGAAGCCGCCTGCTCTCTATAGTTACCAGTATAAAGTGAAAAAGCTGCAAAGCCGCTGGAAAGGACACCTCAGGAAAACAACCGTCGAGGTCTTCCTGAAGCGGCTTTGTCTGGAAAATCTCGGTGGCGGTGCCGAAATCTAAGAGAAGCCGTGTGCACATAGCTTAAAATGGTTTTCCAAAAACTCAGGAAACAGCAGGAAAGGTGTTCAATTCAAAATCCCTATTCTCTCCTCTTTGTTCCACCCTTGGCTCCATCACTATTGCTCCAGTAGTCCGCACTGGTCTCCGCTTACTTCCTGCAGACTTTCCGTACATCATTCATGTGTCTAAGGTACTGGCATCAGCAGTGAAGCCGACATCTCCAGCATATGACCTTTAAGGCTCCCGATTATCTTAAAGAGTAACCCTCATTTTAATTGTTATTTCATGAATCAATAGTACACATGAAATTAAACAACTTTATAATTTTCTTCATTCTCTGCCAAAATGTATCATTCATTATGAAATTCTGAGGTAAAATCTGTATTCAGTGAAGACACTTTCCCATTACTGAGATAGGAGATGGCAGCTGCTACTGATACAATTCTATGTGGGCAGGAAGAGGGAGGAGCTTGAGACAGCTTTTCCCCCTTATCAGTAGCAGCTGCCATCTCCTATCTCAGTAATGGGAAAGTCTGTGTTCACTGAATACAAATTTAAAACCTCAGAATTGAGACTTGATGATGACTGATCAATTTTAGCAAATAAAGAAGCAAATTTCTTTGATAAGATATATTACAAAGTTTCTTATTTTCATGTAAACTATTCATTTCTGAAATAAAAATTAAAACGATGGATACACTTTAACCCCTTTACCGCCAAGGGTGGTTTGCACGTTAATGACCAGGCCAATTTTTACAATTCTGACCACTGTCACTTTGAGGTAATTACTCTGGAACGCTTCAACGGATCCCCCTGATGCTGAGATTGTTTTTTCATGACATATTGTACTTCATGATAGTGGTAAAATTTCTTCGATATAACTTGCGTTTATTTGTGAAAAAAATAGAATTAGACTTACCGGTAATTCGGTTTCTAATAACTCACCACGACAGCACCAAAGGAGGATGTCACCCCACCCTAATAGGGACAGGAAACACAAAGAGGTGAAATAGCCCCTCCCTCATCCTCCCTCCATTGTTTTTATAAAGGACCACACAAGTATGGATGCTTCAAATTATATTTATTCAAATTAAATGATTGGCTAACCAAAGCTGGGAGGGAATTACCAGTGCTGTCGTGGTGGGTTATTAGAAACCAAATTACCAGTAAGTCTAATTCTATTTTCTCCAATAACCTCCCACGACAGCACCATAGGAGGAGTACCAAAGACTCATGTTTAGGGAGGGACAATGGCCTGAAGCACTTTCCGCCGAAAGGCCAAGTCTTTAATGGACATTAAATTAAGTTTGTAATGCTTGGTGAAGGTATGAACCGAGGACCATGTAGCTGCTCTACATATCTGCTCGAGGGAAGCGCTAGCCTTCTCTGCACAGGAGACAGACATGGCTCTAGTAGAGTGTGCTTTCAGCTTCTCTGGTGGTGAGAGATCTTGGATCTGATATGATTCTATAATTGCTTTCTTGATCCAAGTGGCGATGGTAACCTTTGAGACCTTCTTCCCTCTGTTCTGACCAAATGGCTGAATAAAGAGGTTCTGATCCTTCCTCGAGGCCTCTGTTTTTTGGAGGTAGTGAAGAACAACCCTCCTTACGTCCAAAGTATGGTATTCTTCTTCCCTTTTATTTTTTGGGTCTTGACAGAAGGAAGGAAGAATTATCTCTTGAGACCTATGAAAGTCTGAGACTACCTTTGGCAAGAAAGATGTGTCCAGTTGTAGAATAATCCTATCATCCAGGATTCTCAGATATGGGTCATTCACTGAGAAGGCTTGGATTTCTCCCACTCTCTTGGCAGTGGTAATCGCTACTAGAAATATTGTTTTCCAGGCTAATTTATCCAGCTCTATTGAGGCCAAAGGTTCAAACGGTGGTAGTGTCAGACCTTTAAGGACGATATTAAGATCCCAGGAGGGAACGTGGTTAATTATTCTGGGACGCAGGTGATTAGCTGCTGTCATGAACCTTTTTACCCATCGGGGTTCGGCTAGGCTCTTGTCAAAATAAATACTCAGTGCTGCGATCTGAACCTTGAGGATGCTAGGTCTAAGGTCCTTCTCCAGCCCTTCTTGTAGAAAATCCAAGATCTGGGTCATGTCAGGATGCCGAAGATCTGGTATATTTGGTTTATACCATGTTAGGAAGGTCTTCCATATCTTGCTGTATATGGAGTTTGTGCTTTGTTTCCTACTTTTTTGTAGGGTGTGAATTACTCTTTCTGAGAGTCCTTTGGCCTTCAGGATTGTGAACTCAGAAGCCAGGCCGCTAGATGGAGGTTCTCTGGATCTGGATGGAGTATTGGACCCTGATGGACAGGGGTTCTTGATTGCTGGCAGAATGAGGGGTCCCTCTATGCTTAAACTGTTTAGTGCACAGAACCAGCTCCTTTTGGGCCAAAGGGGGGCTATCAAAATTATCTTGACCTCCTCGGTCCTTACTTTCTGTAAGGTCTTGGCTAGCAATGGAATTGGGGGAAAAGCGTAAGCCAGATGGAAACGCCACGGGTGAGAGAATGCATCTATCCCCAGGCATACGTCGTCTGGATCTAGGGAGAAGTATTTTTGGTGTTCTTGCGTCTTGCAAAGAGGTCCACCTCCGGACGACCCCATTGTCTGGTCAGCATGTGAAAAATGTCTGAGTCCAGCTCCCATCCCCCCGGATGGATATTCCTTCTGCTCAGAAAATCGGCCTGGATGTTGTCTGAGCCTTTTATGTGCAGACCTGATAAGGAACGAAGATGTCCTTCTGCCCAGAAGAATATTCTTGCCGAGATACTTTTTAGATTCTCGTACCTTGTACTCCCTTGATGGGACAGGTGAGCTACGGTAGTCATGTTGTCTGAATAGACTTTTACGTGTTTGCCCGTAATGATTGGAGCCGACATTTTGAGTGCCTCCTCCACCGCCTTTAACTCGCGGAAGTTGGAGGATCTCCTGCTGGTCTCTTCTGTCCAGACCCCTTGGAAGGGGGTTTGAGCCACGACGGCTCCCCATCCTGTCTTGCTGGTGTGACGCCCAGCTGCACTTGGTATCACAGATCCTGGAAGAGTGCATTGATGGATTCCTCCACAAGAGGCCCCCATAAACATTCACACATCTGCACCTTCCACCTCAGACCACCAGAGGGAGCCCGTTACGGATATAAATAGGGAAGGTGGAGCCAGGCAGTTCAGTCTGGAGTGCACAGAGAGTGATTCAGCAGTTCCTCTGGAGAGTTCAGCAAGTACAGGTCTGAATACAGAGTCGAGCTCAGGTCAGATGTAGATCAGAATAGTGAGCTTTAGGTGTGCCGGCGCCATAAGATCGGTGAAGCGCGGCAAGCTGCCATTAATGTGTATAGCCTAGTGAGGGCCCGAGTTGGCCGAAGGTGAGTGGAGAGTTAGTACATAGGGGGCAGAGGAGCTTAACTAGCTCCCCCGAACCTGTTACCGGACACCGGGTCCGAGCTTACCGGGATCTCTACGACCCAGTTAGGCATAACCGGAATCCCTGGAGAACTACAGGTCCCAGGATCGCAAAAGTGCTGATTCGTAACAGAGCCAGGAGACACATAGGCCCCGTAAGCCGGGAGCGTGCACTCCAAGAGAAGGCCCAACCACTACGTCAGCCAGTGCAGGACAGAGACAAAGTTAGGCCTAGCTCCAGGCAGGTCAGAAACTTAGTACGCAGAGGCAAGAGACAGGAGGCCCTACACCTGCTCATTGGGGAGGATCCTGATATTCACCCTTCACCCTACAGTGCTCCGGGATGTGCCTGAATTTCCATCAGTAAAAGGTACTGAAGTGACTATCGTGTCTGTCCCTGTTCTTGCTCTGACCCGGCTGGGTCTCGCCTGTCCCGCTTCTCCTTTCTGTACGCTGCCCTGAGGACTAGCTCCACCTGTGGGGAGCTATACCATCAAGCTGCCTTATCACCGGCCTCAGTGGACTGCGCAGCACTGGTGATTCTCACCAGAAACCACAGGTGGCGTCATGAACTCTTATAAAATTAATAAATATCCACCCTTTCAAAGAGTGACCCCAGGGTACGGGCCCGGGAGCCGACCACCGCGACATCCCCAAGGCAAAGGCCCGGGTACCGAGTCATCCCCATTCCCTGGGCTGGTCATATCTTCTGGCGTCACGAACAGGATCGCGTGCACGCTGCAACGACGGAGTGTTATGCCCGTTGCCACCGGGTACTGTGCTCCTTTGTTGAAGTGAACTGCATATTTGACTGTGGTGAAGATTGCCGCCATTGTTGGGTCGCCGAGCGAGAAGAAGGGCGTAACCGCGGGAAACTGAGGGGCGTACCTGCAAAAGAGCGCGAAGCCCCGGACACGCCCCACGCCTCGACGTCAAACCAAGAAGCACCAGGTCCTGTAAGGAGCGTCTCTGAACGCTCTGACGTAGGACGCAAGCAACGCAAGGTCCAGAAGACGACCGTTACCTGCGGAGCTGCGGCCTACCGGAAGAAAAACTAGAAGGTAGACCACGGTTAGCTAGGGGGGTGCCAGAATGTCTGACGAACAGCACAACGCCGGAATACCGGTCAACGGCCCTGATGTTCAACCCGCGCCCGATGCTGAGCAGGCCGAGGCGGCCGCTTCACCAGCAGCGCCTGTAAGTCCTGTCATTCCCATAACTCTACCGTACATTCCTGGAGCAAAGTGGCTCCCCCAGTACAACGGCAAACCAGATACCCTGTCTGGATTCAAACGGAAGATATGCGGCATTTTGGACATGTACTCTATGACAGGCAAGCTGAGGGCCGCTGTTGTATTAGGACAACTGACTGGTGCTGCGGAACGGGAAGTGGAAACATGGTCGGCCGCAGACCAGGAGTCAGTGTCCACAATCTTTAAAAAGCTACAGACTGTTTTTGAGGATCTTACTGAGGCGGACCTCCGGATGAGGTTCTACAATTGTTCCCAACAGTCGGAGGACAATGTTCGGGACTACGCCTGGCGTCTACAAGGGGCCCTGCGGGCCCTGAAACAGGTTAGTCCGACCAGCATCGAAAATGAAAACAAAATGCTAAAGGACCAGTTTGGCCGGGGACTGTGGTCTCCAGAGGAGACTGTGCGTTGGTGGTCCCTGGATCATCCAGATGCCACCTTTGACAATCTCAAGGGCATGGCTATAAAAGGACTGCAGCCCCTGGAGACAAATGCCATCCATTGTTACCAGGGTGGGGCTACCCCAGTGCCTGCTACACCCACCTTTTCCCCAGTGGCTGCTGAAGCTAAGGTTCCAGCAACGTCCCCTAGAGAGCTGGACAGTCTGCGCTCTGAGGTGCGCCAGCTGAGCAAAACCCTGACCACTGTGCTGAGTGCTCTGCAGCTGCGGACGGAGCCCGAGGAAGGAGGGAAAATCCTGTTAGCCGATAGCCCTGAGGATGTCCCCTGGATGCGAAGGAGGTGGCCAACACCACCCTCTACGAGGACCAGTGACCAGCGCTGTTCACAAAAGGACCCTACCTGCTACCGCAAGACCGGACACACCGCCCAGAATTGTCCTTTAAACGAGAAAACCCTGGGTCCGAGGGCCGACACCCAGGAGTAAATTCCCCAGGCCCAGCAGACTGGTACAACAGGTTTGTCGGACACAGGATCTCAGGTAACCATCATGCCTGATGTCCTCTACAAGAGGTTCTGGTCCATGGACGATCTACGTCCGCCAGCTCCAAATCTTTCTGTTTATGCCTCAAATGGACTCCCCCTTAACCTAATCGGGGTTAAGAATGTGACTGTAAAGGTGGGGAGAGTGGAGCTGAAGGACCAGGGGCTAATTGTAGTTGGAGACTAATCCTGATGACACCAATCCGTATATGGTACTTGGCACTAACAATGTTGGTAACTGTTTGGGAGAAGTTGTGTTCTTGCTCCAACAGATAGCTGACACTGCCAGACCAAGACAGAGGAGGGCGCTGCAGAAGGAGATCCGAGTCCTGATGTAACAACAGCAAGTAAGGTTCACAGACGGTGAAATCGGTAATGTGTGGGTGACGGATCCCATACCCATTGTCATCCCCCCAATGAATGAAATGCTTATCTGGTGTAGAGCTGCTATAGGTCTTAGAGGACAGAGCTATCAGGCAGTAGTAGAACCCCTTTGCTCCGAGCACAGACCCACGCTCTTAACCGCCAGGGGAGTGGTAGATGTACGCAATGGGAGGGTGCCCCTGGGTAGCTCCCCTAGTTCTAGTTAGGAAAAAGGACGGGAGCATGAGAATGTGTGTAGATTACCGACAAGTAAATCTCATTACACATAAAGATGCATACCCTTTACCACGCATAGAGGAGTCTCTAACTGCCTTAAAGTCTGCAAATTAGTTTTCCACCCTTGACCTCACTAGTTGGTACTGGCAATTAGCTGTGGCTGAGGAGGATCGGGAGAAGATGGCCTTTACAACCCCGATGGGACTCTGCGAGTTCAACAGTATGCCGTTTGGACTCTTAATTCCCCTGGAACGTTCCAGAGATTGATGGAGTGCTGCCTGGGGCACCGCAACTTTGAGACTGTGTTACTATACCTGGATGACGTGATAGTGTACTCCAGAACACACGAAGACTACTTGAAACACCTGGCAGAGGTATTTGAGTCGCTGTCCTGGTACGGGATGAAGTTGAAGCCCTCAAAGTGCCACCTGCTCAAGAGAAAGGTACAGTACCTGGGGCACATCGTTAGTCCGGAAGAGGTAGCACCAGACCCGGAGAAGGTCACTGCCATCCAGAAGTGGCCGGAGCCGAAGAATCTCAAAGAGGTGCGTCAGTTCTTGAGACTAGTAGGATACTACCGGAGGTTTGTAAAAGACTACATCAAGAAACAGCTCCTCTGCAAGACCTCCTGGTATGGCAGTCCCCCAAAGGCAGAAATCCCCCATTCCACTGGGGTAAGGAGCATGCAGAGTCATTTCAGGAAATTGAGGAGATACTGACAGGCGATGAGATCCTAGCCTACCCTGACTACAGCCAACTGTTCCTGGTGTATACAGATGCCAGCAACGAAGGACTGGGAGCTGTCTTAAGTCAGAAGCAGATTTGCCAAGAGAAAGTGATCGCATACGCAAGCAGGAAGCTCCGCCCGACCGAGAGGAACCCAGAGAACTATAGCAGCTTTAAGGTGGAGTTCCTGACCCCGGTCTGGACCATCACTGAAAGGTTCAAGCACTATATAGCCTCCAGTAAGTTCACTGCCTTCACTGATAACAACCCCTTGACCCATCTTGAAACAGCTAAGCTAGGAGCACTGGAACAACGATGGATGGCTCGGATGTCAAATTATAAATTTACAATTAAATACCGGGCGGGCCGCAAGAACGCCAACGCCGATGCCCTGTCCAGGATGCCTCACCAGTCAGACACAGAAGAAGAAGTGGATGACCTGGAAGAGATTGAGCTACCTGCCTTTCACCGGAATGGGATGATCCACGAGCAACGAGCTTCTAGAAGGCAGCGTGGAAAGACGTTAAACCCTCTGCCTCACCACAGCTGGAAAGAGACCCAGGACAGTGACACGGTTGTCAGACACATCAAGGAACTGATAACCCAAGAAGATTCTTCCCTGGAAAAAGACACATCTCTGCAAGCAAAGCAGCTGTGGAACGAGAGAAGCCGGCTATTTATCTACCGTGAGAAGCTGTGCCGGAGGTACGTCAATCCAAAAACCCATGAGATGGTATAGCAGATAATGGTCCCCAAGACAGACATCCAAATAGTGTTGGAGGCCTACCACGATCAGGCAGGGCACTTTGGCTGGAAAAAGTTAGAGACCCTGCTGAAGTGTCGATTCTACTGGGTAGGAATGCGCAGCTCAATTGAGAGGTGGTGCCGGGACTGTGCAACCTGTGGCCTTAGAAGAAAAGACTACAGCAGCCAGAAGGCACCCCTGCAACCCATCAAGACGACTCGACCCTTGGAGATCGTGGCCCTGGACCATGTCAAGCTGTCCCCCTGCAGGTCAGGGTACTTTTATGCTCTGACCATGGTGGATCACTACTCGCGTTTCCTGGTGGTCGCCCCCGTCAAAGACCTGACGGCAGAGACAGCAGCAAAGATGTTCCAAGCGTATTTCTGCAGACCCCATGGTTATCCTGAGCAGGTGCTGACAGACCAAGGCCCGGCCTTTGAGGCTGAGTTGTTCAAGGAGTTCTGCCATCTCTACGGGTGTAAGAAAGCCTTACGGGGCCTATGTGTCTCCTGGCTCTGTTACGTATCAGTACTTCAGCGATCCTGGGACCTGTAGTTCTCCAGGGATTCCGGTTATGCCTTACTGGGTCGTAGAGATCCCGGTAAGCTTGGACCCGGTGTCCGGTAACCTCTTCGGGGTGAGCTAGTTAAGCTCCTCTGCCCCATTGGTACTAACTCTCCACTCGCCTTCGGCCAACTCGGGCCCTCACTAGGCTATACACACTAACGGCAGCTTGCCGCGCTTCACCCATCTTATGACGCCGGCACACCTAAAGCTCACTATTCTGAGCTACAACTGACCTGAGCTCGACTCTGTATTCAGACCTGTACTTGCTGAACTCTCCAGAGGAACTGCTGAATCACTCTCTGTGCACTCCAGACTGAACTGCCTGGCTCCACCTTCCCTATTTATATCCCTAACAGGCTCCCTCTGGTGGTCTGAGGTGAAAGGTGGAGATGTGTGAATGTTTATGGGGGCCTCTTGTGGAGGAATCCATCAATGCACTCTTCCAGGATCTGTGATACCAAGTGCAGCTGGGCGTCACATTCCATGCCCTGGGCTGGTCACTGGCGTCTACCGTGACTGTTATCAGAGGGAACTGAGATCATGGAACCCCTGTTCCTAGGTTTTTTGGGCTGAGCCACCATGATAGGGATGTCTTCACATAATGAGGGATCATGATCATCCTGTTTAGGGAGTCTGGGGATCCGTCCCACTGTGCAAGAATATGGGTTTGCAACACTCTGGTGTGAGCCTGAGCCCAGGCTACAGATTGGATGTAGGCTGTCATGGAGCTGAGGGTTGACATGGCAGACCTTAGGGACACTCTGTTCAGGGCCTTCAGATTCGATATCTTGGATCTCAAAAGTATCTGTTTGTCTTTCGTTAGGAAGGAGGTTTGTCTGGCGGAGTCTAGTAGAACACCCAGAAATGTTTTTTTCTGTGGCAGGGACCAGGTCTGACTTTTGATGATTTATCAACCACCCTAGGGTGGTCAGGATTAGGATTCTTCTCTGCAGATCTTCCTGGAGTGATTCCACCGAGGGATATACTAGTAAGAAGTCGTCAAGGTAGGGAATGATGCAGATTTTTTCTTTTCTGATTGAAGCCACTACCTCTGACATAATTTTGGTGAATATTCTTGGTGCTGAGGATATCCCGAACGGCAATACATTGAATTGAAAATGCAGCGTTTGATCCTCTTGAACCACCGCAAACCGTGATAGTATGCGTCCTGTAAGTCGATGGTTGCCATCACATATCCTTGTCCTATCAAGGGAACTGCTGATCTGATGGACTCCATTTTGAATCTTCGGTAGATGATGTATTGGTTTAAGGGTTTCAGATTTATTATTATTCTGTAGGTGCCGTTTGGTTTCTTTATCATAAACAGGCGTGAATAGTGGCCTGTGTGTCTTTCTGTTTTTGGGACTGGTGAAATAGCCCCCAAGGATAGTATGTCTTTTAGGCCTGACATCATTGCGGTTCTTAATCTCGGGGAGGTTAGACGAGTTATCCTTACTTTTCTTGGAGGATATGAGGAGAATTCGATCTTTACCCCTTCTTGAATTACCTTCAAGACCCATTGATTGTAGCAGATCTTTTGCCACTGGGGAAGGTATTTCATGATTTGTCCCCCCACTGCTCTGGCGTCACCGCTTCTGTTGTCGCTGTCCTTTTGGGAAAAAAATATTCCTATCTTTCCCCCCTTTGGGGTAGCTCCACCGACCAGACTTGCCGTTCCCCCTGTACTGGGGATTCTGTTCCCGAGGGGGGCGAAAGGGGGTCTTCTTGTAGTGTCTGGGTTCAGGCAGGGATTTCTTTTTATCAGCCGCCTTCTCCAGGAGAGGGTCAAGGGCCTGGCCAAACATATATTCTCCCCTGAAGGGAATGGAACAAAGTTTTGTTTTAGAAGCCACGTCACCGCTCCACGATTTCAGCCATAGTGCTCGCCTTGTGGAGTTCGATAGGACTGCTGCCCTGGCGTTACCCTCACAGATTCCGCTGAAGCATCCGCGAGGAAGTCAGTGGCTTTCTGCAGTAAAGGTAGGGAAGCTTGTATCTCCTCTCTGGATGTGCTGGTTGAGCCATCTTGACATGGACCGTGCAACACACGTGGAGACTGTTTGTGTCCAGAAGGACTGCTGATGTTTCCCAGGATTTTCTGAGAAGGCTGTCCATCTTGCGGTCCAGAGGATCCTTTAGTTGCGATGAGTCTTCGAATGGCAATACTGTCTTTTTAGCGACTCTTGCCACCTGAATATCGACCTTAGGTATCTCGGTCCAACCTTTTGAGGTTTCTTCATCTACGGGAAACCTGTCTTTCAATTCCGTTGGTGTATTCAGTCGTCTTTCAGGATTTTCCCATTCGTCCAGGATTAGATCCTGAATGTTTATATGTATCAGGAACACCATCTTTTTCTTTGAGCGGAGACCACCGAACATCTCTTCCTGGACTGATCTAGAGGGCTTCTCTTCTTCCACTTCCATCGTTCTTCTTACTGCCAAGAGGAGGTCTTCCATAAATTCCATTGATATAAAAAAAGAATAAAAGGGGAGACAAGGGGCGCAGAGTCTAAGTGTAGATGAATATGTGCATTTGCCACAACAATATTTGTTTTTTGCACTCACCCTTTAGATGTCTTGTATTTTCACTCAAATGATCCGTATAGTGGATCAGCTCTTTGCAATCCTCTGGTCTGCAGCACAAATGCGGGAAGTATGTCAGCCCTGGTATAAGGCTTGCATGTTGGATATTGTAGTGGAGAGAAGATTTCCCTTTTTCAGCGCTTCCAGAGGATAAGGATCGTTACAGATGAATTATTTTTCTCAAAATCAGATTTATTCGGACACTATATTAAGAACAAACAACGCGTTTCTGCCAGCAACGGCCTTCGTCAGGTATAATATGCACTTGTAAGGACTTTAAGGGAAGACAATCTTTATAGACTGGATACTCTTAAGATGTCGTGTTTTTTTTTTTTTTCCCTTTCATTGACTTGGTTGAATTGATTAGGATTGACACCGCACCCCAATTAAGTTAGGAGAGTGGGTAGTTGTTCAACATTACATTCTAACACCATTCTGTGTACTAGAATGGTATATTTTTTGATATTAGAATGAACATATATACAGTTATATGAAAAAGTTTGGGCACCCCTATTAATGTTTTATAAAAATTGGTGTTTTTGCAACAGCTATTTAAGTTTGATATATGTAATAACTGTTGGACACAGTAATGTTTCTGCCTTGAAATGAGGTTTATTCTACTAACAGAAAATGTGCAATCTGCATTCAAACAAAATTTGACAGGTGCATAAGTATGGGCACCTCACCAGAAAAGTGACATTAATATTTAGTAGATCCTCCTTTTGCAAAAATAACAGCCTCTAGTCGCTTCCTGTAGCTTTTAATGATTTCCTGGATCCTGGATGAAGGTATTTTTGACCATTCCTCTTTACAAAACAATTCCAGTTCAGTTAAGTTTGATGGTCGCCAAGCATGTACAGCCCTCTTCAAATGATCCCACAGATGTTCAATGATATTCAGGTCTGGGGACAGGGATGGCCATTCCAGAACATTGTAATTGTTCCTCTGCATGAATGCCTGAGTAGATTTGGAGCGGTATTTTGGATCATTGTCTTGCTGAAAGATCCATCCCCTGCGTAACTTCAACTTTGTCACTGATTCTTGAACATTATTGTCAAGAATCTGCTGATACTGAGTGGACAACCATGTACGACCTATTTTGCCTGTATTTTCTCTGAGTTCACTCAGGGAGATTACATTTCCTATTGTCAGGGATTTTTTTGGAACAAATTTACAACCATTTTTTAAATGAGTCCACTAAGGGCTCATTTAGATGCTGTTAGAACCTTGCTGTTAGGTTTTTTTTCCTTTGCTGGTCACATGACCTTGTTGGCCTATTTAATCCTGCTCCGCCCTTCTGGCTTTGCTGGACTTCATTGTATATCTACTTTCTAGCTAGCCTGTGCTCTGTATCTAGCTCTGTTAGTTTGCTTGGTCTACGGACCTCTATGTTCTATCTATTTTGTTTGTTCGTCTGTCTGCTACTATTTCTGTTAGGAGGTGTCCCATATTCCTCCCAGTCCTTAGTACTTGTAGGGATTCCCTCCCCACATCTATAGGTCTCCGTACAGACTAGATTAGGACTTTAGCAGGTCTGATCGCAGGATCAGGTTCCCTGTTACATCGTAGGGATTCAGCTGAGTCCTATAGTAGGGACAGATCTCCTCTCTTTCCTTAGCTTTGGTAGCAGAACATAACAGTAAGTCCAGCCTGCAAATTCTCTAAGGAAAGATTTTTTTTTTTTTGTTCCATCATGGTGTCGGTTCAGGATTTGGCTAAACACCTGCAGGGACTCTCTCTGGAAGTGGCCGAGCTCCGTCAGCACGTGAGTAACTGTCCTGGAGCATATTTCTTGGAGCCTAAGGTATGTTTGCCGGATTTATTTTTTGGTGAACATCGAGAATTTTTTTCATTTAAAAATGCTTGCTTATTGTATTTTCGTTTGAGACCCAAGTCCTCTGGGGATGAATCCCAGCGCGTAGGGTTCATAATGTCACTTTTGCGCAAAGAGCCTCAGGAGTGGGCCTTTTCTTTGCAACCTAGTGATACATGCTTCAGATCAGTGGATAGTTTTTTTTCTGCTTTAGGATTATTATATGATGATCCTGACCGTGTGGCATCAGCTGAGACTGAGTTGAGACGTTTAAAACAAGGATCAGGTAATGTGGAAAAATATTGTACTCATTTTCGTCGTTGGTCCACTCAAACAGGGTGGAACGATTCTGCTCTGAAAAGTCTATTTCTTGCTGGGCTCAGTGAAAGGGTTAAAGACCTGCTAATTGCTTATCCTACACCTGAGGATTTACAACAGGCTATGCAATTAGCTATACGGGTGGATAGAAGACTGCGTGCTAGGGTTAATAAGAGCAAATCCTCTGCTATGTCAGTTTCTGGTTATGATAATGTGTGTACTAACAGTGGTGAACCGATGGAGATTGGATCGGTGGCACCTCGCTCTCAAGAAAAAGACCGTCGTTTTTCGGAAGGCTTGTGTTTCTATTGCGGAAAATCTGGTCATTTGATTAAAGGCTGTGAGCTTCGTATGAAGAAAGAAAAAAAAATGGTCAGTCACGCCCGTATTGCCTGTTTAAATTCCAAGGGTATATTTTTAGCTGCTTCCACGATTGCTCAGGAAAAATTAATGGAATTTCGGGTGTTTGTTGATTGCGGGTCTACACTGAATGTAATTGATGGGGGATTCGTGGAAAAACTCAATTTAAAACCTGAACCTTTATCATCCCCCATTGCTGTGGTTTCTGTGGATGGCTCCCCTTTGAAGAATATTACTCTCAAGATCAGTGAATTTCCTCTCACTATTAATGGTGTTCACCATGAGAAATTGGATTTGGTAGTGTTGAATAACTTGCCTTCTCCAGTAATATTGGGTTTGCCCTGGTTAAAATTTCACAATCCTGTACTGGATTGGTCTACCAGTGAAATTAAATCCTGGAGCCATAAATGTTATGACAAGTGTTGTAACGGGCGTATTGCAGCTTTGGATAGGGGAGAATTGCCTGTTCCTATTCAGGATTTTTGGAGAGTTTTTTCTGAGAAAGAATCGCAGGTTTTGCCTCCCCATAGAGACTATGATTGTTCTATTGAATTTGTCCCTGGAGCGATTCTTCCTAAAAGTCGTTTATTTAACCTTACTATTCCTGAGAGGAAGGCTTTGGAGGAATACATACAGACAAGTTTGGCCGCCGGTCACATTAGGCCCTCTAAGTCTCCTGTGGCGGTTGGATTTTTTTTTGTAAAAAAAAAGGACGGCGGTTTACGTCCTTGTCTGGATTTTCGTGAGATTAACAAAATTACGGTACGCAATCCTTACCCACTGCCATTGATTCCTGATCTGTTTAACCAGTTATTGGGGGCCAAGTGGTTCTCTAAAATTGACCTTAAGGGGGCATACAATCTGTTGCGCATGAAGGAGGGTGATGAATGGAAGACTGCTTTTAACACTCCTGTGGGTCATTTTGAGAATCTGGTTATGCCTTTTGGTCCTACTAATGCTCCTGCATTTTTTCAGAATCTGATTAATGACATCCTTAGACCTTTGATCGGTAAAAATGTGGTTGTGTATTTGGATGACATTTTGATTTATTCGCCAGATCTGGAGTCTCATTGGCGGAGCGTGCGTGAGGTATTACAGTTATTAATGGACAATTCGCTTTTTGCTAAGCTGGAGAAATGTGAGTTCGCTGTACAGAGAATTAGTTTTTTGGGCTACATTATCTCCAGCAAAGGTTTTGAGATGGATCCGGTTAAGGTTCAGGCTGTGCAGGAATGGCCTAGGCCTATTGGTTTGAAATCGATACAGAGCTTTTTGGGTTTCGCCAATTACTATAGAAAATTCATAAAAAATTTTTCTAGTATTGTCAAACCTCTGACTGATCTCACCAGGAAAGGTGCTGATGCGGTTCAGTGGTCTTCTGAGGCCATTGAAGCTTTTGTGTATCTCAAGGAGAGGTTCACCTCTGCTCCCATCCTTATGCAGCCTGATGTTACTAGGCCGTTTTTGGTTGAGGTTGATGCTTCCTCTGTGGGGGTTGGCGCAGTATTGTCTCAGGATAACGAGGATGGATTACATCCCTGTGCCTTTTTTTCAAAAAAATTTTCGGAGACTGAATTGAATTACGATATTGGTAATCGGGAATTATTGGCTATTAAACTCGCATTTGAACACTGGCGCCACTTCTTGGAAGGTGCGGAATTTCCCGTTCAGGTTCTTACGGATCATAAAAATCTGATATATCTTGATGCTGCCAAGCGCCTGAATGCCCGTCAGGCTAGGTGGGCACTGTTTTTCTCGCGGTTTAATTTCTCCGTTACTTACATCCCTGGTACTAAGAATGTTAAGGCGGATGCCTTGTCTCGCAGTTTTTCTCCCATAGTCGGTGCTGAGAAAGAGGAAAACATTTTACAAGAAGGTGTTGTGATAGCTGCTTTAGACTCCGTTTTGGAAGATGAGATTCTTAAAGCTCAGGAGAATGCCCCATCTAACACTCCTCATGGGAGGTTGTTTGTGCCTGGGACCTTTAGGAGAGATTTGTTTGTTGAGTGTCACGAATCTCGGTTGGCAGGTCATCCCGGAATCTCTGAGACCAAGAGACTGGTGGGTCGCAGTTTTTGGTGGCCTGGATGGCAGAAGGAAGTCATTAAGTGGGTGCGCCAATGTACTATATGTGCTAGATCTAAGTCCTCACATACTCCTGCTGCGGGGTTACTTTGTCCTTTGGAGGTCCCCAGTGCTCCTTGGACACATTTGGCTATGGACTTTATAACTGACCTTCCCCCCTCTGAGGGTTTTACTGTCATCTGGGTGGTCGTGGACCGTTTTAGCAAGATGTGTCACTTGGTTCCCTTCGTCAAACTGCCCTGCGCTAAAACTCTCGCTAAGGCCTTTGTCAAGGAAATTGTCAGACTTCATGGCGTTCCTACTGACATTGTTTCTGATAGGGGTCCTCAGTTCGTGGCTCGTTTTTGGCGTGCCTTTTGTGACAGGTTGGGAATTCATTTGTCGTTTTCGTCCGGATATCATCCTGAATCTAATGGCCAGACAGAAAGGAAAAACCAGGATGTTGAGCAGTTCTTGCGTTGTTTTGTGGCAGACAATCAAGAGGGGTGGTCTGAGTTTCTGCCACTTGCCGAATTTGCTCTGAACAATCATACATCTTCTTCTGCTGGTTGTTCGCCTTTTTTTTGTTGTTCTGGGAGACATCCGTCGTTTGGGTCGTTCTCCAAGTTGGGATCTGCCGTGCCTGAGGAGGAGAATTTTTCCGGTGATTTGGAAAGAGTTTGGACGGATGTGCGTGGTAATCTTCAGGAGGCCAACAGAAAATCTAAAGACTACTTTGATAGGAAACGACAGGAGGTTTTGTTCGCTGTTGGTGACATGGTTTGGTTGTCCTCTAGGAATCTGCGGTTGAGGATTCCTTCTAAGAAATTGGGTCCCAAGTTTGTAGGGCCCTTTAAGGTGCTTCAGGTTGTCAACCAATCTGCTGTTAGGTTGGAGGTTCCTACCTCCTGGAGAATTAATCCGGTCTTTCATGTCTCTCTGTTAAAAAAAGCTGTTGTGTCGGATGGTGACGCCTCTGCCTCTGTTCCTCCGGTGGTGGAGGACGGGGAATATGAAATTTCTCGCATCCTTGACTCTAGACGGTATAGAGGTAGTTTGCAGTATCTTGTGGCCTGGAAAGGTTTCGGACCCGAGGATAACTCTTGGGTGAGGTCAGATGATGTTTCCGCGTCCAGACTTATCAGAGCGTTTCACAGGAGATTTCCTGATAAGCCTGGTCCTAGGGGATCCGGAGGATCCTCTTAGAAGGGGGGGTACTGTTAGAACCTTGCTGTTAGGTTTTTTTTCCTTTGCTGGTCACATGACCTTGTTGGCCTATTTAATCCTGCTCCGCCCTTCTGGCTTTGCTGGACTTCATTGTATATCTACTTTCTAGCTAGCCTGTGCTCTGTATCTAGCTCTAGTTTGCTTGGTCTACGGACCTCTATCTTCTATCTATTTTGTTTGTTCGTCTGTCTGCTACTATTTCTGTTAGGAGGTGTCCCATATTCCTCCCAGTCCTTAGTACTTGTAGGGATTCCCTCCCCACATCTATAGGTCTCCGTACAGACTAGATTAGGACTTTAGCAGGTCTGATCGCAGGATCAGGTTCCCTGTTACATCGTAGGGATTCAGCTGAGTCCTATAGTAGGGACAGATCTCCTCTCTTTCCTTAGCTTTGGTAGCAGAACATAACAGATGCGGGTAGAAGTCATGTGGTTTATGCAAATTCATGATAAATAATAACAAGTCTGTAATAAGTAATGAGGGTCAAGTATTTAATCTTAAGACTTTCATGAACTGTGCTACTGACCACTGGGTTTATATCATTTTTTGCACGATATGCGGAAAACAATATGTGGGATCTACAAGCCGCAGTGTAAGAAAAAGACTGTCGGAGCACATTTATGACATTAACAATGTCACTACCCGCAGTCTTTCGGAGGCTTCCAAACATTTTTTGAATGAACACAAGGGGGATTTAAGTAGCCTGCGAGTAAGTGCTTTGGAATTTGTTTCTGCTCCCTGGCGAGGTGGAGATAGGGTTAAATTACTCCAGATGACTGAAGCTCGATAGATTCTAAAACTAAATACCAGATACCCAGCAGGACTAAATCTAAGACATGAATTGATGTATCTATATTAAAAAAGTTGGAACAAATTGAGGAATTTATTAAATACATTTTTTATTTTTTTTATTTTTTGTGATCAATCTAGGGGACTCTATAATCAATAGTATACAAAACAAAGCATGCTAATTACGTTTTGTAATAATTTCCAGCCATTCTCATATGGTTTTAAAATAGAGATATTATTTTATTTTTTGGGGGGAAAAGTATGCCCTTGAAATCAAATGTTAGAACAATAATTTTTAGAAAATAGGTAATGATATCTTTAGAAGCTCTTATTGTTACATATATATTTAAATAGTGCATCAATTGTTTATTCAATGAATTCATATATATAAAAAACTTGGATAAAAAGTGATCAAATAATTAGTGCATTACTAAGTGACAGTTCACATTGTAATATGTTTGTAGAGGATGGATGTAGTATAGGGTTATACTAGTGTTTAGATCACTGCTAGCCTTGAATTAGTGAGCTAATATCACAGCTGATTTTGGTGGGTGTTACCCTTGGCAGCTTCCCTTGACTGTTTTCCTTGAAAAGTGCAACATTTATTCAGTACTTTATGCTATGACTAGGGGTCAAATATGATCCGAAACGCGTAAGCTTACACATGCTTTTATCTCTGTTGGAATTGTATTTTTTAACAATGGATTAAATAAAGGCTTTTTCTAATTTTTCTACATCGTGTGCTGGAAAACTATTTTTTACTTTCACTGAGGATTTTTCTCCCAGATGGGGATGGACTAATTCCGAGCACCGAGATCATGGAAAGGAGGACTGGCAGGCTGGGCCAGGTGAGCTGAAGATCTTTTTCTTACTTGCTGAATAACACAGACACTATTCAATACAGCAGGGTTGAGAGGTATTTTGTGGGACAAAATTACAGCATTTTTGAAAGACACCATTCACTTTACTGTGCAAGATATAGAAAACAAGGGCAATGAATTCTAAATAAAGTGAAATGGTGCAGAAGAAAAAAACAAACATTTTACTGCTTTCAAAAAATTCTAAACTTTGCAAACAAATTGTTTGGCTTGTGTTTCAATTTTCTAAGACCCGTTTTTAACCCCTTAATAACATCTGACGTACTAATACGCGTCTGTGCCCTGGGACTTAAGAGCCAGACCCGTATTAGTACGTCATGGCGATCGCACGCGCACACAGGCTGTGCGGGCGCGATCGCCGCCGGGTGTCAGCTGATTGTCACAGCTGACACCCGGTACTATGTGCAAGGAGCGGTCCTGCACCGCTCCCAGCACATTAACCCCCGCGATGCTGCGATCGAAGTCGATCGCGGCATTGCGGGGGCAAGGGGAGGTGATCGGCGATACTCACCTCCTCTTCCGGCTTCCAGCGCAGTCTGCAAAGGCTTCCCGGGTGTTACCATGACGACCCGATGTCGTCATGACAACATCCGGGTCACCAGAGAGTAGGAAGATTGCTTGGGCATGCGCAGTGCATCTCCAAGCAATCTTCACACTGTGCACTTCTGACATCCTTCATGGCATAGGGATGGTGCTTCATTCCTGTGCCATGCAGGCGATCAGAAAAAAAGAAGTGAAAGTCCCAGAGTGGGACAAAGTAATAAAGTGTATAAACTGTGTGAAAGTGGAAAAAAAAAAAAAATGTGCAAAAATATTATAAAAAAATAAAAAAAATAATACACCAAACATAAAAATATAATGTACCCATCAATAAATATTATTATAAAAAAAAAAAAAAAAAAACAATAAAAGTACACATATTTGGTATCGCCACGTCCGGAACAAACTGACCTATAAAACTGTCCCACTAGTTAACCCCTTCAGTGAACACGGTAAAAAAAAAAAAAAAAAAAGAAGCAAAAAACAATGCTTTATCACCATACCGCCAAACAAAAAGTGGAATAACACGCGATCAAAAAGAGGCATATAAATAAAAATGATACCGCTGAAAGCGTCATCTCGTCCCGCAAAAAGCAAGCCGCCATACAGCTCCATCAGCCGAAAAATATAAAAGTTATAGCTCTCAGAATAAAGCGATGCTAAAAAATATTTTTTTCTATAAAATAGCTTTTATTGTGTATAAGCGCCAAAACATAGAAAAATTATACAAATGTGGTACCGCTGTAAACGTACTGAACCGAAGAATAAAGCTACCTCATCAATTTTACCACACGCGGAACAGAATAAAAAAAAAAAAAAAACAATTCCTGAATTGTTGGTTTTTGTTTATTCTGCCTCCCGAAAATCGGAATAGAAAGCGATCAAAAAATGTCACGTGCCTGAAAATGGCACCAATAACAACGTCAAGTCATCCCGCAAAAAACGAACCGTCACATGACTGTCTGCCAAAATATGGAAAAATTATAGCTCTCAAAATATGGCGATGCAAAAACTAGATTTTACAAAAAATGCGTCTTTTAGTGTGTGACAGCTGTCAGTCATAAAAACCCCATATGATTCTGGCATTGCTGTAATCACACCGACCCGAAGAATAAAGTCGTCTAATCACTTATACCGCACAAGGAACGGCGTCAAAAATAAACTCTTGGGTTAGGATTGGGCTAGGGCTAGGGCTGGGTTTGGGGCTAGGGTTGTGCTGGGGCTAGGGTTGTGCTGGGGCTAGGGTTGTGCTGGGGCTAGGGTTGTGCTGGGGCTAGGGTTGTGCTAGGGCTAGGGTTGTGCTAGGGCTAGGGTTGTGCTAGGGTTAGGGCTGGGGTTGGGATTTTTTTCAAAAGTAAGAAAAAAAGATGACGATATGGCAACTAGTGTTGAGAGCAAGTGCTCGCTACTTGAGTTTGCATCGGGTGCTCTGGTATGCATTGAGTATCGTGGGTATTTGAGTGACATGCTCGAGTCTCTGCCCCATATGCTTCGCGGCCAAAAAACTTTACGGGGATTGCCTGCCATGCACGAGCGATCCCCGCATGTTTTTTTTTGGGTGTCTAATAACCGTGAAACATGCGGAGCAGGGACTCGAGCATGTCACTCGAGCACACGCTGTACATGGTGCATACCTGAGTACCCGATGCAAACTCAAGTAGCGAGCACTTGCGCTCAAGAATAATGACAACTTATTCAATATGATGACCTAATGTAAACAAATTCTGTGCCGTACCTCTGGGTTCAAAATGTTCACTATACACCTTAATAAAATCCTTGAGGGGTATAGTTTCCAAAATGGGGACACTTGTGGGGGAGCTCCACTGTTTAGGCACATCACGGGCTCTCCAAACACGACATGGTGTCCGCTAACAAATTGAATGGAAAATCGGCTCAAATTGTTAGCGGACGCCATGTTGCGTTTGGAGAGCCCCTGTGTGCCTAAACATTGGAGCTCCCCCACAAGTGACCCCATTTTGGAAACTAGACCCCCCAAGGCACCTATCTAGATGCATAGTGAGCACTTGGAACCCCCAGGTGCTTCACAAATTGATTCGTAAAAATGAAAAAGTGAAAAAAAAAACACTTTTTCATTTTTATGAATCAATTTGTGAAGCACCTGGGGTTCCAAGTGCTCACTATGAATCTAGATAGGTGCCTTGAGGGGTCTAGTTTCCAAAATGGGGTCACTTGTGGGGGAGCTCCAATGTTTGGGCACACAGGGACTCTCCAAATGCAACATGATATACGCTAACAAATTGTCGGCTCAATTTGTTAGCGGATATCATGTTGCATTTGGAGAGCCCCTGTGTGCCCAAACATTGGAGCTCCCCCACAAGTGACCCCATTTTGGAAACTAGACCCCCCAAGGCACCTATCTAGATGCATAGTGAGCACTTGGAACCCCAGGTGTTTCACAAATTGATTCACAAAAATGAAAAAGTGTTTTTATTTTCACTTTTTCATTTTTACGAATCAATTTGTGAAGCACCTGGGGGTTCCAAGTGCTCACTATGCATCTAGAAAGGTGCCTTGGGGGGTCTAGTTTCCAAAATGGGGTCACTTGTGGGGGAGCTCCAAAGTTTGGGCACAGAGGGGCTCTCCAAACGCAATGTGGTGTCCGCTAACAATTTGAGCCGATTTTCCATTCAATTTGTTAGCGGATACCATGTTGCATTTAGAGAGTCCCTGTGTGCCCAAACATTGGAGCTCCCCCACAAGTGACCCCATTTTGGAAACTAGACCCCCCAAGGCACCTATCTAGATGCATAGTGAGCACTTGGAACCCCTAGGTGCTTCACAAATTGATTCGTAAAAATGAAAAAGTGTTTTTTTTTTCACTTTTTCATTTTTACGAATCAATTTGTGAAGCACCTGTGGGTTCCAAGTGCTCACTATGCATCTAGAAAGGTGCCTTGGGGGGTCTAGTTTCCAAAATGGGGTCACTTGTGGGGGAGCTCCAAAGTTTGGGCACACAGGGGCTCTCCAAACACAACATGGCGTCCGCTAATTATTCAAGCAAATTTTACAATCAAAAAGTCAAATGGCGCTCCTTCCCTTCCGAGCCCTGCCGTGCGCCCAAACAGTGTTTTTTCCCCAAATATTGGGTATCTGCGTGCCCAGGGGAAATTGCACAACAAATTTTGGGGTCCATTTTTTCTTGTTACCCCTGTGAAAATAAAAAAAATTGGGTCTAAAGTAACATTTTTGTGAAAAAAGTTAAATGTTCATTTTTTTCTTCCACATTCAAAAAATTCCTGTGAAGCACCTGAAGGGTTAATAAAGTTCTTGAATGTGGTTTTGAGCACCTTGAGGGGTGCAGTTTTTAGAATGGTGTCACTTTTGGGTATTTTCTATCAAAAAGACCTCTCCAAGTCACTTCAAATATGATGTGGTCCCTAAAAAAATGGTTTTGTAAATTTTGTTGGAAAAATGAGAAATCGCTGGTCAACTTTTAACCCTTATAGCTCCCTAACAAAAAAAAATATTGGCTCCAAAATTGTGCTGATGTAAAGTAGACATGTGGGAAATGTTATTTATTAACTCTTTTGTGTGACATATCGCTCTGATTTCAGGGCTTAAAAATTCAAATTTTGAAAATTGCAAAATTTTCTAAATTTTCGCCAAATTTCCGTTTTTTTCACAAATAAACGCAAGTGATATCGAAGAATTTTTTCCACAATCATGAAGTACAATATGTCATGAAAAAACAATCTCAGAATCAGGGGGATCCGTTGAAGCGTTCCAGAGTAATTACCTCATAAAGTGACAGTGGTCAGAATTGTAAAAATTGGCCCGGTCATTAACGTGCAAACCACCCGCGGGGCTTAAGGGGTTAATACTTACCATTTTGGGTAACAACTGTTTGATTGCTCCATCAAATGAAAAGTCGTTACTTACCGGTAATGGGATTTTTCAGAGACCATGACAGCAGCAAGAGAGAGGGGATCCGCCCACCAAGGAGAGGAAACCTACAGGCTTAAAAGGGCGCCACCTCTCTCCCGCCTCAGTTTGGATTACAGAGCATTGAGAGGACCGCCGGGTTAATGAACACAGCAAACAATCACAAAATTGTCATACCACACGACACCTATTGAGTGTGAGATTATAATTAATAAAAGGGGAGTGCTCCCACAAACGTGAAGGGAGGGAATGTAAGGGTGGTGTCATGGTCTCCGAAAAATCCCATTACCGGTAAGTAACTTACGATTTTATCGGTCGACCATGACAGCACCACGAGAGAATTACAGAGATGAAGTAATCTATTGAAGGACCACAGCCTGGAACACTCTTCTCCTAAAGGTGAGGTCAGCCGATATACCCATATCTAACCTATATAGTGTCTATGGAATGGAGAGGGACAGGACCAGGTAGCAGCCCTACATATGTCTTCTGTCGAGACACCTGTCTTCTCAGCCCAGGAGGTCGCCACAGCCCGGGTGAAATGAGCCTTCAGCCCTTCTGGTACTTCCTCGCCGCTAGATGTATATGCTAGAGAAATGGCCTCCCTATTCCATCTAGCTATGGTGGACTTCGTGACTTAAGACCGTTTCCTAGCCCCTTGGTAGGATATAAACTACGAGTTATCTTTTCTAAAGCTTTTGGTAACTGAAAGGTACCTAACCACACATCTCCTCACTTCTAACGTATGTAGCTCCACCTCTTTCTGGTTACTAGGATTTGGACAAAAGCAGGGTAGGAGGACTTCATGAAGTCTGTGGAAACGAGTGGCTACCTTAGGGAGAGAGAATGATTTTGAGACCAGATCCTGCCTATCATCCAGAATTTTAGTAAACGGCGAGGCCAGAGACTGGGCCTGGATGTCACTAATGCTCCTGGCCGAGGTTAAAGCTATTAACAAAGTGGTCTTAAGGGAGAGGGATTTAAGGGTTGCTGACTATTGGCTCAAAGGTCGAGCTAGTCAAGGCCTTTAGAACCAAATTTAAATCCCAGGGAACCAAGCTGCTTTTAATAGATCTAGTTCTAAAAGCTGCCTTAATGAACCGACAAACCCAGTAGTTACCCGCTAGATCACAGCTATATAGGGCACCCAAGGCAGAAACCTGAACTTTAAGGGTGCTGGTGGATAACCTTAGTTCATGACCTTTTTGTCAAAACTCCAAGATGTTTCCTATTGGCGCCCCCCATCAACCACAGAACCAGAGAAAGACAAAAACTTTCTCCAAGTTCTGGCATAAATTTGGGTTGCAACAGGTTTTCTGCTGTGCATCAGGATGGTTTCTAGACCTTGGGAAAAACCTTTCCGATTTAGCAGTGTCCTTTCAAGTTCCACCCCGTCAAGTGGAGGCCAGTTGCTTGAGGATGGAATATCGGACCCTGGAGAAAGAGATACGGAATCTCTGGAAGAACCCAAGGATCGGAGATGGACATGCTCCTTAGGCATGAGAACCAGGGCCTCCTGGGCCAAATGGGTGCAATCAGCAGAACCCTGGCCTTGTCCTCCCTGATCTTTCTTATGACCATGAGAAGAAGAGCCAACCGGGGTGGGGGAGGCATACGCCAGGCTGAAATCCCAACGTATCATGAGAGCGTCCACAGCTAGGAGATTTAGGGAACACAAGATCTTTGTCTTCCGATTTAGTTTTGTGGCAAACAGATCTACCTGACAGGAGGCTATTTGGGTAAAAATTCATTGATTTAGCTCCCATTCCCCTTGCATCAGAGGATAGCAGCTTAGGAAATCTGCTCTGGTGTTTTCTTTTCCCCTTATATGGAGGGCCATCAGGGAAAGGAGGTGACTTTCTGTAATCTGGAAGAGATGATCTGTCCCTCTCATCAGCTATCTTGACCATGTACCCCCCTGGTGGTTCACATATGCTACCGCAACTAGGTTATCCAAGAGGATCTTTACATTCTGGCCCTGAAGGAAAGGTAAGAAATTATTCACCGCCTTGTCTACCGCCAGAAGTTCTTTTGCATTGGAGGAGAGACCCTTTTCGATATCTGACCAGGTCCCCTGGGCTACCATGTCTCCCAGATGGGCTCCCCACCCTCTGGGACTCGCATCTGCGGTAATTGTTCTAGTGACCATAAGTACACAAGGAACCCCTCGAGATAGGTTAGGCTCATCCTGCCACCACTATAAAGATTTTACTGACCGGGGTGATAAGGACATCTTCCCTTCCAAGTGCCCCTTAAGAGAAACTTTATTATGTAGCAGATCCCACTGTAGAACCCTGGAATGGTATTGTGCTCACAGAACCCCTGGGAAGCACGATGTCAGGGTACCCAACAGGTACAATGCACCTCAAAGGGACCTGACAGAATTTGCTATGGCTTTCTTCACCTGGCCCCTCATTTATTGTATTTTAGCTTCCGGTAGGTAGCAGTCTTGAGATTCATAATCCCCAAAAAGTGCTGAACTGTCGAGTAATCTGGATCGTGTGCTCGCGATTCAGGACGAAATCCGTGACACAGTGACGGCAGGATGAGATATTGCATGATCGCCCCAGTGTCGTCTGAGGAATCCCTGACGCTGCGCATTAAAAAGAATATTGCACAGTGACAAGATCCTGCTGAGCAACTGAGAGTTGGAATTGACAACCGACACATGCGCAGAGTAGCAAGGACTAGCCCAGCCCCTGAAACAGGCATCACTGATGACGCTTCATTCAGGGTGCGGAAAGAGGCAGCAGCAGTGACCGCAGCCTCTGCTCCCTGATCGCGTCCGTCTTCATATCCCAGGATGCACTGGGGATTTTCAAACTAAATGTTATCAAACAGGATGTTAGTAAAAAAAACAAATATACACACACACATACAAACACACCCCAGTTAGATAAATTCAGATTAACTTTTAATTAAAGTATATTAGAAAAGCAATTAGATTATTAAATTAAATAGAGATTTAGAATTAAATCAGTGTTGGTTTCAGACAACCCCTTTAAATTGTTAATTGAAATAAAAACAGTTCCCCGTTGTATTAATAAGGCAGTGATTCCAACTGTATTACCACTGGGAGACCCCCAACTCACACTCCTATTTCCCGAGTGCCTTCCATGCCAAGCTTGGTTATGGAGGCTTTGGATTACCATCCATACTGTTCAGCACAGATCATGCTTCTTACAGTGGTGGCCAAAAGTATTGGCACCCCAGCAATTCTGTCAGATAATACTCAGTTTCTACCTGAAAATGATTGCAATCACAAATTATTTGGCATTATTATCTTCATTTCATTTGCTTGCAAGGAAAAAACACAAGAGAATGAAGGAAAAATCAAATCATTGATCATTTCACACAAAACTCCAAAAATGGGCCAGACAAAAGTATTGGCACCCTCAGCCTAATACTTGGTTGCTCAACCTTTAGCCAAAATAACTGCGAACAACCGCTTCCGGTAACCATCAATGAGTTTCTCACAATGCTCTGCTGGAATTGTAGACCATTCTTCTTTGGCAAACTGCTCCAGGTCCCTGATATTTGAAGGGTGCCTTCTCCAAACTGCCATTTTGAGATCTCTCCACAGGTGTTCTATGAGATTCAGGTCTGGACTCATTGCTGGCCACCTTAGAAGTCTCCAGTGCTTTCTCTCAAACCATTTTATAGTGCTTTTGGAAGTGTGTTTTGGGTCATTGTCCTGCTGGAAGACCCATGACCTCTGAGGGAGACCCAGCTTTCTCACACTGGGCCCTACATTATGCTGCAAAATTTGTTGGTAGTCTTCAGACTTCATAATGCCATGCACACTGTCAAGCAGTCCAGTGCCAGAGGCAGCAAAGCAACTCCAAAACATCAGGGAACCTCCGCCATGTTTGACTGTAGAGACCGTGTTCTTTTCTTTGAATGCCTCTTTTTATTCCCTGTACACTCTATGTTGATGCTTTTTCCCAAAAAGCTCTACTTTTGTCTCATCTGACCAGAGAACATTCTTCCAAAACGTTTTAGGCTTTCTCAGGTAAGTTTTGGCAAACTCTAGCCTGGTTTTTTTATGTCTCGGGGTAAGAAGTGGGGTCTTCCTGGGTATCCTACCATACAGTCCCTTTTCATTCAGACGCCGACGGATAGTACGGGTTGACACTGTTGTACCCTCGGACTGCAGGGCAGCTTGAACTTGTTTGGATGTTAGTCGAGGTTCTTTATCCACCATCCGCACAATCTTGCGTTGAAATCTCTCGTCAATTTTTCTTTTCCGTCCACATCTAGGGAGGTTAGCCACAGTGCCATGGGCTTTAAACTTCTTGATGACACTGCGCACGGAAGACACAGGAACATTCAGTTCTTTGGAGATGGACTTGTAGCCTTGAGATTGCTCATGCTTCCTCACAATTTGGTTTCTCAAGTCCTCAGACAGTTCTTTGGTCTTCTTTATTTTCTCCATGCTCAATGTGGTACACACAAGGACACAGGACAGAGGTTGAGTCAACTTTAATCCATGTTAACTGGCTGCAAGTGTGATTTAGTTATTGACAACACCTGTTAGGTGACACAGGTAAGTTACAGGTGCTGTTAATTATATGAATTAGAGAAGCATCACATGATTTTTCAAACAGTGCCAATACTTTTGTCCACCCCCTTTTTTAGGTTTGGTGTGGAATTATATCCAATTTGGCTTTAGGACAATCCTTTTTGTGTTTTTTCATTGAAGACAAATTAAATGAAGATAATAATACCAAAGAATTTGTGATTGCAATCATTTTCAGGAAGAAACTGAGCATTATCTGACAGAATTGCAGGGGTGCCAATACTTTTGGCCACCACTGTATACAAGTCATTACCCTAGAAAGGATGTTCCTTAACTTATTTCCCAGGAAAATCCATTTTGGTTTTGTTTTTGTATGTTTTATTGTGAGTCCTTAAAAGTGGCGTAATACTCTGACAACGTTGTTGACATCAGTGACCTGGGAGTCAGAAATGCTTCCAGAGGCCTTCCCCATGCTGTTCCCATGTCATTTGAGCACTGTTCCCATCGATTTGGGCAATTTTTAGGCCCTCTGCAGACCGCCTGGGGGAACCGCCTGAAAAATGCTCAAGTTTCCCATAGACTTTCATTGAGCACGTTTCTCGGGTCGAGCACCCGAGTATTCCAATTTGCTCGTCCCGAGCAATGAGTACCCGAGCATTTTAGTGCTCGCTTATCACTAGATATCAGGTTCGGTGAGGTAGATCTGTGTGACATCGGCATAGAGGTCATACTGAAAGCCATGAGACTCTATGAGCTGTCCAATGCCGAAGGTGGAGATGGAGAAGAGCAGGGGTCCCAGAAATGTTCCTTAGGGGACACCGACAGATAGGAGGTGGGATGAGGAGGTGGTATGTGAGTGGGAGACACTAATGTCCTGTATGTCTATGAAGAGATCAAAAATAGGGCCAAGTCTGTGCTGTGATGCCGAGAGATGAGAGAGTCTGTAGTGGTATCCATCACAACCACATTGCCACCTTTGTCGGACGGCTTTATGGTTATGGTTTGATCCTTTTCAAGTCTGCGTAGGGAATCCATTTCACCTCTTGCAAAGTTATGTTATTCCCAATGATTAGTTTTTGTCAGTTGTATGATGTCCTCCGTAACCAAATGAAGGAAGACATCTATGGAACTTAAGTCTCCGGTAGGAGGTGGCAGTCTAGAAATTTTATTTTTAAGGTCCGTGAAGGCACCAATGTATTCGGGTTCACCTCATCAAGATGATATAGCAACCTCACGCCTTGTAAAAGGTTATTGGGTATTCCCAAGTTGTCACACTCCTTTCTATCCTCCCTAAGGAAGTGCTCTTTTCATTTCAAACGTCTGATGAATAGATGCAGGACTTTTATTATTTCAAATTTGTCAAAATCAGTGGTGTGGATAAAACTTAAACCTTTACTCAGTACGCAGATTTCATCAGTAGTGAGGGGCATTGATGATAGATTGATGACCTGTGTTATTAAATGGGATTCCGCTGGTTGGATCGGCTCCTGAGCAGGTAGTTCAGCTCTAAAAAACTCCCTCTCTGCGGGGTTCTCCTGTTATTTCCTCTCCCGTGATATCTACCCCTTCCTTTTAATTTTCCCTTTTGGGTTTTCGATTTTGTATCAGTATGTGAGACCTCTGTTTCAGAGTAGGATAAGTCTATCTCAGGAATATAATTCTGTCTGGTAAGCGCCACTGAATATTCCTTGTTTTCCCTGAATTCTTCAAGGTAATAAAGAACTTGTGTTTACACTCTTTTAGGTGGTATTGGTACCTTTCTACCTTGTTCTGTAACTGTGTTTCTTTTTTTGCGAAGTCCAGTTCTGACGAGAATTTTTTAGTTACCTTTATTTGCTCCTTAAGAGCTTCCTTTTTATGGTGCCAGTAGGGAATAATTGACACTTCCTTCCTCGTTTTTCCCAAATAGTGAAGGCTGGTGGTATCACCCTACTAGGCTAGCACATGTAGGGTATCCATGCATGTGTATCTGTATCATTTTTTGACCATAATGGTAAGCTGAGGTTCCAATCTCGTTCTTGATCTACACCATCCTTACGTAAGTAATACACACTGTACATAACGGTAAAATATCTTTGCCCAATCATTTTCTTGTTCTATACCGCAACCTCTGAGATCATCTGCCTCTTTAGAGTACCACTGTGTGTTTATAAAAATATCAGAGTATATCCCATTTGTTTACAGTGATCCGTGACCATGTGTCTTCTTGGGGGATTGAAGGAGCAATAAAAAATATGTGTCCCTTAATGTGGATCTCCATTTTCCAGCTGCAACCCATATAGCAGGGCATGCGTCTGAAGTATACCTGTTTATGCCACATGGCAACATGCCTGATGAGCAGCATACAGGAGGTTACAACCCTCTTATATGGTATCTTCGAGACTGGGAGGCAAGGACGAGGAGTGTGACACCTGGACACTGTCACCATGGGGCGGCGCCTTAGGCGTCGCTTCCGGAACCAGTGAGTTTCAGCAGCCATGTCCTGCGTTCCATAGACCGGAAGTGAGGTCTTCTGACCGGAAATGCGTCACACGCTGTGGACGAAGCCACCGCAGCGAAGTGTTGCTTTAAAATGGAAACAGTGTGGTGAGTGCCTATACTGCAGCATTGAGCAAGTTATCCCACAAACGTGTCTGTAACGATATTACTGTGGTACACGATCGGAATAAGTTCCTCCCCTGATGAATCAATGTGTTTGAGGAAATGCGTAGGGAGAATAGAGGAAAAAGGGATCAACACCTATGAATGAACTAGGGAACCAGCATAGTATATCCTCAACTTGGGTGAGATTTTTCCCTTTTTTTCCTACGGTTGGTGAATAATTACAGGTGTGCACACACTTACACCAATACCGCATTATTGTGCATACAGGGTGACAGTGGTATGTTGAGATCATAGCCCTATGTCACTGCATGTACAGTATGTACCTGCATCTATAAGAGTGTTATCCCCCCTTTACCAAAGTGGACAGGTTTATAGATGATGTCTGACTGATATATGCTAATTATTGTCATCCTACCTAAATACCTGAGAAAAGGCATAATATGCTCCACAGTTGAAGAAAAGGACTGGGGGTTCCACTAGTAACCACTTGAATGCTCACCTAGTTTGAATGAGCATTGCCATTTCTGCACTAAGGTACATATAAAAACTGTTCAATAGTATATGAGGATATGAGCATTTATTGTACAGTTTGTGGCCACCCCTAGCTGGTCACTAAATTGTTATTTGTACCTGCTGTGTGTTTGGCTGCATGTCCAGTGACAATTGGTTTTGGAATACTGGCACTATTCTAATCACCTACTGGTCACTGAGGTGACCTACCTCATCTCTGTTGATATTTGTTATTGGCGTTTTTGGATGATTTTTATTGAGTTTTTTTAATCAATTCTAATAAAAAGGTATTTTTAATTAGACCAATTGCAGCTTTTCTTGACTTAAATCTGTTTGGGCATCTACCCCTTGCTTTTTTGACTATATTTTATGCATCATAGATACAGTCATTACATTAGTAGACACATAATTACCGCCCTTGTATTTCAGTTTGCTTCATATTGTGGCAGCCGTGGATCATAAAAATGAGAACTGACATATACAACTACCTGAGTGCTATAAAATAAAGACACAAGGAGACAGAGCATTAATTTTAAACATTTTATTAAATAAAATGTTTACCCCTACCTAAAGCCAATGATCCAGAAGAAGGCAAAAAACCTGGACACGTTCAGCCAATGTGTGTCACAGGGAAAAAATTCCTTCTTGACCCCGAGAAAAGGCGATCAGTTCAAGAACCCTGGACCAAGGCCATACTACAACTAACTAACTGATATATAGAGCAATGACTCGTTTCCGGAGAGCAGATCTTCTTTGTCCTGGTAACACGCCTCACCTCTCCTTATCAGATCGGACTCTGAGCTTATAGCTTGTCTACGTTGATCTCCCCTGTAAAAATACAGAACACTACCCCCCACAAACACTACAACCCACAAACACTACACCCCACAAACACTACACCCCACAAACACTACACCCCACAAACACTACACCCCACAAACACTAGCCCTTCGGATACAGACATAGGGCAGTTATATCATATCAGGTCCCTTATACAATTAGGTTAGACAGCAGACACCTATGTAATATGATGTCATGATGTACTGATTCCAGAATTAGATCTACATAATCAGTAAATAATGACCCCATAAGACAACAAATATTATCTACAGACATATTAAATGATTAACACTAAATAATCCCGTGGCTCTTGTTAGATTCTTCAGTCTTCCTTCCTGGATCCAGATATTTTTCCTGGTAAGAAAAAAATAATATGAGACAGATCAGGCAAAGACCCATAGAAAATCAGTCATATATATATTGTACTTTATGCCCTCTTTTCTTTGCATTTTTACATTTTGATGTAGATACTTAAAAATGGTGTAATAAATTTTAATTAAAAAAAAATTGTGTAAAATGCACATATATATATATATATGTAAAATAAAGAGTAAAATAAATAAATATACAGTATGTCCCCCAATGTATGTACACCAACCTCTCTCCCATGTGGGGGAATAAGGGTAGATTTTTTTTGCTCCAAAAATCTGAAATTAAAGTGACAGAACCACCACCAGCAATCTGTGCCAGCCACAGATACCACTGGAACTGTCACTGACCAAAGTAGCTTCTGTAGTGTCTCCATCCGAGGTGCCATCTTGTTACTGACCTCTGTGATAGCCCCAGGGATGTCCCCATGTTTGCTGCATAGAACTCTCAGTGTCCAACATTCCGCTGTGTGACCTCACAAAGAACCTTCATCACCCAAGTCTAGAGATTCTGCCAGCAAGGACTGGAGAAAGCTAGAACCTTACAGCCACAATCTGTAGACTTGGAGGATCGATGTCCATGTTGGCGCTAAGTTCACTAACTTAAATCCCTGTAAAGTTTCTCATTTACCTGTATCCTCAATCCAGGAACTTCCAATCTCCTCGTCTCATCTCCTGAAATGAGAATCTGTGTCCTCGATCCTGGATCCTCTGCTCTCCTTGTCTTCATCTCTTGAAATGATTATTTGCCCCCTGAACACCCATTTATATAGACCCACAGTCATTGTAACATCATGCTGTGAGGTAACAATGGCCTCCTGGATTTGATGATGTCACATATGACCATGAATGATATCTCCATAGGTATTAATTAATATTTATAACAAGTAGTAATAATATGGCAGATCACATTGGTTAGCATCAAGGCTGGAGGAGCAGGACGAATAAGGAAAAGTTCCCAAAAGTAAAATGCATTTACTGTGACTGAAAAAAATAAATAACTTTATATTACTTCAAATTTAATTAAATGCTAGGCTCTATGACAACACTACACTGTTACCATAGGAACAAAGACCTATAGCCAATAGCAACCAGTCCAATTCCAGCTTTAGTGTATTTAAGGCCTGAAATCAAGAACATTGAGTGTTTTGTTTGCTGGTGATACATCTAGCAATGGACAAATGACAGGTAAGAGCAGGAATCATTGTCTATGAGAGAAACCATTCCCATTGTTACACATTTTCACACATTTTGTAGGTGCAGGAACTATGGACATTCCAGTTTTTGTGAAACAACAACTCCCAGCATTCACAGGATAAATATGAACAAAAGTTCAAGAATTGCTTTTTATTTTTTCCATGACATTCGCCGTGCGGTATAAGCAGGGCCGGCTCCAGGTTTTCGTGAGCCCTGGGCGAAAGAGTCTCAGTGGGCCCCTTTAAGACATACCACGATTCATGACACACAGATGCCACAGAAAAATATATATATATAATACAATGCAGAAGATTTCACTTCTTACATTACATGACCGATATCTATTGTAAATTCTACAATAGCTCAGAAACCAGCGAATCGCTGCATACAGAATACTGGCCCCCATAAAATGCTCCATACAGGATATTGGCCCCCATATAACGCTCCATACAGGATACTGTCCCCCTTATTACAATCCTACAGGATACTGGCTCCCATATAACGCTCCATACAGGATACAGTCCCCATATAACGCTCCATACAGAATACTGGCCCCCATATAACGCTCCATGCAGGATGTGCCCCCATATAATGCTCCATGCAGGCTGTGCCCCCACATAATGCTCCATGCAGGCTGTTCCAACCACATAATACCTCATGCAAGCTGTTCCCACCACATAATGCCCCATGCAGGATGTCACCCCTCTTATAATGTCCTATGCAGGATGTCACCCCGCTTATAATGCCCCATTCATTATGTCACCCCCCCTTATATTGCCCCATGCAGGATGTCACCCTCGCTTATAATGCCCCATACATTATGTCACCACCCCCATATAATGCCCTATGCAGGATGTCACTTCCCCCATATAATGCCCCATGCAGTATGTCACTCCCCCCATATAATGCCCCATGAAGGATGTTACTTCCCCCCCTTTGAATGCCCCATGCAGGATGTCACCTCTCCCCCCTCTTATAATGCCCCATGCAGGATGTCACCCCCCCCTCCCTTATAATGCCCCATGCAGGGTGTCACTCACCCACCTTATAATGCCCCATGCAGGATGTCACAGCATCCCCCCTTTTAATTCCCCATGCAGGATGTCACCCCCCCTTATACTGCCCCATGCAGGATGTCATCCCCCCTTCCTTATAATGCCCCATGCAGGATGTCACACCCCCCTCCCTTGTAATGGCCCATGCCTCCATACATTAAAAAAAAATAATCAAATACTCACCTCACTTCTTCTCACCTGCTGCCGCTGCTCTGGACTCCAGCGTCGCCGGCATCTTCCCACTCTGCGCTGTGACGGCTCAGGAAAGAGCGCGGTGAAAAGATGTCACCGCACCCTCTGACCTGAGACATCACAGTGCAGCAGCCGCGAAGAGACTGGAGCGGCCGCGGAGGAACGGGGAGAGATAAGTGATAAGCCGCAGGCTGTAGGGGCCCTGAGGCCCTGAGCAAGCGGGGGAGGAGCGGGTGCTGACACCGCTCTCCTCCTCTCACAGGTCCCATAGCGCGGCACGGTGCTAGACGGCGAGTGGGCCCCCCCCGCCTGCTCAGGGCCCCGGCACTTGCCCGTGTGCGCCAGGTGCTGACGCCAGCCCAGGGTATAAGTGATATGATGACTTTATTCTGTAGGTCAGTTCGATTACAGCGATACCAGATTAATATAAGATTTTTAATGTTTTCCTCCTTTTGCACAATTAAAACATTTATTTTAGGGTACATAATATTTTATTGAACCCTTTTTATTCAGCAGTATGCATAACATAGCGCCATACACTCGTCCTACTATTCTGGATCAACATTGGACCAATTTTTTATACGTTAGTATGACTCCAGCCGTTTCCAAACTGATAGTCCTATAAGAGATCACTTTATTGAGCTCTGTCCAGTTTGCCTTATATACCGTATTTTTTGAACCATAAGACGCACTTTTTCCCCCCAATTTATGGGGGTGCGTCTTATGGTCCAAATGTACTGTTTTGTGATGTGGAGGCGGCTGGGGTTGCGGCAGCGTCGGGGGCTGCAGCAGCTGGGGCGGCGATGGAATGGTGTTACCTAGTAAGGAGCGGCGGCAGCAGCATGTTTGTGGGCTCAGCCATGAATTCACTATGTCCACACTAGCTATCAGGAGGTGGGCGGTCTCAGGTCCAGATCGCGCGCTGCAATGATGTTACAAAGAGGCAGGGCCGGGGCAACACAGAACAGCACAGCGCGCAGTCATTACCGACCCTGCCTCTTCGTAACGTCACTGCAGCGCTTGATCAGGATGAGAGACCGCCCACCTCCTGATTTCGAGCACGGCCATAGTGAATTCATGGCTTTGCCCACAAACATTCTGCTGCCGCCGCTCATTACTGGGTAAAATCGCTCCTTCGCCACCACAGTCCCCTCCGCTGCCACAGCCCCCTCCGCTGCCACAGCCCCCTGCCGCCACAGCCCCCTGCCGCCACAGCCCCCTCCGCTGCCACAGCCACAGCCCCATCCGCTCATACAGCCACAGCCCCCTCCGCTGTCACAGCCCCAGCCCCCTGCTGCCACAGCCCCCTCCTGCCACAGCCCCTTTCAGCCCCAGCCGCCTTCCTCTGCCACAGCCCCAGCCCCCTCCTGCCACAGCCCCCTCCGCCGCCACAGCCCCCTCCACTGCCCCAGCCACCTCCGCTGCCACAGCCCCAGCCGCCTCCGCTGCCCCAGCCCCAGCTGCCTTCACTGCCCCAGCCACAGCCCCCTCCGCCGCTGCAGCCCCAGCTCCCTCCACCTCCGCTGCCACAGCCCCAGCCGCCTACGTTGCCAAAGCCGCCTACACTGCCACAGCCCCCTCTGCAGCCCTGGCTCCCTCCGCCTCCGCTGTCACAGCCCCAGCCGCCTCCGCAGCCGCAGCCGCCTTCGCTGCCGCAGCCCCAGCCACCTCCGCTGCCACAGCCCCAGCCCCCTCTGCAGCCCCAACCGCCTCCGCCCGCTGCCACAGCCCCAGCCACCTCAGCTGCCACAGCTCCCTCCGCAGCCCCAGCCGCCTCCGCTGCCACAGCCCCAGCCCCCTCCTGCCACAGCCCCCTCCGCCGCCACAGCCCCCTCCGCTGCCCCAGCCACCTCCGCTGCCACAGCCCCAGCCGCCTCCGCTGCCCCAGCCCCAGCTGCCTTCACTGCCCCAGCCACAGCCCCCTCCGCCGCTGCAGCCCCAGCTCCCTCCACCTCCGCTGCCACAGCCCCAGCCGCCTACGTTGCCAAAGCCGCCTACACTGCCACAGCCCCCTCTGCAGCCCTGGCTCCCTCCGCCTCCGCTGTCACAGCCCCAGCCGCCTCCGCAGCCCCAGCCGCCTTCGCTGCCACAGCCCCAGCCACCTCCGCTGCCACAGACCCAGCCCTCGCTGCAGCCCCAACCGCCTCCGCCCGCTGCCACAGCCCCAGCCACCTCTGCTGCCGCAGCCCCCAGCCAGTGTGACCCCGCTTCTTGCCTATCGTGGGTCCAGAATGAGAGGCAAGCATTATGACGTAGAAGTAAAATATAAAGTAAAGTGAAAAAGCACATGACATAAAACATTGTACTACTCCTGTGGTGAACTATAACTCCCAGCATGCCATAAGAGCTGAAGGACTTGCTGGAAGTTATAGTTCTCCTCAGAGCAACCACATGACAAATATGTGGTGAACTATAACTCCCAGCATGGCAAAAGAGCTGTAGGACATGCTGCGAGTTATAGTGCCCCTCAAAGTCAACCACAATACCTGTGGGATCTTAAAGAGGACATACCATACATGGCTGAATACAGCCAGTACCTGATACAAGCAACCAGTGGATCGAGCAGCATACTGGCTGTATGACTTCAGCCACATTTGTTTTTCGGCGTTTCTTCCTGCGTGTGTGTACAGTTAGACCACTCAGTCATTGACAGCAGGAGAGGAGAAGCCAAAGGACGGTATGTTTTCCTCTGCCGCAGCATTTCAGACGGAAGACTGAAACATACCATATCAGCCTTACGTCGTACATCCGGTGTCTGATACATTCCGCCTGATCCACGGGCAGCATGCATCAGCTATCGCAATCCATGGGCAGAATGCTTCAAAAGGTTTTTCTCCACTATTTTCCACCTCTAAAACCTTGGTGCGTCTTATGGTCCGGTGCGTCTTATAGTCCGAAAAATACGGAGCTTCCTGCTGACATCAACTGACCTGTATGAGAATGTTCGGACAGGTCTGGGCATGTACGTTGGAATATTTCCAATATATAATGCATTAATATTATAAGTGAATAGGCTTTGCATGTATAACTTAAAATATAAACGTGTCAGGTAAATTCGGAGTTCATGTTTGGAATCAGCGCATTCAATTTAGTGTAAATCACAATAAATCAAAATATTTTTCTCTTAGTAGCAAAATCATTGTTGACATGCACTTACTTTTCTAATGTGGTCACTAACCATTAATACAATAACCTTAGCAATCCAGATAATAGATTATCTGCTTGAAGATGGGGTGCCTAAAAGTTTAAAGAAACTCCAGAAGGAGATCAACTTGCCTCATTATCTTTTTACGGATACCTACAACTTAGGCACACATAATGGACCCAGTCAACCACGACAAAGGATGTTAATACACAATCACTTTATCACAGATATGATCATATCTGTGAACCACACACATGGTTTAATTTCTACTAAATGTTAACAACTTCTGTGACCTTGCATAGATGAGAACCCTCTGACAGTTAAAGGTTTATTCTCATCTCCAAGATCCTACCTCAATATGTATTAGGTGTAATAATAATATTAGCGAATTCCTCCAATTATAAATGTAGTATAGTTCTTCTGATTCACTATGTTGCTTACCCCATGCACAGATCATTGCAACATCTTAGGTATCCATGTGTCACGCAAGATGTGGGAAAAACTTACTGCATCACAAAGGCAAGAAGGAAAGGAAGTCCAGATTCTAGGGAAAGGGGGGAAGTGGAGACCTCCTAGGTTGATCTAGCATCACCCTGTCTTCCCTAACGTCCTTGTATTGGCTCTTCACCAATCGCCGCACATGTGCCTTGCCCTGTCTTTCCCTGGCATATGGCTAACGCTAGGGAAGGGAGGAAATGAGCACTAGTTGATCTCAATTAAACACTATAGACAACAGAAGTAGACAAACAGGGGGAAATTACTTAGCTTTAGACGAACTCCAGACAAATGCGCACACGTTCTCAAGCTCCAAACAGCAAGAAGTACTGCTCTTGCTAAAGCCTTCACAAGTTGTAATGAATACACAGCAGATATTTATACAACCAGGCAGGGTGTTAATTAGCGAGAGGAAGGTAGCTGCTGGGTCCTAGAGACAGAGTCTAAGAAAATGTCTGTAAAGCCAAACAGGAGGAGAGCGGACCCTTCCCGCGAGGGCTCACAATCTACAAAGGATAGGTGAGCATACAGTAGATGAGGGAAGAGCTGGTCATGCAGCGGTATGGTGCAAAGAAGGTTACTGCAGGTTGTAGGCTTGTCGGAAGAGGTGGGACTTCAGGTTCCTTTTGAAGGTTTCCTTGGTAGGCAAGAGTCTTTTATGATTGGAGGTGTTGGTCTGCTTCTTTCAACAAAATGTACTTTTCAGGTTATCCCCCCTGTACCCTCCCTTATCTTCCCGTCTTTTGAGGCCCACACAGTCAGATTCTACCGGCCCTTCTCCCTGCGAGTGGCGGTTGTCTATCGCCCTCCAGGTCCCCCCCGTCAATTCCTGGATCACTTTGCTGCCTGGCTTCCAAATTTTCTATCCTGCGACATCCCCACGATAATCATGGGAGACTTTAACATCCCAATTGGCGATCCTCTTTCCCCATCTGCCGCTCATCTTTTATCCCTAACCTCCTCCTTCGGCCTTTCACAGCTTGCTAATTCTCCTACACATGAGGATGGGAACACATTGGACCTGATCTTCTTCCGGCTTTGCTCAGTACATGACTTTACTAACTCTCCCCTTCCACTCTCTGACCATAATCTTCTTTCATTCTCTGTCAAGAACTGTGACTCTACTCAAGACACTCCCACCGTCCACACTTATAGAAATTTATGCGCCATTAACACCCAGAAATTTATAAAAAGGTTGCAATTATCATTGGCCCCAATCTCCTCCCTCTCATGTCCCGACTCTGCATTGAAGCATTATAACAAAATAATACTATGCGCCCTGGATGAAGCCGCACCTCCTACACAAAGAAAAATTTGGCATAGACGGCGACAACCCTGGCACACGCCTCAAACACGTCTTCTCCAGAGGTACTCCAGGTGTGCTGAACGGCTGTGGAGAAAATCAAATCTGTCCGAAGATTTCCTCCACTATAAATTTATGCTGAAAACATATAACTCTGCCCTTCACCTCTCCAAACAAACCTACTTTAACAACCTCATAATCTCACTTTCCAATAATCCTAAACGACTCTTTGACACGTTTCATTCTCTCCTTAATCAAACAACACAGGCCCCGACCACCGACCTCAGCGCTGACGATCTGGCCATTTATTTCAAAGAAAAAATTGACCATATCCGACAGGAAATTTTCTCCCAATCCCCAAATGTTATGCATGCTCTCCCCCGCCACATTGTATCTTGCTCATTTTCTGACTTCGAACCAGTCACGGAAGATGAAGTGATCAGGCTCCTTGCATCTTCTCGCCCTACCACCTGCACCTGTGACCCTATTCCCTCACATCTCCTTCAGTCCCTTGCTCCAGCTGTCACCACTCACCTAACTAAAATTTTCAACCTTTCCCTCTCATCTGTTATCTTTCCCTCTTCTTTTAAACACGCCAGCATACAACCATTACTTAAAAAACCATCCCTCGAACAGAACTGCACGGCCAACTACATACCTGTTTCCAATCTTCCCTTTATCTCTAAACTCCTGGAACGCCTTGTCCATTCCCGTCTAATCCGCTATCTCTCAGACAACTCTCTTCTTGACCCTTTACAATCTGGTTTCCGCTCTTTACATTCTACTGAAACTGCCCTCACTAAAGTCTCTGATGATCTACTAACAGCTAAATCTAATGGTCACTACTCCCTGCTGATTCTCCTGGATCTCTCTGCAGCATTCGACACTGTGGATCACCAGCTCCTCCTCACTATGCTCCGCACTATTGGCCTCAAGGACACGGTTCTCTCCTGGTTCTCCTCTTATCTCTCTGACCGCTCCTTCTCTGTGTTTTTTGCCGGCTCCTCCTCCTCCCTACTTCCTCTTACTGTCTAGGTTCCTCAAGGATCAGTCCTAGGCCCCCTTCTTTTCTCCTTATACACCGCTCCTATTGGACAAACAATCAGTAGATTCGGTTTTCAGTACCATCTCTATGCTGATGACACCCAATTATACACCTCTGCTCCGGACATCACCCCTGCATTACTACAAAAGACCAGTGATTGTCTTTCTGCCGTATCTAACATTATGTCCTCCCTCTACCTAAAACTGAATCTGTCAAAAACTGAACTACTCGTATTTCCTCCCTACACTAACCTACCTGTGCCCTATATTGCCATTTCCGTTTGTGGCTCAACCATTACTGCCCAGCAACAAGCCCACTGTCTTGGGGTCATTATTGATTCAGATCTTTCTTTCACTCCTCACATCAAATCACTCGCTCGTTCATGTCATCTACACCTCAAAAACATCTCAAGAATCAGGACTTTTCTCACCTTTGACTCAGCAAAAACTCTTACTGTCGCTCTTATTCATTCTCGTCTTGACTATTGCAACGCTCTACTAATCGGTCTCCCTCTTACTAAACTCTCCCCTCTCCAATCCGTCCTGAACGCAGCAGCCAGGATCATATTCCTCGCCAACCGCTACTCCGATGCCTCTTCCCTGTGCCAGTCATTGTATTGGTTGCCCATCCAATATAGAGTTCATTTTAAACTTATCACGCTTACCCACAAAGCGCTCCATGCTTCAGTACCCCCCTACATCTCCTCCCTTGTCTCAGTCTACCACCCTGCACGTGCCCTCCGTTCTGCAAATGACTTAAAACTAAAATCCTCCATAATCCGAACTTCCCACTCCTGTCTCCAAGATTTCTCGCGTGCTGCGCCAATTCTCTGGAATGCACTACCCAGGACAGTTCGATTAATTCCCAATACCCACAGTTTCAAGCGAACCCTAAAAACACATTTCTTTAGACTGGCGTATCACCTAAACACACTGTGTCCATCCCAGTTTTCCCCCATATTAAAATCTTCTTCAACTTCGAGTTCAAACCAACCATGCACATAATAGCCTCTGTCAGGACTGCACACATACTGGCTGGCGACCAGTCCATGTATTATTATTTATCCTATTCAGTATATCAAGGCTGCATTATACAATATATGTACTTTATACCTTTTGTGTCTCCCCCACTTCCTCATAGACTGTAAGCTCGCGAGCAGGGTCCTCACTCCTTTCGATATGAGATATGCTTATTCTGTATTGTCTGTATATGTCCCCCCTAAAAATTTGTAAAGTGCTGCGGAATATGTTGGCGCTATAAAAATAAACTATTATTATTATTATTATTATTATTATTATTGGATAGAGAGTTCCAGAGTAGCAGGGATGAATGGGATAAAGTTTGTGTGCGATTGTGGGAAGAGAAGATAAGAAGTGAGTAGAGCAGGAGATCTTGTGAGGATTGGAGGTTGCGTGCAGGTATGTACCGGGAGATTAAGTCACAGATACATGGAGGAGACAGGTTGTGGATGGCTTTATGTGCCATGGTTAGGGTTTTGAACTGGAGTCTCTGGGCAACGGGGAGCCACTGAAGGGATTGACAGAGAGGAGACGCATAGGAATAGAGGGGAGACAAGTGGATTAGTCGGGCAGCAAAGTCGGGTGAGATGAGGAGGTGGTGTGTGAGTGGGAGAGACTGATGTTTTGTCTGTCTATGAGGAGATACAAGATAGGGCCAAGTCTGTGATGCCGAGAGATGAGAGAGTCGGTAGTGGTATCCATCACAACCACATTGCCGCCTTTGTCGAACGGCTATATGGTTATGGTTTGATCCTTTTCAAGTCTGCATAGTGAATCCATTTCACCTCTTGAAAGGTTATGTTGTTCCCTATGCTTAGTTTTTGTCAGTTGTATGATGTCCTCCGTAACCAAATTAAGGAAGAAATCTATGGAACTTAAGTCTCCGGTAGGAGGTGGCATTCTAGAAATTTTATTTTTAGTGTCCGTGAAGGGATCAATGTATTCAGGTTCACCTCATCAAGATGGTATAGCAACCTCTCGCCTTGTAGAAGGTTATTGGGTATTCCCAAGTTGTCACACTCCTTTCTATCCTCCCTAAGGAAGTGCTTTTTTAATTTCAAACGTCTGATGAATAGAGGCAGGTCTATTATTATTTCAGATTCATCAAAATCAGTGGTGTGGATCAAACTTAAACGTTTACTCAGTACGCATATTTCATCAGTAGTGAGGGGCATTGATGATAGATTGATGACCTGTGTTGTTAAACGGGATTCGGCTGATTGGATCGGCTCCTGAGCAGGTAGTTCAGATCTAAAAAACTCCCTCTCTGCGGGGTTCTCCTGTTATTTCCTCTCCTCCGAAATCCACCCCTTCCTTTTAATTTCCCCTTTTGGGTTTTGGATTTTGTATCAGTATGTGAGACCTCTGTTTCAGAGGAGCATAAGTCTATCTAAGGAATATAATTCTGTCTGGTAATCGGCACCTAATATGCCTTGTTTTCCCTGAATTCTTCTAGGTAATAAAAAGCTTGTGTTTACACTCTTTTAGGTGGTATTGGTACCATTCTACCTTGTTCTGTAACTATGTTTCTTTTTTTGCGAAGTCCAGTTCTGATGAGAATTTCTTAGTTACCTCTATTTGCTACTTAAGAGCTTCATTTTTAGGGTGCCAACCACCATGTGAGGTAGGGGACAATATAGAATAGGGAGAGAGTAGGGAATAATAGACACTTTCCTTCCCAGTTTTTTCCAAATACTGCAGGTTGGTGGTATCACCCTACTAGCTTAGCACATGTAGGGTATCCATGCATGTGTATCTGTATCATTTCTTGACCCTAATGGGAAGCTAAGTGCCTAATCTCATTCTTGATCTAGACCCCCCTGACATAACTAATAAATAATGGTAAAATATCTTTGCCCAATCATTTTCTTGTTCTATACCCCATAGGAGTAATTAATATATATAACTGTGATGTACCTCTGAGACCATCTGCCTCTTTAGAGTACCAATGTGTGTTTATAAAAATATCAGGGTATATTCCATTTGTTTAGAGTGATCCGTGACCATGTGTCTTCTTGGGGGTTTGAAGGCGCAATAAAAAATATGTGTCCCTTCACGTGGATCTCCATTTTCCAGCTGCAAACCCTATAGCAGGGCATGCGTCTGAAGTACACCTGTTTATGCCGCATCACAACATGTCTGAGGAGCAGAATATACAGTCGGTACGGAAAGTATTCAGACCCCTTTAAATATTTCACCTTGTTTCATTGCAGCCATTTTATAAGTTTAAAAAGTTCATTTTTTTTCTCATTAAAGTACACTCTGTACCCCATCTTGACTGAAAAAAAACAGAAATGTAGAAATTTTTACAAATTTATTAAAAAAAGCAAAAGCTGAAATATCACATGGTCATAAGTATTCAGACCCTTTGCTCAGACACTCATATTTAAGTCACATGGTGTCCATTTCCTTGTGATCCTCCTTGAGAGGGTTCTACTCCTTGTGCGGTAGCGCTATTGATCATGTTGAGGGGCACTCACTTCACCGGGTTAACTAAAGCACACATGCAACGTTTTCCAGTAATCTAAAGTCCAGCAGTTTATTACACATCATAAACTGCTTATAACATAGTCCATCTCAGCGGCTCGCAGGAATATTACACATGTAATTGTAGCACCCTGAGGATTCGTCTGCTACAGGGGTATTGCACCTCAACCCAGAGGTGTGATATTCCACTCCCGGGTAAGGATGGAGTGTGGAACTGAGCTCAGTTAGCTGCATACACTACAAACATCCCATTTCCGAGGGACAGACCGATGGTACTCCCACTAGGAATATGTGCAGGTACGACAGTGTCTGTCCCTGGCTGGAGTGGGAGGGGGGTGGAACATCCCAGTAGTGTAGGGGCAGATAGGGGGAGCAGTCTGGGTAATGCTAGGAGCTCATTGGGTGCTGGTCACCTGAGCTCACACATAGAGGGAGTATATAAGGTGGGAACCATCTTAGATCAGGGTCAGTCTTCTGTAGAGGGTTAGTGAGTCCTGAGAGAGGTCCAGGAGCGCCTGCAGAGAGAAGAGAGAGGAGAAGAGAAGGACCCAGAGGGGGAGAAGAAGGAACCCCAAGAACCCAGAATTAAACCAGAAGGGTGAAGGGTTGGCACGCAAGGGAACCGGATCCCAAATTAGTGGAGGAGAGAAACAACCCTCAGCTAAGAACCGGAGGCTGCGCCATTTCATGTGGAGCAGCCTCTCACTAAGTCCACTAAGAAGGCACACCAGGCATAGGGTCAGGGAACCCCGGAGAGGTGCACCCACCAAGAGGCCCGAGGGAGCCGGATATAAGTGGACCCCTGGTGAGAAAGGCCAGTAGAAAGGACAGTCAGAAAGGGAGCTCAGGACCACGCTCCAGAATTGCTTGGGGGTTGGCCGAGTCCAGGACCTGGTGGACGCAGCACGGCTCGGGCGGTCACTCAAGGCCAGAGTGACCAACAGAACAGCAGTAAGTAAAAACCCTGAACTGCACAGCCCGACTCTGAGTCTTCTTACCATCCACACTGCACCACCACTACCACCATCCTCTACACCTGACCCCCTGAGGCTATACCCCTCCCGTTGGGGGTTATACTACCCGAAGCTGCACACATACCACCAGCCTCAGCGGACCCTGCTGCAGCGGCGGCCGTATTGACCGCAAATCAACGGGTGGCGTAGTCGACACAAAGAACAACTAATAACATCTGTAAAGACTGCCACACACTGAGCTTGACACCCTGGGCACGGACCGGGTCACCGCCACTCGGAGACTACAACCCCCATCTGATCCGGCTCCGGGTATCCCCCAAACAACACTGGCCCAGGGGGCGCGTCAACTTTGGCGTAGTCGGCAGGATAACGTGCCCGTAACAACCGGGTACTGCGTGCCTGAAGAAAAGTTCACCGTTACCTCAAAAAGAAGTCTCCCGCCGGTTCCGGAGGGTCCCCGCCAACGGACCCCATCACAGGTCGTTTCCCGCCGGTTGTCCGCCATTTGCAGCTTTTTCCCACCATCCATGGAGTTTCCCGCCACTGGGAGACGATTCCCGCCATTTCCAAGGATTTCCCGCCTTGGAAGAGCGGACGCCATTATGGGCGTGCCAGAGGGTGGCAAAAGGCCACCTCCCATCGTGGGCCAGGTCGAAGAATGGCGCCAAAAGCGGAAACCGCGCCCACCAACAGAGACTGTGATGCTGGAAGTGTCCATCAGCGTGAGAGAACTGCCCCTGGAACTGACAATCACTAAGTTGCCCCGGGACCACCCTCAATGTGGGCGGAGACAGAACAAAAGAACGAAGATGGGTGCAGCCTGGAGGAGTCTGGAGAGAGCGCACCCGGAGACAAGAAGTCTGGAGAGGAGTCCAGAGAAAGCGTACCCGGAGATGGAGGGAGAGACAGGCAGCACCGACCCAGTGGTCAGGAGCCTGCTGCAAGCAACAACCCCACTAGGCTTAGTGGAGATCCTAGCACAGCTCCCCCGAGACCGGGAGTGTGCACAAACCGCGCTGGAGGGCCTCGCACGGAGGATGGCCCAGGTGCAGCAAGACACGCTGACGGAGTGGAGCCGTGAGATGGCCCAGCAGACCGGAACCAGTCAGCGGAGCACGCCGCCCGAGACGAGGAGACAGACCGCCTCTGAGGATGGCGCAGGAGGAATGAAGGCAGGAGACGGCGCCGAGAAGGGAGCTGAACGGACGGAGGCAGGTAAAGGGGACGTCTCTACCCCGAGCCGAGAAACCGAGTACCTGTCCCAGCTCCCCGTCGCAGAGCCCGAAATTCCCCCTGCCGTGCCCGTCGCTGCATCGTCACCGTGCCAGACTAGGCCTTAAGCAGAAGCCGCGGCCGCGACCCCTGTGACGTCACGCGCCTCAACCCTGAGCGCAGCGAAGCAGGAAATACCATCGGCCTGGTCGCAAGGTCTAGTACCTCCGGGCGCCGCAATTCCAACAGCGCCCCCTACCTCCGCGGAGCCACCGGCCTGGTCGCAAGGCCGAGTACCCCCAGGCGCCGCCGTCTTCACGGTGCCCTTTACGTTCAGGGTACCCAAGGCCTGGTCGCAAGGCCTGGCGAACCCGGGCGCCGCTTCCACCACCGCGCCCTCAACATCTAGAGTACCGCACCTGGGTGAAGATCTATTTGCCCAGCACACTTGCCCGGATGGGCAGCCCTCTGTATGGCCCCAGGAGTACTACCAACTGGAACTCCAAAGAGCAAGGCCCCTGTGCGAGCCCCTGATTCTGGCTCCGAAGCCCGTCAGGAGAACCCCGCTCCCGCTAGAAGAAGCACAATTCGAGTGGGACCCCACCGGAGGAGACCTCATGGGGTTCACTCAAGAAACGCGGGCAGCCGCAGCAGAGCGAGTGGAGTGCTGCCGCCAGCAGTTGGCAGCCTTCGAGCAAGAGCGGAAAGAGAGGCGGATCCGTGAGCAGCGGCTGCAGGAACAGAGCGCAGGGCAGAAGAGCCGGACCAGGAGGAACCCCCGTGCAGCTCATGGTCCCCGTACCATCGGGACTGTGATTAAATTCAACCTGCAGCATGGGTGGGGCTTCATAAGAGACCATCATACCCCCGGCGACGTCTTTGTAACCCGCAGAGACGTAGAAAGCCATCTGCCGGAGGGACACAGAGGTCGTGACCTGTACGTAGGGGACGAGGTCACGTTCACCCGGCACAAGTGTGCCAAAGGACCCTACGCCCTCCATGTACATCGCTTGACGGAGGAGGAGCTGCGGTGTGAGGAGGAGCAAGAGGACCCGGACGGGTCTGAAGAAGGAGCAGGAGGACGCCGTCATTAAAGTACGGTAAAGAGACTGTAAATAGTTACCCGTCAGGGTATAAGAACTGTTACTGCTGCTAGTTAAAATATAGTCCCCGTTGGGACCAGCAAATTGAACTGAAACCTGTGTGTCCCTATTCCCACTGACCGAGGACTGAGAGCGGTCATTCCTTTCCTAATACCTGGCCGAGGACTGAGAGCGGCCATATTTCCCCTTGTACATAGTTGCGCTTTCTAAGGCGCCCCCTACCGGTTTTATAGGAAACTGTTGTTTTTCTACCAGAGACTGTCGCACTTTACCCGGTCACAAGTCGCACCGTGGCCGAAGGAACAAGAAAGTTTTATATAAAAAGTTTATGCTGATGATATATATATAATGTTTTATATGTTTATGTTGTTATAAAAAATTGTATGTTTATGGATGTTTTGTTCTCTTACAGCCCGAGGACGTGCTGTGATTTACCAGGGGGGAATGTAGCACCCTGAGGATTCGGCTGCTACAGGGGTATTGCACCTCAACCCAGAGGTGTGATATTCCACTCCCGGGTAAGGATGGAGTGTGGAACTGAGCTCAGTTAGCTGCATACACTACATACATCCCATTTCCGAGGGACAGACCGATGGTACTCCCACTAGGAATATGTGCAGGTACGACAGTGTCTGTCCCTGGCTGGAGTGGGAGGGGGGTGGAACATCCCAGTAGTGTAGGGGCAGATAGGGGGAGCAGTCTGGGTAATGCTAGGAGCTCATTGGGTGCTGGTCACCTGAGCTCACACATAGAGGGAGTATATAAGGTGGGAACCATCTTAGATCAGGGTCAGTCTTCTGTAGAGGGTTAGTGAGTCCTGAGAGAGGTCCAGGAGCGCCTGCAGAGAGAAGAGAGAGGAGAAGAGAAGGACCCAGAAGGGGAGAAGAAGGAACCCCAAGAACCCAGAATTAAACCAGAAGGGTGAAGGGTTGGCACGCAAGGGAACCGGATCCCAAATTAGTGGAGGAGAGAAACAACCCTCAGCTAAGAACCGGAGGCTGCGTCATTTCATGTGGAGCAGCCTCTCACTAAGTCCACTAAGAAGGCACACCAGGCATAGGGTCAGGGAACCCCGGAGAGGTGCACCCACCAAGAAGCCCGAGGGAGCCGGATATAAGTGGACCCCTGGTGAGAAAGGCCAGTAGAAAGGACAGTCAGAAAGGGAGCTCAGGACCACGCTCCAGAATTGCTTGGGGGTTGGCCGAGTCCAGGACCTGGTGGACGCAGCACGGCTCGGGCGGTCACTCAAGGCCAGAGTGACCAACAGAACAGCAGTAAGTAAAAACCCTGAACTGCACAGCCCGACTCTGAGTCTTCTTACCATCCACACTGCACCACCACTACCACCATCCTCTACACCTGACTCCCTGAGGCTATACCCCTCCCGTTGGGGGTTATACTACCCGAAGCTGCACACATACCACCAGCCTCAGCGGACCCTGCTGCAGCGGCGGCCGCATTGACCGCAAATCAACGGGTGGCGTAGTCGACACAAAGAACAACTAATAACATCTGTAAAGACTGCCACACACTGAGCTTGACACCCTGGGCACGGACCGGGTCACCGCCACTCGGAGACTACAACCCCCATCTGATCCGGCTCCGGGTATCCCCCAAACAACACTGGCCCAGGGGGCGCGTCATAATATCCTAGAGCCTTTTCAGTGGCAGCTCTGCCCGCTTGGCTTCAGAAACAGTCCTCAGCAAGGTAACAACATCAAGGTCCATATCAAGCACCGTCTTTTACCTTTGTCAGGTATAGCTGCTTCCATTAACTCTGTTCTGCCAAAGCTGTGGTTTAAGGCTCACCAGATGTGGCCTACAGGCCTTGTGCCTTCCAGGTCTAATGGTGTCTCAGGCACAGAGATCAGGTCTCTTGACTCACTGCGTTTCAAAACCCCCCCGAATATATATCCCTCTGTGCGCACAGGACCTGTGATGATGTCACAGTCATGTGATTAGTCTTTGTCACTAACTTCGTCAACTCACATTTCCGAGTCGTAACCTTGTCAGACCCCCCTCGCTCCCAGCGGTCAATACAGCAGTGCGACTCACTTGCCCTTGTATCTAAGGTCAGGTCCGACTCCATACTGTCTCTTACTGTATTGGGTCATTTGTATGGGCCTCTCAGACTTGAGCTAATGGAGGACTCACGACCTCTAAACCCACACCCACTATCCTCAGAACATCTTGAAAGGTCTCTAACTTCTGCTGTAGCCGTTCTATTATTTGGAAGGCCCTTTCTCTGTCTGGTCTCACAATTTATAAACGGCTGCCATCTTCTGCTGCTCAGTCGACGCTGTCTTTCCATTCACAGTCTGGCGGGATTCAACTGTTCTACCTCTCGCAGGTAGGTCACTCGGTACTCCATCAGCATTCTTACATATGCAAGATTTTCTTCCGTTCCTACAGTGGAGAATGACACCATGCTGTCTTCATCCGGTATCCAGTCCTGATGATCACGTGGACTGCTTACTTTCATCACACCAGACTTCTTTACCATCATTTGCATGGCTTGGCCATTTCTCCCAATGAGCTTTCTTACCAGAGCATGAGGCACCCAGATGACTTCTTCTCGCAGACTTTGAGCTTTTCTCATAAGCTCCAGTTGTCTAATGGCTTGTTCAGTCTTCAACCGGACAATCCTCTTCATGCAAACACATCGCCAGTGCATGTCACTTAGGACAGCCACCCTCTTCCCTGTGACTTCAGTTGTGGACAGGACCACCAGCTGTTTAGCTTCTGAGGTCAAGTACACCTTACAGGCTCCCACGGCTTTCTTAAACTCTTCATGCACTGACTCTCTGGTGCATTCTTCTCTCAAATCTTCGGGTACATCTATGAGGCACTTGTACAGTGAAGTTTCTGTCTAATCAGTGGTCTCCAAACGATCATCTGGCTCAGGTTTCAGGGACAACTGAGTTTCAGATTCTTCACACTGTATGCTTCCCCTGAGCTGACTCACAGCTATGAACTCAAGAATTCTCCTCTTGACATTTTCCATCCCATACTGATCTTCTTTTAACACTTCCTCAGCTCTCCTCAGTTCCACCTTCTCATAGTATAAACGATTAAGCGCAACTTGTTTGCCCTTTTTCTTCTCGAAGGCGGCCTCGTTCACTGATTGGTACTTTGCCAGGCGACCTTTGAGCTCGAAAACTTCTTCCTCTAGCTCAGCTACTCGCCTCTCAGCAGCCCATCTCTGAAGTTCTTCCTGCTTCAACTGCTCCTTTATCAGCAGAATTCTCTCAGCCCTCTCTGTCTCCAATGAGCCTACTCCGCACTCGACAGCCAGTCTCTCAAGCTTCTCTTGCTTCAAATGGGCTTGTAGCGTCTCCTTGAGCTCCTTGATCTCGGCTCTTACATCCACCGAATCATCCAAGCTCACATTATTCGAGGAGGTATTTGCTTCATACCTCCCTTCTTCAGTGGCAAACTCCTGACCCTGATCTGTGGCTTCTCCGATAGACTCCTCCATCTTTTTCCACTCAGCTTCCATCCTGCTGATTCTATCCTGAAGGCACGTCTCTGCCCTCTGCAGATCATCACAGAATGTCTTCAGCTCCTTCACCTGAGCTTCCAGTCCAAGGATCTTTCTACGGAGATCATCATTCTCATCATGGGTGTCCTGCTGAGTGGTCTCAATCATTTGTAGCATGTGCTCTGCATCAGCCTTATCATCCTCTAGTTTTTTCTTAACCTTGAGGAGATCCTCATAGTCCCTCTTGGTTTATAGCAGGTCCCTATTGTGTTCATCATACTCCTTCTTGGATTCACGCAGCTCCCGGTTGAACTGTTCTCGCAGGTGTTCTAGGTCTTGATCGCGTCCAGAAACTTCGTCCTTCAGCGCCCCTTTTAAGGCAGATAGCTCCCTATCCCGCTGGTGTAGACCCTCGTCCAGCCTTTGCATCTCCTGCATCAGCTGCTTCACCTGCTCTTGAAATCTCTGCACTTCCTTTCTTGTGACCTCTGCTTCCTCCGCATCCCCAGAGCCTTTCTTCACTTGGTTCAGCTCTGACTGCACCAGGGAGAAATGATTTTTCATTTCATTCAGCTCATCTTCAGACTACTCTTTCTCAAGCTTCAACTGCAAAACCTCCTCCTTGGTTTTGCGGAGGTCCTCTTTATTTTTCTGGAACATTTCCTTCCATTGGTTGAGTTCCTGTAACGGGTCTGGGAGGCGGAACCTCTGGGCTACTATACAAGGGGTCGGTCCTTGTAAGGGAGCGGGTGGCGACCAGGCAGGCAGTCACAGCAGGTGACCGGGACAGTCTCTAGAAGAACGGGTAGGAGGTCACGGCAAGTGACCGGGGCAGTCTCTGGATGAACGGGCAGATGGTCACGGCAAGTGACTGGGGCAGTCTCTGGGTGAACGGGCAGATGGTCACGGCAAATGACCGGGGCAGTCTCTGGGTGAACGGGCAGATGGTCACGGCAAGTGACCGGGGCAGTCTCTGGGTGAACGGGCAGATGGTCACGGCAAGTGACCGGGGCAGTCTCTGGGTGAACGGGCAGATGGTCACGGACAGGCGGGTGGTCACAGCACGTGACGGCAGAGCCTCCAGGTAGGCTAGCAGACAGGCAGCAGATGTGCGCTCCCAGGTGAGCGGGCAAGCTGGTCCATAGACAGACTGACAAGAGTTGGAAGGCAGACCGTCGGACCTCAGGCTAGCAGGCAGGTAGCAGAATATCAGGCAGGAATAAGACAGCAGGCTGGCAGGAATCTGGCAGGTATCTGGCAGGTAACTGGCAACGGGACCTGAGGGCTGAAGCAGAGTAGTGAACAGTGCAACAACATTGCTCGGGCACCTCCATTTTGGAGGAGGTGCCTTATATATGGTGAAGTCCTCCGGCCATTGGCCGGGGACTCCTTAGGACGGCGCGCGCGGCCCCTTTAAGAGGGAGGGAGCGCGCGCGCGCGCGCCCTAAGCACAGTGGCCGGGAAGGAGCGCGTGCTACCAGCAGAGCGGGAGGAGGACGCCGGGCTCGGAGCCGAGAGGTGAGGGGAACAGCGTCCCTGCCTAGCAGAGGGCAAGGACGCCGACGCTACAGTACCCCCCCCTTTAGGCCCCCCCTTTTTTAGGCCAGACAGAAATTTAGCAAGGATGAGAGGGGCATGGATGTTCTCCCGGGGCTCCCACGTTCTCTCTTCAGGACCAAACCCCTTCCAATCTACTAGAAAAAAGGTCTTCCCTCTTACCCTTTTGGTGGCCAGAATGTTCTCTACCTCAAATTCGTTTTCAGCGGAAACCGGAGCAGGAGGCGTGCCTGTAGACTTGGAAAAAGAGTTAAGTACCACAGGTTTGAGGAGAGATACATGGAAGGAGTTAGGGATCCGCAAGTTGGCCGGGAGTTTCAATTTATAGGCCACCGGGTTGATCTGACTGATGACCTCCAGAGGACCGATGAACCGAGGCCCTAACTTATAGGAAGGAATCTTGAGCCGGACATACTTGGACGAGAGTCAGACCTTATCCCCTGGACGGAATTGAGGAGGATCCAGACGTTTTTTGTCAGCATGTCTTTTCATACGCTCGGATGACAGAAGGAGTGCGGACCGGGTACTCTCCCATGTGGAGGAAAATTTGTTAACAAGAGATTTCGCAGCCGGATTGTCCACCGAGGTGGAGACGGGAAACGGGATCCGAGGATGCTGACCGAAGACTACAAAAAACGGGGATTTGGAGGAAGATTCGCTCTCGTGATTGTTGTACGAGAATTCGGCCCATGGCAGGAGATCCACCCAGTCAGAATGGTGGGCATTAACGAAGTGCCGGAGGTAACTGGTCAGGATCTGATTGATCCGCTCCACTTGACCATTAGACTGTGGGTGGTAAGCGGAGGAGAAGTCCAGGGTGACGTCTAGCAATTTACAAGTGGCTCTCCAGAAACGAGAAGTGAACTGTACCCCACGATCCGACACGATGTGACGGGGCAGGCCATGAAGACGGAAGATGTGGCGGATAAAGTCTTTAGCCAGCTCGGGTGCAGACGGGAGGCCTGGCAGGGGAATGAAGTGAGCCATCTTGGAAAAGCGGTCAGCGACCACCCAAATGACCGTACAACCGGCAGAGACGGGAAGATCAGTTATGAAGTCCATCGCTATATGCTGCCAGGGGGCAGCAGGTACTGGCAGAGGAAGAAGGCGACCGGCTGGCAGGTGTCTCGGAACTTTGTTGCGGGCACAGGACACACAGGCAGAAACAAAGTCTATTACATCCTTGCGCAGGTTAGGCCACCAGTAGTGCCGGGAAATAAGCTGGAGGGTCTTTTTCTGACCGGCGTGGCCAGCTAGTTTAGACGAATGACCCCAGTGTAGGATCTTCTCCCGATCAGGTACCGATACGAACGTCTTACCGGGAGGGAGACGATTTAGACTCACGGGAGCCACCTGCATTACTCTGGCGGGATCGATGATATGTTTAGGTTCTTCCTCGAGATCAGATACCAGAAAGGATCGGGACAAGGCGTCTGCTTTAATGTTCTTGTCAGCCGGGCGAAAATGTAGAACAAAATCAAAGCGAGCAAAAAACAAGGACCACCGGGCTTGGCGTGGATTAAGTCTCTGGGCATGCTGGAGATAAGCCAAGTTCTTGTGGTCAGTGTAAATTATTACCGGATGAAGAGCCCCCTCGAGTAGGTAACGCCACTCCTCCAATGCCAGCTTGATGGCCAATAACTCTCGATCTCCTATGGAATAATTGCGCTCTGAGGAGGAGAAGAGTTTAGAGAAGAAGCCGCAAGTTACCATCCTCCCGGAAGAAGATTTTTGAGTAAGTACAGCTCCGGCTCCAGAGGAGGAGGCATCAACCTCCAGAAAGAACTGCTTGTTGCCGTCCGGACGATGCAGCACCGGGGCGGAAGAGAAGGCCTGTTTTAAGGAAAGAAAGGCCTCCTCTGCTTCGGGTGGCCACTCTTTGGGATTAGTACCCTTACGGGTGAGCGCGGAAATTGGGGCAGTCCGGGAAGAGAAGTGCGGTATGAAGAGGCGGTAGTAGTTGGCGAAGCCCAGGAACCGCTGAATGGCCTTCAACCCCTCCGGTCGGGGCCATTTCTCGATGGCAGACAGTTTCTCTGGATCCATTCGTAGGCCGGTCTGAGAAATAATGTAGCCCAAAAACGGAAGCGAGGTCTGCTCAAAGAGGCACTTCTCATATTTAGCGAAGAGGTGGTTCTGCCTGAGCCTGAGCAGGACCTGACGAACGTCCCTCCGGTGAGTCTGGAGATCCGGAGAGAAGACCAAGATGTCGTCCAGGTACACCACAACGCAGGAGTAGAGAAGGTCCCGGAAGATGTCATTGACCAACTCTTGAAAGACGGCGGGAGCGTTACAGAGACCAAAGGGCATTACCAGATATTCATAGTGGCCGTCCCGGGTGTTGAATGCAGTCTTCCATTCATCCCCTTGACGGATACGGACCAGGTTGTACGCCCCACGGAGGTCCAGTTTGGTGAAGACTCTAGCCCCCCTCAGGCGATCAAATAATTCTGGAATGAGCGGAAGGGGGTACTTATTCTTCACCGTGATCTGGTTAAGGCCTCTATAGTCTATACAGGGACGGAGAGAGCCGTCCTTTTTTACGAAGAAGAAGCCTGCTCCCGCCGGGGAGGTAGATTTCCGGATGAATCCCCTGGCCAAATTCTCCTCAATATATTCGGACATCGACCGGGTCTCAGCAGCGGACAATGGGTAAATACGCCCACGGGGATGAGTAGTACCGGGTAACAGGTCGATAGGACAGTCGTATGGTCTATGAGGGGGTAATGTCTCTACCTCCTTTTTATTAAAGACATCAGCAAATGACCAATAGGGAATCGGAAGTCCAGGTAGATTAGTTGGGGTAGGAGAAGGACGGACGGGATGAACAGGAACCAAACAAGTCTTATGACAGTCCTGTCCCCAGCGAAGGACTTCTCCGGTCTGCCAGTCAAGCACGGGTGCATGTCTCTGGAGCCAAGGTAGACCTAGTAAGAGGGCGTGAGAGAGTCCAGGCAGAACATGAAAAGAGATGCTCTCAGAATGCAGCATTCCCACCTGCAGAGTTACGGATTCGGTGATGAGTTGGATGGGACGTGGTAAGAGGCCCCCATCCACAGCAGCGACAGATATTGGTACAGCCAGAGGTTTGGTGGGAATGCGGTATTTTTCTACCAGGGACTGTGAGATAAGATTCCCGACCGCTCCAGAGTCAAGTTGGGCTAGTTCGAAATAACGATTCTCCCCGCAGATAATAGAGACTGACAGTAGCAGAGATGGAGAGGATTTATTCTTGTCTAGGTTGACCTCTCTGAGCGAACCTAGGCACAGGCGTTTCCCGACCTCTCCGGGCAGGTACGGATCCGGTGCTCCTTACTGCCACAGTAGAAGCAGCTCCCTTCGGCACGGCGTAAGTCCTGACGGGTTTTGACCATCTTGGTCTGGTCGACCTGCATAGGCTCAGGAGAGTGTACCTGGGGAGAGACGGATTTCTGAAAAGTAGGAGCTAGACGTGGAAACCTCCTCTCACGGGTGACCTCTTTGGCACGCTCCTGGAACCGTAGGTCAATCCGGGTGGCAAGAGTTATTAGGTCATCGAGAGTGTTAGGAATGTCCCGACCGGCAAGTTCATCTTTAATACGGCCGGACAGACCCTCCCAGAAGACGGATACCAGAGCGTCGTTATCCCAGGCCAGCTCCGAGGCAAGGGTACGGAACCGTATGGCATATTGGCCCACGGTGAGACTTCCCTGACGGAGGCGTAGCAGAGATGATGCGGATGAGGTCTTCCGTCCGGGTTCGTCGAAGACTTTCCGGAAAGCCATGAGAAAGGCAGGCAAGTCGGACACCAGGGGGTCTCCTCTCTCCCATAGAGGATTTAGCCAGGCCAGGGCCTCCCCGGTGAGATGGGACATGATGAAGGCAATTTTGGCCCGGTCGGAGTTAAACTGGTGGGACAGGAGTTCAAAGTGCAGGGTGCACTGATTTATGAAGCCCCGAGCCTGGGCGGAGTCGCCTCCGAAGCGAGGAGGTGCAGAAAGCCGGGGTCCGGGGTAGGATACCATGGTATTGGTGGGCAGCGGAGCTGCCGGGTTGCGAGTCATGGCACTGGCGGTGGTTGCTGGTGGAGCAGTCAGAGTGTCCAGACGAGAATTGACATTCCGCAGGTGACCCAGGATGGACTCCTGTTGGGACCTCTGACGGGACAGTTCATGACAGAGGTCCGAGAGCGAGGGAGCTTGGGTGCCACCGGGTTCCATGGCCCGAGCAAACTGTAACGGGTCTGGGAGGCGGAACCTCTGGGCTACTATACAAGGGGGTGGTCCTTGTAAGGGAGCGGGTGGCGACCAGGCAGGCAGTCACAGCAGGTGACCGGGACAGTCTCTAGAAGAACGGGTAGGAGGTCACGGCAAGTGACCGGGGCAGTCTCTGGATGAACGGGCAGATGGTCACGGCAAGTGACCGGGGCAGTCTCTGGGTGAACGGGCAGATGGTCACGGCAAGTGACCGGGGCAGTCTCTGGGTGAACGGGCAGATGGTCACGGCAAGTGACTGGGGCAGTCTCTGGGTGAACGGGCAGATGGTCACGACAAGTGACCGGGGCAGTCTCTGGGTGAACGGGCAGATGGTCACGGACAGGCGGGTGGTCACAGCAAGTGACGGCAGAGCCTCCAGGTAGGCTAGCAGACAGGTAGCAGATGTGCGCTCCCAGGTGAGCGGGCAAGCTGGTCCATAGACAGACTGACAAGAGTTGGAAGGCAGACCGTCGGACCTCAGGCAATCAGGCAGGTAGTTGATGTGCGCTACCAGGTGAGCGGGCAAGCTGGTCCTTAGACAGACTGACAGGAGTAGTAAGGCAGACCGTCGGACCTCAGGCTAGCAGGCAGGTAGCAGAATATCAGGCAGGAATAAGACAGCAGGCTGGCAGGAATCTGGCAGGTATCTGGCAGGTAACTGGCAACGGGACCTGAGGGCTGAAGCAGAGTAGTGAACAGTGCAACAACATTGCTCGGGCACCTCCATTTTGGAGGAGGTGCCTTATATATGGTGAAGTCCTCCGGCCATTGGCCGGGGACTCCTTAGGACAGCGCGCGCGGCCCCTTTAAGAGGGAGGGAGCGCGCGCGCGCCCTAAGCACAGTGGCCGGGAAGGAGCGCGCGCTACCAGCAGAGCGGGAGGAGGACGCCGGGCTCGGAGCCGAGAGGTGAGGGGAACAGCGTCCCTGCCTAGCAGAGGGCAGGGACGCCGATGCTACAGTTCCTCTCTGCTTTCCTCCAGTTCTCACTGCAAGTTCCTCAAAATCTGGTTTATTTTCTGCCGCTCAGACTCCAGGCTCAGCTGGTCCTGGGACACATTCTCCATGTTTTTCCTTAGTTGCTGTACATCACTCTGATACTGCTGCCTGAAAGGCTCCAGCTCTTGGTCATGATTGGCCACCTCCTCTTTCAGCGCTCGCTTCAGGGCTGTCAGTTCCTGAACCTTCTGTCTCAGTAGATCATCATGCTTGTACTGAATCTACAGAACTGCATCCAACTCTTCCTCCTGGTCTTCTTTATTGTTGGATACTGTACCAGAGGTTGCTACTGGCAGTGTCAGCTCCTCTTCCATCCTGATCTCCTCTGCTTCTAAAGGAGAATCCACACTCGGAATAAAGGCACACAGCATTGCATTTTCTTTATTTACCCTTTCAGCAAAGACTACAGGAGCAACTTCTTTGTGGCCCTTGTACCTTCGAAGACGAAAGTGGGACTTTCTCACCTCATTTAACTCCTCCTGACTGAACTCTCTTTCTACTTTCATAGTGTCACTCCCCATGGTGTCAACCCCTTCTACTGGAGCTACCCAGTTATCAACGGTTGAATTGTCATTTTTAGGCGGTACCAACACACGACCAGTAACCAATTCTGGTTTTCTATGCCCCACCCCCTTTTGAGACTCCATCCCTTTTGGACAACTACACCTGTAGGGGGTGCTTTAAAAAAAAACAACGTCATAGTCTCAGGACCCAGTTCACAACATATCTTAGTACCTCCCTGGGCACTCTGGGATAGTGCCGGCGCCACAGGAGAACTCAAGGATTGGTCCGCTGCCGCCATTCTGTAATGTGCCAACAGCTCCTGCCGTTCCAGCACCATGTCCTGTTGCCATTTCCCAAATACCTGCTGCAATTTTAACAGGCACTTTAATCGCTCAATAGCTTCAGTCTCATTTTCTGCTCCATTCACAGCCATCTTTATCAGCTCCTGCATTTCTTTAGCACACTCTATTTTGCTGAAGAGCGTTTGCAGCCGGTCATCTAACCCTTTCTCCATTCCGTCTGGGGATACTGCTCCATTTATAGCCATCGCAGTGCGCTGTTCACACCAGACACTTCACACCGCTCTCACCAGAAAAAATTTCGTGGCCCCACCAAGCCACAGCAAACCAGGTTTGAGTGCGACGACAATTTTTAGAACCCTGCCGAGTTACAGCCAGATGCTTAAATCTTCGTGGCCCCATCAAGCCACAGTCAGATGCTTGCATCCACATTCGTCGTCCTGTGCCGTTACCCCTTGCAACCAGACTGCAGTTGCCCGCATTCTCTAACCAATTGTGAGGTAGCGCTATTGATCATGTTGAGGGGCACTCACTTCACCGGGTCAATTAAAGCACACATGCAATGTTTTCCTGTAATCTAAAGTCCAGCAGTTTATTACACATCATAAACTGCTTATAACATAGTCCATCTCAGTGGCTCGCAGGAATGTTACACACGAAATATCCTAGAGCCTTTTCAGTCGTAGCTATGCCCGTTTGGCTTCAGAAACAGTCCTAAGCAAAGTAACAACATCAATGTCCATATCAAGCACGGTCTTTTACCTTTGCTAGGTCTAGCTGCTTCCATCATCTCTGTTCTGCCAAAGCTGTGGTTTAAGGCTCACCAGATGTGGCCTACAGGCCTCATGCCTTCCAGGTCTAATGGGGTCCCAGGCACAGAGATCAGGTCTCTTGACTCACTGCGTTTCAAAACCCCCCCAAATATATATCACTCTGTGCACACAGGACCTATGATGATGTCACAGTCATGTGATCAGTCACCTGAAGGGGAGGTACGTGGTGAGCCAGAACACACCCCCTCAGACATTTTGGCAATGCAGCAAGCCGCTGCATTACATCCTTCATTGGAGTCCAGCTGTGTTTAATTAAACTGATAGGACTTAATTTGGAAAGGCACACACATCTCTATATAAGACCTCACAGCTCACAGCGCATGTGTAACATCCCTGGCGGCGTGCTGACATGGCTTACCATCTCCCACCATGCAAGACCGCCAACTTACCTACCAGTCCAGGCTGCACACTATGCTCCTCTACCTGCTGTGCGCATGTCTCTTGTCTGCTGGCTTAGTGCGGCGGCGCTGGCACTTCCTGATTCTTAACCCTCAACTGGTGAGGTGGGGTTTTTGTCACGCAACTGGTGATGTGGGGTTTCCTATAACCCAGAATTTAGAGATCTCTTATTTTTACAGAAAATTCAAAGATCACGTTTGTTTTAATCATTTTCTTATTGGCGATTGATTACACATGAGTATAACAAATTTTTGACACCCACAAATGGATGGAAGCTAATGAGACACGGATCCTCATACCAGCATTTTTCAATGAATGGAAGCCGAACAAAAATTCCCTGGGTTGTGGCAAACCCCACCTCACCAGTTGAGTGTTAAAGTTACAGTGTGCACAGTCCTAATGCGTCCCCAGCCTATTGCTGTGAGTCACTGGATACTTAAACCTCCTCCACCCAGTGGGAGGTGCCTGAGCAACACTTTCTTTTAATGTGTTCTGTGCAACTGAGTAGGCAGGTCCTGTCCTGTATCTGTGACTTCTAGTCTGTTTCCGCCACCCCGGGGGCTGAGAACCCAGGCCCGTTACCTGCATCTGTGACTTCTAGTTTTTTCCACCACTATGGGGGCTGTATGCACAGGCTTGTTCCTGTATCTCTTTCCAGTGTCAGTTCCTGTCTGAACTGTGTCCTAGCCCGTTACCTGTTTGTCTCTATGTCCGATCCTTCCCTTTTCCTGCAGTGTCTGAACCAGTACCTAACTCCTACTCATTGTCTCTGTACTTCTGTTTGTGAGTTTTGTGTCCACTCGCTACTTCATTGCAAGTACCTTGTGTGTATCTGGTTCTGCTTGTCCAGCTTCCCTGCCTTTGTATCTACCGTCTGTGTTCCAGCTATCTTCCTGTGTTTCCCAGTCTGTTCCATGGGATCAGAGCCCTGTCCTGTCTGCCCGCACCTGCGGCTCTGCTCCGCTCTGCTTGTCCTCCGCACCTGCGGCTCTGCTCTGCTCCGCTTGTCCTCTGCATCTGCGGCTCTGCTCCGCTTGTCCTCCGCACCTGCGGCACTGCTCTGCTCCGCTTGTCCTCCGCTCCTGCGGCTCTGCTCCTGTATCCCAGTCTGTACTGGTCCCTATCCAGCCTGTTTACCTACCTGTCAGTACCTGCCTGTCTGTATACCAGCCGTGCCTGCCAGTACCCGCCCGTCTGCATACCAGCCAAACCTGTCCTTTCCTGCATTCCCTGGTGTGGGTCAACAGCTGTGTGACAGAGGTCTGACTTGGAGTAGCACCTGGGCCACCTCCCTCATCCCTCCTCAGACCACGGAGTCGATTAAGCCGCCGTGTGTCCGTTGTCGGATCTGGCAAGGCACATAGTCACGCCCCTCCAGGCACTCCTCGGTTCGTGGCCCAGTGGAACCACTAACCACGCTCACGCCAAACAGTCCGGGCGTGAGCTTAACAGCATGTCAGACTAAATGAGAATCATGAGCTCAAAGGAACTGCCCAAGGAACTCAGAGACAGAATTATGACAAGGCACAGATCTGGTCAAAGTTACAAGAGAATTTCTGCATTACTCAAGGTTTCTAAAAGCACAGTGGCCTCCATAATCCTTAAATGGAAGAAGTTTGGGACCACCAGAAGTCTTCCTAGACCTGGCCGTCCAGCCAAATTGAGCAATCGTGGGAGAAGAGCCTTGGTGAGAGAGGTAAAGAAGAACTCCAAGATCACTGTGGCTGAGCTCCAGAGATGCAGTAGTGTGGTGGGAGAAAGTTCAAAGTCAATTATCACTGCAGCCCTCAACCAGTCGGGCCTTTATGACAGAGTAGCCCGACGGAAGCCTCTGCTCGGTGCAAGACATATGAAAGCCCGCATAGAGTTTGCTCAGAAACACATGAAGGACTCCCAGACTATGAGAAATAAGATTCTCTGGTCTGATGAGACAAAGATAGAACTTTTTGGTGATAATTCTAAATGATATGTATGGAGAAAACAAGGCACTGCTCATCACCTGCCCAATACAATCCCAACAGAGAAACATGGTGGTGGCAGCATCATGCTATGGGGGTGTTTTTCAGCTGCAGGGACAGAACGACTGGTTGCAATTGAAGGAAACATGAATGCGGCCAAGTACAGAGATATCCTGGATGAAAACCTCTTCCAGAGTGCTCTGGACCTCAGACTTGGCCGAAGGTTCACCATCCAACAAGACAATGACCCTAAGCATATGTAGCACCCCGAGGGCTCGGCTGCTACAGGGGTATTGCACCTCAAACCAGAGGTGTGATATTCCACTCCCGGGTAAGGATGGAGTGTGGACCAGGACTCGGTAGGCTGCATGCACCACACACACCCCATTTCCGAGGGACAGCTCAACGGTGCTCCCACAAGATAGAAGTGCAGGCACAACAGCATCTGTCCCTGGCTGGAGTGGGGGAGGGGAAAGTACACCCAGTGGTGTAGGAGCAGATAGGGGTGGGTCTCTGGGCATAGGCAGGAGCCCATTGGTTGCTAGTCACCTGAGCTTGGGTGTCAGAAGGAGGTAAATTAGGTGGGCACCATCTTAGGACAGTGGTCAGTTCAGAGAGGAGTTCAGCCAGAGAGGGCTGACAGGGAGCTGTGGCTCAGTCTGGGCCCAGCTCCAGAGGCAGGCCTGGAGTGGAGGCCAGGAACAGCAGAAAGAGAGAGGAGAAGGAATGGAAAGGAAAGTAAGAAAGGAACTGGAACAGAGGAGAAAGGAAGCAAGGAACACAGAGAAAGGCCCAGAGACACGAGGACAGAAGGAACCCCATATGCCCAGAGGAGATACAGGGTGAAGGGTTGGCAGAACAGGGTACCGGAACCCAAATTGGTGGAGGCAACAGATTCCTCAGCCAAAGACCGGAGGTTGTTACCACATCTTGGTGCGACCCCTCACTACATCCACCAGAAAGGCATACCGTATAGGGTCAGGGAAACCGGAGAAAGGTTTTGCCAACAGAAGGCCCGAGGGAGCTGGACAAAGGTGGGTCACTGGTGGGGACGGCCAGAGAAAGGAAAGGAAGGGAGCCCTGTGCCACGCTCTGGAATTGCCTGGGAGTTGGTCGAGTCCCTTGCCTGGTGGACGCAGCACGGCTTGGGCAGTCACCGCCGGTACCGAGGTGACTAGGACCAGTAAAGAACTGTGAGTAAAGCATTGAAAACTGCAACTGCACGTCTCTGTGATTCCTCGCCGCACCAGCACCATTAGCATTGGGACCCTCACACCATCACTCCCATCATCATTTACACTAGCTGCCCTGAGGTAATACTTCTCCCGTGGGGAGTTATCCCATACTCGGCTGCGCAAACAACATCAGCCTCAGCGGTCGGCAGCGCAGCGGCGGTCCCCACTGACCGCAATCCACGGGTGGCGTAGTCGGACATTTGCTATACATTAAGACTGTCACTGGTTTGACCGCCCTGGGCACGGACCGGGTCAGCACCATGGAGACTACAACCCCCAGCGATCCGGCTCCAGGTATCCCCTGCACAACACAGGCCCAGGGGGCGCGTCACATACAGCTAAAATAACAAAGAAGTGGCTTCAGAACAACTCTGTGACCATTATTGACTGGCCCAGCCAGAGCCCTGACCTAAACCCAATTGAGCATCTCTGGAGAGACCTGAAAATGGCTGTCCACCAACGTTCACCATCCAACCTGACGGAACTGGAGAGGATCTGCAAGGAAGAATGGCAGAGGATCCCCCAATCCAGGTGTGAAAAACTTGTTGCATCATTCCCAAGAAGACTCATGGCTGTACTAGCTCAAAAGGGTGCTTCTACTTAATACTGAGCAAAGGGTCTGAATACTTATGACCATGTGATATTTCAGTTTTTCTTTTTTAATAAATTTCAAAAATTTCTACATTTCTGTTTTTTTTCAGTCAAGATGAGGTGCAGAGTGTACTATAATGAGAAAAAAAAATAACTTTTTAGAATTTACCAAATGGCTGCAATGAAACAATGTGTGAAAAATTTAAAGGGCCCTGAATACTTTCTGTACTCACTGTAGGCGGTTACAACCCTTCTACCTTGTATCTCGAGTCTGGGGGGCAAGGACAAGTATTGTGAGCCCTGGACACTGTTACCATGGGGCGGCGCCTTAGGCGTCGCTTCCGGAACCAGTGAGTTCCAGCGGCCATGTCCTGCGTTTCACAGACCGGAAGTGAGATCTTCGGACTGGAAATGCGTCACACACTGTAGATGGAGCCACAACAGCGCAGTGTTGGTTTAAAATGGAGACAGTGAGGTGAGTGCCTCTACTGCAACATTGAGCACGTTATCCCACAAACGTGTCTGTAATGATATTACCGTCTACATGGTAGGAATAAGTACCTCCCCTGATGAATCAATGTGTTTGAAGAAACGCGTCGGGAGAATGGAGGAAATGAATGAACTAGGGAACCGGCATGGTATATCCTCAACTTGGGTGAGATTATTCCCTTTATTTTCCTACGGTTGGTGAATAATCACATGTGTGCACACAGTTACACCAATACCGCATTATTGTGCATACAGGGTGACAGTGGTATGTTGAGATCATAGCCCTATGTCGCAGCATGTATGTAGCTGCACCTATAAGAGTGTTATCCCCTTTGCCCAAAGTGGACAGGTTTATAGAGGATGTCTGACTGATATATGCTAATTATTATCATCCTACATAAATACCTGAGAAAAGGCATAATATGCTCCACAGTTGAAGAAAGGGACTGGGGGTTCCACTAGTAACCACTTGAATGCTCAGCTAGTTTGAATGAGAATTGCCATTTCTGCACTAAGGTACATATAAAAACTGTTCAATAGTACACACGTGGTCAAAATTATTGGTTCCCCTCGTTTAATGAAAGAAAAACCCACAATGGTCACAGAAATAACTTGAATCTGACAAAAGTAATAATAAATTAAAAATGATTAAAATGAACAAATGAAAGTCAGTCATTGCTTTTCAACCCTGCGTCCACAGAATTTTTAAAAATATTAAGCTCATGAAGTAGGCCTGAACAGAAAGATGGTACTCTTAACTTAATATTTTGTTGAACAAACTTTTAAGGCAATCACTGATATCAAACGATTCCTGTAACTGTCAATGAGACTTCTGCACCTCTCGACAGGTGTTTTGGCCCACTCCTCATGAGCAAACTGCTCCAGTAGTCTCGTGTTAGAAGGTTGCCTTTTCCAGTCGGCATGTTTCAGCTCTTTCTAAAGATGCTCAATAGGGTTTAGGTCAGAGCTCATAGAAGGCCACTTCAGAATAGTCCAATGTTTTCCTCTTAGCCATTCTTGGGTGTTTTTAGCTGTGTGTTTTGGGTCATTATTCTGTTGCACGAATCATGACCTGCGACTGAGACCAAGGTTTCTGACACTGGGCAGCACATTTCTCTCTAGAATCCCTTGGTCGACTTGAGATTTCATTGTACCCTGCACTGATTCAAGACATCCTGTGCCAGATGCAGCAAAGCAGCCCCAAACATAACAGAGCTTCCTCCATGTTTAACACTTGGGACAGTGTTCTTTTATTGTTATGCTTCAAGGGGTTGTTCACTACTATGGAAAATAGCCCAATGTATTTTTATGATGAACAGAAGCTTCTTTGTAATTACCTTCCTCTGCTGTTTCTGCCTGTGAGCAACGCTATCACTGGCCACTCACAGGCAGCATGTGACCCCCGCTGAGGTCATGTCAAGTGAGGCGTGACTCAACGCTGGGATCCCCGCGGTGGCTGCTGGGTTGTGGGCAGGGTTACCCCCGCGTCACACTCTGCATCCACCATTTGCTTTCCCACTGAATGGGGAGAGGGAGAGCACGCGGTGGATGCCGGGTGTGATGCGCGGGGTAACCCCGCCCACAACCCAGCAGCCACCATGGAACGCAGAAGAGGGACCCTCGGCTGCAGCCTGAACTTGTCAGCACCGACTGCAGCTGGGGGTGACGTGATTCCTGTGAGCGGCAAGTGATAGTGCCGCTCACAGGCAGAAACAGCAGAGGAAGGTATATACAAAGAAGCTTCTATTTATCATAATAATACATTGGACTATTTTCAATAGTAGTGGACAACCCCTTTAATTTTTCTGTCTGTGAACACAGACATCTGTCCATGGGACATTCTCACAGTAACTTTGTGGCTTGTCAACAAGTAGTTTGGCAAATTCCAGTCTGGCTTTTTTATGACTTTTTTTTCAACAATGATGTTCTCCTTGGTCGTCTCCCATGAAGTCCACTTTGGATCAAACAACGACGAATGGTGCGATCTGACACTGATGTTCCTTAAGCTTGAAGTTCACCTTTAATCTCTTTAGAAGTTATCCTAGGCTCTTTTGTTACCATTAGTATTATCCGTCTCTTTGATTTATCATCAATTTTCCTCCTGCGGCTACGTCCAGGGAGGTTGGCTACAGTCCCATGGATCTTAAATTTCTGAATAATATTTGCAACTGTAGTCACAGGCATATCAAGCTGCTTGGAGATGGTCTCATAGCCTTTACCTTTAACATGCTTGTCTATAATTTTCTTTCTAATCTCCTGAGACTACTCTTTCCTTTGCTTCCTCTGGTCCATGTTGAGTGTGCTACACACCATGTCACCAAACAGCACAGTGAGTATCTGTAACCCTATATACAGGCCCACTGGCTGATCATAAGATTGTAGACACCTGTGATGCTAATTAGTGGACACAACTTCATTTAACATGTCCCTTTTGTCACATTATTTTCAGGGGTACTATCATTTCTGTCCAAGCCTATTTCATGAGTTTATTTTTTTTTTTAATTCTGTGGAAGCACCGTTGAAAAGCAATGACTGACTTTCATTTGTTCATTTTCATAGATTTTTAATTTATTATTACTTTTGTCAGATTCAAGTTATTTCTGTGACCATTGTGGGTTTTTCTTTCATTAAACGAGGGGTACCAATAATTTTGACCACATGTGTATATAAGGATATGAGCATTTATTGTACAGTTTGTGGCCACCCCTAGCTGGTCACTAAATTGTTATTTGTACCTGCTGTGTGCTTGGCTGCATGTCCAGTGACAATTGGTTTTGGAATACTGGCACTATTCTAAGCACCTACTGGTCACTGAGGTGACCTACCTCATCTCTGTTGATATTTGTTATTGGCGTTTTTAGGTGAGTTTTATTGAGGTTTTTTAATCAATTCTAATGAAAAGATATTTTTAATTAGTCCAATTACTGCTTTTCTTGACTTAAATCTGTTTGGGCATCTACCCCTTCCTTTTTTGACTATATTTTATGCATCATAGATACAGTCATTACATTAGTAGACACATAATTACCGCCCTTGTATTTCAGTTTGCTTCATATTGTGGCGGCCGTGGATCATAAAAATGAGAACTGACATATACAACTACCTGAGTGCTATAAAATAAAGACACAAGGAGACAGAGCATTAATTTTAAACATTTTATTAAATAAAATGTTTACCCCTACCTAAAGCCAATGATCCAGAAGAAGGCAAAAAACCTGGACACGTTCAGCCAATGTGTGTCACAGGGAAAAAATTCCTTCTTGACCCCGAGAAAAGGCGATCAGTTCAAGAACCCTGGACCAAGGCCATACTACAACTAACTAACTGATATAAAGAGCAATGACTCGTTTCCGGAGAGCAGATCTTCTTTGTCCTGGTAACACGCCTCACCTCTCCTTATCAGATCGGACTCTGAGCTCATAGCTTGTCTACGTTGATCTCCCCTGTAAAAATACAGAACACTACCCCCCACAAACACTACAACCCACAAACACTACCCCCCACAAACACTACCCCCCACAAACACTACACCCCACAAACACTAGACCCCACAAACACTAGACCCCACAAACACTAGACCCCACAAACACTACACCCCACAAACACTACACCCCACAAACACTAGCCCTTCAGATACAGACATAGGGCAGTTATATCATATCAGGTCCCTTATACAATTAGGTTAGACAGCAGACACCTATGTAATATGATGTCATGATGCACTGATTCCAGAATTAGATCTATATAATCAGTATATAATGACCTCATAAGACAACAAATATTATCTACAGACATATTAAATGATTAACACTAAATAATCCCGTGGTTCTTGTTAGATTCTTCAGTCTTCCTTCCAGGATCCAGATATTCTTTCTGGTAAGAAAAAAATAATACAAGACGGATCAGGCAAAGACCCATAGAAAATCAGTCATATATATATATTGTACTTTATGCCCCCTTTTCTTTGCATTTTTAAATTTTGATGTAGATACTTAAAAATGGTGCAAGAAATGTAATTTATAAAAAATCGTGGAAACTATATATATATATTTATATATATATATCTATGTAAAATACAGTAAAATAAATTAATATGTGTCCCCCAATGTATCTACACCAACCTCTCTCCCATGTGGGGGACTAAGGGTAGATTTTTTTTTGCCTCAAAAATCCGAAATTAAAATGACAGAACCACCACCAGCAATCTGTGGCAGCCTCAGATACCACTGGAACTGTCACTGACCGAAGTAGCCCATACAGTGTCTCCATCCAAGGTCCCATCTTGTTGCTGACCTCTGTGATAGCCCCAGGGATGTCCCCATGTTTGCTGCATAGAACTCTCAGTGTCCAACATTCTGCTGTTTGACCTCACAAAGAACCTTCATCACCCAAGTCTAGAGATTCTGCCAGCAAAGACTGGAGAAAGCTAGAACCTTACAGCCACAATCTGTAGACTTGGAGGATTGATGTCCATGTTGGCGCTAAGTTCACTAACAAATCCCTGTAAAGTTTCTCATTTACCTGTATCCTCAATCCAGGAACTTCAACTCTCCTCGTCTTCATCTCCTGAAATGAGAATCTGTGTCCTCGATCCTGGATCCTCTGCTCTCCTCGTCTTCATCTCTTGAAATGAGCATTTTCCTCCTGAACACCCGTTTATATAGACCCACAGTCATTGTGACATCATGCTGTGAGGTAACAATGGCCTCCTGGATTTGATGATGTCACATATGACCATGAGTGATATCTCCACAGGTATTAATTAATATTAATAACAAGTAGTAATAATATGGCAGATCACATTGGTTAGCATCAAGGCTGGAGGAGCAGGACGAATAAGGAAAAGTTCCCAAAAAGTAAACTGTATTTACTGCGACTGAAAAAAGTAAATGACTTTATATTGCTTCAAATGTAATTAAATTCTAGGCTCTATGACAACACTACACTGTTACCATAGGAACAAAGACCTATAGCCCATAGCAACCAGTCCAATTCCAGCTTTAGTGTATTTAAGGCCTGAAATCAAGAACATTGAGTGTTTTGTTTGCTGGTGATACATCTAGCAATGGACAAATGACAGGTAAGAGCAGGAATCACTGTCTATGAGAGAAACCATTCCCATTGTTACACATTTTCACACATTTTGTAGGTGCAGGAACTATGGACATTCCAGTTTTTGTGAAACAACAACTCCCAGCATTCACAGGATAAATATGAACAAAAGTTCAAGAATTTCTTTTTATTTCTTTCATGGCATTCGCCGTGCGGTATAAGCAGGGCCGGCTCCAGGTTTTCGTGGGCACTGGGCGAAAGAGTCTCAGTCGGCCCCTTTTACACATACCACGATTCATGACACACAGATGCCACAGAAAAATATATATATATAATACAATGCAGAAGATTTCACTTCTTGCATTACATGACCGATATCTATTGTAAATTCTACAATAGCTCAGAAACCGGCGAATTGATCCATACAGAATACTGGCCCCCATAAAATGCTCCATACAGGATACTGGCCCCCATATAACGCTCCATATAGGATACTGGCCCCATTATAACGCTCCATATAGGATACTGGCCCCATATAACGCTCCATACAGAATACTGGCCCCCATATAACGCTCCATGCAGGCTGTGCCCCAACATAATGCTCCATGCAGGCTGTTTCCCCCACATAATGCCTTATGCAGGCTGATCCCCCCATATAATGCCCCATGCACGATGTCACCCCCCCTTATAATGCCCCATGCATTATGTCACTCCCCCTTATAATGCCCCATGCAGAATGTCACCCCCCTTATAATGCCCCATGCATTATGTCACCCCCTTATAATGTCCCATGCAGGATGTCACGCACGCTTATAATGCCCCATGCATAATGTCACCACCCCTTATAATGCCCCATGCATTATGTCACTCCCCCTTATAATGCCCCATGCAGAATGTCACCCCCCTTATAATGCCCCATGCAGAATGTCACCCCCCTTATAATGCCCCATGTATTATGTCACCCCCTTATAATGTCCCATGCAGGATGTCACGCACGCTTATAATGCCCCATGCATAATGTCACCACCCCTTATAATGCCCCATGCAGGATGTCACTTTCCCCCCATATAACGCCCCATGCAGGATGTCACCTCTCTCCCCCCTCCCTTATAATTCCCCATGCCTCCATACATTAAAAAAAAATCAAATAAAATACTCACCTAACTACTCACCTGCTGCCGATTCTCTGGACTCCAGCATCGCCGGCGTCTTCCCACTCTGCGCTGTGACGGCTCGGGAGAGAGCGCGGTGGAAAGACGTCACCGCACCCTCTGACCTGAGACGTCACAGTGCTGCAGCTGCGGAAGACATCGGACCTGCTGCGGAAGCCCAGGGAGAGGTAAGTATTGTGCCGCCGGCTGACGGGGCCCTGAACAAGCAGGGGGAGCGGGAGCTGACACCACCCTCCTCCGCTCACGGGTCCCATAGCGCAGCGGGTGAGTGAGCCTGCTCAGGGCCCCGGCACTTGCCCGCGTGCTCCGGGTGCTGGCGCCGGCCCTGGGTATAAGTGATACGATGGCTTTATTCTGTAGGTCAGTACGATTACAGCGATACCAGATTAATATAAGATTTTTAATGTTTTCCTGCTTTTGCACACAAAACATTTTTTTGGGGTGCATAATATTTTATTGAACCCTTTTTATTCAGCAGTATGTATAACATACCACCATACACTCGTCCTAATTTTTCAGCATCGGACCAATTTTTTATACGCTAGTATGACTCCAGCCTTAAGTTTCCAAACTGATAGCTCTATAACAGATCACTTTATTGAGCTCTGTCCAGTTTGCCTTATATACTCCGTGCTGACATAACCGATAGACCTGTATGAGCGTGTTCGGAGAGGTCTGGGCATGTACGTTGGAATATTTCCAATATATAATGCATTAATATTATAAGTGAATAGGTTTTGCATGTATAACTTAAAATCTAAATGTGTCAGGAAAATTCGGAGTTCATGTTTGGAATCAGCGCATTCAATTTAGTGTAAATCACAATAAATCAAATGTTTTTCTCTCAGTAGCAAAATCATTGATGGCATGTACTTACTTTTCTAATGTGGCCACTAACCATTAATACAGTAACCTTAGTAATCCAGATAATAGATTATCTGCTTGAAGATGGGGTGTAGAAACTCCAGAAGGAGATTAACTTGCCTTATCATCTTTTTACAAATACCTACAACTTAGGCACACATATTAGACCCAGTCAACTATGACAAGGATGCTAATACACAATCACTTTATCCCAGATATGATCCTACCTGTGAACCACACACATGGTTTAATTTCTACTAAATATTAATAACTTCTGTGACCTTGCATAGATGAGAACCCTCTGACAGTTAAAGGTTTATTCTCATCTCCAAGATCCTACCTCAATATGTATTAGTTGTAATAATAATATTAGCAAATTCCTCCAATTCTAAATGTAGTATAGTTCTTCTGATTCACTATGTTGCTTACCCCATGTACAGATCATGGCAACATCTTAGGTATCCATGTGTCACGCAAGATGTGGGAAAGACATAGTGATTCACCCCCTGGGCCGCGTGGGGAACCCGGAACCGGGCCTTTGGTGGGATGCTGGGGGTTCTAGTCACCGTGGCGATGACCCGGTCCCGTGGCTCAGGGTGGTCAAACCAGTGGCAGTCTATTGATATGGTTTTCATTATTTTCAAATGTCCGACTACGCCACCCGTGGTTTGCGGTCAGGATGAACCGCCGCTGCAGGGCAGACCGCTGGGCCTGATGTTTGTGAGCAGCACAGGGATGGTATAACTCCCAACGGGAAGAGTGTAGCCCCAGGGCAGTGTAGGTGAATTATGGGGGTGATGGTGCGCGGGAATAATAACTCAGAGTCTCTGTAATGCAGTCCAGGATCTTTACTCACAGTTCGTTACTCCACGTTACTCCGGCCAGCTGTAACTTCCCGCGTCGCACCATGTTCACCAGGTGAGGGGGCTCGGACAACTCTCAGATAATTTTGGAGCGCTTCGCAGTACCCCCTTCTCGTGTCCTTCCTCTGGCCTGTCATACCCCACCAGTGACCACGCTTCTGTCCGGCTGCCTCAGGCCTTCTCTGGGTAAACTTCGGCGCCAGTTTCCCTGACCCTCTGTGGTGCCTTCCTAGCGGGTGTAGCGAGGGGTTGCACCATATAAAATGTCACAGCCTCCGGTTTCAAGTTGAGGGTAGTTCCCCGCCTCCGCTAGTTTCGGGGACCCGTCTCCCCCTTGGCCTGACCCCACTGCTCAGGTAGATGCGGGCGTATGGTGGCTATCAGCCGGTCCACACCCCTGGGGTCCCTTCTCTCCTCTGTGTTCCTGGAACCTCCTCCGCTCTTCTTCATTCTTCTCCCCAACTCTCTCTCTCTTTCTTCAGTGCTGACTGGGCCTTACAGGCTAGACCCGTGACGCGCCCCTGGGCCTGAGTCGCGCTGCGTTGCGCACGCGGGAGCCTACCCGGAGCCGGATCAGATGGGGGTAGTAGTCTCGTGGCGATGACCCGGTCCGTGCCCAGGGAGTCAGACTAAGTGGCAGTCTATTAGCAGTAGATGGTGGATGACTACGCCACCCGTTGAATGCAGCTATGGAGCTGCCGCTGCAGGGCAGACCGCTGAGGCCGGTGGAAGGATGGTGCAGCGTGGATGGTATAACCCCCAACGGGAGGGGTATGGCCTCAGGGCAGCCGACGTGGATGATGGGGGTAGCAGGAACCACTCAGAGACGATGCGGTGTAGTTCAGGGTCTTTACTGGTGACAAAGATAGACCCTCCCGGAGTACTTGCTAGCAATCGGGGCCTGGTCAGTCCTTGAGCAGATGGGATCTCCCCTGACCAGGCGGAGTTGTAGGCCTTCCCAACTAACTGTACTCTTCTGGCTACCTTGCTAGAGGCGGGTAAAAGTAGCCCACGTCCCTGAGTGTACCGTGTGGTGCTCACCCGTATGGCCGGTGACTCGGGGCCTTCTAATGGCTTCCGCTCCACGATGGCGGTGCTGGTCCCACGCGTGTGACCGTGCCTTCGGGTTTCTGGGCCAGAGGACCTGCAATCCCCTGCCGGTCGGTTTCTGCTGCTGGGTAGAGATTAGTCCCCACAGCCTCGGACTCCGGGTCCGGTAAGAAATCTTCTCAGTCAGGGCGAGCTCTGCAGCTGCCAGCCCCTGACTCCTTGTAACACTGCTCCCACAGAGCTCCTGATGTTCTGTTCCTATATTTGCTTCTTTTCTCTGTCTCTACTTCTTCTCTACTCACTAACCCTGCCTCAGCCCTAGGTTTATATAGGGGAAGTTCTTCCCCTCCCAGGACTGGGCAAGAGGTGTGGCATGCATAGGATTCCTGACCAAGAGACCTCCCACCTGCTCTCAGACGTAATATCTCTATCACTGTGGCAACCAGACCCCTGGGGTGTCACACCCGCGTCTGGAGCAGAGCTCAACAGAGACCTGATCTGTCACATCTTCCCTCTGACTGAACCGACTTCTCTTTGAACTAAGATGGTGCCCACCTTTTATACCTCCCTCTAGGTGCATCCAGGAACTGCTTCCTCCCTACTCTTGCACTACCGGGTTCCCCTTTTACTAGGTATTCCCTCCCCCCACTCCAGCCAGGGACAGGGACTGTCGTGCTCTACTTGGAGCATATCGGTCGCCCTGCCCCCCGGACATGTGGTGTAATGCATGCAGGTGTCGGGGTCCTGGTCCACACTCCATCCTTACCTGAAAGTGAGACATCGCACGTCTGGGAGAGATGCAATACCTATATAGCAACTGAACCCCCAGGGTGCTACAATAGTGCATCACAAAGGGAAGAGGGAAAGGAAGCCCAAACTCTAGCGAAAGGGGGGAAGTGGAGACCTCTTAGGTTGATCTAGCATCACCCTGTCTTCCCTTGTATTGGCTCTTCACCAGTCGCTGCACATGTGCATTGTCCTGTCTTTCCCTGGCATATGGCTAAGGCTAGGGAAGGGAGGAAATGAGCACTAGTTGATCTCAATTAAACACTATAGACAACATAGGTAGACAAACTGGGGGAAATTGCTTAGCTTTAGACGAACTCCAGACAAATGCGCACCCATTCTCAAGCTCTAGAGAGCATCAAGTACTGCTCATGCTAAGCCTTCACAAGTAGTAATGAATACATAGCCGGTATTTATACACCCAGGCAGGGTGTTAAATAGCCAGAGGAAGGTAGCCGCTGGGTCCTAGAGACAGTGTCTAAGAAAATGTCTGTAAAGGCAAACGTAGAGATATCCTGCAACCAACTGCAGGGTGACTGTCTGTCACTTCTGACACACCCGTGACACCATGGTTACAAAAACTAAAAAACTTACTAATTGTCACTTTATGATAAGCCATAACCATGGATATCTAAGCTGCTGCAATGCCCTGCCATGGGGTAGGTGACATAGCAAATCAGAAGAACTATACTACATTTCTAATTGGAGGTATTTGCTAATATTATTATTATACCTACTATATTTTGGGAGAGGATCTTGGAGATAGGAATACCGATTTAAATCTAAGTGGGAAGCAGATATTGGTCCAATTTCTGAAGAACCGTAGATGGAGTTGTTGGAGCTCATTCCCAGGTTGTCCCCATGTAAATTACAGAGGCTTTCACAGATCTTTTTTATTCATAGGGTTTATAGAACACCCAGCTTCCTCCATAAAATTGGGGTTCACTCAAGTGCAGAATGAGAATGAGTGAAGAATGAGGTGTGGAGTGGAGAATGCACAATTGATGCATATGTTCTGGGAATACACTCAGGCCCATTTTGGAAAGATGCTCTGTCCCTAAAACAAAAGCATATTTGGAATCCGATTTTAGGCGCATCTCAGGATATGTGTATCGGGGGGTATCTAAGGGATTGGGTTGACTTGGAATCTCCGATTTCTATAGGTATATCACATATTTTATATCAGGCACAAAAACATTGGTTAGATGTCCAACCACCAGCAATTGGGGAATAAAATGGACAATATGTGGTTGTAAATAGGAGTCTATAGAAAGAGAAATGCAATTAAGAAATTTGAAAGCATTCGGCAACCATTGTTGGATGTTCTAGGATTACCCACCCGAGTCTTGTTGAGAGACAGAATGCTTCAGTTACTTGTCCTTTTTAGTTTTATTTGATTGCTCTAGATTCTGTGTACTAAAATTAAATCAAGTAATCTTGAGTAGAGATGAGTGTACCTGAACTTAAAAGTTCGGCATTTATACCGGACAGTTAGTCCAATGCTAAACGCCGAACATGGACTTTCTCTAGAAGTCTGTTGCAATGTTCGGAGTCACGGGGGAAGTCCGCTGTAGAGAGAGTTTTTTTTCTTACTCAGACCCAAAGTTCGGGTCTCCATTGTTTTTCATTGGGGTTCGGGTCCTGGTTCAAGTTTGGGTACAGTTCTGGTACCCGAACCGAAGTTTGGAATACAGTTTGGGTCGGGTACCAAGATCCAAATTTCAACAGGTCCGCTCATCCCTTATCCTGAGCTATGGATGTTTATAGCCTGATTCTCTGTGACCCATTCACTTTAGCAGGATTATATGTATCTAAAAATAAATATTATTTATTTTATGTGTAAAAGGGTTCATCATGGTTATTTCTCTCTCTGGTGTGTTGTGAGGCTGGATGTAAGGTTATAATAAAAAAAAGAATAAGTAAAAATGAAAATGTTGTAACTTATAAGATATTCATTGTAATTCTTTATAGTAATTTCACTAATGAATATTCTGTAATTCCAACTACATTCAAGTATGTTAAGAATACTTAACTGCCCTTTTGTTTTGATACAAAATTATCTAATTAAAAAACAAAACATTACTGATTGATTGCATTCCAGTTTCTTTGCTTCTTGTGGGCATTACTGTTGAGGCTGCACTTGAAAAGCATGTTATTCAATGCACTCTTTTTATTGTTGTCAAAAACATATAAAAAGCAGAAAGTTAAAAAATATTGATTTGGCAAGAAAAACTAAAGGGTTATTTTTCATTAGACTTGTGAAACAATTGTTATAAAATTTTCATTTTTACAACTTATTTATGAAAGCTAACAATACCAATCTTGTTGCCAAGTGTAGCTTTCTTTTTTTCCAACAAATGAAAGCCCAAGTTCTGATTTAAAGAAGTCGTTTCACCATTTTTTAGATGCTAAACTGGCTATATCATGATAAAGTGGCTGAAAATCGGAATAAAACATATTTTTTTATTCCTCATCTCCTTTGCACAGCTGTTAGTGTCACGCTGTCTCCGTATACTGGAGGTAGGGGGCCTAAGCTGACCCTAAGCTGGGGCCCTGACTAATCCCTCAACCTGGAGGTACTGTTAAAGGTACAGAGGTCCAGGCCACCAGCGTAACCCCTACCTCCTGAAGATCCCTGCACCACAGTAATCTAGTCCTGAGAAGGACCCCGATCACAACCAAAGGGAACAAGACATAATATGCCCAAACACAATACTTAGACGAACGAGACAGTACAAGGGACAAACCAAAACCACCTTGCATACAAACAACTACTCAACTACAACAGAGGGAAAACCAACGGGAAAGGAGATAAATGATAAAGCGAGGAAAGGGAAAAACACTTCCAAATACACTTATCTCAGCAACTCCAAACACCACGATCCGCTCTGTCAGTCTGAATGAAATGCTTTCACCGACACCTCCCAAACAGACCAGCAGGTATATGAAGGAGTCTCACTACAGAAGTATTGATTGCAGCTGGGCGAGGCTGGACCTCATCTAGCCCAGAGAGAGAGAGAATTAACTCCCTCACTGCCGAGAGACACAAAGCACCAACAAGTCAGCTGCGAGAAGTCAGGCTGTGTACTCGTGACGATCTTCGTGGCAACACACCCGTGACAGTACCCCCCCTTCTACGAGGGGCCTCCGGACCCTCAGGGCCAGGTTTATCCGGGTGAGTCGTGTGGAAGGCCCGAACTAATCGGTCTGCGTTAATATCCGACGCAGGAACCCACATCCTCTCCTCAGGACCATACCCCTTCCAATGAACCAGGTACTGAAGGGACCGGCGATTAAAGCGTGAATCAATGACCCTCGATACCTGGAACTCCAAGTTACCATTGACAACCACTGGAGGGGGAGGTAAAGGTGACGGTACCACCGGCGCCACATACCTCTTAAGCAATGATCTGTGAAACACGTTGTGAATTTTAAACGTAGGGGGAAGATCAAGACGGAATGCCACCGGATTAATAATAGAACTGATTCTGTACGGCCCGATGAACCTGGGACCCAATTTCCAGGAGGGAACCTTAAGTTTAATATTCCTGGTAGACAACCATACCAGATCGTTCACACTTAGGTCCGGACCAGACACTCTCCTCCTATCAGCCATACGTTTGTATCGGTTCCCCATAGTATTCAGATTCTTCAGCACCCCTCTCCATACTGAAGCGAGTGATGAGGAAAATCGTTCCTCCTCAGGAACCCCCGAAGAGCCCCCCCTACTGAAAGTACAAAACTGGGGGTGAAAACCATATGCCCCAAAAAACGGGGACTTACCAGTGGACTCGCTCCGCCTATTATTAAGAGCAAACTCTGCCAGAGGTAAGAAAGAAGCCCAGTCCTCCTGGTTCTCTGACACAAAACACCGGAGATATGTCTCCAAGCTCTGGTTCATACGTTCCGTCTGACCATTGGTCTGAGGGTGAAAAGCCGATGAGAATGACAAATGCATCCCCCGCCGTGCACAAAACGCCTTCCAGAACTTGGACACAAACTGAGACCCCCGATCAGACACCACCTCGGAGGGTACCCCGTGAAGCCTCACAATCTCCCCAATGAACACTTGCGCAAGAGTTTTAGCATTAGGGAGAGCCGGAAGAGCGATAAAATGTGCCATCTTGCTGAACCTGTCCACTACAACGAGTATGACCGTTTTACCCGAAGACGGAGGGAGGTCCGTAATAAAGTCCATAGACAGATGAGTCCAAGGACGCTCCGGGATCTTCAAAGGTAAGAGGGCCCCAGACGGACGGGTATGTGAGGTCTTAGAGCGCGCACAAACCCCACAGGACGCGACAAAAGTTACCACCTCCTTATGTAAGTTAGGCCACCAAAACCGACGCGAGAGGAGATCCACAGTTGCTTTACTCCCCGGGTGTCCTGCAAAAACAGAGTTATGGTGTGCCTCGATCACCTTTTGTCGCAACTGATCTGGAACAAACAGTCTCCCTGGAGGTCCAACAGGGGCGTCCCCCTGAGCCTCCAATACCTCCTCCTCCAGCTCAGAGCATACTGCCGAAACCACCACCCCCTCCTGAAGGATAGGAATCGGGTCGTCCGTATTCCCGGCCCCCGGGAAACTACGAGATAAGGCATCCGCCTTTACATTTTTTGACCCAGGACGATATGTAACGACAAAATTAAACCTGGTAAAAAACAATGACCACCTAGCTTGTCTGGGATTCAGACGTTTCGCGGACTCCAGATATAGCAGGTTCTTGTGATCGGTGATGACGGTGACCGGATGAACTGCCCCCTCCAAAAAATGGCGCCACTCCTCAAAAGCTAACTTAATGGCCAAGAGTTCCCTATTGCCGACATCGTAATTCCTCTCAGCGGACGACAATTTTTTAGAGAAAAAGGCACACGGATGCCACTTACCAGGGGACGAACCCTGTGACAATACTGCTCCCACCCCTACCTCGGAAGCGTCTACCTCTATAATGAATGGCTGAGACGCATCAGGTTGAATGAGTATGGGCGCCGAGGCAAAACATTTTTTCAAAGAGGAGAATGCTTGACAAGCCTTGTCAGACCACCTAGAAAAATCCGTCCCCTTTTTAGTCATGTCTGTGAGAGGCTTAACCATGGACGAGAAATTACGAATGAACTTCCGGTAATAATTAGCAAACCCCAGGAAACGTTGTAGTGCCTTAAGGTTCTCTGGCCGATCCCACTCAAGAACTGCCCGCACTTTCCCAGGGTCCATACGAAAACCGGACGCTGAAACCAGGAAGCCTAAAAACTGGAGTTCCTGTACGGCGAACACACACTTTTCCCACTTGGCATACAGTTTATTATCCCGCAAGATCTGTAACACCTGCCTAACGTGCTCCTGATGAGACACCAGATCCGGCGAGTAAATTAAGATATCATCCAGATATATGACAACAAACTGTCCCACCAGGCGGCGAAAGATGTCATTAACAAAGTGTTGAAACACCGCCGGGGCATTAGTCAGACCGAATGGCATGACAAGGTTCTCATAATGCCCCTCCGGAGTGTTAAACGCCGTCTTCCACTCATCCCCCTCTTTCATCCTAATCAGATTGTACGCCCCCCTGAGATCCAACTTAGAGAACCATTTGGCGCCCACGATCTGATTAAAGAGATCGGGAATAAGTGGGAGCGGATACGGATCTCGGACCGTAATCCGATTAAGTTCACGGAAATCCAGGCAAGGGCGTAGGCCTCCATCTTTCTTCTTAACAAAGAAGAACCCCGCAGCCACCGGTGAAGATGAAGGTCTAATATGCCCCTTAGCCAGACTTTCTGAGATATAATCCTTCATGGCCTGCCTCTCAGGACCACAAAGGTTATACAACCTAGCTTTAGGTAACTTGGCCTCAGGGAGCAGTTTTACAGAACAGTCATACACGCGATGAGGAGGTAGTTCCTGACACCCTTTCTCCGAGAATACATCCTCAAAGTCCGCCAGAAATGGAGGTAAGACCCAAGGAGTAACCGCACCAATGACCGTGTTCATGCAGTTTTTATTACAGAATTTACTCCATTGGCTTATCTCCCTGGTTTGCCAATTAATAACCGGGTTATGCTTAGCTAACCAAGGAAGGCCCAACACAATAGGAGTGGGAAGTCCCTCCAACACGTAGCAAGACAACAGTTCTTTATGTATTGCCCCCACTTGAAGTTTTACGTCATGCACAGCTTGCAAAAAACTTCCCTGACCGAGAGGCCTGGCATCGATCGAGAATATGGGGATGGGTTTAGCCAACTCACTCAACCGCATACCTTGGACCCGGGCAAACCGAGCATCAACCAGATTAGCCCCGGCCCCACTATCCAGAAGAACAGATATCCTCTCAGTTCTCGTACCCACCACCACCTCCGCCGGTACGAGAAACTGAGACGAACCTAGGGACGAAATACCTACTCCCAGATTGCCGTCCACCACACAACCTGGGATTAACAGTTTTCCGACGACTCTTCACTCTGCAAGGGACGGGATGGACACCCCCCAATAAAATGTCCCTTTCTCCCGCAGAAGAAACACCTTCCTGCCTTATGGCGCACCACCGGTCCCCTCCCCCGAAATGATGTCCCTCCTAATTGCATAGGCTCCTCTGGACTGACCAGGGTAACCACCATATGAGGGGACCTTGTAGGAGGTGGAGTCATCACAGGGGGTAGAATTATCCCGCACCTCTCCCGAAGCCGTCTGTCCACGCGAATAGCAAGGGCCATAGCGGCTTCCAGTGACACGGGAGAGTCATACTGTGCCAACACATCGTGTAATTTGTCGGATAAACCATGAAAAAACTGGCTCCTAAGAGCCGGGTCATTCCACTGGGTGTCCGTGGCCCACCTACGGAACTCCGAACAGAATTCCTCCGCCGGACGATCTCCCTGCTGGATCCTACGTAACTTAGACTCAGCAAGGGAGATCCGATCTGGGTCATCATATACGAGTCCCAGAGCAGCGAAAAACCTATCCACTGACTGGAGAGCCGGGGAACCCGGGGGAAGAGAGAACGCCCAGGATTGTGGGTCCCCTTGTAGGAGCGAGATGACAATTCCCACCCTTTGTTCTTCACTCCCCGATGACCGAGGCCGCAGCCGAAAGTACAATTTGCATGCCTCCCGGAAAACAAAAAACTTGTCCCGCCCCCCAGTGAACCTATCAGGGAGAGCTACTTTAGGTTCTGGTCCGGCTTGCTCCTGAGGATGCCAAACCTTGGACCTAACGTCCGCCAGCTCCATGGACAAACTCTGCAATTGCCGAGCTAGACCGGCTACTGGATCCATGGTAGCTGGAGAAAAACTAAGTTTGGTCGGTGAAAAATGTCACGCTGTCTCCGTATACTGGAGGTAGGGGGCCTAAGCTGACCCTAAGCTGGGGCCCTGACTAATCCCTCAACCTGGAGGTACTGTTAAAGGTACAGAGGTCCAGGCCACCAGCGTAACCCCTACCTCCTGAAGATCCCTGCACCACAGTAATCTAGTCCTGAGAAGGACCCCGATCACAACCAAAGGGAACAAGACATAATATGCCCAAACACAATACTTAGACGAACGAGACAGTACAAGGGACAAACCAAAACCACCTTGCATACAAACAACTACTCAACTACAACAGAGGGAAAACCAACGGGAAAGGAGATAAATGATAAAGCGAGGAAAGGGAAAAACACTTCCAAATACACTTATCTCAGCAACTCCAAACACCACGATCCGCTCTGTCAGTCTGAATGAAATGCTTTCACCGACACCTCCCAAACAGACCAGCAGGTATATGAAGGAGTCTCACTACAGAAGTATTGATTGCAGCTGGGCGAGGCTGGACCTCATCTAGCCCAGAGAGAGAGAGAATTAACTCCCTCACTGCCGAGAGACACAAAGCACCAACAAGTCAGCTGCGAGAAGTCAGGCTGTGTACTCGTGACGATCTTCGTGGCAACACACCCGTGACAGTTAGCTTGTAAAGTTTATATACTAATTAACGCTACAACTAAGAAACGGGAGTATCATAGATTCTTCTCTGAGGGCGTTTCTCTTTTTCCCCTGTATCATGCTGCCCAGTCATAAGCAAGCAGCGTTGTACAGGGAAAAGATAAGATGTCCCAGAGAAGGTTAGACCAAGCTTTCTGTATTAGATCTGGTAAAATTGATGAGTCTAACCAGGTCACATGGATCTCAACGTCATCACAACCTGTGATTACCAGTGCAAGGGGAGTAAAGCATAGCAGTACGTCATTACATTCACCATTCTGCATCAGCGAATGCTGCAAAGTGGTGTATGTAATGACTTACAGCTCTTGTCCTCCTCCGGGCACTTGTAATCACAGTAGGTATTGGCAGAGAATTTTGTGTGACCTGGGAAAGAGAGCAGAGTAGTGTTGAGTGAGCGTGCTCAGTTAACCCTTTCACTGAGCACGCTCGAGTGCTGCCCGAGTATATTCTGCATGCTGAACAACTGAGTTCGAGCCGCCGCTGCATGAGTCACGGCCGCTAGACAGTTGCGACACATGCAGGGATTGCATAACAACTAGGCAATCCCTGCATGTGTCGCAGCTGCCTAACAGCCGTGAAACATGCGGCCGCGGAGTCTCGAACAACGTCGTGCATGGCAGGCAATACCCGCAAGGCTTTTTTGGCTGTCTAACAGCTGCAAAACATATGGGGTGGAGACTCGAGCACACGCGATACTCAGTTTATACCCGATGCAAACTCAAGTAGCGAGCACTTACACTCAACACTAGTCGCTGTAACGGGACTGGGAGGCGGAACCTCTGAGCTACTATACAAGGGGGCGGCCCTTGTAAGGGAGCGGGTGGCGACCAGGGTAGACAGGCAGGCAGTCACAGCAGGTGACTGGGACAGTCTCTGAATGAACGGACAGGAGGTCACGGCAAGTGACCGGGGCAGTCTCTGGATGAACGGGCAGGAGGTCACGGCAAGTGACCGGGGCAGTCTCTGGATGAACGGGCAGGAGGTCACGGCAAGTGACCGGGGCAGTCTCTGGATGAACGGGCAGGAGGTCACGGCAAGTGACCGGGGCAGTCTCTGGGTAAAGGATTGGTACGACCTGTGGCGGCAGATGATAGACGTGAGCTCCCAGGTGAGCAGGCGAGAGTCTCTGGATAATCGGGTGGTCACAGCATGTGACGGCGGAGCCTCCAGGAAGACCAACAGACAGGTAGCAGATGAGCGCTCCCAGGTGAGCGGGCAGCAGTCTCTGGACAGGCGGGTGGTCACAGCACGTGACGGCGGAGTCTCCTGGTAGTCTAGCAGACAGGCAGCAGATGAGCGCTCCCAGGTGAGCGGGCAAGCTGGTCCTTAGACAGACTGACAGGAGTTGGAAGGCAGACCGTCGGACCTCAGGCAAGCAGGCAGGTAGAAGATGTGCGCTCCCAGGTGAGCGGGCAAGCTGGTTCTTAGACAGACTGACAGAAGTTGGAAGGCAGACCGTCGGACCTCAGGCTAGCAGGCAGGTAGCAGGATATCAGGCAGGAATTAGACAGCAGACTGGCAGGAATCTGGCAGGTATCTGGCAGGTAACTGGCAACGGGACCTGAGGGCTGAAGCAGAGTAGTGAACAGTGCTACAACATTGCTCGGGCACCTCCATTTTGGAGGAGGTGCCTTTTATATGGGAGGTCCTCCGGCAATTGGCCGGGGACTCCTTAGGACGGCGCGCGCGGTCCCTTTAAGAGAGGGGGAGCGCGCGCGCGCGCCCTAAGCACACTGCCGGGGAAGGAGCGCGTGCCGGAAGCAGCGGGGAGAGAAGCGCTGGAGGACGCCGCGCCAGGAGCGGGGAGGTGAGAGGGACGGCGTCTCTGCCTAGAACGGGGCAGAGACGCCGATGCTACAGTACCCCCCCCTTTAGGCCCCCTCTTTTTTTGGCCAGAAAGAAATTTCTCAAGGAGAAGCGGGGCGTTGATGTTCTCCCTGGGTTCCCAAGTTCTCTCCTCAGGACCAAACCCCTTCCAATCTACCAGAAAAAAGGTTTTTCCTCTTACCCTCTTGGAGGCCAGAATACTCTCTACCTCAAAGATGTCATCAGCGGAAACCGGAGCAGGAGGGGCACCTGGATTTTTGGAAAAAAAGTTAAAGACAACGGGTTTGAGGAGAGATACGTGGAAGTAGTTGGGGATCCGTAGGGTGGCCGGGAGTTTTAATTTGTAGGCCACAGGGTTAATTTGCCTGAGGACTTCGAAGGGGCCGATGAATCGAGGACCCAACTTGTAGGAGGGTACTTTGAGCCGCACATGTTTGGATGAGAGCCAAACCTTGTCTCCCGGACGGAATTGGGGCGGATAGAGACGTCTCTTATCAGCATATCTCTTCATCCGCTCAGAGGAGAGAAGAAGAGCGGACCTGGTGCTCTCCCAAATAGTAGAAAATTCGCTGAAAAGAGACTCCGCAGCAGGGTTGTCCACAGAAACGGAGACAGGAAGTGGAATCCGGGGATGTTGGCCACCGACTATAAAGAACGGGGATTTGGAAGAGGACTCGCTCTCATGGTTGTTATAAGATAACTCGGCCCATGGTAGGAGATCCACCCAGTCCGAGTGGTGAGCATCAACGAAGTGCCGGAGGTAGCTGGACAAGATCTGATTGATCCGCTCCACTTGACCATTGGACTGAGGGTGGTAAGCGGAGGAGAAATCCAGGGTAATGTCCAGCAGCTTACATGTGGCTCTCCAGAAGCGAGAGGTGAACCGAACCCCACGATCCGACACGATGTGGAGGGGCAGACCATGGAGACGGAAGATGTGGCGGATAAAGTCTTTAGCCAGCTCGGGTGCAGACGGAAGACCAGGCAGGGGAATGAAGTGGGCCATCTTAGAAAAACGGTCAGCGACAACCCAAATGACAGTACAACTGGCAGAAACTGGAAGGTCGGTGATAAAGTCCATAGCGATGTGTTGCCAAGGAGCAGCAGGTACGGGAAGGGGCAGGAGATGGCCGGCAGGTAGATGTCGGGGAACTTTGTTACGGGCACAGGATGAACAGGCCGCGACGAAGTCTACCACGTCCTTATGCAGGGTAGGCCACCAGTAATGCCGGGTATTAAGTTGGAAGGTCTTCTTTTGGCCAGCATGGCCAGCTAGTTTAGAAGAATGTCCCTAGCGAAGAACCCTCTCCCGATCTGGCACAGCTACGAACGTCTTACCGGGTGGAAGACGAGTCAGATCCAAGGGGGCCACATTCATCACCTTGGAGGAGTCGATGATGTGCGTAGGTTCCTCCTCTTGATCGGAGGACAGGAAGGACCGGGACAAGGCATCAGCTTTGACGTTCTTGTCCGCCGGACGGAAATGAAGAATGAAGTCGAAGCGGGCAAAAAACAACGACCACCGGGCCTGGCGAGGATTGAGTCTCTGGGCATTTTGGAGATATGCCAGGTTTTTGTGATCCGTGTAGATAATTACCGGGTAGAGAGCCCCTTCAAGCAGATAGCGCCACTCTCCCAGTGCCAATTTGATGGCTAGCAATTCCCGGTCTCCAATGGAGTAGTTGCGCTCCGACGAGGAGAAGATTTTGGAGAAGAAGCCGCACGTTACCATTCTCCCGGTAGAAGACTTCTGGGTGAGCACCGCTCCGGCTCCGGAGGAGGAGGCATCAACCTGCAGGTAGAATTGTTTATTACAGTCCGGACGGTACAGGACGGGAGCAGAGGCGAAGGCTTTCTTTAGGGAAAGGAAGGCCTCCTCGGCTTCAGGCGACCATGTCCTGGGGTTAGCCCCCTTACGGGTTAGTGCAGATATGGGAGCAGTCCGAGACGAGAAGTGTGGGATGAAAAGACGATAATAATTAGCGAAGCCCAGGAATCGCTGTATCGCCTTCAAACCTTCAGGACGAGGCCATTTTAGGACGGAAGAGAGCTTCTCGGGATCCATTTGCAGACCTGTTTGGGAGATGACATAGCCCAAGAACGGAAGGGAGGTCTGATCGAAGAGGCACTTCTCGTATTTGGCGTAAAGGTGGTTCTGCCGAAGCCTAAGCAGGACCTGACGAACATCCCTCCGGTGTGTGGGGAGATCCGGAGAGAAGACCAAGATATCGTCCAGGTATACCACTACGCAGGAGTACAGGAGGTCACGGAAGATGTCGTTGACTAGTTCCTGAAAGACCGCGGGAGCATTACAGAGACCGAAGGGCATCACAAGGTACTCGTAGTGACCGTCCCGGGTATTGAATGCCGTCTTCCACTCGTCTCCTTGACGGATACGGACCAGATTATACGCTCCTCGTAGATCCAGCTTGGAGAAGATCCTGGCGCCCTTGAGACGGTCAAACAATTCGGAGATGAGTGGCAGGGGATATTTGTTTTTTACCGTGATGAGATTGAGTCCTCTGTAGTCAATACAGGGACGTAGCGAGCCGTCTTTCTTTTTGACAAAGAAGAATCCGGCTCCAGCCGGGGAGGTAGATTTTCGGATAAATCCCCTAGCCAGATTCTCTTCAATGTACTCAGACATGGCTCGGGTCTCGGCTGCAGACAACGGGTAGATATGCCCACGGGGAGGAGTGGTGCCAGGTACCAGGTCAATCGGGCAATCGTATGGCCTATGGGGTGGCAACGTCTCAGCTTCCTTCTTACCGAAGACGTCCGCATAGGGCCACTAGGGAGCCGGGAGACCAGGTAAGTTAGCTGGAGTAGGCTGAGGGCGAAGTGGACGGACCGGGACCAGGCAGGTCCTATGGCAGTCAGGACCCCATCGGAGTACTTCACCGGACCGCCAGTTCAATACGGGTTCATGTGTCTGGAGCCAAGGTAGACCTAGCAACAGGGAGTGAGAAAGTCCGGACAGCACATGGAATGAGATCTCCTCAGAGTGCAGCATTCCCACCTGCAGGGTTATGGGTTCGGTGACGAGCAGGATGGTCTCCGAGAGAAGTCTTCCATCCACGGAGGCGACTGACAATGGTTCAGCCAGGGACTTGGTGGGAATATGGTATCTCTCTACCAGAGACTGGGAGATGAGGTTTCCAGCAGCTCCAGAATCCAGATGGGCGAGTTCAAAGAGACGGTTTTCTCCCCAAGCAATAGAGACCGGTAAGGTCAGAGACGGAGAGGGCTTACTTTTGTCTAGGACGACCTCTCCAAGTGGTCCTAGACACTGGCGTTTCCCGGCTTTTCCGGGCAGGAATGGATGAAGTGCTTCATACTGCCACAATAGAAACAGCTTCCCTCGGCTCGGCGAGATTCTTGGCGAGAACCGACCATCTTGGTCTGGTCGACCTGCATAGGCTCAGGAGAGTGTAGGTGAGGAGAGACGGAGGGAGTGACGGGTTTCTGAAAAGTAGGAGCTAGACGTGGAAACCTCCTCTCATGGGTGACCTCTTTGGCACGCTCCTGGAACCGCAGGTCAATCCGGGTGGCAAGAGTTATTAGGTCATCGAGAGTGGTAGGAATGTCCCGACCAGCAAGTTCATCTTTAATACGGCCGGACAGACCCTCCCAGAAGACGGAAACCAGAGCGTCATTATCCCAGGCCAGCTCCGAGGCAAGGGTACGGAACCGTATGGCATATTGGCCCACGGTGAGACTTCCCTGACGGAGGCGTAGCAGAGATGATGCGGATGAGGTCTTCCATCCGGGTTCGTCGAAGACTTTCCGGAAAGCCGTGAGAAAGGCAGGCAAGTCGGACACCAGGGGGTCTCCTCTCTTCGATAGAGGATTTAGCCAGGCCAGGGCCTCTCCGGTGAGATGGGACATGATGAAGGCAATTTTGGCCCGGTCGGAGTTAAACTGGTGAGACAGGAGTTCAAAGTGCAGGGTGCACTGACTTATGAAGCCCCGAGCCTGGACGGAGTCGCCTCCGAAACGAGGAGGTGCAGAAAGCCGGGGTCCGGGGTAGGATACCATGTTATTAGTGGGCAGTGGAGCTGCCGGATTGCGAGTCATGGCACTGGCGGTGGTTGCAGGCAGAGCAGTCAGAGTGTCCAGGCGAGAATTGACATTCTGCAGGTGACCCAGGATGGACTCCTGTTGGGACCTCTGACGGGACAGTTCATGACACAGGTCCGAGAGCGAGGGAGCTTGGGTGCCACCGGGTTCCATGGCCCGAGCAAACTGTAACGGGACTGGGAGGCGGAACCTCTGAGCTACTATACAAGGGGGCGGTCCTTGTAAGGGAGCGGGTGGCGACCAGGGTAGACAGGCAGGCAGTCACAGCAGGTGACTGGGACAGTCTCTGAATGAACGGACAGGAGGTCACGGCAAGTGACCGGGGCAGTCTCTGGATGAACGGGCAGGAGGTCACGGCAAGTGACCGGGGCAGTCTCTGGATGAACGGGCAGGAGGTCACGGCAAGTGACCGGGGCAGTCTCTGGATGAACGGGCAGGAGGTCACGGCAAGTGACCGGGGCAGTCTCTGGGTAAAGGATTGGTACGACCTGTGGCGGCAGATGATAGACGTGAGCTCCCAGGTGAGCAGGCGAGAGTCTCTGGATAATCGGGTGGTCACAGCATGTGACGGCGGAGCCTCCAGGAAGACCAACAGACAGGTAGCAGATGAGCGCTCCCAGGTGAGCGGGCAGGAGTCTCTGGACAGGCGGGTGGTCACAGCACGTGACGGCGGAGTCTCCTGGTAGGCTAGCAGACAGGCAGCAGATGAGCGCTCCCAGGTGAGCGGGCAAGCTGGTCCTTAGACAGACTGACAGGAGTTGGAAGGCAGACCGTCGGACCTCAGGCAAGCAGGCAGGTAGAAGATGTGCGCTCCCAGGTGAGCGGGCAAGCTGGTCCTTAGACAGACTGACAGAAGTTGGAAGGCAGACCGTCGGACCTCAGGCTAGCAGGCAGGTAGCAGGATATCAGGCAGGAATTAAACAGCAGACTGGCAGGAATCTGGCAGGTATCTGGCAGGTAACTGGCAACGGGACCTGAGGGCTGAAGCAGAGTAGTGAACAGTGCTACAACATTGCTCGGGCACCTCCATTTTGGAGGAGGTGCCTTTTATATGGGAGGTCCTCCGGCAATTGGCCGGGGACTCCTTAGGACGGCGCGCACGGTCCCTTTAAGAGAGGGGGAGCGCGCGCGCGCGCCCTAAGCACACTGCCGGGGAAGGAGCGCGTGCCGGAAGCAGCGGGGAGAGAAGCGCTGGAGGACGCCGCGCCAGGAGCGGGGAGGTGAGAGGGACGGCGTCTCTGCCTAGAACGGGGCAGAGACGCCGATGCTACAGTCGCCATATCGTTGTTTTTTTTTTTTTACTTTTGAAAAAAATCCCAACCCCAACACAACCCTAACTTTAACTCTAATACAACTCCAACCCTAGCACAAACCCAACCTAACCCTACTCCAACCATAACCCTAGACCAACCCTAACAGTAGCCCACCATAACCGTAGCCCAACCCTAACCCTAGCCTAACCCTAACCCTAGCCCAACCCTAACCATAACCCAACCATAACCTTATCCCTAGCCCAACCCTAACCATAGCGCAACCCTAACCCTAGCCCCACCCTAATCCCAGCCCAACCCTAACCCTAGCTCAACCCTAACCCTATCACAACCCTAAAGTTTTTATTTTACACCGTTCCTCGTGCGGTATAATTGATTAGACAACTTTATTCTTCAGTGCGATTACAGCGATTCCATATTCATATAGTTTTTTTATGATTGACAGCTGTCACATACTAAAAGACGCCATATTTTGAGAGATATAATTTTTCCATATTTTGGCCGACAGAGTCATGTGATGGCTTGTTTTTTGAGGGACCAGTTGACGTTTTTAGTGATACCAGTTTCGGGCACGTGACATTTTCTTATCGCTTTCTATTCCAATTTTTGGAAGGCAGAATAAATAAAAAACAACAATTCCGGAATTGTTTTTTTTGTGTTTTTTTTTATGCCGTTCCGCGTGTGGTAAAATTGATAAGGTAGCTTTATTCTTTGGGTCAGTATGTTTACAGCGATCCTACATTTATATTTTTTTTATGTTTTGGCGCTTTTACACAATAAAAACAATTTTATAGAAAAAAACAATTCTGTCTCTATAACTTTTTTATTTTTCGGCTGATGGAGCTGTATGGCAGCTTGTTTTTTTGCGGGACAAGATGTTATTTTCAGCGGTACCATTTTTATTTGCTTTCATCTTTTTGATCGCGTTTTATTACATTTTTTGTTTGGCGGTATGATGATAAAGCAACATTTTTTGCTTTGTGTATTTTTTTTACTGTGTTCACTAAAGGGGTTAACTAGCGGGACAGTTTTATAGGTCAGGTCGTTTCGGACGCAGTGATACCACATATGTGTACTTTTATTTATTTATTTTTTTCATAAGAATGTTTATTTATGGGTACAGTATATTTTTATTTTTGTGGATTATTTTTTTCATTTTTTTTAAAATAGTTTTACAGTTTGTTATTTTTTTACACTTTCTGACACTTTTGGAATTTTTACTTTTTTTACTTTTTGTTGAGCCACCGCTGTAGTGTTCAGGTTCGGGTCGGTTCATCGAACACCGGGATGTTCGTGGAACTGTTCGTCGAACACCGTCGAACACCGTTAAAACCAATGGCAGGCAAACAAAAACACATAGAAAACACATTCAAAGGTGTCCAAAAGCTGACAAACTGCTCAGAAGACACTCTCTTTAAAAAAGCCGGCCGGCAATTCAGCATCGGTACCCGACAATTTAGAACAGAAAGAATAGAGCATCATAGATAGATAGAAACATGTCAGTCACATATATAAGAAGTACAGTGATAGTGTTGATTACTGTACTTGTCATTTAGTGTTAAAATAAAGGATTTATTAAAAAAAAATTGGCGTGGGGTTCCCCGTAATTTTAGTCTCTGGCGGAGGTTAAGCAGATGGCTGGGGCAGATGTTTGAAGCCGGGGAAGGGGGTAATACCCACAGAGCTTCCCAGGCTACTAATATCAGCCCCCATCTGAATACCTAGCCTTTACTAGCTATTAAAATGGGGGACCCCCAAAAAAATGACGTGGGGTTCCCCCTATTTTAATAGCTAGCAAAGGCTAGGCAGATAGCCAGGGGGCTGATATTAGTAGCCCAGGAAGGGTGCCATGAATATTGGCCCCCTCCCAGGCTAGAAACACCAGCCGTCAGGCGCCCCAGAAATGGCGCATCCATAGGATGCGCCAATTCTGGCACTTAGCCTCGCTCTTCCCACTGCCCTGTAGCGGTGGCAGTGGGGTAATAGGGCTAGGGTTGATGTCAGCTTATAATGCCAGCTGACATCAAGCCCAGGTTAGTAATGGAGAGGCGTCTAAAAGACACCCCATTACTAACCCCATAGTCAAAGTTAAAAAGAACACAAACACCCAGAATAAAGTCCTTTAATTGAAATAAAGACACATTCCTTTAATGTTCTAAATTAAACCATACTTACCGTCATTCCCATTCCAGCGGAAGCCAATATCTTCTGCAATAAAAGTAAAATAATAAACCAACCTCATCCTTACTTTTCCATGGTTCCCAGGATGGCTTCAGCTCTGCTACATTGACATGACAGGCTGGATCGCAGCAGAAAGCTGCCATCCAGCTTGCCATGCCGCAGACACTGAGAAGCGCAGGCATGCTTGCGCTCCTCAGTGTCTCGCTGTGACAGCATCCAGATGAGCCGAGTTCATGTCCAATGAGCTCAGCTCACCTCATGCACGTCAGTGACAGCGTGGGAGAATTCTCCTGCGCATGCGGTGAGCGTGAGAGAATTCTCCCACACTGTCAGTGACGTGTCTGGTGACTCGGATGTTGTCATGACGACATCCAAGTCACCATGACAACCACCAGCACCTGGCTCAGTATTGGCTTACCTCCCCTTGCCACCGGAATGCTGTGATTGATTTCGATCACAGCATTTCGCGGCTTAATGTTTAGGTAGCGGTGTGTAACCACTCCTTGCACATAGCACTGGGTGTCAGCTGTGACAATCAGCTGACACCCGGTGCCAATCGCCCCGGCACCGCTTGTGTGTGGGCGCGATCACAGTATGAAGTAATAGTATGACTCGCCCCCTGGGCCGTGGGGTACTCAGAACCGGGCCTTCTAGTGTATGGTGCTGATGGGGGTAGTAGTGGCAACCCGGTCCCGTGGCTCAGGGTGGTCAGACCAAATGCTGTGGCAGTCTATTAGTATAGTTATGAATGCCCGACTACGCCACCCGTGGATTGCGGTCAGAGTGAACCGCCTCTGCAGGGCAGACCGCTGAGGCTGGTGTTGTGGGTGCAGCAGAGAATAGTATAACTCCCCACGGGAGGAGTGTAGCCTCAGGGCAGTGAGCGTAGATGGTGGGGGTTGTGGTGCAGGGCGTCCCAGTGCCATTAGTGCTGGCGCGGTAAGAAACACAGAGACAACGTGTTGCAGTCCAGGGTCTTTTACTCACAGTTGATATCCAAGTCACTTCCGCCGGTAATGACTGCCCAAGCCGTGCTGCGTCCACCAGGTGAGGGGTCGGTCAACCCTCAGGCATTTCAGGAGTATGGCACAGGACTCCCTTCTGTCCTTTCTCTGGCTCATGCCCCACCAGTGACCAAACTTCTGTCCAGCTGCCGCGGATCTATGCGGGCAAACGTGGGCCCCTTTTCCCACTATCCTATATGGTGCCTTCCTAGCAGGTTTGGCGGGGGGTCGCACCAATAAATGATCACGACCTCCGGTCTTTGGCTGAGGGATAATTTACCTCCACCAACTTGGGAATCCGGTACCCTTATTCTGCCTGCCTCTTCACCCGTTATCTCGTGGGTTCTTAGGGTCCCTTCTGCCTTCTTGTTTCGGAGACTTTCTACTTCTCTGTCTCTTCTCCTTCTTTCCTGTTCCTTCATCGCTCCTCCACTCTGGCACTGGCCTCTTCTCTAGGCCTGCCTTCTGAGCAGAGCTCCTACAGAGCCTCTGCTCCCTGTCACCTCTCCACTGTACTACTCTCAGAACTAAGATGGTGCCCACCTTTTATACCTACTCTTCTGTGTGTGAGCTCAGGTGACCAGCACCCAATGAGCTCCTACCTATGCTCAGAACCCAACCCCTATCTGCTCCTACACCACTGGGTTTTCCTCCCCCCTCCCCACTCCAGCCAGGGACATAGTCAGATGTGCCTGCATATATATATAAATGGGAGCACTGTAGAGCTGTCCCCCGGAAATGGGGTGTGTGTGGTGTATGCAGCTAACTAAGCCCTGGTCCACACTCCATTCTTACCTGGGAGTGGAATATCACACCTCTGGTTGAGGTGCAATACCCCTGTAGCGTCCGAACCCTCGGGGCGCTACAAGTACGTCCTTGGCCCAATAGGCCCATGGCACAAGGAAAAACTATTACCACATACGTCAGAAAGGGGTTAAAATCTGAAATGTTGGCCTACTGAAATGTATGTTCAGTAAATGCACTCAATACTTGGTCGGGGCTCCTTTGGAATCAATTACTGCATCAATGTGGTGTGGCATGGAGGCGATCGGCCTGTGGCACTGCTGAGGTGTTATGGAAGCCCAGGTTGCTTTGATAGCAGCCTTCAGCTCGTCTGCACTGTCGGTCTGGTGTCTCTCATCTTCCTCTTGACAATACCCCATAGATTTTCTATGAGGTTAAGGTCAGGCGAGTTTGCTGGCCAATCAAGCACAGTGAAACTGTTGTTTTTAAACCAGATACTGGTACTTTTGTCAGTGTGGACAGGTGCCAAGTCCTGCTGGAGAATGAAATTTCCATCTCCAAAAAGCTTGTCGGCAGAGGGAAGCATGAAGTGCTCTAAAATTTCCTGGTAGATGACTGCGCTGACTTTGGTCTTGATAAAACACAGTGGACCTACACCAGCAGATGACATGGCTCCCCAAACCATCACTGATTGTGGAAGCTTCACACTAGACCTCAAGCAGCTTGGATTGTGGCCTCCACTCTTCCTCCAGACTCTGGGACCTTGATTTCCAGATGAAAATGGGAACTCTGGGACCTTGTGGAGTGTGCCAATGACTGTCTTCTGGACATCTGTCAAGTAAAAAAAAAATGCAATAGTTGTTCCAGCGTCTGGTAAAATAATTCTTTCTTTAATTTTTGTACATTAAAAACTTGCAAATAATTACAAAGGTTGCATAGACAGGGTAGGGGAGCAAGACGCGTTTCGAACGCTCACTTGTGTCCTTTATCACTGCATAGCTACACAATGAAAAGGATTTTCTAAAATACTAAAAATGTGCCAATGAAAACAGTTGGAACAAATCACATGACATAATTACTAGAGATGAGCGTTGTTCTACTCGAACTGTTCGCCAATCTCAAATTCGAGCTGTTTTGGGCGGTGTTCGAGCCGGTCGGCGAACACGAACAATTTGAGAAAAATTCGGCTGTTCGAGGTTATGTTCGATAACTGTTCGTGCACCAAAATCATAACTGGATTTTTTCTCAGTAATGATGAAAATTAATGTTAATACGCAGTTTGAGTGTACAGCGGGGCGGGGGGAGGGGCAGGGGATGGATCTCTGCAGGAACAATGAAGATCTCCATTTTTTTTTCTCTTTCCCGCATTTGCAGTGGGGAGGTGCAATCTGTCAGCCTATCAGCAGCGCACACACGGAGCGAAGTGCTTTTTTTCACACAAGCAAGGGCATGTGTGATTGGCAGTGTATGTCACATGTCCTTGCCCTATAAGACCAAGCCATTTTCCCCGTCGCCACCATTATCTCACTGCTGCAGCTGCGTGTTAGACGGCACCGCTGTTGCTGTGTGCGCTATACCTTGTTAATTTCAAGCCAATTTTCGCACAAATATACAGATAGCTTGGGAGTAGGGAATAGTTGTGATTGCAGTCCTTTTAAGGACTAGGTTACAGCATTTCCTACGACTTTTATCAGGCAGGTCTGTGCTCTTAAATAGATAGATTGTGGGAGTAAAGACTAATTGTAATTGGAGTCCTTTTCAGGACTAGGTTACATCAGTTCCTATCAGTTTTTGCCAGGCAGGTCTGTGCCAGTGCTGTGCAAGTTTTTTTCACAGCATTTGGCTGAATCTAGCAAAGCTAATCCTTTTTGGCCTATTGCAGAGTGTGTTAGTCAGTGGAGTAGCCTATCTGTGTTGCAAGATATACCACCTGTGTATAGAATACCAATTTTTTTTACTGCACCTAGTGAAGTAAAATCTTTTGGGCATAGCATCATTCTATTAGTCCATCTATACTGACCTCCATCAGGTTGCAAACTGAATATATTTTTTTTCTGCATCTAGCTCTGAAAAAATATTTGGGCTTCTAGCAGTGTGTGGGACTTGGTCTATTAGTCCATCTATACTGACCTCCATCAGGTTGCAAATTGAATAAAAAAATTTTCTTCATCTAGCTCTGAAAAAATATTTGGGCTTCTAGCGGTGTGTGGGACTTGGTCTATTAGTCCATCTATACTGACCTCCATCAGGTTGCAAATTAAAAATAATTTTTTTCTACATCTAGCTCTGAAAAAATATTTGGGCTTCTAGCAGTGTGTGGGACTTGGTCTATTAGTCCATCTATACTGACCTCCATCAGGTTGCAAATTAAAAATAATTTTTTTCTTCATTTAGCTCTGAAAAAATATTTGGGCTTCTAGCAGTGTGTGGGACTTGGTCTATTAGTTCATCTATACTGACCTCCATCAGGTTGCAAATTAAAAATAATTTTTTTCTGCATCTAGCTCTGAAAAAATATTTGGGCTTCTAGCAGTGTGTGGGACTTGGTCTATTAGTCCATCTATACTGACCTCCATCAGGTTGCAAATTAAAAATAATTTTTTTCTGCATCTAGCTCTGAAAAAATATTTGGGCTTCTAGCAGTGTGTGGGACTTGGTCTATTAGTCCATCTATACTGACCTCCATCAGGTTGCAAATTAAAAATAATTTTTTTCTTCATTTATCTCTGAAAAAATATTTGGGCTTCTAGCAGCGTGTGGGACTTGTTCTATTAGTCCATCTATACTGACTTCCATCAGGTTGCAAATTAAAAATAATTTTTTTCTGCATCTAGCTCTGAAAAAATATTTGGGCTTCTAGCAGTGTGTGGGACTTGGTCTATTAGTCCATCTATACTGACCTCCATCAGGTTGCAAATTAAAAATAATTTTTTTCTGCATCTAGCTCTGAAAAAATATTTGGGCTTCTAGCAGTGTGTGGGACTTGGTCTATTAGTCCATCTATACTGACCTCCATCAGGTTGCAAATTGAATAAAAAAAATTTCTGCATCTAGCTCTGAAAAAATATTTGGGCTTCTAGCGGTGTGTGGGACTTGGTCTATTAGTCCATCTATACTGACCTCCATCAGGTTGCAAATTAAAAATAATTTTTTTCTGCATCTAGCTCTGAAAAAATATTTGGGCTTCTAGCAGTGTGTGGGACTTGGTCTATTAGTCCATCTATACTGACCTCCATCAGGTTGCAAATTAAAAATAATTTTTTTCTTCATTTAGCTCTGAAAAAATATTTGGGCTTCTAGCAGTGTGTGGGACTTGTTCTATTAGTCCTTCTATACTGACGTCCAGCAGGTTGCAAATTGAATATAATTTTTTTCTGCATCTAGCTCTGAAAAAATATTTGGGCTTCTAGCGGTGTGTGGGACTTGGTCTATTAGTCCATCTATACTGACCTCCATCAGGTTGCAAATTAAAAATAATTTTTTTTTGCATCTAGCTCTGAAAAAATATTTGGGCTTCTAGCAGTGTGTGGGACTTGGTCTATTAGTCCATCTATACTGACCTCCATCAGGTTGCAAATTAAAAATAATTTTTTTCTGCATCTAGCTCTGAAAAAATATTTGGGCTTCTAGCAGTGTGTGGGACTTGGTCTATTAGTCCATCTATACTGACCTCCATCAGGTTGCAAATTAAAAATAATTTTTTTCTTCATTTAGCTCTGAAAAAATATTTGGACTTCTAGCAGTGTGTGGGACTTGTTCTATTAGTCCTTCTATACTGACCTCCAGCAGGTTGCAAATTGAATATAATTTTTTTCTGCATCTAGCTCTGAAAAAATATTTGGGCTTCTAGCGGTGTGTGGGACTTGGTCTATTAGTCCATCTATACTGACCTCCATCAGGTTGCAAATTAAAAATAATTTTTTTCTGCATCTAGCTCTGAAAAAATATTTGGGCTTCTAGCGGTTTGTGGGACTTGGTCTATTAGTCCATCTATACTGACCTCCATCAGGTTGCAAATTAAAAATAATTTTTTTCTGCATCTAGCTCTGAAAAAATATTTGGGCTTCTAGCAGTGTGTGGGACTTGGTCTATTAGTCCATCTATACTGACCTCCATCAGGTTGCAAATTGAATAAAAAAATTTTCTGCATCTAGCTCTGAAAAAATATTTGGGCTTCTAGCAGTGTGTGGGACTTGGTCTATTAGTCCATCTATACTGACCTCCATCAGGTTGCAAATTAAAAATAATTTTTTTCTGCATCTAACCCAGCCAATAGTTTTGGCCTAATACCACAGTTTGGCCACTCAGCTCTGCTCGGTTACCATCCATTGTTTTTTTGTGCAAACAACTCCAGAGTTGTGAATTAGTTAACCACCAAAATGAGTGGAAAAAGGCCTGCTGCTGGTGGAAAGGGGAATAGGCGTGTTGGGAAGGGGAAAAAAGGTTGTGTCCGTGGGGTAGGTGCAGAAGAAAGACCATCTTCCAGCCAAACTAAAATGTCTACTTCTTTTAGCGGACAATGTGATAAGATCCCTTTCTTACGGCCACGCCAATCGCTACAAATTCCAGATGAGGCACAAAAACAGCAGGTGCTTCAACGGATATCAAGTGCTCCTTTAAGTGGGCTCTCCTCCACATCAACTTCAACATCACAAATACTCCAGTCCTCAAAGGTGTCACCCAAATCGCACTTGCTTCCTCACAGCTCCCAAATCTCCAGCTGCCCGTCTGAGTATGAGGTAGAACAGATGGTTGAGTCTGCAGAGCTGTTTACTCATACTATAGCCTGGGAATCAGAGGTCGACTCCAGCGCTTCTGTGAATCCAGACGAGGAAATGATCTGCACTGATGCCCAGAATCTTTATGAGTCGGATCCAGGACCAGACGCAGAAGGTTCTGACCATAATGTAGACCCTCATTCCCAAACTGTAACTCCTGTTGGTGGAGACAATGAGGAAGACGATGATAAGACTCAAATACCTGATTGGAGCGACAACTTTAGTTTTTTGTCAGGGCAGGAACAGGTTGGCTCTGAGGACGACGGGTGTGATAACGCACAGGGTGATGATGATGAGGTTGGAGATCCCACTTACTGTCAACCCACAGTCAGCCAAGAGATGAGGTCAGCAGAGGAGGTGGAGGAAGATGCTAGTGACGACGAGGTCAGGTTGCGCCTTCCTGGACAGAGACGTAGTACTGGAAGCACGTCAACAACTGCATCCTCAAACACAACTCTGCCTCTCACCACAAGTCGTGGTGGCTCTTCAGGTCGCATGGGTGCTAAGCCTTGCATAGCCTGGGCATTTTTTCAGATCGATAAAGATGACCCAACTCGTGTTATCTGTAACATTTGTCAGCAAAAGCTAAGTAGAGGCCAAAAAATACATAGTTTGAGTACTTCATGCATGAACCGGCACATGGACATGAAGCATAAGTTGCAGTGGGAAGCTCAGTGTGCTACAATGCGGTCTAGCCGGCCGGGCCAACCACCGTCTGCCATATCTTGTGCATCCGCGGCCTCTTCATCCTCTGTGACTGGGGGGACAGCAGTCTCACCTGTTTTGGGGCGCAGACCTGCCACCTCTTTACCCGCAACAGCCAGCGTGATTGGCAGGTCATCATTTTCTTTGGAGGTGGTAACACCAGCTGGTCTTGAGCGCTGTCCGACATCGATAGCACCACCTTTGGATCAAGGCAACCTAACATGTCCGCCTGCATCTTCCTCACAGACCGGCAGTTTGCCGGGGACACCCTTATCAACCCCGTCTAAGCACAATAGCCAGCCCTCGGTCCCTCAGATGTGGACAAGTAAAAGACCATTTCCTCCTAGCCATGAGAAAGCTAAGAGGTTGAATTTCACCATCTGCAAGCTCTTGGCTACAGAAATGCTGCCTTTCCGCCTGGTGGACACAGAGGATTTTCGAGACCTTATGTCCGTCGCAGTGCCCCAGTACCAGATGCCCAGTCGGCACTACTTCTCAAAGAAAGGTGTGCCTGCGCTCCACCAGCATGTCGCACACAACATCACCGCTTCTTTGAGAAACTCTGTGTGTGACAGGGTGCATTTCACCACAGACACTTGGACGAGTAGGCATGGACAGGGGCATTACATGTCGCTGACTGGGCACTGGGTAACTATGGTGACAGCAGGACAAGGGGCTGCTGTCCAAGTCTTGCCGTCCCCACGAGTTGTGCGTCAATCCTCTTTATGTCATTTTTCCTCCACTGCTTCTGCCTCCTCAACCTCCTCTCGGTCTTCCACCTGCACCCAAAGGCTGTCTGGTCATGCCACAAGCTTTCTAACTGCGCAGAAGGGATCCTGCACACCTCCTTACTATGCTGGCAGTAGGGCTCAACGTCATCAGGCGGTTTTTACATTGAAATGTCTGGGAAATGTGAGTCACACAGCTGAGGAGTTGTGGTCAGCTCTGGAGAACCAATTTCATGAATGGTTGTCTCCACTGGACCTGAAACCAGGGAAGGCCGTGTGCGACAATGCTGCAAACCTGGGTGCGGCCCTTCGCCGGGGCAATGTCACACACGTGCCTTGTATGGCTCACGTGTTGAACCTGGTTGTCCAGCAATTTTTAGCCCACTATCCCAGACTAGATGGCCTTCTGCAGAGGGCACGGTCGCTGTGTGCTCACTTCCGCCGTTCGCATCCCGCAGCTCAGCGACTTACATCTCTACAGAAGTCGTTGGGCCTGCCACTTCACCGGCTAAAATGCGATGTGCCTACCCGGTGGAATTCAACTCTGCACATGTTGCAGCGACTGTGGCAGCACCGACAAGCCCTGGTGCAATACGTTCTGACGTATAGCCTGGGCCAACGAGATTCAGAGGTGGGGCAAATCACGCTGGAGGAGTGGTCTCAGATCAGGGACCTATGCACCCTTCTGCACAGTTTTGAAATGGCGACGAAGATGTTTAGTGCTGACGATGCCATTATCAGCATGACTATTCCGGTGATTTACATGCTGGAGCACATGTTAAACAGAATTCGGAGTCAGGTGGTGGCACAAGAGGAGGTGGAGGAAGTAGAGGAGGAGGAGTTGTATGCGGAAGGGCTAACATCTGCAAGGTCCAGACGGTCGGCAGCACCAAGGCGGCAGGCATGTGAGGGTGGGGGAGATGATTTTACCAGGGCGCATGGTAGCAGCCAAACTAGTGAGGAAGGTGCAGGAGCCCAGGAAGAAGTGGAGGACGAACTGATGGAAGACTCATCAGATGAGGGAGACCTTGATCACATTTCTGTTGTGCGAGGTTGGGGGGAGAGGACAGAGGAAGGAAGCATGATTGCTACCTCGCCACCAACACAACAGGGACTTGGTGCTCCTGGATGCGCAACACACATGAGTGCCTTCTTGCTGCACTACCTGCAACATGACCCTCGAATTGTGAGAATTAGAAATAATCCTGACTACTGGGTTGCCACACTGTTAGATCCCCGGTACAAAAGTAAATTTGCAGAAATTATTCCTGCCATAGAAAGGGATGCACGCATGCAGGAGTATCAGCAGAGACTGTTGCAGAATCTTACATGTGCTTTTCCACAAAATACCAGTGGTGCACGTAGTGAATCTCACAGTTCCAACTTGCCAACCGTGGGACCGTCAAGTGTTCAGCACTCAAACCGTAACAGAACCACAGTATCTGCTGGTAACATCAATTTTGCGGAATCATTTCACCACTTTTTTAGCCCATCCTTTGCAAGGCCACAGGAGACAAGAAGTCTGACACATAGTCAACGCCTAGAGACGATGGTACAGGAGTATCTCCAAGTAAACATTGAAGCCACGACTGTGTCACTGGACCCTTGCTCTTTTTGGGCTTCCAATCTGGATAAATGGCCGGAGCTAGCCACTTACGCCTTGTAGATCTTGTCATGCCCCGCAGCCAGCGTTCTGTCTGAACGTGTGTTCAGCGCTGCTGGTGGTGTGCTGACAGATAAGCGCACGCGGCTCTCCACTGATAATGTAGACAGACTCACGTTCATAAAGATGAACAAATCATGGATCCGAAACGACTTTTCTACCCCTGTGTCATCCTGGGGAGAGTAAAAGCTTGATGATTGGTTAAAATCACCCTACCAACCGTTTTAAGCTTTCAAATTACTAATCATGTTTATCTGTATCTTGACTGGAAAATAATTTGGGCTTTGTAGCAGTGTGCAGCACTGATCCTATTAGGCCATCTATAATAAGCTTCACCAGATTTAAAATTAAAAATAATTTTTAGCTGCATCTAGCCCGGAAAATAATTTTGGGGCTCCGAGATGCGCAAGACACATAAGTGCCTTCTTGCTGCACTACCTGCAGCATGACCCTCATATTGTCAGAATTCGAAGTAATCATGACTACTGGGTTGCCACACTCTTAGATCCCCCAAACTTTTCGATCAACCTTTTCATTTTAATAAAGACCAAAAAAATGGTCATTTTTGAAATTATAAGCATTAGCAGGTTGTTAGAAACTGAAATCAAACAGTTTTCAACTCAAAACTTTATTCTAGGTGATGTTACATTTTCACATAGGACCCCTTGTTTGAAAGGAGCTTCTGAACTCTCTCGTCCATTGAATTTGTCAGGTTTTGGATGGTTTCTGCTTCAATTGTTTTGCATGAGGACAGAATACCCTCCCAGAGCTGTTGCTTAGATGTGAACTGCCTCCCGCCATCATAGACACTCCTTTTAATGATGCTCCAAAGGTTCTGAATGGGGTAGAGGTCTGGGGAGCATGGGGGTCACACCATAAGTTTGTCCCCTTTTATGCCCATATCAGCCAGAGATGCAGATGTTTTATGTGCAGCATGAGATGGTGCATTATCATGCAGAAAAATGATCTTGCTGTGAAATACACGGTTCTTCTTCTTGAACCATGGCAGGAAGTGCTGTTTGAGAAAATCCACATACATTATGGAGTTCATCTTTAGCGCCTTCAGGGATCCTAAAGGGGCCGACAATCTCTCTCCCCATGATTCCAGCCCAAAACATTACTCCACCTCCTCCTTGTTGGCGCTGTAGCCGTGTTTGCGTGGGGTGTCCATCAACCAGCCATCCTCCACTCCATTCATCTGGACCATCGAGCGCTGAACGGCACTCATCCGTGAACAAAACAGTTTTGAAATCAGTCTTCATGTAATGTTTGGCCCACTGGAGCCGTTTCTGCTTGTGTGAAGTGGATAGAGGAGGTCGACAGGATGGCATATGCACAGCTGCAAACCTCTGAAGGACCCTGCATCTTGTTGTTCGGGGGACGTTGGAGGCACAAGCAGCTTCAAAAACTTGTCTGCTGCTATGACAAGGCTTTTTTGCCGCTGCTGTTTCAACCTGACGTAATTGCCTGTAGGAAAGAGTCCTCAATTTGCCCTTATCAGCACGCACACGTGTGTACTGTGAATCAGCTACATACTTCTTGATTGCCAAGACACTTCATCCTGATCATCGCACAATGTTGATTGTAGTCATGCCTTGACCTAAACACTCCACAATTTGTTGCTTCTCAGCAGCCGACACATCCTTTTTCTTTCCCATTTTGGCAGAAAATGTAGGCTGCTTAATAATGTGAGAGAGCCTTCTTAAGTAGTCTTGCCTTTCATTGGACACACCTGCCAAACTAATTAGCACAGGTGTCTGCAATTGCTTACAGTGATATAAAGAGCCCTGACACACATCACCATCAATGAGTTTAACTGACAAACAAACAAATTCTTCCCTTATCACTCCTAAACACTTTTTGCATAATAATTTGGAACGCGGTGTACATGTGCTTTTCCACAAAACACCAGTGGTTCACGTAGTGAATCTTACAGTTCTAACTTGCCAACCGTGGTCTGTATGGAATTGTTCAATAAAGGGCCCAAAATTAAGATAACATAGATGGGAGAGGTCTCTATGAATAGGAATTCCTAAGTATTTGATACCCTGTGAGGGCCAGGCAAAGGGAAAGTTGGACTGGATGGAATCCTATATGGATTTAGGGAGGGAGACATCGAGGGCCTCAGACTTCGCTGCATTGATTTTAAAATTTTACCATGTAACAAAGTGATCTATTTCAGCCATAACAGCAGGGATGGATATATGTGATTGAGTGATATATACTAGGACATCATCAGCAAATAAAGAGCACTTGTACTCGGTGCCTCCCACCTCAATCCACCTAATATTGGGGTTATGGCGAATTGATGAGAGCAGGTGCTCCGTCACTTGGATGTATAAGAGAGGGGACAGAGGACATCCCTGCCTTGTCCCATTGGTGATTGTGAAAGGTGATGAAAATGTTCTGACGCACCCCCTGGGCCTTGGGACACCCGAAGCCGGACCCTTTTTGGTGGATGCTGGTGGTTGTAGTCTTCGTGGCGGCGATCCGGTTCCGTGGCTCAGGGCGGTCAAACCAGTGGCGGAACTATTTATGTGGTTTTGATGTTTAAATGTCCGACTACGCCACCCGTGGATTGCGGTCAGAGTGAACCGCCGCTACAGGGCAGACCGCTAAGGCTGGTGTTGTGGGTGCAGCAGAGCGTAACATAACTCCCCACGGGAGGAGTATAGCCTCAGGGCAATGTATGCGGAGGATGGGGGTGATGGTGCAGGGCAGCAGCAGTAACGACACGGAGTCAGTGATGCAGTTCAGGGCCTTTACTCACAGTTCTTATTATCCAGACCACGTCTGCAGGTAACGGCTGCCCACGTCGTACTGTGCTCACCAGGTGAGGGGCTCAGACAACTCCCAGATAACTTTGGAGCGCTTCACAGGACCCCCTTTGTGTGTCCTTTGTCTGGCCTTTCTTAACAACACTTCTGTCCGGCTGCCTCGGGCCTCCTCTTGGTAAACTTGGCGCCAGTTTCCCTGACCCTATGTGGTGCCTTCCTAGCGGGTGGAGCAAGGGGCTGCGCCACATAAAATGTCAGAGCCTCCGGTTTCTAGCTGAGGGTCGTTTCCTGCCTCCACTAGTTCGGGGATCGGTCTCCCCCTTTGGCCTGACCCCTCCACGCAGGTGGATTCGGGCGTGCGGTGGCGACTCGCCCGTCCGCACCCCTGGGATCCCTTCATTCCTCGTTCCTGGAGCCTTCTCCGCTCCTCTTCCTTCCTTCTCCCTCTTGCAGGCCTGGGCCTCTGTTACTAGGCCCGCCTCCGGAGCAGAGCTCATGCAGAGCCCCTGCTCCCTGCCACTTCTGCTCAGACTTCTCTGCACTGAACTAAGATGGTGCCCACCTTTTATACTCCCTTCTCAATGCACCCAGGAACTGCTTCCTCCCTGCTCCTGCACTGCAGGGTTCCCCTTCCTCAGTGTTCCCTCCCCCCACTCCAGCCAGGGACAGGGACTGTCGTGCCCATCTCAGGGGCATATTGGTCGCCCTGCCCCACGGCAATGTGGTGTAATGCATGCAGGTGTCGGGTCCTGATCCACACTCCATCCTTATCTGAGAGTGAGATATCACACCTCTGGGTGAGGTGCAATACGTCTGTAGCAACCGAGCCCTCGGTGCTACAGTTCCATTTATCTTCAGCCTAGGTGACGTATTGTGATACAGGGCCGTGATTTTGGCTATAAAAGGGTCCCCTAGACCCCTACCCCAAGCTTTTTAAGAGAATCATATATGGCGTGCCAGGAGACTCTATGGAATGCTTTCTCAGCATCCAACGAGAGTATCTACTTACAAATTTTTAACTGCATCTAGCCCAGGAAATACTTTGTGCCTAGTAGCAGTGTCTGCTAGTCAGCGGATTATCCCGGCTGTTAAGCAAGCTACACCACCTGTAGTTTGGACACTTAATTTTTTCAAAGGAAATGCTTCGGGACCACGGGATACTTAGTGAAGAGCATCAGGAGGCACCCCAAGGCATAGGGGCTGGGACTGGCACTAGGATGCCTTGCGGTGGACAGCCGAGCTCGATCCTTATAAAAGCTTTTTAACTGCAGCAGCTTTAGTGGACGCTACTGGAGCTGGAATTACGCGGCTGCTGGCATGAGACTTGCCCTCCAATAGATCCTTGTAAATGGATTTAAAGTGTATTCATTCAAATTAGAGGGACAATTTAAATTAAAAAGCTTAGAGCTGCCTCCACCACAGGGGGGCTCTCTCGACCCACCAGCGGACAGGCACCAGTATTGGGAGAGGGGGGCTGGCCGTCAGGGTTCACCGCGGCTCTGGCACAAACCCGGGGACACGGAGGTGGCACGGGCAGGAGCGGACTGGCCGTCTCGGCTTCTCACTTTTTGGATTTTAGAAGGGCATGACATGCCTATATCTGTGTCTCCCCCTCCTTTTACTCCTCCACCTCTTTTCTTTTCGCATGACTATATGTACTTGTCACTTTTCCATGTGTTAGTTGTGTCTTCTGAGCAGTTTGTCAGCTTTTGGACACCTTTGAAGGTGTTTTCTATGTGTTTCTATGTGTTTTTGTTTGCCTGTCATTGGTTTTAACGGTGTTCGAAGGTGTTCGACGAACCGAACCGAACTCGAACACTACGGGGGTGGCTCAACACTAATAATTACCACATTAAGCAGCAGGTGCATGAAAACAGTCAATAGCGATACATGGTTTCTCTCTTCAGATTAAACCCTTTGGGCTTCTTGAATCCAGATTAAATATCCAATACGCTTCTTTTGTCAATAATTTTCGCTTTATATCTCCACCTCCTGCATGCGGAAAAAGTTTTTCAATACCTAAAACTTGCAAAGAAGACATGTCACGATTGTGCTCAATAATAAAATGCTTTGCGATAGCAGAGACATTTCTACTGGTGTTATTTGAATTAAGTATGTCATTATAATGTTCATTAAACCTAGTTTTTAATTTACGTGTAGTACAACCTATATAAAGTTTATCGCATATAGTACAATTTATTTTGTATACCACGTTCTCTGAATCACAATTAATATACTGTTTGATTTTATATTCATTTGAATGATCAGAATCATGACAAACAGAACTGCACAGTGTGTATGAACACATGCGACATTTCACTGATCCACATTTAAACTGCCCTTTTAGCTGTAACCAAGTGCTTTTTTTATGTGTGGATCAGAAAAAATGTTGGAGATAGTGAGTCACCTAATGAAGATGCCTTTTCTGCCACAGCCTTTTATCAAAATGCATGCTAATATTTCATCTTCAAAAAGTATTGATAAATGTTTAGTAAACTATTTTTTTATTTCTGAAAATTGTGCACTATATTGCAGCGAGATGACAGGTTTACTTTTCAAAAAATCATTTTTTACTTTTGTTTTAGGACACAATAGATCAGTCCGTTTTTTGTCAGAAATTATTTTTTTACCCCTGTCCAATACCCATTGGGGATAACCCCGTTGTTTTAATCTTTTTGAGGTTATTATTACTTCATTTTCAGCAACTATGGGATGAGAGCGATTTCTGACAATTCTTGTGAACTCACCTACTGGTATGGCTTTAGCTACATGCTGTGGTTGACTACTAGAAAAATGCATGATGGAATTACCTGCAGATGGTTTGCGATGAATAGCAGTGGATACAATTTCACCTGGAATGCCCGTAAGAATCAAATCTAAGAACACCAAAACTTTTGAACTATAAGAAACAGTAAACCGCAAATTAAATGAATTGTCATTCAAAAATGTAAGAAATCCTGGAATGGCAGATTCATCTCCTTGCCAGATGAATGTCATATCATCAATAAATCTACCATACCAGGACAAATTAGGTATATAAGGATTACTGTCTGAATACAAAAAACAATGTTCCCAATATGACATAGTCAGATTTGCCAAAGAAGGTGAGAAACGAGCACCCATTGAGACACCTTGGATCTGTAAATAAAAAATTCTGTCAAAAACAAAATAATTAGGTGTCTTTGATATATCCAGGCACGCGCTGTACCTGGAGTTGTATGTTCTCACATTTTATAATTAATTTCATGAGGTTCAAGGAGCAAATATTCAAAATACTGTTCCAGTCATTCATGAAATCCACATTGTAAGCTTTAGTTGGTATCTTTTTAAGTCTCAGACCCCTCGGTATCATATCTTTATTTACAGTTGTTTTAGACACTGAAACTTATAGGACGCAGATTTTGAAGCTTTTATCTGATGAAAAGACATATTCCCGCTTAAAATTTAATCCAACAAAAAATTTAGTGAGCAAATCTTAATCTTAATTAATCTTAATGAACATCTTAATAGCGGAGGGTGTAAAATTGGGCATATTAATAAAAAAAATCAGTGAATATTTAATATCATTGAATCCTGTAACACCTACAATGCATGCTCTGCCAAAGATACGTAAAGACATCCTTCCACCCCCAATGCGATCAATAATCAATGGAATTGGATCATGTAGTGAACGTCTCAGTGAGTGATTAGATTTGATCTTACAACCTTTGGTACAGCGCGTGCCTGGATATATCAAACACACCAAGGATATTTTAGATCAGTTGTCAAACAAAAGATGGTCATCAGATTACACCTGGATAGGCTGTGATGTTAATTCTTTATATACTTCTATACCATGTTATGTAGCTATGGAAGCATTGAGATTCCATTTGGAAAAGTACAGTCCGTATCCTGATGTAATGCAAGAATATATATTAGATGTGACTAGTGTTGAGCGAGCACTAATATGCTCGGGTACTCGAAGCTCGGGCCGAGCTCACCGTGATACTCGGGTGCTCGACCCGGGCAACGAGCCCAATGTTAGTCTATGGGAGACCCGAGCATTTTTGCGGCGGCACCCCCGGCAGTCTGTAGAAAGCCTAAAAAGTGCCCAAAACGATAGTGACAGTGCTTAAAAGACATGGGGGCAGCATGGGGATCGACCCAGGAAGCATTTCTGACCCCCAAGTCACTGCTGTAAACAACGTGGTCAGAGGTATTAAGCCACTTTTACGGGCTCACAATAAAACGTTCAAAAACGAAACTGAAACGGTTTTCCTGTGAAATATGTTAAGGAACATTCTTTCCAGGGTAAAGACTTATGTATAAGGTAAAATAAATAACCAAAAACAAAAATACTCCTCCACACCTTGGGCTATGTTCACAAGTAGCATTTTTGATGCGTTTTTGCACTTTTTATTGCTTTCAACCGTGACAAATGCATTCACCGGGAAATGTCATTTTAACATTTTACAACCTTATCTGGCCATGTGCTGTGTGACACATGCATACAGTGCTGAAAAGACATGGGAACAGAATGGGGAAGACCCCTGGAAGCATCTCTGACTCCCAGGTCACTGCCTTAAAGTGTGCCCATCAGAAGTGATCCTTGCCGCATCAGAAGATGCAGACTTGCAATTATCCCTGTGCAAGTCCTTGTCCCAGGGCAGTGTTCAATTGTACCTCCCCCATTCCTTGCAATGCAAGCGCAAATATGCAGCCAACCACCCACCCACCCCCATGCTGCAATACCATATTGCTAGCTTTCACTTGAAATGGGGCCGTTTAATTTGGTGGAGGCTGAAGCTGGCCACTACCTCATGGCTGCTTCGGCAGCGAGGTATCCATACTCAGTTCCCGGCGGCCGGGTGTCCACGCTTTGTCCCCAGCCGCCAGGGGGCGGCCAGGTGTCCACGCTCGGTCCCCTGCCACCAGGGGGTGGCCGGGTGTCCATAATCGATCCCCAGCCGCCCCGCGGCCGGGTGTCCACATACGGTCCCCAGCCGCCTGGGGGCGGCCGGGTGTCCATAGACGGTCCCCAGCCGCCCCTATTTCTCCTGTCACCTTCCCCCACACTTTTCTTAGCCTTGCCTGCTGTAGGGCAGCATTGGACGAGTCCACCAGAGAACCAGACTCCTCCGGTGGGCCCTGGCTTCTCCATCAATGGAGTTGGGAGTGCCAAGGTGAGGAGCATGAAGATGATGATAGAAGTTAGCATCTGCTTTGTTTTCTTTTAATGCAAGCGTAAGTGTGCAGCCTGCCACCCACCCACCCCCAGGCTGCAATGCCATACTGCTTGCTTGCACTTGAAATGGGGCCTTTTAGTTTGGAGGAGGCTGAGGCTGGCCACTACCTCATGGCTGCTTCGGCGGCCTGGTATCCATACTCAGTCCCCAGCCGCCCGGCGGCCGGGTGTCCACGCTCGGTCCCCAGCCGCCAGGGGGCGGCCGGGTGTCCATACTCGGTCCCCAGCCGCCCCGCGGCCGGGTGTCCACACACGGTCCCCAGCCCCCTGGGGGCGGCCGGGTGTCTATAAACGGTCCCCAGTCGCCCCTATTTCTCTTGTTACCTTCCCACACACTTTTCTTAGCCTGGCCTGCTTTAGGGCAGCATTGGACAAGCCCACCAGAGAACCAGACTCCTCTGGTGGGCCCTGGCTTCTCCATCAGGGGAATTGAGAGTGCCAAGGTGAGGAGCATGATTATGATGATAGAAGTTAGCATCTGCTTTGTTTTCTTGGAATGCAAGCGCATGTATGTAGTAGCGGCTAAGCCTTAGGTGGTCAGCGTTTTGGCGCATATCCTACCTTCTCCGAGGATTGCTGGATGTTTTCCTGCTACTATCCCAGTTCTATGACTCCCGTTAAAACAAAGCTTCAGGTGATAAATGATGGAAAGGGTGGTGGCAAAGGAGAAAGAGCAGGAGGAACAGGGACCATTCACATCAATATCAGGCTTGTCAACCACACGTCTTGTAAGATATGATTCTGTAACAAAAGGAGCGGTTCGGCTACACAGTTATAGGGCATGGGCAAAGAGGAGAACGGCTCAGTATATATTGCAAGAAAATATTTATTTATTAATATAAAAAGATAGATAAAGACTTAGGCTATGTGCCCACGTTGCGGACCTGAAGCATATTTTTTACGCTTCTCCCTGGCGGGAAAATCGCATGCGGATATTACATGCGGTTTTCCCGGCAGGTAGAAGCGTTTGTGAGGCGTCTTTGCATGCATTTCCGCATGCGGGTTATCAAGCACTTCTCCAAGCATCACTTGGAAAAGTGCTTGACAACTTGTTCAGAATGGTAAAAATTAAAAAAATAAACTTTATACTCACCTTCCGATGCATTCTCTGCCCCGTCCGGAGTCTTGAGCGGCTCACGCTGTTGTGTGCAGGACCTGCGGTGACGTCATTGAGTCATGTGGTGGGTCACATGACTCAATGAGGTGGCAGGTCCTTCAGACAACAGCGCGACGGAGGGAAAACATCAGAAGATAAGTATAAACTTTATTTTATTCTTTTTTTTCCTTTTTCTTTGGTACCCAGGTCTGGAGGAGAGTCTCCTCTCCTCCAGACCTGGGTACCATCCGCACATTGATTCCGCTGCGCTTCCGCAAAATTAATGAACATGCTGCGGATTTTTGAAAAATCCGCAGCATGGGCATTGACATTGCGGAATGCCATTGGGGACCATGGGGTGCAGATATACATGCGTTTTTCAAGCGTTTACGCTGCGGAAATTCCCCAGCATATACGCTTGAAAAACGCTACGTGGGCACACAGCCTTAGACAATGAGGTAACCAGATGGTAAAGTGCTTCCAGGTCTGATACACTTGTAATAGTATGATCATAATAAACCCATGAATTAGCATAATTGCACATTTGCCCATAATAATAATAAAAATTGTAAATATTAGATTTAAATAGGTGAACTGGAGTCAGGAACACAGGATCAACCTATACTGTATAATCCCACTAACTGTTAAATAGACAGGGGTGGGGGAAGAACCAGTGTTATATCATGGGAAACTCTGTGCCCAAAACTAAATGCTGAAAAAGTATTAATCCAATGGGATAATTACCTGGCAAGGAAGCACAGCCTAAGTGGGGGGGTGAAAAAGGTGAAGGCCCAATGCGCGCTTCGCGCCATCCCAGGCTGCTTTCTCAAGGGCAGTTATAGAGCATACAGTGAGTGCAATGCCTAGCAAAAATTTCTAGGCACTCCAATGCCCCTTGGAAGTGACATGGAGGTCAGAGGGCCTAAACTAAACCGTTTTTTCCATTTATAGCAACTGGGTCTCCTGTACACTGTTGGCCTAAGCAGTGAATGGAAGGCTTTCCAAAAATTATGAGGAACTGCAATGCCCCTTGAAACAGACATGGATTACAGCGTACCAAAAACCTTCTAACCATTATTGGGGAGTGGGTCTCCCTTAGTTTTCGCCTTTGCATTGAAAAGCAAAAGCTGACTAAAATTAGGAGGAAATGCAATGCCCGTTGGAAGAGTCATGGAGGTTAGAGGTAATTAAAAACAACATTTCAATGCCCCTTGGAAGAGCTGTGGAGTTCAGAGTGGTTTAAAAAGACTCTTTTAATGCCGCTTTGAAGAGACGTGGAGGTCACAGTAGCTTAACAAGACGGTTTTAATGCCCCTTGGAAAAGTGGTGGAGGTCACAGTAGCTTAACAAGACGGTTTGAATGCCCCTTGGAAAAGTGGTGGAGGTCACAGTAGCTAAACAAGATGGTTTTAATGCAACTTACAAGATCCATACAGTACAGCATCTTAAAAACATTATTCCCATTATTGGGGAGTGGGTCTCCCATAGTCTTAGCTTATGCCTTCCAAGCAAAAACTGCCAAAAATTAGGATGGAGGAACTTGCAATGCCCCTTACAAGAGCCATGCAGTACAGCATATTACAAACATTATTGCCATTATTGGGGAGTGGGTCTCCCACAGTCTTTGCTTATGCCTTCCAAGCAAAATCTGCCAAAAATTAGGACGGAGGAACTTGCAATGCCCATAACAGGAGCCATGCAGTGCAGTATATTACAAATATTCCCATTATTGGGGAGTGGGTCTCCCATAGTCTTTGCTTATGACTTCCAAGCAAAAGCTGCCAAAAATTAGGACGGAGGAACTTGCAATGCCCCTTACAAGAGCCATGCAGTACAGCATATTACAAATATTATTCCCATTATTGGGGAGTGGGTCTCCCATAGTCTTTGCTTATGCCTTCCAAGCAACAGCTGCCAAAAATTAGGACGGAGGAACTTGCAATGCCCCTTACAAGAGCCATGCAGTACAGCATATTACAAACATTATTTGCATTATTGGGGAGTGGGTCTCCCATAGTCTTTGCTTATGCCTTTCAAGCAAAATCTGACAAAAATTAGGACGGAGGAACTTGCAATGCCCCTTACAAGAGCCATGCAGTACTGCATATTACAAACATTATTCCCATTATTGGGGAGTGGATCTCCCATAGTCTTTGCTTATGCCTTCCAAGCAATAGCTGCCAAAAATTAGGACGGAGGAACTTGCAATGCCCCTTACAAGAGCCATGCAGTACAGCATATTGCAAACATTATTCTCATTATTGGAGAGTGGGTATCCCATAGTATTTGCTTATGCCTTCCAAGCAAAATCTGCCAAAAATTAGGACGGAGGAACATGCAATGCCCCTTACAAGAGCCATGCAGTACAGCATATTACAAACATTATTCCCATTATTGGGGAGTGGGTCTCCCATAGTCTCCATAGTCTTTGCTTATGCCTTCCAGGCAAAATTTGCCAAAAATTAGGACGGAGGAACTTGCAATGCCCCTTACAAGAGCCATGCAGTACAGCATATTACAAACATTATTCCCATTATTGGGGAGTGGGTCTCGCATAGTCTTTGCTTATGCCTTCCAAGCAAAAGCTGCCAAAAATTAGGACGGAGGAACTTGCAATGCCCCTTACAAGAGCCATGCAGTACAGGATATTACAAACATTATTCCATTATTGGGGAGTGGGTCTCCCATAGTCTTTGCTTATGCCTTCCAAGCAAAAGCTGCCAAAAATTAGGATGGAGAAACTTGCTATGCCCCTTACAAGAGCCATGCAGTACAGCATATTACAAACATTATTTCCATTATTGGGGAGTGGGTCTCCCACAGTGTTTGTTTATGCCTTCCAGGCAAAATCTGCCAAAAATTAGGATGGAGGAACTTTCAATGCCCCTTACAAGAGCCATGCAGTACAGCATAATATAATCATTATTCCCATTATTGGGGAGTGGGTCTCGCATAGTATTTGCTTATGCCTTCCAAGCAAAAGCTGCCAAAAATTAGGAGGAAATGCAATGCCCATTCGAAGAGTCGTGGAGGTTAGAGTTAATTAAAAACAACATTTCAATGCCCCTTGGAAGAGCTGTGGAGTTCAGAGTGGTTTAACAAGATGCTTTTAATGCCCCTCGGAAGAGAGGTGGAGGTTGCAGTAGCTTAACAAGACGGTTTTAATGCCCCTTGAAAAAGTCGTGGAGGTCGCAGTAGCTTAACAAGACGGTTTTAATGCCCCTCGGAAGAGACATGGAGGTCGCAGTAGCTTAACAAGACGGTTTTAATGCCCCTTGGAAAACTGGTGGAGGTCACAGTAGCTTAACAAGATGGTTTTAATGCCCCTTACAAGAGCCATACAGTACAGCATCTTAAAAACATTATTCCCATTATTGGGGATTGTGTCTCCCATAGTCTTTCCTCATGCCTTCCAAGCAGAAGCTGCCAAAAATTAGGACGGAGGAACTTGCAATGCCCCTTACAAGAGCCATGCAGTACAGCATATTACAAACATTATTCCCATTATTGGGGAGTGGGTCTCCCATAGTATTTGCTTATGCCTTCCAAGCAAAAGCTGCCAAAAATTAGGATGGAGGAACTTTCAACAATGGCAACACAGACCACGGTCACCCTGGTGGTATAGTGGTGGTGGAGGCTGAGGATAAGGAGAAGAACATATAACAGCCGAAATGAGGAAGAGTATACCCATGTGTGGGTGTGAAGTGGTGCATGTGAATACACCTCCCGAAAAAACACAGTGGATTTGACTTTATGTTACTCTGCTGTCATTTGGTGGTGATGAGAAGTCTGGCCCAATCCAACCCTTGTTCATTTTGATAAGGGTCAGCTTGTCAGCATTGTCAGTTGACAGGCGAGTGCGCTTATCAGTTATAATTCCCCCAGCGGCACTAAAAACACGCTCCGATAACACGCTAGCGGCAGAGCAGGCCAGGACCTCCAAGGCGTACAGAGCGAGTTCATTCCAAGTGTCCAGCTTGGATACCCAATAATTAAAAGGCACAGAGGAATCACGGACGATGCTGGTACGGTCGTCAAGGTACTCCCTCACCATCTTTTGAAACTTTCCACTCCTTGTGAGAGTACCCTGCAGCTCAGGGCCTGTAAGCTGGGCGGGTCTCAGAAAACTGTCCCAGAACGTTGAAAGTGTTACCCTGCCTCTGCTGGATTGGAGTTGCCTCTCTCTCGCTTGTACGCCTTGGTTGGTCAACGAACTGTGACCTCTGCCGCTAGCATGTTCAGATGAGAATTTTTTTAACAGTTCTGCAGCAAGGGCCTTCTGGTACTGCCCCATTTTTGTAGACCTCTCCACCTCAGGAATAAGAGAGTGAAAGTTCTCCTTGTAGCGGGGGTCTAAAAGTGTCACCAACCAGTAATGACTGTCACCCAACATTTTTACAACGCGAGGGTCAATGTTAAAGCAGCGTAACATAAAGTCAGCCATGCGTGCCAGACTGGTAACGGGCAAGACTTCCGTGTCCTCAGCAAGATGACGACTGACCATGCTCTCCTCCTCCTCCTCCCCCCTGTCCTCAGGCCACCCACGCTGAACCAACGGTATGACAGTTGTACAGGTACTACCGTCTACAGCGCATGATACAAGCTCCTGTTCCTCCTCCTCCTCCTCTCCCTCATTGTCCCCCAATGCACGTTGGGATGAGATGAGGCTGGGCTGTGTGTAATCGACCGCTACGGCTTCTTGATCCATCTCATCATACTCTGGCTGCAATGCCTCCTCTTTAATTCTCTGCAGAGAGCGTTGCAAAAGACAGATAAGTGGAATGCTGACACTAATGATGGCGTCATCACCATTCACCATCTGGGTGGACTCCTCAAAGTTTGTCAAGATGGTACAGATGTCAGACATCCAGGTCCACTCCTGAGGTCTTATGTGTGGAGTCTGACCTGAATATCGACGGCCTTGTAGCAGCTGGTACTCCACAACTGCTCTCTTCTGCTCACAAATCCTTTGCAACATGTGGAGGATAGAGTTCAAACATGTGGGGACATCACACGCCAGTGTAGCACCCCGAGGGCTCGGCTGCTACAGGGGTATTACACCTCAAACCAGAGGTGAGATATTCCACTCCCGGGTAAGGATGGAGTGTGGACTAGAGCTCGCTTAGCTGCATGCACCACACACACCCCATTTCCGAGGGACAGCTCAACGGTGCTCCCACAGAAGTGCAGGCACGACAGTATCTGTCCCTGGCTGGAGTGGGGAGGGGGAGGAAAATCCAGTGGTGTAGGAGCTGATAGGGGTGGGTCTCTGGGCATAGGTAGGAGCCCATTGGTTGCTAGTCACCTGGGCTCACACATAGAGGGAGGTATATAAGGTGGGCACCATCTTAGAACAGTGTTCAGTTCAGTCCGGGGAGTGAGTTGAGAGAAGGAGTTCAGCCAGAGAGGGCTGACAGGGAGCTGTAGCTCAGTCTGGGCCCAGCTCCACAAGGCAGGTCTGGAGAGGAGGCCAGAGCCAGAGGAGAGGAACAGAAACAGCAAGGAACTGGAACAGAAAGGAAACAAGGAACAGCACATTAAGAGAGGCCCAGAGACACGAGAGAAGAAGGAACCCCATAGGCCCTGGAGATTGCGGGTGACGGGTTGGCAGAGCAGGGTACCAGAACCCAAATTGGTGGAGGCAACAAATTCCTCAGCCAAAGACCGGAGGTTGTGACCACATCTTGGTGCGACCCCTCACTACATCCACCAGGAAAGCATACCACATAGGGTCAGGGAAACCGGAGATAGGTTTCGCCAAGAGAAGGCCCGAGGAAGCTGGACAAAGGTGGGTCACTGGTGGGGACGGCCAGGGAAGGGAAGAGAAGGGAGCCCTGTGCCACGCTCTGGAATTGCTTGGGAGTTCGTCGAGCCCCTTGCCTGGTGGACGCAGCACGGCTTGGGCAGTCACCACCGGTACCGAGGTGACTAGGACCAGTAAAGAACTGTGACTAAAGCATTGGAAACTGCAACCACACGTCTCTGTGTTTCATCGCCGCACCAGCAACATTAGTACTGGGATGCTCACACCATCACTCCCATCATCCACACTAGCTGCCCTGAGGCAATACTTCTCCCGTGGGGAGTTATCCCATTCTTGGCTGTGCATACAACATCAGCCTCAGCGGTCTGCAGCGCAGCGGCGGTCCCCACTGACCGTAATCCACGGGTGGCGTAGTCGGACATTTGTTATTACACTAAGACTGCCACTGGTTTTACCACCCTGAGAAACGGACCGGGTCGCCGCCACACGGAGACTACAACCCCCAGCATCCCACAAGAGGCCCGGTTCCAGGTGCCACACGCGGCCCAAGGGGGCGAGTCAACTTTGGCGTAGTCGGCAGGATTCAAACCAACCCGCTACCACCGGGTACTGCGCGCCTTCAGAGACTGAGATACTTACAGTGGTGAAGTTTTCCCGCCATCCGGAGTCGTTTCCCGCCATCAGATGCCATCTTGGGTCGTTTCCCGCCACCTTCATCTGTTTTTCCCGCCCCGGCAGAGCGGACGCCATTATGTGCGCACCAAAAGACAGCAGGAAGCCGCCTCCCATTGTGGGCCAGGTCCCAGAGTGGCGCCAAAGAAGGGGCCCGCCCCCAGCAACTATGAGTGCGGCAGTGGAGATGTCCATCAATGTGGGGGGGCTGCCCCTGAAGGTGATTGTCAGCAGATGCCCCCAAGACCAACCCCCATGGGGGCGGATAGGAAAGAAAACTGTGGGGCCGGGTGCGGCCTGGATCAGTCTGGACATACCGCACCCGGAGATGGAGAGAGCAGCGAACCCCACCAGCACCCTGGCCCGCAGCCTCCTGCAAGCTGAGCCACCCTGCAGCATAGCGGAGTTGCTGGCGCAGCTGCCCAGAGACCCGGAGTGCGCACGAGCTGCGCTGGAAGACCTAAATCAGAGGTTGGTCAGGGCGCAGCGAGATGTGTTTGCCGGGTGGAAGGAGGAGTTGGCCCGGCAGCTTGTAACCGGCCAGCAGGAGACACCGCAAGGACCGAGCAGTGCGCCTGCCTCTGAGGGCGGTGAGGATGGACCGGCGGCTGCAGACGATGCCGCGGAGGAGGCAACGGAGACCGAGGCAGGTAACGGGGACGCCACCACTCCACGCCCTGAGACCACCAGCCTGCCCCCACCCTCCGTTGCGGGACCCGAAGCCCCGGGGACCGTACCTGATACCACGCCTCCACTGCCGCCAGCTAGGCCTCAGGCTGCAAGCGGCGCTGTCACGCTCTGCCCCACGCTGTGCCCTCTGAACCCGGGCGCCGTAAAGCAGGAGACGTCACAGGCCGGGAAGCAAGGCCTAGTACACCCGGGCGCCTCTGCCCAACCAGCGTCCCCTACCATGACTGTGCCATCTCCAGGCGCGATCAGCAGATGACCACCGGCCTGGTCGCAAGGCCGAGTGCCCCCGGGCGCTGCTCCCCGAAGGGGGTCCCGTGCCATACCACCCCTGGGCGTGGATCTTTTCGCCCAGCATACGGGCCCAGATGGAATGCCCCTGGTGTGGCCAGCTGAACTGACCAACGGTCAGCCCTGGAGAACCCAGCCCCCGCGCGAGCCTCTGATACCGGCTCCGGAGCCCGTAGAGAACACCCCGCTCCCGCTAGAAGACACCCAATTTGAGTGGGACCCCACTGGCGAACATCTAATGGGGTTCCCCCAAGAAACCCGGGCGGACGCAGCCCGTCGCCTGGATTGCTGCCGTCAACAGCTGGCCACCTTTGAAAGGGAGCTGCGGCAGAGGCGCATCAGGGAGGAGCGACTCCAAGCCCGGAGCGCGGAACAGAAGAGGAAGGCCCGTCAGGACTCCCAAGCCATCCGCGGTCCCCGAGCCACCGGGACCGTAGCAAAATTCCAGCTGGAGCATGGCTGGGGTTTCGTCAGAGACCCGGAGGCTGACACCGACTTCTTCGTCACTAGAAGGGACGTTGAAAGCCACCTGCCAGAGGGACATCACAGCCGTGACCTGTACCCCGGTGACGTGGTCACCTACACCCGGCACAAGGACGCAAAGGGACTGTACGCCCTCCATGTCCACCGTCTAATGGAGGAGTAGCTGCGGTACCGCCCTGACATGGACTACCCTGAGGGCCCGGACGGGTCTGAAGATTATGAGGAAGATGCGCAAGGAGGACATCGCCACTGAAAGGTGACAGTGCACAACTGTAAATAGTTACCCGTCGGGGTACAAGAACTGTTGCTGAGTGGAGTGTGGTCCCCATTGGGACTAGTGTGGAACTGTTAAAGGGACTGTTACCTGCCAAAGTTACCCCCCAGGCTGAGGACTGTGAGCAGCCATTCCCCTATCCCCTACCAGGCTGAGGACTGTGAGCAGCCATTCCCCTATCCCCACTGGCCGAGGACTGAGAGTGGCTATCCCTGTAAATAGTTGCGCTTCCTAAAGCGCCCCCTACTGGTTTTATACAAAAACTGCAACGTCTACCTCAAGATTAACTGGACTGTTGCACCTTTACCTGGTCGCAAGTTGCACAGCGGCCAGAACTCAAGAATATGTTTTGAAAATGTTTTACTTGAAAATGCCTTAATGTGAAAAGTCTACGTGCTGCTAAAACAGAAATGCCAAAGTTTTATATGTTGTTTTTGCAAAAAGAGTTCCGGTGGCATTAGCAAAATGTTTTATAATGTTTATACCAGTAACGTTAAAAAGAAAAGAGTACCTCCCATAAAGGGATGAGTTTTTCTTTGGTTAATGTCTTATATGCGAGTGCACTTTAAAAATTTGTATGTTTTAAATTGTTTTTTTTCTTTTCCAGCCCGAGGACGTGCTGTGATTTACCAGGGGGGAATGTAGCACCCCGAGGGCTCGGCTGCTACAGGGGTATTGCACCTCAAACCAGAGGTGTGATATTCCACTCCCGGGTAAGGATGGAGTGTGGACTAGGGCTCGTTTAGCTGCATGCACCACACACACCCCATTTCCGAGGGACAGCTCAACGGTGCTCCCACAGAAGTGCAATCAGGAGACACTATTTATTCTTTACGGCAAAAAATGCCAAGAGCAGGATAATAGAATTTTTTTACCGTGGAATAGCAAAAGCACACTTTTGTCTCTCTGGCCTACACCAAACTATTTTCAACAGATATATTTGTGTCTGAAAAATCAGGGAGACACTAATATTTATTTTTTTACGGCAAAAAATGCCAAGAGCAGGATAATAGAGATTTTTTACCGTGGAACAGCAAAAGCACACTTTTGTGTCTCTGGCCTACACCAGACTATTTTCAACAGATATATTTGTGTCTGAAAAATCAGGGAGACACTATTATTTTTTTTACGGCAAAAAATGCCTAAAACAGGATAATAGAGATTTTTTACAGTGGAACAGCAAAACCACAGTTATAATTTACTCGTGTATACCAGACTATTTTAAATAAATATATTTGCGGCTGAACAGTGAGCGACACACTCAAACTGTTTTTTTTTAGATACAAATGGCCCATGGAACTGCAAAACCACACTTCTATTTCTCTGGCCTACACCAGACTATTTTCAACATATATATTTGTGTCTGAACAATCAGGGAGATACTATTATCTTTTTTTTACGGCAAAAAATGCCAAGAGCAGGATAATAGAGATTTTTTACCGTGGAACAGCAAAAGCACACTTCTGTCTCTCTGGCCTACACCAGACTACTTTCAACAGATATATTTATGTCTGAAAAATCAGGGAGACACTATTATTTTTTTTACGGCAAAAAATGCCAAAAACAGGATAATAGAGATTTTTTACCGTGGAACAGCAAAACCACAGTTATAATTTACTGGTGTATACCAGACTCTTCTAAATATGTATATTTGCGGATGAACAGTGAGCGACACACTCAAACTGTTTTTTTTAGATACAAATGGCCCATGGAACTGCAAAACCACACTTCTATTTCTCTGGCCTACACCAGACTATTTTCAACAAATATATTTGTGTCTGAAAAATCAGAGACACGCTTTTTTTTTGGGGGGGGGGACACCAAAAGGTTAATAAGACGGGTATTTGTACAGTGTGAAGGAGGAAAAAAAAAAGAGGATTTAGATGAAAAAAAAGGATTTTTCCTGGCCCCCGAGACCTGGAGCTAAGTCCAGCAATTTCAGCAACAGGAGCACACAGGACTGTAATGCAGCGTTTGCTGGTATAACCTCTGCGTCTCCTATACAGCCTGCCTGCCTGATATCTGGGATGGATATTAGTCCTGAGAAGGACTGTTTGTTTGATCTGGCAGCCTTTACAGACCCTACACTAACTATTTCGCAGGATATATCTCTCTCTAAATCATCAGCGCTGTCCCTACACTGTCTGATCCGGATCAACTGTGTCCAAAATGGCGGCGCCTGGTTTTAAATACTTGAAGTGACGCTGTGCGGCCAGCCAATCACTGTAATGCCCACAAACAACATGGCTGCGACATTACAGTGACTGGCTGGCAATCCCTGCATGTTCATTGGCTCTGTAAAGAGCGCCAAACATGCAGGGCGGAGACCCGAGCTCCCGTCCGAGTAACCCGGAAATGCTCGATGCTCGCCGAACATCCCGAGTAGCGTGATGCTCGGGCGAGTACCGAGCAGTGTTGAGCATGCTCGCTCAACACTACATATAAATTCGCTCCAAACTCAGTCATTTGTAGTGAGCGCGGAAGATACTGTCCTCCATTTAAAATGGGCAAGGCAAGTGGCAAGGGACGGGGAACTGGATGTGATGGTGATGGTTCATGCAGAGGCCGAGGACAAGGCCGTGGGCAAGTGGAAATTGTGCCACAACAAACACCCACATCTTCTCGCCTGACCTTCCTGTCCCAATTCCTAGGGGACCACAGCACTCCACTATTGAACCCAGAGCAGTGTCAAAAGGTTGTTGCTTGGATAGCGGATAATGCTTCCAGTCACTTAGCCACCACCACCACCCTGTATTCCACATGGTCAAGTCTCAGTAGCCCTGAGTCTGGACCGCATATTCCTCACCCTGATCCTCCTTCCTCCCACCATGCCGAGTGCACGGAGACAACTGATCCCACAATTGGACACTCTGAAGAGCTGGTCACTTTTCCATTTATAGATTCAGGTCCACTTGAAGTGGGGCAAGAGGAGATCACGTGTAGTAATGCCCAAATATTTGAGCAGCCACGGTCACACGAAGGCGACGGTGGGATAGTGTCACAAGAGGTTGACGATGATGAGACACAATTGCCAGAAAGTCAGGAGGAGGACCAGGGTGTGGAAGTGGAAGACGAGGTGGTGGATGATATAGTAACTGACCCAACCTGGCAGTAGGACATGCAGAGCGAGGACAGCAGCACACAGGGGGAGGGAGGCAGAGCACCCCAACAGGCGGGAAGAAGCAGTGTTGTGGCCGCAGACAGAAGGCAGGCAACCGTTCCCCGTAACACCAGCATGAAGGAAGTTGCCAGTACAACTGTTACATCTTCCCGAGTCTGGTTGTTTTTTAAAGACTCTGCCGATAACCCCAAAAAGGCCATTTGCACCACCTGCCAGGCCGGCATCAGCAGGGGGGGGCAAAATGACCAGCCTGACCACCACCAGCATGATCAGGCACATGACAGCAAAGCACCCGACTTTGTGGGCCGAACCCCAGGGATCAGGAACAGTGACTGCAGGTGGCACCATTGCTTCTTCTGCTGTTGTGCATGCAAGCCAATCCCCTGTCCATGGTGCATGCGAAGATGCCTCCTGCCCTGAACCTGTCATTGCGCACTCTCAAGTAGCAGCATCAGGAAGCACATCCATGTCCTTGTCACAGCGCAGCATTCAATTGTCCATACCCCAGTCCTTGAAACGCAAGCTCAAATATGCAGCCAACCCCCCATAGGCCACACTACTAAATTCTCACATTTCACGACTGCTTGCGCTAGAAATGTTGCCTTTTAGGCTCGTGGAGACGAAAGCATTCCGCAACCTGATGGCGCCGGCCGTCCCTCGGTACTTGGTCCCCAGCCGCCAATATTTCTCCTGGTGTGCCGTCCCCGCATTACACAAGCACGTCTCCCAAAACATTAGCTGTGCCCTCAACAACTCAGTTACCGGGAAAGTCCACCTAACCATGGACACGTGGACAAGTGCTTGTGGGCAGGGACGGTACATCTTGCTGACAACACACTGGGTTAACATAGTTGAAGCCGGGACCCAGTCTGACCTTGGGACGGAACACGTCTTCCCGATGCCAAGGATTGCGGGCCCTAGGTCAATCAGGGTTGCCCCCACGGTCTACAGCTCCTGCACCTCAGCCTCCTCAGCCTCCTCCTCCTCTTCAGCCTCCATCTCCGAAACGACCACATCAATCAGAAGCTGGAAGTACTGCAGCACTGCCTCTGCCAATCGGCAACAGGCTGTGCTGAAGCTAATATGCTTAAGTGACAAACCGCACAATGCTGAAGAGTTGTGGACAGCTCTGAACCTGTGGCTCACACTGCTGAACCTACAGCCAGGCATGGTCGTGTGTGACAATGGCCGGAACCTGGTGGTGGCTCTGAGGCGAGGCGAGCTCACACACGTACCATGCCTGGCCCATGTGTGTGGTTCAGCGGTTTCTCAAATCCTACCCGGAGCTGCCAGCTCTGCTTGTTAAAGTGCTCAGCCTATGTGCCTATTTTAGAAAGTTAGCTACAGCTTCCGCCGTGTTTCAGCAGCGTTTGCAGCTTCCGGCTCACAGACTGGTGTGTGATGTCCTCACACGTTGGAACTCTACACTGCAGATGTTGGGAGGGATTTGTGAGCAGAAGAGGGCATTTTTTGACTACCAGCATCAACAAGGCCGTCGGTATTCAGTTCAGACTCCACACATAAGACCTCAGGAGTGGACATGGATGTCAGACATATGTATCATCCTCCAAAACTTTGAGGACTCCACCAAGATGGTGAGCGGTGATGACGCCATATTTAGCATCAACATCCCGCTTCTCTGTCTTCTGAAATGCTCTCTGCTCACAATCAAAGAGGATGCATTGTAGGCGGAGCACGATGAGATGGAGCAAGGAACCATACAGGGTGATTACACACAGCCAAGACTCATCTCATCCCAAAGTGGATTGGGTGACAATGAGGAAGAGTAGGAGGGGGAAGGACAGGAGCTAGTTTCATACACTATAGACGGTACTACCTGCACAGCTGTCATACCGTCTGTTCAGTGTGGATGGCCGGAGGACAGAGAGGAGGAGGAGGAGGAGAGCATGGTTAGTCATCCTCTTGGTGAGGACACAGAAGTCTTGTCTGTTAGTAGTCTGGCACGCATGGCTGAGTTTATGTTACGCTGCCTTTCTCATGACCCTCGCGTTCTCAAAATTTTGGGTGACAGTCATTACTGGCTGGTGACACTTCTAGACTCACGCTACAAGGAGAACTTTATATCTCTTATTCCTGAGGCGGACAGGTCTACAAAAATGGGGCTGCACCAGAAGGACCTTGTTGTGGAACTAGTAAAATAAATTCCCATCTGAAAATGCTGGCAGCAGAGGGCACACTTCGTTGGACAACCAAGGAGTACAGGCGAGAGAGACACAACTTCAATCCAGCAGAGGCAGGGGAACACTGTCAAAGTTCTGGGAGAGTTTTCTCAGCCCCTACCATCGCACAGGCCCTGAGGGGCGGGGTACTCTCACAAGAAGTGCAAAGTTTGGGAAGATGCTGAGGGAGTACCTTGCCGACCGCACCAACGTCCTCCGTGATTCCTCTGTGCCTTATAATTATTGGGTATCCAAGCTGGATACGTGGAATGAACTGGCTATCTATGCCTTGGAGGTCCTGGCCTGCCCTGCCGCCAGTGTTTTATCAGAGTGGGTTTTTAGTGCCGCTGGTGGAATTATAACTGATAAGCGCATCCGCCTGTCAAATGAAAATGCTGACAGGCTGACACATATAAAAATGAACAAGGACTGGATTGGGCCAGACTTCTCAACACCACTGAATTATAGCAGCGTAACATAAACTCAAATCCAGTGTCTTTTCTTGGGAGGCGTATTCACATGCACCTTTTCACACCCACACATGGGTATACGCTTCCTGATTTTGACTATTTGCTCTTGCCCTTCTCCTCATCCTCCACCACCACATCACCAGGGTGACCGTGGTCCGTGATGCAACACCCACATAATTTTTTTAAAGGGTGTTTATGATGCCCGTAAAAAAAAATTGTATACCGTATGTTCATGCATACCCCCCAGGGATAAATGTTTGTCAGCCCATACACTTGAGCATGGGCATTACAAGTATAGGAGGCCTGCTCCTTTCTAATGGGAACATTTTTTTATAAGGCCCTTCACGTCTCTTCCAAGGGGCATTGAAGTGCCTCCAAATTTTTGGCAGCCCTTGCATTCACTGCATAGGCCAACACTATGGGAGACTCTCTCCTTTCTAATGGGAATTTGTCATTACTGTAGCCTTGCTCTATGTCTCTTTAAATTGTTAGTGGGGTTTTTCCTAAATTTGGTCAGCCGTTGGACTCACTGCATACTGTATAACTGTATAGCAGACTCCCTCCTTTCTAATGGGAACATGTCATACCTTGTTACTGTGGCCCTGCTCTATGTGTCTTTAAATTCTTAGTGGGGTTTTTCCTATAATTGGTCAGCCTTTGGACTCACTGCATACCCTATTACTGTATAGCAGACTCTCTCCTTTCTAATGGGAATTTGTCATTACTGTGGCCCTGCTCTGTGTGTCTTTAAATTCTTAGTGGGGTTTTCCCTAAAATTGGTCAGACTTTGGACTCACTGCATACCCTATAACTGTATAGCAGACTCTCTCCTTTCTTCTGGGAATTTGTCGTTACTGTGGCCCTGATCTATGTGTCTTTAAATTCTTAGTGGGGATTTTCCTAAAACTGGTCAGCCGTTGGACTCACTGCATACCCTATAACTGTATAGCAGACCCTCTCCTTTCTAATGGGAACATAGAATCATAGAATCATAGAATGGTAGAGTTGGAAGGGACCTCCTGGGTCATCTGGTCTAACCCCCTGCTCAAAGCAGGATTCACTAGATCATCTCAGACAGATGTCTGTCCAGCCTCTGTTTGAAGACGTCCATTGAAGGGGAACTCACCACCTCTCGTGGCAGCCTGTTCCACTCATTAATCAGACTAACTGTCAAAAAGTTGTTTCTAATATCTAATCTGTGTCTCCTCCCATTTAGTTTCATCCCATTGCTTCTAGTCTTTCCTTGTGCAAATGAGAATAAAGATGATCCTTCTACAATGTGACAGCCCTTGACATATTTGTAGACAGCTATTAAGTCTCCTCTCAGTCTTCTTTTTTGCAAGCTAAACATTCCCAAATCCTGCAACCGTTCCTCATAGGACATGGTTTGCAGACCAGTCACCATTCTGGTCGCTCTTCTCTGAACTTGCTCCAGTTTGTCTATGTCTTTTTTAAAATGTGGTGCCCAAAACTGTACACAGTATTCCAGATGAGGTCTGACCAAAGAGGAGTAAAGACCGATAATGACTTCACGTGATCTAGACTGTATGCTTCTGTTAATACATCCCAGAATTGTATTTGCCTTTTTTGCTGCTGCATCACACTGTTGACTCATGTTCAGTCTATGATCTATTAGTATACCTAAGTCTTTTTCACATGTACTGTTGCTTAGCTCTATTCCTCCCATTCTGTATATGCTTTTTTCATTTTTATTGCCCAGATGTAGTACTTTGCATTTTTCCCTGTTAAAAACCATTCTGTTGGTTGCTGCCCACTGCTCCAGTTTATTTAGGTCTTTTTGAATCCTCTCTCTCTCTTCTCTAGTATTAGCTATCCCTCCTAGCTTTGTGTCATCAGCAAATGTAATCAGTTTACCCTCAATTCCTTCATCTAAATCATTGATAAAGATGTTGAAAAATACAGGTCGCAGGACGGAGCCCTGTGGTACCCCACTTGAGACATTCATCCAGCTGGATGTAAAGCCATTTACAACCACCCTTTGAGTCTGATCACTAAGCCAGTTATGAATCCACCTAACAGTTGCCTGGTCCATTGCATACTTGGTCATTTTTTCAATAAGGATGGTGTGAGATACTTTGTCAAATGCTTTGCTGAAGTCAAGATATACTATATCTACAGCATTTCCCTGATCCACCCAGTCAGTGATTCTGTCATAGAAGGAAATTAAGTTAGTCTGACATGACTTGTTAGTTACAAACCCATGCTGACTCTGGTTAATCACTTCATTCTTATCCATGTACTTACATACATGTTGTTTAATAATTTGTTCAAAGATCTTTCCTGGTATAGAAGTCAGACTCACCGGCCTATAGTTCCCTGGGTCCACCTTCTTCCCCTTTTTGAAGATAGGAACAACATTTGCTCTTCTCCAGTCTTCTGGGACTTCTCCTGTTCTCCAAGAATTTTCAAAAATTATGGAGAGTGGTTCTAAAATTTCTTCTACGATCTCCTTCAGTACTCTGGGGTGTAATTCATCTGGACCTGGAGACTTGAACTCATTTATGTTAGCTAAATATTCCCTCACAATCTTTCTGTTTACAGATAACTTGGATTCCTCTATTCCTTTAAAAGGACAGTGAAGATCAGTTGATGTTACATTTTCTTTCTGAGAGAAAACAGATGCAAAAAAGGAATTAAAAAGTTCGGCCTTCTCAACATCCTCTCTTACCATTTCTCCATTTTCATCCTGTAAAAATCCTATAGCATCTTTGACTTTTCTTTTACTTTTGACATACCCCCAGAATCCTTTTTTATTGCTTTTGACATCTCTTGCAAGCCTTAATTCATTGTCAGCTTTAGCTAACCTGATACGTGCCCTGCATGTCATACTTGTTACTGTCGTCCGGTTCTATGTGTCTTTAAATTCTTAGTGGGTCTTTCCTAAAATTGGTCAGCCGTTAGACTCACTGCATACCCTATAACTGTATAGCAGACCCTCTCCTTTTTAATGGGAAAATGTCGTACTTGTTACTGTGGCCATGCTCTATGTGTCTTTAAATTCTTAGTGGGATTTTTCCTAAAATTGGTCAGCCATTGGACTCACTACGTACCATATAACTGTATAGCAGACTCTCTCCTTTCTAATGGGAATTTGTCGTTACTGTGGCCCTGCTCTATGTGTCTTTAAATTCTTAGTGGGGTTTTTCCCAAATTTTGGCAGCCCTTGCAGTCACAGCATGGGGATTACCACTATTGGAGACCCGATCCTTCATAATGGGAACATTTTTGTTACTGAGACCCTCCTCTATGTCTCTTCAAAGGGGTATTGGGTTGCATCTAAATTTTTGGCAGCCCTTGCAGTTACTGGATTTGCAATAACAGTATAGGAGACCCACTTGTTAATAATGGGAACAACAAAGCATAGCCGGCTAATGGCTCTCTAACAATAGCGAGGGCCGACTGCTGGCCTTTTAAGAATAGTAAGGCCCGTCTGATGGCCCTATAAAAATAGGCTTTATGACTTTCAGCGTCCCTCCATCATAAATAAAACAGGATGTGTCTGATTATGTGTCACACACCACATTGCCAGATAAGGTTGTAAAATGTTAAAATGACATTTCCCGGTGAATGCATTTGTCTTAAAAAATAACGTAAAAAAAAACAAAACAATAGGATCTTTCTTTAGTATAAAAAACAGTGTCACCAATTTAACCTCAATGTAATCACATTGTTCAGCTCTTGCACCTCCTCCTCCATCTCCGAAATGACCACATCAGTCACAAGCTGACAGCACTGCAGCACTGCCTTGGCCAAGCGGCAACAGGCTGTGCTGAAGATAACACGCTTAATTGACAAACCGCCCAGCGCTGCAGAGTTGTTGAAAACTGTAACACAGCCAGCAGCCTGATCTGTGGCTCTCACCGCTGAACATACAGCCAGGCCTAGTCGTGTGTGATAATGGGCGAAACCTGGTGACGGAGAAATGACACCCAGAGTAGATACGGTTTCCCTCTATGGAAGTCCTTTCACCGAGCTACATACAACTCTCAGCAAAAAAAGCTGTCGACTTGCTCCGTACCATCCCTGGCCACATTCACCTGTCCACATGTTTGTGGGTAGGCGTTCCTTCCCAGTAAGTGTATTGGGGAGGGCACGGGTAATGTTGTGGGACCCGTGCATGTGGAAGGCGGAGACGATACCGGGAGAAATAGTGGTGGCTGGGGACCAAGTATGAACACCCGGCTGCCGCTGGCATGAGGTTATGAAAAGTGTCCGCCTCCACCAGCCTAAAAGGCCACATTTCAAGTGAAAGCAGCTATAGAGGACTTCCTGGGAGAAATGACAGCTGGGTAGATATGGTTTCCCAAGTCCTTTCACCAAGCTAAATAATATGGCTGTGGTGAAATACAACTCTGCAAATAAAGCTCTGGACTGGCTCTGTACCGTCCCTGGCCACATTCACCTGTCCACGTGTTTGTGGTTAGGCGGTACTTCCCAGTAAGTGCACTGGGGAGGGCACGGGTAATGTTGTGGGACCAGGGCTTGTGGAAGGCGGAGATGACACTGGGAGAAACAGTGGCGGCTGGGGACTGAGTATGGACACTCGGCCGCCGGCATGAGGTTGTGAAGAGCTTCTGCGTCCACGAGCATAAAAGGCCATATTCCAAGTGCAAGCAGCTGCCCAGAAATATGGCACTTTTGTGCTGCAGCATGTGGGTGGGTGGGTGGCTGTTTGCATACTTGCGCTTGCATTCCAAGTAACTGAAAACTAAGCAGATGGTGGCCTCTATCATCATCATGGCCTCACCTCGGCACTATGAACTCTCCTGAAGGAGAAGCCAGGGCCCACCGGAGTAGACTCCAGTTCTCTGGTGGGCCCGTCCAAACCTGCCGAGAAGCAGCCCTGGCTAAGAAAAGTGTGGGGGAAGGTTCCCTGACACTCTATGGCTGCTTTTTTAATGTGGATCGGACATGCTTATGCATGTTATTTCTTAAACCGCATTGCAGATCAGGCCATTGTCCAACTCTGTATTCATGAAATTAAATGCACAAAGAAAGATGTTTGTGTGTCAAAGCACCACCGACAAGTGCGAGTTGATGTTGGACGTGCTGCCATTGCTTCTGCAACAAGCTGCATTAGAGGACTTCTGGGAGAAATTACACCCAGGGTAGATACGGTTTCCCTCTATGCAAGTCCTTTCACCGAGCTAAATACAACTCTCAGCAAAAAAAGCTGTGGACTTGCTCAGTACCGTCCCTGGCCACATTCACCTGTCCACGTGTTTGTAGGTAGGCGGTCCATCCCAGGAAGTGCACTGGGGAGGGCACGGGTAATGTTATGGGACCCATGCTTGTGGAAGGCGGAGACTATAATGGGAGAAATAGTGGCAGCTGGGGACCAACTATGGACACCGGGCCGCCGCCAGCATGAGGTTATGAAAACCTTCCGCCTCCACCAGCCTAAAAGGCCACATTTCAAGTGAAAGCAGCTTTAGAGGACTTCTTGGGAGAAATGACAGCTGGGTAGATATGGTTTCCCATGTCCTTTCACCAAGCTAAAGAATGCGGCTGTGGTGAAATACAACTCAGCAAAAAAAGCTGTGGACTGGATCCGTACCGTCCCTGGCCACATTCACCTGTCCACGTATTTGTGGTTAGGCGGTCCTTCCCAGGAAGTGCACTGGGCAGGGCATGGGTAATGTTGTGGGACCCGTGCTTGTGGAAGGCGGAGACGACACCGGGAGAAACAGTGGCGGCTGGGGACCGAGTATGGACACCCGGCCGCTGCTGGCATGAGGTTATGAAAAGCTTCTGCCTCCACGAGCCTAAAAGGCCACATTTCAAGTGCAAGCAGCTATCAAAAATTTGGCAGTAGAGTATTGCAGCCTGTGGGTGGGTGGGTGGCTGGCTGCATACTTGCGCTTGCATTCCAAGGAATGGGGTAGAGACAACTGAACCCTGCACAGGGACTAGGAAGTGGACGGTGATTGTTGCAAGTCTGCAATGACATATGCATGGTGGGAGGCATCTTCACATGCACCAAGGATCACTTATGAAGGGCACACTTTTAGGTAGTGACCTGGGAGTCAGAAATGCTTCCAGAGGTCTTCCCCATGCTGTTCCCATGTCTTTTCAGCACTGTATGTGACTCACCCCCTGGGCCGTGGGGCACTCGGGACTGGGCTTCAGGGCAATGGTGGGAGTAGTAGTGGCGTCCCGGTCCCGTGGCTCAGGGTGGTCAGACCAGTGGCAGTCTTTTATATGTTTTAGGTAATGTCCGACTACGCCACCCGTGGATTGCGGTCAGGGAGGACCGCCGCTGCAAGGCAGACCGCTGAGGCTGGTGTTGGGGATGCAGCGGGGAATAGTACAACTCCCCATGGGAGGAGTGTAGCCTCAGGGCAGGTAATAGGATGCTTGGGGTGATGGTGCAGTCCAATAATGCAGTCCAGGGTCTTTTACTGATCTTATCACAGACCCACCAGGAGTACAGGGTAGGAATGGACCTGGGTGTCTGAGGGCATTCGGGCGAGCTCCGCTGGTCAGGGTGAGTGGGTAGGCCTACCGTTCTCTCTCTCTGCCCTTGCTGACTATCTCCCCCTTTAGTGGTATGATAGCCCACATCCCTGAGCTTGCCGTGTACTACGCCTGTATGGCTTGCGACTAGGGCCTTAGGTACCTGTAGCTTCTCCGTGCTGTACCGGTCCCTCTGTGTGGCGGAGCCTCCAGGCTTCTTGGCCAAGGGACCTGAAATCCCTTGCGGGTTGGTTATCTGCTGCAGGGCTTGCAACCCTGACAGCCTCGGACCCCAGTGTCCGGTTGTGTAGTCTCTCTCTGCCAGGACCGGCTCTCGTCGCCTCTGTCCCTGGCTTTCTGTTCCTCCTTTGCCTCCTGGACTCCTCAGCTGCGGCTGACCTGTCCCTCTCTTCTAGGAACCCTTCTGGATGCTTCAGATGTGGGTCCTGGTCTCTCTAACTCTGCCCTCAGTACCAGTTTTTATAGGGGCAGCCTGCTCCCCCTACTGGCCTGGGACAGTAGGTGCTGCATGCAAATGGTCCATGACCAGAGAACCTCCCTCCTGCTCTCAGACACAGCCTTACAAGTTTGTGGCATCCAGGCCTGGGGTGACACATTCCCCCCTAGGAAAGCTTAGTACTCCGGGACTAAACAAGAAACACGATACAAGGTATAAATTATAACATAAACATAACAGAGAAGAAAACAGCAAACAACACCACATATTGAGTTCTTTAGGTCACAGTATGGCCTGTGACCGGGTGTCCATTTCACCCAATAAGGCGAAGTCTCAACCGGTACGGGGACCTGTCCAAAGCAAACCCCAAACGTTGGCCCTGGGCGTGGCTGCAAGGTGAAGCAAACTACTTTGGACCACTCGGGACCACGCCAGACAGGTTTTTCTTCCGTGGCCGTCTTCACAAAAGGCACAAAGTGCAACTATTTACAACGTATTTCCGGTTATCCAAAGTTCATAACCTGTCAGTCCATATATCTAGAAAAACTGGAGAAAACACTATTAGTTACAGGTAACAAATATATTAAATATATACATGGTACATTTAGATCTTGTACCTATATCCTCCAGCGAGCTGGTGTTTGACCCCTAGTGCTCCTGGTTGACCTCCTTAACCCACTGTCTGGTGGTGGACCAACCTGGCTTTCCCCACTATCATTGAGGGTACAGCTACTATCTAGGTGTACAGGCAGGGCAGGCAGCTGTCTGTGGGTCCTTTGGCTTACTGCAGGCATGGCAGGTTCACTGTCAGCAGAGGGTTGACTCTCCTGGGCTGCTGGCGTGGGTTCTTCCGCCTCTGGGGCCGCTTGCTCTTCTTGTTCTTCCTGTCCTCCTGTAGGCTCCTGCTGGGTAGGCTGAAGGAAGTGTAGGACGGGTTCCACTATTGCGCCATTTATCTGAGTCCAGGTCCGGGGGAACTCTCCGAGAACTGTGCTGATCATCTCTTCCTTGTCCTCTGCGGGTTCAAGGTCATCTTGATCTTCACTTGGACTCTGTAGTTGCTCGGGGCACCGTTTTAGGTGGTCTCTGGAGACGGTGCTAGTGGTTTCTCCTCCATCCTTGGTAATCACACATACCTTCGGGTTGTCGTGGTCGGACTGCAGTACTGTGTACGGGTCTCTCTCCCACTGGTCGTCCAGCTTGTGAAGCCTTCTCTTCCGCTTCAGGACCTGCTCACCAGGTTCCAGGGGACCAGCAGGGGCATGTTGGTTGAAGAGCCTCTCTTGCTTTTCTCTCGCTTGAGCCAGACTCCTCTCCACACTCTCCTGTACCTTCTTGTACTGTAGTCGCCGTTCTGTATCCCAGACCGCGTCTGGGGAGGTGTCCTCAGGTGTCAGGACTCCCATTTCTAGGTCGATCGGCAGTTTACCTGGTCTTGCTCACATCAGGTAAGCCGGGGTGCAATTTGTAGCATATGGTTGTACAAGTCAATCAGGTCTGGCAGCTTCTCCGGCCACAGGCTGCGTTCTTCCAGGGGTAACGTCTTGAGGAGATCAATGATGATATTGTTCATCTTCTCACACAGCATGTTTATTTGCGGGTGGTAAGGCATTGTCCGAATCTTCCTACAGCCGTAGAGGTTGCAGAACTCCTGGAATACTTCAGCCTCAAATGCTGGACCTTGATCTGTCAAGACCTGTTCCGGATACCCATGTGGACGGCAGAAGTGTTGCTGGAAGGCTCTGGCCGCTGTTTGGGCTGTCAGGTCTTTAACAGGAACCACTACCAGGAACCGTGAGTAATGGTCCACAATTGTCAGGGCATAGACGTAGCCCGACCGGCTTGGAGCCAATTTCACATGGTCCAGAGCTACCAGCTCAAGAGGCTGCCTGGTGACGATGGGCCTCAAGGGTGTCTGCTGGCTGATACGGTCCTTCCTTCTGAGGTGACATGGGCCACAGTACCTGCTCCACTTTTCTATGGCCCTTCTCATGCCGACCCAGTAGAACCGCTCTCTCAGTAGGAACTCCAGTTTCTTCCACCCGAAGTGTCCCGCTCTGTCATGGAAGGCCTCCAGGACCATTGCTGCATCTCGCCTTGGGACCACTATCTGCCAGGACAGCTCGTGCGTCCAGTGGTTGACAAGCCTTCTGCACAGCTTACCTTCGTAGAGGAATAGCCTGCTTTTCTCCTTCCATATCTGCTTGGCTTCCTCTGGAGCGTCCGGGCCAGGGCTAGCATCTTCCTGGGTTAACATGTCTTTCACCAGGCATATTGCAGGGTTGCTATCTTGCGTTTCAGCCCAGCCATGGTGGGGTAAGGGGTTGAACATGACGGTGGTTAAGTCTTTGTCTCTTACCCGGTGAGAATGCTGAGTGGCCCCATACCGGTGGAACGCAGGGAGCTCTATTTCCTCCAGCTCTTCCGAGTCGTCTTCTCCTTCAGGTAGGTGGGGCATTCTTGATAGGGCGTCTGCGTTGGCATTGGTTCTGTCTGCCTGGTATTTGATTGTGAAGTCATAATTGGATAGTCGGGCCATCCACTGCTGTTCTAGGGCACCTAGTCTTGCATTGTCCAGATGTGTCAACGGGTTGTTGTCCGTGTACACGGTGAAATTTGCGAAGGCCAGGTAATGCTTAAACCGTTTTGTGACGGCCCACACCACTGCCAAGAATTCTAGCTTGAAGGAGCTGTAGTTCTCCGGGTTTCTTTCAGTGGGCCTCAGCTTCCGGCTGGCATACGCGATCACTCTTTCTCTGCCCTGTTGGTTCTGTGACAGTATGGCTCTCAGTCCCACATTACTGGCATCTGTGTGGAGAATAAAAGGCTGGCCATAATCAGGGTAGGCTAGTATCTCATCCCCCGTGAGGGCCATCTTCAACTGGCGGAAGGACTCCTCTTCCGGCTTGTCCCACTTGAAGGGTGGCTTGTGACTTCTGGATTTAGATTGCCCTATCAGGAGGTCCTGCATAGGGGCTGCCATCTTAGTGAACCCGGAGATGAACCTTCGGTAGTAGCCTACCAACCCGAGGAATTGCCTCACTTCCTTGATGTTAGAGGAGCTTGGCCAGCTCTTGATGGCTGTAACTTTGTCGGGGTCGGGGGCTACTCCCTCTGCACTCACCACGTGTCCTAGGTACTGGACCTTCAGTTTTAACAGGTGGCATTTTGAAGGCTTCACTTTCAGGCCGTAGCCTGCCAGGGCTTCGAACACCTCGGCCAGGTGCTTTAGATGGTCCTCGTAAGTCTTCGAATAGACGATCACATCGTCCAGGTAAAGGAGGACCGTCTCGAAGTTTCGGTGCCCTAGACAGCATTCCATCAGCCTCTGGAAGGTCCCTGATGCGTTGCAGAGCCCGAAGGGCATACAGTTGAACTCACTCAGTCCCATCGGGGTGGTGAAGGCGGTCTTCTCCTTGTCAGCCTCTGCCACAGGAACCTGCCAGTACCCGCTAGTAAGGTCCAAAGTAGAGAATAAATTAGCTGATTTTAGAGCTGCTAAAGACTCCTCTATCCTAGGTAATGGGTACGCATCTTTATAGGTGATACGATTGATTTGTCTATAGTCCACGCACATTCTCATGGTACCGTCTTTCTTTTTTACCAAAACTAAGGGAGCTGCCCAGGGGCTACAGCTATCTCTAATGACCCCAGCTTCTTTCATTTCTCTCAGCATACCCTTGGCACTCTGATAATGTGCAGGGGGTACAGGCCTGTGTCTCTCTTTTATTGGTGGGTGGCTCCCCATGGGGATATGGTGTTCTATCCCTTTTACTCTGTCGAAGTCTAGCGGGTGCTTACTAAAAATTCTCTCATACTCCTGAACCACCCGGTAGACTCCTTGTTTTTGGTGCAGGGGAGTGGAGTCAGCACCCACATGGAGTTTCTGGCACCAGTCCTCCTTTTGTTTCTGGGAGCCATTACCCTCCGCCTGTGGAGATGGGGGCAACGGTTCCATGGCCCTGATAGCTTTGTGCTCAACAGCAAACAGTTTAGCAAGTGTAGCGTACCTGGGTAGGTGTACCTCCCTCTCCCCAATGTTGAGAATGCGAACGGGCACCCTCCCATGACGGATCTCAAACAACCCCCGCGCTGTCAAAATGGTGGGCCTGCTGTCTGAGTACACGGGTTCTACCATGACTTGGTAGTCTCTGCCTCTCAACCCGATTGCAGTCCGACACCAGATCATCATTTCACTTTTGGGAGGCATGGAAATGGGTAATGGGTCACTCATTCTTACGCTACCGATCTCACCACCAGACAGTTCTACCTGCTGCCGTCTCATCAGGGCTCTTATCCCTTTCTGGAGGACCCTCTGTTGGCTGGAGCTCGCACTCATCGCCACCTGCTGCAAAATCCCAATTACTTCTGAAAGACAGTTTTCAATTACATTAGTACCCACAGTTATTTTAGGGTGACTTTCACGACGGTCAATGTTCACAATGATCACTCCCTGTGCCGGCAGTTCCACCTTACCAATCTTGATGGTCATCTCTCTGAACCCCACCTGCGGCACGGGTTGGCCATTGCTGGCAATGATGCTTAAGTCATCGTCTGGGTAGTGGGTTATGTCAGCGTCACTCCAGTACCGCTTGAAAAGTACGTAGGGGATGGTAGTCACTTGAGACCCGGTGTCCAGCAGTGCACTCATGGGGATACCGTCCAGCACTACGGGTAAGACCGGGTGTCCCCCCACGTACTTATCACACCAATTAGACGGGCCTGATGACCTTATGCCTGGGAGTTGGCCCTCTGCCCCAGGTCGGACCCATTTAAAGTACAGTACCTTGCTATGTTTCCTGGCTGACTGCAACGGTGGCAAATCGGCTGTCCATCCTCAGTGTAGCGGTCGGCGGGCCACCCTCTGAATGGTGGGATCCTCCTCTGTCGACGCCACGGGACATCCTCCGGACTGGAAGCCAGCTCGATTGGCCTTGACTGTTCCACCTGCAACGACTGTACGGTCCTGGTTAATGCAGCCACACTCTTTGTTAGCTCCTGGACCTGATGGTGCAGGTCTGCAGGCTGGCATGGATTTAGGGCCTGTGCATCAGCCCCCACAAGGTCTGCGGGGTAGGGCGCTGCCCCCTGGTGGTAAGTGATGGCAGGGCGCCGGGAAGCTACAGCGCCACCTGGTGCGGGTTCTCTGAGCACCCAGATAGCCCTATCCTTGAACTGCGCAAAAGTCAAATCGGGGTTCTGTAGGGCCATGAGGCGCAGCTGGGTTCTGTGGGCGCTGGACAGCAAACCTTCTATGAACTGGTCTGTCAACAGTTTATCAGAGTCCTGCACGCTACCAGGGTCAGCTTGTTTGATAGCTCTCAGGGCTTCTTGCAGGTTCAAGGCATAGTCTCTGATACTATCCTGGGCCCGCTGCTTAAAGCCATAGAACCGCATTTTGATTTCTGCTGAGGTACGGGTATCAAAGGTACTCCGCAGCCGGGTCAGAATGTCCTTTACTGTCCTTTTCTCCTCATCTGACCATGATTTCACTTCCCGCTGGGCTACACCGGTGAGCTGCCCCGTCAGAATGCTCACTTTCTGTTCTTCTGTCAGGGGATAAACTTTGAATAAACTGTGCAGTCTTTCCCTAAAGTCAGTTAAGGTATGAGGGTCCCCTGAGTATTGGGGTAGCCAGGCTGCTCCGGGGATGTAGGGCATAGAGAACGGCATCACCGCTGCTGCAGCCCCGCTGGTTGTAGAGGGCCCCTCCGCGTCCGTCATCTTCCTCCCCCCTAGTTAAGCGTGGCCTACCTTCCGACGATCCTCTTCTGTAGGCCGCGGCTCCGCTGGTGCTGCTCCGTGTGAGGACCTTGCGTCGCGTCCTGGTGACGTCAGCGTCGCTCTCTCTCCCTTCCAGGACCTTGCGCAGCGTCGGTGCGCAGGGCGGGTGTAACGGGTCTGGGAGGCGGAACCTCTGAGCTACTATACAAGGGGGCGGTCCTTGTAAGGGAGCGGGTGGCGACCAGGCAGGCAGTCACAGCAGGTGACCGGGACAGTCTCTAGAAGAACGGGCAGGAGGTCACGGCAAGTGACCGGGGCAGTCTCTGGATGAACGGGCAGATGGTCACGGCAAGTGACCGGGGCAGTCTCTGGGTGAACGGGCAGATGGTCACGGCAAGTGACCGGGGCAGTCTCTGGGTGAACGGGCAGATGGTCACGGCAAGTGACTGGGGCAGTCTCTGGGTAAAGGGTGGGTACGACTTGTGGCGGCTGATGGTAGACGTGAGCTCCCAGGTGAGCAGGCGAGAGTCTCTGGATAAACGGGTGGTCACAGCATGTGACGGCGGAGCCTCCAGGAAGACCAACAGACAGGCGGCAGATGAGCGCTCCCAGGTGAGCGGGCAGAAGTCTCTGGACAGGCGGGTGGTCACAGCACGTGACGGCAGAGCCTCCAGGTAGGCTAGCAGACAGGCAGCAGATGAGCGCTCCCAGGTGAGCGGGCAGGAGTCACTGGACAGGCAGGTGGTCACAGCACGTGACGGCAGAGCCTCCAGGTAGGCTAGCAGGCAGGTAGCTCCCAGGTGAGTGGGCAAGCTGGTCCATAGACAGACTGACAAGAGTTGGAAGGCAGACCGTCGGACCTCAGGCAAGCAGGCAGGTAGTTGATGTGCGCTCCCAGGTGAGCGGGCAAGCTGGTCCTTAGACAGACTGACAGGAGTAGTAAGGCAGACCGTCGGACCTCAGGCTAGCAGGCAGGTAGCAGAATATCAGGCAGGAATAAGACAGCAAGCTGGCAGGAATCTAGCAGGTATCTGGCAGGTAACTGGCAACGGGACCTGAGGGCTGAAGCAGAGTAGTGAACAGTGCAACAACATTGCTCGGGCACCTCCATTTTGGAGGAGGTGCCTTATATATGGTGAAGTCCTCCGGCCATTGGCCGGGGACTCCTTAGGACGGCGCGCGCGGCCCCTTTAAGAGGGAGGGAGAGCGCGCGCCCTAAGCACAGTGGCCGGGAAGGAGCGCGCGCTGCCAGCAGAGCGGGAGGAGGACGCCGGGCACGGAGCAGAGAGGTGAGGGGAACAGCGTCCCTGCCTAGCAGAGGGCAGGGACGCCGGCGCTACAGTACCCCCCCCTTTAGGCCCCCCCTTTTTTAGGCCAGACAGAAATTTAGCAAGGATGAGCAGGGCATGGATGTTCTCCCGGGGCTCCCACGTTCTCTCCTCAGGACCAAACCCCTTCCAATCTACTAGAAAAAAGGTCTTTCCTCTTACCCTTTTGGTGGCAAGAATGTTCTCTACCTCAAACTCGTCCTCAGCAGAAACCGGAGCAGGAGGCGTACCTGTAGACTTGGAAAAAGAGTTAAGTACCACAGGTTTGAGGAGAGATACATGGAAGGAGTTAGGGATCCGTAAGTTGGCCGGGAGTTTCAGTTTATAGGCCACCGGGTTGATCTGACTGATGACCTCCAGAGGACCGATGAACCGAGGCCCTAACTTGTAAGAAGGTATCTTGAGTCGGACATATTTAGATGAGAGCCAGACTTTATCTCCAGGACAAAATTGTGGAGGATCCAGGCGTTTTTTGTCAGCGTGTCTTTTCATCCGTTCGGACAACTGAAGGAGTGCGGATCGGGTACTCTCCCAAATGGAGGAAAATTTGCTAACGAGAGATTCCGCAGCCGGGTTGTCCACAGAGGTGGAGACAGGAAAAGGAATCCGAGGATGCTGACCGAAGACTACAAAAAACGGGGATTTGGAGGAGGATTCGCTCTCGTGATTGTTATAAGAGAACTCGGCCCATGGTAGGAGATCCACCCAGTCTGAATGATGGGCATTAACGAAGTGCCGGAGGTAACTGGTCAGGTTCTGATTGATCCGCTCCACTTGACCATTGGACTGTGGGTGGTAAGCGGAAGAGAAGTCCAGGGTGACGTCTAGCAGTTTACAAGTGGCTCTCCAGAAGCGTGAGGTGAACTGTACCCCACGATCCGACACGATGTGGAGGGGCAGGCCATGAAGACGAAAGATGTGACGAATAAAGTCTTTCGCTAGCTCGGGTGCAGCCGGGAGGCCTGGCAGGGGAACGAAATGAGCCATCTTGGAGAAGCGGTCAGCGACCACCCAAATGACCGTACAACCGGCAGAGACTGGGAGGTCAGTTATAAAGTCCATTGCTATATGCTGCCAGGGGGCAGCAGGTACAGAAAGCGGAAGGAGGCGACCGGCTGGCAGATGTCTCGGAACCTTGTTGCGGGCGCAGGACACACAGGCAGAAACAAAGTCTATTACGTCCTTGTGCAGGGTAGGCCACCAGTAGTGCCGGGTAATAAGCTGGAGGGTCTTTTTCTGACCGGCGTGGCCAGCCAGTTTAGACGAGTGACCCCAGTGAAGGATCTTCTCCCGATCAGGTACTGATACGAACGTCTTTCCGGGAGGCAGACGATTTAGACTCACGGGAGCCACCTGCATTACTCTGGCGGGATCGATGATGTGTTTCGGATCTTCCTCGAGATCAGACACCAGAAAGGATCGAGACAAGGCGTCCGCCTTGACGTTTTTGTCAGCCGGGCGAAAATGAAGAACAAAATCAAAGAGAGCAAAAAACAAGGACCACCGGGCTTGGCGCGGGTTAAGTCTCTGGGCATGCTGGAGGTAAGCCAAGTTCTTGTGGTCAGTGTAAATTATTACTGGGTGAAGAGCCCCCTCGAGCAGGTAACGCCACTCCTCCAATGCCAGTTTGATGGCCAATAACTCTCGGTCTCCTATGGAATAATTGCGCTCTGAGGAGGAGAAGAGTTTAGAGAAGAAGCCGCAAGTTACCATCCTCCCGGAAGATGATTTTTGAGTAAGTACCGCTCCGGCTCCAGAGGAGGAGGCGTCAACTTCCAGGAAGAACTGCTTGTTGCCGTCCGGGCGATGCAGCACCGGGGCGGAAGAGAAGGCCTGTTTTAAGGAAAGAAAGGCCTCCTCTGCTTCGGGCGGCCACTCTTTGGGATTAGTACCCTTAAGGGTGAGCGCGGAAATTGGGGCAGTCCGGGAAGAGAAGTGCGGTATGAAGAGGCGGTAGTAGTTGGCGAAGGCCAGGAACCGCTGAATGGCCTTCAACCCCTCCGGTCGAGGCCATTTCTCGATGGCAGACAGTTTCTCTGGATCCATTCATAGGCCGGTCTGAGAAATAATGTAGCCCAAAAACGGAAGCGAGGTCTGCTCAAAGAGGCACTTCTCGTATTTAGCGAAGAGGTGATTCTGCCTGAGCCTGAGCAGGACCTGACGAACGTCCCTCCGGTGAGTCTGGAGATCCGGAGAGAAGACCAAGATGTCGTCCAGGTACACCACTACGCAGGAGTAGAGAAGGTCCCGGAAGATGTCATTGACCAACTCTTGAAAGACGGCAGGAGCGTTACAGAGACCAAAGGGCATTACCAGATATTCATAGTGGCCGTCCCGGGTGTTGAATGCCGTCTTCCATTCATCCCCCTGACGGATACGAACCAGGTTGTACGCCCCACGGAGGTCCAGTTTGGTGAAGATTCCAGCCCCCCTCAGACGATCAAATAACTCCGGAATGAGCGGAAGGGGGTACTTATTCTTCACCGTGATCTGGTTAAGGCCTCTATAGTCTATACAGGGACGGAGAGAGCCGTCCTTCTTTTTGACGAAAAAGAAGCCTGCTCCCGCCGGGGAGGTAGATTTCCGGATGAATCCCCTGGCCAGATTCTCCTCAATATATTCGGACATCGACCGGGTCTCAGCAGCGGATAATGGATAAATACGCCCACGGGGAGGAGTAGTACCAGGTAACAGGTCGATAGGGCAGTCGTATGGTCTATGAGGGGGTAGTGTCTCTGCCTCCTTTTTATTAAAGACATCAGCATAAGACCAATAAGGAATCGGAAGTCCAGGTAGATTAGCTGGGGTAGGAGAAGGACGGACGGGATGGACGGGAACCAGACAGGTCTTATGGCAGTCCTGTCCCCAGCGAAGGACTTCTCCGGTCTGCCAGTCAAGCACGGGTGCATGTCTCTGGAGCCAAGGTAGACCTAGCAAGAGGGTGTGAGAGAGTCCAGGCAGAACATGAAAGGAGATACTCTCAGAATGCAGCATTCCCACCTGCAGAGTAATGGATTCGGTGATGAGTTGGATGGGGCGTGGTAAGAGACCCCCATCCACGGCAGCAACAGACAAGGGTACAGCCAGAGGTTTGGTGGGGATGCGGTATTTCTCTACCAGGGACTGTGAAATAAGATTCCCGGCTGCTCCAGAGTCAAGTTGGGCTAGTTCGAAATAACGGTTCTCCCCGCAGACAATTGAGACTGACAGCAGCAGAGATGGAGAGGATTTATTCTTGTCTAGGTCGACCTCTCTGAGCGAACCTAGACACAGGCGTTTCCCGACCTCTCCGGGCAGGCACGGATCCGGTTCTCCTTACTGCCACAGTAGAAGCAGCTCCCCTCGGCACGGCGTAAGTCCTGACGGGTTTTGACCATCTTGGTCTGGTCGACCTGCATAGGCTCAGGAGAGTGTACCTGGGGAGAGACGGATTTCTGAAAAGTAGGAGCTAGACGTGGAAACCTCCTCTCACGGGTGACCTCTTTGGCACGCTCCTGGAACCGTAGGTCAATCCGGGTGGCAAGAGTTATTAGGTCATCGAGAGTGGTAGGAATGTCCCGACCGGCAAGTTCATCTTTAATACGGCCGGACAGACCCTCCCAGAAGATGGATACCAGAGCGTCGTTATCCCAGGCCAGCTCCGAGGCAAGGGTACGGAACCGTATGGCATATTGGCCCACGGTGAGACTTCCCTGACGGAGGCGTAGCAGTGATGATGCGGATGAGGTCTTCCGTCCGGGTTCGTCGAAGACTTTCCGGAAAGCCATGAGAAAGGCAGGCAAGTCGGACACCAGGGGGTCTCCTCTCTCCCATAGAGGATTTAGCCAGGCCAGGGCCTCCCCGGTGAGATGGGACATGATGAAGGCAATTTTGGCCCGGTCGGAGTTAAACTGGTGGGACAGGAGTTCAAAGTGCAGGGTGCACTGATTTATGAAGCCCCGAGCCTGGGCGGAGTCGCCTCCGAAGCGAGGAGGTGCAGAAAGCCGGGGTCCGGGGTAGGATACCATGGTATTAGTGGACAGCGGAGCTGCCGGATTGCGAGTCATGGCACTGGCGGAGGTTGCTGGCGGGGCAGTCAGAGTGTCCAGGCGAGAATTGACATTCCGCAGGTGACCCAGGATGGACTCCTGTTGGGACCTCTGACGGGACAGTTCATGACACAGGTCCGAGAGCGAGGGAGCTTGGGTGCCACCGGGTTCCATGGCCCGAGCAAATTGTAACGGGTCTGGGAGGCGGAACCTCTGAGCTACTATACAAGGGGGCGGTCCTTGTAAGGGAGCGGGTGGCGACCAGGCAGGCAGTCACAGCAGGTGACCGGGACAGTCTCTAGAAGAACGGGCAGGAGGTCACGGCAAGTGACCGGGGCAGTCTCTGGATGAACGGGCAGATGGTCACGGCAAGTGACCGGGGCAGTCTCTGGGTGAACGGGCAGATGGTCACGGCAAGTGACCGGGGCAGTCTCTGGGTGAACGGGCAGATGGTCACGGCAAGTGACCGGGGCAGTCTCTGGGTAAAGGGTTGGTACGACCTGTGGCGGCTGATGGTAGACGTGAGCTCCCAGGTGAGCAGGCGAGAGTCTCTGGATAAACGGGTGGTCACAGCATGTGACGGCGGAGCCTCCAGGAAGACCAACAGACAGGCGGCAGATGAGCGCTCCCAGGTGAGCGGGCAGAAGTCTCTGGACAGGCGGGTGGTCACAGCACGTGACGGCATAGCCTCCAGGTAGGCTAACAGACAGGCAGCAGATGAGCGCTCCCAGGTGAGCGGGCAGGAGTCACTGGACAGGCAGGTGGTCACAGCACGTGACGGCAGAGCCTCCAGGTAGGCTAGCAGGCAGGTAGCAGATGTGCGCTCCCAGGTGAGCGGGCAAGCTGGTCCATAGACAGACTGACAAGAGTTGGAAGGCAGATCGTCGGACCTCAGGCAAGCAGGCAGGTAGTTGATGTGCGCTCCCAGGTGAGCGGGCAAGCTGGTCCTTAGACAGACTGACAGGAGTAGTAAGGCAGACCGTCGGACCTCAGGCTAGCAGGCAGGTAGCAGAATATCAGGCAGGAATAAGACAGCAAGCTGGCAGGAATCTAGCAGGTATCTGGCAGGTAACTGGCAACGGGACCTGAGGGCTGAAGCAGAGTAGTGAACAGTGCAACAACATTGCTCGGGCACCTCCATTTTGGAGGAGGTGCCTTATATATGGTGAAGTCCTCCGGCCATTGGCCGGGGACTCCTTAGGACGGCGCGCGCGGCCCCTTTAAGAGGGAGGGAGAGCGCACACGCGCGCCCTAAGCACAGTGGCCGGGAAGGAGCGCGCGCTGCCAGCAGAGCGGGAGGAGGACGCCGGGCACGGAGCAGAGAGGTGAGGGGAACAGCGTCCCTGCCTAGCAGAGGGCAGGGACGCCGGCGCTACAGCGGGGCTTCAAGTCCCGCGCGTTTTGGACATCCACGCCCCTCTTCTTCCCGCGCGGCGTCCTGAAGATGGCGTCCGATGGCGGGAAAACGGCTGAAGATGGCGGGAAAATGGCGGGAAACTGCTGAAGATGGCGGGAGACGGCTGAAAACAGCGGGAAACGGCTCCGGATGGCGGGAAACTTCTTTTTAAGGTACGTGTACAGTCTTTTTCAGGCACGCAATACCCGTTTGTGGCGGGTTGGTCCCAATTCTGCCGACTACGCCAAAGCTGACTCACCCCCTGGGCCGTGGGGCACTCGGGACTGGCTTCAGGGCAATGCTGGGAGAAGTAGTGGCGACCTGGTCCCATGGCTCAGGGTGGTCAGACCAGTGGCAGTCTTTTATATGTTTTAGATAATGTCTGACTACGCCACCCGTGGATTGCGGTCAGGGAGGACCGCCGCTGCAAGGCAGACCGCTGAGGCTGGTGTTGGGGATGCAGCGGGGAATAATACAACTCCCCACGGGAGGAGTGTAGCCTCAGGGCAGGTAATAGGATGCTGGGGGTGATGGTGCAGGCGCAGCAGTAACCACACAGAGTCCAATAATGCAGTCCAGGGTCTTTTACTGATCTTATCACAGACCCACCAGGAGTACAGGGTAGGAATGGACCTAGGTGTCTGAGGTCATTCGGGTTAGCTCCGCTGGTCAGGGTGAGCGGGTAGGCCTACCGTTCTCTCTCTCTGCCCTTGCTGACTATCTCCCCCTTTAGTGGTATGAGAGCCCACGTCCCTGACCTTGCCGTGTGCTACGCCTGTATGTCTTGCGACTCGGACCTTTGGTAACTGTAGCTTCTCCGTGCTGTACCGGTCCCTCTGTGTGGCGGCGCCTCCAGGCTTCTTGGCCAAGGGACCTGAAATCCCTTGCGGGTTGGTTATCTGCTGCAGGGCTTGCAACCCTGACAGCCTCAGACCCCAGTGTCCGGTTGTGTAGTCTCTCTCTGCCAGGACCGGCTCTCGTCGCCTCTGTCCCTCGCTTTCTGTTCCTCCTTTGCCTCCTGGACTCCTCAGCTGCGGCTGACCTGTCCCTCTCTTCAGGGAACCCTTCTGGATGTTTCAGAAGTGGGTCCTGGTCTCTCTAACCCTGCCCTCAGTACCAGTTTTTATAGGGGCAGCCTGCTCCCCCTACTGGCCTGGGACAGGAGGTGCTGCATGTAAATGTTCCATGACCAGAGAACCTCCCTCCTGCTCTCAGACACAGCCTTACAAATTTGTGGCATCCAGGCCTGGGGTGACACATATGCATGTGTCTGATGATATGTCACACACCACATGGCCAGATAAGGTTGTAAAGTATTAAAATTACATTTCCCAGTGAATGCATTTGTCTTTGTTGAAAGCAAAAGTGCAAAAACGCATCAAAAAAGCTACATGTGAATATAGCCCAAGATGTGGAGGAGTATTTTTGTTTTTGGTTATTTATTTTGACTTATACAGTGGTGGCCAAAAGTATTAGCACCCCTGCAATTCTGTCAGATAATACTCCGTTTCTTCCTGAAAATGATTGCAATCACAAATTCTTTGGTATTATTATCTTCATTTCATTTGCTTGCAAGGAAAAAACACAAGAGAATGAAGCAAAAATCAAATCATTGATCATTTCACACAAAACTCCAAAAATGGGCCAGTATTGTCACCCTCAGCCTAATACTTGGTTGCGCAACCTTTAGAAAAAATAACTGCGAAAAACCGCTTCCGGTAACCATCAATGAGATTCTTACAATGCTCTGCTGGAATTGTAGACCATTCTTCTTTGGCAAACTGCTCCAGGTCCCTGATATTTGAATGGTGCCTTCTCCAAACTGCCATTTTGAGATCTCTCCACAGGTGTTCTATGTGATTCAGGTCTGGACTCATTGCTAGCCACCTTAGAAGTCTCCAGTGCTTTCTCTTAAACCATTTTATAGTGCTTTTGGAAGTTTGTTTGGGGTCATTGTCCTGCTGGAAGACCCATGACCTCTGAGGGAGACCCAGCTTTCTCACACTGGACCCTACATTATGCTGCAAAATTTGTTGGTAGTCTTCAGACTTCATAATGCCATGCGCACGGTCAAGCAGTCCAGTGCCAGAGGCAGCAAAGCAACCCCAAAACATCAGGGAACCTCCGCCATGTTTGACTGTAGGGACCGTGTTCTTTTCTTTGAATGCCTCTTTTTTTTCCTGTACACTATATGTTGATGCTTTTTCCCAAAAAGCTCTACTTTTGTCTCATCTGACCAGAGAACATTCTTCCAAAACGTTTTAGGCTTTCTCAGGTAAGTTTTGGCAAACTCCAGCCTGGCTTTTTTATGTCTCGGGGTAAGAAGTGGGGTCTTCCTGGGTATCCTACCATACAGTCCTGCAGGGCAGCTTGAACTTGTTTGGATGTTAATCGAGGTTCTTTATCCACCATCCGCACAATCTTGCGTTGAAATCTCTTGTCAATTTTTCTTTTCTGTCCACATCTAGGGAGGTTAGCCACAGTGCCATGGGCTTTAAACTTCTTTATGACACTGTGCACGGAAGACACAGGAACATTCAGTTCTTTGGAGATGGACTTGTAGCCTTGAGATTGCTCATGGTTCCTCACAATTTGGTTTCTCAAGTCCTCAGACAGTTCTTTGGTCTTCTTTCTTTTCTCCATGCTCAATGTGGTACACACAAGGACACAGGACAGAGGTTGAGTCAACTTTAATCCATGTTAACTGGCTGCAAGTGTGATTTAGTTATTGACAACACCTGTTAGGTGCCACAGGTAAGTTACAGGTGCTGTTAATTACACGAATTAGAGAAGCATCACATGATTTTTCAAACAGTGCCAATACTTTTGTCCACCCCATTTTTTTGGTTTGGTGAGGAATTATATCCAATTTGGCTTTAGTACAATCCTTTTTTTCATTGAAGACAAATTAAATGAAGATAATAATACCAAAGAATTTGTGATTGCAATTATTTTCAGGAAGAAACTGAGCATTATCTGACAGAATTGCAGGAGTGCCAATACTTTTGGCCACCACTGTATACAAGTCATTACCCTGGAAAGGATGTTCCTTAACATATTTCCCAGGAAAATCCATTTTGGTTTTGTTTTTGTATGTGTTATTGTGAGTCCTTAAAAGTGGCGTAATACTCTGACAACATTGTTGACATCAGTGACCAGGGAGTCAGAAATGCTTCCAGAGGCCTTCCCAATGCTGTTCCCATGTCATTTGAGCACTGTTCCCATCGATTTGGGCAATTTTTAGGCCCTCTGCAGACCGCCTGGGGGAACCGCCTGAAAAATGCTCAAGTTTCCCAAAGACTTTCATTGAGCTCGTTTCTCGGGTCGAGCACCCGAGTATTCCAATTTGCTCGTCCCGAGCAATGAGTACCCGAGCATTTTAGTGCTCGCTTATCACTAGATATCAGGTTCAGTGAGGTAGGTCTGTGTGACATCGGCATAGAGGTCATACTGAAAGCTATGAGACTCTATGAGCTGTCCAATGCCGAAGGTTTAGATGGAGAAGAGCACGGGTTCCAGAAATGTTCCTTAGGGGACACCGACAGATAGGAGGTGGGATGAGGAGGTGGTATGTGAGTGGGAGACACTAATTTCCTGTCTGTCTATGAAGAGATCCAAAATAGGGCCAAGTCTGTGATGCCGAGAGATGAGAGAGTCTGTAGTGGTATCCATCACAACCACATTGCCACCTTTGTCGGACGGCTTTATGGTTATGGTTTGATCCTTTTCAAGTCTGCGTAGTGAATCCATTTCACCTCTTGCAAGGTTATGTTATTCCCAATGCTTAGTTTTTGTCAGTTGTATGATGTCCTCCGTAACCAAATGAAGGAAGACATCTATGGAACTTAAGTCTCCGGTAGGAGGTGGCAGTCTAGAAATTTTATTTTTAAGGTCCGTGAAGGGACCAATGTATTCGGGTTCACCTCATCAAGATGATATAGCAACCTCACGCCTTGTAAAAGGTTATTGGGTATTCCCAAGTTGTCACACTCCTTTCTATCCTCCCTAAGGAAGTGCTCTTTTCATTTCAAACGTCTGATGAATAGATGCAGGACTTTTATTATTTCAAATTTGTCAAAATCAGTGGTGTGGATAAAACTTAAACCTATACTCAGTACGCACATTTCATCAGTAGTGAGGGGCATTGATGATAGATTGATGACCTGTGTTGTTAAACGGGATTCCGCTGGTTGGATCAGCTCCTGAGCAGGTAGTTCAGATCTAAAAAACTCCCTATCTGCGGGGTTCTCCTGTTATTTCCTCTCCCCTGATATCTACCCCCTCCTTTTAATTTTCCCTTTTGGTTTTTCGATTTTGTATCAGTATGTGAGACCTCTGTTTCAGAGGAGGATAAGTCTATCTCAGGAATATAATTCTGTCTGGTAAGCGCCACTGAATATTCCTTGTTTTCCCTGAATTCTTCAAGGTAATAAAGAACTTGTGTTTACACTCTTTTAGGTGGTACTGGTACCTTTCTACCTTGTTCTGTAACTGTTTCTTTTTTTGCGAAGTCCAGTTCTGACGAGAATTTTTTAGTTACCTCTATTTGCTCCTTAAGAGCTTCCTTTTTAGGATGCCAGTAGGGAATAATTGACACTTCCTTCCTCGTTTTTCCCAAATAGTGAAGGTTGGTGGTATCACCCTACTATGCTAGAACATGTAGGGTATCCATGCATGAGTATCTGTATCATTTTTTGACCCTAATGGTAAGCTGAGGGTCCAATCTCGTTCTTTATCTACACCCTCCTTAAGTAAGTAATATACACTGTACATAATGGTAAAATATCTTTGCCCAATAATTTTCTTTTTTTATACCGCAACCTCTGAGATCATCTGCCTCTTTAGAGTACCACGGTGTGTTTATAAAAATATCAGAGTATATCCCATTTGTTTACAGTGATCCGTGACCATGTGTCTTCTTGGGGGATTGAAGGAGCAATAAAAAATATGTGTCCCTTAATGTGGATCTCCATTTTCCAGCTGCAACCCATATAGCAGGGCATGCGTCTGAAGTATACCTGTTTATGCCACATGGCAACATGCCTGATGAGCAGCATACAGGAGGTTTCAACCCTCTTATATGGTATCTTCGAGACTGGGAGGCAAGGACGAGGAGTGTGACACCTGGACACTGTAACCATGGGGCGGCGCCTTAGGCGTCGCTTCTGGAACCAGTGAGTTTCAGCAGCCATGTCCTGCGTTCCACAGACCGGAAGTGAGGTCTTCGGACCGGAAATGCGTCACGCACTATGGACGAAGCCACCGCAGCGAAGTGTTTCTTTAAAATGGAAACAGTGAGGTGAGTGCCTCTACTGCAGCGTTGAGCAAGTTATCCCACAAACGTGTCTGTAACGATATTACTGTGGTACACGATCGGAATAAGTACCTCCCCTGATGTATCAATGTGTTTGAGGAAACGCGTAGGGAGAATAGAGGAAAAAGGGACCAACACCTATGAATGAACTAGGGAACCGGCATAGTATATCCTCAACTTGGGTTAGATTATTCCCTTTTTTTCCTACTGTTGGTGAATAATCACAGGTGTGCACACACTTACACCAATATCGCATTATTGTGCACACAGGGTGACAGTGGTATGTTGAGATCATAGCCCTATGTCACTGCATGTACAGTATATACCTGCATCTATAAGAGTGTTATCCCCCCTTTCCCAAAGTGGACAGGTTTATAGATGATGTCTGACTGATATATGCTAATTATTGCCATCCTACATAAATACCTGAGAAAAGGCATAATATGCTCCACAGTTGAAGACAAGGACTGGGGGTTCCACTAGTAACCACTTGAATGCTCACCTAGTTTGAATGAGCATTGCCATTTCTGAACTAAGGTACATATAAAAACTGTTCAATAGTATATGAGGATATGAGCATTTATTGTACAGTTTGTGGCCACCTCTAGCTGGTCAGTAAATTGTTATTTGTACCTGCTGTGTGTTTGGCTGCATGTCCAGTGACAATTGGTTTTGGAATACTGGCACTATTCTAAGCACCTTCTGGTCCCTGAGGTGACCTACCTCATCTCTGTTGATATTTGTTATTGGCGTTTTTGGGTGATTTTTATTGAGTTTTTTTAATCAATTCTAATAAAAAGATATTTTTAATTAGTCCAATTACTGCTTTTCTTGACTTAAATCTGTTTGGGCATCTACCCCTTGCTTTTTTGACTATATTTTATGCATCATAGATACAGTCATTACATTAGTAGACACATAATTACCGCCCTTGTATTTCAGTTTGCCTTCATATTGTGGCAGCCGTGGATCATAAAAATGAGAACTGACATATACAACTACCTGAGTGCTATAAAATAAAGACACAAGGAGACAGAGCATTAATTTTAAACATTTTATTAAATAAAATGTTTACCCCTACCTAAAGCCAATGATCCAGAAGAAGGCAAAAAACCTGGACACGTTCAGCCAATGTGTGTCACAGGGAAAAAATTCCTTCTTGACCCCGAGAAAAGGCGATCAGTTCAAGAACCCTGGACCAAGGCCATACTACAACTAACTAACTGATATATAGAGCAATGACTCGTTTCCGGAGAGCAGATCTTCTTTGTCCTGGTAACACGCCTCACCTCTCCTTATCAGATCGGACTCTGAGCTTATAGCTTGTCTATGTTGATCTCCCCTGTAAAAATACAGAACACTACCCCCCACAAACACTAACCCCCACAAACACTACACCCCACAAACACTACACCCCACAAACACTAGCCCTTCGGATACAGACATAGGGCAGTTATATCATATCAGGCCCCTTATAAAATTAGGTTAGACAGCAGACACCTATGTAATATGATGTCATGATGCACTGATTCCAGAATTATATCTATATAATCAGTATATAATGACCTCATAAGACAACAAATATTATCTACAGACATATTAAATGATTAACACTAAATAATCCCGTGGCTCTTGTTAGATTCTTCAGTCTTCCTTCCAGGATCCAGATATTTTTCCTGGTAAGAAAAAAATAATATGAGACAGATCAGGCAAAGACTCATAGAAAATCAGTCATAAATATATTGTACTTTATACCCTCTTTTCTTTGCATTTTTAAATTTTGATGTAGATACTTAAAAATGGTGCAATAAATTTAATTTAAAAAAAATTGTGTAAAATGCAAATATATATATATATATGTAAAATAAAGAGTAAAATAAATAAATATACAGTATCTCCCCAATGTATGTACACCAACCTCTCTCCCATGTGGGGGAACAAGGGTAGATTTTTTTTGCTCCAAAAATCTGAAATTAAAGTGACAGAACCACCACCAGCAATCTGTGCCAGCCACAGATACCACTGGAACTGTCACTGACCAAAGTAGCTACTGTAGTGTCTCCATCCGAGGTGCCATCTTGTTACTGACCTCTGTGATAGCCCCAGGGATGTCCCCATGTTTGCTGCATAGAACTCTCAGTGTCCAACATTCCGCTGTGTGACCTCACAAAGAACCTTCATCACCCAAGTCTAGAGATTCTGCCAGCAAAGACTGGAGAAAGCTAGAACCTTACAGCCACAATCTGTAGACTTGGAGGATCGATGGCCATGTTGGCGCTAAGTTCACTAACAAATCCCTGTAAAGTTTCTCATTTACCTGTATCCTCAATCCAGGAACTTCCAATCTCCTCGTCTCATCTCCTGAAATGAGAATCTGTGTCCTCGATCCTGGATCCTCTGCTCTCCTTGTCTTCATCTCTTGAAATGAGCATTTGCCTCCTGAACACCCGTTTATATAGCCCCACAGTCATTGTGACATCATGCTGTGAGGTAACAATGGCCTCCTGGATTTGATGATGTCACATATGACCATGAGTGATATCTCCATAGATATTAATTAATATTAATAACAAGTAGTAATAATATGGCAGATCACATTGGTTAGCATCAAGGCTGGAGGAGCAGGACGAATAAGGAAAAGTTCCCAAAAGTAAACTGCATTTACTGTGACTGAAAAAAATAAATAACTTTATATTACTTCAAATGTAATTAAATGCTAGGCTCTATGACAACACTACACTGTTACCATAGGAACAAAGACCTATAGCCCATAGCAACCAGTCCAATTCCAGCTTTAGTGTATTTAAGGCCTGAAATCAAGAACATTGAGTGTTTTGTTTGCTGGTGATACATCTAGCAATGGACAAATGACAGGTAAGAGCAGGAATCATTGTCTATGAGAGAAACCATTCCCATTGTTACACATTTTCACACATTTTGTAGGTGGAGGAACTATGGACATTCCAGTTTTTGTGAAACAACAACTCCCAGCATTCACAGGATAAATATGAACAAAAGTTCAAGAATTGCTTTTTATATTTTTCATGACATTCGCCGTGCGGTATAAGCAGGGCCGGCTCCAGGTTTTCGTGGGCCCTGGGCGAAAGATTCTCAGTGGGCCCCTTTATCACATACCACGATTCATGACGCACAGATGCCGCAGAGAAATATATATATATAATACAATGCAGAAGATTTCACTTCTTACATTACATGACCGATATCTATTGTAAATTCCACAATAGCTCAGAAACCAGCGAATCGCTGCATGCAGAATACTGGCCCCCATAAAATGCTCCAGACAGGATATTGACCCCATATAATGCTCCATACAGCATACTGTCCCTCTTATAACGATCCTACAGGATACTGGCTCTCATATAACGCTCCATACAGGATACTGGTCCCCATATAGCGTTCCATACAGAATACTGGCCCCCATATAATGCTCCATGCAGGATGTGCCCCCATATAATGCTCCATGCAGGCTGTGCCCCCACATAATGCTCCATGCAGGCTGTTCCAACCACATAATACCTCATGCAAGCTGTTCCCACCACATAATGCCCCACGCAGGCAGTTCCCCCCTTATAATACTCCATGCAGGATGTCACCCCTATTATAATGTCCCATGCAGGATGTCACCCCGCTTATAATGCCCCATTCATTATGTCACCCCCCCTTATAATGCCCCATGCAGGATGTCACCCTCGCTTATAATGCCCCATGCAGTATGTCACTCCCCCCCATATAATGACCCATGCAGGATGTCACTTCCCCCCCCTTTGAATGCCCCATGCAGGATGTCACCTCCCCCCCCTCTTATAATTCCCCATGCAGGATGTCACACACCCCTTATACTGCCCTTTGCAGGATGTCACCCCCACTTCCTTATAATGCCACATGCAGGATTTCACTCCCCCCCCCTTTTAATGCCCCATGCAGGATGTCACCCCCCCTTCCTTATAATGCCCCATGCAGGATGTCACCACTCCCCTTCCTTATAATGCCCCATGCAGGATGTCACACCCCCCTCCCTTATAATGCCCCATGCCTCCATACATTAAAAAAAAATAATCAAATACTCACCTCACTTCTTCTCACCTGCTGCCGCTGCTCTGGACTCCAGCGTCGCCGGCGTCTTCCCACTCTGCGCTGTGACGGCTCAGGAAGGAGCGCGGTGAAAAGATGTCACCGCACCCTCTGACCTGAGACATCACAGTGCAGCAGCCGCGAAGAGAATGGACCGGCTGCGGAGGAACGGGGAGAGGTAAGTGATGAGCCGCAGGCTGTAGGGGCCCTGAGGCCATGAGCAAGCGCGGGGGGAGCGGGCGCTGACACCGCTCTCCTCCTCTCACAGGTCCCATAGCGCGGCACGGTGCTAGACGGCGAGTGGGCCCCCCCCCGCCTGCTCAGGGCAGCGGCACTTGCCCGTGTGCGCCAGGTGCTGACGCCAGCCCAGGGTATAAGTGATATGATGACTTTATTCTGTAGGTCAGTTCGATTACAGCGATACCAGATTAATATAAGATTTTTAATGTTTTCCTGCTTTTGCACAATTAAAACATTTATTTTTGGGTACATAATATTTTATTGAACCCTTTTTATTCAGCAGTATGCATAACATAGCGCCATACACTCATCCTACTATTCTGGATCAACATTGGACCAATTTTTTATACGCTAGTATGACTCCAGCCTTAAGTTTCCAAACTGATAGCCCTATAAGAGATCACTTTATTGAGCTCTGTCCAGTTTGCCTTATATACCGTATTTTTTGGACCATAAGACGCACTTTTTTCCCCCAATTTATGGGGGTGCGTCTTATGGTCTGAATATACAGTTTCGTGATGTGGAGGCGGCTGGGGTTGCGGCAACGACGGGGGCTGCAGCAGCTGGGGTGGCGATGGAATTGTGTTACCCAGTAACGAGCGGTGGCAGCAGCATGCTTGTGGGCGCAGCCATGAATTCACTACGTCCACACTAGACATCAGGAGGTGGGCGGTCTCAAGTCCAGATCGCGCGCTGCAATGATGTTACAAAGAGGCAGGGCCGGGGCAACACAGAACAGCACAGCGCGCAGTCATTACCGACCCTGCCTCTTTGTAACGTCACTGCAGCGCTTGATCAGGATGAGAGACCGCCCACCTCCTGATTTCGAGCATGGCCATAGTGAATTCATGGCTGTGCCCACAAATATTCTGCTGCCGCCGCTCATTACTGGGTAAATTCGCTCCATCGCTGCCACAGACCCCTCCGCTGCCACAGCCTCCTCCGCTGCCACAGCCCCCTGCCGCCACAGCCCCCTCCTGCCACTGCCCCTTTCAGCCCCAGACGCCTCCGCTGCCACAGCCCCAGCCCCCTCCTGCCACAGCCCCCTCCGCCGCCACAGCCCCCTCCGCTGCCCCAGCCACCTCCGCTGCCACAGCCCCAGCCGCCTCCGCTGCCCCAGCCCCAGCTGCCTTCACTGCCCCAGCCACAGCCCCCTCCGCCGCTGCAGCCCCAGCTCCCTCCACCTCCGCTGCCACAGCCCCAGCCGCCAGCACTGCCACAGCCCCAGCCACCTCCGCTGCCACAGCCCCAGCCGCCTACGTTGCCAAAGCCGCCTACACTGCCACAGCCCCCTCTGCAGCCCTGGCTCCCTCCGGCTCCACTGCTACAGCCCCAGCCGCCTCCGCAGCCCCAGCCGCCTCCGCTGCCGCAGCCCCAGCCACCTCCGCTGCCACAGACCCAGCCCCCTCTGCAGCCCCAACCGCCTCCGCCCGCTGCCACAGCCCCAGCCACCTCAGCTGCCACAGCTCCCTCCGCAGCCCCAGCCACCTCTGCTGCCGCAGCCCCCAGCCAGTGTGACCCCGCTCCTTGCCTATCGTGGGTCCAGAATGAGAGGCAAGCATTATAACGTAGAAGTAAAATATAAAGTAAAGTGAAAAAGCACATGACATAAAACATTGTACTACTCCTGTGGTAAACTATAACTCCCAGCATGCCATAAGAGCTGAAGGACTTGCTGGAAGTTATAGTTCTCCTCAGAGCAACCACATGACAAATATGTGGTGAACTATAACTCCCAGCATGGCAAAAGAGGACATGCTGGGAGTTATAGTGCCCCTCAAAGTCAACCACAATACCTGTGGGATCTTAAAGAGGACATACCATACATGGCTGAATACAGCCAGTACATGATACAAGCAACCAGTGGATCGAGCAGCATACTGGCTGTATGACTTCAGCCACATTTGTTTTTTGGCGTTTCTTCCTGCGTGTGTGTACAGTTAGACCACTCAGTCATTGACAGCAGGAGAGGAGAAGCCAAAGGACGGTATGTTTTCCTCTGCCGCAGCATTTCAGACGGAAGACTGAAACATACCATATCAGCCTTACGTCGTACATCCGGTGTCTGATACATTCTGCCTGATCCACGGGCAGCATGCATCAGCTATCGCAATCCATGGGCAGAATGCTTCAAAAGGTTTTTCTCCACTATTTTCCACCTCTAAAACCTTGGTGCGTCTTATGGTCCGGTGCATCTTATAGTCCGAAAAATACGGTGCTTCCTGCTGACATCAACTGATAGACCTGTATGAGAATGTTCGGACAGGTCTGGGCATGTACGTTGGAATATTTCCAATATATAATGCATTAATATTATAAGTGAATAGGCTTTGCATGTATAACTTAAAATATAAACGTGTCAGGCAAATTCGGAGTTCATGTTTGGAATCAGCGCATTCAATTTAGTGTAAATCACAATAAATCAAATATTTTTCTCTTAGTAGCAAAATCATTGTTGACATGCACTTACTTTTCTAATGTGGTCACTAACCATTAATACAATAACCTTAGCAATCCAGATAATAGATTATCTGCTTGAAGATGGGGTGCCTAAAAGTTTAAAGAAACTCCAGAAGGAGATCAACTTGCCTCATTATCTTTTTACGAATACCTACAACTTAGGCACACATAATGGACCCAGTCAACCACGACAAAGGATGTTAATACACAATCACTTTATCACAGATATGATCATATCTGTGAACCACACACATGGTTTAATTTCTACTAAATAATAACAACTTCTGTGACCTTGCATAGATGAGAACTACAGTTAAAGGTTTATTCTCATCTCCAAGATCATAACTCAATGTATTAGGTGTAATAATAATATTAGCAAATTCCTCCAATTATAAATGTAGTATAGTTCTTCTGATTCACTATGTTGCTTACCCCATGCACAGATCATTGCAACATCTTAGGTATCCATGTGTCACGCAAGATGTGGGAAAAACATAGTGCATCACAAAGGGAAGAGGGAAAAGAAGCCCAGACTCTAAGGAAAGGGGGGAAGTGGAGACCTCCTAGGCTGATCTAGCATCACCCTGTCTTCCCTAACGTCCTTGTATTGGCTCTTCACCAATCGCCTCACATGTGCCTTGCCCTGTCTTTCCCTGGCATATGGATAAGGCTAGGGAAGGGAGCAGATGAGCACTAGTTGATCTCAATTAAACAATATAGACAACAGAAGTAGACAAACAGGGGGAAATTACTTAGCTTTAGACGAACTCCAGGCAAATGCGCACACGTTCTCAAGCTCCAAAAAGCACGAAGTACTGCTCTTGCTAAAGCCTTTACAAGTTGTAATGAATACACAGCAGATATTTATACAACCAGGCAGGATGTTGATTAGCGAGAGGAAGGTAGCCGCTGGGTCCTAGAGACAGAGTCTAAGAAAATGTCTGTAAAGCCAAACAGGAGGAGCTGGTCATGCAGCGGTATGGTGCAAAGAAGGTTACTGCAGGTTGTAGGCTTTTCGGAAGAGGTGGGACTTCAGGTTCCTTTTGAAGGTTTCCATGGTAGGCAAGAGTCTTTTATGATTGGATAGAGAGTTCCAGAGTAGGAGGGATGCATGGGATAAAGTTTGTGTGCGATTGTGGGAAGAGAAGATAAGAAGTGAGTAGAGCAGGAGATCTTGTGAGGATTGGAGGTTGCGTGCAGGTATGTACCGGGAGATTAAGTCAAAGATATGTGGCACCCCAGGGGTCTGGTTTTCCACAGTAATGTAATGTTATGTCTGAGAGCAGGTGGGAGGTCCTTTGGTCAGGGATCCTGTGCATGCCACACCTCCTGCCCAGTCTTGGGAGGGGAAGAACTTCCCCTGTATAAACCCGGGGCTGAGGCAGGGTGAGTGAGACAAGGAGAGTGGAGACAAGAAGCAGCATAGGAAACAGCAGAGTTACAAGGAGTCAGGGGCTGGCAGCTGCAGAGCTCGCCCTGACTAAGAAGATTCTTTACCGGACCCGGAGTCCGAGGCTGTGGGGACTAACTCCTACCCAGCAGCAGAATCCGTCAGGCAGGGGATTTCAGGTCCTCTGGCCCAGAAGCCCGAAGGCACGGTCACACGCGTGGGACCAGCACCGCCATCGTGGAGCGGAAGCCATTAGAAGGCCCCGAGTCACCGGCCATACGGGTGAGCACCACACGGTACACTCAGGGACGTGGGCTACTTACATCAGCTTCTAGCAAGGTAGCCAGAAGAGTACAGTCAGTTTGGGAGGCCTACAACTACGCCTGGCCAGGGGAGATCCCATCTGCTCAAAGACTGACCAGGCCCCGTTTGCTAGCAAGTACTCCGGGAGGGTCTGTCGTTGTTACCAGTAAAGACCCTGAACTACACCGTACCGTCTCTGAGTGGTTCCTGCTACCCCCATCATCCACGTCGGCTGCCCTGAGGCCATACCCCTCCCGTTGGGGGTTATACTATCACGCTGCACAATCCTACCACCGGCCTCAGCGGTCTGCCCTGCAGCAGCAGCTTCCTGGCTGCACTCAACGGGTGGCGTAGTCATCAACTATTTACTACTAATAGACTGCCGTCTAGTTTGACTCCCTGGGCACGGACCGGGTCACCGCCACGAGACTACAACCCTCCACTGATCCGGCTCCGGGTAGGCTCCCGCGTGCGCAACGCAGCGCGACACAGGCCCAGGGGCGCGTCAACTTTGGCGTAGTCGGCAGGATTTCGTGCCCGCAACCACCGGGTACTGCGTGCCTGAAAAGCAAAGACTGTTCAAACTTACCAGTGGTGAAGGTTTCCCGCCATCCGGCGCCATCTTCTACCTTCTTCCCGCCATCCGCGAAGTTTTCCCGCCATCCGGCGCCATCTTCGACCTTCTTCCCGCCATCCGTGGAGTTTTCCCGCCATTGGACGCCATCTTGAGGACGCCGCGCGGGAAGAAGAGGGGCGTGGACTCCGAAAGCGCGCGAGAACTGAAGCCCTGCCTCACGTCTGGACGTTGCGTAAGGTCCTGGAAGGAGCCCAGCAGACGCCGACGTCACAGGAGCGCGACGGAAGGTCCTCAACCCTGACGATCCACTGCGGAGCCGCGGCCTACGGAAGAGGATCATCGCAAGGTAGGCCACGGTCCACTAGGGGGGAGGAAGATGTCGGATACGGAGGAGAGCTTCACTGCCTCAACCCCCGCCAGCGCTACCGCTGCTGCAGTTATGCCCTTCACCATGCCCTATATCCCGGGAGCAGCTTGGCTACCCCAGTACTCAGGGGAGTCACATACCCTGCATGACTTTAGAGAAAAGCTGGATAGCCTCTTCCAGGTGTACCCCCTCACAGAAGAGCAAAAAGTGAGCATCCTGGTGGCCCAACTAACCGGGGCAGCCAAAAGGGAAGTAAAATCCTGGCCACCTGGGAGGAAGACTGTCGCAGGGATACTAACCCGGCTGAAGAACACCTTTGATACCCGCACCTCAGCCGAGATTAAGCTTAGATTCTACGGGTGCAAGCAGCGAGCGCATGAGAGTATAAGGGACTATGCACTAAACCTACAAGAGGCCCTGAGGGCCATAAAGCAGACCGACCCTGATGGCGTGGGAAACGAGGACAGGCTATTGACTGAACAATTTATAGAGGGTTTATATTGCAATGCCCACCGAACCCAGTTGCGGGCAATGGCCTTACAGGATCCCCATCTGGACTTTGCACAGTTCAAGGATAGAGCTATCCGGGTGCTCCGAGAACCAGCACCGGGTGGCGTTGTTACCCACAGGCGCCCAGCTATCACTTACCACCAGGAGGCGGCGCCCTTGTCGGCAGGGCCTGTGGGAGCTGATGCGCAGGCTTTGGACAATGACCCGGCTCCAGACCTACACCATCAGGTCCAAGAGCTAGCTAAGAGCGTTGCTGCGCTAACCCGAACTGTGCAGTCTTTACAGGTTTCCACCCCAGGGAAGATCCAGCTGGCATCCGGACCGGAGGACATCCCGTGGCGTCGACCAAGGAGGACCCCACCGGCCAGAGGAAGACCCAGTGACCGATACAGCGAGGACGGACGACCCATCTGCCGCCGCTGCAATCAACCCGGACATATGGAAAGGTACTGTTCTTTAAACGGGCACAACCTGGGGTAGAGGGCCAACCCCCAGGAAAAAGATCACCAGGCCCATCGAACTGGCGCGACAGATATGTGGGAGGACGTCCAGTCTTGCCTGTGGTACTGGATGGCATTCCCATGAGTGCCCTACTGGATACCGGGTCACAGGTCACCACCATCCCGTACGTGCTCTTCAAGCAGTACTGGAATGACTCGGATATTACCCGCTACCCTGACGACGACTTGAGTATCATCGCCAGCAATGGCCAGCCCGTGCCACAGATCGGATTTAAAGAGGTGACCCTCAAAATCGGTAGAGTCGAACTGGCCGCACAGGGACTGATCATTGTAGATATTGATAAACATGAGAGTCACCCAAAAATAACTCTAGGAACTAACGTAATTGAAAATTGTCTTGCAGAGGTGATTTTCCTTTTACAGCAGGTTGCCAAGAACGCCAGCTCCGGCGAGCAGCGGGTGCTCCAGAAAGAGATCCGGGCACTGATGCAACGGCAACAAGTGGAACTCTCCGGCGGTGAGATTGGTAGCGTAAGAATGTGTGACCCTTTTCCTATTGCCATGCCCCCAAAAAGTGAAATGATGATTTGGTGCCGGGCAGCTATTGGTCTGAGAGGTAGAGATTACCAGGCAATGGTAGAACCAGTTTACTCAGACAGTAGGCCCACCATTTTGACAGCACGGGGGGTGGTCAATGTATGCCATGGGAGGGTGCCCATTCGCATAATAAATATCGGGGAGAGGGAAGTGTACCTGCCCCGGTATGCCACGCTAGCCAAATTATATACCACTAATCAAAATTCTATACAATCTGTGGAACCCTTGCCTCCATCTCACCCGGAGGAAGGTAACGGCTCTAAGAAAGACATGGAGGACTGGTGTCAGCAACTACATTTGGGTACTGATTCCACTCCCTCACATCAGAAACAAGGAGTCTATCGGGTGGTTCAAGAGTATGAGAGAGTGTTTAGTAAACACCCGTTAGACTTCGGGCGAGTCAAGGGGGTAGAACACCGCATCCCCACGGGAGATCATCCTCCCATAAAAGAGAGGTATCGACCCGTACCCCCTGCACATTACCAACACGCCAAGGGGATGCTTAGAGACATGAAGGAGGCTGGGGTAATCCGGGATAGCTGTAGCCCCTGGGCAGCCCCACTAGTTTTAGTCAAAAAGAAAGACAACACCATGAGGATGTGTGTAGATTACCGGAAAATCAACCGTATCACACACAAGGATGCGTACCCCTTACCAAGGATAGAGGAGTCATTGGCTGCTTTAAGATCTGCTAACTTCTTCTCTACCTTGGATCTCACTAGCGGGTACTGGCAGGTTCCTGTAGCAGAGGCGGACCGGGAGAAGACCGCATTCACCACCCCGATGGGACTTAGCGAGTTCACCTGCATGCCGTTCGGACTCTGCAACGCCCCAGGAACCTTCCAACGATTAATGGAGTGCTGTCTGGGCCACAGAAACTTCGAGACGGTCCTGTTGTACCTGGACGATGTCATCGTATACTCCAAAACTAATGAGGACCACCTGAAACACCTGGCGGAGGTGTTCGAAGCTCTGGCGAGTTACGGCCTAAAGGTGAAACCCTCCAAGTGTCACCTCCTGAAACCAAAGGTGCAATACCTGGGACACGTGGTGAGCGCTGACGGAGTGGCTCCCGACCCCGATAAGATCACCGCAATTAAGGGATGGCCAAGCCCCTCCAGCGTAAAAGAAGTGCGGCAGTTCCTAGGGTTGGTAGGCTACTACCGAAGGTTTATTCCCGGTTTCACCAAAAAGGCAGCGCCTATGCAGGACCTCCTGATAGGCCAGTCCCGAAAGGCCAAGAACCAGAAGCCGCCCTTCAAATGGGAAGAGCTAGAAGAAGAGTCCTTCCGCCAGCTGAAGATGGCCCTCACGGGGGATGAAATCTTGGCGTACCCGGACTATAGCCAGCCCTTCATCCTCTACACCGACGCCAGTAACATCGGGCTAGGAGCCGTACTGTCCCAGATTCAGCAGAGGAGAGAACGAGTAATCTCCTATGCCAGCCGAAAACTGCGACCCACCGAAAGGAACCCCGAGAATTACAGCTCATTTAAGCTAGAGTTCCTGGCCGTGGTATGGGCAGTCACCGAGCGCTTTAGGCATTACCTCGCTTCTTCCCGGTTCACCGTATACACGGATAACAACCCGTTGACACACCTGGACACGGCAAGACTCGGTGCCCTGGAGCAGAGGTGGATGGCCCGTCTGTCCAACTACGAGTTCACAATCAAATACCGGGCAGGACGCTCCAATACTAACGCGGATGCCCTGTCCAGGATGCCCAACCTGCCGGACGAAGGAGAAGATCCGGAGGGACTGGAAGAAGTTGAACTCCCTGCGTTCCACCGTCATGGGACTATCCAGTATTCCCACCGGGTAAGGGGTAAGCAGGCTGCTACGTTGAACCCCTTACCCCACTACAACTGGGCGGAAACGCAAGACAGCGACCCTGCCGTCCGACTGGTGAAGGAGATGCTGACTCGGCCGGAGGCTCGCCTTGAACCAGACGCTCCGGAGGAAGCCAAACAACTATGGGCGGAGAAGAGTCGACTATTCCTTTACAAGGGGAAGTTGTGCCGCAGAATGGTCAACTCCCGGACGCATGAACTACTCTGGCAAGTAGTGGTGCCACGAAGAGACGCAGCCATGGTGATGGAGGCATACCACGACGGAGCTGGACACTTCGGGTGGAAAAAGCTGGAGTTCCTGCTGCGCGAGCGGTTCCACTGGGTAGGCATGAGGGGAACCATCGAGAAGTGGTGCAGAGACTGTGGCCCGTGCAATCTGAGAAGGAAGGACCGGGCCAGCCAGAAGACTCCCCTGCAGTCCATCGTCACCCGGCAACCGTTGGAACTGGTAGCCTTGGATCATGTAAAACTGACCCCAAGCAGAAGTGGCTACGTCTACGCGTTAACCATCGTGGATCATTACTCCCGGTTCTTGGTTGTGGTCCCCGTCAAGGACTTAACGGCTCAAACAGCAGCTAGAGCCTTCCAGCAGCACTTCTGCCGTCCACACGGGTACCCGGACCAAGTGCTGACGGACCAGGGACCTGCCTTTGAAGCGGAGGTCTTCCAGGAATTCTGCAATCTGTATGGCTGCCGGAAGATAAGGACGACACCCTACCATCCGCAAACTAATGGACTTTGTGAAAAAATGAACCAGGTGGTAATGGATCTTCTAAAAACATTGCCCCTGGAAGAACGCAGTCTGTGGCCTGAGAAGTTGCCCGATCTGGTGGACCTATACAACCACATCCCGGTAGGTTCCACCAACTGTACCCCGGCTTACCTAATGAGGGCGAGACCTGGTAAGTTACCTGTTGACCTGGAATTGGGAGTCCTGACACCTGAGGACACTTCACCAGAAACAGACTGGGACACAGAGAGGCAGCAGCAGTACCGGAGAGTACAAGAGAGCGTGGAGCGAAGTCTCTGTCAGGCTAGGGAAAGACAAGAGAAGACTTACAACCAGTATGCTCCCGCTGTTCCCCTGGTACCCGGAGAGCAGGTCTTGAAGAGGAAAAGACGGCTCCACAAGTTGGATGACCAGTGGGAGAAGGACCCGTACACCGTACTGCCCTCAAGCCACGAGAACCCGAAGGTCTGTACCATCAGTAAAGACGGAGGGGAAACCACAGCCATTGTATCCCGGGACCACCTGAAGAAGTGTCCCGAACAACTGAGGAACCCTGAAGAAGAACAAGAAGACCATCGACCCGTAGAGGAAAGGGAAGATATGGTTAGTACCGTGCTCGGGGACTTCCCTCGGTCTTGGACTCAAGTCAATGGTGCAGTTGTGGTACCCGTACTCACCTTCCTCCAACCATCATCCCAAGAACCTACGGAGCAACGGGTAGAGCTGGAAGAACAGCCGGTCCAGGAGGCAGAAGACTCCACACGAGTAGAACAGGAGAATCAACCCTCTGCTTATAGTGAGCCTGCCGTACCCCTAGTGAGACAAAGAGCCGGTAGACAGCTGCCCAGTTTACCCTTGACAGCTCCTACACCCTGTAGTTCAGGGCCAGACAGTCAGCTCCGTAGGTCCACTAGGGCCACTAGAGGCCAGTTACCCGCACGCTGGAGAATTTGAAGTGTAAAAATAGTTTTATTTATGTTTATCTGTGTATTGTTGCTTGTGTACAATTTTGTGTTTCCAGTTGTTTTTAGGAAACCTTGGTGGATTTACCGGGAATCCTTGTATATAGTTGGAGCGTAACCCAGGATGGACTAGAGACTGTTAAGGACTCGGGGTAGGACAGACCCCTACCTGGTTACGTCTCCCTGTGTTGGTGAAATGGACACCTTTGCTTTTCTTCAAAGACTGCATCCGGTTGCGGACACGCCGTAACCATCTTATGTGTTTTTCTTATAGTATTGTTATTGTTATACTTTGTTATGTTTTTCTAAATGTGTTTAGTCCCGGAGTACTAAATTTCACTAGGGGGGAATGTGGCACCCCAGGGGTCTGGTTTTCCACAGTAATGTAATGTTATGTCTGAGAGCAGGTGGGAGGTCCTTTGGTCAGGGATCCTGTGCATGCCACACCTCCTGCCCAGTCTTGGGAGGGGAAGAACTTCCCCTGTATAAACCCGGGGCTGAGGCAGGGTGAGTGAGACAAGGAGAGTGGAGACAAGAAGCAGCATAGGAAACAGCAGAGTTACAAGGAGTCAGGGGCTGGCAGCTGCAGAGCTCGCCCTGACTAAGAAGATTCTTTACCGGACCCGGAGTCCGAGGCTGTGGGGACTAACTCCTACCCAGCAGCAGAATCCGTCAGGCAGGGGATTTCAGGTCCTCTGGCCCAGAAGCCCGAAGGCACGGTCACACGCGTGGGACCAGCACCGCCATCGTGGAGCGGAAGCCATTAGAAGGCCCCGAGTCACCGGCCATACGGGTGAGCACCACACGGTACACTCAGGGACGTGGGCTACTTACATCAGCTTCTAGCAAGGTAGCCAGAAGAGTACAGTCAGTTTGGGAGGCCTACAACTACGCCGGGCCAGGGGAGATCCCATCTGCTCAAAGACTGACCAGGCCCCGTTTGCTAGCAAGTACTCCGGGAGGGTCTGTCGTTGTTACCAGTAAAGACCCTGAACTACACTGTACCGTCTCTGAGTGGTTCCTGCTACCCCCATCATCCACGTCGGCTGCCCTGAGGCCATACCCCTCCCGTTGGGGGTTATACTATCACGCTGCACAATCCTACCACCGGCCTCAGCGGTCTGCCCTGCAGCAGCAGCTTCCTGGCTGCACTCAACGGGTGGCGTAGTCATCAACTATTTACTACTAATAGACTGCCGTCTAGTTTGACTCCCTGGGCACGGACCGGGTCACCGCCACGAGACTACAACCCTCCACTGATCCGGCTCCGGGTAGGCTCCCGCGTGCGCAACGCAGCGCGACACAGGCCCAGGGGCGCGTCAGATACATGGAGGAGACAGGTTGTGGATGGCTTTATGTGCCATGGTTAGGGTTTTGAACTGGAGTCTCTGGGCAATGGGGAGCCACTGAAGGGATTGACAGAGGGGAGACGCAGAGGAATAGAGGGGAGACAAGTGGATTAGTCGGGCAGCAAAGTCGGGTGAGATGAGGAGGTGGTGTGTGAGTGGGAGATACTGATGTCCTGTCTGTCTATGAGGAGATACAAGATAGGGCCAAGTCTGTGATGCCGAGAGATGAGAGAGTCTGTAGTGGTATACATCACAACCACATTGCCGCCTTTGTCGGACGGCTTTATGGTTATGGTTTGATCCTTTTCAAGTCTGCATAGTGAAACCATTTCACCTCTTGAAAGGTTATGTTATTCCCAATGCTTAGTTTTTGTCAGTTGTATGATGTCCTCCGTAAACCAAATTAAGGAAGAAATCTATGGAACTTAAGTCTCTGGTAGGAGGTGGCATTCTAGAAATTTTATTTTTAATGTTCGTGAAGGGATCATTGTATTAAGGTTCACCTCATCAAGATGGTATAGCAACCTCACGCCTTGTAGAAGGTTATTGGGTATTCCCAAATTGTCACACTCCTTTCTATCCTCCCTAAGGAAGTGCTATTTTCATTTCAAACGTCTGATGAATAGATGCAGGTCTATTATTATTACAGATTCATCAAAATCAGTGGTGTGGGTAAAACCTTTACTCAATACGCATATTTCATCAGTAGTGAGGGGCATTGATGATAGATTGATGGCCTGTGTTGTTAAACGGGATTCCGCTGGTTAGATCGGCTCCTGAGCAGGTAGTTCAGCTCTAAAAAACTCCCTCTCTGCGGGGTTCTCCTGTTATTTCCTCTCCCCCGAAATCCACCCCTTCCTTTTAATTTCCCCTTTTGGGTTTTGAATTTTGTATCAGTATGTGAGACCTCTGTTTCAGAGGAGGATATGTCTATCTAAGGAATATAATTCTGTCTGGTAATCGGCACCTAATATGCCTTGTATTCCCTGAATTCTTCAAGGTAATAAAGAACTTGTGTTTACACTCTTTTAGGTGGTATTGGTACCATTCTACCTTGTTCTGTAACTATGTTTCTTTTTTTGCGATGTCCAGTTCTGATGAGAATTTCTTAGTTACCTCTATTTGCTACTTAAGAGCTTTCTTTTTAGGGTGCCAACCACCATGTGAGGTAGGGGACAATATAGAATAGGGAGAGAGTAGGGAATAATAGACACTTTCCTTCCAAGTTTTTTCCAAATAGTGCAGGTTGGTGGTATCACCCTACAAGCCTAGCACATGTAGGGTATCCATGCATGTGTATCTGTATCATTTCTTGACCCTAATGGGAAGCTAAGGGCCTAATCTCATTCTTGATCTAGACCCCCCTGACATAACTAATAAATAATGGTAAAATATCTTTGCCCAATCATTTTCTTGTTCTATACCCCATTAATATATATAACTGTGATGTACCTCTGAGACCGTCTGCCTCTTTAGAGTACCACTGTGTGTTTATAAAAATATCAGGGTAAATCCCATTTGTTTACAGTGATCCGTGACCATGTGTCTTCTTGGGGGTTTGAAGGAGCAATAAAAAATATATGTCCCTTCACGTGGATCTCCATTTTCCAGCTGCAAACCATATAGCAGGGCATGCGTCTGAAGTACACCTGTTTATGCCGCATCGCAACATGCCTGAGGAGCAGAATATACAGTCGGTACGGAAAGTATTCAGACCCCTTTAAATATTTCATTTTGTTTCATTGCAGCCATTTTATAAGTTTTAAAATGTTCATTTTTTTTCTCATTAAAGTACACTCTGTACCCCATCTTGACTGAAAAAAACACTGAAATGTAGAAATTTTTACAAATTTATTAAAAAAAACAAAAACTGAAATATCACATGGTCATAAGTATTCAGACCCTTTGCTCAGACACTCATATTTAAGTCACATGGTGTCCATTTCCTTGTGATCCTCCTTGAGAGAGTTCTACTCCTTGTGCGGTAGCGCTATTGATCATGTTGAGGGGCTCTCACTTCACCGGGTTAATTAAAGCACACATGCAACGTTTTCCAGTAATCTAAAGTCCAGCAGTTTATTACACATCATAAACTGCTTATAACATAGTCCATCTCAGCGGCTCGCAGGAATGTTACACATGTAATATCCTAGAGCCTTTTCAGTGGCAGCTCTGCCGGCTTGGCTTCAGAAACAGTCCTCAGCAAGGTAACAACATCAAGGTCCATATCAAGCACCGTCTTTTACCTTTTTCAGGTCTAGCTGCTTCCATTAACTCTGTTCTGCCAAAGCTGTGGTTTAAGGCTCACCAGATGTGGCCTACAGGCCTTGTGCCTTCCAGGTCTAATGGTGTCTCAGGCACAGAGATCAGGTCTCTTGACTCACTGCGTTTCAAAAACCCCCCGAATATCGAATATATATCCCTCTGTGCGCACAGGACCTGTGATGATGTCACAGTCGTGTGATCAGTCATTGTCACTAACTTCGTCAAGTCCCATTTCCGAGTCGTAACCTTGTCAGACCCCCCTCGCTCCCAGCATTCAATATAGCAGTGCGACTCACTTGCCCTTGTATCTAAGGTCAGGTCCGACTCCGTACTGTCTCGTACTGTATTGGGTTGTTTGTATGGGCCTCTCAGACCTGAGTTACTGGAGGACTCACGACCTCTAAACCCACACCCACTATCCTCAGAATATCTTGAAAGGTCTCTAACTTCTGCTGTAGCCGTTCTATTATTTGGAGGGCCCTTTCTCTGTCTGGTCTCACAATTTATAGACGGCTGCCATCTTCTGCTGCTCAGGCGACGCTGTCTTTCCATTCACAGTCTGGCAAGATTCAACTGTTCTACCTCTTGCAGGTAGGTCACTCGGTACTCCATCAGCATTCTTACATATGCAAGATTTTCTTCCGTTCCTACAGCGGAGAATGACACCATGCTGTCTTCATCCAGTATCCAGTCCTGCTGATCACGTGGACTGCTTATTTTCATCACACCAGACTTCTTTACCATCATTTGCATGGCTTGGCCATTTCTCCCAATGAGCTTTCTTACCAGAGCATGGGGCACCCAGATAACTTCTTCCCGCAGACTTTGAGCTTTTCTCATAAGCTTCAGTTGTCTAATGGCTTGTTCAGTCTTCAACCGGACAATCCGCTTCGTGCAAACACATCGCCAGTGCATGTCACTTAGGACAGCCACCCTCTTCACTGTGACTTCGGTTGTGGACAGGACCACCAGCTGTTTAGCTTCTGAGGTCGAGTACACCTTACATGCTCCCACGGCCTTCTTAAACTCTTCATGCACTGACTCTCTGGTGCATTCTTCTCTCAAATCTTCGGGTACATCTATGAGGCACTTGTACCGAGAAGTTTCTGTCTAACCAGTGGTCTCCAAACGATCATCTGGCTCAGGTTTCAGGGACAACTGACTTTCAGATTCTTCACCCTGTATGCTTCCCCTTAGCTGACTCACAGCTATGAACTCAAGAATTCTCCTCTTGACATTTTCCTTCCCATACTGATCTTCTTTTAACACTTCCTCAGCTCTCCTCAGTTCCACCTTCTCATAGTATAAAGGATTAAGCGCAACTTGTTTGCCCTTTTCCTTCTCCGAGGCGGCCTCGTTCACTGATTGGTACTTTGCCAGGCGACCTTTGAGCTCGAAAACTTCTTCCTCTAGCTCAGCTACTCGCCTCTCAGCAGCCCATCTCTGAAGCTCTTCCTGCTTCAACTGCTACTTTATCAGCAGAATTCTCTCAGCCCTCTCTGTCTCCAATGCGCCCACTCGGCACTCGACAGCCAGTCTCTCAAGCTTCTCTTGCTTCAAATGGGCTTGTAGCGTCTCCTTGAGCTCCTTGATCTCGGCTCTTACATCCACCGAATCATCCAAGCTCGCATTATTCGAGGAGGTATTTGCTTCATACCACCCTTCTTCAGTGGCAAACTCCTGACCCTGGTCTGTGGCTTCTCCGATAGACTCCTCCATCTTTTTCCACTCAGCTTCCTTCCTGCTGATTCTATCCTGAAGGCACGTCTCTGCCCTTTGCAGATCATCACAGAACGTCTTCAGCTCCTTCACCTGAGCTTCCAGTCCTACGATCTTTCTACGGAGATCATCATTCTCATCATGGGTGTCCTGCTGAGTGGTCTCAATCATTTGTAGCATGTGCTCTGCATCTGTGTCACCCCAGGCCTGGATGCCACAAACTTGTAAGGCTGTGTCTGAGAGCAGGAGGAAGGTTCTCTGGTCATGGACCATTTGCATGCAGCACCTCCTGTCCCAGGCCAGTAGGGGGAGCAGGCTGCCCCTATAAAAACTGGTACTGAGGGCTGGGTTAGGGAGACCAGGACCCACTTCTGAAGTATCCAGAAGGGTTCCCAGAAGAGATGGACAGGCCAGCTGCAGCTGAGGAGTCCAGGAGGCAAAGGAGGAACAGAAAGCCAGGGACAGAGGCGACGAGAGCCGGTCCTGGAAGAGAGAGACTACTCAACCGGACACTGGGGTCCGAGGCTGTCAGGGTTGCAAGCCCTGCAGCAGATAACCAACCCGCAAGGGATTTTATGTCCCTTGGCCTAAGAAGCCTGGAGGCTCCGCCACACAGAGGGACCGGTACAGCACGGAGAAGCTACAGGTTCCTAAGACCCGAGTCGCAAGCCATACAGGCGTAGTACACGGCAAGCTCAGGGACATGGGCTATCATACCACTAAAGGGGGAGATATTCAGCAAGGGCAGAGAGAGATAATGGTAGGCCTACCCACTCACCCTGACCAGCGGCGCTCGCCCGAATGCCCTCAGACACCTAGGTCCATTCCTACCCTGTACTCCTGGTGGTTCTGTGATAAGATCAGTAAAAGACCCTGGACTGCATTATTGGACTCTGTGTGGTTACTGCTGCGCCTGCACCATCACCCCCAGCATCCTACTACCTGCCCTGAGGCTACACTCCTCCCGTGGGGAGTTGTACTATTCCCTGCTGCATCCCCAACACCAGCCTCAGCGGTCTGCCTTGCAGCGGCGGTCCTCCCTGACCACAATCCACGGGTGGCGTAGTCGGACATTACCTAAAACATATAAAAGACTGCCACTGGTCTGACCACCCTGAGCCACGGGACCGGGTCGCCACTTTTACTCCCAGCATTGCCTTGAAGTCCGGTCTCGAGTGCCCACAGCCCAGGGGGCGAGTCACATCAGCCTTATCATCCTCTAGTTTTTTCTTAACCTGCAGGAGATCCTCATAGTCCCTCTTGGTTTATTGCAGGTCCCTATTGTGTTCATCATACTCCTTCTTGGATTCACGCAGCTCCTGGTTGAACTGTGTGCGCAGTTGTTCTAGGTCTTGATCGCGTCCAGAAACTTCGTCCTTCAGCGCCCCTTTTAAGGCAGATAGCTCCCTATCCCGCTGGTGTAGACCCTCGTCCAGCCTTTGCTTCTCCTGCATCAGCTGCTTCACCTGCTCTTGAAATCTCTGCACTTCCTTTCTTGTGACCTCTGCTTCCTCCGCATCCACAGAGCCTTTCTTCACTTGGTTCAGCTCTGACTACACCAGGGAGAATCGATTTTTCATTTCATTCAGCTCATCTTCAGACTCCTCTTTCTCAAGCTTCAACTGCAAAACCTCCTCCTTGGTTTTGCTGAGGTCCTCTTTATTTTTCTGGAACATTTCCTTCCATTGGTTGATTTCCTCTCTGCTTTCCTCCAGTTCTCACTGCAAGTTCCTCAAAATCTGGTTTATTTTCTGCCGCTCAGACTCCAGGTTCAGCTGGTCCTGGGACACATTCTCCATGTTTTTCCTTAGTTGCTGTACATCACTCTGATACTGCTGCCTGAAAGGCTCCAGCTCTTGGTCATGATTGGCCACCTCCTCTTTCAGCGCTCCCTTCAGGGCTGTCAGTTCCTGAACCTTCTGTCTCAGTAGATCATCCTGCTTGTACTGAATCTACAGAACTGCATCCAACTCGTCCTCCTGGTCTTCTTTATTGTCTGATACTGTACCAGAGGTTGCTACTGGCAGCGTCACCTCCTCTTCCATCCTGATCTCCTCTGCTTCTAAAGGAGAATCCACACTCGAAATAAAGGCACACAGCATTGCATTTTCTTTATTTACCCTTTCAGCAAAGACTACAGGAGCAAATTTTGTGGCCCTTGTACCTTCGACGATGAAAGTGGGACTTTCTCACCTCATTTAACTCCTCCTGACTGAACTCTCTTTCTACTTTCATAGTGTCACTCCCCATGGTGTTAAACCCTTCTTCTGGAGCTACCCAGTTATCAACGGTTGAGTTGTCATTTTTAAACGGTACCAACACACGACCAGTAACCGATTCTGGTTTTGTATGCCCCACCCCCTTTTGAGACTTCACCTCTTTTGGACAACCACACCTGTAGGGGGTGCTTTAAAAAAAAAAAACGCCATAGTCTTAGGATCCAGTTCACAACATATCTTAGTACCTCCCTGGGCACTCTGGGATAGTGCCGGCGCCACAGGAGAACTCAAGGAATGGTCCGCTGCCGCAATTCTGTAATGTGCCAACAGCTCCTGCTGTTCCAGCACCATGTCCTGTTGCCGTTTCCCAAATACCTGCAATTTTAACAGGCACTTTAGTCGCTCAATAACTTCAGTCTCATTTTCTGCTCCATTCACAGCCATCTTTATCAGCTCCTGCATTTCTTTAGCACACTCTATTTTGCTGAAGAGCGTTTGCAGCCGGTCATCTAACCCTTTCTCCACTCCATCTGGTTATACTGCTCCATTCATAGCCATCGCAGTGCGCTGTTCACACCAGACACTTTACACCGCTCTCCCCAGAAAAATTTTCGTGGCCCCACCAAGCCTCAGCAAACCAGATTTGAGTGCGATGACAATTTTCATAACCCCGCCGAGTTACAGCCAGATGCTTTAATCTTCGTGGCCCCGTCGAGCCACAGTCAGATGCTTGCATCCATATTAGTCGTCCTGTGCCGTTACCCCTTGCAACCAGACTGCAGTTGCCCGCATTCTCTAACCAATTGTGAGGTAGCGCTATTGATCATGTTGAGGGGCACTCACTTCACCGGGTCAATTAAAGCACACATGCAATGTTTTCCTGTAATCTAAAGTCCAGCAGTTTATTACACATCATAAACTGCTTATAACATAGTCCATCTCAGTGGCTCGCAGGAATGTTACACACGAAATATCCTAGACCCTTTTCAGTCGTAGCTATGCCCGCTTGGCTTCAGAAACAGTCCTAAGCAAAGTAACAATATCAATGTCCATATCAAGCACGGTCTTTTACCTTTGCCAGGTCTAGCTGCTTCCATCATCTCTGTTCTGCCAAAGCTGTGGTTTAAGGCTCACCAGATGTGGCTGTAATGCAGGTACCGGAATGCAACGCACAGAGACACAAGGCGAGAACAGTCAGAGATGTTTGTAAACAGTTTTATACAACAGGTATACTGAAACAAGCGATTAGCAACAAGGGTAATGAACAGTGGTTTGAAACATCAGAAAAATACGAAATTTCTCAAAGTAAGGCGCAGTCTCTTAAAATAAGGCGCAGTCTCTTAAAATAAGGCGCAGTCTCTTAAAGTAAGGTGATGCCCTCAAGCATGAGAAGCACCACACAAGTTCTTTAACCGTGAATTTGGCCCTAGCGGGGGTCACCGGATATTCCCGCTAGGCCGTGAGTCTCTTTTCGGATGAATTCAATTAAATCACGTTGTGCTACTTTAGCCCCAACCGTCCCCCTCCCAACCTGAGTGCTTAAACCCAATTGTCCCCGGTACCGTGGGTGAACAGTGGAAGTGACGGCCCTGCTCACGTATGCAGCTCCTCTCTGCTTGGCTGTTGGGGGCAGTCTCTCGAGCCTTGGATAGGGGGGTCCAGGCCTCGTCTGTCTGCGGCCGACGTCGGGTTCCGCGAACTCACTCAGCACCGCGATCAGGTTCCTAGTATCCTCAGCAGGCACAGCACTCGAGTCACAACTGTGAGGGATCCGGAGCTCTTTTACCGGTGCCTGGCTGGAGCACCTCTCAGGCCTCTGGATTTGGCCTGTCACGCGGGGTTTCTCAGGACACAGGGAGCATGTCTGCTCCTCTCTGCTGCTTGGTGCCAAAGACCCCTCAGGTTTGGCGCACTGGCCTCTTATCTTTCTGAACTCCTTCCTGGAAGTCACCTGATCGGGTCCAGCCCCTGAATCAGCCCTCCGTGCAACTTCCTTTGTATATTTTGGTTCTGCTTGACTGTCTCTGGCCAGTAGATGGCAGTCTCGCTCCATCCTTGAAACGTCATGTTGAAGTTCTTTTGCAAGCTTTTTTGCTCGTTCTACATGGCCTACAGGCCTCGTGCCTTCCAGGTCTAATGGGGTCCCAGGCACAGAGATCAGGTCTCTTGACTCACTGCGTTTCAAAACCCCCCCAAATATATATCACTCTGTGCACACAGGACCTGTGATGAGGTCACAGTCATGTGATCAGTCACCTGAAGGGGAGGTACGCGGTGAGCCAGAACACACCCCCTCAGACATTTTGGCAATGCAGCAAGCCGCTGCATTACATCCTTCATTGGAGTCCAGCTGTGTTTAATTAAACTGATAGGACTTAATTTGGAAAGGCACACACCTCTCTATATAAGACCTCACAGCTCACAGCACATGTGTAACATCCCTGGCGGCGTGCTGACATGGCTTACCATCTCCAACTATGCAAGACCGCCAACTTACCTACCAGTCCAGGCTGCACACTATGCTCCTCTACCTGCTGTGTGCATGTCTCTTGTCTGCTGGCTTAGGGCGGCGGCGCTGGCACTTCCTGATTCTTAACCCTCAACTTGTGAGGTGGGGTTTTTGTCACGCAACTGGTAATGTGGGGTTTCCTATAACCCAGTGTTTAGAAATCTCTTATTTTTACAGAAAATTCAAAGATCACGTTTGTTTTAATCGTTTTCTTATTGGCGAGTGATTACACATGAGTATAACAAATTTTTGACACCCACAAATGGATGGAAGCTAATGAGACACGGATCCTCATACCAGCATTTTTCAATGAATGGAAGCCGAACAAAAATTCCCTGGGTTGTGGCAAACCCCACCTCACCAGTTGAGGGTTAAAGTTACAGTGTGCACAGTCCTAATGTGTCCCCAGCCTATTGCTGTGAGTCACTGGATACTTAAACCTCCTCCACCCAGTGGGAGGTGCCTGAGCAACACTTTCTTTCAGTGTGTTCTGTGCAACTGAGTAGCCAGGTCCTGTCCTGCATCTGTGACTTCTAGTCTGTTTCTGCCACCCCGGGGGCTGAGAACCCAGGCCCGTTACCTGCATCTGTGACTTCTATTTTTTTCCGCCACTCTGGGGGCTGTATGCACAGGCTTGTTCCTGTATCTCTTTCCAGTGTCAGTTCCGGTCTGAACTGTGTCCTAGCCCGTTACCTGTTTGTCTCTATGTCCGATCCTTCCCTTTTCCTGCAGAGTCTGAACCAGTACCTAACTCCTACTCATTGTCTCTGTACTTCTGTTTGTGAGTTTTGTGTCCACTCGCTACTTCATTGCAAGTACCTTGTGTGTATCTGGTTCAGCTTGTCCCGTTTCCCTGCCTTTGTATCTACCGCCTGTGTTCCAGCTATCTTCCTGTGTTTCCCAGTCTGTTCCATGTGAACAGAGCGTTGTCCTGTCTGCCCGCACCGGCGGCTCTGCTCCGCTCTGCTCTGCTTGTCCCCCGCACCTGCGGCTCTGCTCTGCTCCGCTTGTCATCTGCATCTGCGACTCTGCTCCGCTTGTCCTCCGCACCTGCGGCACTGCTCTGCTCCACTTGTCCTCCGCTCATGCGTCTCTGCTCCTGTATTCAAGTCTGTACTGGTCCCTAACCAGCCTGTTTACCTACTTGTCAGTACCTGCCAGTCTGTATACCAGCCGTGCCTGCCAGTACCCGCCCATCTGCATACCAGCCAAACCTGTCCGTTCCTGCATTCCCTGGTGTGGGTCAACAGCTGTGTGACCGATGTCTGACCTGGAGTAGCACCTGGGCCACCTTCCTCATCCCTCCTCAGACTACGGAGTCGATTAAGCCGCCATGTGTCCGTGGTCGGATCTTGCAAGGCACATAGTCACACCCATCCAGGCACACCTCGGTTCGTGGCCCAGTTGAACCACTAACCACGCTCACGCCAAACAGTCCGGGCGTGAGAGTAACAGCATGTCAGACCAAATGAGAATCATGAGCTCAAAGGAACTGCCCAAGGAGCTCAGAGACAGAATTATGACAAGGCACAGATCTGGTAAAAGTTACAAAAGAATTTCTGCATTACTCAAGGTTCCTAAGAGAACAGTGGCCTCCATAATCCTTAAATGGAAGAAGTTTGGGACCACCAGAAGTCTTCCTAGACCTGGCCGTCCAGCCAAATTGAGCAATCGTGGGAGAAGAGCCTTGGTGAGAGAGGTAAAGAAGAACTCCAAGATCACTGTGGCTGAGCTCCAGAGATGCAGTAGTGAGGTGGGAGAAAGTTCAAAGTCAATTATCACTGCAGCCCTCAACCAGTCGGGCCTTTATGACAGAGTGGCCCGACGGAAGCCTCTGCTCGGTGCAAGACATATGAAAGCCCGCATAGAGTTTGATCAGAAACACATGAAGGACTCCCAGACTATGAGAAATAAAAATTCTCTGGTCTGATGAGACAAAGATAGAACTTTTTTGGTGATAATTCTAAATGATATGTATGGAGAAAACCAGGCACTGCTCATCACCTGCCCAATACAATCCCAACAGAGAAACATGGTGGTGGCAGCATCATGCTATGGGGGTGTTTTTCAGCTGCAGGGACAGAATGACTGGTTGCAATTGAAGGAAACATGAATGCGGCCAAGTACAGAGATATCCTGGATGAAAACCTCTTCCAGAGTGCTCTGGACCTCAGACTCGGCCGAAGGTACACCATCCAACAAGACAATGACCCTAAGCATACAGCTAAAATAACAAAGAAGTGGCTTCAGAACAACTCTGTGACCATTATTGACTGGCCCAGCCAGAGCCCTGTCCTAAACCCAATTGAGCATCTCTGGAGAGACCTGAAAATGGCTGTCCACTAACGTTCACCATCGTACCTGACGGAACTGGAGAGGATGTGCAAGGAAGAATGGCAGAGGATCCCCCAATCCAGGTGTGAAAAACTTGTTGCATCGTTCCCAAGAAGACTCATGGCTGTACTAACTCAAAAGGGTGCTTCTACTTTATACTGAGCAAAGGGTCTGAATACTTATGACCATGTGATATTTCAGTTTTTCTTTTTTAATAAATTTGCAAAAATTTCTACATTTCTGTTTTTTTTTCAGTCAAGATGAGGTGCAGAGTGTACTATAATGAGAAAAAAAAATAACTTTTTAGAATTTACCAAATGGCTGCAATGAAACAATGAGTGAAAAATTTAAAGGGCCCTGAATACTTTCTGTACTCACTGTAGGAGGTTACAACCCTTCTATCTTGTATCTCGAGTCTGGGGGGCAAGGACAAGGATTGTGAGACCTGGACACTGTTACCATGGGGCGGCGCCTTAGGAGTCGCTTCCGGAACCAGTGAGTTCCAGCGGCCATGTCCTGCGTTTCACAGACCGGAAGTGAGATCTTCGGACTGGAAATGCGTCACACACTGTAGATGGAGCCACAACAGCGCAGTGTTGGTTTAAAATGGAGACAGTGAGGTGAGTGCCTCTACTGCAACATTGAGCACGTTATCCCACAAACGTGTCTGTAATGATATTACCGTCTACACGGTAGGAATAAGTACCTCCCCTGATGAATCAATGTGTTTGAAGAAACGCGTCGGGAGAATGGAGGAAATGAATGAACTAGGGAACCGGCATGGTATATATTCAACTTGGGTGAGATTATTCCCTTTGTTTTCCTACGGTTGGTGAATAATCACGTGTGCACACAGTTACACCAATACCGCATTATTGTGCATACAGGGTGACAGTGGTATGTTGAGATCATAGCCCTATGTCGCTGCATGTATGTAGCTGCGCCTATAAGAGTGTTATCCCCTTTGACCAAAGTGGACAGGTTTATAGAGGATGTCTGACTGATATATGCTAATTATTGTCATCGTCATTGTCATTGTGCTCCACAGTTGAAGAAAAGGGGATCCACTAGTAACCACTTGAATGATCACCTAGTTTGAATGAGCATTGCCATTTCTGAACTAAGGTACATAGAAAAACTGTTCAATAGTACACACGTGGTCAAAATTATTGGTTCCCCTCCTTTAATGAAAGAAAAACCCACAATGGTCACAGAAATAACTTGAATCTGACAAAAGTAATAATAAATTAAAAATGATAAATGATTAAAATGAACAAATGAAAGTCAGACATTGCTTTTCAACTCTGCTTCCACAGAATTTTTAAAAAAATTAAGCTCATGAAGTAGGCCTGGACAGAAATGATGGTACTCTTAACTTAATATTTTGTTGAACAAACTTTTAAGACAATTGTGGCACCCCAGGGGTCTGGTTGCCACAGTAATTGAAATATTATGTCTGAGAGCAAGTGGGAGGTTTCTCTGGTCAGGAGCCTTAAGCATGCAACACGGCCCGTCCAGACCTGGGAGGGGAGGAATCTGCCCTTATAAACTGGGTCTGGGGCGGGATTAGGTGAGTCAGAGCCTGCAGAACAAGCAGAGCAGTCAGAGCCTGGAGAGTGAAGTCTCAGACAGAGACGCAGTCAGGTCTGGAGGACAGCAGACACAGGGAAAGCAAGAACTAGGAGCTCTGTAGGAGCAGGAGCGAGTGCCAGAGGCTGAAAGCTAGATAGCTCGCCTTGGCTGAAGACACTAAACCCGGACACGGAGTCCGAGGCTGTGGGGACATCCAGGTCCAGCAGCAGAATCCAACCGGCAGGGGATTCCATGTCCTCTGGCCATAGAAGCCCGGAGGCACGGTCACAAGCAAGGGACCAGCACCGCCATCCAGAAGCGGAGGCTAACAGAAGGCCCCAAGTCACCGGCCATACGGGTGAGCACCACACGGTATACTCAGGGACATGGGCTACTTCTACCTGCACACAGCAAGGTAGCCAGGAAAGAGGCCGACAACTCCACCTGGCCAGGGGAAGATCATGCTAGTTCTCAGACTGACCAGGCCTCTACTGCTAGCCAGTACTCCCGGGAGGGTCTGCTTTATACCATCAGTAAAGACCCTGAACTGCACCACACGTCTCTGTGTTTCATCGCCGCACCAGCACCATTAGTACTGGGACGCTCACACCATCACTCCCATCATCCACACTAGCTGCCCTGAGGCAATACTTCTCCCGTGGGGAGTTATCCCATACTTGGCTGCGCATACAACATCAGCCTCAGCGGTCTGCAGCGCAGCGGCGGTCCTCACTGACCGCAATCCACGGGTGGCGTAGTCGGACATTTGTTATTGCACTGAGACTGCCACTGGTTTGACTGCCCTGGGCACGGACCGGGTCACAGCCACGGAAGACTACAACCCCCAGCGATCCGGCTCCGGGTATCCCCTGCACAGTCCCAGGGGACTCGTCAACTTTGGCGTAGTCGGCAGGATTTCGTGCCCGCAACCACCGGGTACTGCGCGCCTGAAAAAGACTTTTGTAACTTACCTGTGGCGAAGTTTCCCGCCGTCCGGAGTCGTTTCCCGCCATCAGACGCCATCTTGGGTAGTTTCCGCCATCTTCTGCCGTCTTCCCGCCATCCGCAGCTGCTTCCTGCCATCTTCAGGACGCCGCGCGGGAAGAAGAGGGGCGTGGACGCCGAAAGAGCGCAAGACCCCAAGCTCCGTCCCACGCACCGACGCTGCGCAAGGTCCTGGAAGGGAGGAAGTGCGACGCTGACGTCATCGGAGTGCGACGCCAGGTCCTCTACCCCGACGATTGACTGCGGAGCAGCGGCCTACGGAAGAAGAGCATCGCAAGGTAGGCCACGGTCCACTAGGGGGGAGGAGGATGACGGATACCGAGGGGAGCTCCACCGCCACAGCCACTGCCAGCGCAACCGCTGCAGCGGTCATGCCATTCACCATGCCCTATATCCCGGGGGCAACCTGGCTACCCCAGTACTCAGGGGAGTCATATACTCTAAGTGACTTTAGGGAAAGACTGGATAGCCTCTTCCAGGTATACCCCCTCACGGAAGAGCAAAAAGTGAGCATCCTGGTGGCCCAGTTAATCGGGGCAGCCCAAAGGGAGGTAAAGTCCTGGTCACCTGGGAAGAAGAGGACTGTCAGAGAAATACTAGCCCGGCTGAAAGACACATTTGATACCCGAACCTCAGCCGAAATAAAGCTCAGATTTTAAGGGTGCAAACAGCGGGCACATGAAAGTATAAGAGGCTATGCTCTAAACCTACAAGAGGCCCTGAGAGCCATTAAGCAGGCAGACCCTGACAGCGTGGGGAATGAAGACAAGCTGTTGACCGAACAATTTATTGAGGGTCTACTGTGCAACGCCCACCGAACCCAGTTGCGGGTAATGGCCTTACAGGACCCTGACATGTACTTTGCACAGTTCAAGGACAGAGCCATCCGGGTGCTCCGAGAACCGGCACCAGGTGGCGCTGTGACCCACAGGTGCCCTGCTATCACTTGTCACCGGGACGCGACGCCCTTGTCTGCAGGGCCTGTGGGAGCTGATGCTCAGGCTTTGAACAATAACCCGGCTACAGACCTGCACCAACAGGTCCAAGAGCTGACTAAGAGCGTTGCTGCGCAAACCAGAACTGTACAGTCTTTACAGGTCTTTTCTCCAGAAAAGATCCAGCTGGCATCCAGACCGGAGGACATCCCGTGCCACCGACAGAGGAGGACCCCACCGGCCAGAGGAAGACCCAGCGACAGATACAACGAGGACGGACGACCCATCTGCCGCCGCTGCAATCAACCCGGACATATGGCAAGGTACTGTCATTTAAACGGGCACAACCTGGGGTAGAGGGCCAACCCCCAGGCATAAGATCATCAGGCCCATCGAACTGGAGTGATAAATACGTAGGGGGACGTCCGATCTTGCCTGTGGTACTGGATGGCATTCCTATGAGTGCCCTACTGGACACCGGGTCACAGGTCACCACCATCCCGTACGTGCTCTTTAAGCGGTACTGGAATGACTCGGACATAACCCGCTACCCAGAAGACGACCTGAGCATCATCGCCAGCAATGGTCAGCCCGTGCCACAGATAGGATTTAAAGAGGTGACCATCAAGGTCGGTAAAGTTGAACTGCCGGCACAAGGACTGATCATCGTGGACATTGACCGTCGCGAGAGTCACCCAAAAATAACCTTAGGTACTAACGTAATCGAAAACTGTCTTGCAGAGGTGATTCTTATTTTGCAACAGGTTGCCAAGAACGCCAGTTCCAGCCAGCAGCGTGTCCTCCAAAAAGAGATCCGGGCACTGATGAAGCGGCAACAAGTGGAACTATCTGGTGGTGAGATAGGTAGCGTGAGAATGTGTGACCCGTTCCCTATTGCCATGCCCCCAAAAAGTGAGATGATGATTTGGTGCCGGGCAGCTATTGGTCTAAGAGGTAGAGACTACCAAGCAATGGTAGAACCCGTCTACTCAGACAGTAGGCCCACCATTTTGACGGCACGGGGGGTGGTCGATGTACGCCATGCGAAGGTGCCCGTCCGCATCATAAATATCGGAGAGAGAGAAGTATACCTGCCCCGGTATGCCACGCTAGCCAAATTGTTCACCATCAACCAGAACTCTGTACAGGCCGTGGAACCCTTGCCTCCATCTCAACCAGAGGAAGGTAACGGCTCTAAGAAACCAATGGAGGACTGGTGTCAGCAACTGCATTTGGGTACTGACTCCACTCCCTCACACCAAAAACAGGGAGTCTATCGGGTGGTTCAAGAGTACGAGAGAGTGTTTAGTAAACACCCGCTGGACTTCGGGCGAGTAAAGGGTGTAGAACATCACATCCCCATGGGGGACCATCCTCCCATAAAGGAGAGATACCGACCCGTACCCCCTGCACACTATCAACACGCCAAGGGGATGTTAAAAGACATGAAGGAGGCTGGGGTAATTAGGGACAGCTGTAGCCCCTGGGCAGCTCCACTAGTCTTAGTGAAAAAGAAAGACAACACCATGAGAATGTGTGTAGACTACAGGAAGGTCAACCGTATCACACACAAAGATGCGTCCCCGTTACCAAGGATAGAAGAGTCCTTAGCTGCATTAAAATCTGCTAACTTCTTCTCTACTTTGGATCTCACTAGCGGGTACTGGCAGGTTCCTGTAGCAGAGGCGGACCGGGAGAAGACCGCATTCACCACCCCGATGGGACTCAGCGAATTTAACTGTATGCCGTTCGGGCTCTGCAACGCACCAGGAACCTTCCAACGGTTGATGGAATCCTGTCTGGGACACCGGAACTTCGAGACGGTCCTATTATACCTGGACGATGTCATCGTCTATTCCAAGACCTATGAGGACCATCTGGAACACCTGGCCGAAGTGTTTGAAGCTCTGGCAAACTATGGCTTAAAGGTAAAACCCTAAAAGTGTCATCTACTGAAGCCAAAGGTACAGTACCTGGGACACGTGGTGAGTGCTGACGGAGTGGCTCCCGACCCTGACAATATCACCATGATTAAGGACTGGCCAAGACCATCCAGCATAAAGGAAGTGCGGCAGTTCCTCGGGTTGGTAGGCTACTACCGAAGATTCATTCCCGGTTTTACCAAGAAGGCAGCTCCTATGCAGGACCTCCTGATAGGCCAGTCCAGGAAGGCCAAAAACCAGAAGCCACCCTTCAAATGGGAAAAGCTGGAAGAGGAGTCCTTCCGCCAGCTGAAGATGGCCCTCATGGGGGATGAAATCCTGGCGTACCCTGATTACAGCCAGCCCTTTATCCTCCACATGGACGCAAGCAACATCGGGCTAGGAGCCGTACTGTCCCAGATCCAGCAGGGGAGAGAACAGGTAATTGCTTACGCCAGCCGAAAACTGCGACCCATGGAAAGAAGCCCTGAGAATTACAGCTCGTTCAAGCTAGAGTTCCTGGCAGTGGTGTGGGCAGTAACCAAACGTTTCAAGCATTACCTTGCCTCTTCCAGGCTCACTGTGTACACGGACAACAACCCGTTGACACACCTGGACACTGCAAGACTGGGTGCCCTGGAGCAGAGATGGTTGGCCCGCCTGTCCAACTATGAGTTCACGATCAAATACCAGGCAGGGCGCTCAAATGCCAACGCGGATGCCCTGTCTAGAATGCCAAACTTACCGGATGGAGGAGAAGATCCAGAGGAACTAGAAGAGGTTGAACTCCCTGCGTTCCACCGCCATGGGATTACCCAGTATTCCCACCGTGTGAGGGGCCAGCGATCCACTACGTTCAACCCCTTACCCCACTACAACTGGGCAGAGACGCAAGACAGTGACCCAGCAGTCCGTCTTGTGAAGGAGATGCTGACCCAGGCTGACGCCCGCCTGGACCCAGACGCTCCGGAAGAGACCAAGCAACTGTGGACGGAAAAAAGCAGACTGTTCCTCTACAAGGAGAAGTTGTGCCGCAGAATGGTCAATTTCCGGACACATGAACTGATCTGGCAGGTTGTGGTACCGAGACGGGACGCAGCTATGGTGCTGGAGGCCTACCACAATGGGGCAGGGCACTTCGGATGGAAGAAGCTGGAGTTCCTGCTGCGTGAACGGTTCTACTGGATAGGCATGAGAGGAGCCATTGAGAGGTGGTGTAGAGACTGTGGCCCGTGCAATCTAAGAAGAAGGGACCGTGCCAGCCAGAGGACTCCCCTGCAGCCCATCATCACCAGGCAGCCGCTGGAACTGGTTGCTCTGGACCATGTTAAACTGGCTCCAAGCAGAAGCGGGTATGTCTACGCCCTAACCATCGTGGATCACTACTCCCGGTTCCTGGTGGTGGTCCCTGTCAAAGACTTGATGGCTCAGACAGCAGCCAGAGCCTTCCAGTTGCACTTCTGCCGCCCACACGGGTACCCGGACCAAGTGCTGACGGACCAAGGACCAGCCTTCGAAGCGGAGGGCTTCCAGGAGTTCTGCAACCTGTATGGCTACAAGAAGATAAGAACAACGCCCTATCACCCACAAACCAATGGACTCTGCGAGAAGATGAACCAGGTGGTGATAGATCTGCTAAAAACATTGCCCCTGGAAGAACGCAGTCTGTGGCCTGAGAAACTGCCTGATCTGGTGTACCTGTATAACCACATCCCGGTAGGTTCCACCAACTGTACCCCGGCTTACCTAATGCGAGCAAGACCTGGTAAGCTGCCTGTTGACCTGGATATGGGAGTCCTGATGCCCGAGGACACCACGCCAGAGGCAGACTGGGATACAGAACGGCAGCAGCAGTACCGGAAAGTACAAGAGAGCGTCGAGCGAAGTCTCTGTCAATCAAGAGAAAGGCAGGAGAGGACTTATAACCAATATGTTCCCACTGTTCCCCTGGTACCTGGAGAGCAGGTCTTGAAAAGAAAAAGGCGGCTCCATAAGTTGGACGACCAGTGGGAAAAGGACCCGTACACCGTACTGCCCTCAAGCCACAATAATCCAAAGGTGTACGTCATCAGCAAGGATGGAGGAGAAACCACAGCCACTGTCTCCAGAGACCACCTGAAGAAGTGCCCCGAGAAGTTGCAAAGCACGGATGAAGATCAGGAAGACCCTCAACCCGTAGAGGAAAAGGAGGAAATGATCAGCACCGTACTCGGAGACTTTCCCCGGTCCTGGACACAAGTAAACAACGCTATCGTGGTGCCCGTCCTCACCTTTCTCCAGCCAGCCCCTCAAGTGCCTACAGAAGACCAGGTAGAGCTGGAAGAGCAGCCGGCCCAGGAGGCAGAAGAATCCACACCAGCAGCACAGGAAGATCAACCCTCTGCTAGTAGTGAGCCTGCCATGCCCCTAGTGAGCCAAAGAGTGCGCAGACAGCTGCCCAGCTTACCTATAACATCCCCTACACCCTGTAGTGCAGAACCAGTTAGTGAGCTCCGTAGGTCCACTAGAGTCACTAAAGGTCAGATGCCCTCTCGCTGGAAAATCTAAATTAATGCACTGTGAATTTATCTGTTTAACTGTTTATGGTTTATGTTTGTTGCCTGTTATTAATTATGTTTCTCAGTTACCCTGCAGATTTCTATGGACTAACAGGTTATGGACACTGAATAACCGGAACTACTTGTAGATAGTTGCACATTGTGCCTCTTGTGAAGACGGCCGCGGAAGAGAAAACCTGTCTGGCGTGGCCTCCTTGCGGCCCAAAGTAGTTAGCTTCAGCCTTGCAGCCACGCCCAAGGCCAACGCAAGGGGTTTGCTTTGGACAGGTCCCCTCCCTCGCTTAAGACTTCACCTTGGGTGATATGGACACCCGGTTATGGAAACGCCGTGACCTCTACAGACTAAAGCTTCTTGTAAATATGTTATTGTATTATTGTTATACCCTGCATTTATGTTTCTTTAAAAATGTGTTTAGTCCCGGAGTACTAAAGTTTACTAGGGGGGAATGTGGCACCCCAGGGGTCTGGTTGCCACAGTAATAGAAATATTATGTCTGAGAACAAGTGGGAGGTTTCTCTGGTCAGGAGCCCTAAGCATGCAACACTGCCCACCCAGACCTGGGAGGGAAGGAATCTGCCCTTATAAACTGGGTCTGGGGCAGGATTAGGTGAGTCAGAGCCTGCAGAACAAGCAGAGCAGTCAGAGCCTAGTAAGTGAAGTCCCAGACAGAGACGCAGTCAGGTCTGGAGGAGAGCAGACACAGGGAAAGCAAGAACTAGGAGATCTGTAGGAGCAGGAGCGAGTGCCAGAGGCTGGAAGCTAGATAGCTCGCCTTGGCTGAAGACACTAAACCCGGACACGGAGTCCGAGGCTGTGGGGACATCCAGGTCCAGCAGCAGAATCCAACCGGCAGGGGATTCCATGTCCTCTGGCCATAGAAGCCCGGAGGCACGGTCACAAGCAAGGGACCAGCACCGCCATCCAGGAGCGGAGGCTAACAGAAGACCTCAAGTCACCGGCCATACGGGTGAGCACCACACGGTATACTCAGGGACGTGGGCTACTTCTACCCGCACACAACAAGGTAGCCAGGAAAGAGTGCAGATAGACGGGGAGGCCTACAACTCCACCTGGCCAGGGGAAGATCCTGCTAGCTCTCAGACTGACCAGGCCTCTACTGCTAGCCAGTACTCCCGGGAGGGTCTGCTTTATACCATCAGTAAAGACCCTGAACTGCACCACACGTCTCTGTGTTTCATCGCCGCACCAGCACCATTAGTACTGGGACGCTCACACCATCACTCCCATCATCCACACTAGCTGCCCTGAGGCAATACTTCTCCCGTGGGGAGTTATCCCATACTTGGCTGCGCATACAACATCAGCCTCAGCGGTCTGCAGCGCAGCGGCAGTCCCCACTGACCGCAATCCACGGGTGGCGTAGTCGGACATTTGTTATTGCACTGAGACTGCCACTGGTTTGACCGCCCTGGGCACGGACCGGGTCACAGCCATGGAAGACTACAACCCCCAGAGATCCGGCTCCGGGTATCCCCTGCACAGCACAGGCCCAGCGGGCGCGTCACAATCACTGATATCAAACGATTCCTGTAACTGTCAATGAGACTTCTGCACCTCTCGACGGGTATTTTGGCCCACTCCTCATGAGCAAACTGCTCCAGTAGTTTCGTGTTTGAAGGTTGCCTTTTCCAGACGGCATGTTTCAGCTCTTTCTAAAGATGCTCAATAGGGTTTAGGTCAGAGCTCATAGAAGGCCACTTCAGAATAGTCCAATGTTTTCCTCTTAGACATTCTTGGGTCTATTTAGCTGTGTTTTGGGTCATTATCCTGTTGCAAGAATCATGACCTGTGACTGAGACCAAGCTTTCTGACACTGGGCAGCACATTTCTCTCTAGAATCCCTTGAGCGACTTGAGATTTCATTGTACCCTGCACAGATTCAAGACATCCTGTGCCAGATGCAGCAAAGCAGCCCCAAACATAACAGAGCCTCCTCCATGTTTAACAGTAGGGACAGTGTTCTTTTATTGATATGCTTCAAGGGGTTGTCCACTACTATGGAAAATAGCCCAATGTATTTTTATGATGAACAGAAGCTTCTTTGTAATTACCTTCCTCTGCTGTTTCTGCCTGTGAGCAACGCTATCACTGGCCACTCACAGGCAGCACGTGACCCCCGCTGAGGTCTTGTCAAGTGAGGCGTGACTTAGCGCTGGGATCCCCGCGGTGGCTGCTGGGTTGTGGGCAGGGTTACCCCCGCGTCACACTCTGCATCCACCACTTGCTTTCCCAATGAATGGGGAGAGGGAGAGCACGCGGTGGATGCCGGGTGTGATGCGCGGGGTAACCCCGCCCACAACCCAGCAGCCACCATGGACCGCAGAAGAGGGACCCTCGGCTGCAGCCTGAACTTGTCAGCGCCGACTGCAGCTGGGGGTCACGTGATGCCTGTGAGCAGCCAGTGATAGCGCCGCTCACAGGCAGAAACAGCAGAGTAAGGTATTTACAAAGAAGCTTCTATTCATCATAAAAATACATTGGACTATTTTCAATAGTAGTGGACAATCCCTTTAATTTTTCTGTCCGTGAATATAGACATCTGTCGATGGGACATTCTCCCATTAGTTTTGTGGCTTGTCAACATGTAGTTTGGCAAATTCCAGTCTGGCTTTTTTATGACTTTTTTTTCAACAATGATGTTCTCCTTGGTCGTCACCCATGAAGTCCACTTTGGATCAAACAACGACGAATGGTGCGATCTGACACTGATGTTCCTTAAGCTTGAAGTTCACCTTTAATCTCTTTAGAAGTTATCCAAGGCTCTTTTGTTACCATTCGTATTATCCGTCTCTTTCATTTATCATCAATTTTCCTCCTGCGGCAACGTCCAGGGAGGTTGGCTACAGTCCCATGGATCTTAAATTTCTGAATAATATGTGCAACTGTAGTCACAGGCATATCAAGCTGCTTGGAGATGGTCTTATAACCTTTACCTTTAACATGCTTGTCTATAATTTTCTTTCTAATCTCCTGAGACAACTCTTACCTTTGCTTCCTTTGGTCCATGTTGAGTGTGCTACACACCATGTCACCAAACAGCACAGTGAGTATCTGTAAACCTATATACAGGCCCACTGGCTGATCATAAGATTGTAGACACCTGTGATGCTAATTAGTGGACACAACTTCATTTAACATGTCCCTTTTGTCACATTATTTTCAGGGGTACCATCATTTCTGTCCAGGCCTAATTCAAACGTTTATTTTTTTTTTTAATTCTGTGGAAGGAGGGTTGAAAAGCAATGACTGACTTTCATTTGCTCATTTTCATAGATTTTTAATTTATTATTACTTTTGTCAGATTAAAGTTATTTCTGAGACCATTGTGGGTTTTTCTTTCATTAAACGAGGGGTACCAACAATTTTGACCACGTGTGTATATAAGGATATGAGCTTTTATTGTACAGTTTGTGGCCACCACTAGCTGGTCACTAAATTGTTATTTGTACCTGCTGTGTGTTTGGCTGCATGTCCAGACAATTGGTTTTGGAATACTGGCACTATTCTAAGCACCTACTGGTCACTGAGGTGACCTACCTCATCTCTGTTGATATTTGTTATTGGCGTTTTTAGGAGATTTTTATTGAGGTTTTTTAATCAATTCTAATAAAAATATATTTTTAATTAGTCCAATTACTGCTTTTCTTGACTTAAATCTGTTTGGGCATCTACCCCTTGCTTTTTTGACTATATTTTATGCATCATAGATACAGTCATTACATTAGTAGACACATAATTACCGCCCTTGTATTTCAGTTTGCCTTCATATTGTGGCAGCCGTGGATCATAAAAATGAGAACTGACATATACAACTACCTGAGTGCTATAAAATAAAGACACAAGGAGACAGAGCATTAATTTTAAACATTTTATTAAATAAAATGTTTACCCGTACCTAAAGCCAATGATCCAGAAGAAGGCAAAAACCTGGACACGTTCAGCCAATGTGTGTCACAGGGAAAAAATTCCTTCTTGACCCCGAGAAAAGGCGATCAGTTCAAGAACCCTGGACCAAGGCCATACTACAACTAACTAACTGATATATAGAGCAATGACTCGTTTCCGGAGAGCAGATCTTCTTTGTCCTGGTAACACGCCTCACCTCTCCTTATCAGATCGGACTCTGAGCTTATAGCTTGACTACCTTGATCTCCTCTGTAAAAATACAGAACACTACCCCCCACAAACACTACACCCCACAAACACTACACCCCACAAACACTAGTCCTTCGGATACAGACATAGGGCAGTTATATCATATCAGGTCCCTTATACAATTAGGTTAGACAGCAGACACCTATGTAATATGATGTCATGATGCACTGATTCCAGAATTAGATCTATATAATCAGTATATAATGACCTCATAAGACAACAAATATTATCTACAGACATATTAAATGATTAACACTAAATAATCCCGTGGCTCTTGTTAGATTCTTCAGTCTTCTTTCCAGGATCCAGATATTCTTCCTGGTAAGAAAAAAAAATAATACAAGACGGATCAGGCAAAGACCCATAGAAAATCGGTCATATATATATAGATTGTACTTTATGCCCCCTTTTCTTTGTATTTTTAAATTTTGATGTAGATACTTAAAATAGCGCAAAAAGATTTAATTTAAAAAAAATTGTGGAAAATGTATATATATGTAAAATAAAGAGTAAAATAAATAACTATATGTCCCCCAATGTATGTACACCAACCTCTCTCCCATGTGGGGGAATAAGGGTAGATTTTTTTTGCCTCAAAAATCTGAAATTAAAGTGACAGAACCACCACCAGCAATCTGTGCCAGCCACAGATACCACTGGAACTGTCACTGACCAAAGTAGCTTCTGTAGTATCTCCATCCGAGGTGCCATCTTGTTGTTGACCTCTGTGATAGCCCCAGGGATGTCCCCATGTTTGCTGCATAGAACTCTCAGTGTCCAACATTCCGCTGTGTGACCTCACAAAGAACCTTCATCACCCAAGTCTAGAGATTCTGCCAGCAAAGACTGGAGAAAGCTAGAACCTTACAGCCACAATCTGTAGACTTGGAGGATCGATGTCCATGTTGGCGCTAAGTTCACTAACAAATCCCTGTAAAGTTTCTCATTTACCTGTATCCTCAATCCAGGAACTTCCAATCTCCTCGTCTCATCTCCTGAAATGAGAATCTGTGTCCTCGATCCTGGATCCTCTGCTCTCCTTGTCTTCATCTCTTGAAATGAGCATTTGCCCCCTGAACACCCGTTTATATAGACCCACAGTCATTGTGACATCATGCTGTGAGGTAACAATGGCCTCCTGGATTTGATGATGTCACATATGACCATGAATGATATCTCCATAGGTATTAATTAATATTAATAACAAGTAGTAATAATATGGCAGATCACATTGGTTAGCATCAAGGCTGGAGGAGCAGGACGAATAAGGAAAAGTTCCCAAAAGTAAAATGCATTTACTGCGACTGCAAAAAATAAATAACTTTATATTACTTCAAATTTAATTAAATTCTAGGCTCTATGACAACACTACACTGTTACCATAGGAACAAAGACCTATAGCCCATAGCAACCAGTCCAATTCCAGCTTTAGTGTATTTAAGGCCTGAAATCAAGAACATTGAGTGTTTTGTTTGCTGGTGATACATCTAGCAATGGACAAATGACAGGTAAGAGCAGAAATCATTGTCTATGAGAGAAACCATTCCCATTGTTACACATTTTCACACATTTTGTAGGTGCAGGAACTATGGACATTCCAGTTTTTGTGAAACAACAACTCCCAGCATTCACAGGATAAATATGAACAAAAGTTCAAGAATTGCTTTTTATTTCTTTCATGACATTCGCCGTGCGGTATAAGCAGGGCCGGCTCCAGGTTTTCGTGGGCCCTGGGCGAAAGAGCCTCAGTGGGCCCCTTTATCACATACCACGATTCATGACGCACAGATGCCACAGAAAAATATATATATAATACAATGCCGAAGATTTCACTTCTTACATTACATGACCGATATCTATTGTAAATTCTACAATAGCTCAGAAACCAGAGAATCGCTGCATACAGAATACTGGCCCCCATAAAATGCTCCATACAGGATATTGGCCCCCATATAACGCTCCATACAGGATACTGTCCCCCTTATTACAATCCTACAGGATACTGGCTCCCATATAACACTCCATACAGGATACGGTCCCCATATAACGCTCCATACAGAATACTGGCCCCCATATAACGCTCCATGCAGGATGTGCCACCATATAATGCTCCATGCAGGCTGTGCCCCCACATAATGCTTCATGCAGACTGTTCCTACCACATAATACCTCATGCAAGCTGTTCCCACCACATAATGCCCCACGCAGGCTATTCCCCCCTTATAATAAATACCCCATGCAGGATGTCACCCCGCTTATAATGCCCCATTCATTATGTCACCCCCCCTTATAATGCCCCATGCAGGATGTCACCCTCGCTTATAATGCCCCATACATTATGTCACCACCCCCATATAATGCCCTATGCAGGATGTCACTTCCCCAATGTAATGTCCCATGCAGTATGTCACTCCCCCCATATAATGCCCCATGAAGAATGTAACTTACCCCCCTTTGAATGCCCCATACAGGATGTCACCTCTCCCCCTCTTATAATGCCCCACGCAGGATGTCACACCCCCCTCCCTTATAATGTCCCATGCAGGATGTCACTCACCCCCCTTATAATGCCCCATGCAGGATGTCACAGCATCCCCCCTTTTAATTCCCCATGCAGGATGTCACACCCCCCCCTTATACTGCCCCATGCAGGATGTCACCCCCCCTTCCTTATAATGCCCCATGCAGGATGTCACACCCCCCTCCCTTATAATGCCCCATGCCTCCATACATTAAAAAAAAATAATCAAATACTCACCTTACTTCTTCTCACCTGCTGCCACTGCTCTGAACTCCAGCGTCGCCGGCGTCTTCCCACTCTGCGCTGTGACGGCTCAGGAAAGAGCGCGGTGAAAAGATGTCACCGCACCCTCTGACCTGAGACATCACAGTGCAGCAGCCGCGAAGAGACTGGAGCGGCTGCGGAGGAACGGGGACAGATAAGTGATGAGCCGCAGGCTGTAGGGGCCCTGAGGCCATGAGCAAGCGCGGGGGGAGCGGGCGCTGACACCGCTCTCCTCCTCTCACAGGTCCCATAGCGCGGCACGGTGCTAGACGGCGAGTGGGCCCCCCCCCCGCCTGCTCAGGGCAGCGGCACTTGCCCGTGTGCGCCAGGTGCTGACGCCAGCCCAGGGTATAAGTGATATGATGACTTTATTCTGTAGGTCAGTTCGATTACAGCGATACCAGATTAATATAAGATTTTTAATGTTTTCCTGCTTTTGCACAATTAAAACATTTATTTTTGGGTACATAATATTTTATTGAACCCTTTTTATTCAGCAGTATGCATAACATAGCGCCATACACTCATCCTACTATTCTGGATCAACATTGGACCAATTTTTTATACGCTAGTATGACTCCAGCCTTAAGTTTCCAAACTGATAGCCCTATAAGAGATCACTTTATTGAGCTCTGTCCAGTTTGCCTTATATACCGTATTTTTTGGACCATAAGACGCACTTTTTTCCCCCAATTTATGGGGGTGCGTCTTATGGTCTGAATATACTGTTTCGTGATGTGGAGGCGGCTGGGGTTGCGGCAACGACGGGGGCTGCAGCAGCTGGGGTGGCGATGGAATTGTGTTACCCAGTAACGAGCGGTGGCAGCAGCATGCTTGTGGGCGCAGCCATGAATTCACTACGTCCACACTAGACATCAGGAGGTGGGCGGTCTCAAGTCCAGATCGCGCGTTACAAAGAGGCAGGGCCGGGGCAACACAGAACAGCACAGCGCGCAGTCATTACCGACCCTGCCTCTTTGTAACGTCACTGCAGCGCTTGATCAGGATGAGAGACCGCCCACCTACTGATTTCGAGCATGGCCATAGTGAATTCATGGCTGTGCCCACAAATATTCTGCTGCCGCCGCTCATTACTGGGTAAATTCGCTCCATCGCTGCCACAGACCCCTCCGCTGCCACAGCCTCCTCCGCTGCCACAGCCCCCTGCCGCCACAGCCCCCTCCTGCCACTGCCCCTTTCAGCCCCAGACGCCTCCGCTGCCACAGCCCCAGCCCCCTCCTGCCACAGCCCCCTCCGCCGCCACAGCCCCCTCCGCTGCCCCAGCCACCTCCGCTGCCACAGCCCCAGCCGCCTCCGCTGCCCCAGCCCCAGCTGCCTTCACTGCCCCAGCCACAGCCCCCTCCGCCGCTGCAGCCCCAGCTCCCTCCACCTCCGCTGCCACAGCCCCAGCCGCCAGCACTGCCACAGCCCCAGCCACCTCCGCTGCCACAGCCCCAGCCGCCTACGTTGCCAAAGCCGCCTACACTGCCACAGCCCCCTCTGCAGCCCTGGCTCCCTCCGGCTCCACTGCTACAGCCCCAGCCGCCTCCGCAGCCCCAGCCGCCTCCGCTGCCGCAGCCCCAGCCACCTCCGCTGCCACAGACCCAGCCCCCTCTGCAGCCCCAACCGCCTCCGCCCGCTGCCACAGCCCCAGCCACCTCAGCTGCCACAGCTCCCTCCGCAGCCCCAGCCACCTCTGCTGCCGCAGCCCCCAGCCAGTGTGACCCCGCTCCTTGCCTATCGTGGGTCCAGAATGAGAGGCAAGCATTATAACGTAGAAGTAAAATATAAAGTAAAGTGAAAAAGCACATGACATAAAACATTGTACTACTCCTGTGGTAAACTATAACTCCCAGCATGCCATAAGAGCTGAAGGACTTGCTGGAAGTTATAGTTCTCCTCAGAGCAACCACATGACAAATATGTGGTGAACTATAACTCCCAGCATGGCAAAAGAGCTGTAGGACATGCTGCGAGTTATAGTGCCCCTCAAAGTCAACCACAATACCTGTGGGATCTTAAAGAGGACATACCATACATGGCTGAATACAGCCAGTACATGATACAAGCAACCAGTGGATCGAGCAGCATACTGGCTGTATGACTTCAGCCACATTTGTTTTTTGGCGTTTCTTCCTGCGTGTGTGTACAGTTAGACCACTCAGTCATTGACAGCAGGAGAGGAGAAGCCAAAGGACGGTATGTTTTCCTCTGCCGCAGCATTTCAGACGGAAGACTGAAACATACCATTTCAGCCTTACGTCGTACATCCGGTGTCTGATACATTCCGCCTGATCCACGGGCAGCATGCATCAGCTATCGCAATCCAAAAAAGTTTTTTTTTCTCTATTTTCCACCTCTAAAACCTTGGTGCGTCTTATGGTCCGGTGCGTCTTATAGTCCGAAAAATACGGTGCTTCCTGCTGACATCAACTGATAGACCTGTATGAGAATGTTAGGACAGGTCTGGGCATGTACGTTGGAATATTTCCAATATATAATGCATTAATATTATAAGTGAATAGGCTTTGCATGTATAACTTAAAATATAAACGTGTCAGGCAAATTCGGAGTTCATGTTTGGAATCAGCGCATTCAATTTAGTGTAAATCACAATAAATCAAAATATTTTTCTCTTAGTAGCAAAATCATTGTTGACATGCACTTACTTTTCTAATGTGGTCACTAATCATTAATACAATAACCTTAGCAATCCAGATAATAGATTATCTGCTTGAAGATGGGGTGCCTAAAAGTTTAAAGAAACTCCAGAAGGAGATCAACTTGCCTCATTATCTTTTTACGAATACCTACAACTTAGGCACACATAATGGACCCAGTCAACCACGACAAAGGATGTTAATACACAATCACTTTATCACAGATATGATCATATCTGTGAACCACACACATGGTTTAATTTCTACTAAATATTAACAACTTCGGTGACCTTGCATAGATGAGAACCCTCTGACAGTTAAAGGTTTATTCTCATCTCCAAGATCATAACTCAAAGTGTATTAGGTGTAATAATAATATTAGCAAATTCCTCCAATTATAAATGTAGTATAGTTCTTCTGATTCACTATGTTGCTTACCCCATGCACAGATCATTGCAACATCTTAGGTATCCATGTGTCACGCAAGATGTGGAAAAAACCTACTGCAACACAAAGGCAAGAAGGAAAGGAAGTCCAGATTCTAGGGAAAGGGGGGAAGTGGAGACCTCCTAGGTTGATCTATCATAACCATGTATTCCCTAACCTCCTTGTATTGGCTTTTCACCAATCGCCGCACATGTGCCTTGCCCTGTCTTTCCCTGGCATATGGATAAGGCTAGGGAAGGGAGGAGATGAGCACTAGTTGATCTCAATTAATCACTATAGACAACAGAAGTAGACAAACAGGGGGAAATTACTTAGCTTTAGACGAACTCCAGACAAATTCGCACACGTTCTCAAGCTCCAAACAGCAAAAAGTACTGCTCTTGCTAAAGCCTTCACAAGTTGTAATGAATACACAGCAGATATTTATACAGCCAGGCAGGGTGTTAATTAGCGAGAGGAAGGTAGCCGCTGGGTCCTAGAGACAGAGTCTAAGAAAATGTCTGTAAAGCCAAACAGGAGGAGAGCGGACCCTTCCCGCGAGGGCTCACAATCTACAAAGGATAGGTGAGGATACAGTAGATGAGGGTAGAGCTGGTCATGCAGCAGTATGGTGCAAAGAAGGTTACTGCAGGTTGTAGGCTTGTCGGAAGAGGTGGGACTTCAGGTTCCTTTTGAAGGTTTCCAAGGTAGGCAAGAGTCTTTTATGATTGGATAGAGAGTTCCAGATTAGGAGGGATGCATGGGATAAAGTTTGTGTGCGATTGTGGGAAGAGAAGATAAGAAGTCCTTTTTTTGCGAAGTCCAGTTCTGATGAGAATTTCTTAGTTACCTCTATTTGCTACTTAAGAGCTTCCTTTTTAGGGTGCCAACCACCATGTGAGGTAGGGGACAATATAGAATAGGGAGAGAGTAGGGAATAATAGACACTTTCCTTCCCAGTTTTTTCCAAATACTGCAGGTTGGTGGTATCACCCTACTAGCTTAGCACATGTAGGGTATCCATGCATGTGTATCTGTATCATTTCTTGACCCTAATGGGAAGCTAAGTGCCTAATCTCATTCTTGATCTAGACCCCCCTGACATAACTAATAAATAATGGTAAAATATCTTTGCCCAATCATTTTCTTGTTCTATACCCCATTAATATATATAACTGTGATGTACCTCTGAGACCATCGGCCTCTTTAGAGTACCACTGTGTGTTTATAAAAATATTAGGGTATATCCCATTTGTTTAGAGTGATCCGTGACCATGTGTCTTCTTGGGGGTTTGAAGGAGCAATAAAAAATATGTGTCCCTTCACGTGGATCTCCATTTTCCAGCTGCAAACCATATAGCAGGGCATGCGTCTGAAGCACACCTGTTTATCCCGCATCACAACATGCCTGAGGAGCAGAATATACAGTCGGTACGGAGAGTATTCAGACCCCTTTAAATATTTCACTTTGTTTCATTGCAGCCATTTTATAAGTTTTAAAAAGTTCATTTTTTTTCTCATTAAAGTACACTCTGTACCCCATCTTGACTGAAAAAAAAAACTGAAATGTAGAAATTTTTACAAATTTATTAAAAAAAACAAAAGCTGAAATATCACATGGTCATAAGTATTCAGACCCTTTGCTCAGACACTCATATTTAAGTCACATGGTGTCCATTTCCTTGTGATCCTCCTTGAGAGGGTTCTACTCCTTGTGCGGTAGCGCTATTCATCTGTTATGTTCTGCTACCAGAGCTAAGGAAAGAGAGGAGATCTGTCCCTACGATAGAACTCAGCTGAATCCCTACGATGTAACAGGGAACCTGATCCTGCGATCAGACCTGCTAAAGTCCTAAGCTAGTCTGTACGGAGACCTATAGATGTGGGGAAGGAATCCCTACAAGTACTAAGGACTGGGAGGAAAATGGGACACCTCCTAACAGAAATAGTAGCAGACAGACGAACAAACAAAATATATAGAACATAGAGGTCCGTAGACCAAGCAAACTAACAGAGTTAGATACAGAGCACAGGCTAGCTAGAATGTAGTTATACAATGAAGTCCAGCAAAGCCAGAAGGGCGGAGCAGGATTAATTAGGCCAACAAGGTCATGTGACCAGTGACGCGCCCCCTGGGCCAGTGCTGTTAGGGATACCCGGAGCCGGATCAGATGGGGGTTGTAGTCTCCGAGTGGCTGTGACCCGGTCCGTGCCCAGGGTGTCAAGCTCAGTGTGTGGCAGTCCTTATGATGTTTCTAGATGTTCTTTTGTGTCGACTACGCCACCCGTTGATTTGCGGTCAAAAGGCCGCCGCTGCAGCAGGGTCCACTGAGGCTGGTGATGTGTGTGCAGCTTAGGTAGTATAACCCCCAACGGGAGGGGTATAGCCTCAGGGGGTCAGTTGCAGAGGATGGGGGTTGTGGTGGTGCAGCGAAGATGGAAATGAGACTCAGAGTCGGGCTGTGCAGTTCAGGGTTTGTTTACTTACTGCAGTTGTTCTGGTCACTCCGGCCTTAAGTGACCACCCGAGCCGTGCTGCGTCCACGAGGTCCTGGACTCAGCCAACCCCCAGGTGATTCTGGAGCGTGGTCCTGAGCTCCCTTTCTGTCCTGTCCTCTTCTCTGGCCTTCCCCACCAGGGATCCACCTATGTCCGGCTCCCTCGGGCCTCTTGGTGGTAAACCCTTGTCTCTGGGTTCCCTGACCCTATTCCTGGTCTGCCTTCCGGGTGGATTTAGTGGGTGATCGTGGCAGATCGGTCCTGCCCACGACCTCCGGTTCCTGGCTAAGGTGTGCTGTAGCCTCTGCCAGCTTGGGATCCGGTACCCTGTTGCCAACTCTTCACCCTCTGGTCTAATTTGGGCTCTTGGAGTTCCTTCTTTCTCCCCCTCTGGGTCTTTCTTTCTCCTCTCTCTCTCTCTCTTGGCCTTGGAGCTGCTCTTCTCCTCTGCTCTGCTTCTCTGACTCAACTCTGACAGACTGACCTCACTCTGCAAAAGACCCTGTCCTAAGATGGTGCCCACCTTATATACTCCCTCTATGTGTGAGCTCAGGTGACCAGCACCCAATGAGCTCCTAGCACTACCCAGACTGCTCCCCCTATCTGCCCCTACACTACTGGGATGTTCCACCCCCCTCCCACTCCAGCCAGGAACAGACACTGTCGTACCTGCACATTTCTCTAGTGGGAGTACCGTCGGTCTGTTCCTCGGAAATGGGATGTGTGTAGTGCATGCAGCTAACTGAGCTCAGTTCCACACTCCATCCTTACCCGGGAGTGGAATACCACACCTCTGGCTTGAGGTGTAATACCCCTGTAGCAGCCGAATCCTCAGGGTGCTACACCAGCAAAGGAAAAAACCTAAGAGCAAGGTTCTAACAGTACCCCCCCTTCTAAGAGGATCCTCCGGATCCCCTAGGACCAGGCTTATCAGGAAATCTCCTGTGAAACGCTCTGATAAGTCTGGACGCGGAAACATCATCCGACCTCACCCAAGAGTTATCCTCGGGTCCGAAACCTTTCCAGGCCACAAGATACTGCAAACTACCTCTATACCGTCTAGAGTTAAGGATGCGAGAAATTTCATATTCCCCGTCCTCCACCACCGGAGGAACAGAGGCAGAGGCGTCACAATCCGATACAACCGCTTTTTTCAACAGAGAGACATGAAATACCGGATTAATTCTCCAGGAGGTAGGAACTAGAGATGAGCGTTGTTCTACTCGAACTGTTCGCCAATCTCAAATTCGAGCTGTTTTGGGCGGTGTTCGAGCCGTTCGGCGAACACGAACAATTTGAGAAAAATTCGGCTGTTCGAGGTTATGTTCGATAACTGTTCGTGCACCAAAATCATAACTGGATTTTTTCTCAGTAATGATGAAAATTAATGTTAATACGCAGTTTGAGTGTACAGCGGGGTGGGGGGAGGGGCAGGGGATGGATCTCTGCAGGAACAATGAAGATCTCCATTTTTTTTTCTCTTTCCCGCATTTACAGTGCGGAGGTGCAATCTGTCAGCCTATCAGCAGCGCACACACGGAGCGAAGTGCTTTTTTTCACACAAGCAAGGGCATGTGTCATTGGCAGTGTATGTCACATGTCCTTGCCCTATAAGACCAAGCCATTTTCCCCGTCGCCACCATTTTCTCACTGCTGCAGCTGCGTGTTAGACGGCACCGCTGTTGCTGTGTGCGCTATACCTTGTTAATTTCAAGCCAATTTTCGCACAAATATACAGATAGCTTGGGAGTAGGGAATAGTTGTGATTGCAGTCCTTTTAAGGACTAGGTTACAGCATTTCCTACGACTTTTATCAGGCAGGTCTGTGCTCTTAAATAGATAGGTTGTGGGAGTAAAGACTAATTGTAATTGCAGTCCTTTTCAGGACTAGGTTATATCAGTTCCTATCAGTTTTTGCCAGGCAGGTCTGTGCCAGTGCTGTGCAAGTTTTTTTCACAGCATTTGGCTGAATCTAGCAAAGCTAATCCTTTTTGGCCTATTGCAGAGTGTGTTAGTCAGTGGAGTAGCCTATCTGTGTTGCAAGATATACCACCTGTGTATAGAATACCAATTTTTTTACTGCACCTAGTGAAGTAAAATCTTTTGGGCATAGCATCATTCTATTAGTCCATCTATACTGACCTCCATCAGGTTGCAAACTGAATCTAATTTTTTTCTGCATCTAGCTCTGAAAAGATATTTGGCCTTCTAGCAGTGTGTGGGACTTGTTCTATTAGTCCACCTATACTGACCTCCATCAGGTTGCAAACTGAATATATTTTTTTCTGCATCTACCTCTGAAAAAATATTGGGCTTCTAGCTGTGTGTGGGACTTGTTGTATTAGTCCATCTATACTGACCTCCATCAGGTTGCAAACTGAATATATTTTTTTCTGCATCTACCTCTGAAAAAATATTGGGCTTCTAGCTGTGTGTGGGTCTTGTTCTATTAATCCATCTATACAGACCTCCATCAGGTTGCAAACTGAATATATTTTTTTCTGCATCTAGCGCTGAAAAAATATTTGGCCTTCTAGCAGTGTGTGGGACTTGTTCTATTAGTCCACCTATACTGACCTCCATCAGGTTGCAAATTCAAAATAATTTTTTGTATGCATCTAGCTCTGAAAAAATATTTGGCCTTCTAGCAGTGTGTGGGACTTTCTCTGTTAGTCCATCTATACTGACCTCCATCAGGTTGCAAATTAAAAATAATTTTTATCTGCATCTACAGTACCTCTGAAAAAATATTTGGGCTTCTAGCTGTGTGTGGGACTTGTTGTATTAGTCCATCTATACTGACCTCCATCAGGTTGCAAACTGAATATATTTTTTTCTGCATCTACCTCTGAAAAAATATTGGGCTTCTAGCTGTGTGTGGGTCTTGTTCTATTAATCCATCTATACAGACCTCCATCAGGTTGCAAACTGAATATAATTTTTTTCTGCATCTAGCTCTGAAAAAATATTTGGCCTTCTAGCAGTGTGTGGGACTTGTTCTATTAGTCCACCTATACTGACCTCCATCAGGTTGCAAACTGAATATATTTTTTTCTGCATCTACCTGTGAAAAAATATTGGGCTTCTAGCTGTGTGTGGGACTTGTTGTATTAGTCCATCTATACTGACCTCCATCAGGTTGCAAATTGAATATAATTTTTTTCTGCATCTAACCCAGCCAATAGTTTTGGCCTAATACCACAGTTTGGCCACTCAGCTCTGCTCGGTTACCATCCATTGTTTTTTTGTGCAAACAACTCCAGAGTTGTGAATTAGTTAACCACCAAAATGAGTGGAAAAAGGCCTGCTGCTGGTGGAAAGGGGAATAGGCGTGTTGGGAAGGGGAAAAAAGGTTGTGTCCGTGGGGTAGGTGTTAAAGCAACAGTAACATCTGCAGAAGAAAGACCATCTTCCAGCCAAACTAAAATGTCTACTTCTTTTAGCGGACAATGTGATAAGATCCCTTTCTTACGGCCACGCCAATCGCTACAAATTCCAGATGAGGCACATAAACAGCAAGTGCTTCAACGGATATCAAGTGCCCCTTTAAGTGGGCTCTCCTCCACATCAACTTCAATATCACAAATACTCCAGTCCTCAAAGGTGTCACCACAATCGCACTTGCTTCCTCACAGCTCCCAAATCTCCAGCTGCCCGTCTGAGTATGAGGTAGAACAGATGGTTGAGTCTGCAGAGCTGTTTACTCATACTATAGCCTGGGAATCAGAGGTCGACTCCAGCGCTTCTGTGAATCCAGACGAGGAAATGATCTGCACTGATGCCCAGAATCTTTATGAGTCGGATCCAGGACCAGACGCAGAAGGTTCTGACCATAATGTAGACCCTCATTCCCAAACTGTAACTCCTGTTGGTGGAGACAATGAGTAAGACGATGATAAGACTCAAATACCTGATTGGAGCGACAACTTTAGTTTTTTGTCAGGGCAGGAACAGGTTGGCTCTGAGGACGACGGGTGTGATAACGCACAGGGTGATGATGATGAGGTCGGAGATCCCACTTACTGTCAACCCACAGTCAGCCAAGAGATGAGGTCAGCAGAGGAGGTGGAGGAAGATGCTAGTGACGACGAGGTCAGGTTACGCCTTCCTGGACAGAGACGTAGTACTGGAAGCACGTCAACAACTGCATCCTCAAACACAACTCTGCCTCTCACCACAAGTCGTGGTGGCTCTTCAGGTCGCATGGGTGCTAAGCCTTGCATAGCCTGGGCATTTTTTCAGATCGATAAAGATGACCCAACTCGTGTTATCTGTAACATTTGTCAGCAAAAGCTAAGTAGAGGCCAAAAAATACATAGTTTGAGTACTTCATGCATGAACCGGCACATGGACATGAAGCATAAGTTGCAGTGGGAAGCTCAGTGTGCTACAATGCGGCCTAGCCGGCCGGGCCAACCACCGTCTGCCATATCTTGTGCATCCGCGGCCTCTTCATCCTCTGTGACTGGGGGGACAGCAGTCACACCTGTTTTGGGGCGCAGACCTGCCACCTCTTTACCCGCAACAGCCAGCGTGATTGGCAGGTCATCATTTTCTTTGGAGGTGGGAACACCAGCCTTATCAACCCCGTCTAAGCACAATAGCCAGCCCTCGGTCCCTCAGATGTGGACAAGTAAAAGACCATTTCCTCCTAGCCATGAGAAAGCTAAGAGGTTGAATTTCACCATCTGCAAGCTCTTGGCTACAGAAATGCTGCCTTTCCGCCTGGTGGACACAGAGGATTTTCGAGACCTTATGTCCGTCGCAGTGCCCCAGTACCAGATGCCCAGTCGGCACTACTTCTCAAAGAAAGGTGTGCCTGCGCTCCACCAGCATGTCGCACACAACATCACCGCTTCTTTGAGAAACTCTGTGTGTGACAGGGTGCATTTCACCACAGACACTTGGACGAGTAGGCATGGACAGGGGCGTTACATGTCGCTGACTGGGCACTGGGTAACTATGGTGACAGCAGGACAAGGGGCTGCTGTCCAAGTCTTGCCGTCCCCACGAGTTGTGCGTCAATCCTCTTTATGTCAAAGTTCCTCCACTGCTTCTGCCTCCTCAACCTCCTCTCGGTCTTCCACCTGCACCCAAAGCCTGTCTGGTCATGCCACAAGCTTTCTAACTGCGCAGAAGGGATCCTGCACACCTCCTTACTATGCTGGCAGTAGGGCTCAACGTCATCAGGCGGTTTTTACATTGAAATGTCTGGGAAATGTGAGTCACACAGCTGAGGAGTTGTGGTCAGCTCTGGAGAACCAATTTCATGAATGGTTGTCTCCACTGGACCTGAAACCAGGGAAGGCCGTGTGCGACAATGCTGCAAACCTGGGTGCGGCCCTTCGCCGGGGCAATGTCACACACGTGCCTTGTATGGCTCACGTGTTGAACCTGGTTGTCCAGCAATTTTTAGCCCACTATCCCAGACTAGATGGCCTTCTGCAGAGGGCACGGTCGCTGTGTGCTCACTTCCGCCGTTCGCATCCCGCAGCTCAGCGACTTACATCTCTACAGAAGTCGTTGGGCCTGCCACTTCACCGGCTAAAATGCGATGTTCCTACCCGGTGGAATTCAACTCTGCACATGTTGCAGCGACTGTGGCAGCACTGACAAGCCCTGGTGCAATTCGTTCTGACGTATAGCCTGGGCCAACGAGATTCAAAGGTGGGGCAAATCACGCTGGAGGAGTGGTCTCAGATCAGGGACCTATGCACCCTTCTGCACAGTTTTGAAATGGCGACGAAGATGTTTAGTGCTGACGATGCCATTATCAGCATGACTATTCCGGTGATTTACATGCTGGAGCACATGTTAAACAGAATTCGCAGTCTGGTGGTGGCACAAGAGGAGGTGGAGGAAGTAGAGGAGGAGGAGTTGTATGCGGAAGGGCTAACATCTGCAAGGTCCAGACGGTCGGCAGCACCAAGGCGGCAGGCATGTGAGGGTGGGGGAGATGGTTTTACCAGGGCGCATGGTAGCAGCCAAACTAGTGAGGAAGGTGCAGGAGCGCAGGAAGAAGTGGAGGACGAACTGATGGAAGACTCATCAGATGAGGGAGACCTTGATCACATTTCTGTTGTGCGAGGTTGGGGGGAGAGGACAGAGGAAGGAAGCATGATTGTTACCTCGCCACCAACACAACAGGGACTTGGTGCTCCTGGATGCGCAACACACATGAGTGCCTTCTTGCTGCACTACCTGCAACATGACCCTCGAATTGTGAGAATTAGAAATAATCCTGACTACTGGGTTGCCACACTGTTAGATCCCCGGTACAAAAGTAAATTTGCAGAAATTATTCCTGCCATAGAAAGGGATGCACGCATGCAGGAGTATCAGCAGAGACTGTTGCAGAATCTTACATGTGCTTTTCCACAAAATACCAGTGGTGCACGTAGTGAATCTCACAGTTCCAACTTGCCAACCGTGGGACCGTCAAGTGTTCAGCACTCAAACCGTAACAGAACCACAGTATCTGCTGGTAACATCAATTTTGCGGAATCATTTCACCACTTTTTTAGCCCATCCTTTGCAAGGCCACAGGAGACAAGAAGTCTGACACATAGTCAACGCCTAGAGACGATGGTACAGGAGTATCTCCAAGTAAACATTGAAGCCACGACTGTGTCACTGGACCCTTGCTCTTTTTGGGCTTCCAATCTGGATAAATGGCCGGAGCTAGCCACTTACGCCTTGGAGATCTTGTCATGCCCCGCAGCCAGCGTTCTGTCTGAACGTGTGTTCAGCGCTGCTGGTGGTGTGCTGACAGATAAGCGCACGCGGCTCTCCACTGATAATGTAGACAGACTCACGTTCATAAAGATGAACAAATCATGGATCCGAAACGACTTTTCTACCCCTGTGTCATCCTGGGGAGAGTAAAAGCTTGATGATTGGTTAAAATCACCCTACCAACCGTTTTAAGCTTTCAAATTACTAATCATGTTTATCTGTATCTTGACTGGAAAATAATTTGGGCTTTGTAGCAGTGTGCAGCACTGATCCTATTAGGCCATCTATACTAAAGCTTCACCAGATTTAAAATTAAAAATAATTTTTAGCTGCATCTAGCCCGGAAAATAATTTTGGGGCTCCGAGATGCGCAAGACACATAAGTGCCTTCTTGCTGCACTACCTGCAGCATGACCCTCATATTGTCAGAATTCGAAGTAATCATGACTACTGGGTTGCCACACTCTTAGATCCCCCAAACTTTTCGATCAACCTTTTCATTTTAATAAAGACCAAAAAAATGGTCATTTTTGAAATTATAAGCATTAGCAGGTTGTTAGAAACTGAAATCAAACAGTTTTCAACTCAAAACTTTATTCTAGGTGATGTTACATTTTCACATAGGATCCCTTGTTCGAAAGGAGCTTCTGAACTCTCTCGTCCATTGAATTTGTCAGGTTTTGGATGGTTTCTGCTTCAATTGTTTTGCATGAGGACAGAATACCCTCCCAGAGCTGTTGCTTAGATGTGAACTGCCTCCCGCCATCATAGACACTCCTTTTAATGATGCTCCAAAGGTTCTGAATGGGGTAGAGGTCAGGGGAACATGGGGGTCACACCATAAGTTTGTCCCCTTTTATGCCCATATCAGCCAGAGATGCAGATGTTTTATGTGCAGCATGAGATGGTGCATTATCATGCAGAAAAATGATCTTGCTGTGAAATACACGGTTCTTCTTCTTGAACCATGGCAGGAAGTGCTGTTTGAGAAAATCCACATACATTATGGAGTTCATCTTTAGCGCCTTCAGGGATCCTAAAGGGGCCGACAATCTCTCTCCCCATGATTCCAGCCCAAAACATTACTCCACCTCCTCCTTGTTGGCGCTGTAGCCATGTTTGCGTGGGGTGTCCATCAACCAGCCATCCTCCACTCCATCCATCTGGACCATCGAGCGCTGCACGGCACTCATCCGTGAACAAAACTGTTTTGAAATAAGTCTTCATGTAATGTTTGGCCCACTGGAGCCGTTTCTGCTTGTGTGAAGTGGATAGAGGAGGTCGACAGGATGGCGTATGCACAGCTGCAAACCTCTGAAGGACCCTGCATCTTGTTGTTCGGGGGACGTTGGAGGCACAAGCAGCTTCAAAAACTTGTCTGCTGCTATGACAAGGCTTTTTTGCCGCTGCTCTTTCAACCTGACGTAATTGCCTGTAGGAAAGAGTCCTCAATTTGCCCTTATCAGCACGCATACGTGTGTACTGTGAATCAGTTACATACTTCTTGATTGCCAAGAAACTTCATCCTGATCATCGCACAATGTTGATTGTAGTCATGCCTTGACCTAAACACTCCACAATTTGTTGCTTCTCAGCAGCCGACACATCCTTTTTCTTTCCCATTTTGGCAGAAAATGTAGGCTGCTTAATAATGTGAGAGAGCCTTCTTAAGTAGTCTTGCCTTTCATTGGACACACCTGCCAAACTAATTAGCACAGGTGTCTGCAATTGCTTACAGTGATATAAAGAGCCCTGACACACATCACCATCAATGAGTTTAACTGACAAACAAACAAATTCTTCCCTTATCACTCCTAAACACTTTTTGCATAATAATTTGGAACGCAGTGTACATGTGCTTTTCCACAAAACACCAGCGGTTCACGTAGTGAATCTTACAGTTCTAACTTGCCAACCGTGGTCTGTATGGAGTTGTTCAATAAAGGGCCCAAAATTAAGATAACATAGATGGGAGAGGTCTCTATGAATAGAAATTCCTAAGTATTTGATACCCTGTGAGGGACAGGCAAAGGGAAAGTTGGACTGGATGGAATCCTATATGGATTTGGGGAGGGAGACATCGAGGGCCTCAGACTTCGCTGCATTGATTTTAAAATTTGACCATGTAACAAAGTGATCTATTTCAGCCATAACAGCATGGATGGATATATGTGATTGAGTGATATATACTAGGACATCATCAGCAAATAGAGAGCACTTGTACTCGGTGCCTCCCACCTCAATCCACCTAATATTGGGGTTATGGCGAATTGATGAGAGCAGGTGCTCCGTCACTAGGATGTATAAGAGTGGGGACAGAGGACATCCCTGCCTTGTCCCATTGGTGATTGTGAAAGGTGATGAAAATGTTCTGACGCACCCCCTGGGCCTTGGGACACCCGGAGCCGGACCCTTTTTGGTGGATGCTGGTGGTTGTAGTCTTCGTGGCGGCGACCCAGTTCCGTGGCTCAGGGCAGTCAAACCAGTGGCGGAGCTATTTATGTGGTTTTGATGTTTAAATGTACGACTACGCCACCCGTGGATTGCGGTCAGAGTGAACCGCCGCTACAGGGCAGACCGCTGAGGCTGGTGTTGTGGGTGCAGCAGAGCGTAGCATAACTCCCCACGGGAGGAGTATAGCCTCAGGGCAGTGTATGCGGAGGATGGGGGTGATGGTGCAGGGCAGCAGCAGTAACGACACGGAGTCAGTGATGCAGTTCAGGGCCTTTACTCACAGTTCTTATTATCTAGACCACGTCTGCAGGTAACGGCTGCCCACGTCGTACTGTGCTCACCAGGTGAGGGGCTCAGACAACTCCCAGATAACTTTGGAGCACTTCACAGGACCCCCTTTGTGTGTCCTTTGTCTGGCCTTTCTTACCAACACTTCTGTCCGGCTGCCTCGGGCCTCCTCTTGGTAAACTTGGCGCCAGTTTCCCTGACCCTATGTGGTGCCTTCCTAGCGGGTGTAGCGAGGGGCTGCGCCACATAAAATGTCAGAGCCTCCGGTTTCTAGCTGAGGGTCGTTTCCTGCCTCCACTAGTTCGGGGACCGGTCTCCCCCTTTGGCCTGACCCCTCCACGCAGGTGGATTCGGGCGTGCGGTGGCGACTCGCCCGTCCGCACCCCTGGGATCCCTTCATTCCTCGTTCCTGGAGCCTTCTCCGCTCCTCTTCCTTCCTTCTCCCTCTTCCAGGCCTGGGCCTCTGTTACTAGGCCCGCCTCCGGAGCAGAGCTCATGCAGAGCCCCTGCTCCCTGCCACTTCTGCTCAGACTTCTCTGCACTGAACTAAGATGGTGCCCACCTTTTATACTCCCTTCTCAATGCACCCAGGAACTGCTTCCTCCCTGCTCCTGCACTACCGGGTTCCCCTTCCTCAGTGTTCCCTCCCCCCACTCCAGCCAGGGACAGGTACTGTCGTGCCCATCTCAGGGGCATATTGGTCGCCCTGCCCCACGGCAATGTGGTGTAATGCATGCAGGTGTCGGGTCCTGATCCACACTCCATCCTTACCTGAGAGTGAGATATCACACCTCTGGGTGAGGTGCAATACGTCTGTAGCAACCGAGCCCTCAGGGTGCTACAGTTCCATTTATCTTCAGCCTAGGTGACGTATTGTGATACAGGGCCGTGATTTTGGCTATAAAAGGGTCCCCTAGACCCCTACCCCAAGCTTTTTAAGAGAATCATATATGGCGTGCCAGGAGACTCTATGGAATGCTTTCTCAGCATCCAACGAGAGTATCTAATTACAAATTTTTAACTGCATCTAGCCCAGGAAATGCTTTGTGCCTAGTAGCAGTGTCTGCTAGTCAGCGGATTATCCCGGCTGTTAAGCAAGCTACACCACCTGTAGTTTGGACACTTAATTTTTTCAAAGGAAATGCTTCGGGACCACGGGATACTCAGTGAAGAGCATCAGGAGGCACCCCAAGGCATAGGGGCTGGGACTGGCAGTAGGATGCCTTGCGGTGGACAGCCGAGCTCGATCCTTATAAAAGCTTTTTAACTGCAGCAGCTTTAGTGGACGCTACTGGAGCTGGAATTACGCGGCTGCTGGCATGAGACTTGCCCTCCAATAGATCCTTGTAAATGGATTTAAAGTGTATTCATTCAAATTAGAGAGACAATTTAAATTAAAAAGCTTAGAGCTGCCTCCACCACAGGGGGGCTCGCTCGACCCACCAGCGGACAGGCACCAGTATTGGGAGAGGGGGGCTAGCCGTCAGGGTTCACCGCGGCTCTGGCACAAACCCGGCGACACGGAGGTGGCACGGACAGGAGCGGACTGAACGTGTCGGCTTCTCACTTTTTGGATTTTAGAAGGGCATGACATGCCTATATCTGTGTCTCCCCCTCCTTTTACTCCTCCACCTCTTTTCTTTTCGCATGACTATATGTACTTGTCACTTTTCCATGTGTTAGTTGTGTCTTCTGAGCAGTTTGTCAGCTTTTGGACACCTTTGAAGGTGTTTTATATGTGTTTCTATGTGTTTTTGTTTGCCTGCCATTGGTTTTAACGGTGTTCGAAGGTGTTCGACGAACAGTTCGACGAACAGTTCGGTAAACACACGGGTGTTCGACGAACCGAACCGAACTCGAACACTACGGGGGTGGCTCAACACTACTCTTGAAGCTCATCAAGAGAATGCCAAGAGTGTGCAAAGCAGTCATCAAAGCAAGTGTGAGGTCTTATTTTGCAGGATGAGCTGTACTTATAAATGACACCATTCATTTACCACATAGTACTAGAAAACGGGAAAAAAATTCCAAGTGCAGTAAAAGTACGAAAAACAAAAGCCTGACATTGTTTTTCTGGGAACGGTTTTAATGGCGTACATTGTGTGGTAAAAACGACCTGGTAATAGGATCCTACTCCGCAGTGTGATTACAGCAAGACCAAACTTCTCCATTAGTTTTGGCAAAAGAAAAAAACTTTTTTTGATTGTGTCACCATTTTTCCTGAGACCCATAACATATTCATTTTTCAGGTTGATGGAGCTGTGTGGGGGCTTATTTTTTGAAGGGCAAGAGGACTTTATTGATAACATTTTGGGACTATTAGAAAATAGTTACTTATCTGGTGGGGACCACCTATGTGAATATTGTCCAGTTCTAATCGGACTCTATTTAACTTAACATTTTGAGACACATATGACATGGTCATCGCTTCTTACAGGATTTTCTGCAGTATTGTGGCGAACGAAAAAATGCAATTTTGGCTTTTTGAATTTTTCCCTGTCTTTACTGATCAGGTTTTTTTTTTTTAATTGTATTCCTCTGGAATAGATCATACCACAAATGTGTATATTTTTATTATCTTTATTTTTAGTGGGAGGTGAGTTGAACGTGTGGGGTTTTAATATATATATATATATATAGGTTCTTCAAAGTAGCCACCTTTTGCTTTGATGACTGCTTTGCACACTCTTGGCATTCTCTTGATGAGCTTCAAGAGGTAGTCACCGGAAATGGTTTTCACTTCACAGGTGTGCCCTGTCAGGTTTAATAAGTGGGATTTCTTGCCTTATAAATGGGGTTGGGACCATCAGTTGTGTTGTGCAGAAGTCTGGTGGATACACAGCTGATAATCCTACTGAATAGACTGTTAGAATTTGTATTATGGCAAGAAAAAATCAGCTAAGTAAAGAAAAACGAGTGGCCATCATTACTCTAAGAACTGAAGGTCAGTCAGTCCGAAAAATTGGGAAAACTTTGAAAGTGTCCCCAAGTCCAGTTGCAAAAACCATCAAGCGCTACAAAGAAACTGGCTCATATGAGGACCGCCCCAGGAAAAGGAAGACCAAGAGTCACCTCTGCTTCTGAGGATGAGTTATCCGAGTCACCAGCCTCAGAAATCGCAGGTTAACAGCAGCTCAGATTAGAGACCAGGTCAATGCCACAGCAGACACATCTCTACAACAACTGTTGAGAGGAGACTTTGTGCAGCAGGCCTTCATGGTAAAATAGCTGCTAGGAAACCACTGCTAAGGACAGGCAACAAGCAGAAGAGACTTGTTTGGGCTAAAGAACACAAGGAATGGACATTAGACCAGTGGAAATCTGTGCTTTGGTCTGATGAGTCCAAATTTGAGATCTTTGGTTCCAACCACCGTGTCTTTGTGCGACGCAGAAAAGGTGAACGGATGGACTCTACATGCCTGGTTCCCACCGTGAAGCATGGAGGAGGAGGTGTGATGGTGTGGGGGTGCTTTGCTGGTGACACTGTTCGGGATTTATTCAAAATTGAAGGCATACTGAACCAGCATGGCTACCACAGCATCTTGCAGCGGCATGCTATTCCATCCGGTTTGCGTTTAGTTGGACCATCATTTATTTTTCAACAGGACAATGACCCCAAACACACCTCCAGGCTGTGTAAGGGCTATTTGACCAAGAAAGAGAGTGATGGGGTGCTACGCCAGATGACCTTGCCTCAACAGTCACCAGACCTGAACCCAATCGAGATGGTTTGGGGTGAGCTGGACCGCAGAGTGAAGGCAAAAGGGCCAACAAGTGCTAAGCATCTCTGGGAACTCCTTCAAGATTGTTGGAAGACCATTTCCGGTAACTTCCTCTTGAAGCTCATCAAGAGAATGCCAAGAGTGTGCAAACCAGTCATCAAAGCAAAAGGTGGCTACTTTGAAGAACCTAGAATATAAGACACTAGATGGTGGCCCGATTCTAAAGCTTCGGGTATTCTAGAATATGTATGCGGCCGACCGGGCGTAATTAGCAGAGCGGTGTTTAAATTTGGCGCAATAATCGCTGATTGGTCGCAGCCGGCAACCGCGACCAATCAGCAAAGCGGTGTTTAAATTTGGCGGCAATATCGGTGATTGGTCGCGGGCGGCGGCCGGGACCAATCTGCGAACCGTGTTAGTGAGGACTGGAGAGCGTGTTTAAATTTGGCGCCAAAATCGCTGATTAGTCGCGACCGCGACCAGTCAGCAGAGCGGTGTTTAAATTTGGCGCCAATCTCGCTGATTGGTCGCGGTCGCCCGGTGGCCGCGACCAATCAGCAGAGCGGCGTTTAAATTTTCCTTCCATATCGCTGATTGGTCGCGGGCGTTGACCGTGACCAATCAGCATCATATTAGTGAGGACCGGGGAGCGGCGCTGCTTGTGCGGCTACTTCCGCTGCGAGAAGCCGGGAGATGAGCGACTGCTCGCAGCAGAAGCATCCCAACCGGCGGTGCCGCTCCCCGGTCCTCCGTTCAGCTAGCGGCCGGGAGATGAGCGCCTCGCGCCAGTCATCTCCCTGCTGCATCGCCGCTGACCTCCGTGCGGCAGATGAGCCGCTAACGGCCGCCATCTTTTTCTCAAATCTCGCGTCGCTGATTGGCAGCGGCCGGACCAATCAGCGACGCGGGATTTCCTGGACAGACAGACAGACAGAAGGGATAAGACGATTATATATATATAGATATAGATATTTTTAGTTGTTTCACATTTTTTTGTTACGTATATAAATCTACATGTGTTAATTCATAGTTTTGATGCCTTCAGTGTGAATGTACAATTTTCATAGTTATGAAAATACAGAAAAATCTTTAAATGAGAAGGTGTGTCCAAACTTTTGGTCTGTACTGTGTGTGTGTATATATATATATACACAAACACACAGTACAGACCAAAAGTTTGCACACACCTTCTCATTTAAAGATTTTTCTGTATTTTCATGACTATGAAAATTGGAAATTCACACTGAAGGCATCAAAACTATGAATTAACACATGTGGAATTATATACTTGACAAAAGTGTGAAACAGCTGAAAATATGTCTTATATTCTAGGTTCTTCAAAATAGCCACCTTTTGCTTTAATGACTGCTTTGCACACTCTTGGCATTCTCTTGATGAGCTTCAAGAGATAGTCTTCCAACAATCTTGAAGGAGTTCCCAGAGATGCTTAGCACTTGTTGGCCCTTTTGCCTTCACTCTGCGGTCCAGCTCACCCCAAACCATCTCGATTGGGTTCAGGTTTGGTGACTGTGGAGGCCAGGTCATCTGGCGTAGCACCCCATAGCCCTTACACAGCCTGGAGGTGTGTTTGGGGTCATTGTCCTGTTGAAAAATAAATGATGGTCCAAGTAAACACAAACAGGATGGAATAGCATGCCGCTGCAAGATGCTGTGGTAGCCATGCTGGCTTAGTATGCCTTCAATTTTGAAAAAATCCCCAACAGTGTCACCAGCAAAGCATGCCCACACCATCACACCTCCTCCTCCATGCTTCACATTGGGAACCAGGCATGTAGAGTCCATCCGTTCACCTTTTCTGCGTCGCACAAAGACACGGTGGTTGGAACCAAAGATCTCAAATTTGGACTCATCAGACCAAAGTACAGATTTCCACTGGTCTAATGTCCATTCCTTGTGTTCTTTAACCCAAACAAGTCTCTTCTGCTTGTTGCCTGTCCTTAGCAGTGGTTTCCTAGCAGCTATTACACCATGAAGGCCTGCTGCACAAAGTCTCCTCTTAACAGTTGTTGTAGAGATGTGTCTGCTGTGGCATTGACCTGGTCTCTAATCTGAGCTGCTGTTAACCAGCGATTTCTGAGGCTGGTGACTCGGATAAACTTATCCTCAGAAGCAGAGGTGACTCTTGGTCTTCCTTTCCTGGGGCGGTCCTCATGTTAGCCAGTTTCTTTGTAGCGCTTGATGGTTTTTGCAACTGCACTTGGGGACACTTTGAAAGTTTTCCCAATTTTTCGCACTGACTGACCTTCATTTCTTAAAGTAATGATGGCCACTCATTTTTCTTTACTTAGAATTTGTATTATGGTAAGAAAAAAGCAGCTAACAGTCTATTCAGTAGGACTATCAGCTGTGTATCCACCAGACTTCTGCACAACACAACTGATGGTCACAACCCCATTTATAAGGCAAGAAATCCCACTTATTAAACCTGACAGGGCACACCTGTGAAGTGAAAACCATTTCCGGTGACTACCTCTTGAAGCTCATCAAGAGAATGCCAAGAGTGTGCAAAGCAGTCATCAAAGCAAAAGGTGGCTACGTTGAAGATATATTGATGATATTTTCAGTTGTTTCACACTTTTTTGTTAAGTATATAATTCCACATGTGTTAATTCATAGTTTTGATGCCTTCAGTGTGAATGTACAATTTTCATAGTCATGAAAATACAGAAAAATCGTTAAATGAGAAGGTGTGTTCAAACTTTTGGTCTGTACTGCATATATATATATATATATATATATATATATATATATATATATATATATATATAAAAATATATTCCTGCTCAAATAACACATCCTAGATCGGAAAAACACACTACAGGCTGATCCAACTTTGATGTAATGTCCTTTAAACAATTCAAAATGAGGCTCAGTATTGTGTGTGGCCTCCACGTGCCTGTATGACCTCCCTACAAAGCCTGGGCATGCTCCTGATGAGATTGCGGATGGTCTCCTGTGGGATCTCCTCCCAGACCTTGACTAAAGCATCCGCCAACTCCTGGACAGTCTGTGGTGCAATGTGACGTTGGTGGATGGAGCGAGACATGATGTCCCAGATGTGCTCAATCGGATTCAGCTCTGGGGAACAGGCGGGCCAGTCCATAGCTTCAATGCCTTCATCGTGCAGGAACTGCTGACACACTCCAGCAAGAAATGCCACCCCACACCATTACTGACCCACTGCCAAATCTGTGAAGAGCACAGGGAGCCAGTGGCGACTTTGCCAATCCTGGTGTTCTGTGGCAAATGCCAAGCATCCTGCATGATGTTGGGCTGTGAGCACAACCCCCATCTGTGGATGTCGGGCCCTCATACCACCCTCATGGAGTCGGTTTCTAACCGTTTGTGCAGACACATGCACATTTGTGGCTGGCTGGAGGTCATTTTGCAGGGCTCTGGCAGTGCTCCTCCTGTTCCTCCTTACACAAAGGCGGAGGTAGCGGTCCTGCTGCTGGGTTGTTGCCCTCCTACGACCCCCTCCACATCGCCTGGTAGCGTCTCCAGCCTCTGGACACTACACTGACAGAGACAGCAAACCTTCTTGCCACAGCTCTCATTGATGTGCCATCCTGGATGAGCTGCACTACCTGAGCATCTTCTGTGGGTTGTAGAGTCCGTCTCATGCTACTACGAGTGTGAAAGCACAACCAACATTCAAAAGTGACAAAAACATCAGCCAGAAAGCACTGGTACTGAGATATGGTCTGTGGTCCCCACCTGCAGAACCACTCCTTTATTGAGGGTGTCTTGATAATTGCCAATAATTGCCATCTATTGTCTATTCCATTTGCATAACAGCATGTGAAATTGATTGTCAATCAGTGTCGCTTCCTAAGTGGACAGTTTGATTTCACAGAAGTTTGATTTACTTGGAGTTTTATTCTGTTGTCTAAGTGTTCCCTTTATTTTTTTGAGCAGTATATATCTATTTATTCTAAAAAAATTACTGCAGCGTTCATGCTATTTATTACGACTCAGTTAACTTTGTGACTAACTATACAGCATCAAAAATACCAAAAAGCTTAAATCTCCAATGGAAACCGATAGCATCAGTGAGAACACGGCCTAAGCGTAATCTATAGGGAGAGGAGGTCATTATTCACTCCAGTTTCCTGTGGCCCCTCTGGCGTAGAGGTTGCTGCACGGTAGACTGCATTATGTGTTAAAGAGGAAAAACACTTTTACTTAGCGGGATGGGGGTCAATAGTGGCACTCTGTCAGTTGAGGATTGCTCCCAATATCTGGTTGTGTTTCCTGAGAAGAGGCCAGAAGAGGCCAGAAGAGGACAGAAGAGGACTTACTGCACCTTAAGATCCCTAGGGGGAAAGGGATGGCCAAAGGCCAGAAAAGACAACAATTGACCCTACAGCAAAAAGGAAGAAGCAGAACCAGACCAACATCCGCCATTACATCAACTGTTATTTGAGAGGAAAGAGGAACATCATGGGGACCTCTCTGCCAATAACATCATACGGCAATACCGGCTGGTAAGTATAAATCCACCAAAGTAATAATAGCAGGAAAGTAGTAATACTGTAGGTATAGGGCAGTATTAATAGTGATAGGAAAGAGGAATAATACTGTAATAAGATAGCACAATGTTAATAACCATATCAAATAGTTAGATTTATAAAAACAAATTAAAATAACTCCAGTAGTACAATAATTAGTGTAATATTATATAACTTGTAATAACATTATTAGGTTTGATCTGGGGTCCTAGGACTGATCGCCTTTTCCTGGGGTCAAGAAGGAATTTTTCCACTGTGACACAAATTGGCTGAAGGTGTCCTGGGGTTTTTGCCTTCTTCTGGATCAACAGCTTAGGCATAGGGATTTTAGTAATACCATTATCAGAATCACAAGAATAATAAAAAAAAAATTGAATTTAAATTTCTTTAATTAGTTTTATAAGTTACAATTAATTGCACTAATGCAATAATAATAAATAGTAAAAATGGTGGTAATAATAATAATACAAAAAACTATTCCCAGTTACTAAGTTAGTGTAGTGTTAGTGTAGGGACCCATCTGAAGAGGTCGCCTTGATGTTGGCAGATGGGCTCGCACAATTTGCTCAAAATGTGCGCTAAGAACCTCATATTTCTATTTACAGGAGATCTAGCAATAATACCATTCAGGAGATAGATATCTGTGTACATACATTTTGTTATATACTTTTGTGCAGCACACCGTGCAGGTATACAGGTACAAGGCGATAGTGTTACAGTGATAATATAACTCAGTCTTAAGGATAAAATGCTGATAACTACAGATCCTGGAAACACATTCGAAACTAGACCTTGTAAGTAACTGGTTCCCAGCTAGTGGTGAATATGTATAGGGCAGTCCGGTACCAAGACCTGCTCTATAGGACACATTATCATCAGGCAGGTCGTGTCAGGGCTCTTCCAAGATCTTAGTAACAAAGAACTCAGATACATAATGTCTGGAAACACATCAACACCCATAAGCGAGAGTGTGCCACAACAGCAGCATAACTCCAAAATACATGTGAAACAGGAGACAAATGGAGCTTTTTAAATGCAAATAGAAAAATTCTTTATTAAATACATATTTGTATTTTAATGTACTTTACATGACTTTTTACAATCAAGTGTGGTTAGAGGAGAACAGACACTCTGATGAGTAACCAGCCAAGGGTAGTGAGGGTATAGATATATTAAAGTGCAAAATTGTATAAAAGTTCATAAACGCACAAGTCCACATATAGAGCAAACTGGCACAGGAAGAACCTTTTAAATATATGTAACCTGTAGAGAGGGGCAGACAATGCTGCTAAATGCCTCACGAATGGCCAGAGCCAAGCAGCAAAAACTAGTAACCCTCATAAGGTAGAGTGCCAAGGATGTCACTGAAATTGGACTTATGGTAAGTCACTTACCCAGAGGCTGGAGACCCCCCCCAATGGGATGGAAAATGTGCCGTTGCAGCTTCCCAATGCGCGTTTCGTGTTGACCGTGCGTTGCTTTTTCAAGGGAAGGTACTAGAATTGCCCCTCTAGGACCTTCAAGTAACCGTAACAACCGGTCACATCGAATGTCATGTGACCGGCTGCAGTCCAATGGCACTGCTTAGAAAGGCGCATGTGCGTCCGGCAGGCCATGACCCCCCGCCGCACTCCCAGCGGTCAAGCCCGCAATGTGCGCACACCGCAGACAGTCAGCCGAGCCAGCTGCCGCAGTGCGCGCGCGGGCATAGAGACACCGAGAGGTGGCAGGGGGACGCGACCCCAGGAGGCGCATGCGCTCCACAGCGCCACCAATGGTAAGCAAACAAGAAAATTATCCATGTAGTGTAGTTATACTGACAGTGCATAACCAACCTGAACCCCATAAATATTAAAGGTGGAACGAATAAACAAAAACAAATAAGAAGAACATCAATTTTTAATTTGTTCCACAAAAGGGGGAGGAGACAGGTGTCAATCTTGAACATTTATCCAAGAAGAATGGTTTATGTCCCGCCTCAGAAACGATCATCCCAGAGGTGATGTGCATTGTAGAATATGATACTAAGATGCTTGCAAAGGCCAATAATCGGAGACAAATAAGGATCCTAAATAAAATACATATTACAAAAATTAATATAAACCCTCATAAAGAACCAATATATAAAATGGGGCAGTAACACAGACAAAGCAAACACCAAATCCACAAATGACAAAAAATGAGAATTGAGAAAAAGAAAAAAAGGGGGATAAAATAAAACCCTAAAAGAAAATATGGGGTAGGAGGGGTTAAAGAAAGGGGAAACAGAACTGAAGCAGAAAAAAAGGGAAAAGCAGGGGAAATAACATAATAACAAAATTGGACAATTCTTTAATCCTTAAGAAAACAAAGAGGTCATCTAGAGGAAAGAGGCAAAACTAAGACTCATTGAGGCCCTTGGGGGCCATGGTGTCAAGCGTAACGATCCATCGTGCAAGAAGTTTTTTTTTTATTGCCACCTCTTATCCCAAGGTGTATCAAATCGATACCCCTAATCATGAGGGATCGAGGGTCGCAGTTGTGGAATTCTTTAAAATGACGGGGAATCGTTTTAAGTTTCGAGGCATCGGTCACATGCCTCGCCGCATTAATGTCCCTAACGTGTTCGCGGACCCTGACTGAGTTCTCTGGAGGTGAGTCCCACATAGATGAAGCATAATAGATCACATTGCTGCTACTACACAAGATCCAATGTAGGCTCTTAAATTGTCGGTCACCTCCAGCAGAGTCAAAGGTCTTGCAGCGAAGTACATTCGTGCAGGCCAGGCAGTGGCCACAGGGGTAGCACCCCAGTGTGGTTTTGAAGGATGACAAAAACATACTGTTAGGAGGAACATAATGGCTCCTGACTATAAGATCGCTTAAATTGCGAGACCTTCTGGGTGTCAGACGGCTGCTCACCCAAGTGGTGAGCCAGACATGGTTCCGCACTCAGGATAGGCCAGTGTTTCATTAAAATTGCCCGCATATTATTCCACTCGCTATTAAATGTGGAAATAAAACGAATTTTGTCTTTCCCCGTGTCCTTTCTTCTACGTTGGTATAATAATTGGGATCTTGGGGTTGTTTTAGCCCTGGCATATCCTCTCTTGATAAAATGACGGCTATAGCCACGTTGTATAAATCGGGTCTGGAGGTCCTTTGCCTGTGCCTCAAACAGTTGGTTGGAGTAACATATCGGCTTCACCCGGAGGAACTGTCCAACCTGGATGGACCTTATGGTGGCGGGATCATGGGCAGACGAAGCATGAATAAGAGCATTGACTGCTGTTGTTTTTCTAAAGAGGTCAGTCTGGACAGACGACAGAGAGTCGACTCCAAGGCTGACGTCCAAGAAATCAATTTTCGTTGAGTGGTATTTATATGTTAAACGAATGTTTAAATTGTTTTGATTTAGTCTGTTCATGAAAGTCCAAAGCTGCTGCGCCGTACCTTTCCACAAAAACAAAATATCGTCAATATACAGGTGCCAGCACAGCACATGGTCAGTGACCCACACCCCCTCGCCACCAAAGATGTGTCTCTCCCATGAACTCAAGAAGAGATTGGCATACGAGGGGGCGCAGGCCGCACCCATGGCCGTACCGCGCCTCTGCAGGTAAAACAGGTTTTAAAAGTAAAAAAAATTGTGGTAAGTATAAAGCGCAGCAGCTCAAGGATAAACCCGCACAAAGGGCCGTCCAGGTCGGAGGCACCCCGGAAAAGGCGGACAGCCTACAAAACCAACATCATGTTCAATGCAAGTATATAGTGTCTCCACATCAGCAGTGACAAAAAGAGTATTATCATCCACAAAGATGCCGTCAAACCTAGTAAGGACGTCCGTCGTGTCATTGATAAATGAGGGCAAGGTCTCAACCAGAAGCAGCAAGATCTGCGGCAGAAGTGTGGCTGAATAACAGTCCTGCTCCTGCCTCAGCCGCCGACAGAGGAGCCAACCCTGATCCTGGCAGCTTAATCCATTGTATGACACAGTAGGGGGCTTCCACAGCATTTAGGCACTTTAGACAGGAGAGATCATGGTGTCGATGAGTTTTTATGGCAGCCGAGATCTAACAATGGACCCCATGACGGACATCTTACTGCTCCTATTAGACCCCGGCTGTGAAAAGGTCTATGAGGACACCGGTCAGACTTATGTCGCCTGCTCTGCACATATTAGAAATACCTAGGGCTGATTAGTTTGCCATTTGTAAATCTGATCCAGCAGCGCTGGGCTACCACTGACGTGATCAGGGCTATTGAGCTCCTAGATTGGGCAGAGGAGTTCAGTCTTCAGAAGGAGCTGGCCGAGGAGAGCGGAGCAACTTGCATGGGGCTGCTGCACAAGAAGCAACTCACAAAGTGGAAATTTACCCGGAGACGCGGTGCCCGGGCTGTGATCTGTCGTGCAGGCTGCATAGTCGCTGCCTCCTAGGACCAGAACTTCACCCCTAACAGGCACAGCAGAGCTCGGGCAGCTGCAAGAGAACAGAGAGCAGCTGGTTAGTAACTGCTGCGTCTCCTGCAGCTCAGATAAGAGCCGTACAGAGCGGGGGTTCAGTAATTATGAATACGGGAAGTGTCTGCCCCTCACATGCCCTATATGGGGCCTCCAGAGGTAAAGTCTCCCCTGTAACCAGCGCTTCCTCCCACCTTCTCTGCTGGCATGCTCCATTGCTTAAAGGGGATGTCTGAAGAAAACAAGTTATCACTTACCCACAGGCTTGGTGATTACTTACTGATCGTGCGGTCTGACCGCTGCGAACCATCATCTGATCGGGAAGGAGTGGAAAGTCAGGGATCAACTGCAGCTCCATTCATTCTCTATGGGGCTCCGGAAAAGCCGAGCTCAGCGCTTGGACGCCACATAGGGAATGAATGGAGTGGATCCTGGAGTAATAACATGTCCTCCTCTCCTCAGCTTTCTGTCTGTGTAAGTGGCTCAGCCCTTGTCTCCCCTTCTGCACTGGCTTCTGTGCTGCTCCCTTTGGACTTTCTCCTATGAGGAAGAGGAAACCCCTCTGCCCTTCTGCTCTCAGAAATGCTCCGGAAATGCTCCGGACTTTTTCCTGAGCGTTTCTGCATCTCCCTGGCAGAAAAAACGCATGCGGATTTTACATGCGTTTTTCCTGCCAGGGACAAGCGCAAGTGAACCGTTTTTCACATGCATTTCCGCATGTGGGTTGTCAAGCGCTTTCCAAGCGATTTTAGCATCACTTGGAAAGTGCTTGAAAACTTGGTCACACTATATAAATCCATGCAACCGGCATGGATTTATATAGTGTGACCAAGTTAATAGTTGAAAACAAATATTATAAATGGTAAAAAAAAAAAAAAAACAACATTATACTTACCTTCTTATGGCCCCCAGTCTTTTCTCCACTGCGTCCGGTCTCTTGTACGTCTCGCGGTGGTGTGAAAGGACCTTCCATGACGTCATTTAGTCATGTGACAGGTCACGCAACCACCGACGTCAGCGGTCGCGTGACCCGTCACATGACTAAATGACATCATGTCAGGTCCTTTGAGACCATCGTGAGCCGTACAAGAGACCGGACGCAGCAGAGAAAAGACCGGGGGCCATCAGAAAGTAAGTATAATGTATTTTTTTATTTTAAAATTATTATTATTTTTTTTTTTCTACAGGCACCATGGTACCTGGGGCTGGAGGAGAGTCTCCTCTTCTCCAGACCCGGGTACCATCCGCACATTGAATCGCTTAATGTCCGCATGTGCACATGTAGTCATCGGATATTAAGCGATTCAATGCAAGTCAATGGTGCCGAAAACGCCGCGATTACGCAAAATAATAGGTAGTGCTGCGGATTTTTCTGCACTGATAATCCACAGCGGAAATCTCTGCAGCATGTGCGCAGCACATGCGGTTTATCATTGGGGAACATTGCAGACCTTCTACCAAGCGTTTTTTTAAGCGTTTCTGCAGCAGAATTGCCGCTGCGGAAATGCTTAAAAACAGCATAGTGGGCACACAGCCTACCACAGGATTGTGCAGCGTAAACCAAGGTAGTCCAAGGACCACAGGAGAGGGCAAGCCCTCTAGCACATAACAGTCAATAAATTTTGAGTGCAAGGCCCCTACCTGTAGATGTAGCACACGAACGACAAGAGTAAAATAGCCCTAGCTCAAGGGTGCAGAGTCAATGGCGATTATGGGTGTTGATCTAGAAAATTGATGAGGTTTGATGTCCTGATTGAACTTAGAATCGATCAAACTAATCCCCGCCCCACTGTCAAAAAAGTCAGAAATTACCACCATACTTTTGCCAAGATGGATCTTGAACGGTAAAAAAAATTATGACCTACCCAGAGAGGAAATAAGTACACCCCCGAGTTACCAATTCCCCCCGCAACTCGGGCACCTTAGTTTTCTGGTGGGTGTTTAGGAAAAGCACACACACACGCACACACACACACACACATACATACATACACACACACACACACACACACACACACTCACTCACCATCCCCGACTCCATTCCTCCTGCCTGCTCTGACTTCTCCATTGCAGCACTGCAGGCCGGGCGCGCACTGCGTGACGTCAGAGCTAGGAGACACGGCTGCACACAGGGCCGTGTCTCATAGCAGTGACGAGGCCGGGCCAGCACAGGGAAGTTAACTGCTGCAGTGCTGGCCCGGCCGATAAAGAAGTAGCGGCGGCAGCTGCTGGGGGAGTGGTCCAGGGCCCCCCCTCCCGCCACTGCTACCGGTATGTGCCGCGGCAGCCCGCACATATAATGAGGGCAATCCGGCATTAGACACCCCGCCCGGAGCCGCGGGCCCACTGCAGGCTCGGGGCCCCGGGCGGTAGCCCGGATTGCCCTCATTATAATCCGCCTATGCTCATGACACTCCACAAACAAATCTCTCCTAAAGGTTCTAGGCACAAACAACCTCCCATGGGGAGTGTTAGATGGGGCATCATCTTGAGCTTTCAGAATCCCATCTTTCAAAACGAAGTCCAATGCCGCCACCACAACTCCTTTCTGTAAAATGCTCTACTCCTCCTCGGCACCAACCGTAGGAGAAAAGCTGCGAGATAAAGCATCGGCTTTAACATTCTTAGTACCAGGGATATAAGTAACAGAAAAATGAAACCGAGAAAAAAAAAGTGCCCACCTAGCTTGACAGGCATTCAAGCGCTTGACAGCATCCAGATAGATCAAATTCTTATGATCTGTGAAAACCTGAATAGGAAATCTAGCACCTTCCAAAAAATTACGCCAATGTTCAAACGCGAGCTTAATAGCCAGCAACTCCTGATTTCCAACATCATAATTCAGTTCGGTTTCCGAAATTTTTTTCGAAAAAAATGCACAAGGATGTACTCCATCCCTGTTCTCCTGAGACAAAACTGCACCGACCCCCACCGATGAAGCATCGACCTCGACCAAAAAAGACTTGGTCTCATCAGGCTGCATAAGGATAGGGGCGGAACTGAACCTCTCCTTGAGATACACAAATGCTTCAATGGCCTCAGTAGTCCACTGGACCGTATTCGCACCTTTCCTGGTGAGTTCGGTCAGAGGCTTAACAATTACAGAAAAATTCTTAATGAATTTCCTGTAATAATTGGCGAAACCCAAAAATCTCTGTATAGATTTCAAACCAATAGGACTAGGCCATTCATGCACAGCCTGAACCTTCACCGGGTCCATCTCAAAGCCCTCGCTGGAGACAATGTAGCCCTAAAAACTCTTGGCATTCTCTTGATGAGCTTCAAGAGGTAGTCACCGGAAATGGTCTTCCAACAATCTTGAAGGAGTTCCCAGAGATGCTTAGCACTTGTTGGCCCTTTTGCCTTTACTCTGCGGTCCAGCTCACCCCAAACCGTCTCGATTGGGTTCAGGTCTGGTGACTGTGGAGGCCAGGTCATCAGGCGTAGCACCCCATCACTCTCCTTCTTGGTCAAATAGCCCTTACACAGCCTGGAGGTGTGTTTGGGGTCATTGTCCTGTTGAAAAATAAATGATGGTCCAACTAAATGCAAACCGGATGGAATAGCATGCCACTGTAAGATGCTGTAGTAGCCATGCTGGTTCAGTATGCCTTCAATTTTGAATAAATCCCCAACAGTGTCACCACCAAAGCACCCCCACACCATCACACCTCCTCCTCCATGTTTCATGGTGGGAACCAGACATGTAGAGTCCATCCGTTCACCTTTTCTGCGTCGCACAAAGACACGGTGGTTGGAAACGAAGAACTCAAATTTGGACTCATCAGACCAAAGCACAGATTTCCACTGGTCTAATGTCCATTCCTTGTGTTCTTTAGCCCAAACAAGTCTCTTCTGCTTGTTGCCCGTCCTTAGCAGTGGTTTCCTAGCAGCTATTTTACCATGAAGGCCTGCTGCACAAAGTCTCCTCGTAACAGTTGTAGAGATTTGTCTGCTGCTAGAACTATGTGTGGCATTGACCTGGTCTCTAATCTGAGCTGCTGTTAACCTGCGATTTCTGAGGCTGGTGACTCGGATAAACTTAACCTTAGAAGCAGAGGTGACTCTTAGTCTTCATTTCCTGGGGCGGTCCTCATGTGAGCCAGTTTCTTTTTAGCGCTTGATGGTTTTTGCAACTGCACTTGGGGACACTTTCAAAGTTTGCCCAATTTTTCACACTGACTGACCTTCATTTCTTAAAGTAATGATGGCCACTTGTTTTTCTTTACTTAGCTGCTTTTTTCTTGCCATAATACAAATTCAAACAGTTTATTCAGTAGGACTATCAGCTGTGTATTCACCTGACTTCTGCACAACACAACTGATGGTCGCAACCCCTTTTATAAGGCAAGAAATCCCACTTATTAAACCTGACAGGGCACACCTGTGAAGTGAAAACCATTTCCGGTGACTACCTCTTGAAGCTCATCAAGAGAATGACAAGAGTGTGCAAAGCATTCATCAAAGCAAAAGGTGGCTACTTTGAAGAACCTAGAATATAAGACATATTTTTAGTTGTTTCACACTTTTTTGTTAAGTATGTAATTCCACATGTGTTAATTCATAGTTTTGATGCCTTCAATGTGAATGTACAATCTTCATAGTCATGAAAATACAGAAAAATCTTTAAATGAGGTATGTCCACACTTTTGGTCTGTACTGTAATATATATATATATATATATATATATATATATATATATATATATATATATATTGTAATGCAGCGGCTTGCGGCATTACTGTAGTGGTCCAGGGAGTGTGTTTTGACTGACCATGTACCTCCCCCTCAGGTGACTGATCACATGACTGTGACTGACATCATCACAGGTCCTGTGTGCACAGAAGGATATATAAATCCTGCTGGTTTGAAACAGAGCAGAATGTGAGGCCTAGTGTGGCCTGAAGAGAGAGCCAGGCCTGGTGAAGCCTGGTGAAGCCTCATGTAGTCCTGGAGGGCGAAGGCTGGATCCCTGGGTGTGTGTGGGATGCCAGTAGCCTTGGACGGAGTGAGGCCTGGTGAGGCAAGAAGACTCGTCCTTGTGTATGGGACTCTACTAGCCTGAAGGCAAAGGCTGGATCCCTGGGTTTGAGGATACCAGGAGCCTTGGAAGGCAAGAAGCAGCTGACACCAGACAAAGGTAAAGCGGTGTGTTATATGGACATTTGTGGCGCCCTGCTACGCATTGGTGCCACAGATCCCAGAGGGGTGCATGGACAGATTTCTCCACAAGAGGTCCTTACAGCATACACACACCTCCATACTACCACCTCAGACCACCAGAGGGAACCCAGATAGGGATATAAATACGGAGGGTGGAGTTAGGCAGCTCAGAACAGAGTTCCTGCTCAGAGTCAGAGAGAGACAGTTCTCAGTCAGTTTCTAGCTCAGACTCAGTGAACTCAGAAAGCTCAGAATAGTGAGCCTAAGGCGTGCCGACGCCACAAGAGCGGTGAAGAAGCAGCCAGCCAGCTGCTAGTGTGTAGCCTAGTGAGGGCCCCGAGTAGGCTGAAGGCTAGTAGAGTGGGTAGCATTGGGGGCAGAGGAGCTTTACCAGCTCACCCCAGAAAACATATACCAGACACCGGGTCCGCGTCTACAGGGCCATATATTCCCCTGTAGAGACAACCGGAATCCCCTGGAAGACTTCAGGTCCCAGGATCACCCAAGAGCTGATACGTACCAGAGCCAGGAGACACGAAGGCCCCTCAAGTAGGGAGTGTGGACTCCAAGAGAAGGCCCTACAACAAGGTCAGCCGGTGCAGGACAGAGAACAAGTTAGGCCTAGCTCCAGGCAGGTCAGAAACTTACCAAGCAAAGGCAAGAAACAGATGGCCCTTCACCAGCTCACTGGGGAGAGTCCTGATATGCACCCCTCACCCTACAGTGCTCCGGATTGTGCCTTGAATACCACCAGTAAAAGGTACTGAAGTGACTATCGTGTGTGTCCCTGTTCTTACTCTGACCTGGCTGGGTCCCCTCTGTCCTGCAACCCTTGCTTCCACTCTGCCCTGAGGCCCTGCTCCACCTGTGGGGGAGCCATACCATCTTAGCTGCCAGAACACTGGCCTCAGAGGACTGCTGCAGCGCTGGTGGTCCTCACCAGAAACCACAGGTGGTGTCACGAACTTTCATTATCCCCTTTTTTAGAAGAGACCCCAGGGTACGGGCCCGGGAGCTGACTACCGCGACATCCCCTAACACCAGGCATCAAGGCCCGGGCGCCGAGTCGTCCCCATCCCCTGGGTGCTACATGCTCTTGAAACTGGCGTGACGAACAGGATTGCGTGCCCGCGGCAACGGAGGAAGTTGTGCCCGTTGCCACCGGGTACTGTGCACCTTTAACAATAAACTGTATATTGACTGTGGCGAAGATTGCCGCCATTGTTACGTCACCACGCAAGAAGAAGGGCGTAACCGCGGAAAACTTGGAGGCATACGTGGAGAAGCGCGCGAAGCCCGAGACACGCCCCACGCACTGACGCAGCGTCAGGTCCTGGCAGGAAGCCCCAGCGAGCGCTCTGACGGAGGACATAAAGTGACGCAAGGTCCTAGCGAAAGACCGTCACCTGTGGAGCTGCGGCCTACAGAAAAGAAGGTAGGCCACGGTTCGCTAGGGGGACGCCAGGATGTCGCAGCAGCAGCCAGACTCCGGGGCCCAGGCTGACAGCCCCGATAACCCACCCGCGGGCACCGCCGCGCAAGACGGAGCAGCCGCTACATCACCAGGGCCTGTAGCCCCTATCGTACCCATGACCCTACCGTACATACCTTGAGCGAAGTGGCTCCCCCAGTGTAGCGGCAAACCAGACACCCTGTCTGGATTCAAGCGGAAATATGCAGCACACTGGACATGTACTCTATAACGGGCAAACAAAGAGCCTCTGTTGTTTTGGGACAATTGACGGGTGCTGCGGAGAGGGAAGTAGAGACTTGGTCGACCGCATACCAGGAGTCAGTGTCCGCCATCTTTAAAAAGCTACAGACTGTCTTTGAGGACCGCACTGAGACAGACCTCCGGATGAGGTTCTACAACTGCTCTCAGAAACCGGAGGACAGTGTTCGGGACTATGCCTGCCGTTTACAAGGGGCCCTGCGAGCTCTGAAACAGGTTAGTCCAACCAGCATAACTGATGAAAGTAAAATGCTAAAAGAACAGTTTATCCGGGGGCTGAGGTCCCAAGAGGAGAGCAGGACTGTGCGTTGGTGGTCCTTGGATCATCCAGATGCTACCTTTGACACCCTTAAGAACATGGCTATAAAGGGACTGCAACCCCTGGAAACAGCAGATACTGCTATCCAACGTTACCAGGGTAGGGCCACTCCAACGCCCGTAGCATCCACCTTTTCCCTGCTGGCCACTGAAGCCAAAGTGCAAGCAGCACCCCCTAGTGAGCTGGACAGTCTGCGCTCAGAAGTGTGCCAGCTGACTAAAAACCTGGCCACTGTGATGAGTGCCCTGCAGCTACGGATGGAGCCTGAGACGGAGGGAAGGATCCTGCTAGCCGACTGCCCTGAGGATGTCCCCTGGATGAGAGGGAGGAGGAGGATGCCGCCGCCCCGGAGGAGGACAACGCCGCCCCGGAGGAGGACAATGCCACCCCGTGGAAGGACCAACAACCAGCGCCACCCTCAACGAGAGTTTGTCTGCCACCGCTGCCAGAAGGCAGGCCACACAGTGCGCAATTGTCCTTTAAACAAGCAAACCCTGGGTCCGAGGGCCAACACCCAGGAATAGACTCAGCAGGCCCCTCAGACTGGCACAGCAGGTTCGTGGGAGGAAGACCTTTCCTGTCCACAATCCTGGACAGCATTGCGATACCTGCCCTGCTGGACACTGGATCTCAGGTAACCATAATGCTTGATGCCCTTTACAAGAGATTCTGGTCCATGGACAATCTCCAACCTCCAGATCCAGATCTCTCCGTTTATGCCTCCAACGGCCTCCCTCTTAACCAAGTTGGGGTTAAGGATGTGGCGGAAAAGGTGGGGAGAGTGGAGCTGAAGGACCAGGGACTCATTGTAGTAGAGACTATCTCTGATGAGAATGGACTGTATATGGTACTAGGCACTAACATTGTTGGTAACTGTTTGGAGGAAGTGTTGTTTTTGCTCCAACAGCTCGCTAACGCTGCCAGACCCGGGCTTGAGGAGAGTGATCCAGAAAGAGATCCGAGCCCTGATGTACCAGCAGCAAGTAAAGCTATCCGGTGGTGAGATTGGTAAGGTGCGGGTAACAGACCCGATACCCATTGTGATTCCCCCAATGAGTGAAATGCTTATTTGGTGTAGAGCAGCATTAGGTCTCAAAGGAGAGAGCTACCAGGCGGTAGTAGAATCCCTTAGCTCAAAGCACAGACCTACACTCTTAACTGCCAGAGGGGTAGTGGATGTACGCAATGGGAGGGTGCCCATCCGTCTTCTCAACTATGGGGAAGACGAGGTCAGATTACCACGTTATGCCACTGTTGCCAAGTTACACGCTGTAAATAACAACTCCATTCACATGGTGGAGTCCTTAACCTCCCCAGACCAAGTGGAGGATAATGACCCGGCAACCCAGGTGGAGGATTGGTGTCAACAGATCCATGTTGGGACAGACACCACGCCTGTGTCATGGTACATAGTTTTCCCTGTCCTGCATTTCTGTATAAAATGTCATGATGTGATGTAAGTACCCATGGCCTTTCCCAGATCTTTGTTCCTCAACCATAATTTAACTTGGGCTTGTGTCAACACCGCTAGAGGACTCCCCATTGTTCTCTTAAGCAGGGGGAGAACTCACAGTACACATCTTTATAGACACATCGGAGCCATGCCATGGACTAAACCATCGACTAGGAGGGGGGAAACCTCTCCTCCCCAACCCTTGGGCTGTTCCCGGTAGCCCAAGACAATGGACTTATGCGTGACCAGTGTTGTGCTGGGAGATCTCTGGAGGAAGAAGAGTGGGGGCTCTTAGCTGCGGCAAGACCTCATGCCCATTGGTGATTGTGGACTTATTATGGACCTTAGGAATAACATGGATTTTTGATTTGGTATGCTGCCCGCCTTAATAAACCCCGTTGGATCGTTCTTAGTCCGGTGGTCTCTTCTTGCTCTGCCGCATACCCCGTCACAGCCTGCCCACGAGAAACAGGGGGTACACCGGGTGGTACAGGAATACGCACAGGTATTCTGCAAGCACCCACCCATCAAAGAAAGTTACAGGCCTATACCTCCAGCACACTACCAGAAAGCCAAGGAGATGTTGCATGACATGAAGAAGGCAGGGGTAGTAAGGGATAGTTGTAGTCCCTGCCCAGCTCCCCTAGTGCTAGTCAGGAAGAAGGACGGAAGCATGTAAATGTGTGTAGATTACAGACAAGTAAATCGCGTTACACATAAGGATGCATACCCTTTACCACGTATAGAGGAATCCCTGGCTGCCTTGTAGTCTGCAAATTATTTTTCCACCCTTGACCTCACTAGTGGGTACAGGCAAGTAGCTGTGTCTGAGGAGGATCGGAAGAAGACAGCCTTCACCACCCCGATGGGAATCTGCGAATTCAACAGTATGCCGTTTGGACTCTGCAATGCCCCCGGAACATTCCAGAGATTGATGGAGTGCTGCCTGGGACACCGCAACTTCGAGACAGTGTTACTATACCTGGATGACGTGATAGTGTACTCCAAGACGTATGAGGACCACTTGAAGCACCTGGCCTTAGGTATTTGAGTTGCTGTCCCGGTATGGGATGAAGCTGAAGCCCTCAAAATGCCACCTGCTCAAGAGAAAGGTACAGTACCTGGGGCACATTGTCAGTCCAGAAGGAGTAGCACCAGACCCGGAGAAGGTCACTGCCATCCAGAAATGGCCGGAGCCGAAGAACCTCAAGGAGGTGCGTCAGTTCCTGGGACTAGTAGGATACTACCGGAGGTTTGTGAAAGATTACATCAAGAAAGCAGCGCCTCTGCAAGACCTCCTGGTAGTACAGTCCCCCAAAGGCAGAAATCCCCCGTTCCACTGGGGTAAAGAGCAAGCTGAATTATTCAAAGAGATGAAGGAGATTCTGACTGGCGAAGAGATCCTAGCCTACCCTGACTACAGCCAACCGTTCCTGCTGTATACTGATGCCAGCAATGAAGGATTAGGAGCTGTCCTAAGTCAGAAGCAGAATGGGCAAGAGAAAGTGATCGCATACGCAAGTAGGAAGCTCCGTCCGACTGAGAGGAACCCAGAGAACTATAGCAGCTTCATGTTAGAGTTCCTGGCCCTGGTCTGGGCCATCACTGAACGGTTCAAGCACTACTTAGCCTCCAGCAAGTTCACTGCCTACACTGACAATAACCCCTTGACCCATCTTGAAACAGCCAAGCTAGGAGTCATGGAGCAACGGTGGATGGCTCGGCTGTCAAACTACCAATTCACAATAAAGTACCGGGCGGGCCGCAAGAATTCCAACGCCGATGCCCTGTCTAGGATGCCTCACCAGTCAGACACTGAAGAAGAAGTCGATGACCAGGAAGAGATTGAACTACCTGCCTTTCACCGGAATGGGATGATCCACGAGCAACGAGCCTCCATGTGGCAGCATGGAAGACGTTAAACCCTTTGCCTCACCACAGCTGGAAAGAGACCCAGGACAGCGACCCGGTTGTCAGCCGTATTAAGGAGCTGATAACCCAAGAAGGTTCCTCCCTGGAGTAGGATGCATCTCTTCAAGCAAAACAGCTCTGGATCGGGAGAAGCTGTGCCGGATGTATGTCAACCCAAAGACCCATGAGATGGTATGACAGATAGTGGTCCCCAAGACAGACATCTGTGACGCCCTCCCTGAGCGAAGGGTTTACTCGGTACCAGGCCAATGTATGTTGGTGGTGGGATGTCGTCGTGGCCGTGACCCGATCCGTGCCCAGGGCTGTCACATGAACAATGGGCTTATTTGAGTAGTAAAGTTTGACTACGACACCTGTGGTGTCTGGTGAAGGCCACCAGCACTGCAGCAGTCCTCTGAGGCCGGAGTTATGGCAGCGGTGTTGGTATAGCTCCCCACAGGTGGAGCTAGGCTTCAGGGCAGAGTTTGTGGAACAGTGTGGAGGGAATGGTGGGTGCGGTGCCGCTCAATAAAGACAGATGGAGGCAGTAGATGAAGTCATCCCGGTCTTTTACTCACGTTAATGAATGGGGCAGCTGCAAAGCTTCACTCTGCCTCTTGCGGCGCGCTGTGGCCACCAGGTAGGGGTTCGGCATTCTACGGGTAGATCAGGAGCACCTATCAAGACCCCGCTCCAGAATGTTCCTTTTTGGTAGTAAGTTCTCCCACTGAGTCCTTTCCTGACAGTATGTGATGTGAACGTGGTGTAAGGCTGGGTCCCACTGGATAAACGCAGGTGGTGAGTTACAGGTGGCGACTCCGCTCCGTCTGTATCCCCATGGGAAACCTCTCAGCCTCCAGACTTCTCCAACAGTGACATAAAGTACAAAGTCAGATATCGGGGGCCGGTCACCCCTTTTGCGGCAGGAGTCCCTCTGACTAGGCCAGAGTGAAGAATACAGGTGGCGGCTCTGCTCCGTCCGTATCCCTCTGGGATCCTTTTGCTTGTGGAGCCTCTCTCCTCTGCTCCCCTCCAAGGCCTTCTTAGTTCAGGACCCTGACCAGGGTAGAGTGCTCTAGTTACCTCCACCCTGCCCCTCGTCTCAAGGCCAGAGAGCGAGGGCCGTGACTCTTCAGCCAGCTACAGACACTTGCTGAGCCCCAACTGAAGAACTCACAATCAAAGACCTTGAACTTAAGATAGCTGGCTATTTTATATGCTCCTATTAAGTGCTTCAGTAAGTGTGTCCTCCACCCTCACCAACTACATGGTTCCCCCTCACTTTGGTTCTCCCTATCTCCACTATCCTGGCCCGGGGCAGCACCCTGGTGCTATATGGCCCCGTACAGAACTGGAGTGGTGTAGTGTTGAATGCGAAGGTGGGGTCCTGTGTGATGCTCCATCCTTACCTGTAGGAGGAGATACCACACCTCTTTATGAGGTGCAGTACCTCTGTGGCAACCGAACCCTCAGGGGCGCCACACATCCAGATGGTGTTGGAGGCCTACCGCGATCAGGCGGGACACTTTGGCTGGAAAAAGCTAGAGACCCTGCTGAATTGTCGATTCTACTGGGTGGGAATGCGCAGCTCCATTGAGAGGTGGTGCCGAAACTGTGGACCCTGTAGCCTCAGAACAAAAGACTACAGCAGTCAGAAGGCTCCCCTGCACCCCATCAAGACGACTCGGCCCTTAGAGATTGTGGCCCTGGACCATGTCAAGCTGGCACCCAGCAGGTCAGGGTACTCCTATGCCCTGACCATGGTGGATCACTACTCACGTTTCCTGGTGGTCGCCCCCGTCAAAGACCTGACGGCAGAGACAGCAGCAAAGACGTTCCAAGCGTATTTCTGCAGACCCCATGAATACCCTGAGCAGGTGCTGACGGACCAAGGCCCGGCCTTTGAGGCCGAGCTGTTCAAAGAGTTCTGCCATCTGTATGGGTGTAAAAAGATAAGAACTACACCGTACCACCCCCAAGCCTATGGTCTCTGTGAAAAGATGAACAACATCGTCATCGACCTGCTGAAGACCTTACCACTTGAGGAGAGAAATCAGTGGCCAGACCTACTACCTGACCTGGTAGATCTGTACAATCACATACCTGTAAGTTCCACCAATTGCACTCCAGCCTATCTCATGCGAGCAAGACCAGGAAAGTTGCCTATGAACCTGGAGCTTGGTGTTGTAGAACCAGAAGCAGATGTAACCACTGAGGACTGGGACACGTCCAGACAGGAGCAGTACAGAAGAGTGTCGAATACAGTCTCACTCGGGTGAGAGACAAGCAGGAAGCCCAATACAATAGAGGTGCACCAGCAGAACCCTTCACACCTGGAGAGGTAGTGTTAAAAAGAAAGAGAAGAAACCACAAACTTGATGACCAGTGGGAGAGAGAACCCTACACTGTGTTGAATTCAAGATTTGATTATAAAAAGACTTGTCTGATTAGCAAAGATGGGGGAAGAACAACTGCAATGATATCTAGAGACCACCTGAAGTTGTGTCCAGACCTGCTAAAGCCCCAAGAAGAAGTGCCGCTTATCATACCGGAGGAGCCTAAAGAAGCAGTAATACGCACTGAATTAGGAGATTTCCCGGCAGATTGGCCTCAACTAGAAGGAGCATTGATAATACCTGTGCTCCACTTCTTCCAACAGCCAGAAGGTCTGTGACGCCTCGCTTCCTGGCCCTACCCTGAGAGATGGGGGTACTCGGAACCGGGCCTCCTGGTGTACGGTGGATGCAGTCATGGCCTAGGCCCGGTCCGTGCCCAGGGTCGTCACAGTAAAAATAAGGGCCAGGAGGGACGGTGGTAATCGAGTGGATGTAATGACTACGCCACCTGTGGGGCCTGGTGATTCGCCACCAGCGCTGCGGCAGTCTTCTGAGGCGCGATGTCGTGGCAGCAGAAGATGGTACTACTCCCCACAGGCGGAGCAGGGCCTCAGGGCAGAGAAGACGGATCAGGGGGGTCGTAGTGGGTAGTGCGGTGTGGTGTGGCGCTGAAATGAGGAACCGGAGGCAATGGATGCAGTCTTCCAAACTTTACTCTCGTTGTTAGGTGTCAGCTGCAAGGCTTCTCCTTGCTCCTCACGGCACGCTGCGGCCACCAGGAAGGGGTTCAGCACACTCCGGGTAGTTCGGGTGCATCAATCAGGACCCCCTGCACCAGAGTGTTCCTAGACCTTCCCACTAGGTCCTCTCCTGTCCGTATGTGGTGCGTGTTACAAGGCTGGGTCTCCCTCTGGCTATACACAGAACAAGGGTATGTGTGGCGACTCCGCTCCGTCCGTTACCCGGCGGGATCCTCTAAGCCTCCGGGCTTTTCTGACTAGGACATGAAGTAGCAAAGCCAGATATCGGGGGCCGGTACCCCTTTTGCTGCAGGAGTCCCTCTGACTTGGCCAGAATAGTGAGGACAGGTGGCATATGCCGCTCCGTATGCATCCCCCTGGGATCCTTTTGCCTGTGGAGCTTGTCTCCTCTGCTCCCCTCCAGGCCTTCTTAGGTAGGGACCTTGACCGGGTAGAGACAGCCTTTAACTCTAGCCCGCTCCTCGCCTCAAGGCCAGAGAACGAGGACCATGTATCTTCAATCAGCTGCAGGTTCCACCGGAAAGCCACGTTCAGTGATGAAGACCACAATCAAAGGACCATGAACCTAAGATGGTCGATGATTAAATATGATTGAATGAGTTCAACCGGGCGCCACATTCCCCCCTGGTGAAACACAGCACGTCCGCGGGCTGAAAAGAGAGCAAAGCATTGGTATAGACTTTTTAAATTTTTGCTTAACAGTAAAACCATCTTCCCTTTATGGGAGGCTCAATTCTTCAACGTTGCAATAATATATATACAATATAAATATAGAAAAATATTAAGTGACAGTTCTGTAGAAAACATTGTAGAATAGAGTCAGTTCAGCAGCATGAGGGACCTGTCCCAAACCCTAAACGTAGGCCCTGGGGTGGCTGCAGGGCATGGAGATGCTGGGTTGGACCTCCAGGAGAGCCACTGCAGACAGGTTTTGCTTCCGAGGTCTGAGGTAGTAGTAGAGCGGTCTTGCATAAAACCAATAGGGAGCACCTAAAGAGATGCAGAGCTATTTACAAAGTGAGTCTGTCTACTGCTTAGTGTCCGCAGGGACAAATGCCTCTTTAAACCAGGAGGAAAAACAAAATAACAACTTAAAACAGTAACTTAGTCAACAGGGAAGTACATCCTCCGGGGCTGCTCAGAAACGGTATCCCCACTTAGGAAAAGGCTCATTCTTGCCACCTGAGCCTGACCGGTCCTCTGTGGGCAGGGGAGCGGGGGCATCCCCTTTGAACACCCTGTGGACGTCCAGGGCGTACTACCCACGCTCCCTGTGGTGGCGGGTGTAGGACACCAAGTCGCCCGGGTAGAGGTTCCGGTCAGGGTGGCCTTGCTCCAGTTGTGGCTCGACGTCCCGCCGATTCACGAAAATGTCCCGGTGGAACTGGGAGCTGCGAATGAAGCCCCATCCGGCCTCCTGGTGGAATCTGACTATCAGGCCTTCCTCCCGGGGGCTTGGACGGGTGGCCTCTGCCTGGCGGGCCTGTGACTTTGAGGCCTTGGTCCGCACCTCCAGGCGCTCACAGCGGACCTCTGTTTGGCGTCGCTCTTTATCAAATTGGAGGAGCTGCCTTCTGCACATCTCCTCCCTCCTCCGCGCTGCAGCCCGGGTCTCCTGGGGAAGCCCATCAGGTCCCCCCCCCTGGTTGTCCCAGGCCATCTTTTCTGCCGCCGGGCAGGTGACCAGGGGCGCGGGTAGCGGCGTCAGCAGGGGTTGCTGCTGGTCCTCGACCAGTACGGACCAGTCCGGGTTGGAGCTGGGAGTCTCCTCAGTAAGGGCAGGAGGTTGGCCGGGAGTCGGGAGACACAGCAGGCCTCCGGTGGTGGCGGTAACTTGGGCCTCCAGCTCCGGAGCTAGAAGCTGCTCCCACTGGATGGCGCCCGGGGACAAGGGTGCCGGCAGGATACTCAGGAGAGGTACAGTACGCCCTGCGCCTGGGACAGGGATTTCTTGCTTACCCGCTCCTGGGCTGCACGAGGCCTCCTGGGTTTCCTCTGTCTGGGCTACGGTTCCGCTGGACAGGCTTGCAGAGCTCTGGTGGCGGGCCCAAATCATGCGGAGCACCTCCTCTCGCCACTCTCCAGAGACCAATCGTTGCGCCTCTACGATCCTCCTGGTGAGGTCCTGCGCTTCCTCGCGGAGGAACTCGGCTTCCTCCGGGGTCAAGTGGATTCCTCCCATGCCACGGAAGGTAGCAGCTTGTGGGCCAGCGCTGGAGGTTTCGGGAGAAATCTCCTCGGCGGCGTCCATCACTGCTGCAGGGTGCGGCGAGTCTCGGATTGTTGCGGCCACACCTCGTTGTTGCCTTCGTCTCCTCCTCTTTTCGGGGCGGCTGGCTGACAGGCACTCCCAGGGACATCCCATCTGCTTTGATGGACATTACCTTGCGGAGTGTCTCCACTGTAGGGGGCGGTCTGCACTTCAGAGTCCCTCTGACTAGGCCAGAATAGTGAGGATAGATGGCGTATGCCGCTCCGTCTGCATCCCCCTGGGATCCTTTTGCCTGTGGAGCTTGTCTCCTCTGCTCCCCTCCAGGCCTTCTTATGTAGGGACCTTGACCGGGTAGAGACAGCCTTTAACTCTAGCCCACTTCTCGCCTCAAGGCCAGAGAACGAGGACCGTATATCTTCAATCAGCTGCAGGTTCCACCGGAAAGCCACGTTCAGTGATGAAGACCACAATCAAAGGACCATGAACCTAAGATGGCCGTTGATTAAATATGATTGAATGAGTGTAACCTAAAGTGCGTCCTCCACCCTCACCCACTACATGGTCCCCCCTATCTTTTGGTTCCCCCCATCTCCTCTCTCCCGGCTGGGGCAGCACTATGGTGCCTTAAAACCCCCCTCAGGACAGGAGTGGTGTAGTGTTGAATGGATGGCTGAGTCCTGAGAGGTGCTCCACCCTTACCTCAGAGAGGAGATACCACACCTCAGTCTGAGGTGCAGTACCCCTGTGGCGACTGAACCCTCAGGGGCACCACAGACCCTCCACAGCAAGTTGAACCTTTAAGTGCTGCAGAAGAGCCAGCTCCAGAAGAATCCCCGGGTGAAGGATCCCCGGCAGGAGAAGAGCAAGAAGGCCCAGCCAATGCTACACTTGCCAGGCCCAGAGAGAGGTTAAGGCAGATTTACTATTCCATCACATGTAGAGCAAACCGGGTAGCTGAAAATACAGATACCACACAGGCCACTGCACTACGCAGATAAACACGTAACACGAGAGGTCAACCCCCTATCAAATATACTGAATAGTTAAACTTCTGACAAGTGTAGATAGTTACCTCTGGGGTATTGTATAATATTGTATTATATTATATTGTGTGTCATATTGTGTCTTTTCCTATGTATGCATATTAACTTATATTTTTCCCTAATGGACAATTCAAGTGATATGGACACTTACCCCATTTACTTCCCATTACCCGTATGGGTACTTAAGAACTCTGTGGCTGAGGACTTTGTGCAGCCCAAAGACTTTTGCCTGTAAATATTTGCACTCCCTGGAGTGCCCCTTTGAGCAACCTCTCCGGAAGAGACTTGGACTTTCAAGGTTGCTTATTGCCCTGTATATATCTATTTATTACTTACCTATGTTTATATGCAATGTTTAAGAACTGAGCCTCCCATAAAGGGAAGAATTGTTATGGTTATTGTTATTGTTTATAAAATTTACTTCAGCCCGGGAGTGCTGAGCTTTGCTAGGGGAAAATGTGGCGCCCTGCTACGCATTGGTGCCACAGATCCCAGAGGGGTGCATGGACGGATTTCTCCACAAGAGGCCCTTACAGCATACACACACCTCCACCCTACCACCTCAGACCACCAGAGGGAGCCCGGATAGGGATATATATACGGAGGGTGGAGTTAGGCAGCTCAGAACAGAGTCCCTGCTCAGAGTCAGAGAGGGACAGTTCTCAGTCAGTTTCTAGTTCAGACTCAGTGAACTCAGAAAGCTCAGAATAGTGAGCCTAAGGTGTGCCGACGCCGTAAGAGCAGTGAAGAAGCAGCCAGCTAGCTGCTAGTGTGTAGCCTAGTGAGGGCCCCAAGTAGGCCAAAGGCTAGTGGAGTGAGTAGCATTGGGGGCAGAGGAGCTTTACCAGCTCACCCCAGAAAACATATACCGGACACCGGGTCCGCATCTACAGGGCCATATATTCCCCTGTAGAGACAACCCGGAATCCCCTGGAAGACTTCAGGTCCCAGGATCACCCAAGAGCTGATACGTACCAGAGCTAGGAGACACGAAGGCCCCGCATGCAGGGAGTGTGGACTCCAAGAGAAGGCCCTACAACAAAGTCAGCCGGTGCAGGACAGAGAACAAGTTAGGCCTAGCTCCAGGCAGGTCAGAAACTTACCAAGCAAAGGCAAGAGACAGGAGGCCCTACACCCGCTCACTGGGGAGAGTCCTGATATGCACCCCTCACCCTACAGTGCTCTGGATTGTGCCTTTAATACCACCAGTAAAAGGTACTGAAGTGACTATCGTGTGTGTCCCTGTTCTTACTCTGACCCGGCTGGGTCCCCTCTGTCCTGCAACCCCTGCTTCCACGCTGCCCTGAGGCCATGCTCCACCTGTGGGGAGCCATACCATCTTAGCTGCCAGAACACCTGCCTCAGAGGACTGCTGCAGCGCTGGTGGTCCTCACCAGAAACCACAGGTGGCGTCACGAACTTTCATTATCCCCTTTTTTAGAAGAGACCCCAGGGTACGGGCCCAGGAGCCGACTACCGCGACATCCCCTAACACCAGGCATCAAGGACCGGGCGCCGAGTCGTCCCCATCCCCTGGGTGCTACGTGCTCTTCAAACTGATATAGTTACTTTGCTGAAGGCTGTAACTTGAGCCAAGTGGGCATGTCTGCCACTGGAAAGGTCTCCTGGATGTTATGTGTATAACCATGCCGGTGAGCCACTGAGATGGACTATGTTATGTGCAGTTATGAAGTGTAATAAACTTCTGGATGTCGTGTTACTGGAAAACGTGGCATGTATGCTTTAATTGACCCGGTGAAGCGAGTGTCCCCCAGCGTGATGAATAGCGCTACTGTGACACCCCAGGGGTCTGGTTGCCACAGTGATAGAGATATTACGTCTGAGAGCAGGTGGGAGGTCTCTTGGTCAGGGATCCTATGCATGCCACACCTCCTGCCCAGTCCTGGGAGGGGAAGAACTTCCCCTATATAAACCTAGGGCTGAGGCAGGGTGAGTGAGTAGAGAAGAAGTAGAGACAGAGAAGAGAAGCAGATCTAGGAAAAGAACATCAGGAGCTCTGTGGGAGCAGTGCTATAAGGAGTCAGGGGCTGGCAGCTGCAGAGCTCGCCCTGACTTTGAAGCTATCACCGGACCCGGAGTCCGAGGCTGTGGGGACTAATCTTTACCCAGCAGCAGAAACCGCCCGGCAGGGGATTTCAGGTCCTCTGGCCAAGAAACCCGAAGGCACGGTCACACGCGTGGGACCAGCACCGCCGTCGTGGAGCGGACGCCACTAGAAGGCCCCGAGTCACCGGCCATACGGGTGAGCACCACACGGTACACTCAGGGACGTGGGCTACTTATACCCGCCTCTAGCAAGGTAGCAAGAAGAGTACAGTCAGTTTGGGAGGCCTACAACTCCGCCTGGCCAGGGGAGATCCCATCTGCTCAAGGACTGACCAGGCCCCGTTCGCTAGCCAGTACTCCGGGGGGGTCTATCTTTATCACCAGTAAAGACCCTGAACTACACCGCATCGTCTCTGAGTGATTCCTGCTCCCCCATCATCCACGTCGGCTGCCCTGAGGCCATACCCCTCCCGTTGGGGGTGATACTATCACGCTGCACAATCCTACCACCGGCCTCAGCGGTCTGCCCTGCAGCGGCAGCTCCTTCGCTGCATTCAACGGGTGGCGTAGTCGTCCAACACCTACCGCTAATACAACGCTACTTAGTCTGACTCCCTGGGTACGGACCGGGTCACCGCCACGAGACTACAACCCTCAACAGATCCGGCTCCGGGTAAGCTCCTGCATGCGCAACGCTGTGCGACACAGGCCCAGGGGTGCGTCAACTTTTGGCGTAGTCGGCAGGATCTCGTGCCCGCAACCACCGGGTACTGCGTGCCTGAAAATGACTGTTCAAACTTACCAGTGGTGAAGATTCCCGCCATCCGTGGAGGTTTCCCGCCATCCGGCGCCATCTTCTACCTTCTTCCCGCCATCCGCGAAGTTTTCCCGCCATCCGGCGCCATCTTCTGCCTTCTTCCCGCCATCCGTGGAGTTTTCCCGCCGTTGGACGCCATCTTGAAGACGCCGCGCGGGAAGAAGAGGGGCGTGGACTCCGAAAGCGCGCGAGAGCTGAAGCCCCGCCTCACGTCCGGACGTTGCGTAAGGTCCTGGAAGGAGCCCAGCAGACGCCGACGTCACAGGAGCGCGACGGAAGGTCCTCAACCCTGACGATCCACTGCGGAGCCGCGGCCTACGGAAGAGGATCATCGCAAGGTAGGCCACGGTCCACTAGGGGGGAGGAAGATGTCGGATACGGAGGAGAGCTTCACTGCCTCAACCCCCGCCAGCGCCACCGCTGCTGCAGTCATGCCTTTCACCATGCCCTATATCCCGGGAGCGGCCTGGCTACCCCAGTACTCAGGGGAGTCACATACCCTGCATGACTTTAGAGAAAAGCTGGATAGCCTCTTCCAGGTGTATCCCCTCACAGAAGAGCAAAAAGTGAGCATCCTGGTGGCCCAATTAACCGGGGCAGCCCAAAGGGAGGTAAAGTCCTGGCCACCTGGGGGGAGGACTGTTGCAGGGATACTAACCCGGCTGAGGGACACCTTTGATACCCGCACCTCAGCCGAGATCAAGCTTAGATTCTACGGGTGCAAGCAGCGAGCACACGAGAGTATAAGGGACTATGCCCTGAACCTGCAAGAGGCCCTGAGAGCCATTAAGCAGACCAACCCTGACGGCGTGGGAGACGAGGACAGGCTGTTGACTGAACAATTTATAGAGGGTTTATATTGCAATGCCCACCGAACCCAGTTGCGGGCAATGGCCTTACAGGACCCTCATCTGGGATTTGCACAGTTCAAGGACAGAGCCAATCGGGTGCTCCGAGAACCGGCACCAGGTGGCGTTGTGACCCACAGACGCCCCACTACCACTTATCACCAGGAGGCGGCACCCTTGTCGGCAGGGCCTGTGGGAGCTGATGCGCAGGCTTTGAACAATGACCCGGCTCCAGACCTGCACCATCAGGTCCAAGAGCTAGCTAAAAGCGTTGCCGCGCTAACCCGAACTGTGCAGTCTTTACAGGTTTCCACTCCAGGGAAGATCCAGCTGGCATCCGGACCGGAGGACATCCCGTGGCGTCGACCAAGGAGGACCCCACCGGCCAGAGGAAGACCCAGCGACCGATACAACGAGGACGGACAACCCATCTGCCGCCGCTGGAATCAACCCGGACATATGGCAAGGTACTGTCCTTTAAACTGGCACAACCTGGGGTAGAGGGCCAAACCCCAGGAAAAAGATCATCAGGCCCATCGAACTGGCGCGACAAATATGTGGGAGGACGTCCAGTCTTGCCTGTGGTACTGGATGGCATCCCCATGAGTGCCCTACTGGACACCGGGTCACAGGTTACCACTATCCCGTACGTGCTCTTCAAGCAGTACTGGAATGACTCGGATATCACCCGCTACCCTGACGACGACTTGAGTATCATCGCCAGCAATGGTCAGCCCGTGCCACAGATTGGATTTAAAGAGGTGACCATTAAAATCGGTAGAGTCGAATTGGCGGCACAGGGACTGATCATTGTAGACATTGACAAGCACGAGAGTCACCCAAAGATAACTCTAGGAACTAATGTAATTGAAAATTGTCTTGCAGAGGTGATTTTCCTTTTACAGCAGGTTGCCAAGAACGCCAGCTCCGGCCAGCAGCGAGTGCTCCAGAAAGAGATCCGTGCACTGATGCGACGGCAACAGATAGAACTCTACGGTGGTGAGATTGGTAGCGTAAGAATGTGTGACCCTTTCCCTATTGCCATGCCCCCAAAAAGTGAAATGATGATTTGGTGCCGGGCAGCTATTGGTCTGAGAGGTAGAGATTACCAGGCAATGGTAGAACCAGTTTACTCAGACAGTAGGCCCACCATTTTGACAGCACGGGGGGTGGTCAATGTACGCCATGGGAGGGTGCCCGTTCGCATAATAAATATCGGGAAGAGGGAAGTGTACCTGCCCCGGTATGCCACGCTAGCCAAATTGTATACCATCAATCAAAATTCCATACAGTCCGTAGAACCCTTGCCTCCATCTTCCCCGGAGGAAAGTAACGGCTCTAAGGAAACAATGGAGGACTGGTGTCAGCAACTACATTTGGGTACTGACTCCACTCCCTCACACCAGAGACAGGGAGTCTATCGGGTGGTTCGAGAGTACGAGAGAGTGTTTAGTAAACACCCGTTAGACTTCTGGCGAGTCAAGGGGGTAGAACACCACATCCCCACGGGAGACCATCTTCCCATAAAAGAGAGGTATCGACCCGTACCCCCTGCACACTACCAACACGCCAAGGGGATGCTTAGGGACATGAAGGAGGCTGGGGTGATCAGGGATAGCTGTAGCCCCTGGGCAGCTCCACTAGTCTTAGTCAAAAAGAAAGACAACACCATGAGGATGTGTGTAGATTACCGGAAAATCAACCGTATCACACACAAGGATGCGTACCCCTTACCAAGGATAGAGGAGTCTTTGGCTGCTTTAAGATCTGCTAACTTCTTCTCTACCTTGGATCTCACTAGCGGGTACTGGCAGGTTCCTGTAGCAGAGGCGGACCGGGAGAAGACCGCATTCACCACCCCGATGGGACTTAGCGAGTTTACCTGCATGCCGTTCGGACTCTGTAACGCACCAGGAACCTTTCAACGATTAATGGAGTGCTGTCTGGGCCACAGAAACTTCGAGACGGTCCTGTTGTACCTGGACGATGTCATCGTATATTCCAAGACTTATGAGGACCACCTGAAACACCTGGCGGAAGTGTTCGAAGCTCTGGCAAACTACGGCCTAAAGGTAAAACCCTCCAAGTGTCACCTCCTAAAACCAAAGGTGCAGTACCTGGGACACGTGGTGAGCGCCGACGGAGTGGCTCCCGACCCTGATAAGATCACCGCAATTAAGGAATGGCCAAGTCCCTCCAGTGTAAAGGAAGTGCGGCAGTTCCTCGGGTTGGTAGGCTATTACCGCAGATTCATCCCCGGTTTCACCAAAAAGGCAGCTCCTATGCAGGACCTCCTGATAGGCCAGTCCCGGAAGGCCAAGAACCAGAAGCCGCCCTTCAAATGGGAGAAGTTAGAAGAAGAGTCCTTCCGCCAGCTGAAGATGGCCCTCACGGGGGATGAAATCCTGGCGTACCCTGATTACAGCCAGCCCTTTATCCTCTACACCGACGCAAGTAACATCGGGCTAGGAGCCGTACTGTCCCAGATCCAGCAGGGGAAAGAACGAGTAATCGCTTACGCCAGTCGAAAACTGCGACCCACCGAAAGAAACCCTGAGAATTACAGCTCATTTAAGCTAGAGTTCCTGGCAGTGGTGTGGGCAGTCACCGAACGCTTTAAGCACTACCTCGCTTCTTCCCGGTTCACCGTGTACACGGATAACAACCCGTTGACACACCTGGACACGGCAAGACTCGGTGCCCTAGAGCAGAGATGGATGGCCCGTCTGTCCAACTACGAGTTCACAATCAAATACCGGGCAGGACGCTCCAATACCAACGCGGACGCCCTGTCCAGGATGTCAAACCTACTGGACGTAGGAGAAGATCTAGAGGGACTGGAAGAAGTCGAACTCCCTGCGTTCCACCGTCATGGGACTATCCAGTATTCCCATCGGGTAAGGAGTAACCAAGCCGCTACGTTTAACCCCTTGCCTCACTACAACTGGGAGGAAACGCAAGACAGTGACCCTGCCGTCCGACTGGTGAAGGAGATGCTGACTCGGCCAGAGGCTCGCCTTGACCCGGACGCTCCGGAGGAAGCCAAACAACTGTGGGCTGAGAAGAGTCGACTGTTCCTTTACAAGGGGAAGTTGTGCCGCAGAATGGTTAACTCCCGGACGCATGAACTAATCTGGCAAGTAGTGGTGCCACGAAGAGACGCAGCCATGGTAATGGAGGCATACCACGACGGGGCTGGACACTTCGGATGGAAGAAGCTGGAGTTCCTGCTGCGCGGGCGGTTCCACTGGGTAGGCATGAGGGGAACCATCGAGAGGTGGTGCAGAGACTGTGGCCCGTGCAACCTGAGAAGGAAGGACCGCGCCAGCCAGAAGACCCCCCTTCAGTCCATCGTCACCAAGCAGCCGTTGGAACTGGTAGCCTTGGATCATGTAAAACTGACCCCAAGCAGAAGTGGCTACGTCTGCGCGTTAACCATTGTGGATCATTACTCCCGGTTCTTGGTTGTCGTCCCCGTTAAGGACTTAACAGCTCAAACAGCAGCTAGAGCCTTCCAGCAGCACTTCTGCCGTCCACACGGGTACCCGGACCAAGTGCTGACGGACCAGGGACCTGCCTTTGAAGCGGAGGTCTTCCAGGAATTCTGTAATCTGTATGGCTGCCGGAAGATAAGGACGACACCCTATCATCCACAAACTAATGGACTTTGTGAGAAAATGAACCAGGTGGTAATGGATCTTCTGAAAACGTTGCCCCTGGAAGAACGCAGTCTGTGGCCTGAGAAGCTGCCCGACCTGGTGGACCTATACAACTACATCCCTGTAGGTTCCACCAACTGTACCCCGGCTTACCTAATGAGGGCAAGGCCTGGTAAGCTACCTGTTGACCTGGAGATGGGAGTCCTGACACCCGAGGACACTTCACCGGAAGCAGACTGGGACACAGAGAGGCAGCAGCAGTACCGGAAAGTACAGGAGAGCGTGGAGCGAAGTCTCTGTCAAGCTAGGGAAAGACAAGAGAAAACTTACAACCAGTATGCTCCCGCTGTTCCCCTGGTACCCGGAGAGCAGGTCTTGAAGAGGAAGAGACGGCTCCACAAGTTGGACGACCAGTGGGAGAAGGACCCGTACACCGTACTGCCCTCAAGCCACGACAACCCAAAGGTCTGTACCATCAGTAAAGACGGAGGGGAAACCACAGCCATTGTATCCCGGGATCACCTAAAGAAGTGTCCCGAGCAGCTACGGAACCCAGAAGGAGAGCAAGAAGACCCTCGACCCGTAGAGGAAAGGGAAGATATGGTTAGTACTGTGCTCGGAGACTTCCCTCGGTCCTGGACTCATGTCAATGGTGCAGTTGTGGTACCCGTCCTCACGTTCCTCCAACCAGCATCCCAAGTGCCTACGGAGCAACAGGTGGAGCTGGAAGAGCAGCCGGTCCAGGAGGCAGCAGACTCCACACAAGCAGAACAGGAGGATCAACCCTCTGCTCATAGTGAGCCTGCCGTACCCCTAGTGAGCCAAAGAGCCTGTAGACAGCTGCCCAGTTTACCCTTGACAGCTCCTACACCCTGTAGTTCAGGGCCAGATAGTCAGCTCCGTAGGTTCACTAGGGCCACTAGAGGCCAGTTACCCGCACGTTGGAGGATTTGAAGTGTTTAAATTGTTTTATTTGTGGTCACCTGTCTGTTACTTGTAAATAATTATGTGCTTCTAGTTATTTTTAGGAGTCCTTGGTGGATTTACTGGGAATCCTTGTACAATTAGTTGGAGCGTAACCCAGGATGGACTAAAACACTGTTAAGGACTCGGGGCAGGACAGACCCCTACCTGGTTACGTCTCCCTGTTTTGGTGAAATGGACACCTTTGTTTTCTTCAAAGACTGCACCCGGTTGCGGACATGCCGTGACCATCCTAATGTCTTTCTTTATTGTACTGTTTTTGTTTATACCTTGTTATGTTTTTCTAAAAATATGTTTAGTCCCGGAGTACTAAATTTCACTAGGGGGGAATGTGACACCCCAGGGGTCTGGTTGCCACAGTGATAGAGATATTACGTCTGAGAGCAGGTGGGAGGTCTCTTGGTCAGGGATCCTATGCATGCCACACCTCCTGCCCAGTCCTGGGAGGGGAAGAACTTCCCCTATATAAACCTAGGGCTGAGGCAGGGTGAGTGAGTAGAGAAGAAGTAGAGACAGAGAAGAGAAGCAGATCTAGGAAAAGAACATCAGGAGCTCTGTGGGAGCAGTGCTATAAGGAGTCAGGGGCTGGCAGCTGCAGAGCTCGCCCTGACTGGGAAGCTATCACCGGACCCGGAGTCCGAGGCTGTGGGGACTAATCTTTACCCAGCAGCAGAAACCGCCCGGCAGGGGATTTCAGGTCCTCTGGCCAAGAAACCCGAAGGCACGGTCACACGCGTGGGACCAGCACCGCCGTCGTGGAGCGGACGCCACTAGAAGGCCCCGAGTCACCGGCCATACGGGTGAGCACCACACGGTACACTCAGGGACGTGGGCTACTTATACCCGCCTCTAGCAAGGTAGCCAGAAGAGTACAGTCAGTTTGGGAGGCCTACAACTCCGCCTGGCCAGGGGAGATCCCATCTGCTCAAGGACTGACCAGGCCCCATTCGCTAGCCAGTACTCCGGGGGGGTCTATCTTTATCACCAGTAAAGACCCTGAACTACACCGCATCGTCTCTGAGTGATTCCTGCTCCCCCATCATCCACGTCGGCTGCCCTGAGGCCATACCCCTCCCGTTGGGGGTGATACTATCACGCTGCACAATCCTACCACCGGCCTCAGCGGTCTGCCCTGAAGCAGCAGCTCCTTCGCTGCATTCAACGGGTGGCGTAGTCGTCCAACACCTACCGCTAATACAACGCTACTTAGTCTGACTCCCTGGGTACGGACCGGGTCACCGCCACGAGACTACAACCCTCAACAGATCCGGCTCCGGGTAAGCTCCTGCATTCGCAACGCTGTGCGACACAGGCCCAGGGGTGCGTCACTACCTTACATGAGATTATATATATAATCTCATGTAAGGTAGCGCTATTCATCCCCCAGTAGCGTTGGACGGAGTGAGGCCTGGTGAGGCAAGAAGCCTCGTCCCTGTGTATGGGACTCTACTAGCCTGAAGGCGAAGGCTGGATCCCTTATATACATACAAATGTACCATACACATGAAAAAAATAATAAGACATACTCATCATATCGTTATATGCATACTCATACTCACTTAGCGCTTGTCAAAAAACACTCCTAAAGTGAGCTTTCACTCAATAAAAAAGACTAAAGTTTGTAGTGCATTTAATATTTAACTTTTGTCTTTTAGGTTACAGATGAAAAAATGCAGAAAAAAATGTTAAATAAGAAAACTTGCTGGTTGCTGTCCACTATGCTGATAGCGCATTGTCACAGCATGGGTTGCAAGTGACGCGCCCCCTGGGCCACGTTGTTAGGGATACCCGGAGCCGGATCAGATGGGGGTTGTAGTCTCCGAGTGGCTGTGACCCGGTCCGTGCCCAGGGTGTCAAACTCAGTGTGCGGCAGTCCTGGTAGTTGTTGTTTCTGTGTCGACTACGCCACCCGTTGATTTGCGGTCAAAAGGCCGCCGCTGCAGGATGGTCCGCTGAGGCTGGTGGTGTGTGTGCAGCTGTGGTAGCCTCAGGGGGTCAGACGTGGAGGATGGTGGTTGTGAAGGTGCAGCAAGGAGACTCAGAGGCATAAAATGCAGTTCCAGGGTTTTACTTACTGGTGTTGCTCGGGTCACTGTGTACAGCAATGACCACCCAAGCCGTGCTGCGTCCACCAGGTGCGGGACTCGGTCAACTCCCGGGCAATTCCGGAGCGTGGTCCTGAGCTCCTTTCTGACTCTCCCTTCCTCTGGCCGTTCCCACCAGGGATCCACTTTTGGCCGGCTCCCTCGGGTCTCTTGGTGGTCAAGCCTCCTCTGGGCTCCCTGACCCTATGCTTGGTATGCCTTTCTAGTGGATTTGGTGAGGGTCGTGGCAGATCCTGCCCACGACCTCCGGTTCCTGGCTAAGGTGTGCTGTAGCCTCCGCCAGCTTGGGATCCGGTACCCTTTTGCCGACCCTTCACCCTTTTGTCCTTATTCTGGGATCTTGGGGTCCCCTCTCGTCCTGCGCCTCTGGGTCTCTCTTCCTTCTCCTCTGCTCTGCTTCTCAGGCTCTCAGACAGACTGTCTGACTGACTCACAGGCTGACTGACTGACTGACGCTGATCTAAGATGGTGCCCACCTTATATACTCCCTCTATGTGTGAGCTCAGGTGACCAGCACCCAATGAGCTCCTAGCTTTACCCAGGCTGCTCCCCCTATCTGCCCCTACACTACTGGGATGTTCCACCCCCCTCCCACTCCAGCCAGGGACAGACGCTGTCGTACCTGCACATATACTGGTGGGAGTACCGTTGTTCTGTCCCCCGGAAATGGGATGTATGTAGTGCATGCAGCCTACTAGCTCAGTTCCACACTCCATCCTTACCCGGGAGTGGAATACCACACCTCTGGGTTGATGTGCAATACCCCTGTAGCAGCCGAATCCTCAGGGTGCTACATTCCCCCCTGGTAAATCACAGCACGTCCTCGGGCTGTAAAAGAATAAACATCCAAAAACATACAATTTTTTTTTTTTCAAAACATAAACATATAAAACATTATATATATCATAAAACTTTTCATATTAAACATTCTTGTTCCTCCGGCCACGGTGCAAATTGTGACCGGGTAAGTGCCACAGTCTCTTCTGGAAGAAAAACAGTTTCCTATAAAACCAGTAGGGGGCGCTTTAAGAAGCCCAACTATGTACAAAAAGGGGAAGGTATGGCCGCTCTCAGTCCTCGGCCAATGGGGATGAGGAATGGCTGTTCACAGTCCTCAGCCTGTTGGGGGATAGGGACACACGGGTACAGTTCACTGGTCCCAACGGGGACTATATTTTAAACTATTAACTGTTATTGTACCCTGATGGGTAACTATTTTACAGTTTCACGATACCGTACTCTAATGACGGCGTCCTCCTGTTCCTTCTCGCGGGCAAACTTCAGACCCGTCCGGGTCCTCTTGCTCCTCCTCACACCGCAGCTCCTCCTCCGTCAGCCGGTGTACATGAAGGGCGTACGGTCCTTTGGCACATTTGTGCCGGGAGAATGTGACCTCGTCCCCTACATATAGGTCACGTCCTCTGTGTCCCTCCGGCAGATGACTTTCAACGTCTCTGCAGGTAACAAAGACGTCGCCGGGGGTCTGATGATCCCTGATGAAACCCCAACCGTGCTGCAGTTGGAATTTAATCACAGTCCCGGTGGCACGGGGACAATGAGCTGCACGGGGGTTCCTCCGGGTCCGGCTCTTCTGTTCAGCGCTCTGTATTTGCAGCCGCTGCTCACGGACCCGCCTCTCTCTCCTTTCCCTGTCAAAGACCTCCAGCTGCTGCCGGCAGCACTCTGCACGCTCAGCTGCGGCCGCCCGTGTTTCTTGGGTGAACCCCATGAGGTCTCCTCCAGTGGGGTCCCACTCAAACTGCGCCTCCTCCAACGAGAGGGGGGTGATCTTGGCGGGCGCCGGAGCCGGGATCAGGGGCTCATCCAGGGGTCTTTCTTTCCGGAGTCGGGGATGGTGGTACTCCGGTGGCCACACAAGGGGCTGCCCATCCGGGCAAGTGTGCTGGGCAAACAAGTCTTCACCCAGGTGTGGCGCTGTGGATGTTGAGGGCGCGGAGGTGGTAGCGGCGCCCAGGTTTACCAGGCCTTGCGACCAGGCTTGGGGCACCCTGAAGGTGAAGGGCACCGTGAAGACGGCGGCGCCCGGGTGTTCCTGGCCTTGCGACCAGGCCGGTGGCTCGGCAGAGGTAGAGGGCGCTGTTGGTACTGCGGCGCCCGGGGGCACTCGGCCTTGCGACCAGGCCGGTGGCGTCTCCTGCTTGGCCGCGCTCTGGATTGAGGCGCGTGACGTAGCAGGGGGCGTGGCCGCGGCTCCGGCCGCTTGAGGCCTAGCTTGGAGCGATGACGCAGCGGATACGGGAACGGTGAGTGGGGCTTCGGGCTCTGCGACGGGGAGCTGGGGCAGGTTTGCGGCTTCTGGGCACGGGATGCTGTCGTCCCCATTACCTGCCTTCATCTCTTCGGCTCCCTCCGCGGCGTCGTCTCCGGCCGTTGTCCCTCCTTCGCCGTCCTCAGAGGTGGATTTGCTCCTCGCTGCGGGTGGCATGCTTCGCTGGCGGGCTCCAGCCTGCTGGGCCATCTCTCTGCTCCACTCCGCCAGTGTTTCCTGCTGCACCCGGGCCATCCTCCGTGCGAGGCCCTCCAGCGCGGTCTGTGCACGCTCCCGATCTCCGGGGAGCTGCGCCAGGATCTCCAGCAGGCCTTCCGGAGTGGCGACCTGCAACAGGCTCCTGACCACTGGGTCGGTGCTGCCTGACTCTCCCTCCATCTCCGGGTGTGTTCTCTCTGGACTCCCCTCCAGACTCCTCCAAGCTGCTCCCATCTTCTCTCTTTTGTTCTGTCTACGCCCATACCGAGGGCGGTCCTGGGGCAACTTTATGATTGCCAGTTCCAGGGGCAGTTCTCTCACGCTGATGGACATATCAATCATCACAGTCTCTGCTGGTGGGGGCGGTTTCCACTTTTGGCGCCATTTTCGGTCCTGGCCCACGATGGGAGGTGGCCTCTTGCCATCCTTTGGCACGCCCATAATGGCGTCCGCTCTGCCAAGGCGGGAAATCTTTTCTGATGGCGGGAATCGCTTCCCAGTGGCGGGAAACTCTGTGGATGGCGGGAAAAGACTGCAGATGACGGGCAAATGGCGGGAACTGATCCGAGATGGCGTCCGATGGCGGGGACCCTCTGGAATTGGCGGGAGACTTCTTTTTGAGGTAAATGCGAACTTTTCTTCAGTCACGCAGTACCCGGTGGTTGCGGGCACGTGATCCTGCCGACTACGCCAAAGTTGACGCGCCCCCTGGCCCATGTTGTTAGGGATACCCGGAGCCGGATCAGATGGGGGTTGTAGTCTCCGAGTGGCTGTGACCCGGTCCGTGCCCAGGGTGTCAAACTCAGTGTGCGGCAGTCCTGGTAGTTGTTGTTTCTGTGTCGACTACGCCACCCGTTGATTTGCGGTCAAAAGGCCGCCGCTGCAGGATGGTCCGCTGAGGCTGGTGGTGTGTGTGCAGCTGTGGTAGTATAACCCCCAACGGGAGGGGTATAGCCTCTGGGGGTCAGACGTGGAGGATGGTGGTTGTGAAGGTGCAGCAAGGAGACTCAGAGGCATAAAATGCAGTTCCAGGGTTTTACTTACTGGTGTTGCTCGGGTCACTGTGTACAGCAGTGACCACCCAAGCCATGCTGCGTCCACCAGGTGCGGGACTCGGTCAACTCCCGGGCAATTCCGGAGCGTGGTCCTGAGCTCCTTTCTGACTCTCCCTTTCTCTGGCCGTTCCCACCAGGGATCCACTTTTGGCCGGCTCCCTCGGGTCTCTTGGTGGTCAAGCCTCCTCTGGGCTCCCTGACCCTATGCTTGGTATGCCTTTCTAGTGGATTTGGTGAGGGTCGTGGCAGATCCTGCCCACGACCTCCGGTTCCTGGCTAAGGTGTGCTGTAGCCTCCGCCAGCTTGGGATCCGGTACCCTTTTGCCGACCCTTCACCCTTTTGTCCTTATTCTGGGATCTTGGGGTCCCCTCTCGTCCTGCGCCTCTGGGTCTCTCTTCCTTCTCCTCTGCTCTGCTTCTCAGGCTCTCAGACAGACTGTCTGACTGACTCACAGGCTGACTGACTGACTGACGCTGATCTAAGATGGTGCCCACCTTATATACTCCCTCTATGTGTGAGCTCAGGTGACCAGCACCCAATGAGCTCCTAGCTTTACCCAGGCTGCTCCCCCTATCTGCCCCTACACTACTGGGATGTTCCACCCCCCTCCCACTCCAGCCAGGGACAGACGCTGTCGTACCTGCACATATACTGGTGGGAGTACCGTTGTTCTGTCCCCCGGAAATGGGATGTATGTAGTGCATGCAGCCTACTAGCTCAGTTCCACACTCCATCCTTACCCGGGAGTGGAATACCACACCTCTGGGTTGAGGTGCAATACCCCTGTAGCAGCCGAATCCTCAGGGTGCTACACAAGCACCAGGACAAGACAAGTATGTCCCCCCCTAACTATGAACCATCAGCACTCCTTGAGTCCTTTCCAAAAGCCCAGTATTGCACATGTATTGCAATTAAAGGAAAATACTGATGTAATTATACTTTGCATTTTTATCTCTTAATTTTTTTCTACTTTTTGCTGAAATCAGATCTCAAATTTTAAAAATATAAAACTTTATACATTATTTTATTTGATTGCTTTTTATTTTCTTATTATATTTTTTATGTAACAATTTTATTACATTAGCCTTATTCCTAACCCTAACCATAATCCTAATCCTATCCTTAACCCTATTCCTAACTTGATCCCTAACCCCAGCATTAAGCCTAGCTCAAGCCCTAACCATAAGCCTAATCCTAAACCAGTCCCTTGCCTTACTTGTAACACAAGTTCGGGTGAGAAAAAATGTAAAACTATAAACGCAGCTCTAAGTAATAAATGAAGACAGTATTGAGCGGCAAAGCGAATGCCCAACCAACACTACTTATGCAGAGCACAGAAGAAGAGATGAGTTTGCCATGAGCGGCTGCTGCTCTCTACATAAGCAAAGATGGAAATTACAATGCTTATTATAATGAAATGAGCTTTATCATACAAGTTTCTGCCTATGCAGAGCACAACAGCCTATGGCAAACTCATCTCGAGTGCTTCACTCTACATAGGCAGAGACTGAGACAACAGAAACTCAGTAGCGAATGAATGAACATTGGTTATATGCACTGCACATGATTATAGCTGTCTCCAATAATTAGCTGCTCATTTCCTTTCATCTTGATCACTGCTTATACATAGCACTGAAGTCGAAATGAGTTTATCATAGACTTTTGCGCTCTGCATAGGCAGCAATCAAAACAAACATTATTGCACTTAGCTTTATCATTTCAGCCGCTGCTTATGTTGAGTACAGGAGTGGATTAGAAACTCATTTTGCTTGCTTTGTTCGCAGCCACTTGATGCAAATAAAGTAGAGCTCTCAACTCTTTCTCAATAAATACAATGGTCAGATATTTAGTTCATTGATTTTCATGTGGATAAATAATACAGCATATTGTTAAAATGGGCCCTAAAATCCTAAAATTATCTGTGAGATAATACTGAAGTGATGGAAAATAGAAAAAATAAAGTTTAAATCAACTAATTAAAAACAGTAGAACAGCAGAAACAGATTTAATTTTATTACAACCCTTGTATCAAACTGATACAGTCCAATACTTATACTGTAGCATACACCTTGGAATCTTATTGGTCAGTTACTGATCACATGACCAGTGCCATCCAGGTGCCCGTGCGCTCAGTTGACAGTTGAGGAAAGTGACAGTTGAGGAGTTGACTGGTGATAGTGAAGAAGCTGTCTAGGATTGTGAGCAAAACGTTAATATGGAGAAAGAGGAGGTTGAAGGGAGGAAGAGAGTGAGGAAAAGAAGACATTTGGACTCATCGGCTGATGAGGAGTCTTCAATCAAAAAACCCCAAATGAAGGGAAATAAGAGGAAGAAACCAGACTCAGGACGGAAGATGTTTCCCACCCCAGAAATGGAGCGAGTGGATGAAGACGTCATTGCCCAGAGTGAAGAACTGAAGAAGAGAAGACATTTGGACTCATCGGCTGATGAGAAGTCTTCAATCAAGAAGCCCAAAGTGAAGGGAAAAAAGAGGAAGAAACCAGACTCAGGACGGAAGATGTCTCCCACCCCAGAGATGGAGCGAGTGGATGAAGACGTCATTGCCCAGAGTAAAGGACCGAAGAACAGAAGAATCAGCCTGGACTGTTCAGAGGAAGGAAAGACACCATCAATCCAGGCTAATAGCCAGAAGAAAGAAGACGTGGGAGGCTCAGGTAAGTAGAGAAATGTAACTAATAATTATAAGGAACATTATTGTACATGTTTATACCTCCACATGTAATCCAGGGATAAAGTCAGCAAAATGATTCCAAATCTACCTTTATAATGAAAAATTATCAAAAACAGTTTTATATTAGAGCAGATGATTACAGGGGTTGTAGGCAGTTTACCAATACAAAGTGGTCAGAGTTATCTGTTCCCAAATCATGGTGAAATGTTCTTATCATTGTGTAATGTTCAGGTTCAGTGCTGATGAGATTTACCACAATACATGGAAACTGCTGACACCTTTTTAAAGGGAATCTGTCAGAAGTTTTTTTTACCCTATCTGAGAGCAGCATGAAATAGGGACAGAGACTACTCATTGGGCTACATGGTATAATTTTGATAAAATCACAGTTTTATCTGCTACCGATTTACCAGTTCTCTGAATGCTGAGCTCTGCATAACCCTGCTAACAACACTACGCGGAAGCTTTCTGCATGTGTACCCCATGCATAGGCAGAAAGCTCCCGATCAGTGGTGGGGGGCGGGTTATACATAACTCATGAATATGGATGACTACCTGGCAGCAGTCCTCTAGAGATAATCTCCTGCTGATAAAGCTGTGATTTTATCAAAGCTTCAGTAAGCAGCCCAATAAGTGACACATTTATCTCTATATATTATATATCTATACAGTATATCTCTATATACTGTATATTATAGCTTAGATTACTTGTCAAAACCTTGGAGACATAGTCCCTTTAAATGCCGCAGTGCCTGAAATAAAATAAAAACACATACCTCCTGGACAGTTATGCCAAATTACTTTTTATTTTTTCTGGACAGCTTATCAAACAATCATGGACGGACAATATTTTGACAGACACATTGGAAAACCATAATAAATCATTACGATTATAAGCGACACATGTCTACAGCCCATAATTCTGATAATAACATCAGCTGCTTTATCTGTACACTGTAGAATAATGACAATTACAGTCAAAATAATCTGTATAAGTTTCTTCAAAAAAATCATGGGCACCTTACTTTTTTTTACGAACAGGTCTAAAAAAGTGTCCTATTTTTTAAGGACTGTCCTGGAATTTCTGGACGGTTGGCAACTCTGCTCCTGCAATGGCGCTATTCCAACGTTGTTGGCGCTGAGGAAAATATGAAGTGTTTTTACTTTATTTGTTGCACTCTAGCATTTCAGAGGAGGTTGACCAGTAGAGGAAAACCCCTTAAGTGACTTTCTCTGCAGAAAACTGTCCCAAAAGTTGCCAAATTTGTGCAAATGTTAGAATATTGCAATCTCCTTCTCTACTCCCCTCTTATCTCCTCTTCCCACAATCGCATACAAGATTTCTCCCGTGCATCCCCCCTACTCTGGAACGCTCTACCCCAACATATCAGACTGTCGCCTACCGGGAAACCTTCAAAGGAACCTGAAGACCCTCCTCTACTGACAAGCCTACAACCTGCAGTAACCCTCGCTCCACCATACTGCTGCACGACCAGCTCTACCCTCACCTACTGTATCCTCACCCACCCCTTGTAGACTGTGAGCCCTCGCGGGCAGGGTCCTCTCTCCTCCTGGACCAGTCGCCGACTTGTATTATTCAAGATTATTGTACTTGTCTTTACTATGTATACACCATCTCACATGTAAAGTGCCATGGATTCAATGGCGCTATAATAATAAATAATAATAATAATCCTAGTGATAATTGTAGAGGATTGTCCATCTCTTACGAGGTTTATTTCATGAGCATTGCAGTTTCTCCTCAGCACCATACGCCGTACATTTAGAAATTCTTGTGTACCTGCTGTAGCGGATGTGCCATGCCTGCGTTATCCGCCATATTGAGGTCTTCTCCTATATGGTTCCTGTAATGCAGACCACATCATCCATATTGCTAGATTCTCATCAATTGTCCTTGATGCCATCTCCTGACAGCAGTGGTGGATCAGTGACTTAGAGCTGCAGTCCCCTGATGTATAATGCAGAGTCTCAGAGCCTCATTTATCAAACGGTTCATTACATTGTCTTTGTTGTCCATAGCAACCAACCAGAGCTCAGCTTTCATTTCTCAACCTGCTTTGGTAAAAGGAAAGCTGAACTCTGATTGGTTGTTATGGGCAAAATACTCACTCCTACTGTAAGGCTGTGTGCACACGTTGTGTTTTTGCTGCGTTTCTTTTCAGTGCAGATTTGTCACAAAATCTGAAGAGTTTCCTGATGCCAGCAAAATGAATGAGAATCCTGAAGTCTCATGCACACGTTGCTTTTTTGTGACGTAACCCCTTCACGTCGCAGATAATTTCCGTTTTTGTGCTTCCATTTTTCCTCCCTTTCTTCCCAGAGCCATAACTATTTTTCTGTCCACACTTGCGTATAAGGGCTTGTTTTTTGTGGTACTAGTTTTACTTCTGAATGAGACCATTCATTTTACCACTAGTGTACTCGAAAATGGGAAACAATTCCAAATGCAGTGAAATTGTGGAAAAAACGCAATTTGGACATTGCTTTTTGGGAATTGTTTTCATGGTGTACCTTTTGTAGTAAAAATTTCCTTGCAGTATTATTCTCCTCATCAATGCAATTACAGCGATACCCAACACATCCAATTTTTTTAGGGGTGAAAAAAAATAAAAATTATGGGTTGTCGTCATTTTCCGAGACCACTAACATTTTGATTTTTCAGTCGATGGAGCTGTCTGATGACTTTTTTTGCGATGTAAGAAGACATTGTTATTAATACCATTTTGTGATCAATGTCACTTTTTGATCGCTTGTTACAGCATTTTTTGTGGAATTGCAGAGACTAAAAAAATGAAACCACATATGTGTATTTTTTATTTTAATCTCTTTACTTTCAATGGGGGAAAGAGGTGATTTGAATTTTTATTTTATTTTTTTTTATTTGACCAACTAATAGCATATCAAACAAAGGGTGAATAAATATTATTTGCATATAAAACCCTTAAAATGTAACCTTAATTAAAGATAATTACAATTATCCATAGAAACAAATATTCCGAAGATCAAAGTGAAAAATAATAAATGTGCAAAACTAGTGATATAAAAATACAAAAGTATATGGATGATACACAATATACTGTATCAATGGGAACTAGTCTGCTCCTTTTGTCACCTATGATGACCCTTCCTGACTGCAAGGCTTGGCACCCTAAAATATAGTACGACAATGACGCCCCACTCACAAGTCGTCTATCCCTCAAAGTACCTATAAGTGTAATCAACAGTGAGCAATAGATAAGGGCACCTTGGCGTCAGAGGATTACAGCGGGGGACACTTAGGACAGGTGAGTACATGGATTTTATTATTTTATTCTTATTTTTACACAGGGACACTGCGGAAGCCGACTACTACTACCCTCATCATTGTCCCTGCCGGTGCTGATCACAGCGCCGGCAGGGAACCAGGATGAGGGCAGCTTTCAGAACCTGGCGCTTGGGAACAGCGCTAACTGTACCGCTGATTCACAGGCGCCGGTCCATGTAATCCTGATGCGGCACATGGGTGCCACACGTGTGACACACAAGGGACACGGATATATCCGGTGCCGGTAATATACGGACATGTGAAACCAGCCTAATAGTGAGCAATATATTAGGGCTAATATGATAATATAAACCTAGAAAACTATATCCATAAATTAGGCAACAGGAGTAAATTGTAAAATATGTATCTCTTTATTAAATCAATTAAAAACACAAAACATAAATGAATGTAATAAAAAATAATGAGGAGAGGAAAGAACGAGGTGAAAAGGAATAAAATGGTGTTATAGGAGGAGGGGGATGAGTATGCACTCCATGCTACATACAGGGAATACCAATTACAAAATGTCCATATATGATAAATTGCATAAAATAATATTATACATTATATGATTAAATTTAAAATGCATATACGAAATCTTAATGTCATAGCTTCATTGACCCCACTGAATAATATCAATATAATTTTATTTTTAATAAATATAGACCAAAAAAAAGGATATATTGCACAAACAAGTATTATATTAAGTCTAACGATTTAATGCTTAGATTATATATACCTATGTGCAAAAAAACTATTGTTCATCCAATGGATATAACCCAAGAAATATGCATAATGCATGTTATATATAAGTCTGCATGTCCAAACGTAATTCCACTGTTAATGCACAAAAATCTGCTATTTATAAAATGGATTTTATCCAAAAAATGCATTGTGCATGTTATATATATGCATGTGCATATCCATATATATTTAAATTATTTACGCAAAAATACAAATGTATGTATGTAAGGAACTATACATATCCAAACCACATGGTGAACAGTAAAAGTGATCACCATGTAATATCAAATGTCATAATGCAAAAAATAATCAAAGAGCAATAAGATCATAGTAAGTTTCATTTGTGCATATGAATAGGTACTGACCAGAGGCACATCATCACCCCCTCCACCTGCTCCAACGCACGTTTCGCTACCGCTTCATCAGGTAGTGAGGTGGAGGAGGAAGGGGCGATGTTTTATAGGGGGATTACGGCTGTGGTTACTTACAAATCAAGGGTGCCATGTTACCAGGCTCCATTACTGTCCCTCGCGTCCGGATAGCTGTCCTGTCTGCGACCGGATGTGCATCACCGAAGCGCGACCAAAGGTCGCAGTTCAATGACCAGACCCCAGTATCGGGCGCGAGAGCACACCGGAGCATGCGCAGTGTGGTGCACAGCAACCCTGCAGCCATAGTAGAAAAGGCCAAAAGTGTGGGTCAACATCAAAGCCGAAATATAATGAGAATAGCAAAATAGAACTGTATGAAATACAGAAAAAGATCTCTATATAATATAGTTAATGTGCGCACACACAATATTATGCCATATATAATGTGTATATGTCAAAGTGAATAAACACACTATAAACTCTCACCATGTATATGATACAGGTGAATAATTTGCTTAAATACTCTGTGCAGCACATGCTTAATATAACACACAGCGCCAGCGCAGCCAGGGTAAATCAGAGCAAAGATGGAGACAAAAAACCATAATAAAGTATGACTGTATGTATTAAAATGTTGATTCTTGTACGAACCCACAAAAATATGACATCTACAAATGAATATATCTAATTACCTTGTGTATGTATAGAGGTAAATGAATATACTAGCAGCTATTTATATGTGATAAATTAATATCCTTAATTCAATGTATAAGTGTATGTAAGTGATAGTTATATATGTGTATATACGAAAATTAAAAAAGCATAAAATATAATAAGAATATATATATGAAAAAGAGACGTGATCATGATAGAGAGGATAATACAAAAAATATATATCCAATGTTATACTTAGTGACGGAATTCATGTGAAACTGTGTGGCTGTTTGGGCGATGATGATGATACAAAGAGTCCTCCAGTCTGAAAGAGATAATAAAAATTAGTATCCACATATATCCCATAAAAATACCTCCACAAACTCATAAACTACCATTTATATATACAATAAAACTAATAATACATGTATATATTATATTATTCAATCAAATCCACTATGACTATATAAATTATATGATTCGATTGATAATAAGGACAAGACACTGAAGATGAGAATATACCAAAAAATCCAAGTGTATATGTAGCACCCTGAGGATTCGGCTGCTACAGGGGTATTGCACCTCAACCCAGAGGTGTGATATTCCACTCCCGGGTAAGGATGGAGTGTGGAACTGAGCTCAGTTAGCTGCATACACTACATACAACCCATTTCCGAGGGACAGACCGATGGTACTCCCACTAGGTATATGTGCAGGTACGACAGTGTCTGTCCCTGGCTGGAGTGGGAGGGGGGTGGAACATCCCAGTAGTGTAGGGGCAGATAGGGGGAGCAGTCTGGGTAAGGCTAGGAGCTCATTGGGTGCTGGTCACCTGAGCTCACACATAGAGGGAGTATATAAGGTGGGAACCATCTTAGATCAGGGTCAGTCAGTCAGTCAGTCAGTTCAGCCTGAGGAGAAGCCGAGCAGAGGAGCTCAGCCAGGAGGGCTGACAGGGAGCTGTGGCTCCTGCTGGGCCCAGCTCCAGGGCCAGGCTTGTAGTGGAGGAGGAAGAAGAAAGGCCCAGAGACGCAGAGCCAGAGGGAACCCTGAGATCCCAGAATTAAGCCAAAAGGGTGAAGGGTTGGCAGAAGAGGGCACCGGATCCCAAGCTGGCGGAGGCAAAAGTAACCCTTAGCCAGGAACCGGAGGTCGTGGTCAAGCTTTGCCACGACCCTCACCACATCCACCAGGAAGGTACACCAAGAGTAGGGTCAGGAAAGCCAGAGAAGGTTTTGCCACCAGGAGGCCCAAGGGAACCGGACAAAGGTGGATCCCTGGTGGGGACGGCCAGCAGAGAGAGAAAGAGAAGGGAGCTCAGGACCACGCTCCGGAACTGCCTGGGGGTTAGCCGAGTCCCACACCTGGTGAATGCAGCATGGCTCGGGTGGTCACTCAAGGCCAGAGTGACTGAAGGAACACCAGTGAGTAAAAACCCTGAAACTGCATCTCACGTCTCTGACTCTCCTTTCTGCACTATCACTACCCCCATCATCCGCACCAGCTGCCCTGAGGCCATACCCCTCCCGTTGGGGGTTATACCACCATCGCTGCACCCATACTACCGGCCTCAGCGGACTGTTCTGCAGCGGCGGCCTTGTGACCGCAAATCAACGGGTGGCGTAGTCGACACTTAACAACATCTACAAAGACTGCCACACACTTAGTTTGACACCCTGGGCACGGACCGGGTCACCGCCACGAGGACTACTACCCCTGTCAGATCCGGCTCCGGGTATCCCCTGAACATGGCCCAGGGGGCGCGTCATATACTTAAAGAAAACTCGAAAAACCCCACTGTTCGTTTAAACCTCTGAGGGTCATACTTCTTCGAGTGGTGATCCATTTACATTCAATCTGGGCCAGTTTTTTGGCTAGATTTTCCCTCCTATTCCCAGGATACAGATGGTCAATCCCTTTGACACGTAAGAGATGCCATTGATGAGGGTGGCAATCCCGAAAGTGTCTCGCCAAAGGTTTAAGTTTAGAAATAGCACCCACCTCATCTTGAGAAATTTTCTCGCTGCTCTAATATGTTTGATGTGTTACAAAGTACGTACCCTCAGCTCCTGAGTTAACATATCAATATACAAGAGTCCACAGGAACATGTGGCTTGGTAGATGACCATAGATGTTCTACAATTGATGAAATGCAGGATCTTGTAAATCTGCTCACCCATCGAATCCTGAAAGGTATCTGTTTTTTCAATATATCTGCCCACTTTGCAGTTGCCACACTTCCATGTGCCCCATTTGGGGCCCTTTGAGGCAAAGATATATGAAGACGTATCATGTACATGATGATTATGAACCAATATATCACGTAGTGTCTTATTACGTTTAGCCGTAATAAATGGACGATTTGATAGAAAAGGAATTATTGTCTGATCCTGTTGGAGAATTGGCCAAAATTTGGAGATGATATTGGTCATCTCCTTCCACCTTGAATGATAATTCTTGATTGATCGAACATGCCCATAAGATTCCTTTTTCCTTTTAGTAATGAGAAGAGATTGTCTATTGGTGTGTTTGGCCCGATAGTAGGCCTGTTGAATATTTTACATTTTGTTCCCACGATGTAATATCACATGCCTGCTCTTCAAAAGCTTTGTCTTGGTCACAAATACGATGTGCCCTAATAAATTGCCGGTCGGTATTGCCCGTATTACATGTGCCAGATGTGATTTGGCATGCAAGAAAGCATTGACACTAGTTTTCTTGCAATAAATATTTGTATGCAACTGTCCATGGTCATCAACACGAATATCCAAATCCAGAAAATCACTTTTCTTTAGCTCAATGTGATGGGTTAGTTTAATATTCCATGCATTTGTCATTGAGATGTTTTAAGAATTTTTCAAGTTCCTCACAGGAGCCCTGCCAACTAAACAACACATCGTCTATGAATCTCATCCAAGATATCACTGATGCCAATGACTTATGTTCAATGTTTTGGATGTATTCACGCTCCCAAAATCTCAAGAAGAGATTGACGTAAGACAGAGGCATATCTAGGTGGGGCGCAGTCGGTTCGATGTGTCTTCTTTGCCGGCGGCTGCGTTCTGCCACCCCCCGGACTGGGAGTCGGCAGTTCTCTGAGCAGAGACCGCGCTCAGAGTAGCTGCATTGTGCCGGCTCCCAGCGCTGAAGCTCTGACCTCAGGTCATGTGATCACGCTGCTGATGTCGCTCGCCGGTGGGCAGCTGCAGAGGCGGCCATTGGTGAAAACTGCTCTGTGCTTCAGAGCTGAAGACACCGAAGATGGAATGGAAGTGAAGATTCATTGTGGGGGGTGATTTATAGTATGGCTGACGGCTGATTTGCTGTGGGGGGTGATTTATGCTAAGGCTGGGGGGGTGATTTACTATAGGGGGTGATTTATGCTAAGGCTGGGGGGTGATTTACTATAGGGGGTGATTTATGGTATGGCTGGGGGGTGATTTATGGTATGGTTAGGGGGTGGTTTACTATTGGGGGTGATTTATACTATGGCTAGGGAGTGACATACTATGGGGGTTGATTTATGGTGTTGCTAGGCTGTGATTTACTATGGAGGTGACAAAGGGTATGCTGGAGGGTGATTTATGACATGGCTGGGGCAAGATTTACTATGGGGGGAGATTTATTGTATGGCTGGGGGAAAATTTATTGTATGGGTGGGGGGATTTACAATGGGGGGTGATTTATGGTATGGCTTGGGGGTGACTTACTATGGAGGGTGATTTATAGAATGACTAGGGGTGATGGGCGGCACGGTGGCGCAGTGGTTAGCACTGCAGCCTTGCAGTGCTGGGGTCCTGGGTTCCAATCCCACCAAGGACAACATCTGCAAGGAGTTTGTATGTTCTCCCCTTGTTTGCGTGGGTTTCCTCCGGGTTCTCTGGTTTCCTCCCACACTCCAAAGACATACCGATAGGGAATTTAGATTGTGAGCCCCGATGGGGACAGTGACAATAATGTACGGTATGTAAAACGCTGGGGAATATGTTAGTGCTATATAAAAATAAAAAGATTTTAAAAAAAGAAGATTATTTACTATGAGGGGGGGGGTGATTTACTATAGGGGGTGATTTTTGGTATGGTTAGGGTGTAATTTACTATTGGGGGTGATTTATTGTATGGCTGTAGGGTGATTTACTATGGGGGGTGATTTACCATGGGGGTAATTTACTATACAGGGTGATTTATGGTATGGCTGAGGGGTGATTTACTATAGGGGGTGATTTATGGTATGGATTGGGGGTGATTTACTTTGGGGATAATTTATGGTATGGCTTGTGGTGATTTACAATGGGGGGTGATTTACTATAGGGGGTAATATATGGTATGGCTAGGGGAAGATCTGTGGCATGGCTAGGGGTGATTTACTATGGGGATGATTTATGGTACGGCTGGGGGATGATTTACTATAGGCAGTGATTTATGGTATGGCTGAGAGTGATTTACTATGAGGGGTGATTTATGGTATGGCTGAGAGTGATTTACTATGAGGGGTGATTTATGGTATGGGTGAGGGGTGATTTACTATTATGGGGGTGATTTATGGTATGGCTGGGGGTGATTTACTATGGGGGGTGATTTATAGTATGGCTGGGGGGTGATTTACTATGGGGGTGATTTATGCTATTGCTGTGTGTGTAACTTACTATAGGAGTGATTTATGGTATGACTTGTGGTGATTTACAATGGGGGGGTGATATATGCTGTTGCTGGGGGGTTGATTTTGCTATAGGGGGTAATTTGTGGTATGGTTGGGGGAAGATCTGTGGTATGGCTAGGGGGTGATTTACTATGTGGATGATTTATGGTATGGCTGGGGGATGATTTACTTTAGGCAGTGATTTATGGTATAGCTGGGGGTGATTTACTATTAGGGGTGATTTATGGTATGGATAGGGGGTGATTTACTATGAGTGTGATTTATGGTATGGCAGGGGGGGTTATTTACTATGGGAGGTGATTTATGGTATGGCTGGGGGTTGATTTATGGTATGACTGGGGGGTGATTTACTATGAGGGGTGATTTATGGCATGGGTGGGGAATGATTTACAAAGAGGGGTGATTTACTATAGAGGGTGATTTATGGTATGACTAGGGGGTGATTTACTATGGGAGGTGATTTATAGTATGACTGGGGGGTGATTTACTATGGGGGGTGATTTATGGTATGGCTGGGGGGTGATTTACTATGGGGGTGATTTATGGTATGGCTGTTGGGTGATTTACTATGTGGGTGATTTATGCTATGGCTGTTGGGTGATTTACTATGGGGGGTGATTTATGGTATGGCTGGGGGGTGATTTATGCTATGGCTAAGGGTGATTTACTATGAGGGGTGATTTACTACAGAGGGTGATTTTTGGTATGGCTAGGGGTGACTTAATATGGGAGGTGATTTATGGTATGGCTGTGGGGTGATTTACTATGGGGGTGATTTACCATGGGGGAGTGATTTATGGTATGGCAGGGGGTGATTTACTATAGGGAGTAATTTATAGTATGGCTTGGGGGTGATTTATAATATGACTGGGGGTGATTTACTATAGAGGGTGATTTTTGGTATGGCTAGGGGTGACTTAATATGGGAGGTGATTTATAGTATGGCTGTGGGGTGATTTACTATGGGGGTGATTTACTATGGGGGGTGATTTATGGTATGGCAGGGGGTGATTTACTATAGGGGCTAATTTATAGTATGGCTTGCGGGTGATTTATAATATGACTGGGGGTGATTTACTATAGGGGGAGATTTATTGTATTTATGGGGGAGATTTATTGTTTGGCTGGGGGCAATATACTATGATGGGTGATTTATGGTATGGCTGGGGGGTGATTTACTATGGGGGTTTTTTTTATGGTATGGCTGAGTTGTGCTTTACTATAGGGAATGATTTATGCTATGGCTGGAGGTCATTTATGGTATGACTAGTGGTTGATTTACTAAGGGGATGATTTATGTTATGTCTTGGGGGTGACTTATTAGGGGGGGTGGTTTATGGAATGGCTAGGGGTGATTTAATATGGGAGGTAATTTATGCTATGGTTGGGGGGATGATTTACTATAGTGGTTGATTTATGGTATGGCTAGGAGGTGATTTATTATGGGGGGTGATTTATGGCATGGCTGGGGAGTAATTTACTATGGGGGGTGATTTATGGTATGGCTAGGGGGTGATTTACTATAGGGGGTGATTTATGGTATGGCTGGGGGGGGAGATTTATTATGGGGGGTGATTTGTGGTATGGCTAAGGGGTGATTTACTATAGGCGATGATTTATTGTATGGCTGGGGGATGATTTACTATGGGGCGTGATTTATGGTATGCTTGGAGGTAATTTACTATGGGGGTGATTTATGGCATGCTTGGAGGTAATTTACTATGGGGGTGATTTATAATATGGCTGGGGGTGATTTACTCTAGGGGATGATTTATGCTATGGCTGGGGGGGTGATTTACTATAGAAGTGATTTATGGTATTGGCTGGAGGGTGATTTACTATGGGGGGGATTTATGGTATGGCTGGGGGGTTATTTACAATAGAGGGTGATTTATGTATGGCTCGGGGGTGATTTACAATAGGGGTGAATTATGCTATGGCTGGGGGGTGGTTTACAATAGAGGGTGATTTATGGTATGACTAGGGGGTGATTTACTATGGGGGTGGTGATTTATGCTATGGAGGGGGAGGTGATTTAATATAGGAGGTGATTTATGTTATGGCTAGGGGGCGATTTACTATGGGTGGTGATTTATGGTATGGCTAGGCGGTGATTTACTATGGGTGATGATTTATGTTATGACTGAGGATTGATTTATGGTATGACTGAGGAGTGATTGATGGTATGGCTGGGGGGTGATTTATGGTATGACTGTGGGGTGATTTATGGTATGGCTGGGGGGTGATTTACTATGGGGGTAATTTACTATTTAAGGTCATTTATGGTATGACTGGGGGTTGATTTACTATGGTGGGTGATTTATGGTATGGCTGGAGGGTGATTTACTATGAGGGGTGATATATGGTATGGCTGGGGAGGTGATTTACTATAGAGGGTGATTTATGCTATGGCTGGGGGGTGATTTACTATAGGGGGGTTATTTATGGTATGACTGGGGCTGATTTATGGTGTGTCAGGGGAGCAGGGCCGGCTCCAGGTTTTTCTGGGCCCCGGGCGAAAGAGTCTCAGTGGGCCCCTTTAACACATACCATGATTCATGATGCAGAGATACGGCGGAGAAATATATATATATAGTACAATGCAAAGATTTCACTTCTTACATTACATGAGTGATATCTATTGTAAATTCCACAATAGCTCAGAAACCGGTGAATCGCTCCACACAGAATACTGTCCCCCATATAACGCTCCATACAGAATACTGGCCCCCATATAAGGCCCCATACGGAATACTGGCCCCCATATAAGGCCCCATACGGAATACTGGCCCCCATATAAGGCCCCATATGGAATACTGGCCCCCATATAAGGCCCCATACAGGATACTGGCCCCCATATAACGCTCCATACAGGATACCGGTCCCCATATAACGCTCCATACAGGATACTGATCCCCTTATAAAACTCCATACAGGATACTGGCCCCCATATAACGCTCCATACAGGATACCGGTCCCCTTATAACGCTCCATACAGGATACCGGTCCCCTTTTAACGCTCCATACAGGATACTGGTCCCCATATAATGCTGCATGCAGGCTGTTACCCCCCACATAATGCCCCATACAGGCTGTCCCCCCCTTATAATGCTCCATGCAGGCTGTTACCCCCCCCTTATAATGCACTATGCAGGCTGTTCCCCACCTTATAATGCCCCATACAGGCTGTCCCCCCCTCTTTATAATGCCCCATGCAGGATGTCACCCCCCCTCTTTATAATGCCTCATGCAGGATGTCACCCCCCCTCTTTATAATGCCTCATGCAGGATGTCACCCCCCCTCTTTATAATGCCTCATGCAGGATGCCCCCCCCCTTTCTTTATAATGCTCCATGGAGGATGCCACCCCCTCCCCCCCTTTCTCTTTATACTGCCCCATGCCTCCATACATTAAAAAAAAAAAAATCAAATACTCACCTCCCTTCTCCTCACCTGCTACCTGCTGCCCGCTGCCCGCTGCTCGGGTCCGAACTCCAGCGTTGTCAGCGTCTTCCCGCTCAGCACTCCCTGTGATGGCTCAGGGGAGGGCGCGGTGTAAAGACGTCACCGCGTCCTCTGACCTTAGACGTCACAGGGAGCCCAGAGCAGGAAGACAGCTGATCTGTGGAGGCACGGGGAGAGGTAAGTATCCAGCTGCCGGGGCCCTGAGCAAGCGGCGGAGAAGGGCGGGCGCTGACACCGCTCTCCTCCGCCCATAGCCCAGCGGGGTGCGCGACCGCCAGTGGGCCCCTCTGCCTGCTCAGGGCCCCGGCATATGCCCGGGTGCGCCGGGTGCTGACGCCGGCACTGCAGGGGAGGATTTACTATGGGGGTGATTTATGGAATGGCTGGGGGGTGATTTATGGTATTGCTGGCGGGTGTTTTACTATAGGGGCGTGATTTATGGTATGGCTGGGGGGTGATTTATGGTATAGCTTGGGGGTGATTTACTATGGTGGGTGATTTATGGTTTGGCTGAGGGGTGATTTATAATATGACTGGGGTGCTTTACTATAGGGGATTATTTATGATATGGCTAGGGTGTAATTTACTATTAGGGGGTGATTTATAGTATTGCTGGGCAGTGATTTATGGAATGGCTAGGGGTGATTTACTAAGGGGGTGATTTATGATATGGCTGGGGGGTGATTTACTATGGGGGTGATTTATGGTATGGCTGGGGGGTGATTTACTATAGTGGGTGATTTATAGTATGGCTTGGGGTGACAATATGGGGGGTGACTTATGGTATGACTGATGGGTGATTTATCGTGTGGTTGGGGGTGACTTACTATTGGGGTGATTTATGGAATGGCTATGGGTGATTTACTATGGGAGATGATTTATGCTATGGCTGGGGAGGTGATTTACTATAGGGGGTGATTGGTGCTATGGCTGGGGGGGTGATTAACTATAGGGGGGTGATTTATGGTATGACTAAGGGGTGATTTATGGTATGGCTGAGTGGTGATTTACTATGGGGGTGATTTATGGTTTGGCTGGGGGTGATTTACTATAGGAGATGATTTATGGTATGGCTGGGGGGTGATTTACTATGGGGGGTGATTTACTATGGGGGGTGAATTACTATGGGGGAGTGATTTATGGTATGGCTGGGGAGTGATTTACAATGGGGGTGATTTATGGTATGGCTGGGGGTGATTTATGGTATGGCTGGGGGGTGATTTACTATAGGGGGTGATTTATAGTATTCCTGGGGGGTGATTTACTATGGGGGTGATGTATAATATGACTGAGGGTGATTTACTATAGGGGATGATTTTTGGTATGGCTAGGACGTAATTTACTATTGGGGGGGAGATTTATTGTATGGCTTGGGGGTGACTTTCTATGGGGGTTGACTTATGCTATGGCTGGGGGGGGTGATTTACTATGGGGGGTGATTTATAGTATTCCTGGGGGGTGATTTACTATGGGGGTTATTTATAATATGACTGAGGGTGATTTACTATAGGGGATGGTTTTTGGTATGGCTAGGACATAATTTACTATTGGGGGGGTGATTTATTGTATGGCTGGGGGGTGATTTACTATGGAGGATGATTTATAGTATGGCTGGGGGGTGATATACTATGGGGTGATTTATGCTATTGCTGGGGGGTGGATTTACTATAGGGGGGTGTTTTATGGTATGGATGGGGTCATTTATGGTATGACTAGGAGGTGATTTACTATGGGCATGATTTATGGTATGGCTTGGGGGTGACTTTCTATGGGGGTTGACTTATGCTGTGGCTGGGGGGGTGATTTACTATGGGGGCTGATTTATGGTATGGCTGGGAGGTGATTTACTATGGGGGATGACTTATGTTATGGCTGGGGGGTGATTTACTATGGGAGGTGATTTATTGTATGGCTGGGGGGTGATTTACTATGGGGGGTGATTTATGCTATAGCTAGCGGGTGATATACTATTGGGGGTGATTTATGGTATGACAGGGGGTGATTTACTACAGGAGGGTTATTTATGCTTTGGCTAGTGGGTTATTTACTATGGGGGCTGATTTATGGTATGGCTAGGGGGTCATTTATGGTATGACTAGAGGGTGATTTACTGTGGGGGTGATTTATGGTATGACTGGGGGGTGAATTACTATAGAGGGTGATTTATGGTATGGCTCAGTATTAATTTATGGTATGGCTGGGGGGTGATTTACTATGGGAGTTTATTTATGGTATGGCTGGGGGTGATTTACTATTGGGGTGATTTATGATATGGCTGGGGGGTGATTTACTATAGGGGGTGATTTAAGGTATGGCTGGGGGGTAATTTATGGTATGGCTGGGGTGTGATTGATGGTATGTCTGGGGTGATTTACTATGGGGGTGATTTATACTATGGCTGGGGGGTGATTTACTATAGGGGGTTATTTATGGTATGGCTGGGGGTTGATTTACTATGGGGGTAATTTATGGTATGGCTGGGGGGTCATTTATGGTATGACTAGAGGGTGATTTACTATGGGGGTGATTTATGGTATGGCTGGGCGTTGAATTACTATAGAGGGTGATTTATGGTATGGCTAGGGGTGATTTACTATGGGGGTGATTTACTCTGGGGGTGATTTATGGTATGCCTAGGGGTGATTTACTATGAGGGTGATTTATGGTATGGCTGGGGCGTGATTTATGGTATGTCAGGGGGGATTTACTATGGGGTGATTTTTGGTATTGCTAGGGGGTGATTTACTATGGGGGTAATTTATGGTATGGCTGGGGGGTGATTTACTATGGGGGTGATTTATAATATGACTGGGGGTCATTTACTATGGGAGGTGATTTATATTATGGCTGGGGGTGATTTATAGTATTGCTGGGAGGTGATTTACTATGAGGGGTGATTTATGGTATGGCTGGGGGGTAATTTATAATATAGCTGGGATGTGATTTACTATGGGGGGTGATTTATGGTATGGCTGGGGGGTGATTTACTATGGGAGGTGATTTATAGTAGGGCTGGGGGGTGATTTACTATGGGGGGTGATTTATGGTATGGCTGAGTTGTGATTTATTATAGGGGATGATTTATGGTATGATTGGGGGGTGATATACTATGGGGGTGATTTATGCTATGGCTTGGGGGGTGATTTATGCTATGGCTAAGGCTGATTTACTATGGGGGTGATTTATAATATGACTGGGGGTGATTTACTATAGGGGATGATTTATTGTATAGCTAGGGAGTAATTTAGTATTGGGGGTGATTTATTGTATGGCTGGGGGGTGATTTACTATGGGGAGTGATTTATGGTGTGGCTGGGGGGTGATTTACTATAGGGGGTGATTTATGATATGGCTGGGGGGTGATTTACTAGGGGGGTGATTTATGGTTTTGGCTGGCGAGTGATTTACTATGGGGGGTGATTTATGCTATGGCTGGGGGGTGATTTACTATGGAGGGTGATTTACTCTAGGGGGTGATTCATGATATGGCTGGGGTGATTTACTATAGGGGGAGATTTATTATATTTAAGAGGGAGATTTATTGTTTGGTTGGGGGCGATATACTATGATGGGTGATTTATGGCATGGCTGGGGGGTGATTTATGATATGGCTGGGGGAAGATTTACTATGGGGGGAGATTTATTGTATGGCTGGGGGAAGATTTAGTGTGGGGGATGATTTATTGTATGGGTGGGGGGGATTTACAATGGGGGTGATTTATGGAATGACTAGGGGTGACTTACTATGGGGGGGTGATTTATGCTATGGCTGGGGAGGTGATTTACTATAGGAGGTGATTTCTAGTATGGCTAGGGGGTGATTTACTATGGGAGGTGATTGATGGTATGACTGAGGGGTGATTTATGGTATGGCTGGGGGATGATTTACTATGAGGGGTGATTTATGGTATGGCTGGGGGATGATTTACTATGAGGGGTGATTTATGGTATGGCTGGGGAATGATTTACTATGAAGGGTGATTTACTATAGGGGGTGATTTATGCTATGACTAAGGGGTGATTAACTATGGGGATGATTTATTGTATGGCGGGGGGATGATTTACTATGGGGGTGTTTTATGCTATGGCTGCGGGGTGATTTACTATGGGGGTTATTTATCGTATGGCTGGGGGTGATTTATGGTATGGCTAGGGGTGATTTCCTATGAGCGGTGATTTATTGTATGGCGGGGGGATGATTTACTATGGGGGTGATTTATGTCATGGCTGCGGGGTGATTTAATATGGGGGTTATTTATGGTATGGCTGGGGGTGATTTATGGTATGGCTAGGGGTGATTTCCTATGAGGGGTTATTTATTGTATGGCTGGGGGATAATTTACTATGAGGAGTGATTTACTATAGAGGGTGATTTATTTTATGGCTAGTGAGTGACTTACTATGGGGGGGTGATTAATGGAATGGCTAGCGGTGATTTACTATGGGGGGTGATTTATGGTCTGGCTGGGGGGTGATTTACTATGGGGGTGATTTATGGTATGGCTGGGGGTTGATTTACTATGGGAGGTGATTTATGGTATGGCTGGGGGATGATTTACTATGGGGAGTAATTTACTATGAGGTAGTGATTTATGGTATGGCTGGGGGGTGATTTACTATGGGGGTGATTTATGGTATGGCTGGAGGGTGATTTACTATAGGGGTGATTTATAGTATGGCTGGGGGGTGATTTACTATGGGGGTGATTTATGCTATGGCTGCGGGGTGATTTACTATGGGGGTTATTTATGGTATGGCTAGGGGTGATTTCCTATGAGGGGTAATTTATTGTATGGCTGGGGGATGATTTACTATGAGGGGTGGTTTACTATAGAGGGTGATTTATTTTATGGCTAGTGAGTGACTTACTATGGGGGGTGATTTATGGTCTGGCTGGGGGGTGATTTACTATAGGAGGTGATTTATGGTATGGCTGGGGAGTGATTTATGGTATGGCTGGGGAGTGATTTATGGTATGGCTGGGGGGTGATTTACTATGGAGGTAATTTACTATAGAAGTTGATTCATGTTATGGCTGGGGAGTGATTTATGTTATGGCTTGGGAGTGATTTATTGTATGGCTGGGGGGTGATTTACTATAAGGGGTGATGTACTATGAGGGGTGATTTACTATAGAGGGTGATTTATGGTATGGCTGGGTGCTAATTTATGGTAAGGCTGGGGGGTGATTTACTACAGGGGATGATTTATGGAATCGCTGAGGGGTGATTTACTATGGGGGGTCATTTATAATATGGCTGGGTGTGATTTACTCTGGGAGGTGATTTATGGTATGGCTGGGGGCAGATTTATGATATGGCTGCGGGGTGATTTAGCATAGGAGATGATTTATGGAATGGCTGAGGGGTGATTTACTATGGGGGGTCATTTATAATATGGCTGGGGGTGATTTACTCTGGGAGGTGATTTTTGGTATGGCTGGGGGCAGATTTATGATATGGCTGGGGGGTGATTTAGCATAGGAGATGATTTATGGAATGGCTGAGGGGTGATTTACTATGGGGGGTGATTTATAATATGGCTGGGGGTGATTTACTATAGGGGGTAATTTATGGTATGGCTGGGGGAGATCTATGGTATGGCTAGGGGATGATTTACTATGGGGGTTGATTTATAGTATGGCTGGGGGTGATTTACTATGGGATTGATTTATGGTATGGCTGGGGCGAAATTTACTATGGGGAGTGATTTATAATATGGCTGGGGGTGATTTACTATAGAGGATGATTTATGGTATGGCTGGGGCGAAATTTACTATGGGGAGTGATTTATAATATGGCTGGGGGTGATTTACTATAGAGGATGATTTATGGTATGGCTAGGGCGTAATTTACTATGGGGGGTGCTTTATAGTATGGCTGGGGGGTGATTTACTATGGGGGTTGATTTATAGTATGGCTGAGGGGTGATTTACTATGGGAGTGATTTATGGTATGGCTGGGGGGTAATTTACTATGGGGGGTGATTTATAATATGGCTGGGGGTGATTTACTATAGAGGATGATTTATGGTATGGCTAGGGCGTAATTTACTATGGGGGGTGATTTATGGTATGGCTGGGGGGTGATTTACTATGAGGCGTGATTCATGGTATGGCTGGAGGGTCATTTATGGTATGACTAGAAGGTGATTTACTATGGGGGATTTAAGGTATGGCTGGGGGTTGATTTACAATCGGGGGTGATTTATGGTATGGCTTGGGGATGACTTACTATGGGTGGTTATTTATGGAATGGTTAGGGGTGATTTACTATGGGGGGTGATTTATGCTATGGCTGGGGAGGTGATTTACTATGGGTGGTGATAGATGGTATGACTGAGGGGTGATTTATGGTATGGCTGTGGGATGATTTACTATAAAGGGTGATTTACTATAGGGGGTGATTTATGCTATGATTAAGGGTTGATTAACTATGGTGGTGATTTATTGCTTGGAGGGGGGGTTGATTTACTATGGGGGTGATTTATGGTATGGTTGGGGGTGATTTATGGTATGGCTGGGGAGTGATCTATGTTATGGCTGGGGAGTGATTTATGGTATGGCTGGGGGGTGATTTACTATAAGGGGTGATGTACTATGAGGGGTGATTTACTATAGAGGGTGATTTATGGTAGGGCTGGGGAGTGATTTACTCTGGGAGGTGATTTACAGTATGGCTGTGGGGTGATTTACTATGAGGGGTGATTTATGGTCTGGCTGGGGGGTGATTTAGTATAGGAGGTGATTTATGGTATGGCTGGGGGTGATTTACTATGGGGGTAATTTACTATAGAAGGTGATTCATGGTATGGCTGGGGAGTGATTTATGGTATGGCTGGGGGTGATTTACTATAAGGGGTGATGTACTATGAGGGGTGATTTACTATAGAGGGTGATTTATGGTGTGGCTGGGGGGTGATTTACTCTGGGAAGTGATTTATGGTTTGGCTGGGGGCTGATTTATGGTATGGCTGGGGGGTGATTTACTTATAGGGGATGATTTATGGAATGGCTGAGCGGTGATTTACTATGGGGGGTGATTTATAATATGGCTGGGGGCGATTTACTATAGGGGTGATTCATGGTATGGCTAGGGGGTTATTTATGCTCTGGCTGGGGGGTGATTTACTATAGGGGGGCGATTTATGTTATGGCTGGGGGGAGATCTATGGTATGGCTAGGGGGTGATTTACTATGGGGGGTGATTTATAGTATGGCTGGGGGGTTATTTACTATGGGAGTGATTTATGGTATGGCTGGGGGGTAATTTACTAGAGGGGGTGATTTATAATATGGCTGGGGGTGATTTACTACAGAGGATGATTTGTGGTATGGCTAGGGTGTAATTTACTATGGGGGGTGATTTATAGTATGGCTGGGGGGTGATTTACTATGGGAGCGATTTATGGTATGGCTGGGGGGTGATTTACTATGAGGGGTAATTTATGGTATGTCTAGAGGGTGATTTACTATGGGGGTGATTTATGGTATGGCTGGGGGGTGAATTACTATAGAGGGTGATTTATGGTATGGCTAGGGGTGATTTACTATGGGGGTGATTTATGGTATGTCTAGAGGGTGATTTACTATGGGGGTGATTTATGGTATGGCTGGGGGGTGAATTACTATAGAGGGTGATTTATGGTATGGCTAGGGGTGATTTACTATGGGGGTCATTTATGGTATGTCTAGAGGGTGATTTACTATGGGGGTGATTTATGGTATGGCTGGGGGGTGAATTACTATAGAGGTTGATTTATGGTATGGCTAGGGGTGATTTACTATGGGGGTGATTTATGGTATGTCTAGGGGTGATTTACTATGGGGGTGATTTATGGTATGGCTGGGGCGTGATTTATGGTATGTCAGGGGGGATTTACTATGGGGTGATTTTTGGTATTGCTAGGGGGTGATTTACTATGGGGGTAATTTATGGTATGGCTGGGGGGTGATTTACTATGGGGGGTGATTTATAATATGACTGGGGGTCATTTACTATGGGAGGTGATTTATATTATGGCTGGGGGTGATTTATAGTATGGCTGGGAGGTGATTTACTATGAGGGGTGATTTATGGTATGGCTGGGGGGTGATTTATAGTATAGCTGGGATGTGATTTACTATGAGGGGTGATTTATGGTATGGCTGGGGGGTGATTTACTATGGGAGGTGATTTATAGTAGGGCTGGGGGGTGATTTACTATGGGGGGTGATTTATGGTATAGCTGAGTTGTGATTTACTATAAGGGATGATTTATGGTATGATTGGGGGGTGATATACTATGGGGGGTGATTTATGCTATGGCTTGGGGGGTGATTTATGCTATGGCTGGGGCTGATTTACTATGGGGGTGATTTATAATATGACTGGGGGTGATTTACTATAGGGGATGATTTATTGTATGGCTAGGGAGTAATTTAGTATTGGGGGTGATTTATTGCATGGCTGGGGGGTGATTTACTATAGGGAGTGATTTATGGTATGGCTGGGGGGTGATTTACTATAGGGGGTGATTTATGATATGGCTGGGGGTGATTTACTAGGGGGGTGATTTATGGTTTTGGCTGGCGAGTGATTTACTATGGGGGGTGATTTATGCTATGGCTGGGGGGTGATTTACTATGGAGGGTGATTTATTTTAGTGGGTGATTCATGATATGGCTGGGGTGATTTACTATAGGGGGAGATTTATTATATTTAAGGGGGAGATTTATTGTTTGGTTGGGGGCGATATACTATGATGGGTGATTTATGGCATGGCTGGGGGGTGATTTATGATATGGCTGGGGGAAGAATTACTATGGGGGGGAGATTTATTGTATGGCTGGGGGAAGATTTAGTGTGGGGAATGATTTATTGTATGGGTGGGGGGATTTACAATGGGGGGTGATTTATGGAATGACTAGGGGTGACTTACTATGGGGGGGTGATTTATGCAATGGCTGGGGAGGTGATTTACTATAGGAGGTGATTTATATTATGGCTAGGGGGTGACTTACTATGGGAGGTGATTGATGGTATGACTGAGGGGTGATTTATGGTATAGCTGGGGGATGCTTTACTATGAAGGGTGATTTACTATAGGGGGTGATTTATGCTATAACTAAGGGCTGATTAACTATGGGGATGATTTAATGTATGGCGGGGGAATGATTTACTATGGGGGTGTTTTATGCTATGGCTGCGGGGTGATTTACTATGGGGGTTATTTATCGTATGGCTGGGGGTGATTTATGGTATGGCTAGGGGTGATTTCCTATCAGGGGTGATTTATTGTGTGGCGGGGGGATGATTTACTATGGGGGTGATTTATGGCATGGCTGCGGGGTGATTTAATATGGGGGTTATTTATGGTATGGTTTGGGGTGATTTATGGTATGGCTGGGGGATAATTTACTATGAGGGGTGATTTACTATAGAGGGTGATTTATGGCTAGTGAGTGACTTACTATGGGTGGGTGATTAAGGGAATGGCTAGCGGTGATTTACTATGGGGGGTGATTTATGGTCTGGCTAGGGGGTTGATTTACTATGGGAGGTGATTTATGGTATGGCTGGGGGATGATTAACTATGGGGAGTAATTTACTATGGGGGAGTGATTTATGGTATGGCTGGGGGGTGATTTACTATGGGGGGTGATTTATGGTATGGCTGGGGGGTGATTTACTATGGGGGGTGATTTATGGTATGGCTGGGGGGTGATTTACTATGGGAGGTGATTTATAGTAGGGCTGGGGGGTGATTTAGTATGGGGGGTGATTTATGGTATGGCTGAGTTGTGATTTACTATAGGGGATGATTTATGGTATGATTGGGGGGTGATATACTATGGGGGGTGATTTATGCTATGGCTGGGGCTGATTTACTATGGGGGTGATTTATAATATGACTGGGGGTGATTTACTATAGGGGATGATTTATTGTATGGCTAGGGAGTAAGTTAGTATTGGGGGTGATTTATTGTATGGCTGGGGGGTGATTTACTATGGGGAGTGATTTATGGTATGGCTGGGGGGTGATTTACTATAGAGGGTGATTTATGATATGGCTGGGGGGTGATTTACTAGGGGGGTGATTTATGGTTTTGGCTGGCGAGTGATTTACTATGGGGGGTGATTTATGCTATGGCTGGGGGGTGATTTACTATGGAGGGTGATTTACTATAGGGGGTGATTCATGATATGGCTGGGGTGATTTACTATAGGGGGAGATTTATTATATTTAAGGGGTAGATTTATTGTTTGGTTGGGGGCGATATACTATGATGGGTGATTTATGGCATGGCTAGGGGATGATTTATGATATGGCTGGGGGAAGATTTACTATGGGGGGGAGATTTATTGTATGGCTGGGGGAAGATTTAGTGTGGGGGATGATTTATTGTATGGGTGGGGGGGATTTACAATGGGGGGTGATTTATGCAATGACTAGGGGTGACTTACTATGGGGGGGTGATTTATGCTATGGCTGGGGAGGTGATTTACTATAGGAGGTGATTTCTAGTATGGCTAGGGGGTGATTTACTATGGGAGGTGATTGATGGTATGACTGAGGGGTGATTTATGGTATGGCTGGGGGATGATTTACTATGAGTGGTGATTTATGGTATGGCTGGGGGATGATTTACTATGAGGGGTGATTTATGGTATGGCTGGGGGATGATTTACTATGAAGGGTGATTTACTATAGGGGGTGATTTATGCTATAACTAAGGGCTGATTAACTATGGGGATGATTTAATGTATGGCAGGGGAATGATTTACTATGGGGGTGTTTTATGCTATGGCTGCGAGGTGATTTACTATGGGGGTTATTTATGGTATGGCTACGGGTGATTTCCTATGAAGGGTGATTTATGGTAAGGCGGGGGGATGATTTACTATGGGGGTGATTTATGGTATGGCTGGGGGTGATTTCCTATGAGGGGTGATTTATTGTATGGCTGGGCGATGATTTACTATGAGGGGTGATTTACTATAGAGGGTGATTTATTTCATGGCTAGTGAGTGACTTACTATGGGGGGTGATTTATGGTCTGGCTGGGGAGTGATTTATGGTATGGCTGGGGGCTGATTTATGGTAAGGCTGGGGGGTGATTTACTATAGGGGATGATTTATGGAATCGCTGAGGGTTGATTTACTATGGGGGGTTATTTATAATATGGCTGAGGGGTGATTTACTCTGGGAGGTGATTTATGGTATGGCTGGGGGGTGATTTAGTATAGGAGATGATTTATGGAATGGCTGAGGGGTGATTTACTATGGGGGGTGATTTATAGTATGGCTGAGGGGTGATTTACTATGGGAGTGATTTATGGTATGGCTGGGGGGTAATTTACTATGGGGGTGATTTATAATATGGCTGGGGGTGATTTACTACAGAGGATGATTTATGGTATGGCTAGGGCGTAATTTACTATGGGGGGTGATTTATGGTATGGCTGGGGGGTGATTTACTATGAGGCGTGATTCATGGTATGGCTGGAGGGTCATTTATGGTATGACTAGATGGTGATTTACTATGGGGGGGATTTAAGGTATGGCTGGGGGTTGATTTACAATGGGGGGTGATTTATGGTATGGCTTGGGGATGACTTACTATGGGTGGTTATTTATGGAATGGTTAGGGGTGATTTACTATGGGGGGGTGATTTATGCTATGGCTGGGGAGGTGATTTACTATGGGTGGTGATAGATGGTATGACTGAGGGGTGATTTATGGTATGGCTGGGGGATGATTTACTATGAGGGGTGATTTATGGGATGGCTGGGGGATGATTTACTATGAAGGGTGATTTACTATAGGGGGTGATTTATGCTATGATTAAGGGTTGATTAACTATGGTGATGATTCATTGTATGGTGGGGGGGTGATTTACTATGGGGGTGATTTATGGTATGGTTGGGGGTGATTTATGGTATGGCTGGGGAGTGATTTATGTTATGGCTGGGGAGTGATTTAAGGTATGGCTGGGGGGTGATTTACTATAAGGGGTGATGTACTATGAGGGGTGATTTACTATAGAGGGTGATTTATGGTATGGCTGGGGGCTAATTTATGGTAAGGCTGGGGGGTGATTTACTATAGGGGATGATTTATGGAATCGCTGAGGGTTGATTTACTATGGGGGGTTATTTATAATATGGCTGGGGGTGATTTACTCTGGGAGGTGATTTTTGGTATGGCTGGGGGCAGATTTATGATATGGCTGGGGGGTGATTTAGTATAGGAGATGATTTATGGAATGGCTGAGGGGTGATTTACTATGGGGGGTGATTTATAATATAGCTGGGGGTGATTTACTATAGGGGGGTAATTTATGGTATGGCTGGGGGAGATCTATGGTATGGCTAGGGGGTGATTTACTATGGGGGTTGATTTATAGTATGGCTGGGGGGTGATTTACTATCGGAGTGATTTATGGTATGGCTGGGGCGAAATTTACTATGGGGAGTGATTTATAATATGGCTGGGGGTGATTTACTATAGAGGATGATTTATGGTATGGCTAGGGCGTAATTTACTATGGAGGGTGCTTTATAGTATGGCTGGGGGGTGATTTACTATGAGGGTTGATTTATAGTATGGCTGAGAGGTGATTTACTATGGGAGTGATTTATGGTAGGGCTGGGGGGTAATTTACTATGGGGGGTGATTTATAATATGGCTGGGGGTGATTTACTATAGAGGATGATTTATGGTATGGCTAGGGCGTAATTTACTATGGGGGGTGATTTATGGTATGGCTGGGGGGTGATTTACTATGAGGCGTGATTCATGGCATGGCTGGAGGGTCATTTATGGTATGACTAGATGGTGATTTACTATGGGGGGGATTTAAGGTATGGCTGGGGGTTGATTTACAATGGGGGGTGATTTATGGTATGGCTTGGGGATGACTTACTATGGGTGGTTATTTATGGAATGGTTAGGGGTGATTTACTCTGGGGGGGTGATTTATGCTATGGTTGGGGAGGTGATTTACTATGGGTGGTGATAGATGGTATGACTGAGGGGTGATTTATGGTATGGCTGGGGGATGATTTACTATGAGGGGTGATTTATGGTATGGCTGGGGGATGATTTACTATAGGGGGTGATTTATGCTATGATTAAGGGTTGATTAACTATGGTGGTGATTTATTGTATGGTGGGGGTGATTTACTATGGGGGTGATTTATGGTATGGTTGGGGTGATTTATGGTTTGGCTGGGGAGTGATTTATGTTATGGCTGGGGAGTGATTTATGGTATGGCTGGGGGGTGATTTACTATAAGGGGTGATGTACTATGAGGGGTGATTTACTACAGAGGGTGATTTATGGTATGGCTGGGGAGTGATTTACTCTGGGAGGTGATTTATAATATGACTGGGGGTGATTTACTATAGAGTATGATTTATGGTATGGCTAGGGCTTAATTTAGTATTGGGGGTGATTTATTGTATGGCTGAGGGGTGATTTACTATGAGGGGTGATTTATGGTCTGGCTGGGGGGTGATTTACTATTGGGGGTGATTTATAATATAACTGGGGGTGATTTACTATAGAGTATGATTTATGGTATGGCTAGGGCTTAATTTAGTATTGGGGGTGATTTATTGTATGGCTGAGGGGTGATTTACTATGGGGACTGATTTTTGGTATTGATAGGGGGGATTTACTCTAGGCAGTGATTTATGATATGCCTGGAGGTGACTTACTATGGGGGTTGATTTATGGTATGGGTGAAGGGTGATTTATGGTATGGCTGGGGGGTGATTTACTATGAGGGGTGATTTATGGTATGGCTGGGGGATGATTTACTATGAGGGGTGATTTATGGTATGGCTGAGGGGTGATTTATGGTATGGCTGGGGGGTGATTTACTATGGGGGGTGATTTATGGTATGGCTGGGGGATGATTTACTATGAGGGGTGATTTATGGTATGGCTGGGGGGTGATTTACTATGGGGGGTGATTTATGGTATGGCTTGGGGGTGATTTACAATGGGGAGTGATTTATGGTATGACTGGGGATGATTTATGGTATGGTTGGGGGGTGATATACTATATGGGGGTGATTTATGGTATGGCTGGGGGGTGATTTATGGTATGGCTGGGGGTGATTTATGGTATGGCTGGGGGTTGATTTACTATGGGCGGTGATTTATGGTATGGCTTGGGGATGACTTACTATGGGTGGTTATTTATGGAATGGTTAGGGGTGATTTACTCTGGGGGGGTGATTTATGCTATGGCTGGGGAGGTGATTTACTATGGGTGGTGATAGATGGTATGACTGAGGGGTGATTTATGGTATGGCTGGGGGATGATTTACTATGAGGGGTGATTTATGGTATGGCTGGGGGATGATTTACTATAGGGGGTGATTTATGCTATGATTAAGGGTTGATTAACTATGGTGGTGATTTATTGTATGGTGGGGGTGATTTACTATGGGGGTGATTTATGGTATGGTTGGGGTGATTTATGGTTTGGCTGGGGAGTGATTTATGTTATGGCTGGGGAGTGATTTATGGTATGGCTGGGGGGTGATTTACTATAAGGGGTGATGTACTATGAGGGGTGATTTACTATAGAGGGTGATTTATGGTATGGCTGGGAAGTGATTTACTCTGGGAGGTGATTTACAGTATGGCTGGGGGGTGATTTACTATGAGGGGTGATTTATGGTCTGGCTGGGGGGTGATTTACTATGGGGGGTGATTTATAATATGACTGGGGTGATTTACTATAGAGTATGATTTATGGTATGGCTAGGGCTTAATTTAGTATTGGGGGTGATTTATTGTATGGCTGAGGGGTGATTTACTATGGGGACTGATTTTTGGTATTGATAGGGGGGATTTACTCTAGGCAGTGATTTATGATATGTCTGGAGGTGACTTACTATGGGGGTTGATTTATGGTATGGGTGAAGGGTGATTTATGGTATGGCTGGGGGGTGATTTACTATGAGGGGTGATTTATGGTATGGCTGGGGGATGATTTACTATGAGGGGTGATTTATGGTATGACTGAGGGGTGATTTATGGTATGGCTGGGGGGTGATTTACTATGGGGGGTGATTTATGGTATGGCTGGGGGATGATTTACTATGAGGGGTGATTTATGGTATGGCTGGGGGGTGATTTACTATGGGGGGTGATTTATGGTATGGCTTGGGGGTGATTTACAATGAGGAGTGATTTATGGTATGACTGGGGATGATTTATGGTATGGTTGGGGGGTGATATACTATATGGGGGTGATTTATGGTATGGCTGGGGGTGATTTACTATGGGGGGTGATTTATGGTATGGCTTGGGGGTGATTTACAATGGGGAGTGATTTATGGTATGGCTGGGGGGTGATTTACTATGGGGGGTGATTTATGGTATGGCTGGGGGATGATTTACTATGAGGGGTGATTTATGGTATGGCTGGGGGGTGATTTACTATGGGGGGTGATTTATGGTATGGCTTGGGGGTGATTTACAATGGGGAGTGATTTATGGTATGACTGGGGATGATTTATGGTATGGTTGGGGGGTGATATACTATATGGGGGTGATTTATGGTATGGCTGGGGGTGATTTATGGTATGGTTGGGGGTTGATTTACTATGGGCGGTGATTTATGGTAGGGCTGGGGGGTGATTTATGGTATGTCTGGGGGGTGATTTACTATAGGGGATGATTTATGGTATGGCTAGGGCATAATTTTGTATTGGGAAGATTTATTGTATGGATGGGGTTTGATATAATATGGGGAGGTGATTTATGGTATGTCTTTGGGGTGATTTACTATGGGAGATGATTTATGGTATGGCTGGGGGTGATTTACCATGAGGGGTGATTTATGGTATGGCTGGGGGGTGATTTACTGGGGGGGGGTGATTTATGGTATGGCTTGGGGGTGATTTACAATGGGGAGTGATTTATGGTATGACTGGGGATGATTTATGGTATGGTTGGGGGGTGATATACTATATGGGGGTGATTTATGGTATGGCTGGGGGGTGATTTATGGTATGGCTGGGGGTGATTTATGGTATGGCTGGGGGTTGATTTACTATGGGCGGTGATTTATGGTATGGCTTGGGGATGACTTACTATGGGTGGTTATTTATGGAATGGTTAGGGGTGATTTACTCTGGGGGGGTGATTTATGCTATGGCTGGGGAGGTGATTTACTATGGGTGGTGATAGATGGTATGACTGAGGGGTGATTTATGGTATGGCTGGGGGATGATTTACTATGAGGGGTGATTTATGGTATGGCTGGGGGATGATTTACTATGAAGGGTGATTTACTATAGGGGGTGATTTATGCTATGATTAAGGGTTGATTAACTATGGTGGTGATTTATTGTATGGTGGGGGTGATTTACTATGGGGGTGATTTATGGTATGGTTGGGGTGATTTATGGTTTGGCTGGGGAGTGATTTATGTTATGGCTGGGGAGTGATTTATGGTATGGCTGGGGGATGATTTACTATGAGGGGTGATTTATGGTATGGCTGGGGGGTGATTTACTATGGGGGGTGATTTATGGTATGGCTTGGGGGTGATTTACAATGAGGAGTGATTTATGGTATGACTGGGGATGATTTATGGTATGGTTGGGTGGTGATATACTATATGGGGATGATTTATGGTATGGCTGGGGGTGATTTATGGTATGGCTGGGGGTTGATTTACTATGGGCGGTGATTTATGGTAGGGCTGGGGGGTGATTTATGGTATGTCTGGGGGGTGATTTACTATAGGGGATGATTTATGGTATGGCTAGGGCATAATTTTGTATTGGGAAGATTTATTGTATGGATGGGGTTTGATATAATATGGGGAGGTGATTTATGGTATGTCTTTGGGGTGATTTACTATGGGAGATGATTTATGGTATGGCTGGGGGTGATTTACCATGGGGGTAATTTACTATACAGGGTGATTTATGTTATGACTAGGGGTTGATTTACTATGGAGGTGATTAATGGTATGGCTGTGGGGTGATTTACTATAGGGGGTGATTTATGATATGGCTGGGTGTGTGATTTACTAGGAGGGTGATTTATGGTATGGCTGGGGGGTGATTTACTTTGGGGGTGATTTATAGTATGACTGGGGGGTGATTTACTACAGGGGTTGATTTATGATATGGCTGGGGGGTGATTTACTATAGGGGGAGATTTATTGTATTTATGGGGGGAGATTTATTGTTTGGCAGGGGGCGATATACCATGATGGGTGATTTATGATATGGCTGGGGGAAGATTTACTATGGGGGTAGATTTATAGTATGACTGGGGGGAGATTTATTATATGGCTGGGGAAGATTTACTATGTGGGGAGATTTATTGTATGGCTGGGGGGAGATTTATTGTATGGCTGGGGAAGATTTAGTGTGGGGTAAGATTTATTGTGTGGGTGGGGGGGATTTAGTGTGGGGGGAGGGTGGGGAAGATTTTGTGTGTGGGTGATTGGTGCGGACACAGAATGGGGAGAATGGGTGCGTACGCAATATGGGGAGCGAAAGAGGTGAATGTATACGGACACATCATGGGGAGCGAGGGTGATGTGTGCAGACACAGTATGGGGAATTGGGGGTGTGTGTGAGGGTAAATATATGAGGTGACAGTATGGTTAGCAGTGGGATGTGAGAGAAGACAGTATGAGGAGGAGGGGGAAATAATGGGTGGAGAAAAGTGAGAGTGGACACAGAATAGAGACTGAGTAGTGTTGGGGGTATAGTATGGGGGGACAGTGTAAGGGCACAGCCAGGAAGGGACAGAAAGTCAAGGAGGGGGAGTGTGATGAGGGGGCACAGTATAGACACTGGGTCCTATAGGGGGGACACCGTGTGAGAGGGCAGTGTGAAGCGGAGGCCCAGTATGGTAAGGGGAGGGCAATGTGGAGGACATGTAGCATAAGAGGGGCACTGTGGGGGTGATATTTTGTGCAGGGAATATAGTGAGGGGCAATTATTTATTCAGGGGTTCAGCGTAGGGCAGATATTTTTATTCAGGAGCATCTGCTATCTTTAAGGGCATTGTGTGGGGATGTGCTGCAGAAGACCGGAGAAGATGAAAGTCTACAGAGACCAGCTGTGGATGAGAAAACTCATCATGGCGTTTGGTCAAGATGAAGAAGAAAGAACGATTCCAGAGACAACGTCATCTATCAGGTACCTGGATGTAAATGTTTTTTGTGATACTGACTAATTCTCATATTTTTATTTGTTAGAAGCATTAAAGGGGTTATTTAAGTTTGTGATGAGTCTGCAGTCATTCTATGTTACTGCAGACTTCTGACTTCTCACAGTGCGCACTGCACATTATCAGGATTCTCTCGTGCCGGCGATTTGTATACTTGCGGTCAGATGCCGACTAAACATGCGTGGCCTCACTCAATGACAACGAATTGAGCGATGCCGGACACGTCTAATCGGAATGTGGCCAGACATGTACAAATCACATACTTGTTCAAGGCAGAATCCTAAAAGTGTGCAGTGCATGTGCTGTGAGAATTCAGAAGCATGCAGTCACATAGAGTGACTGCAGACTTTAATCTCAAACCTGGACAAGCCCTTTAATTATACAATGAAGACTTGTAGCCAATCCTAACTGTGTGTAATATACTCGCTGTCAGGATTCAGCTCTGCTTGCAGCTGCCAGCAGCCATCACATGGATACCTCACTCATATGCGATTTTCATACTTACAGTCATGTGACAACTCGCTTCTCTTTCTGGTTCTCTCAGTTTTTCACTGAACATTGAGAGAATTAGGCAGAACAGCTCATCAGCACGTGACTAAGTGTGCAAATCGCATATGTGCTTGGGGGGAGGGGGGCGCCAAACTGAACTGTTACCCCGGGTGCCAGAAAGCCTAGATACACCTCTGTGGAAGATGAGGCCCAAGCGCCCATTGCCACTTCTCTCTTCTGTAGGTAATAGTGACCTTTGAATACAAAATAATTATGTAACAAAACATATTCCAAAAGAATCATGAGAAAATCCACAAGAGATTCATCCAAACGCAGTCTGATAGCAAAAACCTAGTAGAGGATAATCCATATTCATGTGAAATTCAAGTATATAATGATTCTACATCACGTGATGAGAAACATATCCAAATCAATATGAATATTATCCAATCTCTGTTAAACTTCTGTACTGTCTTTGATGAAAGATGGAAGTTCCATAGCAATAGGTTTTAGATAGTAATCCAAGAATCTAGAAATTGGTTCAGATAGACTCCCATTGCCGGAGACAATGGGGCGTCCCGGAGGGTCTTGAAGACTCTTATGGACCTTGGAGAGCAAGTGTAGGGTGGGAACAGAAGGTTCGTCCACCCGTAATATGATAACAGCGGGATTGAATAAATATCATAACATATCAATGATACTAGTCATCTCCTATTGTCCTCTAGGATGACCCTTCCTGACCACAGGGGTTGGCACCTTAGAATTTGTACAACAATCAGGCCTGGCGCCAGCACCCTGTGTACCCGGGCAAGTTCCGAGCCCTGAGCAGGCGGGGGGGGGCCCACTCGACTTCGGGGCACCCTGCTGCACTATGGGACCCGTGAGCGGAGGAGAGTGCTTACTCAGGGCCCCGGCAGCCGGCACAATACTTACCCCTTTCCGTGCCTCCGCAGCAGCTCCAGTCTCTTCCGCGTACTCTGACTGTGATGTCTCAGGACAGAGGGCGTGGACACACAGTGACATCTTTCCACCGTGCCTTCTCCTGAACCGTCACAGCGGGAAGATGCCGGCAACGCTGGAGTCCAGAGCTGAGCAGTGGCAGCAGGTGAGAAATGAGGTGTGTACTTGGGGCATTATAAGGGGGGGTGACATAATGCATGGGGCATTATAAGTGGGGGGTGACTTAATGCATGGGGCATTATATGGGGGGAACAGCATGCATGCGGCATTATAAGGGGGAACAGCCTGCGTGGGGCATTATGTGGGGGGGACAGCCTGCATGAGGCATTATATAGGGGGAACAACCTGCATGGAGCTTTATGTGGGGGCACAGCCAGCATGGAGCGTTATATGAGGGCCAGTATTCTGTATGGAGCATTATATGTGGACCAGTATCCTGTATGGAGCATTATAAGGGGGCCAGTATCCGTATGGAATGTTATATTGGGGCCAGTATTCTGTATGGAGCATTTTATGGGGGCCAATATTGTATGGAGCGATACACCGGTTTCTGAGCTATTGTGGAATTTACTATAGATATCGCTCATGTAATGTAAGTGAATTATTTGGCCTTGTACTATATATACAGTATATATTTCTCTGCGGTATCTGTGCATCATGAATCGTGGCATGTGTTAAAGGGGCCCACTGAGACTCTTTCGCCCAGGGCCGACAAAAACTTGGAGCCCGCCCTGACGACAATGAAGCCTCCACTCACAAGTCGTCTATCCCTAAAAGTTCCTGAACACCAATAGAGAGGGATAGCACAGGGCTAGTATGATAGTAACAGGATTATAAATATATATATATATATATATATATATATATATATATATATATATATATAATCATCCACTGTAACCACATAGAAACAATGTCTGCAGGGTATGAAAACAATATATAATATAAGACTAAGAGACAATCTCGAGTCCAAAATATGCAGAAAGGTCAGCAAGGCAGCAATATAATATTGAATATGCTTCAATGTCGATATACAGTGGGTACGGAAAGTATTCAGACCCCTTTATATTTTTCACTCTTTGTTTCATTGCAGCTATTTGGTAAATTCTAAAAAGTTCATTTTTTTATCATTAAAGTACACTCTGCACCCCATCTTGACTGAAAAAAAACAGAAATGTAGAAATTTTTGCAAATGTATTAAGAAAGAAAAACTGAAATATCACGTGGTCATGAGTATTCAGACCCTTTGCTCAGACACTCATATTTAAGTCACATGCTGTCCATTTCCTTGTGATCCTCCTTGAGATGGTTCTACTCCTTCATTGGAGTCCAGCTGTGTTTAATTAAACTGTTAGGACTTGATTTGGAAAGGCACACACCTGTCTATATAAGACCTCACAGCTCACAGTGCATGTCAGACCAAATGAGAATCATGAGCTCAAAGCAACTGCCCAAGGAAGTCAGAGACAGGATTGTGGCAAGACACAGATCTGGCCAAGGTTACAAAAGAATTTCTGCATTACTCAAGGTTCTTAAGAGCACAGTGGCCTCCATAATCCTTAAATGGAATACGTTTGGGACCACCAGAAGTCTTCCTAGACCTGGCCGTCCAGCCAAACTGAGCAATCGTGGGAGAAGAGTCTTGGTGAGAGAGGTAAGGAAGAACTCCAAGAACACTGGGGCTGAGCTCCAGAGATGTAATAGGGAGATGGGAGAAAGTTCCAAAAAGTCAACTATCACTGCAGCCCTCCACCAGTTGGCCCTTTATGGCACAGTGGTCCGACGGAAGCCTCTCCTCAGTGCAAGACATATGAAAGCTCGCATAGAGTTTGCTCAAAATCACATGAGGGGCTCCCTGACTATGAGAAATAAGATTCTCTGGTCTGATGAGATGAAGATAGAACTTTTTGGTGATAATTCTGAGCAGTATGTGTGGAGAAAAACAGGCACTGCTCATCACCTGCCCAATACAATCCCAACAGTGAAACATGGTGGTGGCAGCATCATGCTATGGGGTGTTTTTCAGCTGCAGGGACAGGACGACTGGTTGCAATTGAAGGAAACATGAATGCAGTCAAGTACAGAGATATCCTCTTCCAGAGTGCTCTGGACCTCAGACTTGGCCGAAGTCCAACAAGATAATGACCCTAAGCACACAGCTAAAATAACAAAGGAGTGGCTTCAGAACAACTCTGTGACCATTCTTGACTGGCCCAGCCAGAGCCCTGACCTAAACCCAATTGAGCATCTCTGGAGAGACCTGAAAATGGCTGTCCACCAATGTTCATCATCCAACCTGACAGAACTGGAGAGGATCTGCAAGGAAGAATGGCAGAGGATCCCTAAATCCAGGTGTGAAAAACTTGTTGCATCATTCCCAAGAAGACTCATGGCTGTACTAGCTCAAAAGGGTGCTTTTACTTAATACTGAGCAAAGGGTCTGAATACTTATGACCATGTGATATTTCAGTTTTTCTTTTTAATAAATTTGCAAAAATTTCTACATTTCTGTTTTTTTCAGACATGATGGGGTGCAGAGTGTACTTTAATAAGTAAAAAAAATGAACTTTTTAGAATTTACCAAATGGCTGCAATGAAACAAAGAGTGAAAAATTTAAAGAGGTCTGAATACTTTCTGTACCCACTGTATATACAAGATATTACATCTCACAAATATGCCCATTGATTCATATGTAAATTCTTAGCCCTTGACCTCAAACGAGAAGTTATCCTGAACTCAGATAGAAGTCACAGACATCTGTTGTCTTCTGCTATGCGCTGCGCACATACGGTGCATAGCAGTGACGTTCAAAGGCCGCCGGCCAATCAAAGCCGCACGCGTCAGCGTTCGGCCACTGATAGGCCGGCGGACATTGAACGTCACTGCTACGCGCCGGGCGCTGATGTCAGTGCGCAGCGCATTGCAGTGATCTGAAGAGGCCTCTGGCCGGCGGGCTGCAGCCAGCGAGCAGCCTCTGATCGGTCGGCGGCCCTGTAGAAGACCACACCGACATGAAGCTGCAGAGGACGTGGGGAGCACAGGAAGGTATTTTTATTTTAATGAATGGGCAGGGTAGTGAGTGAATTGGGGGGGGGGGTGATTCTATGTAGGGGCACATGATGGGGAGAGAGATGCTATATAGGGGCACATGATGGGGAGGGAGATGCTATATAGGGGCACATGATGGGGAGGGAGATGCTATATAGGGGCACATGATGGGGAGGGAGATGCTATATAGGGGCACATGATGGGGAGGGAGATGCTATATAGGGCACATGATGGGGAGGGAGATGCTATATAGGGGCACATGATGGGGAGGGAGATGCTATATAGGGCACATGATGAGGAGGGAGATGCTATATAGGGGCACATGATGGGGAGAGAGATGCTATATAGGGGCACATGATGGGGAGGGAGATGCTATATAGGGCACATGATGGGGAGGGAGATGCTATATAGGGGCACATGATGGGGAGGGAGATGCTATATAGGGGCACATGATGGGGAGGGAGATGCTATATAGGGGCACATGATGGGGAGGGAGATGCTATATAGGGCACATGATGGGGAGGGAGATGCTATATAGGGGCACATGATGGGAAGGGAGGTGCTATATAGGGGCACATGATGGGGAGGGAGATGCTATATAGGGGCACATGATGGGGTGGGAGATGCTATATAGGGGCACATGAGGGAGATGATGCTATATAGGGGCACATGAGGGAGATGATGCTATATAGGGGCACATGAAGGAGATGATGCTATATAGGGGCACATGAGGGAGAGGATGCTATATAGGGGCACATGATGGAGATGATGCTATATAGAGGCACATGAGGGAGAGGATGCTACATAGGGGCACATGAGGGAGTGGATGCTATATAGGGGCACATGAACGTCACTGCTACGCGCCGGGCGCTGATGTCAGTGCGCAGCGCATTGCAGTGATCTGAAGAGGCCTCTGGCCGGCGGGCTGCAGCCAGCGAGCAGCCTCTGATCGGTCGGCGGCCCTGTAGAAGACCACACCGACATGAAGCTGCAGAGGACGTGGGGAGCACAGGAAGGTATTTTTATTTTAATGAATGGGCAGGGTAGTGAGTGAATTGGGGGGGGGGTGATTCTATGTAGGGGCACATGATGGGGAGAGAGATGCTATATAGGGGCACATGATGGGGAGGGAGATGCTATATAGGGGCACATGATGGGGAGGGAGATGCTATATAGGGGCACATGATGGGGAGGGAGATGCTATATAGGGGCACATGATGGGGAGGGAGATGCTATATAGGGCACATGATGAGGAGGGAGATGCTATATAGGGGCACATGATGGGGAGAGAGATGCTATATAGGGGCACATGATGGGGAGGGAGATGCTATATAGGGCACATGATGGGGAGGGAGATGCTATATAGGGGCACATGATGGGGAGGGAGATGCTATATAGGGGCACATGATGGGGAGGGAGATGCTATATAGGGGCACATGATGGGGAGGGAGATGCTATATAGGGCACATGATGGGGAGGGAGATGCTATATAGGGGCACATGATGGGAAGGGAGGTGCTATATAGGGGCACATGATGGGGAGGGAGATGCTATATAGGGGCACATGATGGGGTGGGAGATGCTATATAGGGGCACATGAGGGAGATGATGCTATATAGGGGCACATGAGGGAGATGATGCTATATAGGGGCACATGAAGGAGATGATGCTATATAGGGGCACATGAGGGAGAGGATGCTATATAGGGGCACATGATGGAGATGATGCTATATAGAGGCACATGAGGGAGAGGATGCTACATAGGGGCACATGAGGGAGTGGATGCTATATAGGGGCACATGAAGGAGATGATGCTATATAAGGGCACATGAGGGAGATGACGCTACATAGGGGCACATGAAGGAGATGATGCTATATAGGGGCACATGAGGGAGATGATGCTATATAGGGGCACATGAGGGAGATGATGCTACATAGGGGCACATGAGGGAGTGGATGCTATATAGGGGCACATGAGGGAGACGATGATATATAGGGGCACATGATGGGGAGGGAGGTACTATATAGGGGCACATGATGGGGAGGGAGGTACTATATAGGGGCACATGAGGGAGATGATGCTATATAACGGCACATGAGGGAGATGATGCTACATAGGGGCACATGATGGGGAGGGAGATGATGCTACATAGGGGCACATGAGGGAGACGATGCTATATAGGGGCACATGTTGGGATGGGAGGTGCTATATAGGGGCACATGAGGGAGATGATGCTATATAAGTGCACATGAGGGAGATGATGCTACATAGGGGCACATGAAGGAGATGATGCTATATAGGGGCACATGATGGGGAGGGAGGTGCTATATAGGGGCACATGAGGGAGATGATGCTATATAGGGGCACATGAGGGAGAGGATGCTATATAGGGGCACATGAGGGAGATGATGCTATATAGGGGCACATGAGGGAGAGGATGCTATATGGGGCACATGAGGGAGAGGATGTTATATAGGGGCACATGAGGGAGATGATGCTATATAGGGGCACATGAGGGAGATGATGCTATATAGCGGCACATGAGGGAGATGATGCTATATAGGGGCACATGAGGGAGAGGATGCTATATGGGGCACATGAGGGAGAGGATGCTATATAGGGGCACATGAGGGAGATGATGCTATATAGGGGCACATGAGGGAGTGGATGCTATATAGGGGCAAATGACGGAGATGATGCTATATAGGGGCACATGAGGGAGATGATGCTATATAGGGGCACATGAGGGAGATGATGCTACATAGGGGCACATGCGGGAGTGGATGCTATATAGGGGCACATGAGGGAGACGATGCTATATAGGGGCATATGATGGGGAGGGAGGTGCTATATAGGGGCACATGAGGGAGATGAAGCTATATAAGGGCACATGATTGAGATGATGCTACATAGGGGCACATGAAGGAGAGGATGCTATATAGAGGCACATGAGGGAGATGATGCTATATAGGGGCACATGAGGGAGATGATGCTATAAAGGGGCACATGAGGGAGTGGATGCTATATAGGGGCACATGAGGGAGACGATACTATATGGGGCACATGAGGGAGAGGATGCTATATAGAGACACATGAGGGAGATGATGCTATATAGGGGCACATGAGGGAGATGACGCTACATAGGGGCACATGAGGGAGATGATGCTATATAGGGGCACATGAGGGAGAGGATGCTATATAGGGGCACATGAGGGAGAGGATGCTATATAGGGGCACATGTTGGGATGGGAGGTGCTATATAGGGGCACATGAGGGAGATGATGCTACATAGGGGCACATGAAGGAGAGGATGCTATATAGGGGCACATGAGGGAGAGGATGCTATATAGGGGCACATGAGGGAAATGATGCTATATAGGGGCACATGAGGGAGAGGATGTTATATTGGGGCACATGAGGGAGAGGAGGCTATATGGGGCACATGAGGGAGAGGATGCTATATAGGGGCACATGAGGGAGATGATGCTATATAGGGGCACATGAGGGAGATGACGCTACATAGGGGCACATGAGGGAGAGGATACTATATAGGGGCACATGAGGGAGAGTATGCTATATAGGGGCACATGAGGGAGAGGATGGTATATAGGGGCACATGAGGGAGTTGATGCTATATAGGGGCACATGAGGGAGAGGATGCTATATAGGGGCACATGAGGGAGAGGATGCTATATGGGGCACATGAGGGAGAGGATGCTATATAGAGGCACATGAGGGAGATGATGCTATATAGGGGCACATGAGGGAGATGACGCTACATAGGGGCACATGAGGGAGAGGATACTATATAGGGGCAAATGAGGGAGATGATGCTATATAGGGGCACATGAGGGAGATGACGCTACATAGGGGCACATGAGGGAGAGGATACTATATAGGGGCACATGAGGGAGATGATGCTATATAGGGGCACATGAGGGAGAGGATGCTATATAGGGGCACATGAGGGAGAGGATGGTATATAGGGGCACATGAGGGAGTTGATGCTATATAGGGGCACATGAGGGAGAGGATGCTATATAGGGGCACATGAGGGAGAGGATGCTATATGGGGCACATGAGGGAGAGGATGCTATATAGAGGCACATGAGGGAGAGGATGCTATATAGGGGCACATTTTGGGATGGGAGGTGCTATATAGGGGCACATGAGGGAGATGATGCTATATAAGGGCTCATGAGGGAGATGATGCTACATAGGGGCACATGAAGGAGAGGAAGCTATATAGGGGCACATGAGGGAGAGGATGCTATATAGGGGCACATGAGGGAGAGGATGCTATATAGGGGCACATGAGGGAGAGGATGCTATATAGGGGCACATGTTGGGATGGGAGGTGCTATATAGGGGCACATGAGGGAGATGATGCTATATAAGGGCTCATGAGGGAGATGATGCTACATAGGGGCACATGAAGGAGAGGATGCTATATAGGGGCACATGAGGGAGAGGATGCTATATAGGGGCACATGAGGGAAATGATGCTATATAGGGGCACATGAGGGAGAGGATGCTATATAGGGGCACATGAGGGAGAGGAGGCTATATGGGGCACATGAGGGAGAGGATGCTATATAGGGGCACATGAGGGAGATGATGCTATATAGGGGCACATGAGGGAGATGACGCTACATAGGGGCACATGAGGGAGAGGATACTATATAGGGGCACATGAGGGAGATGATGCTATATAGGGGCACATGAGGGAGAGAATGCTATATAGGGGTACATGAGGGAGAGGATGGTATATAGGGGCACATGAGGGAGTTGATGCTATATAGGGGCACATGAGGGAGAGGATGCTATATAGGGGCACATGAGGGAGAGGATGCTATATGGGGCACATGAGGGAGAGGATACTATATAGGGGCACATGAGGGAGATGATGCTATATAGGGGCACATGAGGGAGATGATGCTATATAGAGGCACATGAGGGAGATGATGCTATATAGGGGCACATGAGAGAGAGGATGCTATATGGGGCACATGAGGGAGATGATGCTATATAGGGGCACATGAGGGAGATGATGCTATATAGGGGCACATGAGAGAGAGGATGCTATATGGGGCACATGAGGGAGATGATGCTATATAGAGGCACATGAGGGAGATGATGCTATATAGGAGCACATGAGGGAGATGACGCTACATAGGGGCACATGAGGGAGAGGATACTATATAGGGGCACATGAGGGAGATGATGCTATATAGGGGCACATGAGGGAGATGACGCTACATAGGGGCACATGAGGGAGAGGATACTATATAGGGGCACATGAGGGAGATGATGCTATATAGGGGCACATGAGGGAGAGGATGCTATATAGGGGCACATGAGGGAGAGGATGGTATATAGGGGCACATGAGGGAGTTGATGCTATATAGGGGCACATGAGGGAGAGGATGCTATATAGGGGCACATGAGGGAGAGGATGCTATATGGGGCACATGAGGGAGAGGATGCTATATAGGGGCACATGAGGGAGATGATGCTATATAGGGGCACATGAGGGAGATGACGCTACATAGGGGCACATGAGGGAGAGGATACTATATAGGGGCACATGAGGGAGAGGATGCTATATAGGGGCAAATGAGGGAGAGGATGCTATATAGGGGCACATGAGGGAGATGATGCTATATAGGGGCACATGAGGGAGATGATGCTATATAGGGGCACATGAGGGAGATGATGCTATATAGGGGCACATGAGGGAGAAGATGCTATATATGGGCACATGAGGGAGAGGATACTATATAGGGGCACATGAGGGAGATGATGCTATATAGGGGCACATGAGGGAGAGAATGCTATATAGGGGCACATGAGGGAGAGAATGCTATATAGGGGCACATGAGGGAGAGGATGCTATATAGGGGCACATGAGGGAGTTGATGCTATATAGGGGCACATGAGGGAGAGGATGCTATATAGGGGCACATGAGGGAGAGGATGCTATATGGGGCACATGAGGGAGAGGATGCTATATAGAGGCACATGAGGGCGATGATGCTATATAGGGGCACATGAGGGAGATGACGCTACATAGGGGCACATGAGGGAGAGGATACTATATAGGGGCACATGAGGGAGATGATGCTATATAGGGGCAAATGAGGGAGAGGATGCTATATAGGGGCACATGAGGGAGATGATGCTATATAGGGGCACATGAGGGAGATGATGCTATATAGGGGCACATGAGGGAGATGATGCTATATAGGGGCACATGAGGGAGAAGATGCTATATATGGGCACATGAGGGAGAGGATGCTACATAGGGGCACATGAGGGAGAGGATGCTATATAGGGGCACATGAGGGAGAGGTTGCTACATAGGGGCACATGAGGGAGAGGATACTATATAGGGGCACATGAGGGAGATGATGCTATATAGGGGCACATGAGGGAGAGGATGCTATATAGGGGCACATGATTGGGAGGGACAGGATGCTACGTAGGAGTCCATGATGAGGGGGGAGAAGATGGTAATATGTGGTCTGATCATAGTGTGACGGTATTTGTCCCCTTCTATGTGGTATTATTGGTCTTGGTATAGGAGTTTACGTTGTGTTTGGAGGATTCACTTGTTCTCTCTCATATCAATAAGTATAAGATCCTTTATTTTCAATAGAGATTAATTACATTGACATTTAACCCCTCCCTGTCCTGTGTCTATTACACAATAGCAAATATGCACTTAGAGAGGTTCTCCAGTGGAAACACATAATCGCTTATCCTAAGGCCACATTCACACGTTCAGTATTTTTTCAGGATTTTACATCAATATTTGTCAGCCAAAACCATGAGTGGGTGATAAATACAGACGTGGTGACGTGATTCTATTATACTTTTCCTCTGATTGTTCCTATCCTGGTTTTGGCTTACAAATAAGTGATGAAAAAATTCTGTGAACGTGACCTAAAAGTTATTGATTGGTGGGGGTCTGACTGCTGGGACCTGCACCTATCTGCAGAATGTAAAGTTTTTCTCCCCATTAGACTGGAGCTCATGGGCAACTCGACCACCGATCCATTCATTCCCTCAGTGGCTGCGAGCTCTGCTCTTGTTTTTTTCTGGAAGCCCCAAAGAGAATAAATGGAGCTGCGGTCAGATATCCCACATGCAGCTCCATTTTAAAATGGACATAAAAGTGTCCTGTCAGGGATAAAAGTTCCCCATTCTTCTGATCGGTGCGGTTTCCAATGGTCGGATTCCACCGATCAATAAGATATCTCCTACCTAACCTGTGAATTGGTGATAACTTGTTTTCATCAAAGAACCCCTGTAATATAAACTACCAGAATTGTACATCCCAGTTATAATGGTGCACAGTAGATGTGCAGGAGCTGCCTGTGTTTTACAGGCGACGCTCCACTATAACAGGGGTAACGGATAACAGGTATTTGCATATAGCTGTAGGGTGGGTCCTTAGAGTCAATTTTCCCTGTGGGCCCCAGACACCCCAGTCCGACCGTGCGCATGTTTCACCCCCACCCTATCAAATGCCCTCGCACTGGTCGACTGCAGGTGTCTTGTTCTAGTGATCATGAGGGTCCCAGAAAAGGTGATAAGTAGAGAATGGATAATTTATTCAAGTGAAGTTGAATTTTACAAAAATCAGTATTCTTTTCCATATTTTTGTAGCTTGTAGGAATTCAGCAAAATGGTGGCCACCATCTTGTTGAACTGTACAGGGGCGACAAAAGGTTAAAAAACGAATGTCTCTGCTACTCATTCTCTCCCGTACGGTCCTCAACACCTCTACTTACCATCAACGTGCACTGACGCCTCTTCACACTAGGTTGGGAGTAGACCCTGGATGTCCCTGTGTCTGAAAGTCCTGGTCTAGAGCGCTCATCGTAAGATCGTGGCGCATGTCTTAACATCATGACTTGCTTCGTGACTCTAGACCAGAACTTCCAGCTGCGAGTAGGCCCGGGAAATTCCTTCGCACATGCAAGGACATCCCAGGCCTAGTCACGGCCAGAAGTCCTGTCTTAGTGTGAAGATGACCGGATTCCATCAGTGCACTCTGGTGGTAAGGAGCAGCGACAAGGACCTTGCGGGGGACAGAGAGCAGGAAAGGTGAGAAGTGAGGTGAGTATTAGTTTTTTGGGTTCTTTTTTTCTACATCTTACCTTTACTATGCTTTGGGAGTCTTTCCACACCCCAGTACTCCAGAGCTTAATAAAGGAAATTGAATTTGAGGAGTATAAATTCACTGTAAATCGAATGTCCTGGTAAAATCTATGCGATTTGTCGCTAGTGATAAGTGTCATTATGGAAAAACCCTTTAAATGTTCATATTGTTCAACCTAATCACAACCAAGTGTATAATGGAAATGGAATTATTTTATGACTTCTCCTCTTTAACAGACAAAACTATGTCAGATTGATTACATGAATACTAAGTTTCTTACTAATAAAATCCATTAAGACAATTTATAAAATGAAGTACAAGCTTTACTTAGAACAGAAGATTTCCTCAGTCTAAATAATGTCCTGTAAATGTTAGATTTATTGTAATATTTCCTATTTTTCTCCCCTGATAGGATGCAGCGGTGTTCGGCCATCCAGCTCCAGCACAATCTCTCATTCCATCAAAGAGAGATTATTATTCCACCATGTGCTCGGCATCGGAAGCTTTGGAAAGGTCCTGATGGCGGAAGATACTTTAACCCGCCAAGAATTTGCTATTAAGATCATCAGCAAAAGAGCCCTGCTAGCCGGAGGTGATAGGCTGGATGTCATGGTGGAGAGGCGAGCTCTTCAGCTGGCATCTGGAAGCCCCTTCCTCGTCCACGCGGACTTTGGATTCCAGACCAAGGTAGAATTGTGACTACTTAGTGGCCACTTCTCTTATGTTGATGACCTATTTGCCTAAATAGGAGCTATCCTGCTGTACCAGGAGCGACCACTAAACCTTGTTTGCTCTGTACACTGTTTACATCCGGCTTTTGGCAGAGATGGTAGCAGCTGATCGGACCCCCACAAAACTGATATTAATGACCTATTCTAAGGATAGGTACATCATAAGAGTGGAAAACCCCTTTAACAAATGTCACTGCATGCACTACAAGCTTCACTGCTCAATGGACAATACCTCTGCCAGGGACAAACTCTACAGAGGTGATGTACGGGGTATTAATGTTCAGAGCAAAATGGTTCTGTATAATCTTGAATGTGGCTAAGCTGAAATACCAGGCGCAGCTCATTGGCAGAAATACTTTTTTTCTGGAAGAAAAGCAAGTCTTTTTCCTAACCTGAACAACCCCTTTATCCCCATAAAGAAGGAGCAGAGGCTGTAAGAGAGCAGCAATTTTCATTTTTTTTTTCATCTCTGCAGTCTTAGGCTGCGTTCCCACTATGCGTTTTTCAAGCATTTTTGCCGCAGAATTTCCACAGCGAAAACGCTTAAACGCTTGGTTATACGTGCCCCATGGTCCCCAATAATAATCCGCATGTGCTGTGCATGTCCATTAATTTTGCGGACACGCAGCGTAATTGCCGCCATTGACTTGCATTGAATCGCTTAATATCCGTGTCAGCACATTTGCACACACGGATATTAAGCGCCCTTCAGGACCCAGCAGCAGAAGGTGGAGGTCGCTGCTGGGTCCTGAAGGGCGAAGGATATAACTATACTGCAGAGATGAGAGGATTAAGAAGGTGTCTGCAATGCCAAGCGCAGTGACCTTCTACAGCTGGATCCAGAGCGACTGTCTGTCACACCTGACACATCCGTGACACTATGTCTATAATTAAATGAAAAATAATTATTACCAAACATTGGTTGAAACAAGAATTTCTAAATTTATTAATATATTCTATATCATTGTTTAGAATTTTATGGGTCGCACCAGTTAAACCACCTTTTTATTGAGTGACTACATATCTTTGCAATATACTTTAACTTTCTTGGATGGAAACCCCCTTAAAGTACTGAATTGTGTATTTGCCTTTACTGTATAATAAATGAGAATGTTCCATGTTACAGATGAATGTTTTTCTTGGTATGGAATTCATGAGCTGCGGGGACTTTTACCAACTTCTACACAGGAAGGGGCCGCTTGACATCACCAGTGCCAGGTAATGTGTTAAAGGAGTTGTCCGGTCTCAGAAGAAAAGTCAGCAATCACTCTACATGATGGCAGACTGCCAAATCGTGTAAGTGTGCAATGCCCATACATAGAGTGACTGCAGACTTTTCTTCTGAGACCAGATAACCTCTTAAAAAAACCCTCTAAGTTACGTTGTATATAAAAGGGCAGTTAGATACTGTAGGTCACAGTGTTACTTCCACTCCTGACATGTCAGGTCCTGACTCCTGAGATTTTCTCTACTTCTGAATGTGGAAATACTTTATAACAGTCAAGAGCTCAGATTCATTCTCATTGTTGTGTAAAGTATCTGAAATGAAAATGCTTAGAATAATGAAAGAAAATTGTCCAATGACAGAATAATATAGAATGATGCTCCTATTGACTAATATCAATTCCTAAGTTTACTATTTATGGGATCTGATACTTATTAATTTTCTCCTTGTCAGATTTTATGCCGCCGAACTAGTGTGTGGGATCCAGTTCCTCCATTCTAAGGGCGTCATCCACAGGTAATGTAGTCAGTGTGAGGGTATGTGCACACGATGCAGAAATGAAGCAGAAAATTTCTGCATCATTTCTGCATCTCCCTGGCAGAAAAAACGCATGCAGATTGTGCATGCGTTTTTCCTGCAGAATACATGCGGATCCACATGCAGATTCACATGCGTTTCCGCATGCAGATTGACAAGCGCTTTCCAGGCGATTTTAGCATCACCTGGAAAGTGCTTGACAACTAGGTCACACTATATAAATCCATGCAAACAGCATGGATTTATATAGTGTGACCCGAGAGAGTGTATATACTTACCTCCGATGGCCCGCGCTGTCCTGCTTTACAAAGTTCCCGGCTGCCGGCAACTTTGAATTGAAAGACCTGCCGACATCAGCGTCACGTGACCCGTCACATGACTCTGACGTCCGCGCAGGTCCTACAACTCACTGCAAGTGCCGGGAACCAAGCGGGAGCGCTGTGCAGACCGACAGAAGGTAAGAATACATTTATTTTTTATTTTATTCTTTTTTTACAGCTTTTTTAATGGTACCTGGGTGTGGATGAGACTCTCCTCTCCTCCACACTCGGGTACCATCCGCATATTAGAACGCGCCAATAGCGCAAGTACAGATGCTGTCTTGCGGAATTGGCGCGTTCTAATGTAAGTCAATGGCGGCGAAATCGCCGCGTTTCCGCAAAATTAATTGACATGCTGCGGATTTTTGACCGCAGCGTTCACGCTGCGGAAAAATCCGCATCATGGGCACAGCACATGCGGATTTCCATTGGGGAACATTGCTTCCCTTCTACCATGCGTTTTTCATGCGTTTCTGCGGCGTTTACGCAACTGCAAAAACGCCGCGGAAACGCATGAAATACGCATCGTGTGAACTCAGCCTGAGGCTGGGTCACACCAGCGTATATTCTCTCCAAATCGGGCATGCTGCGATCGGTCCGAGGAGAAAATCGGACATGTACACGGGCCCATAGAATAATATTGGTCAAAGTGCTATCCGATGTTTTGTCAGATCACACTCTTTCCAAAAATACGGTCATGTGTACAAGCCCTTAAAGCTTGGCTGCACTCAGCTCCTCAACCCTGGTGATCCGCAGACTGATGTCCTGTAACTGGGGTCTAGTAGTCCTATCTGGTATCACTGTCAGGAAGCTGCAGCTGAGCGGCCGTCACATATAATACAGTGATCCCTACAGTGATACAGTTAGGGCATACTGTAAAGGAGTTCTCAAATGAGGAAAGTGCTGCAGTAAGAGAAAATATGTTTATTCACGAATGTCATCATATGACCACCGATATAAGGACACTTACTTTATACTCAGGTTACTTTTATTTTTTCTTTCAGAGACCTAAAGCCCGAGAACATCCTGGTGGCTGATACGGGCCACATTAAGATCACGGATTACGGTCTCGCACTTGAAAACATGCATGGAGACCGAACAGCCACCGGTTTCGCTGGGACCATGGGTTACATGGCTCCTGAGGTGAGAATAGAATGTTTTTATTTTTTGTGTTTAGAAGGTCTTTGGATACTTTCACATTGATGAGCTTTATTTAGGCTAGTTCATCAATATAAAATCATTGGGGGACCGATCACACTGATTAGCTGTTCTTATCTCTGACTACAACCTGATGTAATCAGAGCAGAACATCGCACCTCTGTACTGTATATTGGTCAGGACCGAGATCTGTAGATCAGTCCGTGTTCATTTCAGTAGGGGCTAATATGTAATACCAGCAGCTGCCACTAACCAGTAAACGGAGCTGTGACCTCTGTTTATTCGTTATTTTCAACCACCGGCGGAGGAGATAACAGCTAATCAGTGGGACTGCCGGGTGTTCCACCAATCTTATATTGATGACCTGTTCTGATCAACAATATAAAAGTAACCCCTTCATGACATATGGCATACATGTTGGTCATATGTCATGTCCCTGCCTTTGATGCGGGTTCGCACGCCGAGCCCGCATCTTTTCCGGCTGATGATGGCTGATTTAATTGGAGATTGTGATTTTAACTATACATAGCAGTGCATCAGCAATCAGACAGTCGCAGCTTTAATTCCCCTAAAGGGACTAATAAATACAGTAAAAAGTAAAAAATGTTTTTACAAATATGAGGAAACTAAAAAACACAGAAAAGTTCAAATCACCCACCCATTTGCCCCATTAAAAATAAAAAAAACATTAAAAAAGTAAAAATACACATATCTGGTATTGCTGTGTTGGTAAAAGTCCGATCACTCTGCAACATTTTAATAAAATGCAATAAGAGGTGATCAAAACATTGTATCTACCTCAAAATGGTATCAATAAAAATTTAATCACGTTTAGTATCTGCGTAATTGTACTGACCTCGATAATCATTTTGCCAGATCAGATTTATAGTGAACATGCTAAATAAAATAAAATGTAAAAAAAAATATTGAAATTGAACTTTTTTTGCAATTTTAATACATTTGATTTTTTTTTTACCACTTTCAAGTGCATCACATGATAAAATCAATGGTGTCCTTCAAAAGTACAACTCGTCCCGCAATAAACAAGCCCTCATATGGTTATGTAGATAAAAAATAAAGCTATTGTAAGAAGGGGGCGAAAAAATGAAAAATCACCCAGGGTGAAGAGGTAAAAGTCTGAGCCAGTAATACACTGAGCTGAGTGTTGTGTGTGCCATCACAATCATACATATTACATTCATTCTGATTTTTAATAACCTTTATTAATTTAATTTATGGCGCATAATTATGAGAGATACTTTTTGTCTCTTGATTAAGTAATAAGACTTCCTGTCATTTACTGTAGAATCACGTAATAATATGAGTGACATATAAGTACGGTGACATACAAGAGGTAGCACTACTAATAATGCTTCTCTATGGCAGATCCTGGACATGGAGGAGTATAACGCCGGAGTAGACTGGTATTCGTTTGGAGTCATCTTAAACGAAATGCTGACCAGTGAGTGTAATTACCATCCAACACTCTTTGATGAATCTTCCTCCGGCGCCAAGGACATCATTGAACAGCTCCTCCAGGAAGATCCTGTCCAGCGATTAGGAGTCAATAGTAACATCCGAGAACACCCCTTCTTCCAGCGAATCGATTGGGTCTCAGTGGAAGCCCTTAGGATGGCCCCACCATACATCCCTGTAGTAAGTGAATGTACAGAATTGTTACATGGATCTGAATAAGATACTCTCCCACAAGCTTCCACGCTTTGGGCTCTGTGATACATTATGTTTAAGGTCAGGGTTGGAAAATGATTTAGACAGCGCTAATCTTTACATTACTATTATAGACGACTGGGCTGGTTGGACTATTTAATTTATTAGTGTGCATATCTAGTCTATAGTATTGTACTTCTTTCAGACTCTTGCAGGTTATATGCAAATAAATAACTAGTCATATGTTCTGTCAGGTGCAAGCCATTTAATCTGGCAAAGCATTGCAAAGGGATCTGCAGCTGTAGCTAAAGAAGAAGATTCTTGGCTAAAAATAAATTTAAATGAGCTCTCCATAAGGACCAGTTCACAAAATTTTGATAACTTTTCGGGCAAACCTGGAAGTGCATCTAAAGAAGATTAGTTTACATTTTTCAATAATAATTCTCCTTTTTATAGTCTCCACTGGTGATTTTGACTAGAAGAAAAAATAAAACAAAAAATATGAACACATTTTTTAAAAACAAATGACTGATGGAGCTAGACCAATTTGGAAAGAGTCTGTTAACAGGTCAAAGTGTTCAGAGTTGAAGTAATAAGTACAGATTGTACTTATTTAGAAACTTCTCGTACTACCTGCACATAATTCTGCATCCTATGCATGATGAGACAGAAGTATGATTGGTCATAGAGATGATTAGTGGCACTGCAGCTCTTTGAAGTGACTCGACTGGAGCTGCAATACTCATGGTGCTGGTGTTGTCTCTAAGATATTTTATTTACATTTGAAAACATTCATTTAATATTGAGCCATTTTTTTCAATACTTCAAGTCAAGACTGTTTTGATTAGTCACCAAGTTCACCATTACTTTTTTCTGTATCTTTTCTATAGCCAACTAAGCCTAAACCCAGATTCCGTGCTTTTAAGCTTGACAAGATCCAAGCGGCAGAGGCTGCATTATCTATAACACCAAAGGACCAGGCCATGTTCAGAGGGTTTTCATTTGTCAACTAGAAAACCCTCAACAAGACACCAGCTCAATAATCTCAGAGCAAGCTGTGTACCTGAGCTTCCAGAAGACCATGGAGAGAAGACCAGAAGATAGGACGTCCAACATCATCAGGAACCTCCACATAGATATATCTATAAATGATAAGTGTAGGTAAATATAAGAAAGGATAAGTATAGGTAAATATAAGTAAGAAAATATAAGTAAGGATAAGTGTAGGTGCAAGAGGATAAGTATAGGAAAAAAATAATAAGTCTAAGTAAGATAGAATAACTATAGGTAAGTATTGGTAAGAAAGTATAAGTATAGGTAAATATAGGTAAGAAAGAATAAATATAGGCATCTATAAGTAAGAAAGTATAAGTATTGGTAAGAAGAAAGGATAAGTGTAGACAAAAAAGGATTTAAAATAGGCAAGAAGGTATATTTATAGGTTAAAAAGGATAAGCATATGTAAGTATAGGTAAAGAAGAATAAGTTTAGATAAAAAAGGATAAATATAGGCAAAAAACGAAGCATAGGTAAGTTTAGGAAATAAAAGGATTAGTATAGATAAAAAAGTGTAGGTAAGATAAGTATAGGTAAAAAAGGATAAGAATAAGTAATGAAGAAGTATATTTAAAATTTAATAAAAAAAAGATAAGTATAGGTAAAAGAGGAGAATTATAAGTGGGAAAGGATTAGAATAGGTAAAAAAGGATAAGTGCTGATAAAAAAGGATAAATATATTTAGCATTCAATAAAAAATAAAAAAGGATAAGCATAGTTAAGTAAAGTATATGTAAGAAAGGATAAGCATAGGTATGTAATAAGTATAGGTAAACCCCAATTCCCAAAAATCGACCAGTGTAGTGTGCCCTTGGTTAGACATAAGCATTAAAGGTTAGACATAAGCATTAAATAGCCTAGATATAAAGATAAGATAGACATATATGTGTTAGATTCATATAAAATATTCCATGTAAAGGTGTGACAGGGTCCCATCCAGAGCTGACACTGCAGTGAACCAGGGACTAGCCGATCGCCACTGCTTGGGGTCAGGAAGGAATTTTTCCCCACACATGGGGTTGTTTTGCCTTCCTCTGGTTCATATACTTTTTATGCAGTAAATCCTTTAAATGGCACTGGATAAAAAATGTAACTAAATTTGATAATTGATGAGAATAAAAATAAATTAATAAACTCTATTCATTGTGTCTGTGTCTTCTTTATATTCTATTCATTCCGCTGTGACTAATTTAATTTTTGACTGCTGTAGTGAATATGCACATGGCAAGGAATTTAGAGTTAATTCAACTTTTTTTTTGTGGGGAGTTGGGTCACATGATCTCGCTGCCGATTCTTTCCCATCATGACAGTGATGTTATGGCCATCTGTCATATGGCTTTCCCAAACTAATGTCACTGCCCCAATATGCACCACATCATCAACCACATGTTGTACATGAGTTACGTGCATGCTGCTAGGTTTAGATTGGGGTGAGACAGGTCTCATGAATTCTTGGAATCCTGGGATAACAGTTACTCAGAGCGTCCATACATTGCAGCTTTCTCAGGCATAAGATGTATTCACTTGCTGGCACAGACACACTTGACAGAGTCCTCATGATCAGGTGAACAGTAGAATTTAATATAGAAGCACAGCCAGTACAAATCAAGTCCTTCTTCAACATTAAACAGCTTCTTCACAAAGGCACAGAAATCAACAGCATTCTTTATAGTACAGTGAGATGGAGGAGGGGGGAGGGTTTGGTGAGGGAGATGATCCCTGTGACACAATTCCTTCCAGTCTTTATCTTCTTGCCCGATGATAGACTTCCTCAACTAGCAGTACAATGTGATTCTGACCTTTTCCCAGCTTCACTCTGTACTGGAATCTTGATCCATTATGGTTCACTTGCCTGAACTTCTGTGAGAGACAGATCACACACCACTCATCCCTTTGGTTGCTGCCAGAATAGTAAACAAGTTCCCCACAATCGCCCTGGGGATCTGCTAACCACTCCCTGTTTCCTGTGACTGTGTTAACCCCTCTAGTTGCTGGATGCTTCTGAAGCAAACCACTTCCTGTCCCTGTGATTGTGTTAACTCTTCTAGTTGCTGGATGCTTTTGAAGCAAAAGCACTACTTCACACATGGGATAGGGCTAACATCATCAGCTACTGCTCTGTAACCCCAGTATAGTCTCCTCCACTAAATTCCCTGCATATCACAGTTCATGTTGAGAACGGTCATATTCCTTAGTCACTGTACTTACCCCACAGTCGCTCCAAACTGTGCACCATTTCAGTAGCCTCCAGCCCATCACATATGGAAAGGTGGACCTGGTGCAAGGGGATGTAATGGGAATCTATAATATAACTCTGCAAGTGTCCCTCTGTCTGAAACCTCTATAGACTGCGCATGCGTGATGTGCAGTCTGGCTCCAGACAGAAGAACGCATAGAGCCGTTACAGGTAAGAGGAGTGTATGGCACTGGAGATCACGGTATGAGTGGACACTGAACGAATACCGCGATCTCCGGCGCCATACTTACATATTTACCTGACCGGGAAGAGTGTTGCCGCGGTGCCTCTCTTCTCGCCGGACACCGTGGCAAGAGTGAAGGAGTCGGCGCATGCGCATAGCGCTATCCGGCGCCATTTTACTGAAGACACATTTGCAGTGTGTCTTCAGCAAAATGGCGCTGGACAGCGTGGTATGGGCATGCACATACTCCGGCGCTCACTCCTCCCCTGGCCTCCAGCAGAACATGACACTGCAACACTGGAGAACAGGGAAGAAAGGTGAGTATAAGTGTTTTTTTTGTATGTGTGCAGCGTGAAAGGGATGAGGGGTGCCATACATACCCGGATTGGGGTGTGAGGGGGCCACACATACCAGGATTGGGGGATGAGGGGTACGATACATACCAGGATTGGGGAATGAGGGGACCATGCATACCAGGATTGGGGGTTGAGGGGTACCATGCATACCAGGATTGGGGGATGAGGGGTACCATGCATACCAGGATTGGGGGGTGAGGGGTACCATGCATACCAGGATTGGGGGGTGAGGGGTGCCATGTATAACAGCATTGGGGATGAGGAGTACCATACATACCAGGATAGGAATGTGGGGTACCATGCATACCAGGATGATGGATGGGGTGCCATGCATGCCAGGATGAGGGGTACCATGCATACCAGGATGAGGGGTACCATGCATACCAGGATGAGGGGTACCATGCATACCAGTATTGGGGGTGAGGGGATGATGCATACCAGGATTGAGGGGTGAGTGGACCATGTATACCAAGATTGGGGGATGAAGGGTACCATGTATACTAGGATTGGGGGATGAGAGGGGCCATGCATACCAGGATTGGGGGTGAGGGGTGCCATACATACCAGTATTGGGGGGTGAAGGGTGCCATGCATACCAGCATTGGGGATGAGGAGTACCATACATACCAGGATAGGAATGCGGGGTACCATGCATACCAGGATGATGGATGGGGTGCCATGCATACCAGGATGAGGGGTACCATGCATACCAGAATAGGGATGAGAGGTACCATGCATACCAGAATCGGAATATGTGGTGCCATGCATACCAGGATTGGGGGATGAGGAGTGCCATGCATACCAGGATAGGGATGAGGGGGCCATACATGCCAGGATTGGTGATGTGGGAGCCATGCATACCAGGATGAGTGGTTGGGTGCCATGCATATCAGGATTGGAGGATGAGGAGGCCATACATACCAGCATTGGAGGATGAGGGGTGCCATACATACCAGAATTGGGATGTGGGGTACCATGCATACCAGGATGAGGGATGGGGAGCCATGCATACCAGGATGAGGGATGGGGTGCCATGCATACCAGGATGAGGGATGGGGTGCCATGCATACCAGGATGAGGGATGGGGTGCCATGCATACCAGAATAGGGATGAGGGGTACCATACATACCAGGATAGGAATGCAGGGTACCATGCATACCAGGATTGAGGGATGAGGAGGTCATACATACAAGAATTGGGATGAGGGGTGCCATGTATACTAGGATGAGGGGTACCATGCATACCAGAATAGGGATGAGGGGTACCATGCATACCAGGATTGAGGAATGAGGAGGCCATACATACCAGAATTGGGATGAGGGGTGCCACGTATACCAGGTTGAGGGGTACCATACATACCAGAATAGGGATGCGGGGTACCATGCATACCAGGATGAGGGATGGGGTGCCATGCATACCAGGATGAGGGGTACCATACATACCATGATAGGGATGAGTAGTGCCATACATACCAGGATTTTGGATGAGGGGTACCATGCATACCAGTATTCGAGATGAGGAAGCCATGCATACCAGGATGAGGTATTGGGTACCATACATATCAGGATTGGGGATGAGGGGTGCCATGCATAACAGGATTGGGGATGAAGGGTGCCATGCATACCAGGATTGGGGATGAAGGGTGCCATGCATACCTGGATTGGGGATGAAGGGTGCCATGCATACCAGGATTGGGGGTGAGGGGTGCCATGCATACCAGGATTGGGGATGAGGGTGCCATGCATACCAAAATTAGTGGTGAGGGGTGTCATGCATACAAGGATAGGAATAAGGCGTGCCATGCATACCAGGATAGGGATGAGGGCAGCACATAACAGGATGGAGGAACAGGATTGGGGAGCACAAATACCAGGATGGGGGCAGCACATACCAGCATGGGAGACCATATATTAATAAAAAAATGCTCACGACCCGGGCGTAGAACGGGCTCAATAGGTAGTAGAATATATTAGTGCAGCAAGAAAGGTATTCTGTGGTTATAGATGGAAAAAGGAGGTATAGTGGTGGGATAAAGATGATGGGAATGGAATACCACAATGTAAAGTTATAATTATGGTAAACTGAACTGGCAACATGACTTCAAACCTGAAAGCCAATGAGAGGCATGTGCCCAGGATAATGGTACCAGAAAAAACATCAAATCAAGAGAAAATGCATTGAAATAACTTTCAACACAAAAACATTTCAGGCTAAGAATTTCTTAACTCATAGAAAACCCCTTTAAGCATTAAACAGTCTAATAAAAGGGTATTTCCAACATAAATAGTTATTGCCTATCCACAGGATATGTCATCACTGTCTGATAGATGCACTCCAATTTACTATGAATAGAAAGATGATCGTGCATATTCGTGGTCTTCTTAATTGATTTACATGGGAGTTACGGAAAAAAATATAAAAGCAGGAGAGGGAACACCCATTCTGAAAAAAAGGTGTGGAGTACAAATGTGAAAACGGCATTTGTCAGACATTTATGGCATATTCTATGGACACAACTGTCTAAGATGGGAATACACCTTAAGAGTGGATCTGTTAGTCATGTCTTTTAAAGCTGATGAGACTGGTGTGCTTACCATGTAAATCAATATCAAAATGGCTGTCTAATTCTGAAATTTAAAACAGCATTTTATGAGTCCAGCTAGACCTAGACTCATAAAAACTCATTTTCAAATTAGGCAGGAAAGCTTTCATATAGCATCATACAGCCTGTCTTAAAAGGATATTCAAAGTCTAAGATAATGTATTCAGAATGTATCACGAAATTTGGTGACAGGTCCACTTTAACTTCTTTTATTTACTCCTTTTCCAAGTATATTTATGTAAAATTTTATGCCAACACTTCACGTAGCCTTCCTCTTGACACTGAAGTAGTTAAACCTCTCTGAACTGTTGTTAGGCCAAGCTAAGGGGTTCGCTTCAGTGGTTCAGTCAGTAGAGTAGAGGGGGAACTTAGTGCCCTGATCAAGCCTTGAGTGTTATAGAGCTTGTTCCTGGCATAATTCCTTGTGGGCTGCAGTACCTGTAACCAGCCACAAGATGCCACTGTCCTGGGTGCAGATGTCAGGTTGAGTCAGCTAGCAGTGTTACAGGCAGTGATGGGGTTAATGCTGTCTGATGGCAGCCCACAGAGGGTGGGCACATTAGGAAAATCCCTGCTTAGTTCCAAGAAGCAGGAAGTGATGGGCCAGAAAGAGTTAGGACAGTGAACTGTACGGGCAGCCTAACTATATGGTGGCTGCTAGGGTAGACGGGAGCTCCATACCCTCAGACAGTGGGATCACCAGTGCAAAGGTCTCCCTGCGCAACAGTCCTGTTAGCCGGCCGGAGAAACTCAACAGAGATATTGAGGACCCGGGGCACTTCTAGTCTGCAGGTAGCAGAGGAAGATAAATAGGACTCCAGGCTAAGACGTGGGGGAGATATCAGATCCAGAACACTGTTGGTATTGCAGAAGAGTCTCTTGGGCTAGAGATAGAGTCACAGAGACGCTTCACTCAAAGAGAGAACCAGGGCTGAAGATGTTGCTGTAACGGGTCTGGGAGGTGGAACCTCTGAGCTACTATACAAAGGGGCAGTCCTTGTAAGGAAGCAGGTGGCTCCCAGGGAAGGCGGGCAGGTAGTCACGGCAAGTGACAGGGACAGTCTCTGGGTAGAAGGGCAGGAGGATACGGCAAGTGACAGGGACAGTCTCTGGGTTGAAGAGCAGGAGGACACGGCAAGTGACGGGGACAGTCTCTTGACAGACGGGTGGTCACGGCCTGTGACGGCAGAGCCTCCAGGTAGGCTAGCAGGCAAGTAGCAGATGTGTGCTCCCAGGTGAGCAGGCGAGAGTCTCTGGACAAGCAGGAGGTCACGGCAAGTGACGGCAGAGCCTCCAGGTAGGCTAGCAGGCAGGTGGCAGATGTGCGCTCCCAGGTGAGCGGGCAAGAGTCTCTGGACAGGCAGGTGGTCACTGCACGTGACGGCGGAGCCTCCAGGTAGGCTAGCAGGCAGGTAGCAGGTAAGCGCTCCCAGGTGAGTGGGGAAGAGTCTCTAGACAGGCAGGTGGTCACGGCACGTGACGGCGGAGCCTCCAGGTAGGTTAGCAGGCAGGTAGCAGGTGAGCGCTCCCAGGTGAGCGGGCAAGAGTCTCTGGACAGGCAGGTGATCACAGCACGTGACGGCGGAGCCTCCAGGTAGGCTAGCAGGCAGGTAACAGGTGAGCGTTCCCAGGTGAGCAGGCAGACAGATCCATAGACAGACTGGCAGGGCTGGTAGGCAGACTGTCGGACCGCAGGTAGATAAGAAACAGGCAGGAATCTGGCAGGTGACTGGCAGGTAAAGGGACCTGAGGGCTGAAGCAGAGTTGAAAGGCATTGCAACAACATTGCTCGGGCACCTCCATCTTGGAAGAGGTGCCTTATATATGGAGAGGTCCTCCGGCCATCGGCCGGGGACTCCTTAGGGCGGCGCGCGCGGCCCCTTTAAGAGAGGGGGAGCGCGCGCGCGCCCTAAGCACAGTGACCGGGGAGGAGCGCGCGCTGCCAGCAGAGCAGGAGGAAGATGCCGGGCACGGAGCGGAGAGGTGAGGGGAATAGCGTCCCTGCCTAGAAGGAGGCAGGGACGCCGACGCTACAGTTGCCAGTGCCTGTGAGGGAGATAATAACCTGTCGGGCCTTATCCATTATATCTGCCTGTAAATATTGTACATATTCCTCTTCCCCAAGTAAAGTCACAGTTATGGTTATGAACATCGTATCCTCTGAATTTATTGCTGCCCTGGTCCCAGAAGAGAAATGCCTGGAGACAGCCATGATTGGATGGCTTGAAGTAAGTGGAGAGCACCACATACACAGCAACACTTCAGAGGGAGGACACGTATTGTCTGTAGGGTGCCAGAGCGAGCAGGGTCTACAGCTCGCCCACGACTACCTCGCTGAGGCACCCTACATTTGGCGAAGTCGGCAGGATGTGAGCTCCTCGCATGAAGAAAACGGGGAAGAGCCGATGAAGAACACTGAGGAGAAAGTGTTGGAAGACATGCGGCCCAAGATGGCGGCCCGAAGCATGGATTCCAAGATGGTGACAGTGGCGGTAAAGTCTAGGAGAAGAACCCCCTATCGTGGGAGTGGACGTCACCGGAGAGCATGAAAAGTTGTCCAGCCCCTACGAGTTCTGGCCCAAAGAAGGATGGGCCCAGCAGTGAAGATGCGTCCCAGAATGGGACGTCCAGTGAAGAAGAGGGCGCGGCACAAAACGAAGTCCGGCCCAGTGAGTACCAGCGCGCCCAGAGAAGGGGCACGGCTGAAGGCGCAGCTGCTGACAGTTAGGTGTGACGCGATGGTCGCATCAGAAGGCCAGCCCAGAAAGAGGAGGAGTTGGACGCGCAGGACGCGCGTCATCAGCGAGCGACCAGCACCATTTTCGTCCCAGCGCATGTTATGATCTGCTACAAGCACTAAGGAAAGACAGGAGATCTGTCCCTACAATAGAACTAAACTGGATCCCTACGATGTAACGGGGAACCTGATCCTGCGATCAGACCCGCTAAAGTCCTCGGCTAGTCTGTACGAAGACCTATAGATGCAAGAGAGGGATCCCTACAAGAACTAGGGACTGGGATAAAGTTGGACACCTCCTAGCAGAAATTGTAGCAGTAAAAGACAAACACACAACATAGAACATAGAGGTCAGAAGACCTAGCAAAACTTACAGAGAAAGGTAACAGAGTACCAAGCTAGCTCAAGAGTAGAAAATACAATGAAGTCCAGCAAGGCCAGGAGGGCGGAGCCGGAGTAAATAGGCAAAAATGGTCATGTGACCAGCAAACTAGAAAAAACCTAACAGGAGAGTTCTAACAGCGCATGAGAGGTAAGGAGCTGGGGAAGATATCAGTTGTGATGACACACCGTGTTTACAAGCCAAGAGCCCAGCCTATATTGAGAATGAGCATTGGCGGTGATGATGAAGAGATGGAAGGCATGAGCGGTGAGAGTCAATATGGGGACCCGTATGCAGTGGACGAGTACTGGCGGGGACTTAGAGTCTTTTGTCTGCCCTGGGGACCTGATCACCGCGATCAAGTAGTTCCAGACATATTACCATTCCCAGTTATTGTGGCTCAGCCTAAATGGAGGCACTCAGCGTACACCGCTCCAGGGACTGGAGCGTCCATGACCTCTCTAGAATACCAAGAAGAGGTGTGTCCCACTGCAGAAGTTATGCAAGCCTCAGCTCCATCCTGTTCAGTAAGGCCGGACGCAAGCCAGCAACTATTGCATGCTGCTCAGTTGCCAACCCAAAAAAGCTGCGGTGAATTCCTCAGTAGCATAGAGCGGTGGTATGCTGAGGGGAGGAAGATGGTAGAGGAGCTTCAGGAAGGACTTTGGGCCTTGACTTCACTCTGGGAGTCTGATGCAGATGTGCAGGTAGTTCCAGTGATAACTTTAGCTGGAAGTGGCTTGGTTCTGCCTGAGAGGAGTCTGGAAGAAAATGGAGAAATTCTGTGAGACACCTGAGCAGTGACCAAGGTGCCCTCTGGGCAGTTGCAGTTACTCGATTCATCCAGCAGGCTATTTTGAGGGGTCGAGTTTCGAGGAACCCCTAGTTAAAGGTTGAAGACCAGTCGAGTCTCAGGAAACGAAGTTTAAGGCGCCTCGCCTTTGTTATTCTAGGAAGGACTGTTGATACCTTCCTGGCCAGAAGGCCTGTGTGTTTTCTCTTTCTGAAAAGGAATCAGAGGGACTGTTTGAGATACCCTCGAGGCCAGGTGGGCCTGTAGTAGCAGCAGACAGTTGAAGGTTGGTTTGCGCCTTTTTCTGCTGGAATTTGCAACGCTGAGGCACACCTTGATGATGGCTATCTTCTAAACCTAAGAGACTTGCGGCCTAGCGGGAAGAACCGGTGACCCCCGCTAGGGCCAAGAAGAGAGAGACTCACGGGGTGTTCCCTGTGACCGTGTGCCTCAGAATGCAGCCTTCAAAGGAGATTGAAGGCTATTAGTGGGTGACTTGTCTTAAAAAATATGGACATGAACATTGCGTTTCCAGGGTCCTTACCAAGAAGGACCAGTATTGTTGAGCAAGAGTCAAGTGTTATAACAATGGACTGTCCTGAATTTCAGTTCCGGGGCCCTTAACCGAGAAGGGCCGGTCTCCTTCCCAAGAAGAAGACTTCAGGACCAGTCTTGTAGTAAAATGTTTTAGTAATATAGTAATGTGATATGATGCCATAAATGCTGATCTGTATTGATTGTTTAGTGTGGTCGGGGACGACCAACATTAAAGTGTGGGGGAATGTAATAGTGGGGAAGGATGTAGCCTTCCTCTTGACAATGAAGTAGTTAAACCTCTCTGAACTGTTGTTAGGCCAAGCTAAGGGGTTAGCTTCAGTGGTTCAGTCAGTAGAGTACAGGGGGGACTTAGTGCCCTGATCAAGCCTTGAGTGTTATAGAGCTTGTTCCTGGCATAATTCCTTGTGGGCTGCAGTACCTGTAACCAGCCACAAGACGCCACGGTGATATTGAGGACCCGGGGCACTTCTAGTCTGCAGGTAGCAGAGGAAGATAAATAGGACTCCAGGCTAAGACGTGGGGGAGATATCAGATCCGGAACACTGTTGGTATTGCAGAAGAGTCTCTTGGGCTAGAAATAGAGTCACAGAGATGCTTCACTCAAAGAGGGAACCAGGGCTGAAGATGTTGCCAGTGCCTGTGAGGGAGATAATAACCTGTCGGGCCTTATCCATTATATCTGCCTGTAAATATTGTACATATTCCTCTTCCCCAAGTAAAGTCACAGTTATGGTTATGAACATCGTGTCCTCTGAATTTATTGCTGCCCTGGTCCCAGAAGAGAAATGCCTGGAGACAGCTGCGATCGGATGGCTTGAAGTAAGTGGAGAGCACCACATACACAGCCACACTTCAGAGGGAGGACACGTATTGCCTGTAGGGTGCCAGAGCGAGCAGGGGCTACAGCTCGCCCACGACTACCTCGCTGAGGCACCTTACACATAAATTATTTATTCTGATGGTGAGTGGTATCTGGAGGTTTGGTCCATGGTGGGTAATAGATACAGTATACATCACAGGAGGGGCTTCTGCTACTGCTGTGGGTGGGACCGGAGGGCAGAGTACGCCGATACCATCCACAAAGTAGGATGTAATCATTTATTTTATGCACCGCAGCATTAAGTAGTGCCGGCAGTCAGCACAGAGCGCTGTGATCCCCGGCCCAAGCACTGCAGTCCCCAGGAACCTGCCCGGGGGCGGGAGAAAAGGAAATCTTGGGCCGTAAATGGCCTGCGAGCTGATGGTTCCCCACCACTGCCCTAATACATCATTTGGAGAGGGGTTGCCTTATTTTTAAAATCCCAGTAATGTATGATGTAAATGAAATATAGTGTTAAATAGTGTATATAACCAGGTCTTCATTGTACTCTGGAGTTTGTTTTTGCCATGATTCTACATTTTCTGAACCCTGGAAATATACAATTGCTGCAAAACATAGTAAAGTAGCCCAAAAGATAAAAAAAGCCAGCTAACCCATCATTTCTACAACTGTTGTAGGGCATACTGGTTTTACACTTTCTGTTTTTAGTCAGAGTAAAGGCAGCCATACACCTTAGATAGATGTCAGTGAAAGGGAATCTGTCACCAGGTCTTTGCTTCCCCATCTAAGAGCATTATAATACAGGGACAGAGACGCTGATTCTAGTGATGTATCACTTACTGCGCTGCTTATTGCAGTGGATAAAATCACAGTTTTATCTGCTGCAGATCTATCAGGTCTCTGAATGCTGAGCTGTGTATTACCCCGCCCACACCACTGATTGCCAGCTTTCTGTGTACACTGTGCATAGGCAGAAAGCAGCAGCCAATCAGTGGAGTGGCCGGGGTTATACAGAGCTCATGAATGTTGAGGACTACGTGGCAGCAGGTTTACTAGTCTTCTAGTGATAATCTGCTGAGAACTCCATAATTTTATAAAAACTACAGCAAACAGCCCATTCCATCACTGGAATTAGGGTCTCTGGTCCTACATTATGCTGCTGTCAGATTACATGATAAAAGTCTGGTGACAGATTCCCTTTAAACACTTCTTTGATTGACAGTTATCATCACTCACTAGTCCCCCATATGCATGCACTCCTGGAGCGGACAAGCGTGCACTTGTACAGCTGAACATGAGAATAAGCCGCTGCCAAGGTCTTCAGGATTATTTTGTCTCCTGTGAAAAGGAAAAATTCTGCATGCTGAAATCCAGCGCACCCGATCCGTATTTCCTACAGTATCTGTCATCGATGGAAATTATATAGCCTGCAGGTATGGGCTCATTAATATTATTTTCCCAATTGTAGAGGAAATTAATACAAATGTCATCTAAGTTTCTTCTTAATATTTAAAGAACTCATGTCTCATTTTTTTGATTGATGAGTCATTTTGTTGCATTAGTCATTTAGATCGTTCTCAGTTAGCAGCTCATGAGGAACCCCTGCCCCCTTTACAAGCCCCTCATCAGCCGCTGAGATAAACATACTTTTGATTACTGGTGAACAGACAGATTAGAAAACTAGTTAAATGGCCTGTGCATTACTTTATTTATACTTTAAAACTGGGTATACTGGATTTAAAATATATATATATATATATATATATATATATATATATATATATATATATATATATATATATATATATATATATATATATATATATATATATATATATATAATGAAAAAATAGATATTCAACTACCTGACCCCTGCCATTTCTCCACCCTGCTGACTGCGTATCTTGCTGTAGAGCCACTGCAGACAGTCAGCAGCCACTGACTGAATGTCAATGTTGCAGCCAATCTGAACCAGGAAGAAACAGGGGATCTGTATGGGTAGGTCTGTGAAGGAGCGGTCTTGTAGTTGAGTATCTATTTATTTTCTTCATATTTTCAGACCACAATAGGCTTATTTTTAAAAAATAAAACTATATAGAAGACAACCTGTAGCATAGTGAGATAATCCAAGTGGTTCCAACTTTTTGTGACTTGCTTGTTGTGGTTGTGTGGCACCCCAGGGGTCTGGTTGCCACAGTGGTAGAAATACCATGTCTGAGAGCGAGCATGGGTTTTCCTGGTCAGGAGCAATACTGCATGCCACACCTCCTGCACCAGTCCAGGGAGGGGAGGAACCTGCCCTTTATAAACTGGATCTGGGGTGGTGTTAGGGAGTCTAGTTCCAGAGGAAGGGACAGAGCAGCAGCAAGGAGCTCTGTAGGAGCCAGGAGCTGAAGGCCAGGGATTGGAGCTGATAGAGCTCATCCTGGCAGAAGACGCAGAGAACCGAACACCGGAGTCCGAGGCTGTGGGGATATCTACATCCAGCAGCAGAAACCACCTGGCAGGGGATTTCAGGTCCTCTGGCCATAGAAAGCCCGGAGGCTCAGTTACACGCAAGGGACCGACACCGCCATCGAGGAGCAGAAGGAACCAAAGGCCCCAAGTCACCAGTCATACGGGTGAGCACCACACGGTACACTCAGGGACGTGGGCTACTACACGACTACAGCAGGGTAGCCAGGAAGAGTGCAGTCAGACGGGAAGGCCTATACCTCCACCTGGCCAGGGGGACTCTTGTTCGCTCACAGACTGACCAGGCCTCTAATGTTAGCCAGTACTCCCGGCAGGGCCTTCTTCATCACCAACAGTAAAGACCCTGAACTGCACTGCACGGACTCCGAGTCATTTTTGCTGCGCCCACGCACCACAACACTCACCGTCTATAGACGCTGCCCTGAGGCTATACTCCTCCCGTGGGGAGTTATACTACCCTCTGCTGCGCACACAACATCGGTCTCAGCGGTCTGCCCCGCAGCGGTGGTTCTCAGTGACCGCAATCCACGGGTGGCGTAGTCAGACAATTAAACATTACCCTGAGCCACGGGACCGGGCCGCCACCACGGAGACTACAACCCCCAGTATTACACAGAGACCCAGCTCCAGGTGTTCCCCTACACACACGGCCCAGGGGGTGAGTCATTTGCGGTATACTAGAGGTCGTAATGCGATCTTTGGCTATGAAACCTGGGTTATGGTCAAAGTCACCAAGTAGCACCAGCCTTAGTAATGCCTAAGGATCTGAAACTTTCCTGGTGATATCCTCTATTGCATTCAGGTTCTTTTATTTTTTTATATAGAATTATATTTATAGATTACTTCTAGCTTCTATGAAAGTAATTAGAACTGCCATATACTACCAGGTGTTACGGATCCGGGTGGTGGAACCTCTGTGTTAGCGGTGCAAGGAGGGACCAGAGGGGCGTAACTGTGTATCAACTCGGACTGACTGGGGTCGTACGGCGGCTCAATCGACTCTGTGACCAGAGAAGGACCGAGCAGAGGGACCAGGTGCTACTCTGGGCCAGACCTTGTATGAGAGCAGGTGACTCCCACGGGTCAGAAGGTAGGGACTGACCGGTACAGCGGATGAACACGGCAGGCGGGCTTGACTGGTGATCCGGGTAGACAAGCTGGTGGCACAAGAGGTTGCAGGCAGGTGCTTCCAGGTAAGCGGGCTGGCAGGCACAGCAGGTAACAGGCAGGTGCTTCCAGGTAAGCAGGCTGGCAGGCACGGCAGGTAACAGGTAGGTGCTTCCAGGTAAGCAGGTGGGCAGAGCCCATAGACAGACTGGCGGACTGGACTGTAGACAGACTGTCGGGCAGAAGGGGGGTCAGGCTGGCGGACAGGACTGGTAGTCAGACTAGCAGCGGGACCTGAGGGCTGAAGCAGAGGTAAGTAGACAGAGCTACAACCTTGCATGGGCACCTCCATATTGGAGGAAGTGCCATTTATAGGGGAAGTCCTCCGGCCATTGTTCGGGGACTTTTCAGGACGGCGCACGAGGCCCCTTTAAGAGAGAGGGAGCGGGCGCGTGCGCCCTAAGCACAGAGCGGGGAAAGCTGCATGCACCAGCAGCAGCTGCAGGGAGGCCGGAAGACGCCGGAGCAGGACCATGGCGGTAAGAGTGACGGCGTCTCTGCCGGGCAGGAGGCAGAGACGCCGATGCTACACCAGGTATGACTCTGAATGAATGAACTGTAGGCAAAAACCTGGTGAACAACTAAATTGGAGCATGTCACTTGTGATGAAAGCCCAGACCAACTACATTATATTAGATACTAATCCTAATTTTCTGCCTATTTCTGAATTGCACGTGCATAAACTGTAATACATTCATATGTGAACAAGTCTCATTTAGTGATGAGCGAGCATGCTCGCTACTGATCGGTACTCGCCCGAGCATCTCACTGCTAGAGATGCTCGGCGCTCGCCGAGTATTTCCTGACTTGCTCAGCGGGAGCTCGGGCCCCCTCTCTGCATGTTTGGCGCTCCTTAGAGAGACAATGAACATGCAGCAATTGTCTGCGACACACTGTAATGCCACAGCCTTGTTGGTTGTGGCATTACAATGATTGGTTGGCCGCACAGAGTCATCGGGTCTATATCAGACCTTGTGCCGCCATGCTCGTCACAGTCACTGCATCATGCAGTGTAGGGAGAGGTGAGCTAAGGAGAGATTTGCTTGTTTCTTAGTTAGTGTAGTTATACCACCATATATTATACACATATCCATCTCTACTAACAGTCCTTCTGAGGACTAATCCAGCTGCATAGATATCAGTGCTAGGCAGGCAGGCAGTGTATGTGGCAGATTACAGTGCATATAGAAAGAGGGTCCATTCCAGTTCTGTCTGCTGCTGGTGCTTTTACAGATATTTCTAGAAATAGCTCCAGGTATCAGGGGCCAGGATTATTTTTTTTGGGATCTTAATCCTCATTATTGCTTAAAAAGCAATCCAGAGAATACCATTTTTCTGCTCCATTTCCTTGTTGGCACTGCAGAATACAGCCAGATCCTTTCCATAGTACAGTGCTAAAAATCCATCTACTTAAAACTGTGGATTGTCCATAACACGGATCACATATAAGTGCGCTGAAAATTCTGCCATTTCTGGCCTCCATTGAAATTTTCCTGCAGTGTGTCAGTGAAGTTTTTGACACGAGGTTGCTGTTAAAAATAGTTACCTACAGGTCAGCTATTTAAAACTGTGGTTTTCCGTCACACATATCACATATCGCTGTGGTTGATATCCAGCCATTTGTAGTGAACGTGGAAAATATTGTCCTCCATTTAAAATGGGCAAGTAGCTTGGCAAGGGATGGGGAAGTGGACGTGATGTTGATGATGGTGCATGCAGAGGACGAGGCTGAGGCCGTTGGCTAGCTGAAATTGTGCCACAACAAACATCCACATCTTCTCGCTCGACCTTCCTGTCCCAATTAATAGGGGACCGCAGAACACCACTATTGAACACAGAGCAGTGTGAAAAGGTTATTGGTTGGATAGCAGATAATGCTTCACTTTGCCACCACCACAACCACGCTGTCTTCCAGACAGTCAAGTCTCAGTATACGTGAGTCTGGACCGCATATTCCTCACCCTGCTCCTCCTTTCTCACACCATGCAGAGCGCCCGGAGACAACTGATCCCACACTTGGACACTCCGAAGAGCTGTTCACTTTTCAATTTATAGATTCGGGCCTCTCACCCGGTCCACTTGAAGCGGGGCAAGAGGAGATTGCATGTAGCAATGCCCAAATATTTGAGCAGCCACGGTGGGAAACTGTCACAAGAGGTGGACGATGATGAGACACAATTGTCAGAAATTTAGGAGGAGGACCAGGGTGCGGAAGTGAAAGACGAGGTGGCGGATGATATCATAACTGACCCAACCTGACAGGGGGACATACAGAGTGAGGACAGCAGCACACAGGGGGAGAGAGGCATAGCACCCCAACAGGCAGGAAGAAGCAGTGTGGTGGCAGCAGACAGAAGGCGGGCAACCGTTCCCTGTAACATCAACTCAACGGAAGTTGCCAGTACAATTGTTAGGTCTTCCCGAGTCTGGTTGTTTTTCAATGACACTGCTGATAAACCCAAAAAGGTCATTTGCACCACCTGCCAGGCCAGCATCAGCAGGGGTAGCAAAGCTACCAGCCTGACCACCACCAGCATGATCAGGCATATGGCAACAAAGCACCCTAAGTGGGCTGAACCTCAGGGTCCAGGAACAGTGTCTGTGGGTGGCACCACTGCTTCTGACTCGCCCCCTGGGCCGAGAGGCACCCGGAGCCGCGCTTCTGGGGGGTTGTAGTATCCGTGGCGGTGACCCGGTCCCGTGGCTCATGGTGGTTAGGCCAATGACGGTATTTTGTGGGGTTTTAGGTTAATTGTCCGACTACACACCCGTGGATTGTGGTCAGGGTGTACCGCCGCTGCGAGGCAGTCCACTGAGGCTGGTGTGGTGTGCGCAGCAAAAGATGGGATAACTCCCCACGGGAAGAGTATAGCCTCAGGGCAGGGAATGTGGATGATGAGGGTGATGGTGCACGGGAGTCCCAGTACTAGTAGTGCTCTATGAGGTGGGAAAGCAGGAATGACTCCGAGTCTTTGCAGTGCAGTTCAGGGTCTTTACTGATGATATTAAGGCAGACCCTCCCGGGAGTACTTGCTAGCATAAGGGGCCTGGTCAGTCTGCGAGCAAGCAGGAATTCCCCTGGCCAGGTGGAGTTGTAGGCCTCCCCGTCTATCTGCACTCTTCCTGGCTACCTTGCTGTAAGCGAGTGGAAGTAGCCCACGTCCCTGAGTATACAGTGTGGTGCTCACCCGTATGGCTGGTGACTTGGGGCCTTCTGGTAGCCTCCGCTCCTCGATGGCGGTGCTGGTCCCTTCTTTGTGGCTGAGCTTCCGGGCTTCTATGGCCAGAGGACCTGGAATCCCCTGCCGGCTGGTTTCTGCTGCTGGGTGAATATACGTCCCCACAGCCTCTGACTCCGATGTCCGGTACTTGGATTCTTCTGCCAGGGCGAGCCCTGCTCAGCTCCAGCCCCTGGTCTTCAGCCCCTGGCTCCTACAGAGCTCCTGCTGTAACTCTCCCTCTCCAGGCTCTGACTCCCTAATCCCGCCCCAGACCCAGTTTATAAGGGCAGATTCCTCCCCTCCCAGGTCTGGGCAGGAGATGTTGCATGCTTAAGGGCCCCTGACCAGAGAAACCTCCCACTTGCTCTCAGACGTAATATTTCTATTACTGTGGCAACCAGACCCCTGGGGTGCCACATTCCCCCCTAGCAAATTTTAGTACTCCGGGACTAAACACATTTTCAAGAAAACACAAATACAAGGGTATAAACAATAATACAACAACATATTTACAAGAAGCTTTAGTCTTTAGAGGTCACGGCGTGTCCGTAACCGGGTGTCCATGTCACCCAACAAGGTGAAGTCTTGGAACAGAGTAGGGGGACCTGTCCAAAGCAAACCCCAAACGTTGGCCCTGGGCGTGGCTGCAAGGCTGAGGCTAGCTACTTTGGGCCACATGGAGGGCACGACAGACAGGTTTTCTCTTCCGCGGCCATCTTCGTAAGAGGCACCAAGGTGCAACTATCTACAATGTAGTTCCGGTTATTCAACGTCCATAACCTGTCAGTCCAAATAAACCTGAAGGGTAACTAGAGAAACATAATTAGTAACCAGGTAACAAAATCATAAACTATTTTCAACATTTGCAATTTACAGATGACATTTTAGATTCTCCAGCGAGCGGGCATTTGTCCTCTAGTACTCCTGGTGGACCTACGTAACCCACTATCTGGCTCTGCACTACAGGGTGTAGGAGGTGTTGCGAGTAGGTCTGGCAGCTTTCTGCGTACTCTTTGGCTTACTCGGTGCACGGCAGGCTCACTACTAGCAAAGGGTTGATTCTCCTGGGCTGCTGGTATGAATTCTTCTGCCTCCTGGGCCGGCTGCTCTTCTGACACTCCCTGTTCCTCTGTAGGCCCTTGAGGGGCTGGCTGGAGAAAGGCGAGGACGGGTACCACGACTGCGTTGTTGATCTGAGTCCAGGACCGGGGAAAGTCTCCGAGTACGGTACTGATAATTTCTTCCCTTTCCTCTGCGGGCTGAGGGTTTTCTTGATCTTCTTCAGGGCTTTGTAGCTGCTCGGGACACTTCTTCAGGTGGTCTCTGGAGACAATGGCTGTGGTTTCTCCTCCATCCTTACTGATGACACAGACTTTTGGGTTCTCATGGCTTGAGGGCAGTACGGTGTACAGGTCCTTCTCCCACTGGTCGTCCAATTTGTGGAGCCGCCTCTTTCTCTTCAAGACCTGCTCTCCAGGTACCAGGGGAACAGCGGGAGCATACTGGTTATAAGCCTTCTCTTGCCTTTCTCTTGCTTGAGACCGACTCCGCTCGACGCTCTCCTGTACTTTCCGATACTGCTGCTGCCGTTTTGTATCCCAGTCTGCCTCTGGCGAGGTGGCCTCAGGTGTCAGGACTCCCATATCCAGGTCAATAGGCAGCTTACCAGGTCTTGCTCTCATTAGGTAAGCCGGGGTACAGTTGGTAGAACCTACGGGGATGTGATTATATAAGTCCACCAGATCAGGCAGTTTTTCAGGACAGAGACTGCGTTCTTCCAGGGGCAACATTTTTAGCAAGTCTATCACCACCTGGTTCATTTTCTCACATAGTCCGTTGGTCTGAGGGTGATAGGGCGTTGTTCTTATCTTCCTGCAGCCATACAGATTGCAGAACTCCTGGAAGACCTCCGCTTCGAAGGCTGGTCCTTGGTCCGTCAGCACTTGCTCCGGATACCCGTGTGGACGGCAGAAGTGCAGCTGGAAGGCTCTGGCTGCTGTTTGAGCCGTTAAGTCCTTGACAGGGACCACCACTAGGAACCGGGAGTAGTGATCTACGATGGTGAGGGCGTAGACGTACCCAGATTTGCTTGGAGCCAGTTTCACATGGTCCAGAGCTACCAGTTCCAGTGGCTGCCTGGTGATGATGGGCTGCAGGGGAGTCTTCTGGCTGGCACGGTCCTTCCTTCTTAGGTTGCACGGGCCACAGTCTCTACACCACCTCTCGATGGCTCCTCTCATGCCTACCCAGTAGAACCGTTCACGCAACAGGAACTCCAGCTTCTTCCATCCGAAGTGCCCTGCTCCGTCGTGGTATGCCTCCAGAACCATAGCCGCGTCTAGTCTTGGGACCACTACCTGCCAGGCCAGCTCATGTGTTCTAGAGTTGACCATTCTCCGACACAGCTTCTCCTTGTAGAGAAACAGTCTACTTTTCTCCTTCCACAGTTGCTTGGTCTCCTCCGGAGCGTCTGGATCAAGACGGGCGTCAGCCTGTGTCAGCATTTCCTTCACCAGACGGACTGCGGGATCACTGTCTTGTGTCTCCGCCCAGCTGTAGTGGGGTAAGGGATTGAACGTAGCAGAGCGCCTGTCCCTTACACGGTGGGAATACAGGATAATCCCATGACGGTGGAACGCAGGGAGATCGACTTCTTCCAGATCTTTCCCTACGTCCGGTAAGTTTGGCATTCTGGAGAGGGCATCTGCGTTGGCATTTGAGCGTCCCGCCCGGTATTTGATGGTGAATTCATAGTTGCACAGGCGGGCCATTCATCTCTGCTCAAGGGCACCAAGTCTTGCAGTGTCCAGGTGTGTCAACGGGTTGTTATCCGTGTACACGGTGAACTTGGAAGAGGCAAGGTAATGCTTGAAACGTTCGGTCACTGCCCACACCACTGCCAGGAACTCTAGCTTGAATGAGCTATAATTCTCAGGGTTTCTCTCCGTGGGCCGTAGTTTTCGGCTGGCGTAAGCGATTACCCTTTCTTTCCCATGCTGGATCTGGGACAGTACGGCTCCTAGCCCGATGTTGCTCACGTCCGTGTGGAGGATAAAGGGATGGCTGTAGTCAGGGTACGCCAGGATTTTATCCCCCGTGAGGGCCATCTTCAGCTGGCGGAAGGACTCATCTTCCAGCTTTTCCCACCTGAAGGGCGGCTTCTGGTTTTTGGCCTTCCTGGATTGACCTATCAGGAGGTCCTGCATAGGGGCTGCCATTTTGGTGAAACCGGGAATGAATCTTCGGTAGTAGCCTACCAACCCGAGGAACTGCCGCACTTCCTTTATGCTGGAGGGTCTTGGCCAGTCTTTAATCACGGTGTTCTTATCGGGGTCAGGAGCCACTCCGTCAGCACTCACCACGTGTCCCAGGTTCTGCACCTTTGGTTTCAGGAGGTGACACTTGGAGGGTTTCACCTTTAGGCCGTAGCTTGCCAGGGCGTCAAACACTTCTGCCAGGTGTTTCAGATGGTCCTCGTAGGTTTTGGAATAAACGATGACATCGTCCAGGTATAACAGGACCGTCTCGAAATTCTGGTGTCCCAGACAGCATTCCATCAACAGCTGGAAGGTTCCTGGTGCGTTGCAGAGCCCGAACGGCATACAGTTGAATTCGCTGAGACCCATCGGGGTGGTGAATGCAGTCTTCTCCTTGTCTGCCTCTGCTACAGGAACCTGCCAGTACCTGCTTGTAAGATCCAAAGTGGAGAAGAAGTTAGCAGATTTTTAATGCAGCTAAAGATTCTTCTATTCTAGGTAACGGGTACGCATCTTTGTGTGTGATACGGTTGACCTTTCTGTAGTCTACACACATTCTCATTGTGTTATCCTTCTTTTTCACTAGAAATAGTGGAGCTGCCCAGGGGCTACAGTTGACCCTGATTACCCCAGCCTCCTTCATGTCCCGCAACATCCCCTTTGCATGCTGATAGTGTGCAGGGGGTACAGGTCGGTATCTTTCTTTTATGGGCGGATGGTCTACTGTGGGGATGTGATGGTCTACCCCCTTTACTCGCCCGAAGTCTAGTGGGTGTTTACTAAAGACTCTCTCATACTCCTGAACCACCCGGTAGACTCCCTGCTTTTGGTGTGAGGGAGTGGAGTCAGTACCCAAATGCAGTTGCTGACACCAGTCCTCCATTTGTTTCTTAGAGCCGTTACCTTCCTCTGGTTGAGATGGAACCAAGGGTTCTACGGCCTTTACAGAATTTTGTTTTATGGTGAACAATTTGGCTAGCGTGGCATACCGGGGCAGGTATACTTCCCTCTCCCCGATATTTATGATGCGGACAGGTACCCTCCCATGGCGTACATCGACCACCCCGCGTGCTGTCAAAATGGTGGGCCTACTGTCTCAGTAGACGGGTTCTACCATTGCTTGGTAGTTTCTACCTCTTAGACCAATAGCTGCGCGGCACCAGATCATCATCTCGCTTTTTGGGGGCATGGCAATAGGGAATGGGTCACACATTCTCACGCTACCTATCTCACCACCAGATAGTTTCACTTGTTGCCGCTTCATCAGTGCCCGGATTTCTTTTTGGAGGACACGCTGCTGGCTGGAACTGGCGTTCTTTGCAACCTGCTGTAAAATGAGAATCACCTCTGCAAGACAATTTTCAATCACGTTAGTTCCCAAGGTTATTCTAGGGTGACTCTCATGACGGTCAATGTCCACAATAATCAGTCCTTGTGCCGCTAGTTCGACTTTACCGATCTTAATGGTCACCTCTTTGAACCCCACCTGCGGCACGGGCTGACCATTGCTGGCAATTATACTCAGGTCGTCATCTGGGTAGCGGGTTATGTCCGAGTCATTCCAGTACCGCTTAAAGAGCACGTACGGGATGGTAGTCACCTGTGACCCGGTGTCCAGTAGGGCACTCATAGGAATGCCATCCAGTACCACAGGCATGACCGGACGCCCCCCCTACGTATTTATCACGCCAGCTCGATGAGCCTGATGATCTTATGCCTTTGGGTTGGCCCTCTACCCCAGGTTGTGCCCGTTTAAATGACAGTACCTTGCCATAAGTCCGGGTTGATTGCAGCGGCGGCAGATGGGTTGTCCGTTCTCGTTGTATCTGTCACTGGGTCTTCCTCTGGACGTTGGGATCCTCCTCTGTCGGTGCCATGGGACGTCCTCCGGTCCGGATGCCAGCTGGATCTTTCCTGGAGGAGAGACCTGTAAAGACTGCACAGTTCTGGTTAGCGCGGCTACGCTTTTGTCAGTTCTTGGACCTGGTGGTGCAAGTCTGTAGCCGGGTTGTTATCCAAAGCCTGCGCATCAGCTCCCACAGGCCCTGCAGACAAGGGCGCCGCCTCCTGGTGATAGGTAATAGCAGGGCGCCGGTGGGTTACAGTGCTACTCGGTGCCGGTTCTCGGAGCACCCGGATGGCGCTGTCTTTGAACTTTGCAAATTCTAAACCAGGGTTTTGCAAGGCCATTGCACGTAACTGGGTTCGGTGGGTGTTGGACAGCAGACCCTCAATAAATTGCTCAGTCAACAGTTCATCTGCATTCCGCACACTGTCAGGGTCTGCCTGTTTAATGGCTCCCAGGGCCTCTTGCAAATTCAGAGCATAGTCTCTTATACTGTCTTGGGCCCACTGCTTGCACCCATAAAATTTCATTTTGATCACTGCTGAGGTGCGGGTGTCAAAGGTGTCCCTCAGCCGGGTTAAGATCTCTTTTATAGTCTCCTTGTCCCCGACTGACCAGGACTTCACTTCACGTTGGGCTGCCCCGGTTAGCTGGCCTATCTATATGCTCACTTTTTGTCCCTCTGTCAGGGGGTATACTTCAAACAGGCTGTACAGTCTCTCTTTAAAGTCGCTTAGGGTATGCGACTCCCCTGAGTACTGGGGCAGCCAGGCCGCTCTGGGGATATAGGGCATTGTAAATGGCATTACTGCGGCAGCGGCCGCGCAGGTGGTAGAGGGTCCCTCCGTGTCCGTCATCTTCCTCCCCCCTAGTTAAGTGTGGCCTACCTTCCATTGCTTCTTCTCCGTAGGCTGCGGCTCCGCAGACGATCGTCAGGGTGGAGGACCTTGCGTCGCGCTCTGATGACGTCAGCGTCGCTCTCTCTCCCTTCGAGGACCTTGCGCAGCGTCGGTGCGTAGGGCGGAGCTTCAGATCTCGCGCGCTTTCGGCGTCCACGCCCCTCTTCTTCCCGCGCGGCGTCCTGAAGATGGCGTCTGATGGCGGGAAACCGACTGAAGATGGCGGGGAACGGCTGAAGATGGCGGGATACGGCTCCGGATGGCAGGTACCTTCACCAGAACAGGTAGGACAGTCTTTTGAAGGCGCGCAGTACCCGGTGGTTGTGGGCACGAAATCCTGCCGACTGCGCCAAAGCTGACTCGCCCCCTGGGCCGACGGGCACCCGGAACCGGGCTTCTGGGGGGTTGTAGTATCCGTGGCGGTGACCCGGTCCCAGGTCAGGCCAATGACGGTATTTTGTAGGGTTTTAGGTTAATTGTCCAACTACGCCACCCGTGGATTGCGGTCAGGGTGTACCGCCGGTGCGAGGCAGTCCGCTGAGGCTGGTGTGGTGTGCGCAGTAAAAGATGGGATAACTCCCCACGGGAAGAGTATAGCCTCAGGGCAGGGAATGTGGATGATGAGGGTGATGGTGCACGGGAGTCCCAGTACTAGTAGTGCTGTATGCGGTGGGAAAGCAGAAACGACTCAGAGTCTTTGCAGTGCAGTTCAGGGTCTTTACTGATGATATTAAAGCAGACCCTCCCGGGAGTACTGGCTAGCATAAGGGGCCTGGTCAGTCTGCGAGCAAGCAGGAATTCCCCTGGCCAGGTGGAGTTGTAGGCCTCCCCGTCTATCTGCACTCTTCCTGGCTACCTTGCTGTAAGCGAGTGGAAGTAGCCCACGTCCCTGAGTATACCGTGTGGTGCTCACCCGTATGGCTGGTGACTTGGGGCCTTCTGGTAGCCTCCGCTCCTCGATGGCGGTGCTGGTCCCTTCTTTGTGGTTGAGCTTCCGGGCTTCTATGGCCAGAGGACCTGGAATCCCCTGCCGGCTGGTTTCTGCTGCTGGGTGAATATACGTCCCCACAGCCTCGGACTCCGGTGTCCGGTACTTGGATTCTTCTGCCAGGGCGAGCTCTGCTCAGCTCCAGCCCCTGGTATCCCGCCCCAGACCCAGTTTATAAGGGCAGATTCCTCCCCACCCAGATCTGGGCAGGAGATGTTGCATGCTTAAGGGCTCCTGACCAGAGAAACCTCCCACTTGCTCTCAGACGTAATATTTCTATTACTGTGGCAACCAGAACCCCGGGGTGCCACACTTCTTCTGCTGTTGTGCATGCAAGTCAATCCTCTGTCCATGGCACATGCGAAGATGCTTCCTAGCCTTCACCTGTTGTTGCACACTCTCAACTAGCACCATCAGCAAGCATGTCCATGTCCTTGTCCCAGCTCAGAATTCAGTTGTCCCTACCATAGTCCTTGGAACGCAAGTGTAAATACGCAGCCAATGCCCCACAGGCCACACTACTAAATTCACACATTTCGTGACTGCTTGCGCTCGAAATGTTGCCTTTTAGGCTTGTGAAGACGGAAGTTTTCCGCAACCTGATGGCGGCGGCCGTCCTTTGGTACTCGGTCCCCAGCCGCCACTATTTCTCACAGTGTGCCATCCCCACATTACATGAGCATGTGTCCCTCAACATTAGCCGTGCCCACAAAAAAGCAGTTACTGGGAAAGTCCACCTAACCACGGACACGTGAACAAGTGCTTGTGGGTAGGGACGGTACATCTCACTGACAGCACACTGGGTTAACATAGTGGAAGCCGGGACCCAGTCAGACTTTGGGACGGAACACGTCCTCCCGACGCTGAGGATTGCGGGCCCTGGGTCAATCAGGGTTGCCCCCACATTCTACAGCTCTTGCACCTTCTCCTCCTCTTCAGCATCCATCTCTGAAATTACCACATCAGTCGCAAAATGGAAGCACTGCAGCATTGCTTGGGCCAAGCGGCAGCAGGATGTGCTGAAGCTAATATGCTTAGGTGACAAACCACCCAACACTGAAGAGTTGTGGACAGCTCTGAAAGAGCAGGCAGATCTGTGGATGACACCGCTGAACCTACAGCCAGGCAATGTCGTGTGTGACAATGGCTGGAACCTGGTGGCAGCTCTGAGGCGAGGCGAGCTCACACACGTACCATGCCTGGCTCAAGTGCTTAACCTCGTGGTTCAGCGGTTTCTCAAAACCTACCCGGAACTGCCGGATCTGCTTGTCAAAGTACGCCGCCTGTGTGCCCATTTTAGAAAGTCATCTACAGCTTCCGCTGCCCTTGCCGTGTTTCAGCAGCGTTTGCAGTTTCCAGCTCACCGACTGATGTGTGATGTCCCCACGCATTGGAACTCTACATTGCAGATGTTGGAAAGGATTTGCGAGCACAAGAGGGCAGTTGTTGACTACCAGCATCAACAAGGCCATCGGTATTCAGTTCAGACTCCACACATAAGACCTGTCAAAAATATGTACCATCCTCCAAAACTTTGAGGACTCCACCAAGATGGTGAGCGGTGATGATACCATAATTAGCATCACCATCTTGCTTCTCTGTCTTCTGAAACTCTCTGCTCACAATCAAAGAGGATGCATTGCAGGTGGAGCATGATGAGATGGAGCAAGGAACCATACAGGGTGATTACACACAGCCCAGCCTCACCTCATCCCAATGTGTACTGGGTGAAAATGAGAAAGATTAGGAGGAGGAGCTAATTTCATGCTCTATAGATGGTACTACCTGCACAACTGTCATACCGTCTGTTTAGCGTGGATGGCCTGAGGACATGGAGGAGGAGGAGAGCATGGTCAGTCGTCCTCTTGGTGAGGACACAGAAGTCTTGCCTGTTAGCAATCTGGCATGCATGGCTGAGTTTATGTTACACTGCCTTTCCCATGACCCTCGCGTTTTCCAAATTTTGGATGACAGTCATTACTGGTTAATGACACTTCTAGACCCATGCTACAATGAGGACTTTCTATCTCTAATTCCCAAGGCGGGCAGGTCTACTAAAATGGGGCAGTACCAGAAGGCCCTTGTTGCGGAATTATTAAAAAAATTCCCATCTGAAAACGCTGGCGGTAGAGGTCACAGTTCATTGGCAACCAAGGAGTACAGACGAGAGAGACACAACTCCAATCCAGCAGAGGCAGGGGAACACTGTCAAAGTTCTGGGACAGTTTTTTCAGACCCTCCCATCTTACAGGCCTTGAGGCGAGGGGTACTCTCACAAGGAGTGCAAAGTTTGGGAAGATGATGAGGGAATACCTTGCTGACCATACCAACGTCCTCCGTGATTCCTTTGTGCCTTATAATTATTGGGTATCCAAGCTGGACACGTTGCATGAACTGGCTCTCTACGCCTTGGAGGTCCTGGCCTGCCCTGTCGCTAGCATTTTGTCAGAGCTGGTTTTTAGTGCCGCTGGTGGAATTATAACTGATAAACACATCCGCCTGTCAACTGAAAATGCTGACAGGCTGATTCTTATAAAAATGAACAAGAGCTGGATTGGGCCAGACTTCTCAACACGACCGAATGATAGCTAGCAGTGTAACATAAACTCAAATCCAGTGTCTTTTTTTGGGAGGTCTATTCCCATGCACCTCTTCACACCTATACATGGGTATACGCTTCCTGATATTGTCTATTTGCTCTTGTTCTCTGCCTTCTCCTCATCCTCTATCACCATAACATTCACCACCATATCTACCATATCACCTCCTCTACGTGTCTTGCAAGTTCCTCCAAATTTGTGGCAACTTTTGCATTCACTGCTTAGGAAAACACTATGGGAAACACACGTCCTAATAATAGGAACATTGTTTTTAGGAGGCTCTTTGACCTCTACGTCTCTTGCAAAGGGCATTGGAGTGCCTCCAAATTTTTAGCAGCTTTTGCATTCACTGCATAGGAAAACACTATGGGAGACCCACTTCCTAATAAACATTGTTTTTAGGAGGCTCTTTGACCTCTACGTCTCCTCCAAGGGGCATTGGAGTGCCTCCAAATTTTTGCCAGCTTTTGCATTCACTGCATAGGCAAACACTATGAGAGACCCACTTCCTAACAATGGGAAGATTGTTTTTAGGAGGCTCTCTGGCCTCTACGTCTCTAGCAAGGGGCATTGGAGTTCCTCCAAATTTTTGGCAGCCCCTTCAATAACTGTATAGGAGACCCACTCGTTAATAATGGGAACAACAAAGCATAGCCGGCTGATGGCTCTCTAATAATAGCGAGGGCCGACTGCTGGCCCTATAAAAATAGGCTTTGGGACTTTCAGAGTCCAAAAATGAAACAGGATGTGTCTGATCATGTCTCACACACCACATGGCCAATGTTAAAATGACATTTCCCGGTGAATGCATATGTCTTGGTTGAAAGCAATGCAAAAGTGCAAAAACGCATCAAAAACGCTACATGTGAACATAGCTCAAGGTGTGGAGGAGCATTTTGTTTTTGGTTATTCATTTTGCCTTATATACAAGTCATTTTCCTGGAAAGGATGTTCCTTAACATATTTCCCAGGAAAATCCATTTTGGTTTAGTTTTTGTATGTTTTATTGTGAGTCCGTAAAAGTGGCGTAATAGCTCTGACAACATTGTTGACAGCAGTGACATGGGAGTCAGAAATGCTTCCAGGTGTCTTCCCCATGCTGTTCCCATGTCATTTGAGCACTGTTCCCATCAATTTGTGCAAGTTTTAGGCCCTCTGCAGACTGCTGGGGGTAGTCACCGGAGAAATGCTTGAGTTTATATTGGGCTCATTGCTCTGGTCGAGCACCCGAGCATTCCAATTTGCTGGACCCGAGCATCGAGCACCCGAGCATTTTAGTGCTCACTCATCACTAGTATCATTCCAGAAAAATCTCTGTCATAAGTGCCTCAGTTATAATACAAATAAAGGGACATGGGTCATTGCAGGTTTTGCTTCATACGTAGTGATTTTTGTGCCTTTTTTTCCTGCTGCTTTTTAGCGACGTCTTCTACAGGTGTCCACACCAAAATACTCAATAACAATTTTGTCTTATTGCATTTTTTTGCTGCATTTTCCTCTTTATTTGAATCAGCATTTTCAATGCATTTTTGGTACAGAAAAACTGCACAACTGCAAAACTCAACTGTGTTTTTTTCAAGATCCCCATAGATGACTGTAGAGAAAAAATGCACCAAAATATGCACATTTCAGCTGAGGTTATAGATGTACAGTGGGCAGTTTTCATGAAATTGTATTCACTTTGCTTGGACCATTAAGGATATTTTTTTTTTTTGTGGGAACATGACCTAACGGGATTGTTCCCTGGTAAACCACACAGGCATCTTAGACATGGCTTGTTTATTCCAGTAGGGTTTCCCACCTGCAGTAAGACACAACCATGATAGGTATCACTATGAGCGTCTTCTATGGATTAGTATAAATTACAGTGGCGTGTAAAAATTTGGGCACCCTTGGTCAAAATTACTGTTATTGTGAACAGTTAAGCAAGTTGAAGATGAAATGATCTCTAAAAGGGCTAAAGTTAAAGATGACACATTGCATTTGTATTTTAGGAAAAAATATATATTTTCATCTTTTACATTTTAAAAATTACAAAAAGGAAAATGGGTCAATGCAAAAGTTTGGGCACCCTGCATGGTTAGTTCCTAGTAGCACCTCCTTTTGAAATTATCACAGCGTGTAAATGCTTTTTGTAGCCAGACAAGAGTCTTTCAATTCTTGTTGGAGGGCACTGGCATATGGCCCATAGTGGCAGACTACGCTGCTGCTATGGGGGCCGTGAGACAGGGGGCCCAGGAGTCAGGAGAAGGTATCCACCTCTGAAAAAGTTGTGTTGTTCTGCACAAAGGATGCCTCACTGTCTGCTCTGTTAGAGAAGGAGAGGAGGTTCTAGCCTCCAGCAGAGCAGAGAGGCTGCTTACAGCATGGCCACTGCTCTCTCTGCCCACCCCTCTGTATATTATAGCGCCGCTCTCCCCCTCCAGCCCTGTAATCAGGGGCGTACATAGGAATCATGGGGCCCTGTAGCAGAAGTTCTAACTGGGCACCCCCCCTCCCCCAAAAAATATAAATAATTGTGGGGGTCACAGAAGAGTAGATCTCACAACTTTCCATCCTTTACATAGTAATTTTCCTCCTGCTGAAGTACTAGATTCCTCTTTTCTTGCCCCATAAAGTGTGATCCCAACAAAAGTGCACCCCAAACACAGTATGATGTCCCCATGGTGAATTCCTTCACACGCGCAGTATAATGACCCTACTGTACCCCACCTCAACTCACACAGCAAAGTTTGCTGACCCCAACACAGTATGATTTCCCAACTGTGACCCCCTAGAGCTAGAGATAATGGTACATAATAAGGGAGGGTGTTATACATAATAAAAGAGGAAACTATATAACTAAGGACGAAGCTATACATAATAAGTGAGTACACTATATACTAAGGGAGTATGCTATACATAATAAGTGAGTACACTATATACTAAGGGAGTATGCTATACATAATTTGGCTACAATCCTGCATCTGTGTGCAGTGTCGGTGTGCTGCCCGCTTTTACAGACTCATTGAGCATGTCCTATTCTAATCCTCAAATTCGGATCTGAACAGAACTTTATCTGACCCTCACAGATCTCATTCTCACATCCGTGAATTTTCAAGGATGTGTGAATGGATTTATAAAACTGTACGAGTCCGTGGACCATCCGATGAAAAAATCTGGCAGCACACGAACATTTCACACAAATAAGAGAATGCAGCCTAAGGGATTTTACAGACAACATTATCACTCAAAGTCAAACAGTGCAGATACAGAATAATATTTACATCCAGGCACTTACCGCTGACGTCTCATATGATCAGAGTCTGTTTCTGCTGCTTCTTCTCCATCTGGTCAGACCTTCATGTCGACATCTCCCAGCCACGACTCATCTTGTCACGATGATCTCCAGCCTAGAAAATAACAAGGTCACATAAATTGTATAAATACATGCACCCCTGAATACAGATATGCACCACCCACCCATTAATATACTATTAGCCACTTAGTAATCAAAATATAACGTGATAAGCAGCACTATGCTCGCCATTAACTTAAATCTCCGGCGCCCAATTATATCAATTATTCAGTCTCTGTGACTCAATTAACTGAAAGGTTACGTTCACACGGAAAATATATAAGGCTTTACAGTACCAGTAAAGTGAAACCCCCATCATTGCTCTCTCCTAGCACCTCCATCATTGCTCTCTCCAGGATCCCCATCATTGCTCTGTCCCAGCACCCCCATCATTGCTCGGTCCCAGAACCTTCATCATTGCTCTCTTCCAGCACCCCTATCATTGCTCTCTCCCAGCACCCCCATCATTGCTCTCTCCCAGCACCCCCATCATTGCTCTGTCCCAGCACCCCCATCATTGCTCTCTCCCAGCACCCCCATCATTGCTCTCTCCCAGCACCCCTATCATTGCTCTGTCCCAACACCTTCATCATTGCTCTGTCCCAGCACCTCCATCATTGCTCTTCCTCCTGCTGAAGTCCTAGATTTCTCTTTTCTTGCCCCATAAAGTGTGATGCCAAAAAAAGTGCACCCCAAACACAGTATGATACCCCCATGGTGAATTCCTTCACACGCGCAGTATAATGACCCTACTGTACCCCACCTCAACTCACAGAGCAAAGTTTGCTGACCCCAACACAGTATGATTTCCCAACTGTGACCCCCTAGAGCTAGAGATAATGGTACATAATAAGGGAGGGTGTTATACATAATAAAAGAGGAAACTATATAACTAAGGACGAAGCTATACATAATAAGTGAGTACACTATATACTAAGGGAGTATGCTATACATAATAAGTGAGTACACTATATACTAAGGGCGTATGCTATACATAATTTGGCTACATTCCTGCATCTGTGTGCAGTGTCGGTGTGCTGCCCGCTTTTACAGACTCATTGAGCATGTCCTATTCTAATCCTCAAATTCGGATCTGAACAGAACATTATCTGACCCTCACAGATCTCATTCTCAGATCAGTGATTTTCATGGATGTGTGAATGGATTTATAAAACTGTACGAGTCCGTGGACCATCCGATGAAAAAATCTGGCAGCACACGAACATTTCACACAAATGTGAGAATGCAGCCTAAGGGATTTTACAGATAACATTATCACTCAAAGTCAAACAGTGCAGATACAGAATAATATTTACATCCAGGCACTTACCGCTGACGTCTCATATGATCAGAGTCTGTTTCTGCTGCTTCTTCTCCATCTGGTCAGACCTTCATGTCGACATCTCCCAGCCACGACTCATCTTGTCACGATGATCTCCAGCCTAGAAAATAACAAGGTCACATATATTGTATACATACATGCTCCCCTGAATACAGATATGTACCACCCACCCATTAATATACTATTAGCCACTTAGTAATCAAAATATAACGTGATAAGCAGCACTATGCTCGCCATTAACTATAATCTCCGCCGCCCAATTATATCAATTATTCAGTCTCTGTGACTCAATTAACTGAAAGGTTACGTTCACACGGAAAATATATAAGGCTTTACAGTACCAGTAAAGTGAAACCCCCATCATTGCTCTCTCCCAGCACCCCCATCATTGCTCTGTCCCAGCACCCCCATCATTGCTCTGTCCCAGCACCCCCATCATTGCTCTCTTCCAGCACCCCCATCATTGCTCTCTTCCAGCACCCCCATCATTGCTCTCTCCCAGCACCCCCATCATTGCTCTCTCCCAGCACCCCCATCATTGCTCTCTCCCAGCACCCCCATCATTGCTCTCTCCCAGCACCCCATCATTGCTCTCTCCCAGCACCCCATTATTGTTCTGCCCCAGCACCTTCATCATTGCTCTCTCCCAGCTCCCCCATTATTGCTCTCTCCCAGCACCCCCATCATTGCACTCTCCCAACACCTCCATCATTGCTCTGTCCCAGCACCTCCATCATTGCTCTGTCCCAGCACACCCATCATTGCTCTGTCCCAGCACACCCATCATTGCTCTGTCCCAGCACCCCCGTCATTGCTCTCTCCCAGCACTTCAATCATTGCTCTCCCAGCACCCCATCATTGCTCTCCCAGCACCCCATCATTGCTTTCTCCCAGCACCCCATCATTGCTCTGTCCCAGCACCTCCATCATTGCTCTCTCCCAGCACACCAATCATTGCTCTGTCCCAGCACTCCCTTCATTGCTCTGTCCCAGCACCTCCATCATTGCTCTCTCCCAGCACCCCCGTCATTGCTCTCTCCCAGCACCCCCGTCATTGCTCTCTCCCAACACTTCAATCATTGCTCTCCCAGCACCCCATCATTGCTCTCCCAGCACCCCTGTCATTGCTTTCTAACAGTACCCCGTCATTGCTCTGTCCCAGCACCCCTATCATTGCTCTCTCCCAGCACCAACGTCATTGCTCTCTCCCAGCACCCCGTCACTGCTGTCTCACAGCAACCCCCGTCATTGCTCTCTCCAAGCACCATCATTGCTCTCTCCCAGCGCCCCCACCATGGCTCTCTCCCAGCACCCCATCATTGCTATCTCCCAGCATCCCAATCATTGCTCTCTCCCAGCAACCAGTCATTGCTCTCCTCGTCCCCACTATACCAATAATTGCTCTCTCCAGCCCCAACATCACCATCATTGCTCTCTACAGCCCCATCACTGCTCTCCCCATTGCCTCTATTCCCATCATTGCTCTCCTCAGCCCCCAGCCCCATCATTGCTTTCCCCATTCCTCCCTATCCCATCATTGCTCTCCCCAGCCCCGCCATCCCATGATTGCTTTCCCCAGCCCCATCATTGCTCTCCCCAGCCCCACCATCCCCATCATTGCTCTCCCCAGCTGCATCATTGCTCTCCGAAGCCCAATCAGCCCCATCATTGCTCCCCCATCCCCATCAGCTCCATCATTGCTCTCTCCAGCCCTATTATTGCTCTCCCCAGCCCCATCAGTCACATCATTGCTCTCCCCATCTCCATCATTGCTCTCCCCAGCCACATCATTCCTCTCGCTAACACCTACAGCCCCATTATTGCTCTCCCCAGCCCAATCAGCCCCATTATTGCTCTTCCTAGCCCCACCATCCCATCATTCCTTTCCCCAGCCCCATTATTGCTCTCTTCAACCCCACCGTCCCATCATTGCTCTCCCCAGACCAATCAGCCCAATTATTGCTCTTCACAGCCCCAGCAGCCCCATCATTCCACCCCCAGCCCCATCAGCCCCATTATTGCTCTCCCCAGCCCCACCATCCCATCATTCTTCTCCCCAGCCCCAATATTGCACTCCCCAGCCCCACCACGCCATCATCACTCTCCCCGCCCTATCATTGCTCTCCCAAGCCCCATCAGCCCCATAATTGCTCTCCCCAGCCCCACCAGCCCCATCATTGCTCTACCCAGCCCCATGATTGCTCTCCCCAGTCCCATCAGCCCCATTATTGCTCTCCCCAGCCCCATCAGTCTCATCATTGCTCTCCCCAGTCCCATCATCGCTCTCCCCAGCCCCATCATTGCTCTCTCTAGCTCCCAAAAGCCCCATTATTGCTCTTCCCAGCCCCATCAGCACAATCTTTCCTATCCCCAGCCCCGTTATTGCTCTCCCCAACCCCATCAGCCTCATTATTGCTCTTCCCAGCCCCACCATCCCATCATTCCTTTCCCCAGCCCCATTATTGCTCTCTTCAACCCCACCGTCCCATCATTGCTCTCTCCAGACCAATCAACCCCATTATTGCTCTTCACAGCCCCAGCAGCCCCATCATTCCACTCCCCAGCCCCATCAGCCACATTATTGCTCTCCCCAGCCCCACCATTCCATCATTCCTCTCCCCAGCCCCAATATTGCTCTCTCCAGTCCCACCATCCCATCATTCCTCTCCCCAGCCCCATTATTGTTCTCCAAAGCCCCACCATGCCACCATTGCTCTCCCCAGCCCTATCATTGCTCTCCCAAGCCCCATCATTGCTCTCCCCAGCCCCATCAGCCCCATTATTGCTCTCCTCAGCCCCATCAGTCTCATCATTGCTCTCCCCAGCTCCATCATTGCTCTCCCCAGCTCCATCATTGCTCTCCCCAGCTCCATCATTGCTCTCCCAGCCCCATCATTGCTCTCCCTAGCCCCTATAGCCCCATTATTGCTCTTCGCAGCCCCACCATCCCATCATTCCTTTCGCCAGCCCCATTATTGCTCTCCTCAACCCCACCATCCCATCATTGCTCTCCCCAGACCAATCAGCCCCATTATTCCTCTCCCCAGCCCCACCATCCCATAATTGCTCTCCACTACCTCCCTTCCCCAACGTTTCAGTAAAACAAAACGAAAAACAACAACTTACCTCAGCTCGGTCCCCTGCAGCATCCTCATGGTTGCGGCAGTATTCTGCCTAACCCAGGAGCGCCATGCATGATGACGTCATCAAGCTGCGCACGCCTGGGTCAGGGAGAAAGCAGAGGATGGATCCCTCCAGCTCTGCTGCTATTCTTCTCCTGTCAGCAGCGGAGCTGCAGAAATCGCTCCCTTCGTGCCGTGTGCAGGGAGAAGCTGGACTACTATGGGGCCCCGAAGACTCATGGGCCCCATAGCAGTTGCGTGGTCTGCTGCCATTGGCGGTACGCCACTGCCTGTAATTATAGTAAGACAGGAGCCAGCTCTGCAGTCGTGCCCCAGAGGAGTGGAGGCTGCACCACAGAGAAGATGGTGCATTCAGCAGGTTCTTCTCTCTGAAGACTGTACAGTGGGTACAGAAAGTATTCAGACCCTTTAACATTTTCACTCTTTGCAGCCATTTGGTAAATTCTAAAAGTTCATTTTTTTCTCATTAAAGTACACTCTGCATCCCATCTTGACTGAAAAAAAACAGAAATGTAGAAATGTTTGCAAATTTGTTAAAAAAGAAAAACTGAAATATTACATGGTCATAAGTATTCACACCCTTTGCTCAGACACTCATATTTAAGTCACATTTCCTTGTTATCCTCCTTGAGATGGTTCTACTCCTTCATTGGAGTCCAGCTTTGTTTAATTAAACTGATAGGACTTGATTTAGAAAGGCACACACCTGTCAATATAAGACCTCACAGCTCACAGTGCATGTCAGACCAAATGAGAATCATGAGCTCAAAGGAACTGCCCAAGTAGCTCAGAGACAGAATTGTGGCAAGGCACAGATCTGGCCAAGGTTATAAAAGAATTTCTGCATTACTCAAGGCTCCTAAGAGCACAGTGGCCTCCATAATCCTTAAATGGAAGAAGTTTGGGACCACCAGAAGTCTTCCTAGACCTATTCGTCCAGCCAAATTGAGCACTCGTGGGAGAAAAGCCTTGGTGAGAGAGGTAAAGAAGAACCCCAAGATCACTGTGGCTGATCTGCAGTAGGAAGATGGGAGAAAGCTTCACAAAGTCAACTATCAGTGCAGCCCTCCACCAGTCGGCCCTTTATGGCAGAGTGGCTCAACGGAAGCCTCTCCTCAGTGCAACACATATGAAAGCCCTCATAGAGTTTGCTCCAAAACACATGAAGGACTCCCAGACTATGAGAAATTAGAATATCTTGTCTGATGAGACGAAGTTAGAACTTTTTGTTGATAATTCTAAGTAGTATATGTGGAGAAAGCCAGGCACTGCTCATCACCTGCCCAATAAAATCCCAACAGTGAAACATGGTGGTGGCAGCATCATGGTATGGGGTGTTTTTCAGCTGCAGGGACAGGACAACTGGTTGCAATTGAAGGAAACATGAATGCGGCCAAGTACAGACATATCCTGGATGAAAACCTCTTCCAGAGTGCTCTGGACTTCAGACTTGATCGAAGGTTCACCTTCCAACAAGACACTGACCCTAAACACACAGCTAAAATAACAAAGGAGTGGCTTCAGAACAACTCTCAATTCTTGACTGGCCCAGCTAGAGCCCTGACCTGAACCCAATTGAGCATCTCTGGAGAGACCTGAAAATGGCTGTCCACCAACATTCACCATCCAACCTGACGGATCTGGAGAGGATCTGCAAAGAAGAATGGCAGAGCATCCCCAAATCCAGGTGTGAAAAACTTGTTCCATCATTCCCAAGAAGACTCATGGCTGTACTAGCTCAAAAGGGTGCTTCTACTCAATACTCTAACATCCGTGGTGGCGTGCTTGCATAGTGCACCACCTCCCACTATGCAAGATCGCAATGTTACCCTTCAGTCCAGTCTGCAAACCTTGCTCCTGTTCATGCTGTGTGCATGCCTCTGGTCTGATTGCTTAGGGCGGCGGCCCAGTTACTTCCTGATTCTTATACCTGCTGTGGGCACACTCCTAATGCGTCCCCAGCCTATTGCTGTGAGTCACTGGATATTTAAACTCACTTCACCCTGAAGGAGGTGCCTGAGTAACACTATCATTCAGTGTGCTCCTTCGCCTCTGAGTTGCCAGGTCTTGTTCTGTTTCTTGTCTGTTTCGCCACTCTGGGGGCCGTTTACCCAGACCTGTTATCTGTGACTTCTAGTCTCTTTCCGCCATCCTGGGGGCAGTATGCCCAGGCCCGTTATCTGTATCTGTGACTTCTAGTCTGTTTCCGCCACCCTGGGGGCTGAGTTCCCAGGCTCGTTCCTTTACCTTGTTCCTGGTTCAGTCTCTGTCTGAACAGTGTCCTAGCTCGTTACCTGTTTGTCTCTATGTCCGTACCTTCCCTTTTCCTGCAGTGTCTGAACCTGCCCCTAACTCCAACTCATTGTCTCTGTACTTCTGTTTGTGAGTTTAGAGTCCACTCGCTACTTCATTGTAAGTACCTTGTGTGTATCTGGTTCTGCTTGTCCCTTCCAGTCTGTTCCATGTGAACAGAGCCCTGTCCTCTCTGCCTGCACCTTCCGCCCTGTTCTGCTCTGCCTTGTCCACCGCACCCGAGGTTTCGCCCTGGTCCGCTTGCTCACCGCTCCAGCGGTTCCTCTCTGCTCTGCCTTGTCCACCACACCAGCGGTTTCGCTCTGCTTGCTTTCCGCTGCAGCGGTTCCCCTCTACTCTGCCTTGTTCACCGCTCCGGCGGTTCCTCTCTGCTCTGCCTTGTCCACCGCTCCGGCGGTTTTGCTCTGCTCTGCCTTGTCTACCGCACCTGCGGTTTCTCCCTGCTCTGCTTGCTCACTGCTCCAGCAGTTCCTCTCTGCTCTGCCTTCTCCTCCGCTCCGGTGGTTCCGCTCTGCTCTGCCTTGTCCACCGCACTTGCAGTTTCGCTCTGCTTGCTCACCGCTCCGGCGGATCCTCTCTGCTCTGTCTTGTCCACCGCTCCGGCGGTTCCTCTCTGCTCTGCCTTGTCCACCGCTCCAGCGGTTTCGCTCTGCTCTGCCTTGTCCACCGCACTTGCGGTTTCGCTCTGCTCCACTTGCTCACCGCACCAGCAGTTTCGCTTTGCTCTGCCTTGCCCACCGCTCCGGCGGTTGCTCTCTGCTCTGCCTTGTCCACCCCTCCTGTGGTTTCGCTCTGCTCTACCTTGTCCACTGCATCTGCGGTTTCGCTCTGCTCTACTTGCTCACCGCACCAGCAGTTTCGCTTTGCTCTGCCTTGTCCTCCGTTCCGGCGGTTTCGCTTTACTCTGCTTGTCTACCGCATCTGCGGTTCTGTTCCTGAATTCCAGTCTGTACTGGACCCTATCCAGCCTGCGCTCCAACCTGCTAGTACCTCCCTGTCTGCACGCCAGCTGTGCCTACCAGTACCTCCCTGTCTGCACTCCAGGCATGCTTGCCAGTACCCCCCTGTATGCATACCAGCCGTGCTTACCAGTATCCACCTGTCTGCATACCAGTCGTGCCTGTCAATACCCACCTGTCTGTATGCCAGCCTAACCTGCCTGTTCCTGCATTCACCGGTGTGGGTCAACAGCGGTGTCCGGGGTCTGATCTGGAGTAGCACGTGGTCCCTCTGCTCGGTTCCTCCCTGGTGCACGGAGTCGACTGAGCCGCCGTGCGACCTTGGTCGGATCGGGTTGATACTTAGTTACGCCCCTCCAGGCACTCCCCGGTTCATGGTACAGTGGGATCACTAAATACACACACGCCAGTCAGTCCGGGCGTGTGCATAACAAATACTGAGCAAAAGGTCTGAATACTTATGACCATGTGATATTTCAGTTTTTCTTTTTTAATAAATTTGCAAAAATTTCTACATTTCTGTTTTTTTTCAATCAAGATGGGGTGCAGAGTGTACTTTAATGAGAAAAAAAGGAACTTTTTAGAATTTACCAAATGGCAGCAATGAAACAAAGAGTGAAAAATTTAAAGGGGTCTGAATACTTTCCGTACCCACTGTACATCCATGTGCAATCATCTGCAGGGAGGGTAAGTCCATGTGTAATGTGTGGGTATATACGGTATTTATATGTATGTATGTGTAATATGTTTGTATAGAGGTGTGTTATATGTCATCTCTATGTATTTGTGTACATACTAGATGGTGGCCCGATTCTAACGCATCAGGTATTCTAGAATATGTATGCGGCCGACCGGGCGCGACTAATCAGCGAAGCAATATTTAAATGGGTTGTGCACTACTTTAAATTAACCCCCCAATGTATCCCCCCGGGGCCCCTAATGAATTTTGTAATTATGTCATGTTGTCAATACTGCTTGTGACAACATCACTGACCACGCACAGCCAGCACGTAATTCCCCCGGCTGCAGCCGGCTCTTGCTTCCGCTTACATCACGACTATTTGCTGCTGCAGCCAGGGGTCTCCTGTTCCGCGTACCACGGTGAATGACTGACTGTGGGTGGGGTTATCCCCCATCGTGTCACACCCAGCATCCACTGCGCGCTCTGTCAATGAATGTGCGTGCTTGATCTCCCGACGGTGGCCTGTGTGTTTCAAATCCGGTGCCAATTCGTGGCCAGGCTGCCGCAACCAATCAGCAGAGGGGTGTTTAAATTTGGCGCCAATATCGACAATCGGCGAACAGTGTAAGTGAGGACCGGTAACCTCCATGCAGCTACCGTCAGTAGATCAGCGGCTAAGGCCGCTGATATCCCGACGGCAAGAGTGAAAGGAGGACCGGGAAGCGGCGCCGCCTAGGCCGCCGGTCGGGGTACTTCCGCTGAGAGCAGCTAGCGCCGATCATCTCCCGGCTGCATCGCCGCTGACCTCCATGCGGCAGGACGGCCGCCATCTTGTTCTGAAATCCCGTGTCGCTGATTGGCCGCGGCCGGACCAATCAGCGACGCGGGATTTCCTGGACGGACAGAAAGACAGGATAAGCCGATTATATAGTAGATGTGTATGTGATGTCCATGTATTTATCTGTGGTACATCCATGTATTCTCCTGTGTTCATATGTAGCATTTCAGCTCCATTAAAACTTTGAGAAAGACCTGGTGTGGTGGGGCTGAAGTGCCACATATAAACATACAAGTGAATAAATACATTTTATGATGTCTGTGGTGCAGCACGCCCTAAAGTGAACCTGACATGATACATGCTGCTCCATCCACAGGCTCCGGCTGCTCCATCTGGCAGGATGATCTCAGCCAGCAATGTTTTACTCTGAAACGTGGCGGAGTTTCAGATAAAAACATACTTTAAAAGCCACAATGGAACTAGCCGCACGGTAGACTAGTTGGACAGACGTGACCCGATGGCTTTTCCCACCCGCTGCCAGTGACTGACCGGTCTCTCAATCATGCATGCAGTAATACTGGCAACTTGTCAGTCACTGGCAGCCGGTGGGGAGAAGCCGCAGAGTTATGTCTGTCCGATTCATCTGTGGCGCCCTGCTGCGCATTGGTGCCACGGATCCCAGAGGGGTGCATGGACGGATTTCTCCACAAGAGGCCCTCACAGCATTCATACACCTCCACCCTACCACCTCAGACCACCAGAGGGAGCCCGGATAGGGACGTATATTTACAGAGGGTGGAGTTAGGCAGTCAGTCTGCTGCAGCCAGTGAAGTGCTAAGGTCAGTTCAGACTCAGGTAGCTCCAGTTAGTGAGCATAAGGCTTGCCGACGCCATGACAGCGGTGAAGCGCAGCAAGCCTGCTGCTAGTCTGTAGCCTAGTGAGGGCCCCGAGTAGGCCGAAGGCTAATGGAGTGAGTAACATAGGGGGCAGAGGAGCTTTACAAGCTCACCCCAGAAAACATATACCGGAAACTGGGTCCGTGTCTACAGGGTCCAATATCCCCTGTAGAGACAACCGGAACCTCTGGAAGACTTCAAGTCCCAGGTTCACCAGAAGCTAATACGTACCAGAGCCAGGAGTCACAGAGGCCCCGCTACCAGAGAGTGTGATCTCCAACCAAAGGCCCTACCACAAGATCAGTCAGTGCAAGACAAAAAACAAGTTAGGCCTATCTTCAGGCAGGTCAGAAACTTACCAAGGAAAAGGCAAAGTATAGGAGGCCCTACACCCGCTCACTGGGGAGAGTCCTGATATGCACCCTTCACCCTACAGTGCTCCGGAACGTGCCTGAAATAACACCAGTAAAGGTACTGTAGTGAACTGTGTGTTTGCCTATCCTTCTTCCGACCCGGCTGGGTCCCTTCTGTCCTGAACCCCTGCACTTATGCTGCCCTGAGGCCCTGGTCCACCTGTGGGGAGCTACAACATCTAAGCTGCCAGAATACCGGCCTCAGAGGACTGCTGCAGCGCTGGTGGTCCTCACCAGACACCACAGGTGGCATCACAAACTTTCATTATCCCCTTTCTTTTAAAAGAGACCCCAGGGTACGGGCCCGGGAGCCGACTACCGCGACATCCCCCAAGACCAGGCATCAAGGCCCAGGCGCCGAGTAATCCCCATCCCCTGGTCATTACATCTCTCTTTCCTGGCGTCACGAACAGGATATCGTGCCCGCGACAATGACAGAGTGTTGTGCCCATTGCCACCGGGTACTGTGTGCCTTTAATAACGAACTGTATATTGAACTGTGGCGAAGATCGCCGCCATTGTTATGTCACTGCGCAAGAAGAAGGGCGTTACCGCAGGAAAACTAAGAAGCGTACCTGCAGTAGCGCGCAAAGTCTCAGACCCGCCCCACGCAGGTCCTGGCAGGAAGCCCCAGCGAGCGCTCTGACGGAGGACGCAAAGCAACGCAGGGTCCTAGCTAGAAGACCGTCACATGCGGCGCTGCGGCCTACAGAAAAAAAGGTAGGCCACGATTCGCTAGGGGGGCGCCACAATGTCGGAGGAGCAGCCCGACGCCGGGGCCCAGGTTAACAGCCCCGATAATCCACACGCGCTCAATGCCGCGCAGGCCGAAACAGCCGCTCCATCAGCAGGGCCTGTAGCCCCTGTCATGCCCATGGCCCTACCGTACGTCCCTGGAGCGAAGTGGCTCCCCCAGTACAGCGGCAAACCAGATACCCTGTCTGGATTCAAGCGGAAAATATGCGGTATACTGGACATGTACTCTATGACGGGCAAACAAAGAGCCGCTGTAGTTTTGGGACAATTGACTGGTGCTGCGGAGAGGGAAGTAGAAACTTGGTCGGCCGCAGACCAGGAGTCAGTGCCCGTAATCTTTAAAAAGTTACAGACTGTATTTGAGGATCGCACTGAGACAGACCTCCGGATGAGGTTCTACCACTGCTCTCAGCAACCGGAGGACAGTGTTCGGGACTATGCCTGGCGCTTACAAGGGGCGCTGCAAGCTCTGAAACAGATTAGTCCAACCAGCATAACTGATGAAAATAAAATGCTAAAAGAACAGTTTGTCCGAGGGCTGAGGTCCCAAGAGGAGAGCAGGACTGTGCCTTGGTGGTCCTTAGATCATCCAGATGCCACCTTTGACACCCTTAAGGACATTGGAAAAGTAATAAGGTAACACCAGCTCACCTGAACAATGACGTCCTGAAGCAAGGTGCAATGAACCATTCAAAGTAGTTCCACAGTATAAGGAGAAAGGATTACCAGCTTCATGAATAGTTCAAAAATAGGTTTCTTTATTGTGAAAAAAGCTCTGTAAAAACAGATTCCATAGTCACATAGTGTAGCCAGAGCAACACGTTTCGAACGCTAAAGATGCATATGTGTTTTCTTCTTTGTCATGTGATTGTTTTTACTATGCATATACTCTGCAAATTGGTTTTATATTTTTTGTATGCAAATTTATGTATCATGTGACTTCCATTTTGTATGCGATTGGTGAACAATGGTTTATATACCATGGGTATGCCATTTGCAAGCCGGTCTTGACAAAGAACGCATCTTTAGCGTTCGAAACACGTTGCCCTGGCTATACTATGTGACTATGGAATCTGTTTTTAAAGAGCTTTTTTCACAATAAAGAAACCTATTTTTCAACTATTCATGAAGCTGGTAATCCTTTCTCCTTATGCTGTGGAACTACTGCGAATGGTTCATTGCACATTGCTTTAGGACGTCATTGCTCAGGTGAGCTGGTGTTACCTTATTACTACTCCATTGTTGAACTTTATCACCGTGCACTCCAGATAACTAATTCTAAGTTGGAAGAAATTATGCTTATTTAAGCTTATTTTTTTGGACATTTAAAAAAAAACTGAGTTTTTTTTTTTTCCTTCACTAAGACGTCTTGTAATAGTCCAAATATGACTGATATAAATGAAAATAGAGTTCGCAAAGCAGTGGAGGTATTTTCATTGGACACAAATTCCAGCAGTAGTTTACCAACAAAATTATCTGATGAATTTCATGACATAGAAAAATTAATTATGAGTGAAACAAAAATATGGTGGGATCACAAAACCCTCGAAAATTATGTTTCTAAAAACATGATACCTAGAGGACTTCGTTTAAAAAAAGTACCAACTACAGTTTATTCCCCTGCTTTTGTCAACAAGTGGAATCAAGCACTTTCAGACTGTTCTATAGTGCTGATCAAACTGATTATTGCGGAGGAAGAACTAAAATTGTCAAAATTAAATACTGATATTAAATCCCTAAAAAATTCACTCAAAGAGCGTTTTGATAAAACTATTTTTGAAAACAAAATGCAAAACATATATGTCAATGTCTCAAAGTTAGAAGAAGTTATTACTTTGAGAAAAAAAATCTAAATTCATCAGAGATAATAATGACTACCAGCTGGATCAGGTGTATGAATGGGGAAGGTGGGAAAAAGTCCACACACCCAGATCAATACTAAAACGTACACCTTCCTATAATTGTAAAAAACTCCACAGAAATCACATGTCAGTTTTAGTTCATTCGATCCAGATATATCGGATGGTAACACTAATGACTCAGATTCCAGTCACTTAACTAAGGATTTTTCCTATTACCAGAATATAAAAAAACGCAGAAGAAACGCAAACGAGGTGGACGGAAACATTCCAAGCACCTCAAGAATGACTTCTCGCTACAGAAAGTAACATGTGATTCATCCCCTACAAAGAATTTCCTGAATTTATCCAAACACCAGCTCACAAGTGAACAAATACAAGTTCTATCCTATGGACTGAATTTTGCACCTGATAGAAAATTTGATCTCTTTGGGACCTTGAAAGATGTCAATAAATTTGTAAGAAACCTGACGGTAAAAAGACATTTTTTGATGAGACTGAATCTGCACCTAACAATATAGATCATGACAAAATAACCAATGAATTTCGGACTCTTAATTTTCAGGAACAATCAGCATTACTACACCTTCAAGATTTGGAAAAAGAAAATTGCTCTCCACAACCTAGCACCAATTCAGCAGAGTTTTTTTCAGGGCGGAATCCTTTTTTTTATCCTATACAATCAAGAACGGGAGCAATGGATAAATTTCAGTAAACTATTCAACGTGAACTAAAAAATCTCCATATGCAGGTGGAAAATAACAGCTCAAAAAGTAATTTGAACAAAAAACAAATGAAGGCATTACAGGAACTAAAACGGATGGAGGATATCATTATTAAGATGTCAGATAAAGGCGGACTAGTAGTAGTTATGGATGCAGACATGTATCACAACCAAATGTTGGAGCTTTTCTCTGATACAACTACTTACACAAAGGTTCCATCAAATCCCTCCACAGATTACAAAATAATAACCCATGCTATAATAAACGAAGGCTTTGTTTTAGGGGTTATTACAGCTAAACAAAAAGACTTTCTCAATGTTGAGCATCGCATATGTGGCACCCCAGGGGTCTGGTTACCACAGTAATAGAAATATTATGTCTGAGAGCAAGTTGAGGTTTCTCTGGCCAGGAGCCCTAAGCATGCAACACGGCCCGCCCAGACCTGGGAGGGGAGGAATCTGCCCTTATAAACTGGGTCTGGGGCGGGATTAGGAGAGAAAGAGTTCAGTTCCAGACACAGGGAAAGTTACAACAGGAGCTCTGTAGGAGCAGGAGCGAGTGCCAGAGGCTGGAAGCTAGAAAGCTCGCCTTGGCTGAAGACACTAACCCGGACACGGAGTCCGAGGCTGTGGGGACATCCAGGTCCAGCAGCAGAATCCAACAGGCAGGGGATTCCATGTCCTCTGGCCTTAGAAACCAGAAGGCACGGTCACAAGCAAGGGACCAGCACCGCCATCGTGAAGCAAAGGCTAACGGAAGGCCCCAAGTCACCGGCCATACGGGTGAGCACCACACGGTATACTCAGGGACGTGGGCTACTTCTACCCGCATAGAGCAAGGTAGCCAGGAAAGAGTGCAGATAGTCGGGGAGGCCTACAACTGCACCTGGCCAGGGGAGATCCTGCTTGCTCACAGACAGACCAGGCCCCTACTGCTAACCAGTACTCCCGGGAGGGTCTGCGTTATACCATCAGTAAAGACCCTGAACTGCACCACACGTCTCTGTGATTCCTTGCCGCACCAGCACCATTACTACCGGGACGCTCACACCATCACTCCCATCATCCACATTAGCTGCCCTGAGGCAATACTCCTCCCGTGGGGAGTTATCCCATACTCGGCTGCGCAAACAACATCAGCCTCAGCGGTCGGCAGCGCAGCGGCGGTCCCACTGACCGCAATCCACGGGTGGCGTAGTCGGACATTGTTATTACTTAAGACCGCCACTGGTTTGACCGCCCTGGGCACGGACCGGGTCACCGCGACGGAGAACTACAACCCCCAGCGATCCGGCTCCGGGTATCCCCCTGCACAGCACAGGCCCAGGGGGCGCGTCAACTTTGGCGTAGTCGGCAGGATTTCGTGCCCGCAACCACCGGGTACTGCGTGCCTGAAAAAGACTTTTGAACTTACCTGTGGTGAAGTTTCCCGCCGTCCGGAGTAGTTTCCTGCCATCCAGAGCCGATTCCCGCCATCAGACGCCATCTTGGACCATTTCCCACCATCTTCTGCCTTCTTCCCGCCATCCGCGGCTGCTTCCCGCCTTCGGATGCCATATTCGGGACGCCGCACGGGGAGAAGAGGGGCGTGGATGCCGAAAGCGCGCGAGATCCGAAGCTCCGCCCCACGCTCCGCCCCACACTCCGACGCTGCGCAAGGTCCTGGAAGGGAGGAAGAGCGACGCTGACGTCATCGGAGCGCGACGCCAGGTCCTCAACCCCGACGATCGACTGTGGAGCCGCGGCCTACGGAAGAAGAGCATCGCAAGGTAGGCCACGGTCCACTAGGGGGGAAGGAGGATGTCGGACACCGAGGGGAGCTCCACTGCCACAGCCACTGCCAGCGCAACCGCTGCAGCAGTCATGCCATTCACCATGCCCTATATCCCGGGGGCAACCTGGCTACCCCAGTACTCAGGAGAGTCACATACCCTGAGTGACTTTAGGGAAAGACTTGATAGCCTCTTCCAGGTATACCCCCTCACAGAAGAGCAAAAAGTGAGCATTCTGGTGGCCCAGTTAATCGGGGCAGCCCAAAGGGCGGTAAAGTCCTGGTCACCTGGGAAGAAGAGGACTGTCAGAGAGATACTAGCCCGGCTGAAAGACACGTTTGACACCCGCACCTCAGCCGAGATAAAACTAAGATTTTATGGGTGCAAATAACGGGCACATGAAAGTATAAGAGACTATGCTCTAAACCTACAAGAGGCCCTGAGAGCCATTAAGCAGGCAGACCCTGACAGCGTGGGAAATAAAGACAAGCTGTTGACCGAACAATTTATAGAGGGTCTACTGTGCAATGCCCACCGAACCCAGTTGCGGGCAATGGCCTTACAGGACCCTGACCTGGACTTTGCACAGTTCAAGGACAGAGCCATCTGGGTGCTCCGAGAACCGGCACCAGGTGGCGCTGTGACCCACAGGCGCCCTGCTATCACTTATCACCAGGAGACGGCGCCCTTGTCTGCAGGGCCTGTGGGAGCTGATGCGCAGGCTTTAAACAGTGACCCGGCTACAGACCTGCACCATCAGGTCCAAGAGCTGACTAAGAGCGTTGCCGCGCTAACCAGAACTGTGCAGTCTTTACAGGTCTGTTCTCCAGGAAAGATCCAGCTGGCATCCGGACAGGAGGACGTCCCGTGGCGCCGACTGAGGAGGACCCCACCGGCCAGAGGAAGACCCAGCGACAGGTACAATGAGGACGGACGACCCATCTGCCGCCGCTGCAATCAACCCAGACATATGGCAAGGTACTGTCATTTAAACGGGCACAACCTGGGGTAGAGGGCCAACCCCCAGGCATAAGATCATCAGGCCCATCGAACTGGCATGACAAATACCTAGGGGGACGTCCGGTCTTGCCTGTGGTACTGGATGGCATTCCTATGAGTGCCCTACTAGACACTGGGTCACAGGTGACCACCATCCCGTACGTGCTCTTTAAGCAGTACTGGAATGACTCGGACATAACCGCTACCCAGATGACGACCTGAGCATTATCGCCAGCAATGGTCAGCCCGTGCCACAGATAGGATTTAGGGAAATGACCATCAAGGTCGGTAAAATTGAACTGCCGGCACAAGGACTGATCATTGTGGACATTGACCGGCGCGAGAGTCACCCAAAAATCACCCTAGGTACTAACGTAATTGAAAACTGTCTTGCAGAGGTGATTCTTATTTTGCAGCAGGTTGCCAAGAACGCCAGTTCCAGCCAGCAGCGTGTGCTCCAAAAAGAGATCCGGGCACTGATGAAGCGGCAACAAGTGGAACTATCTGGTGGTGAGATAGGTAGCGTGAGAATGTGTGACCCGTTCCCTATTGCCATGCCCCCAAAAAGTGAGATGATGATTTGGTGCCGGGCAGCTATTGGTCTAAGAGGTAGAGACTACCAAGCAATGGTAGAACCCGTCTACTGAGACAGTAGGCCCACCATTTTGACAGCACGGGGGGTGGTCGATGTACGCCATGGGAGGGTGCCCGTCCGCATCATCAATATCGGGGAGAGAGAAGTATACCTGCCCCGGTATGCCATGCTAGCCAAATTGTTCACCATAAACCAGAATTCTGTACAGGCCGTGGAACCCTTGCCTCCATCTCAACCAGAGGAAGGTAACGGCTCTAAGAAACCAATGGAGGACTGGTGTCAGCAACTGCATTTGGGTACTGACTCCACTCCCTCACACCAAAAACAGGGAGTCTATCGGGTGGTTCAAGAGTACGAGAGAGTGTTTAGTAAACACCCGCTAGACTTCGGGCGAGTAGAAGGGGGTAGAACATCACATCCCCACGGGAGACCATCCTCCCATAAAGGAGAGATACCGACCCGTACCACCTGCACACTATCAACACGCCAAGGGGATGCTAAAAGACATGAAGGAGGCTGGGGTAATTAGGGACAGCTGTAGCCCCTGGGCAGCTCCACTAGTCTTAGTGAAAAAGAAAGACAACACCATGAGAATGTGTGTAGACTACAGGAAGGTCAACCGTATCACACACAAAGATGCGTACCCGTTACCAAGGATAGAAGAGTCCTTAGCTGCATTAAAATCTGCTAACTTCTTCTCTACTTTGGATCTCACTAGCGGGTACTGGCAGGTTCCTGTAGCAGAGGCGGACCGGGAGAAGACCGCATTCACCACCCCGATGGGACTCAGCGAATTTAACTGTATGCCGTTCGGGTTCTGCAACGCACCAGGAACCTTCCAACCGTTGATGGAATGCAGTCTGGGACACCGGAACTTCGAGACGGTCCTATTATACCTGGACAATGTCATCGTCTATTCCAAAACCTATGAGGACCATCTGGAACACCTGGCAGAAGTGTTTGAAGCCCTGGCAAACTATGGCCTAAAAGTAAAACCCTCAAAGTGTCACCTACTGAAGCCAAAGGTACAGTACCTGGGACACGTGGTGAGTGCTGACGGAGTAGCCCCCGACCCTGACAAGATCACCGTGATTAAGGACTGGCCAATACCATCCAGCATAAAGGAAGTGCGGCAGTTCCTCGGGTTGGTAGGCTACTACCGAAGATTCATTCCCGGTTTTACCAAGAAGGCAGCTCCTATGCAAGACCTCCTGATAGGCCAGTCCAGGAAGGCCAAAAACCAGAAGCCACCCTTCAAATGGGAAAAGCTGGAAGAGGAGTCGTTCGGCCAGCTGAAGATGGCCCTCACGGGGGGATGAAATCCTGGCGTACCCAGATTACAGCCAGCCCTTTATCCTCTACACGGACGCAAGCAACATCGGGCTAGGAGCCGTACTGTCCCAGATCCAGTAGGGGAGAGAACGGGTAATTGCTTACGCCAGCCGAAAACTGCGACTCACGGAAAGAAACCCGGAGAATTACAGCTCGTTCAAGCTAGAGTTCCTGGCAGTGGTGTGGGCAGTAACCGAACGTTTTAAGCATTACCTTGCCTCTTCCAGGTTCACCGTGTACACGGACAACAACCCGTTGACACACCTGGACACTGCAAGACTGGGTGCCCTGGAGCAGAGATGGATGGCCCGCCTGTCCAATTTTGAGTTCACGATCAAATACCGGGCAGGACGCTCCAATACCAACGCGGACGCCCTGTCCAGGATGCCAAACCTACCGGACGAAGGTGAGGATCCAGAAGAATTGGAAGAGATCGAACTCCCTGCATTTCACCGTCATGGGATTACCCAGTATTCCCACCGTGTAAGGGGCCAGCGATCCGCTACGTTCAACCCCTTACCCCACTACAACTGGGCGGAGACGCAAGACAGTGACCCCGCAGTCCGTCTGGTGAAGGAAATGCTGACCCAGGCTGACGCCCGCCTAGACCCGGATGCTCCGGAAGAGACCAAGCAACTGTGGACGGAGAAGAGCAGACTGTTCCTCTACAAGGAGAAGTTGTGCTGCAGAATGGTCAATTCCCGGACACATGAGCTGATCTGGCAGGTGGTGGTACCGAGACGGGACGCAGCTATGGTGCTGGAGGCCTACCACAATGGGGCAGGGCACTTCGGATGGAAGAAGCTGGAGTTCCTGCTGCGTGAACGGTTCTACTGGATAGGCATGAGAGGAGCCATTGAGAGATGGTGTAGAGACTGTGGCCCGTGCAATCTAAGAAGAAGGGACCGTGCCAGCCAGAGGACTCCCCTGCAGCCCATCATCACCAGGCAGCCGCTGGAACTGGTCGCTCTGGACCATGTTAAACTGGCTCCAAGCAGAAGCGGGTATGTCTACTCCCTAACCATCGTGGATCGCTACTCCCGATTCTTAGTGGTGGTCCCCGTCAAAGACTTAACAGCACAAACAGCAGCTAGAGCCTTCCAGCTGCACTTCTGCCGCCCACACGGGTACCCGGACCAAGTGCTGACGGACCAAGGACCAGCCTTCGAAGCGGAGGTCTCCCAGGAGTTCTGCAACCTGTATGGCTGCAAGAAGATAAGAACAACGCCCTATCACCCCCAAACCAATGGACTCTGCGAGAAGATTAACCAGGTGGTGATACATCTGCTAAAAACATTGCCCCTGGAAGAACGCAGTCTGTGGCCTGAGAAACTGCCCGATCTGGTGGACCTGTATAACCACATCCCGGTAGGTTCCTCCAACTGTACCCCGGCTTACCTAATGCGAGCAAGACCTGGTAAGCTGCCTGTTGACCTGGATATGGGAGTCCTGATACCCGAGGACACCTCACCAGAGACAGACTGGGATACAGAACGGCAGCAGCAGTACCGGAAAGTACAAGAGAGCATCGAGCGAAGTCTCTGTCAATCAAGAGAAAGGCAGGAGAGGACTTATAACCAACATGCTCCCGCTGTTCCCCTGGTACCTGGAGAGCAGGTCTTGAAAAGAAAAAGGCGGCTCCATAAGTAGGACGACCAGTGGGAAAAGGACCCGTACACCGTACTGCCCTCAAGCCACAATAATCCAAAGGTATACGTCATCAGCAAGGATGGAGGAGAGACCACAGCCACTGTCTCCAGAGACCACCTGAAAAAGTGCCCCGAGAAGTTGCAAAGCACGGATGAAGATCAGGAAGACCCTCAACCCGTAGAGGAAAAGGAGGAAATGATCACCACTGTACTCGGAAACTTTCCCCGGTCCCGGACACAAGTAAACAACGCTATCGTGGTGCCCGTCCTCCCCTTTCTCCAGCCAGCCCATCAAGTGCCTACAGAAGACCAGGTAGAGCTGGAAGAGCAGCCGGCCCAGGAGGCAGAAGAATCCATACCAGCAGCCCAGGAGAATCAACCCTCTGCTAGTAGTGAGCCTGCCGTGCCCCTAGTGAGCCAAAGATTGCGCAGACAGCTGCCCAGCTTACCCATAACACCTCCTACACCCTGTAGTGCAGGACCAGTTAGTGAGCTCCGTAGGTCCACTTGAGTCACTAGAGGTCAGATGCCCGCTCGCTGGAAAATCTAAACTAATGCACTGTGAATTTATCTGTTAACTGTTTATGGTTTTTGTTGTTGCCTGTTACTAATTATGTTTCTCAGTTACCCTGCAGATTTATTTGGACTAACAGGTTATGGACACTGGATAACCGGAACAGTTTTGTAGATAGTTGCACCTTGGTGCCTCTTGCGAAGACGGCCGTGGAAAAGAAAACCTGTCTGGCGTGGCCTACTTGTGGCCCAAAGTAGCTAGCTCCAGCATTGCAGCCACGCCCAAGGCCAACGCAAGGGGTTTGCTTTGGACAGGTCCCCTACTTCGCTTAAAACTTCACCTTGGGTGATATGGACACCCGGTTGCGGACACGCCGTGACCTTTAAAGAACTAAAGCTTCTTGTAAATATGTTATTGTATTATTGTTTATACCCTGTTATTATGTTTTAAAAATGTGTTTAGTCCCGGAGTACTAAAATTTACTAGGGGGGAATGTGGTACCCCAGGGGTCTGGTTACCACAGTAATAGAGATATTATGTCTGATAGAAAGTGGGAGGTTTCTCTGGTCAGGAGCCCTAAGCATGCAACACGGCCCGCCCAGACCTGGGAGGGGAGGAATCTGCCCTTATAAACTGGGTCTGGGGCAGGATTAGGAGAGAAAGAGTTCAGTTCCAGACACAGGGAAAGTTACAACAGGAGCTCTGTAGGAGCAGGAGCTTGTGCCAGAGGCTGGAAGCTAGAAAGCTCGCCTTGGCTGAAGACACTAACCCGGACACGAAGTCCGAGGCTGTGGGGACATCCAGGTCCAGCAGCAGAATCCAACCGGCAGGGGATTCCATGTCCCCTGGCCTTAGAAACCCGAAGGCACGGTCACAAGCAAGGGACCAGCACCGCCATCGTGAAGCGAAGGCTAACGGAAGGCCCCAAGTCACCGGCCATACGGGTGAGCACCACACGGTATACTCAGGGACGTGGGCTACTTCTACCCGCATAGAGCAAGGTAGCCAGGAAAGAGTGCAGATAGTCAGGGAGGCCTACAACTCCACCTGGCCAGGGAAGATCCTGCTTGCTCACAGACTGACCAGGCCCCTACTGCTAACCAGTACTCCCGGGAGGGTCTGCTTTATACCATCAGTAAAGACCCTGAACTGCACCACACGTCTCTGTGATTCCTTGCCGCACCAGCACCATTACTACCGGGACGCTCACACCATCACTCCCATCATCCACATTAGCTGCCCTGAGGCAATACTTCTCCCGTGGGGAGTTATCCCATACTCGGCTGCGCAAACAACCTCAGCGGTCGGCAGCGCAGCGGCGTTCCCCACTGACCGCAATCCACGGGTGGCGTAGTCGGACATTGTTATTACTTAAGACCGCCACTGGTTTGACCGCCCTGGGCACGGACCGGGTCACCGCCACGGAGAACTACAACCCCCAGCGATCCGGCTCCGGGTATCCCCCTGCACAGCACAGGCCCAGGGGGCGCGTCACATGCTACCACTTTTATATGGTCTACCCAAGACACATAAGGGCATCAATCCCCCCCCCCAGTGAGGCCAATCATTTCTAATATTAATTCTGTTACAGAGCATCTTGGTAATTGGATAGATACATTATTTCAACCGCTAGTGCAGAGATCTGCAGGTTTTCTTGATTCAAGAGACGTTCTGGACCAATTAAGAAATATCACATGGCAGGAGGGATATACATGGTTGGGGTGTCATGCAGTGTCTTTGTACACAAATATACCATATGATGTCGCTCTGCAAGCATTGGATTTCCATCTTAATAGGTATAGTAATTATACCTTGGATTTAATTAATTATCTTTTGTCTTGTACACAATACCTTATGACTAACAATTTTATTATGTACAATCAGGAATTTTATCTCCAATGTAGAGGAGTATCCATGGGATCTAGCTATTCCACATCTTTGGCAATATGGCAATGTCACATTGGGAATATGTTGCATTGTACAACTTCGCCAATCCATGGGCTCATGATGTTTTCTGGTATGGCAGATACATCGATGATTTGATCTGTATTTGGAGTGGGGATGTGTCTGCCATACCATAATTCATCAAGTATTTAAATAACAATGAATTCAATCTTTCTTTCACTTACACCTTTGATTCTAAGAATATATCATTTCTTGATCTAAAATTGGAGATTCTTGACGGTTCCATCACTACTTCCACATTTTCCAAACCCATATCTGGGAATACCATTCTACACGCCAAAAGCGGACATCCGCGCCATACTATAAAAGCTATACCTGTGGGGGAACTGACAAGAATTAAACGTAACTGTAACAATGCAAATAAATTGGAGGAAGAATTCATCAGGTGTAAAAATAAATTGAAATCTAGGGGTTATCCGGATTGGTCTTTAACCCCTTTACCCCCGAGGGTGGTTTGCACGCTAATGACCAGGCCAATTTTTACAATTCTGACCACTGTCACTTTATGAGGTAATTACTCTGGAACGCTTCAACGGATCCCCCTGATTCTGAGATTGTTTTTTCATGACATATTGTACTTCATGATTGTGGAAAAATTTCTTCGCTATCACTTGCGCTTATTTATGAAAAAAATGAAAATTTGGTGAAAATTTAGAAAATTTAGCAATTTTCAAAATTTGAATTTTTATGCCCTTAAATCAGAGAGATATGTCACACAAAATAGTTAATAAATAACATTTCCCACATGTCTACTTTACATCAGCACAATTTTGGAACCAAAATTTTTTTTTGTTAGGGAGCTATAAGGGTTAAAAGTTGATCAGCGATTTCTCATTTTTCCAACAAAATTTACAAAACCATTTTTTTAGGGACCACATCACATTTGAAGTCACTTTGAGAGGTCTTTATGACAGAAAATACCCAAAAGTGACACCATTCTAAAAACTGCACCCCTTAAGGTGCTCAAAACCACATTCAAGAACTTTATTAACCCTTCAGGTGCTTCACAGGAATTTTTGGAATGTGGAAGAAAAAAATGAAGATTTAACTTTTTTCACAAAAATGTTACTTTAGACCCAATGTTTTTTATTTTCGCAGGGGTAACAAGAAAAAAATGGACCCGAAAATTTGTTGTGCAATTTCCTCTGGGCACGCAGATACCCCACATGTGGGGAAAAAACACTGTTTGGGCGCACGGCAGGGCTCGGAAGGGAAGGAGCGCCATTTGACTTTTTGATTGTAAAATTTGCTTGAATAATTAGCGGACGCCATGTTGCGTTTGGAGAGCCCCTGATGTGCCTAAACAGTGGAAACCCACAAGTGGCCCCATTTTGGAAACTAGACCCCCCAAGGCACCTATCTAGATGCATAGTGAGCACTTGTAACCCCTAGGTGCTTCACAAATTGATTCGTAAAAATGAAAAAGTATTTTTTTTTCCACTTTTTCATTTTTACGAATCAATTTGTGAAACACCTGAGGGTTCCAAGTGCTCACTATGCATCTAGATAAGTGCCTTGGGTGGTCTAGTTTCCAAAATGGAGTCACTTGTGGGGGAGCTCCAATGTTTAGGCACACAGGGGCTCTCCAAACGCGACATGGTGTCCGCTAACAATTTGAGCCGATTTTCCATTCAATTTGTTAGCGGACACCATGTCGCGTTTGGAGAGCCCCTGATGTGCCTAAACAGTGGAGCTCCCCCAAAAGTGACCCCATTTTGGAAACTATATCCCTCAAGGATTTTATTAAGGGGTATAGTGAACATTTTGAACCCAGAGGTACGACACAGAATTTGATAACATTAAGTCATCATATTGAATAAGTTGTCATTACTCTTGAGCGCAAGTGCTCGCTACTTGAGTTTGCATCGGGTACTCAGGTATGCACCATGTATCACGGGTGCTCAAGTGAAATGCTCGAGTCCCCGCCCACATGTTTCACGGTTATTAGACACCCCAAAAAAAACATGCGGGGATCGCTCGTGCATGGCAGGCAATCCCCGCGAGGTTTTTTTGGCCGCGAAGCATATGGGGCGGAGACTCGAGCACCCGCGATACTCAGTGCATACCCGAGCACCCGATGCAAACTCAAGTAGCGAGCACTTGCGTTCAACAATAGTTGCCATATCGTCATCTTTTTTTTTTTTTTTTTTACTTTTGAAAAAAAAAAACAACCCCAACCCTAACATTAGCACAACCCCAACACCAGCCCTAGCGTTTATTTTTTACGACGTTCCTCGTGCGGTATTAGTGATGAGATTAATTTATTCTTCGGGTCGGTGCGATTACAGCGATACTAGAATCATATCGGGTTTTTATGACTAACAGCTGTCACACACTAAAAAGGCACATATTTTGTAAAATCTAGTTTTTGCATTGCCATATTTTGGCCTACAGAGTCATGTGATGGCTTGTTTTTTGCGGGACAAGATGACGTTTTCAGTGGTACCATTTTTATTTATATTCGTCTTTTTGATCGCGTGTTATTCCATTTTTTGGTTGGCGGTATGATAAAGCATTATTTTTTGCTTCGTTTTTTTTTTTTTTACCGTGTTCACTGAAGGCGTTAACTAGTGGAACAGTTTTATAGGTCAGGTCGTTATGGACGGGCGATACCAAATATGTGTACTTTTATTGTTTTTTTGCTTTTTTTTCATAATAATATTTATTGATGGGTACAATATATTTTTATTTTTAGTGGATTATTTATTTTATTTTTTTTTTTTTTTTTCACTTTCTGGGAGGTTTTTTACTTTTTTACTTTGTCCCACTATGGGACTTTCACTTTTTTTTCTATGATCGCCTGCATGGCACAGGAATGGAGCACCATCCCTGTGCCATGCAGGCTGTCAGCGCTGGACAGGGAGAAGATAGTTTGGAGATGCACTGAACATGTCCAAAAAATCTCCCTGCTGTCTGGTGACCCGGATGTTGTCATGACGACATCGGGTCGTCATGGCAACATCCTGGAAGCCACGGCAGACAGAGCTGGAGGCGAGTATCGGCGATCACCTCCCCTTGCCACAGCAATGCTGCGATCGACTTCGATCGCAGTATTGCGGGGGTTAATGTGCCGGAAGCGGTGTGGGACTGCTCCCTGCACATAGTACTGGGTGTCAGCTGTGACAATCAGCTGACACCCGGCGGCGATCGCGCCCGCACAGCCTGTGTGCGCGCGCGATCGCGATGACGTACTACTGTTCCATTATAGCGAGTAACTTTTCTATGCATATGTGATTTCTTCTTTGTCATGTGATTGTTTTCACTATGCATATACTCTGCAAATTGGTTTTATATTTTTGTATGCAAATTTATGTATCATGTGACTTCCATTTTGTATGCGATTGGTGAACAATGGTTTATATACCATGGGTATGCTATTTGCAAGCCGGTCTTGACAAAGAACACATCTTTAGCGTTCGAAACGCATTGCCCTGGCTACACTATGTGACTATGGAATCTGTTTTTAAAGAGCTTTTTTCACAATAAAGAAACCTATTTTTGAACTATTCATGAAGCGGGTAATCCTTTCTCCTTATGCTGTGGACCCTTAAGGACATGGCTATCAAGGGACTGAAACCCCTGGAAACAACAGATACTGCTATCCAACGTTACCAGGGTGGGGCCACTCCAACGCCTGCAGCACCCACCCTTTCCCCGCTGGCTGCTGAAGCTAAAGTGCAGGCAGCGCCCCCTAGTGAGCTGGACAGTCTGCGCTCAGAAGTGCGCCAGCTGACTAAAAACTTGGCCACTGTGATGAGTGCCCTGCAGCTACGGACGGAGCCAGAGACTGAAGAAAGGATCCTGCTAGCCGACAGCCCTGAGGATGTCCCATGGATGAGCAGGAGGAGGAGGAGGACAACGCCGCCTTGGAGGAGGACAATGCCGCCCCGGAGGAGGACAACGCCACCCCGTGGAAGGATCAACGACCAACGACACCCTCAAAGTTCATCTGCCAACGCTGCCAGAAGGCAGGCCACACAGTGCGTAACTGTCCTTTAAACGGGCAAACCCTGGGGCCGAGGGCCAACACCCAGGAGTAGACTCAGCAGGCCCCTCAGACTGGCACCACAGGTTCGTGGGAGGAAGACCTTCCCTGTCCATTATACTGGACGGCATTGCGATACCTGCCCTGCTGGACACTGGATCTCGGGTAACAATCATGCCTGATGTCCTCTACAAAAGATTCTGATCCATGGACGATCTCCACCCCCCAAATCCAGATCTTTCCGTACAGTCATGGCCAAAAGTATTGAGAATGAGATAAATAGTAATTTTTCCAAAGTTTACCGCTTCATTTTTTGTAATGGCAATTTGCATATACTCCTGAATGTCAAAGAGTGATCAGCTTAACAGCAATTACTGTACTTGCAAAGTCAATATTTGACCAGAAAATGAACTTTAACCCCCAAAACACAATTCAACATCATTGCAGTCCTGCCTTAAAAGGAGTAGCTAACATCGTTTTAGTGATTGATCCATTAACACAGGTGTGGGTGTTGATGAGGACAGGGCTGGCGATCAATCAGTCATGATTAAGTAAGAATGACATCACTGGACACTTTAAAAGGAGGCTGGTTCTTGGTATCATTGTTTCTCTTCAGTTAACCATGGTTATCTCTAAAGAAACACGTGCAGCCATCATTGCACTGCACAAAAATGGCCTAACAGGGAAGAGTATCGCAGCTACAAAGATTGCACCTCAGTCAACAATCTATCGCATCATCAAGAACTTCAAGGAGAGAGCTTCCATTGTTGTCAAAAAGGCTCCAGCGCGCCCAAGAAAGACCAGCAAGCGCCAGGACCGTATCTTAAAACTGTTTCAGCTGCGGGATCGGACTACCAGCAGTGCCGAGCTTGCTCAGGAACGGCAGCAGGCTGGTGTGAGTGCTTCTGCACGCACTGTGAGGCGGAGACTCTTTGAGCAAGGGCTGGTTTCAAGGAGGGCAGCAAAGAAGCCACTTCTCTCCAGAAAAAACATCAGGGACCGACTGATATTCTGCAAAAGGTACAGGGAGTGGACTGCTGAGGACTGGGGTAAAGTCATTTTCTCTGATGAATCCCCTTTTCGATTGTTTGGGACATCTGGAAAACAGCTTATTCGGAGAAGAAGAGGTGAGTGCTACCACCAGTCTTGTCTCATGCCAACTGTAAAGCATCCTGAAACCATTCATGTGTGGGGTTGCTTCTCAGCCAAGGGAATCGGCTCACTCACAGTCTTGCCTAAAAACACAGCCATGAATAAAGAATGGTACCAGAATGTCCTCCAAGAGCAACTTCTCCCAACCGTCCAAGAGCATTTTGGCGCCTAACAATGCCTTTTCCAGCAAGATGGAGCATCTTGCCATAAAGCAAAGGTGATAACTAAATGGCTCATGGAACAAAACATAGAGATTTGGGGTCCATGGCCTGGAAACTCCCCAGATCTTAATCCCATTGAGAACTTGTGGCCAATCATCAAGAGACGGGTGGACAAACAAAAACCAACAAATTCTGGCAAAATGCAAGCATTGATTATGCAAGAATGGACTGCTATCAGTCAGGATTTGGTCCAAAAGTTGATTGAGAGCATGCCAGGGAGAATTACAGAGGTGTTGAAGAAGAAGGGGCAACACTGCAAATATTGACTTGCTGCATTAACTCATTCTAAGTGTCAATATAACCTATTGGTACTCATAATATGTGTAACGGGTCTGGGAGGCGGAACCTCTGGGCTACTATACAAGGGGGCGGTCCTTGTAAGGGAGCGGGTGGCGACCAGGCAGGCAGTCACAGCAGGTGACCGGGACAGTCTCTAGAAGAACGGGTAGGAGGTCACGGCAAGTGACCGGGGCAGTCTCTGGATGAACGGGCAGATGGTCACGGCAAGTGACCGGGGCAGTCTCTGGGTGAACGGGCAGATGGTCACGGCAAGTGACCGGGGCAGTCTCTGGGTGAACGGGCAGATGGTCACGGCAAGTGACCGGGGCAGTCTCTGGGTGAACGGGCAGATGGTCACGGCAAGTGACCGGGGCAGTCTCTGGGTGAACGGGCAGATGGTCACGGCAAGTGACCGGGGCAGTCTCTGGGTGAACGGGCAGATGGTCACGGCAAGTGACCGGGGCAGTCTCTGGGTGAACGGGCAGATGGTCACGGCAAGTGACCGGGGCAGTCTCTGGGTGAACGGGCAGATGGTCACGGCAAGTGACCGGGGCAGTCTCTGGGTGAACGGGCAGATGGTCACGGCAAGTGACCGGGGCAGTCTCTGGGTGAACGGGCAGATGGTCACGGCAAGTGACCGGGGCAGTCTCTGGGTGAACGGGCAGATGGTCGCGGCAAGTGACCGGGGCAGTCTCTGGGTAAAGAGTTGGTACGACCTGTGGCGGCTGATGGTAGACGTGAGCTCCCAGGTGAGCAGGCGAGAGTCTCTGGATAAACGGGTGGTCACAGCATGTGACGGCGGAGCCTCCAGGAAGACCAACAGACCGGCGGCAGATGAGCGCTCCCAGGTGAGCGGGCAGAAGTCTCTGGACAGGCGGGTGGTCACAGCACGTGACGGCAGAGCCTCCAGGTAGGCTAGCAGGCAGGTAGCAGATGTGCGCTCCCAGGTGAGCGGGCAAGCTGGTCCATAGACAGACTGACAAGAGTTGGAAGGCAGACCGTCGGACCTCAGGCAATCAGGCAGGTAGTTGATGTGCGCTCCCAGGTGAGCGGGCAAGCTGGTCCTTAGACAGACTGACAGGAGTAGTAAGGCAGACCGTCGGACCTCAGGCTAGCAGGCAGGTAGCAGAGTATCAGGCAGGAATAAGACAGCAGGCTGGCAGGAATCTGGCAGGTATCTGGCAGGTAACTGGCAACGGGACCTGAGGGCTGAAGCAGAGTAGTGAACAGTGCAACAACATTGCTCGGGCACCTCCATTTTGGAGGAGGTGCCTTATATATGGTGAAGTCCTCCAGCCATTGGCCGGGGACTCCTTAGGACGGCGCGCGCGGCCCCTTTAAGAGGGAGGGAGCGCGCGCGCGCGCGCCCTAAGCACAGTGGCCGGGAAGGAGCGCGCGCTGCCAGCAGAGCGGGAGGAGGACGCCGGGCTAGGAGCAGAGAGGTGAGGGGAACAGCGTCCCTGCCTAGCAGAGGGCAGGGACGCCGACGCTACAGTACCCCCCCTTTAGGCCCCCCCTTTTTTAGGCCAGACAGAAATTTAGCAAGGATGAGAGGGGCATGGATGTTCTTCCGGGGCTCCCACGTTCTCTCTTCAGGACCAAACCCCTTCCAATCTACTAGAAAAATGTCTTCCCTCTTACCCTTTTGGTGGCCAGAATGTTCTCTACCTCAAATTCGTTTTCAGCGGAAATCGGAGCAGGAGGCGTGCCTGTAGACTTGGAAAAAGAGTTAAGTACCACAGGTTTGAGGAGAGATACATGGAAGGAGTTAGGGATCCACAAGTTGGCCGGGAGTTTCAATTTATAGGCCACCGGGTTGATCTGACTGATGACCTCCAGAGGACCGATGAACCGAGGCCCTAACTTATAGGAAGGAATCTTGAGCCGGACATACTTGGATGAGAGCCAGACCTTATCCCCTGGACGGAATTGAGGAGGATCCAGACGTTTTTTGTCAGCATGTCTTTTCATACGCTCGGATGACAGAAGGAGTGCGGACCGGGTACTCTCCCATGTGGAGGAAAATTTGTTAACAAGAGATTCCGCAGCCGGATTGTCCACCGAGGTGGAGACGGGAAACGGGATCCGAGGATGCTGACCGAAGACTACAAAAAACGGGGATTTGGAGGAAGATTCGCTCTCGTGATTGTTGTACGAGAATTCGGCCCATGGCAGGAGATCCACCCAGTCAGAATGGTGGGCATTAACGAAGTGCCGGAGGTAACTGGTCAGGATCTGATTGATCCGCTCCACTTGACCATTAGACTGTGGGTGGTAAGCGGAGGAGAAGTCCAGGGTGACGTCTAGCAATTTACAAGTGGCTCTCCAGAAACGAGAAGTGAACTGTACCCCACGATCCGACACGATGTGACGGGGCAGGCCATGAAGACGGAAGATGTGGCGGATAAAGTCTTTAGCCAGCTCGGGTGCAGACGGGAGGCCTGGCAGGGGAATGAAGTGAGCCATCTTGGAAAAGCGGTCAGTGACCACCCAAATGACCGTACAACGGGCAGAGACGGGAAGATCAGTTATGAAGTCCATCGCTATATGCTGCCAGGGGGCAGCAGGTACTGGCAGAGGAAGAAGGCGACCGGCTGGCAGGTGTCTCGGAACTTTGTTGCGGGCACAGGACACACAGGCAGAAACAAAGTCTATTACATCCTTGCGCAGGTTAGGCCACCAGTAGTGCCGGGAAATAAGCTGGAGGGTCTTTTTCTGACCGGCGTGGCCAGCTAGTTTAGACGAATGACCCCAGTGTAGGATCCTCTCCCGATCAGGTACCGATACGAACGTCTTACCGGGAGGGAGACGATTTAGACTCACAGGAGCCACCTGCATTACTCTGGCGGGATCGATGATATGTTTAGGTTCTTCCTCGAGATCAGATACCAGAAAGGATCGGGACAAGGCGTCTGCTTTGATGTTCTTGTCAGCCGGGCGGAAATGTAGAACAAAATCAAAGCGAGCAAAAAACAAGGACCACCGGGCTTGGCGTGGATTAAGTCTCTGGGCATGCTGGAGATAAGCCAAGTTCTTGTGGTCAGTGTAAATTATTACCGGATGAAGAGCCCCCTCGAGTAGGTAACGCCACTCCTCCAATGCCAGCTTGATGGCCAATAACTCTCGGTCTCCTATGGAATAATTGCGCTCTGAGGAGGAGAAGAGTTTAGAGAAGAAGCCGCAAGTTACCATCCTCCCGGAAGAAGATTTTTGAGTAAGTACAGCTCCGGCTCCAGAGGAGGAGGCGTCAACCTCCAGAAAGAACTGCTTGTTGCCGTCCGGACGATGCAGCACCGGGGCGGAAGAGAAGGCCTGTTTTAAGGAAAGAAAGGCCTCCTCTGCTTCGGGCGGCCACTCTTTGGGATTAGTACCCTTACGGGTGAGCGCGGAAATTGGGGCAGTCCGGGAAGAGAAGTGCGGTATGAAGAGGCGGTAGTAGTTGGCGAAGCCCAGGAACCGCTGAATGGCCTTCAACCCCTCCGGTCGGGGCCATTTCTCGATGGCAGACAGTTTCTCTGGATCCATTCGTAGGCCGGTCTGAGAAATAATGTAGCCCAAAAACGGAAGCGAGGTCTGCTCGAAGAGGCACTTCTCATATTTAGCGAAGAGGTGGTTCTGCCTGAGCCTGAGCAGGACCTGACGAACGTCCCTCCGGTGAGTCTGGAGATCCGGAGAGAAGACCAAGATGTCGTCCAGGTACACCACAACGCAGGAGTAGAGAAGGTCCCGGAAGATGTCATTGACCAACTCTTGAAAGACGGCAGGAGCGTTACAGAGACCAAAGGGCATTACCAGATATTCATAGTGGCCGTCCCGGGTGTTGAATGCAGTCTTCCATTCATCCCCTTGACGGATACGGACCAGGTTGTACGCCCCACGGAGGTCCAGTTTGGTGAAGACTCTAGCCCCCCTCAGGCGATCAAATAATTCTGGAATGAGCGGAAGGGGGTACTTATTCTTCACCGTGATCTGGTTAAGGCCTCTATAGTCTATACAGGGACGGAGAGAGCCGTCCTTCTTTTTTACGAAGAAGAAGCCTGCTCCCGCCGGGGAGGTAGATTTCCGGATGAATCCCCTGGCCAAATTCTCCTCAATATATTCGGACATCGACAGGGTCTCAGCAGCGGACAATGGGTAAATACGCCCACGGGGAGGAGTAGTACCGGGTAACAGGTCGATAGGACAGTCGTATGGTCTATGAGGGGGTAATGTCTCTGCCTCCTTTTTATTAAAGACATCAGCAAATGACCAATAGGGAATCGGAAGTCCAGGTAGATTAGTTGGGGTAGGAGAAGGACGGACGGGATGAACAGGAACCAAACAAGTCTTATGACAGTCCTGTCCCCAGCGAAGGACTTCTCCGGTCTGCCAGTCAAGCACGGGTGCATGTCTCTGGAGCCAAGGTAGACCTAGTAAGAGGGCGTGAGAGAGTCCAGGCAGAACATGAAAAGAGATGCTCTCAGAATGCAGCATTCCCACCTGCAGAGTTACGGATTCGGTGATGAGTTGGATGGGACGTGGTAAGAGGCCCCCATCCACAGCAGCGACAGATATTGGTACAGCCAGAGGTTTGGTGGGAATGCGGTATTTTTCTACCAGGGACTGTGAGATAAGATTCCAGGCCGCTCCAGAGTCAAGTTGGGCTAGTTCGAAATAACGATTCTCCCCGCAGATAATAGAGACTGACAGTAGCAGAGATGGAGAGGATTTATTCTTGTCTAGGTTGACCTCTCTGAGCGAACCTAGACACAGGCGTTTCCCGACCTCTCCGGGCAGGTACGGATCCGGTGCTCCTTACTGCCACAGTAGAAGCAGCTCCCTTCGGCACGGCGTAAGTCCTGACGGGTTTTGACCATCTTGGTCTGGTCGACCTGCATAGGCTCAGGAGAGTGTACCTGGGGAGAGACGGATTTCTGAAAAGTAGGAGCTAGACGTGGAAACCTCCTCTCACGGGTGACCTCTTTGGCACGCTCCTGGAACCGTAGGTCAATCCGGGTGGCAAGAGTTATTAGGTCATCGAGAGTGGTAGGAATGTCCCGACCGGCAAGTTCATCTTTAATACGGCCGGACAGACCCTCCCAGAAGACGGATACCAGAGCGTCGTTATCCCAGGCCAGCTCCGAGGCAAGGGTACGGAACCGTATGGCATATTGGCCCACGGTGAGACTTCCCTGACGGAGGCGCAGCAGAGATGATGCGGATGAGGTCTTCCGTCCGGGTTCGTCGAAGACTTTCCGGAAAGCCATGAGAAAGGCAGGCAAGTCGGACACCAGGGGGTCTCCTCTCTCCCATAGAGGATTTAGCCAGGCCAGGGCCTCCCCGGTGAGATGGGACATGATGAAGGCAATTTTGGCCCGGTCGGAGTTAAACTGGTGGGACAGGAGTTAAAAGTGCAGGGTGCACTGATTTATGAAGCCCCGAGCCTGGGCGGAGTCGCCTCCGAAGCGAGGAGGTGCAGAAAGCCGGGGTCCGGGGTAGGATACCATGGTATTGGTGGACAGCGGAGCTGCCGGGTTGCGAGTCATGGCACTGGCGGTGGTTGCTGGTGGAGCAGTCAGAGTGTCCAGACGAGAATTGACATTCCGCAGGTGACCCAGGATGGACTCCTGTTGGGACCTCTGACGGGACAGTTCATGACAGAGGTCCGAGAGCGAGGGAGCTTGGGTGCCACCGGGTTCCATGGCCCGAGCAAACTGTAACGGGTCTGGGAGGCGGAACCTCTGGGCTACTATACAAGGGGGCGGTCCTTGTAAGGGAGCGGGTGGCGACCAGGCAGGCAGTCACAGCAGGTGACCGGGACAGTCTCTAGAAGAACGGGCAGATGGTCACGGCAAGTGACCGGGGCAGTCTCTGGGTGAACGGGCAGATGGTCACGGCAAGTGACCGGGGCAGTCTCTGGGTGAACGGGCAGATGGTCACGGCAAGTGACCGGGGCAGTCTCTGGGTGAACGGGCAGATGGTCACGGCAAGTGACCGGGGCAGTCTCTGGGTGAACGGGCAGATGGTCACGGCAAGTGACCGGGGCAGTCTCTGGGTGAACGGGCAGATGGTCACGGCAAGTGACCGGGGCAGTCTCTGGGTGAACGGGCAGATGGTCACGGCAAGTGACCGGGGCAGTCTCTGGGTGAACGGGCAGATGGTCACGGCAAGTGACCGGGGCAGTCTCTGGGTGAACGGGCAGATGGTCACGGCAAGTGACCGGGGCAGTCTCTGGGTGAACGGGCAGATGGTCACGGCAAGTGACCGGGGCAGTCTCTGGGTGAACGGGCAGATGGTCACGGCAAGTGACCGGGGCAGTCTCTGGGTGAACGGGCAGATGGTCACGGCAAGTGACCGGGGCAGTCTCTGGGTGAACGGGCAGATGGTCACGGCAAGTGACCGGGGCAGTCTCTGGGTGAACGGGCAGATGGTCACGGCAAGTGACCGGGGCAGTCTCTGGGTGAACGGGCAGATGGTCACGGCAAGTGACCGGGGCAGTCTCTGGGTGAACGGGCAGATGGTCACGGCAAGTGACCGGGGCAGTCTCTGGGTGAACGGGCAGATGGTCACGGCAAGTGACCGGGGCAGTCTCTGGGTGAACGGGCAGATGGTCACGGCAAGTGACCGGGGCAGTCTCTGGGTGAACGGGCAGATGGTCACGGCAAGTGACCGGGGCAGTCTCTGGGTGAACGGGCAGATGGTCACGGCAAGTGACCGGGGCAGTCTCTGGGTGAACGGGCAGATGGTCACGGCAAGTGACCGGGGCAGTCTCTGGGTGAACGGGCAGATGGTCACGGCAAGTGACCGGGGCAGTCTCTGGGTGAACGGGCAGATGGTCACGGCAAGTGACCGGGGCAGTCTCTGGGTGAACGGGCAGATGGTCACGGCAAGTGACCGGGGCAGTCTCTGGGTGAACGGGCAGATGGTCACGGCAAGTGACCGGGGCAGTCTCTGGGTGAACGGGCAGATGGTCACGGCAAGTGACCGGGGCAGTCTCTGGGTGAACGGGCAGATGGTCACGGCAAGTGACCGGGGCAGTCTCTGGGTGAACGGGCAGATGGTCACAGCAAGTGACCGGGGCAGTCTCTGGGTGAACGGGCAGATGGTCACGGCAAGTGACCGGGGCAGTCTCTGGGTGAACGGGCAGATGGTCACGGCAAGTGACCGGGGCAGTCTCTGGGTGAACGGGCAGATGGTCACGGCAAGTGACCGGGGCAGTCTCTGGGTGAACGGGCAGATGGTCACGGCAAGTGACCGGGGCAGTCTCTGGGTGAACGGGCAGATGGTCACGGCAAGTGACCGGGGCAGTCTCTGGGTAAAGAGTTGGTACGACCTGTGGCGGCTGATGGTAGACGTGAGCTCCCAGGTGAGCAGGCGAGAGTCTCTGGATAAACGGGTGGTCACAGCATGTGACGGCGGAGCCTCCAGGAAGACCAACAGACAGGCGGCAGATGAGCGCTCCCAGGTGAGCGGGCAGAAGTCTCTGGACAGGCGGGTGGTCACAGCACGTGACGGCAGAGCCTCCAGGTAGGCTAGCAGACAGGCAGCAGATGAGCGCTCCCAGGTGAGCGGGCAGGAGTCACTGGACAGGCAGGTGGTCACAGCACGTGACGGCAGAGCCTCCAGGTAGGCTATCAGGCAGGTAGCAGATGTGCGCTCCCAGGTGAGCGGGCAAGCTGGTCCATAGACAGACTGACAAGAGTTGGAAGGCAGACCGTCGGACCTCAGGCAATCAGGCAGGTAGTTGATGTGCGCTCCCAGGTGAGCGGGCAAGCTGGTCCTTAGACAGACTGACAGGAGTAGTAAGGCAGACCGTCGGACCTCAGGCTAGCAGGCAGGTAGCAGAGTATCAGGCAGGAATAAGACAGCAGGCTGGCAGGAATCTGGCAGGTATCTGGCAGGTAACTGGCAACGGGACCTGAGGGCTGAAGCAGAGTAGTGAACAGTGCAACAACATTGCTCGGGCACCTCCATTTTGGAGGAGGTGCCTTATATATGGTGAAGTCCTCCGGCCATTGGCCGGGGACTCCTTAGGACGGCGCGCGCGGCCCCTTTAAGAGGGAGGGAGCGCGCGCGTGCGCGCCCTAAGCACAGTGGCCGGGAAGGAGCGCGCGCTGCCAGCAGAGCGGGAGGAGGACGCCGGGCTCGGAGCAGAGAGGTGAGGGGAACAGCGTCCCTGCCTAGCAGAGGGCAGGGACGCCGACGCTACAATATGATTGCAATTATATTTCTGTATGTGATATAAACAACAGACAAACACTAATAAAAACCAGAGGCCAGCAGATCATGTAAAAATATAATTTTGGTGTCATTCTCAAAACTTTTGGCCATGACTGTATATGCCTCTAACGGCCTCCCCCTTAACCTGATAGGGGTTAAAGATGTGGCGGTAAAGGTGGGGAGAGTGGAGCTGAAGGAGCAGGGACTCATTGTAGTAGAGACTATCTCTGATGAAACTGGACTGTATATGGTACTAGGCACTAACATTGTTGGTAACTATTTGGAGGAAGTGTTGTTTTTTCTCCAACAGCTAGCTGACGCGGCCAGACCGGGGTAGAGGAGAGCGCTCCAGAAAGAGATCCGAGCCCTGATGTACCAGCAGCAAGTAAAGCTATCCGGTGGTGAGATTGGTAATGTGCGGGTAACAGACCCGATACCTATTGTGATTCCCTCAATGAGTGAAATGCTTATTTGGTGTAGAGCAGCAATAGGTCTTAAAGGGCAGAACTACCATCCGGTAGTAGAACCCCTTAGCTCAGAACACAGACCTACACTCTTAACTGCCAGAAGGGTAGTGGATGTATGCAATGGGAGGGTGCCCGTCCGTCTTTTAAACTATGGGGAAGACGAGGTCAGATTACCACGCTAAGCCACTGTTGCTAAACTACATACTGTAGATAACAACTCCATTCACACGGCGGAGTCCTTAACCTCACCAGATCAAGTGAAGGATAATTACCCGGCAACCCAGGTGGAGGATTGGTGTCAACAGATCCATATTGGGACAGACACCACGCCTGCCCACCAGAAACAGGGGGTACACCTGGTGGTACAGGAATACGTGCATGTATTCAGCAAGCACCCACTTGACTTTGGGAGGATTAAAGGGGTACAACACCATATCCCCACAGGCAACCATCCACCCATCAAAGAACGTTACAGACCTATACCACCAGCACACAACCAGAAGGCAAAGGAGATGTTGCACGACATGAAGAAGGCAGGGGTAGTAAGGGATAGTTGTAGTCCCTGGGCAGCTCCCCTAGTGCTAGTCAGGAAAAAGGATGGAAGCATGAGAATGTGTGTAGATTACAGACAAGTAAATCGCATTACACATAAAGATGCATACCCTTTACCATGTATTGAGGAATCCCTGGCTGCCTTAAAGTCTGCAAATTACTTCTCCACCCTTGACCTCACTAGTGGGTACTGGCAAGTAGCTGTTGCTGAGGAGGATCGGGAGAAGACGGCCTTCACCACCCCGATGGGACTCTGCGAGTTCAACAGTATGCCGTTTTGACTCTGCAACGCCCCCGGAACGTTCCAGAGATTGATGGAGTGCTGCCTGGGACACCGCAACTTCGAGACTGTACTACTATACCTGGATGACGTGATAGTGTACTCCAAGACGTACGAGGACCACTTGAAGCACCTGGCGGAAGTATTTGAGTCGCTGTCCCGGTATGGGATGAAGCTGAAGCCCTCAAAATTCCACTTGCTAAAGAGAAAGGTACAGTACCTGGGGCACATTGTCAGTCCAGAAGGAGTAGCACCAGACCCGGAGAAGGTCACTGCCATCCAGAAAAGGCCGGAGCCGAAGAACCTCAAGGAGGTGCGTCAGTTCCTGGGACTAGTAGGATACTACCGGAGGTTTGTGAAAGACTACACCAAGAAAGCAGCGCCTCTGCAAGACCTCCTGGTAGGACAGTCCCCCAAAGGCAGAAATCCCCCATTCCATTGGGGTAAGGAGCAAGCTGAATTGTTTAAGGAGATGAAGGAGATCCTGACCGGCGAAGAGATCCTAGCCTACCCTGACTACAGCCAACCGTTCCTGCTGTATACTGATGCCAGCAACGAAGGATTAGGAGCTGTACTGAGTCAGAAGCAGAATGGCCAAGAGAAGGTGATCGCCTATGCAAGCAGGAAGCTCCGCACAACCGAGAGTAACCCAGGGAACTATAGCAGCTTCAAGTTGGAGTTCCTGGCCCTGGTCTGGGACATCACTGAACGGTTCAAGCACTAGTTAGCCTCCAGTAAGTTCACTGCCTACACTGACAATAACCTCTTGACCCATCTTGAAACAGCCAAGCTAGGAGCCATGGAGCAACGGTGGATGGCTCGGCTGTCAAACTACCAATTCACAATTAAGTACCGGGCGGGCCGCAAGAACTCCGACGCCGATGCCCTGTCTAGGATGCCTCACCAGTCAGACACTGAAGAAGAAGTGGATGACCTGGAAGAGATTGAGCTACCCGCCTTTCACCGGAATGGGATGGTCCACGAGCAACAAGCCTCCAGGAGGCCGCGTGGTAAGACGTTAAACCCTTTGCCTCACCACAGCTGGAAAGAGACCCAGGACAGTGACCCCGTTGTCAGCCGTATTAAGGAACTGATAACACAAGAAGGTTCCTCCCTGGAGAAGGATGCATCTCTTCAAGCAAAGCAGCTCTGGAACGAAAGAAGCCGGCTGTTTATCTATTGTACAGCAGCGCTAGTCATCATACTGGGGTTACTCGCTTCGCTGCGTCAATCAATGCACACGTGCAATGTCTTTACGTATTTTCTCACAATGCTGCAGTTTATTACTTCATAAGCCACAGTTCGCCGGGTCCAACTCCGTGGCATGCCGACACACATTAACACAATGTTCATGAGCCAAGTGGCACACAGGCCCACTTGCACCAGGTTACAGCTTACGGCAAGGTAAAAATAGCAATGTTCATATCACAATGTCCATATAGCACAGGGTATTACCTTTACCGGGTTTAGCTGCTGCAGTCCATTACGCTTGCCACCACTGTGGCTTTGTGGCTTCCCAGTTAGGGGTCTCTTGCGGTCTTCCCCTCGTAGGCTACTGGTATGTCTTCCACACTTGACATCCAGCCTGCGCCTTTCAGGGTTCCTCAACAAGCCGGCTCTTCTCCAAAGGCGACAGGCATCCACGCACAGGATCCGGGCTCGGCCATTCAGGCTGCCAGGCTTCACGCTCGGCCTCACTAGGCCTCTCAGAAACGGTGTCCCACACACACGGAGCACAGGCCTCACACCGAACACACCTGTCTCAAATCACCAGGGTTTATATATCCTGTGCACAGACACCCACATACTGACAGGACCTTGCTTATGTCACAGTCATGTGATCAGTCAGCTGTGTGTATAGGTCCTGTGTGCTGTCCCAGTCATGTGTACAGAGCTTTACTGTGCATACAGGACCTGTGTGATGTCACAGTCATGTGACCAGTCAGTTAAAGAGGAAGGTACATGGTCAGGTAAAACACATCCTGGACCTTTTACAGTAATGCTAGCAAGCTGCTGCATTACACTATCGAGAGAAGCTGTGCCGGAGGTACGTCAATCCCAAGACCCATGAGATGGTGTGGCAGATCGTAGTGCCCAAGACAGACATCCAAATGGTGTTGGAGGCCTACCATGATCAGGCGGGGCACTTTGGCAGGAACAAGCTAGAGACCCTGCTGAAGTGTCGATTCTACTGGGTGGGAATGCGCAGCTTCATTAAGAGGTGGTGCCGAAACTGTGGACCCTGTAGCCTCAGAAGAAAAGACTACAGTAGCCAGGAGACACCCCTGCAACCCATCAAGATGACTCAACCCTTGGAAATCGTGGCCCTGCACCATGTCAAGCTGTCACCCAGCAGGTCAGGATACTCCTATGCCCTGACCATGCTGGATCACTACTCCCGGTTCCTGGAGGTCGCCCTCATCAAAAATCTGACGGCAGAGACAGCAGCAAAGACATTCCAAGCGTACTTCTGCAGACCCCATGGATACCCTGAGCAGGTGCTGACGGACCAAGGCCCAGCCTTTGAGGCCGAGCTGTTTAAAGAGTTCTGCCATCTGTACGGGTGTAAAAAGATAAGAACTACACCGTACCACCCCCAAACCAACAGTCTCTGTGAAAAGATGAACAACATTGTCATCGACCTGCTGAAGACCTTACCACTTGAGGAGAGAAATCAGTGGCCAGACCTACAACCTGACCTGGTAGATCTGTACAATCACATACCTGTGAGTTCCACCAATTGTACTCAAGCATATCTCATGCGAGCAAGACCCGGAAAGTTGCCCATGGACCTGGAGCTTGGTGTGGTAGAACCAGAAGCAGATATGTCCACTGAGGACTGGGACATGACCAGACCGGAGCAGTACAGAAGAGTACAAGCCTGTGTCAAAGACAGTCTCACTCGGGTGAGGGACAAGTAGGAAGCCCAATACAACAGGGGTGCACCAGCCGAACCCTTCACACCAGGAGAAGTGGTGTTAAAAAGAAAGCGGAGAAACCACAAACTTGATGACCAGTGGGAGAGAGAACCCTACACTGTGTTGAATTCAAGGTTTGATAACAAAAAGACCTGTCTAATCAGCAAAGATGGAGGAAGAACGACTGCAACGGTATCTAGAGACCATCTGAAGTTGTGTCCAGACCTGCTAAAGCCCCAAGAGGAAGTGCCTCCCATCATACCGGAGGAGCCTAAAGAAGCAGTAATACACACTGAATTAGGAGATTTCCCGGCAGATTGGCCTCAACTAGGATGAGCAGTGATAATCCCTGTAATCCACTTCTTCCAACAGCCAGAAGACCCTCCACAGCAAGTAGAACCTGTAAGTGCTACAGAAGAGCCTGCTCAAGAAGGATCCCCGGTTGGAGCAGAGCAAGAAGGCCCAGCCAACAGTATACTTGCCAGTCCCAGAGAGAGGTTAAGGCAGTTTTACAATCTAGTCTCACATAGAGCTGGTAGGGCAACTGACAATGCAGACACTGATACCATGCAGAACCCCACACTACGCAGATCAACACGTAGCACGAGAGGTCAACCCCCTGTCAGGTACAGAGAATAAAGTAGAAACTCTGACAGTATAGATAGTTGCCCCTGGGGTATTGTATAGTATTGTGTATTATACTGTGCATGTATTTATTGATTCATGTGGTTATTAACTTGTATTTTTTTCCCTTGAAAATGTACAATTTAAGTGAAATGGACACTTTCCCTTTTATTTGCTTCCCATTACCCGTAAGGGTACATAAGAACTCTGTGGCTGAGGACTATGTGCAGCCCAAAGACTCTGCCTTGTAATTAGTTGCGCTCCCTGGAGTGCTCCTTTAAGTAACCTCACAGGAAGAGACTTGGACTTTCGAGGTTGCTTATTGCATTGTGCATATGTACATATTTATTCGTGTTTTATATGCAACGTTTAAGAAACCGAGCCTCCCATAAAGGGAAGATTTGTTATTGTTACTTTTATTGTTTATAACATGTGCTTCAGCCCGGGAGTGCTGAGTTTTGTTAGGGGGGAATGTGGCGCCCTGCTGCGCATTGGTGCCACAGATCCCAGAGGGGTGCATGGACGGATTTCTCCACAAGAGGCCCTCACAGCATACATACACCTCCACCCTACCACTCAGACCACCAGAGGGAGCCCAGAGAGGGACATATATATACAGAGGGTGGAGTTAGGCAGTCAGTCTGCTGCAGACAGTGAAGTGCTAAGGTCAGTTCAGACTCAGGTAGCTCCAGTTAGTGAGCATAAGGCGTGCCGACGCCATAAGAGCGGTGAAGCGCAGCAAGCCTGCTGCTAGTCTGTAGCCTAGTGAGGGCCCCGAGTAGGCCGAAGGCTAGTGGAGTGAGTAACATAGGGGGCAGAGGAGCTTTACAAGCTCACCCCAGAAAACATATACCGGACACCGGGTCCGCGTCTACAGGGTCCAATATCCCCTGTAGAGATAACCGGAATCCCTGGAAGACTTCAAGTCCCAGGTTCACCAGAAGCTAATACGTAACAGAGCCAGGAGTCACAGAGGCCCCGCTACCAGGGAGAGTGATCTCCAACCAAAGGCCCTACCACAAGATCAGCCGGTGCAAGACAGAAACCAAGTTAGGCCTAGCTTCAGGCAGGTCAGAAACTTACCAAGGAAAAGGCAAAGAACAGGAGGCCCTACACCCGCTCACTGGGGAGAGTCCTGATATGCACCCTTCACCCTACAGTGCATCGGAACGTGCCTGAAATAACACTAGCAAAGGTACTGAAGTGAACTGTGTGTTTGCCTATCCTTCTTCCGACCCGGCTGGGTCCCCTCTGTCCTGCACCCCTGCACTTACGCTGCTGTGGCTCCCTGCTGCGCAATGGAGCCACAGATCACTGAGGGGTGCATGGACGGATTTCTCAACATGAGGCCCTTACAACATACACACAGCTCCACCCTACCACCTCAGACCACCAGAGGGAGCCCGGATAGGGACATATATAGGGCACTGGAGGGTGGAGTTAGGCTGTCTGAGAGGAGCTCCTGCAGAAGTTAGACTGTAGTGAAGCTCAGTTAGGTCTAGTTCAGTTCCTGCTCACAGTCAGAGCAGAACAGTTCTCAGTCAGTTTCTAGTCAGACTCAAGTAACTCAGGTTAGTGAGCCTAAGGTGTGCCGATGCCATAAGAGCGGTGAAGAAAGCGCCAGCTAGCTGCTAGTGTGTATAGCTTAGTGAGGGCCTCGAGCGAGGCCGAAGGCTAGAGGAGTGAGTAGCATTGGGGGCAGAGTAGCTGTACAAGCTCACCCCATAAAACATATACCGGACACCGCGTCTACAGGGCCCTATATTCCCCTGTAGAGACAACCGGAGACCCCTGGAAAACTTCAGGTCCCAGGATCACCCAAGAGCTGATACGTACCAGAGCCAGGAGTCACGGAGGCCCCGCAAGCTGGGAGTGTGTACTCCAAGAGAAGGGCCTACCACAAGGTCAGTCGGTGCAGGACAGAGACAAAGTTAGGCCTAGCTCCAGGCAAGTCGGAAACTTACTACACAAAGGCAAGAAACAGGAGGCCCTATACCCGCTCACTGGGGAGAATCCTCAGATGGACCCTTCGCCCTACAGTGCTCCGGAATGTGCCTGAACTTCCACCAGTAAAATGTACTGAAGCGAACTGAGTGTGTTTGCCTATCCTTCTTCAGACCCGGCAGGGTCCCCTCTGTCCTGCATCCCTACATTTTCGCTGCCCTGAGGCCCAGCTCCACCTGTGGGAAGCTACACCATCCAAGCTGCCCTAATATTGGCCTCAGCGGACTGCAGCAGCGCTGGTGATCCTGACCAGACACCACAGGTGGCGTCACGAACATTCTATAAACTTCCTTTACCCGGTGGCATCACGAACATTCTATAAACTTCCTTTACCCCCCTTTTAGGAGTTTCACCAGGGTACGGGCACGGGAGCCAACTACCGCGACATCCCCCAAGGCCAGGCAACAAAGCCCAGGCGCCGAGTCATCCCCATCCCCTGGGCTTGACAACTCTAACTGGCGTCACGAACAGGATTGCGTACCCGCGACAATGGAGGAAGTTGTGCCCGTTGCCACCGGGTACTGTGCGCCTTTAACAATAAACTGTATATTGACTGTGGCGAAGATTGCCGCCATTGTTACGTCACAGCGCGAGAAGAAGGGCGTAACCGCGGGAAACTTGGAGGCGTACCTTAAAAATCCCGCGAAGTCTCAGACACGCCCCACGTACTGACGCAGCGTCAGGTCCTGGCAGGAAGCCCCAGCGAGCGCTCCGACGGAGGACGTAAAGCAATGCAAGGTCCTAGCGAAAGACCGTCACCTGCGGAGCTGCGGTCTACAGAAAAGAAGGTAGGCCACGGTTTGCTAGGGGGGCGCCAGGATGTCACAGCAGCAGCCCGACGCCGGGACCCAGGTTGACAGCCCCGATAACCCACCCGCGGACGCAGTCGCGCAGGACCGAACAGCCGCTCCATCACCAGGACCTGTAGCCCCTGTCGTACCCATGACTCTACCGTACATACTTGGAGCGAAGTGGCTCCCCCAGTACAGCGGCAAACCAGACACCCTGTCTGGATTCAAGCGGAAAATATGCAGCATACTGGACATGTACTCTATGACGGGCAAACATAGAGCCGCTGTTGTTTTGGGACAATTGACTGGTGCTGCGGATCGGGAGGTAGAAACTTGGTCGGCCGCAGACCAGGAGTCAGAGTCCACAATCTTCAAAAAGTTACAGACTGTCTTTGAGGACCGCTCTGAGATGGACCTCCGGATAAGGTTCTATCACTGTGCTGAGAAACCGGAGGACAGTGTTCGGGAGTATGCCTGCCGTTTACAAGGGGCCCTGCGAGCTCTGAAACAGGTTAGTCCAACCAGCATAACTGATGAAAATAAAATGCTAAAAGAACAGTTTGTCCGAGGGCTGAGGTCCCAAGAGGAGAGCATGACTGTGCGTTGGTGGTCCTTGGATCATCCAGATGCTACCTTTGACACCCTTAAGGACATGGCTATAAAGGGAAACAGCAGATACTGCTATCCAATCTTACCAGGGTGGGGCCACTCCAATGCCCGCAGCATCCACCTTTTCCCCGCTGGCCGCTGAAGCCAAAGAGCAAGCAGCGCCCCCTAGTGAGCTGGACAGTCTACCTTCAGAAGTGCGCCAGCTGACTAAAAACCTGGTCACTGTGATGAGTGCCCTGCAGCTAAGGACGGAGCCAGAGAGGGAGGGAAGGATCCTGCTAGCAGACTGCCCTGAGGATGTCCCCTGGATGAGAGGGAGGAGGAGGACGCCGCCGCCCCGGAGGAGGATGCCACCGCCCCAGAGGAGGACAACGCCGCCTCGGAGGATTACAACGCCGCCCCGTGGAAGGACCAACAACCAACGCCACCCTCAACGAGAGTTTGTCTGCCACCGCTGCCAGAAGGCAGGCCACACAGTGTGCCATTGTCCTTTAAACGAGCAAACCCTGGGTCCAAGGGCCAACACCCAGGAATAGACTCAGCAGGCCCCTCAGACTGGCACGGCAGGTTCGTGGGAGGAAGACCTTTCGTGTCCATAATCCTGGACAGCATTGCGATACCTGCCCTGCTGAACACTGGATCTCAGGTAACCATAATGCCTGATGCCCTTTACAAGAGATTCTGATCCATGGACAATCTCCAACCCCCAGATCCAGATCTCTCCGTTTATACCTCCAACGGCCTCCCTCTTAACCTAGTCGGGGTTAAGGATGTAGCGGTAAAGATGGGGAGAGTGGAGCTGGAGGACCAGGGACTCATTGTAGTAGAGACTATCTCTAATGAGAATGGACTGTACATGGTACTAGGCACTAACATTGTTGGTAACTGTTTGGAGGAAGTGTTGTTTTTGCTCCAACAGCTCTCTAACGCCGCCAGACCAGGGCAGAGGAGAGCGCTCCAGAAAGAGATCCGAGCCCTGATGTACCAGCGGCAAGTAAAGCTAACCGGTGGTGAGATTGGTAATGTGCGGGTAACAGACCCGATACCCATTGTGATTCCCCCAATGAGTGAAATGCTTATTTGGTGTAGAGGAGCGATAGGTCTCAAAGGACAGAGCTACCAGGCGGTAGTAGAACCCCTTAGCTCAGAGCACAGACCTACACTCTTAACTGCCAGAGGGGTAGTGGATGTACGCAATGGGAGGGTGCCCATCCTCTTCTCAACTATGGGGAAGACGAGGTCAGATTACCACGTTATGCCACTGTTGCCAAGTTACACGCTGTAAATAACAACTCCATTCACACGGCGGAGTCCTTAGCCTCACCAGACCAAGTGGAGGATAATGACCCAGCAACCCAGGTGGAGGATTGGTGTCAACAGATCCATATTGGGACAGACACCACGCCTGCCCACCAAAAACGGGGGGGTATACCGGGTGGTACAGGAATACGCACAGGTATTCAGCAAGCACCCACTTGACTTTGGGAGGATTAAAGGGGTACTACACCATATCCCCACAAGCAATCATCCACCCATCAAGGAACGTTGCAGGCCTATACCACCAGCACACTACCAGAAAGCCAAGGAGATGTTGCACGACATGAAGAAGGCAGGGGTAGTAAGGGATAGTTGTAGTCCCTGGGCAGCTCCCCTAGTACTAGTCAGGAAAAAGGATGGAAGCATGAGAATGTGTGTAGATTACAGACAAGTAAATCGCATTACATATAAAGATGCATACCCTTTACCACGTATTGAACCTTTTACCACGTATAGAGGAATCCCTGGCTGCCTTAAAGTCTGCAAATAACTTCTCCACCCTTGACCTCACTAGTGGTACTGTCAAGTAGCAGTGGCTGAGGAGGATCAGGAGAAGACGGCCTTCACCACACCAATGGGACTCTGCAAGTTCAACAGTATGCCGTTTGGACTCTGCAATGCCCCCGGACCTGGATAATAATAATAATAATTTTTATTTATATAGCGCCAACATATTCCGCAGCACTTTACAATTAAGCGGGGACATGTACAAACAATAAATTCAATACAGGTGAGACACTTTAACAGTAACATCAGGGGTGAGGTCCCTGCTCGCAAGCTTACATTCTACAAGGAAATGGGGGGACACAATAGGTGGAGAGTGCTTGTTATATCAGGTCAGGCAATTATAATAAGTCGGGATTGTCATATAAAGCTGTATGATCTGGTCATCAGCCTGTATGTTTAAGTGCAGTACTCAATTACCGGGTGCAGTTATGTGCATGGAGGGTATAAAGAAGGATGAACAGTGGGGAGTGATAGTGTACTCCAAAATGTATGAGGACCACTTGAAGCACCTGGCGGAAGTATTTGAGTCTCTGTCCCGGTATGGGATGAAGCTGAAGCCCTCAAAATGCCACCTGCTCAAGAGAAAGGTACAGTACCTGGGGCACATTGTCAGTCCAGAAGTAGTAGCACCAGACCCGGAGAAGGTCACTGCCATCCAGAAAAGGCCGGAGCCGAAGAACCTCAAGGAGGTACATCAGTTCCTGAGACTAGTAGGATACTACCGGAGGTTTGTGAAAGATTACACTAAGAAAGCAGCGCCTCTGCAAGACCTCCTGGTAGGACAGTCCCCCAAAGGCAGAAATCCCCCATTCCATTGGGGTAAAGAGCAGGCTGAATCATTCAAAGAGATGAAGGAGTTCCTGACTGGAGAAGAGATCCTAGCCTACCCTGACTACAGCCAACCGTTCCTGCTGTATACTGATGCCAGCAATGAAGGATTAGGAGCTGTCCTAAGTCAAAAGCAGAATGGCCAAGAGAAAGTGATCGCATACGCAAGTAGAAAGCTCTGCCCGACAGAGAGGAACCCAGAGAACTATAGCAGCTTCAAGTTAGAGTTCCTGGCTCTGGTCTGGGCCATCACTGAAAGATTCAAGCACTACCTAGCCTTTAGCAAGTTCACTGCCTACACTGACAATAACCCCTTGACTCATCTGGAAACAGCCAAGCTAGGAGCCATGGAGCAACGATGGATGGCTCGGCTGTCAAACTACCAATTCACAATAAAGTAACAGGCTTGCCACAAGAATGCCAACGCCGATGCCCTGTCCAGGATGCCTGACCAGTAAGACACAGAAGAAGAAGTGGATGACCTGGAAGAGATTGAGCTACCTGCCTTTCACCGGAATGGGATGATCCACGAGCAACAAGCCTCCAGGAGGCAGCGTGGAAAGACGTTAAACCCTTTGCCTCACCACAGCTGGAAAGAGACCCAGGACAGTGACCCGGTTGTCAGCCGTATCAAAGAACTCATAACCCAAGAAGGTTCCTCCCTGGAGAAGGATGCGTCTCTCCAAGCAAAACAGCTGTGGAACAAGAGAAGCCGGCTGTTTATCTACCATGAGAAGCTGTGTCGGAGGTACGTCAATCCAAAAACCCATGAGATGGTATGGCAGATAGTGGTCCCCAAGACAGACATCCAAATGGTGTTGGAGGCCTACCATGATCAGGCGGGGCACTTTGGCAGGAACAAGCTAAAGACCCTGCTGAAGTGTCGATTCTACTGGGTAGGAATGCGCATCTCTATTGAGCGGTGGTTCCGAAACTGTGGACCCTGTAGCCTCAGAAGAAAAGACTACAGCAGCCAGAAGGCACCCCTGCAACCCATCAAGACGACTTGACCCCTGGAGATCGTGGTCCTGGACCATGTCAAGCTGTCACCCAGCAGGTCAGGGTACTCCTATGCCCTGACCATGGTGGATCACTACTCCAGGTTCCTGGTGGTCGCCCCCGTCAAAGACATGACGGCAGAAAGAGCAGCAAAAACGTTCCAAGCATATTTCTGCAGACCCCATGGATACCCTGAGCAGGTCCTGATGGACCAAGGCCCAGCCTTTGAGGCTGAGCTGTTCAAAGAGTTCTGCCATCTCTACGGGTGTAAAAAGATAAGAACTACACCGTACCACCCACAAACCAACAGTCTCTGTGAAAAGATGAACAACATTGTCATCGACCTGCTGAAGACCTTACCACTTGAGGAGAGAAATCAGTGGCCAGACCTACTACCTGACCTGGTAGATCTGTACAACCACATACCTGTGAGTTCCACCAATTGCACTCCAGCATATCTCATGCGAGCAAGACCAGGAAAGTTGCCCATGGACCTGGAGCTTGGTGTTGTAGAACCAGAAGCAGATGTGACCACTGAAGACTGGGACAGAACCAGACAGGAGCAGTACAGAAGAGTACAAGCCTGTGTCGAAGACAGTCTCACTCGGGTGAGAGATAAGCAGGAAGCCCACTACAATAAAAGTGCACCAGTAGAACCCTTCACACCAAGAAACCAAAAACATGATGACCAGTGGGAGAGAGAACCCTACACTGTGTTGAATTCAAGATTTGATAATAAAAAGACTTGTCTGATTAGCAAAGACGGGGGAAGAACGATTGCAACGGTATCTAGAGACCACCTGCAGTTGTGTCCAGACCTGCTAAAGCCCCAAAAAGAAGTGCCTCTCATCATCCTGGAGGAACCTGAAGAAGCAGTAATCCATACTGACTTAGGAGACTTCCCGGCAGATTGGCCTAAAATAGGAGGAGCAGTCATAATCATAATCCCGGTACTCCACTTCTTCCAACAGCCAGAAGACCCTCCACAGGAAGTTGAACCTGTAAGTGCTGCAGAAGAGCCTAGTGCTGCAGAAGAGCCAGCTCAAGAAGAATCCCCGCATGAAGGATCCCCGGCAGGAGAAGAGCAAGAAGGCCCAGCCAATGGTGAACTTGCCAGGCCCAAAGGGAGGTTAAGGTAGTTTCTCAATACCATCACTAGTAGAACAAACCGGGTAGCTGACAATACTGATACCACACAGTCCACCGCACTACGCAGGTCCATACATAGCACAAAAGGTCAACCTCCTGTCAAGTACACTGAGTAAAGTAGAAACTCTGACTAATGTAGATAGTTGCCCCTGGGGTATTATATAGCATTGTATTGTACAATATTGTATTATCTTGTATATTGCCATGTGTTTATTGATTTATGTGCTGACTAACTTATATTTTGCCCCCTAATGGACAATTCAAATGATATGGACACTTACCCCATTTACTTCCCATTACCCGTATGGGTACCTAAGAACTCTGTGGCTGAGGACTATGTGCAGCCCAAAGACTTTTCTTGTGAATATTTGCGCTCCCTGGAGTGCCCCTTTGAGCAACCTCTCCGGAAGAGACTTGGACTTCTAGGTTGCTTATTGCAATGTATATATATATATATATATATATATATATATATATTTATCCATGTTTTGTTATGCAACATTTAAGAAAATGTGCCTCCCGTAAGGGAAGATTGTTATGCTATTGTTGTTTATTGTTTCATAAAATGTGCTTCAGCCCGGGAGTGCTGAGTTTTGCTAGGGGGAAATGTGGCGCCCTGCTGCGCAATGGAGCCACAGATCCCTGAGCGGTGCATGGACGGATTTCTCCACAAGAGGCCCTTACAGCATACACACACCTCCACCCTATCACCTCAGACCACCAGAGGGAGCCCGGATAGGGACATATATAGGGCACTGGAGGGTGGAGTTAGGCAGTCATAGAGTAGCTCCCGCAGAAGTTAGACTGCAGTGAAGCTCAGTGAGTACTAGTTAAGTTCCTGCTCACAGTCAGAGCAGAACAGTTCTCAGTCAGTTTCTAGTCAGACTCAAGTAGCTCAGGTTAGTGAGCCTAAGGTGTGCCAAGGCCATAAGAGCGGTGAAGAAGAAGCCAGCTAGCTGCTAGTGTGTATAGCCTAGTAAGGGCCTCGAGCGAGGCCGAAAGCTAGAGGAGTGAGTAGCATTGGGGGCAGAGGAGCTGTACAAGCTCACTCCAGAAAACATATACTGGACACCGCGTCCGCGTCTACAGGGCCCTATATTCCCCTGTAGATACAACCGGAGACCCCTGGAAGACTTCAGGTCCCAGGATCACCCAAGAGCTGATACGTACCAGAATCAGGAGTCACGGAGGCCCCGCAAGCTGGGAGTGTGTACTCCAAGAGAAGGCCCTACCACAAGGTCAGCCGGTGCAGGACAGAGACAAAGTTAGGCCTAGCTCCAGGCAGGTCAGAAACTTACTACACAAAGGCAAGAAACAGGAGGCCCTATACCCGCTCACTGGGGAGAATCCTGATATGCACTCTTTGCCCTACAGTGCTCCGTAATGTGCCTGAACTTCCACCAGTAAAATGTACTGAAGCGAACTGAGTGTTTGCCTATCCTTCTTCAGACCCGACTGGATCCCCTCTGATCCTGCATCTCTACATTTACGCTGCCCTGAGGCTCAGCTCCACCTGTGGGGAGCTACACCATCCAAGCTGCCCTAACATCGGCCTCAGCGGACTGCCACAGCGCTGGTGATCCTCACCAGACACCACAGGTGGCGTCAAGAACATTCTATAAATTTCCTTTACCCCCCCCCCTTTTAGGAGTTTCCCCAGGGTACGGACACGGGAGCCGACTACCGCGACATCCCCCAAGGCCAGGCAACAAGGCCCGGGCACCGAGTCATCCCCATCCCCTGGGCTCGACACTGCTCTGAGGCCTTGCTCCACCTGTGGGGAGCTACAACATCTAAGCTGCCAGAACACCGACCTCAGAGGACTGCTGCAGCGCTGGTGGTCCTCACCAGACACCACAGGTGGCGTCATGAACTTTCATTATCCCCTTTCTTTTAAAAGAGACCCCAGTATATGGGCCCGGGAGCCGACTACCGCGACATCCCCCAAGACCAGGCATCAAGGCCCGGGTGCCGAGTAATCCCCATCCCCTGGGCATTACACATCCACTGTGCGGCTCAGTCCCCAACAGCTTTCAAAATACGTTCTTCTCGTAAACACCGCAGGGTTCCAGAGTCAGACATACCTGGCTCAGATCATACAGCCCGTGCCTGATACCTGCTGCCCGTGGATGATGGGAGTCAGCTGTCAGGTTGCATTTGAAGGTGTAATGCAAAATAATGAAAGCACTGTACCCCAGCAATAAGACATGTCCATTAAAGAGATTATCTGGTAAAGGGTTTTCATGAGGGCTTAGGGTATGTGCCCATGATCTGGAGTAGCAGCGGTTTGGACGCAGCTCACCTACACTGTGTCCAAACTGCTGCGTTGTACAGTAAAAGGACAGTGGATGGATTTATAGAAATCCCATGCCCACTGTATTTCTATTTGCTGCTGCGTAAACTCACCAGTGGTGCAGCTTTACGAGCCGCAGCATTTTAATTTCACATGTGGATTTACCTGCTGGTTCGGACACAGTGAAAATACGCTGTGTCCAAAGCGCTGCTGTAGCCGGATCGTGGGCACATACCCTTTGATTTTGTAAAAATAAAAACAACAAAATTAGTCTTAGGCTGTGTGCACACGATGTGTTTTTAATGCGTTTCCGCAGCGTTTATGCTGCGCTCAAAAATCCGCAGCATGTCCATTAATTTTGCGGAAACGCGGCATTTTCGCCGCCATAGACTTGCATTAGAACGCGCCAATACCGCAAGACTGCTTTTGTACTTGCGTTATTGGCGTGTTCTAATGTGCGGATGGTACCCGAGTGTGGAGAAGATGAGACTCTCCTCCACACCCAGGTACCATTAAAAAGCTGTAAAAACAAGAATAAAATAAAAAATAAGATATATTCACCTTCCGACGGCCCCCGGTCTCCTTCCCTCTGCTTACGTGCAAGACTGAAGGACGTCACAGTCGGTGACGTCACAGTCATGTGACCGCAGGCCCTTCAGCGCAGTGTCTCGCGATATCCCGGCAGCCAGGAACAAGCCCGGCAGCACACGCCGGGCCATCGGAGGGTAAGTATAGCTTTATTTTTTTATTTTTAAACATTCTTTTACGGTCACACTATATAAATCCATGCCGGTTGCATGGATTTATATAGTGTATAGTGTGACCTAGTTGTCAAGCACTTTCCAGGTGATGCTAAAATCGCCTGGAAAGCGCTTGTCAATCCTCATGCGGAAACGCATGTGGAAACGCATGTGAATCCGCATGTATTCCGCAGGAAAAACGCATGTACAATCTGCATGCGTTTTTTCTGCCAGGGAGATGCAGAAATGATGCAGAAATTTTCTGCTTCATTTCTGCATCGTGGGCACATAGCCTTACTCACCTGCAGTCACCCTCCTTGATTCAGTGCAGACTGATCTGTGATAAGTCACAATAATGTCACCGTTCTACCAGACACAGGAGCACTGCAGCTTGTGATAGGCCGCAACGGTCAGGTAACTTGAACTGCATGCATCTTATGCTCACACTAGGGATCCAGTCTCTCTGCCCTTGTCCATATGTATGTCACTTGACAAATGGTAAGGTTTTTAATATTAGAGTTAGGACTGTCCCATAAGGGTTGCTGTGAAGTGGCGGGATGGCTTTCACATTATTTTGATCAAAATTATGTTAACTAAATACCCTTTATTATTTATCATTATTTTTTCACTGTGCGATTTATACATTTACTTTCAGTTATTTGGGTATTTTTCTTGTCTTTGGTTTCTCTCCGTTTAATGGCCTTGTGTGAACATGCATTTACATTTTGCATGCACATCTACTTACGTTTCAGTTCAGACCTTCAGGTTTTTTCTATGCATCCCAAGCTGTAGCAGTCGTGTGTCTGGTAAAACAGTGTCATAATTAATGATGTTGCAGACCATAGGGCTGTCTGCACTGAGTCCAGGAGGGGGACAGTAGCTGAGTATGATTTATTTTGTTATTTTTACAGAATCTGGCCTCCAGGCAATGAGCACTTTTGCCTGGACAACCCCTTTAATAAATGTATAGATACTCATCTTCCTAACTCCTGGCAGCTTTAATGTCACATTCCCTGATGCTTTTGTTTACAATTGCTGCAGAAATCTCACCCCAGATGCCCCATGTGACATCTCCAGCCAATCACTGGCTTCATGGTCTTGAGCCTTAAACCACTGACATGCTGCAAAAGACACTTAGGGCGTCCAGGTTGTGTGATCTGCAGCCCATGTAAATAGAATCATCAGTGACATGGCACTGGAGATCTGCAAACGATCAGTATAGGGCAGCAGGAGAAGCTGAACACCATATGTACAACGTATTTGGCTTCCCATCATGGAAGGAGCGCATAACATATGTCTCATCTACTTCCTGACCCACAACGATCTGTATGATCAGAAGTGGAGGCTTAAAGTGATGTGTACTTTTCTATACACTTCCAGAACATTGTTATCATATAGGTCTAAGGTGGACTCTGAGAATTAATATCACTGGTGGGCCCTATATACCCCAGTCCGACAGTGAATAAAATGGTGCAACAGGGATCTGTCTGATCCTTTCTCTACCATTCAGCTTGTATGTCTGAGTCCCAGCACAGCAGGCACAATTACATCACAAGATGGAGCCTGCTGCACAGAGCCTCAGTTCACGCGAATGGAGCAGCACAACAGTGGAACGTGGCTAGGTGAGTGATATTTATTTTATCAGTCAGTACTTATAGGGCCATCATACTCTGTGGTGATGGGGACCATTGTGGGAGCGTTCATGTGTGTTTGGGGAAATTGTACTGGTAGGGCCATTATACTATATGAGGTGATATGGCGGTCTCATTATGTGGGGGTATATACTGTGGGGACATCATACTGTTTTGGAGTTCATGTGTGTTTGGGAGAATTCATTGTTGGGTGGGGGTATCATTCAGTGTGCTGGATGCATTCTTAGAGACATTATACTGTATGGAGCCTCAAAAGGTGTATTGTAGTGAGTGAAAACAGTAAGGGGCTTAAGAAGGAGCAAAATGGGAAGTGAGAGTTGCGTCTGGCCATAACTGTCATGATAACCTGAATAATCGCAGATTCAATCTTTTTCTTTTCATTAGGGATCCCTTTCAGCTCAGTCTCCTCTTTACTCTATTTCACTTCATGGGGCAAGACGGAAATAATGCTCCCTTGGATTGTTGGTCTACAGACTGCTGAATCAGAGCAGGACAATTTTGGGAGCAGCTGTACAGTTCAACAGATGAGACCTTCTGGTAAATGACATTATACAGATTGTCAAGTCTGGACCTGAGAACCTCTGAAGGAGGGTCCTGCACAGCTTCTTTCTTTTCAAAGCAAAACAGATGGGACCAACCATGACTGGTCCTTCTATTACTAAGTGCACCATAACTGCCCCGTCGTCTCCCTGCATGGTATGTATGCCTTGTCGATTGTTCAGTGGCTTCATAAAAGTTACCTGCTTCAATGGTACAATATTTCACTTCCACTTCTAATATTGCAGGCTATGTTCATATCCACTGGCCAGAGAGGCAAAAACAAGAATCCGGACATGCATAGGTGATAATCTTGTTGTTGGTGGAGGGATAACCCTTTTAAATGATGTTTAGAAACAAACTAGGAGTGTCTAATTAACTGAGCACATTTTTTATTTTAAATTTAATTAATTTGGTTAAAAGAATGGTCATGTGAAAAGATATTTTATTATTACCCTTGTGGTTTTAGTTTGGAAATTTGAAAGAAGTGTGAAAATAATGCCCTCAAAAAATAAAAAAAAATGTTTAGGCCTTGTAGTTATGCCTTAAAGCTTTGATTTGTTGGTGGTGGGCGGGTGAGGGTAGAACGTTTGTTATCAAACTGGTTCATGATTAGAGGATGGGGGACATTGTTACAGAAAGGAATTAGGATGGGAGATATTATTATCATTATAGAAAGAGACCCAGTATGGGTGACATTATTACAGGAAGAGGCCAGGATGATGAACATTATTACAGTGAGACCCGAAGTTCAATGCATTGAAAACCATGGGAAGTGTGGAGGCTCCACTTCCTGCAGCAGCGACCCAACCTTCTCGGACCCCGATCCACCACAGTTTCCCTCCCCCCGGTAAGCTATCATAAAAGCAGACTATAAGATGAACCACCATTTTATTAAAAATATTTTTTTCCTATTTTCCTTCTCAAAATTTGGGGTGCGTCTTATAACCTGCAAAATACAGTATATACTAAAAATAGCTCTAATGTTCATGAAAATGAATGCAAGTTTGTTGCTGATGTAAGGAGGCTAATGGTCGCGTAGTCGATGGGAGGTATGTATCACAGAGATGGCTGGTCTCTGTAATGTAACCCAGAGTGCTTTCTCTAGTGCACGCATGCACTAAGAGGACTAATTGGTGCACCTGGGAGACGGGTTACGGGTTGTTAGGAGAGAATGGGCGGCTCTAGCAACCCACATACCTCACCTCTGGGTGTGGTTAACAGCCTATAAAATGGAGGCTGTTTGGCACATGGGCTGTGTTTGGAGGGAGAAGGTCTCCTGTTTGTTGTCTCCAGACTGAGCTGAGTGCTGGACCAGAGAACCAGCCTGTGTGACCATAGGTCTGGTTTACCAGAGACTTTGCTAAAGGACTGTCTTACTTTTGCTTTTGCCTGGACTAAAGGCTGTTTGTTTGCATTTTTCTTTTCACAGTTCATGAAGCCAATAAACCGCTACGGACATTTAAAGAAACATGCCTCCTTTTTGCCTGTCATCGCACCTGAGTGAGTACAATCCCTACACTGTGTGTCAGTGTTAAAACCTTTATGTAAGACTTAGGCTATGTTCCATTTTTGCTGCGTTTTTTTTTCTGCAGGCAAAACCTGCTCTCTTGGCAGTAAAGAAGGTGCTTACAAAAAGCAGGCTTTGCTGGATTTTTTTTGCTGTATTTTTTAGGATCCCAAAGTTCAGCTTTGCTTCCACCACTGAAGCATGAACACAGAGTACCAATGCAAGACATATGTGAAAACATAAAACCACTTTTGGAAAAAAGTGCAATTTGATCAAATTATTTATTTGAAAAAGATCTTTATGTCTGAAAAGATAGTGACTATTCTAGCTGTTATGCTCACGCCCGGACTGTTTGGCGTGAACGTGGTTAGTGGTCCCACTGGGCCGCGAACCGAGGAGCTCCTGGAGGGGCATGACTAGGGGCCTCGCCAGATCTGACCACAGATGCACGGCGGATTAATTGACTCTGTGGTCTGAGGAGGAATGAGGGAGGTGGCCCAGGTGCTACTCCAGGTCAGACCCTGATCACACAGCTGTTGACCCACACTGGGAAATGCAGGAACAGGCAGGTTAGGCTGGTATACAGACAGGCAGCTACTGGCAGGTAGGTAAACAGATTGGATAGTGACCAGTACAGACTGGGATACAGGAACGGAGGCGCAGGTGCCGAGGACAAGCAGAGCAGAGCGGAGCTGCAGGTGCCGAGGACAAGCAGAGCCGCAGGTGCCGAGGACAATTGGAGCAGAGCTCTGTTCACATGGAACAGACTGGCAAACACAGTGTGGCGCCCAGCTGCGCTTGGAGCCACAGATCCTAGAGGGGTGCATTAATGGATTCCTCCACAAGAGGCTCCCATAAACATTCACACATCTCCACCTTCCACCTCAGACCAGCATAGGGAGCCCGCTAGGGATATAAATAGGGAAGGTGGAGCTAGACAGAGAGAGTCTGAAGTGCACAGTGAGTGAAGAGCTGTGTGTGAGAAGCCTCCAGCGGTCCTGAAGCCCAGTCCAGACTCAATGAGCTCAGGTTAGAGCCCAAGGCATGCCGACGCCGTAAGAGCGGTGAAGCGCGGCAAGCTGCCGTGAGTGTGAGTAGCCTAATGAGGGCCCGAGCATGGCCGAAGGCGAGTGGAAAGTGAGTAGCAGTGGGGGCAGAGGAGCTTAACCAGCTCACCCCGAAGCATATACCGGACACCTGATCCGAGCTTACCGGGATCTCTATGACCCAGTAGGACATAACCGGAATCCCTGGAGAACTACAGGTCCCAGGATCACCAGAGAGCTGATACGTAACAGAGACAGGAGACCCATAGGCCCCGTAAGCTGGGAGCGTGCACTCCAAGAGAAGGCCCTACCACAAAGTCAGCCGGTGCAGGACGGAGACAAAGTTAGGCCTAGCTTCAGGCAGGTCAGGAACTTATTACGCAGAGGCAAGAATCAGGAGGCCCTATACCCGCTCCCTGGGGAGAATCCTGAAATGCACCTTTCACCCTGCAGTGCTCCGGGATGTGCCTGAATTTCCATCAGTAAAAGGTACAGAAGAGAACTGTGTGTAGTTGCCTGTCTTTCAGTAGTCCCTGCTGGGTCTCTTCCGTCCTGCATTCCCCCTCTCCATATGCTGCCCTGAGGCCCAGATCCACCTGTGGGGAGCTATACCATCAAGCTGCCTTATCACCGGCCTCAGCGGACCGCCGCAGCACTGGTGATCCTCACCAGATACCACAGGTGGCGTCACAAACTCATATAATTATCCATCAACCCCCTTTTGAAGAGAGGCTCAGGGTACGGGCCCGGGAGCCGACCACCGCGACATCCCCCAAGGTCAGGCCTCAACAAGGCCTGGGCGCCGAGTCCTCCCCATCCCCTGGGCGTGACATTCTCTTCCCTGGCGTCACGAACAGGATCTCGTGCCCGCTGCAACGACGGAGTGATATGCCCGTTGCCACCGGGTACTGTGCACCTTTAATAAAAACTGTGTGTTAAACTGTGGTGAAGATGGCCGCCATTGTTGTGCAGTAGTGCGCGAAGAAGAAGGGCGTAACCGCGGGAAACTGAGGGGCGTACCCGCAAAAGCGCGCAAAGCCCCGGACACGCCCTATGCCTTGACGTCGAACCAGGAAGCGCCAGGTCCTGGAAGGAGCTGCGGTGAACGCTCTGACGTAGGACGCAAGCGACGCAAGACCGTCACCTGCGGAGCTGTGGCCTACTGAAAGAAAAGAAGGTAGGCCACGGTTCGCTAGGGGGGAGCCAGAATGTCTGAGGGACAGCACGACGCCAGAATACCGGTTAACGGCCCTGATGTTCAACCCGCGCCCGATGCCGAGCAGGCCAAGGTGGCCGCGTTACCAGCGGGCCCTGTTACTCCTGTCATCCCCATAACTCTACCATACATTCCTGGAGCAAAGTGGCTCCCCCAGTACAGCGGCAAACCAGATACCCTGTCTGGATTCAAACGGAAGATATGTGGTATCCTGGACATGTACTCTATGACAGGCAAGCAGAGGGCCACTGTAGTATTAGGACAATTAACTGGTGCTGCGGAGTGGGAAGTGGAAACATGGTCGGCCACAGACCAAGAGTCAGTGTCTGCAATCTTTAAAAAGCTACAGACTGTTTTTGAGGATCATACTGAGACGGACCTCCGGATGAGGTTCTACAACTGTTCTCAACAGCCGGAGGACAATGTTCGGGACTATGCCTGGCGTCTACAAGGGGACCTGCGGGCTCTGAAACAGGTTAGTCCAACCAGCATCTAAAATGAAAAAAAATGCTGAAGGAACTGTTTGTCCGGGGACTGAGGTCTCCAGAGGAGAGCAGGACTGTACGTTGGTGGTCCTTGGATCATCCAGATGCCACCTTTGACAATCTTAAGAACATGGCTATAATAGGACTGCAGCCCCTGGAAACAAAAAATGCCATCCAATGTTACCAGGGTGGGGCTACCCCAGTGCCTGCTACACCCACCTTTTCCCCAGTGGCTGCTGAAGCCAAGGTTCTAGCAACGTCCCCTGGAGAGCGGGACAGCTTGCGCTCTGAAGTGCGTCAGTTGAGCAAAACCCTGACCACTGTGCTGAGTGCCCTGCAGCTGCGGACGGAACACGAGGAAGAAGGGAAAATCCTGTTAGCCGATAGCCCTGAGGATGTCCCCTGGATGCGAAGGAGGAGGAGGACAACACCACCCTCTACGAGGATCAGTGAACAGCGCCGTCCACAGAAAGACTCTGCCTGTTACCGCTGCCGCAAGACAGGACACACCGCCTAGAATTGTCCTTTAAACGAGAAAACCCTGGGTCCGAGGGCCAACACCCAGGAGTAACTCAGCCAGGCCCATCAGACTGGTACAACAGGTTCTTCGGAGGAAGACCTTTCCTGTCCATTGTGCTGGACGGCATCCCGACACACGCTCTGCTGGACACAGGATCTCAGGTAACCATAATGCCTGACGTCCTCCACAAGAGGTTCTGGTCCATGGACGACCTACGTCCGCCAGCTCCAAATCTTTCTGTTTATGCCTCAAATGAACTCCCACTTAACCTAATCGGGGTTAAGAATGTGACAGTAAAAGTGGGGAGAGTGGAGCTGAAGGACCAGGGACTAATTGTAGTAGAGACTAATCCTGATGATACCAATCCGTATATGGTACTTGGCACTAACATTGTTGGTAACTGTTTGGGAGAAGTTGTGTTCTTGCTCCAACAGACAGCTGACACTGCCAGACCAGGACAGAGAAGGGCGCTGCAGAAGGAGATCCGAGTCCTGATGTACCAACTGCAAGTAAGGTTAACAGATAGTGAAATCGGTAATGTGCGGGTGACAGACCCCATACCCATTGTGATCCCCCCAATGAGTGAAATGCTTATCTGGTGTAGAGCCACCATAGGTCTTAGAGGACAGAGCTACCAGGCGGTAGTAGAACCCCTTTGCTCCGAGCACAGACCCACGCTCTTAACCGCCAGAGGAGTGGTGGATGTACGCAATGGGAGGGTGCCTGTTCGTCTTCTTAATTATGGGGATGATGAGGTTCGATTACCACGTTATGCCACTGTTGCCAAATTACATGCTGTAAATAACAACTCCATTCATAAGGCCGAGTCCTTAGCCTCACCAGACGAAGTGGAGGATAATGACCCTGCAACCCAGGTGGAGGATTGGTGTCAACAGCTCCATGTTGGGACAGACACCACTCCTGCCTATCAGAAACAGGGTGTACACCAGGTGGTTCAAGAATACGTGCAGGTGTTCAGTAAACACCCACTTGACTTTGGGAGGATTAAGGGGATTCAACACCATATCCCCACAGGTGACCATCCACCCATCAAAGAACGGTACAGGCCCATACCACCAGCTCACTACCAGAAGGCAAAGGAGATGCTGCACGACATGAGAAAGGTGGGGGTAGTAAGGGATAGTTGTAGTCCCTGGGCATCTCCCCTAGTGCTAGTCAGGAAGAAGGATGGGAGCATGAGAATGTGTGTAGATTACTGACAAGTAAATCGCATTACACATAAAGATGCATACCCTTTACCAAGCATAGAGGAGTCCCTAGCTGCCTTAAAGTCTGCAAATGACTTTTCCACCCTTGACCTCACTAGTGGGTACTGGCAAGTAGCTATGGCTGAGGAGGATAGGGAGAAGACGGCCTTTACAACCCCGATGGGACTCTGCGAGTTCAACAGTATGCCGTTTGGACTCTGCAATGCCCCCGGGATGTTCCAGAGATTGATGGAGTGCTGCCTGGGACACCGCAACTTCGAGACAGTGTTACTTTACCTGGATGATGTGATAGTGTATTCCAAGACGTACGAGGACAACTTGAAGCACCTGGCGGAGGTATTTGAGTCACTGTCCCGGTACGGGATGAAGCTGAAGCCTTCAAAGTGCCACCTGCTCAAGAGAAAGGTACAGTACCTGGCGCACATTGTCAGTCCAGAAGGGGTAGCACCAGATCCGTAGAAGGTTACTGCCATCCAGAAGTGGCCGGAGCTGAAGAACCTCAAGGAGGTGCGTCAGTTCCTGGGACTAGGAGGATACTACCGAAGGTTCGTAAAAGACTATACCAAGAAAGCAGCTCCTCTGCAAGACCTCCTGGTAGGGCAGTCCCCAACGGCAGAAACCCCCCATTCCACTGGGGTAAGGAGCAAGCCGAGTCATTTCAGGAGATGAAGGAGATCCTGACAGGCGATGAGATCCTGGCCTACCCTGACTACAGCCAACCGTTCCTGCTGTATACAGATGCCAGCAACGAAGGGCTGGGCGCTCTCCTAAGTCAGAAGCAGAATGGCCAAGAGAAGGTAATCGCATATGCAAGCAAGAAGCTCCGCCCGACCAAGAGGAACCCAGAGAACTATAGCAGCTTTAAGTTGGAGTTCCTGGCCTTGGTCTGGGCCATCACTGAGAGGTTTAAGCACTAGCTAGCTTCCAGCAAGTACACTCCCTACACCGATAATAACCCCTTGACCCATCTGGAAACAGCCAAGCTAGGAGCACCGGAACAACGATGGATGGCTCAGCTGTCAAACTATCAATTCACAATTAAATATCGGGCGGGCCGCAAGAACGCCAACGCCGATGCTCTGTCCAGGATGCCTCACCAGTCAGACACGGAAGAAGAAGTGGATGACCTGGAAGAGATTGAGCTACCTGCCTTTCACCAGAATGGGATGATCCACGAGCAACGAGCCTCGAAGAGGCAGCGTGGAAAGACTTTAAACCCCCTGCCTCACCACAGCTGGAAAGAGACCCAGGACAGTGACCCGGTTGTCAGCTGTATCAAGGAGCTGATAACCCAAGAAGGTTCCTCCCTGGAAAAGGAAGCGTCTCTCCAAGCAAAGCAGCAGTGGAACGAGAGAAGCCGGCTGTTTATCTGCCGTGAGAAGCTGTGCCGGAGGTACGTCAATCCAAAAACCCATGAGATGGTATGGCAGATAGTGGTCCCCAAGATGGACATCCAAATGGTGTTGGAGGCCTACCACGATCAGGCGGTGCACTTTGACTGTAACAAGCTAGAGACCCTGCTGAAGTGTCAATTCTACTGGGTAGGAATGCTCAGCTCTATTGAGCGGTGGTGCCGAGACTGTGGACCCTGTAGCCTTAGAAAAAAAGACTACAGTAGCCAGAAGGCACCCCTGCAACCCATCAAGATGACTCGGCCTCTGGAGATTGTGGCCTTGGACCATGTCAAGTTATCACCCAGCAGGTCAGGATGCTCCTACGCCCTGACCACGGTGGACCACTACTCTAGGTTCCTGGTGGTCGCTCCCGTCAAGGACCTGATGGCAGAGACAGCAGCAAAAACCTTCCAGGCGTGCTTCTGTAGACCCCATGGATACCCTGACCAGGTGCTGATGGACCAAGGCCCGGCCTTTGAGGCTGAATTGTTTAAAGAGTTCTGCCATTTGTACGGGTGTAAGAAAATAAGAACAACATCGTACCACCCCCAAACCAACAGTCTCTGCGAAAAGATGAATAACATCATCATCGACCTGCTGAAGACCATACCACTTGAGGAGAGAAATCAGTGGCCAGACCTACTACCTGACCTAGTAGACCTGTACAACCACATACCAGTAAGTTCCACCAACCTTCACTCCGGCATATCTCATGCGGGCGAGACCAGGAAAGCTGCCCATGGACCAGGAGCTTGGTGTAGTAGAACCAGGAGCGGATGTGACTACTGAGGACTGGGACATGACCAGACAGGAGCAGTACAGGAGGGACAAGCCTGTGTCGAGGACAGTCTCTCTCGGGTGAGGAATAAGCAGGAGGCCCACTACAACAAAAGTGCGCCCGCAGAACCCTTCACACCTAGTGAAATAGTATTGAAAAGGAAGAGAAGAAACCACAAACTTGATGACCAGTGGGAGAAGGAACCCTACACTGTGTTGAAGTCGAGATTTGATAATAAGAAGACCTGCTTAATCAGTAGAGATGGAGGAAGAACGTCCGCGACGGTATCCAGGGACCATCTAAAGTTGTTTCCAGATCTTCTGAAGCCCCAAGAAGAAGTGCCTCTCACCGTACCGGAGGAGCCTAAAGAAGCAGTGATACACACTGACTTAGGAGATTTCCTGGCAGATTGGCCCGAACTAGGAGGAGCAGTAATCATCCCTGTACTCACTTTCTACCCACAGCAAGAAGAACCTGTAAGCGCTTCAGAAAAGCCTGCTCTAGCAGAGTCCCCAGAAGAAGGATCCCCGGTTGGAGCAGAGCAGGAAAGCCCAGCCCATGGTATGCTTGCTAGTCCAGTAGGGAGGTCAATGCAGTCTTCTAGCCTCCACACTTGGTCCTGACACATTGGGAGGTAGTGCACCTACTAGTGCTTCATGCATCCCAGTCTTACGCAGATCAACACGTACCACGCGAGGTCAACCCCCTGTCAGATATACTGAGTAAGATAGCTAAACTCTGACAAGTGTAGATAGTTACCCCTGGGGTATTGAACTGTATTTCTGTGTGTTTTCATGCATATGTATATTACTTTGTGTTTTGCCTCATTGATGAACAGTTTAGGTGATATGGACACTATGCCTAATGACTTCCTTTGTTATTTATCTAAGAACTCTGAGGTTGAGGACTATGTGCAGCCCAAAAACTGCTTCATGTACATAATTGCACTCCCTGGGGTGCCCATGTTGGTGACCTCAGAAGGAAAACCTGTCTGGAGTGGCGGTACCGGAGGTCCAACTCAGGATCTCCATGCCCTGCAGCCACCCCAGGGCCTATGTTGAGGGTTTGGGACAGGTCCCTCAAGCTACCAAGTACTCTGCCCTGTGAGATGGACATCCTGGCTGGGAACCTCACCACAAGAGACTTGAATTCTGGGGTTGCTTACCAAATTGAATGTGTATATAATGTCTTTTATGCAACGTTTAAGAAAAGTGCCTCCCATAAAGGGAAGATTGTTATTGTTCATGTTTATTCAAAATGTACTTCAGGCCGGGAGTGCTGAGCTTTGCTAGGGGGGAATGTGGCGCCCATCTGTGCTTGGAGCCACAGATCCTAGAGGGGTGCATTAACGGATTCCTCCACAAGAGGCTCCCATAAACATTAACACATCTCCACCTTCCACCTCAGACCAGCAGAGGGAGCCCGTTAGGGATATAAATAGGGAAGGTGGAGCTAGGCAGAGAGAGTCTGGAGTGCACAGTGAGTGAAAAGCTTTGTGTGAGGAGAAGCATGCAGGTTGCTGTGTGAGGCAAGTTAGGCCTCCAGCGGTCCTGAAGCCCAGTCCAGACTCAGGTTAGAGCACAAGGCGTGCCGACGCCGTAAGAGCGGTGAAGCGCGGCAAGCTGCCGTGAGTATGAGTAGCCTAATGAGGGCCCGAGCATGGCCGAAGGCGAGTGGAAAGTGAGTAGCAGTGGGGGCAGAGGAGCTTAACCAGCTCACCCCGAAGCATATACCGGACACCGGGTCCGAGCTTACCGGGATCTCTATGACCCAGTAGGACATAACTGGAGTCCCTGGAGAACTACAGGTCCCAGGATCACCAGAGAGCTGATACGTAACAGAGCCAGGAGACCCATAGGCCCCGTAAGCTGGGAGCGTGCACTCCAAGAGAACGCCCTACCACAAAGTCAGCCGGTGCAGGACGGAGACAAAGTTAGGCCTAGCTTCAGGCAGGTCAGGAACTTATTATGCAGAGGCAAGAATCAGGAGGCCCTATACCCGCTCCCTGGGGAGAATCCTGAAATGCACCCTTCACCCTGCAGTGCTCCGGGATGTGCCTGAATTTCCATCAGTAAAAGGTACAGAAGAGAACTGTGTGTGGCTGCCTGTATTTCAGTAGTCCCTGCTGGGTCTCTTCCGTCCTGCATTCCCCCTCTCCATATGCTGCCCTGAGGCCCAGCTCCACCTGTGGGGAGCTATACCAACAAGCTGTCCTATCACCGGCCTCAGCGGACTGCTGCAGCGCTGGTGATCCTCACCAGATACCACAGGTGGCGTCACGAACTCATATAATTATCCATCAACCCCCTTTTAAAGAGAGGCCCAAGGTACGGGCCCGGGAGCCGACCACCGCGACATCCCCCAAGGTCAGGCCTCAACAAGGCCTGGGCGCAGATTCCTCCCCATCCCCTGGGCGCGACATTCTCTTAGAACACAGGAGGTCGGGTAACAGGACAAGCAGAACCAGATACACACAAGGTACTTGCTATGAAGTAGTGAGTGGACACAAAACTCAAACACAGAAGTACAGAGATGAGTAGGAGTTAGGTGCTGGTTCAGACACTGCAGGAAAAGGGACATAGAGACAAACAGGTAACTGGCTAGGACACAGTTCAGACAGGAACTGACACAGGAACGAGCCTGGGCATTCAGCCCCCAGTGTGGCGGTAATAGACTAGAAGTCACAGATACAGGTAACAGGCCTGGTTACTCAGCCCCCTGGGTGGCGGAAACAGATAAGATACAGGACAGGACCTGGCAATTTAGTTGCACAGAACACACTGAAAGAAAGTGTTGCTCAGGCACCTCACACTGGGTGGAGGAGGTTTAATTATCCAGTGACTCGCAGCAATAGGCTGGGGACGCATTAGGACTGCGCACACTGTAACTTTAAGAATCAGGAAGTGCCAGCGCCGCCGCCCTAAGCCAGCAGACAAGAGACATGCACACAGCAGGTAGACGAGCATAGTGTGCAGCCTGGACTGGTAGGTAAGTTGGCGGTCTTGCATGGTGGGTGATGGTAAGCCATGCCAGCACGCTGCCAGGGATGTTAAACTAGCTATTGTGAACAAAAAAGCTCATATGAGTTCGTGAAAAAATACACAATTACAAATGTAACAGCCGGAGGGAGGTGAATTGGTTGGAAATATTTTCCTTTAGACATTGGCAAAGCATTGAGATTGTAGGACACTGTTTACTTTCACCCTTTGGTAAGCCCTTGAGTTGCTCAGGTATTGTTCAATTTCACACCTTGGTGAGCCAATGATTCCTTTCACATATCACTAATTTAATTAAGCTGTACTAATCCTAACTGCAATGCTCATGTTAGGACACCAAGACATCATGATTTAAACTTGGGAAAATCACAAAAATAAATGTATTTCACATAATGCTGTACCCGCTTTTTTCACTAAAAACGCTGCAAAACCTGATACTTGCTTTTTTTTGCTGCATTTTTGCACTTACTAATTGCTTTCTTTAGGTGAAAAAATGCTGCAAAAATTCAGAAAAAAGTGACATGCTGCCTTTTTTTTGAAAAACGCAGCAGTTTTCCAATGCAGTCAGGAAAAAAAATCTTATGTGTGTGCATAAGATTTCAGAAATCTCGTAGCTTTCTGCTGGTACTGTAAAATGCAACATATAATGTTACATACATTTTCATTAAAAAACACAGCAAAATCGCAACGTGTGAACATAGTTTTAATTGGCACTGGTAGAAACATTGGGTTAGATCAGGTGTGAGCAATTAATTTTTCCTGGGGCCACATGAGACACCGTGACTTGTGGAGGGCCGAGCCAATATGCTGAAATTAATTCATACTTAATTCTGAATGAATTCAGAAGACATCCCCCTATACAGTATGAGCATGCACACAGCCCCCCTACTAGGGCCGCTGATCTCCCGACGGCAAGTGTGAAGGGAGGACCGCGGAGCGAGACCGCCGGTCGGGGTACTTCTGCTGCGAGCAGCCAGGAGATGACTGGCTAGCACCGGTCATCTCGAGGCTGCGTCGCCACTGATCTCCTGATGGTGGCCTGCGTGTTTCAAATCCGGCGCCAATTCGCGGCCAGGTTGCGCCAGTCGCTAGGCTAGGGCCGCTGATCTCCCAACGGCAAGTGTGAAGGGAGGACTGGGGAACTTCTGCTGTCATGATCTGCAACATGAACTAAGGAAAGATGGGGAAGGCTGTCCCTACAATAAGACTAAGCTGAATCCCTACGATGTAGCGGGCTGCCTGTTCCTAGCAAACAGACCCGCCTTAGTCCTCCGCTAGTCTGAACGGAGACCTATAGCATTAAGGAAGGGTTCCCTAAAAGAACTAAGGACTGGGACAAAAATGGGACACCTCCTAAACAGAGAAGTAGTTGCAGAACACAAAAATACAAACTGACAAAAAGGTACTAAAGGTCCCAGAAGGACCAAGTGAGCTGCCAGATAGGCACAGAAGCACCTGGCTAGAGAAGCAGTCAAAAACTGAAGTCCAGCACAGCCAAAAGGGCGGAGCTGGAATATAAAGGCAAATGGTCACATGACCGCAAAACACAGGAAGGAAAAGAAAACAAACAGGAGGGTTCTAACAGTATCCCCTCTTTATGAGGATCCTCCAGATCCTCCAGGCCCAGGCCTATCCGGAAACCTCCCGTGGAAAGCTTTGACAAGTCTAGGGGCAGAGACATCATCCGCCCTTACCCAGGAGTTATCCTCGGGACCGAACCCCTTCCATGCGACGAGATACTGCAATCTCCCTCTATGCCATCTCGAATTCAGGATACGAGAAATTTTATATTCGCCGTCTTCCACCACAGGAGGAACTGTGACAGTGGCATCCCTATCAGATACACTACCGTTCAAAAGTTTGGGGTCACCCAGACAATTTTGTGTTTTCCATGAAAACTCATACTTTTATCAAATGAGTTGCAAAATAATTAGAAAATATAGTCCAGACATTGACAAGGTTAGAAATAATGATTTTTATGAGAAAGAATAATTTTCTCCTTCAAACTTTGCTTTCGTCAATGAATGCTCCCTTTGCAGCAATTACAGCATTGCAGACCTTTGGCATTCTGTTAATTTGCTGAGGTAATCTTGAGAAATTTTACCCCATGCTTCCTGAAGCCCCTCCCACAAGTTCGATTGGCTTGATGGGCACTTTTTGCGTACCATATGGTCAAGCTGCTCCCACAAAAGCTCAATGGGGTTGAGATCTGGTGACTGTGCTGGCCACTCCATTACATATAGAATACCAGCTGCCTGCTTCTTCCCTAAATAGTTCATGCATAATTTGGAGGTGTGCTTTGGGTCATTGTCCTGTTGTAGGATGAAATTAGCTCCAATCAAGCGCTGTCCACAGGGTATGGCATGGCGTTGCCAAATGGAGTGATAGCCTTCCTTATTCAAAATCCCATTTACCTTGTATAAATCTCCCACTTTACCAGCACCAAAGCCACCCCAGACCATCACATTACCTCCACCCTGCTTGACAGATGGCGTCAGGCACTCTTCCAGCATCTTTTCAGTTGTTCTGCGTCTCACAAATGTTCTTCTGTGTGATCTAAACACCTCAAACTTTGATTTGTCTGTCCATAAAACTTATTTTGCAATCTTCCTCTGTCCAATGTCTGTGTCCTTTTGCCCATATTAATCTTTTCCTTTTATTAGCCAGTCTCAGATATGGCTTTTTCTTTGCGACTTTGCCCTGAAGGCCAGCATCCCGGAGTCGCCTCTTCACTGTAGACGATGACACTGGCATTTTGCGTGTACTATTTAATGAACCTGCCAGTTGAGGAGCTGTGAGGCGTCGATTTCTCAAACTAGAGACTCTAATGTACTTGTCTTGTTGCTCAGTTGTGCAGCGGGGCCCCCCACTTCTTTTCTACTCTGGTTAGAGCCTGTTTGTGCTCTCCTCTGAAGGGAGTAGTACACATCGTTGTAGGAAATCTTCAGTTTCTTGGCAATTTCTCGCATGGAATAGCCTTCATTTCTAAGAACAAGAATAGACTCTCGAGTTTCACATGAAAGTTCTCTTTTTCTGGCCATTTTGAGAGTTTCATAGAACAAACAAATGTAATGCTCCAGATTCTCAACTAGCTCAAAGGAAGGTCAATTTTATAGCTTCTCAAATCAGCCAAACCGTTTTCAGCTGGGCTAACATACTTGTGCAAGGGTTTTCTAGGGTTTTCTAAACATCCATTAGCCTTCTTACACAGTTAGCAAACACAATGTACCATTAACACACTGGAGTGGTGGTTGTTGGAAATGGGCCTCTATACACCTATGTAGATATTGCAATAAAAACAAGACGTTTGCAGCTAGAATAGTCATTTACCACATTAACAATGTATAGAGTGTATTTCTGATTCATTTAATGTTAGCTTCATTGAAAAAAAATGTTCTTTTCTTTCAAAAATAATGAAATTTCTAATTGACCCCAAACTTTTGAACGGTAGTGTACATCAACCTTTTTCAACAAGGAAACATGAAACACAGGATTAATCTTCCAGGAAGTAGGGACATCCAACCTAACAGCAGACGGGTTAACCACCTGAAGCACCTTAAATGGCCCCACAAACTTAGGACCCAATTTTTTAGAGGGAATCCTCAACCGCAGGTTCTTTGAGGACAACCAAACCATGTCACCCACAGTAAACAAAACCTCCTTACGTTTCTGTCAAAATACTTTTTGGACTTCTTGTTAGCCTCTTGAAGGTTGCAACGTACATTAGTCCAAACTCTCTCCAAATCACCAGAAAAATTCTCCTCCTCCGGCACCGCCGACCCCAATTTGGAGAACAAACCAAAAGATGGATGTCTCCCAGTACAACAAAAAAAGGAGAACACCCAGCAGAGGAGGATGTATGGTTGTTAAGAGCAAATTCTGCGAGAGGCAGAAACTCAGACCACACCTCTTGATTGTCTGCCACAAAACAACGCAAAAACTCTTCAATATCCTGGTTCTTTCTTTCAGTCTGTCCATTAGACTCAGGATGATACCCAGACGAAAATGACAAATGGACTCCCAACCTGTCACAAAAAGCACACCAAAAGCGAGCCACAAACTGAGGTCCTCTACCAGAAACAATATCCGTGGGAACGCCATGGAGCTTGACAATCTCCTTAGCGAGTGTCTTGGCGCAGGGCAACTTAATGAATGGAACCAAATGACACATCTTACTAAAACGGTCCACGACCACCCAGATGACAGTGAAACCCTCGGACACAGGAAGAACAGTAATAAAATCCATTGTGAGATGCATCCAAGGCACACTAGGAAACTCCAGAGGGCAATGCAACCCCGCAGCAGGGGTATGTGAAGCCTTTGACCTAGCACACACAGTACATTGACGCACCCACTTGATGACTTCCTTCTGCCATCCAGGCCACCAAAAACTGTGACTTATAAGTCTCTTAGTCTCAGAAATTCCTGGATGACCTGCCAACCGAGACTCATGACCAGGGGTGGATTAAGAGTAGCAAGGGCCCTGGGCAGTTTAGAAGTCGCGGGCCCCCCCCCACACACACACACCTGATTTATCACGTGACATGTCACATGATCCCCTGTGATAGATCATGTGATAGTTCACGGGAAATTAATTTGGCACAATATTAATTGTGCTGCCCATCTGAGAGCAGCACAATATAGATGCCCTGTTTCCAGCTGCTTGTTGTCATTTTGAGAAAATCACCGTTTTATCTGCTGCAGATCTAGCAGCTCTCTGATTGCTGCGCTCTGTATAGCCCCACCCACACCACTGATTGGCAAATATGGATTGATGGATACAAGGCGCATTCTTAAATAACCATATTTAAATGTGAGGGGAGTCATTTCGTATGTAGATGGACAAAGAATGCTGAGCGTTTGAAACATGTTGCTATGTTGCATAAGTTTTTCACTTGAACCTTGTGGATTAATGGACTTTTAAAGATGAAATAATAAAGATGGATTTTATGGAGCTGGAGTTCCTTTTCTTTTTCCTGTGATTTACACACGTGAGGCCACACGATCTCCGGGCTTCAGCACGCCGAGAGCCGCTGTGGGTGAGCTGGGGTTTTTTTTTCTATAGCATTCTTAAATAGGCTGTGCCAAGATCCCAACTTTTTGCCTATTCTGTACGGGTGTGACAACCGGGACCTCCAATGATCAGAAGAACAGATGTCTCACATCCCCTTTCTTAATGGAGTGGTGCCATTGTCTACGGGACTGATGGAGATAGCTGAGCTGTGAATTCGGCCATCTTCGGCAGCCCATTAGCCTTTGAGTGGAGCAGCAGTGCACACGCTCATCTGCCAATCCATGGGCGTAATATGGCTCGTGCACCTGATTTCCTGTGATTGGGAGTCCCAGAGATGGGTCCCCCAGCAATTAGCAAGCAATCTGTTCTGTGGATAAGTGATAAGTTGTAATCTGAGAGCAAACTCTTTCAATGTTAAAATATTGGATAGCTCTTATGGGCGTCTATAAAAAAACAAACAAAAATAAAAAAAACAGTGTTATATCTACAGTAGGGGTCTCAAACACGCGGCCCGAGGGCCGCATGCAGCCCCTGAGGCTGCTTAATGCGGCCCCCAGGCACCGGAGCCCCCGTAATGATTGCGGCCTGGTCCTGAGGACCGCTTAAGTCAGTGATTCTTTTCAGTTGAATGTTCTACAAGTTAGGGACCAGCATGGGCACTTACTACAAGATGAGCACCAGGATGGGCATATTACTACAAGATGAGGACCAAGATGGGCACATTACTACAAGATGAGGACTAGGATGGGGGACATTACTACAAAACGAGGATCAGGATGGGCACATTGCTACAAGATGAGCACCAGGATGGGCACATTACTACAAGATGGGGACCAGGATGGGCACATTACTACAAGATGAGGACCAGGATGGGCACATTACTACAAGATGAGGACCAGGATGGGCACATTACTACAAGATGAGCACCAGGATGGGCACATTGCTACAAGATGAGCACCAGGATGGGCACATTGCTACAAGATGGGGACCAAGATGGGGGACATTACTACAAAATGAGGATCAGGATGGGCACATTGCTACAAGATGAGGACTAGGATGGGCACATTGCTACAAGATGAGGACTAGGATGGGCACATTACTACAAGATGAGGACCAGGATGGGCACATTACTACAAGATGAGGACCAGGATGGGCACATTACTACAAGATGAGGACCAGGATGGGCACATTACTACAAGATGAGGACCAGGATGGGCACATTGCTACAAGAGGAGGACCAGGATGGGCACATTACTACAAGAGGAGGACCAGGATGCGCACATTACTACAAGACTAGGACCAGGATGGGCCATTACTACAAGTTAGGGACAAGGATGGGCACATTACTACAAGATGAGGACCAAGACTGGGAACATTACTACAAAACTAGGACCAGGATGGGCCATTCCTACAAGTTAGGGACGAGGATGGGTACATTACTACAAGATGAGGACCAAGACTGGGGACATTACTATAAGAAATTGGTTAGAATTACTATATGGTGCTAATTGTGAGAAAAAAAATCACTGTATGTGGCCAATTAGGGTTCACAAAAAGTAAATACAAATTGTAAAAACTGTAAACTTGTAAAAACTATAAAACTGTACCATAGCCCATAAAATGAATGCCATTTAAAAGAATAAAATAAAAAAAAACAACAATGGTCAAAAAATAATCAAAAGGTGTATAGAAAAAACAATATGGTATCATTAAAAATGTCATATCATCCTGCAAAGAATGCGGCCCTTCAAATTCACATTTTTTCTATGTGTGGCCCATATAGTTAGCCGAGTTTGAGACCCCTGATCTACAGGGTGGGCTACTTATATGGATACACCTAAATTAAATGGGAACGGTTGGTGATATCAACCTGAAACAACGGATACTGGAAGCCTGTGCTAGCATTTCTTCTGCGATGTTGCTATCAGTGTGTCAAGAGTGGGAGAAGAGGGCTGCATGGACAATCCAACATAATGGGCAGCACTTTGAACACATTTTATAAGTGGTCATAAACTTGTAGAAAACTCATGAAAGAATAAAGTTACCTTAAAACCAAGCACACCATTGTTTTTCTTATGAAATTCTCAATAAGTTTGATGTGTCACATGACCCTCTTCCCATTGAAAAAAATAAAGTTGGATCCAAAATGGCCGACTTCAAAATGGCCGCCATGGTCACCACCCATCTGGAAAAGTTTTCCCCCTCCCATATACTAATGTGCCACAAACAGGAAGATGATATCACCAACCATTCCCATTTAATTTAGGTGTATCCATATAATTGACCCACCCTGTAAATTAATTATTATTATTATTATTATTATTATTATTAGAGCAGCTGCTGCATTTTGTATAACTCATTCAGTATCTGAACATCCGCAACAAGACCACAGAGAAACAAATCAAGAAGAAACGTCACACTCACCGGAGTGTGGATCAGGTTCAGGAGATACTTCTTTCCCTCGTAAGTGTAAAGCAGAGACGCAGTCTGGGCCTTCACCGTAATCCCGGCTCCCTCTCCACCTGCAGCTTGGCCAGAACTTGCTTATTGGAGGCGGCTTTTGGAATACACCCTGAGGGAAGGAGTGAGACACCAGAGTCCACACTGTTAGCTCGTGGTGGCAGTGTCCCCCTCCATAATAGTCTGTCAATGGTAGCTTGTTTCTGTGTTTTATATATGTATTTTAGGTGTGTAAACCCTCTTCATGTGTACAGCAGCCTGGAATGAACGCTGCTTAAAAAATAAACAATAGAGTAAGGCCTCATTCAGACCACCGTGATTTCTCTTGTAGGTAAAAAAAAAAAAATGACCGATTTTCATCAGCTTTGTTTTGCATCCGAGAAGTTCTAAACTTTGATTTGGATCAAAATCCGACAGGTCAACGTGTTTCGGTGAAAAATACGCGGCCCGCAGAAATATGTGAACAGCCCTAGACTATAATAGATATGAGCTCTGTGAAAAACAAGGATAGAGCTCGTACGAGATCCAACATTTCATTCTATAAATCTACATAAATAATTAAGTAATGTGCCAAATTGCTTTTTTTTTGTTTATGTTCTGCGTGTACGGAGGGAAAGTTCCCAGTGCTAGTGTCTATGGTGCTCCATTAGGCTAGGGCTACCTTGTGACTATGTGTGGCGCTACTGATTGAGCAATAGCTCCAGTTCATAGCAACACACTAATTTTAAAAGGAAATCTGTTAAACCTCAGATGTGGGCATGCAGGCCTTTGAAATGTAAATCTAAACCAATGGACACTTTTATATCTTCTATCTGTTGCTGCACTTCTAAGTAATTAGCATTTTGGTTCACATGCAAATAAGGAGTTAAGTCTCTGTCTCCGGAGATTATCTCCCACATCAAGCATCTAGTCTCTTTAGGCTACGTTCCCATTGCTTTTGGTGAGTTTTCAATGTTGCAGATTTTCTACAGCATTCCTGCACCTATTAAGTAAAATAGGTTACTTGTTGTCTTTTTTTGCTTTAAATCTGTAACATCAAAAACTCACGAAAGCTCATGGTGGGAACTTAGCCTCGGGTGTCAATGATAGCTCACAGTTTTTTGGAACGTCAGGCACCAGGCAAGGAAAATTAGACAGTGAGCTATCAATCAACATAAAGAGGCTGGTGCTGGGCAGGGAAGCAACCTTGGAAGGCTGAGGCTCGGTAAGTGCTCCGTTACACCCAGAGCACTCAAATGCAGCAACAGATAAAAGATATAGAGGTGTCTATGGATTTAGCTCCTGCATGGTCATGAATGGGAATAGGAGGGAGGGGTATATTAATTAATCATTAGCGCTACAAAAATTTGCACTTCAAGCATCAGTAAAACAGAGGCCAAAAACGATTCCTTAGAGGCATCTGGTAACTATTAGTGATGATTGAGAGTGTTCTATCAACCCCTTCGGCGAGCACGCTCGGGTACTCGCTGAATATTTTGGCATGCTCGACATTTCTTTTAAGGTCGCCGTGCCTGCAAGTGCCACGGCTGTTAGACAGCGTGCTCGCCGAAGAGGTTAATAGAACACGCTCGATCATCACTAGTCAATATACATTAGTATACCATAAAAAACAACAACATATTACATAGTGAATAACACAGACAGTGAAAGTAAAAAAATAGTTTTCCAGCACACGATGTAGAAAAATTAGAAAAAGCCTTTATTTAATCCATCGTTAAAAAATACAATTCCAACAGAGATAAAAGCATGTGTAGGCTTACGCGTTTCGTATCATATTTGACCCTTAGTCATAGCATAAAGTACTGAATAAATGTTGCACTTTTCAAGGAAAACAGTCAAGGGAAGCTGCCAAGGGTAACACCCACCAAAATCAGCTGTGATATTAGCTCACTAATTCAAGGCTAGCAGTGATCTAAACACTAGTATAACCCTATACTACATCCATCCTCTACAAACATATTACAATGTGAACTGTCACTTAGTAATGCACTAATTATTTGATCACTTTTTACCCAAGTTTTTTATATATATGAATTCATTGAATAAACAATTGATGCACTATTTAAATATATATGTAACAATAAGAGCTTCTAAAGATATCATTACCTATTTTCTAAAAATTATTTTTCTAACATTTGATTTCAAGGGCATACTTTTCCCCCCCAAAAAATAAAATAATAATATTTCTATTTTAAAACCATATGAGAATGGCTGGAAATTATTACACAACGTAATTAGCATGTTTTGTTTTGTATACTATTGATTATAGAGTCCCCTAGATTGATCACAAAAAATAAAAAAAATAAAAAATGTATTTAATAAATGCCTCAATTTGTTCCAACTTTTTTAATATAGATACATCAATTCATGTCTTAGATTTAGTCCTGCTGGGTATCTGGTATTTAGTTTTAGAATCCATCGAGCTTCAGTCATCTGGAGTAATTTAACCCTATCTCCACCTCGCCGTGGAGCAGAAACAAATTCCAAAGCACTTACTCGCAGGCTACTTAAATCCCCCTTGTGTTCATACAAAAAATGTTTGGAAGCCCCCGAAAGACTGCGGGTAGTGACATTGTTAATGTCATAAATGTGCTCCGACAGTCTTTTTCTTACACAGCGGCTTGTAGATCCCACATATTGTTTTCCACATATCGTGCAAAAAATGATATAAACCCAGTGGTCAGTAGCACAGTTCATGAAAGTCTTAAGATTAAATACTTGACCCTCATTACTTATGACAGACTTGTTATTATTTATCATGAATTTGCATAAACCACATGACTTCTGCCCGCATCTTAATGAGCCCTTAGTGGACTCATTTAAAAAATGGTTGTAAATTTGTTCCAAAAAAATCCCTGACAATAGGAAATGTAATCTCCCCGAGTGACCTCAGAGAAAATACAGGCAAAATAGGTCGTACATGGTTGTCCACTAAGGGCTCATTAAGATGCAGCAGAAGTCATGTGGTTTATGCAAATTCATGATAAATAATAACAAGTCTGTCATAAGTAATGAGGGTCAAGTATTTAATCTTAAGACTTTCATGAACTGTGCTACTGACCACTGGGTTTATATCATTTTTTGCACGATATGTGGAAAACAATATGTGGGATCTACAAGCCGCAGTGTAAGAAAAAGACTGTCGGAGCACATTTATGACATTAACAATGTCACTACCCGCAGTCTTTCGGGGGCTTCCAAACAGTTTTTGTATGAACACAAGGGGGATTTAAGTAGCCTGCGAGTAAGTGCTTTGGAATTTGTTTTTGCTCCCCGGCGAGGTGGAGATAGGGTTAAATTACTGCAGATGACTGAAGCTCAATGGATTCTAAAACTAAATACCAGATACCCAGCAGGACTAAATCTAAGGCTGCGTGCCCATGTGGCACCCCAGGGGTCTGGTTGCCACAGTAATAGAAATATTAAGTCTGAGAGCAAGTGGGAGGTTTCTCTGGTCAGGAGCCCTAAGCATGCAACACGGCCCGCCCAGACTTGGGAGGGGAGGAATCTGCCCTTATAAACTGGGTCTGGGGCGGGATTAGGTGAGTCAGAGCCTGCAGAACAAGCAGAGCAGTCAGAGCCTGGAGAGTGAAGTCCCAGACAGAGACGCAGTCAGGTCTGGAGGACAGCAGACACAGGGAAAGCAAGAACTAGGAGCTCTGTAGGAGCAGGAGCGAGTGCCAGAGGCTGGAAGCTAGATAGCTCGCCTTGGCTGAAGACACTAAACCCGGACTCGGAGTCCGAGGCTGTGGGGACATCCAGGTCCAGCAGCAGAATCCAACCGGCAGGGGATTCCATGTCCTCTGGCCATAGAAGCCCGGAGGCACGGTCACAAGCAAGGGACCAGCACCGCCATCGTGAAGCGGAGGCTAACAGAAGGCCCCAAGTCACCGGCCATACGGGTGAGCACCACACGGTATACTCAGGGACGTGGGCTACTTTTACCCGCACACAGCAAGGTAGCCAGGAAAGAGTGCAGATAGACGGGGAGGCCTACAACTCCACCTGGCCAGGGGGAGATCCTACTAGCTCTCAGACTGACCAGGCCTCTACTGCTAGCCAGTACTCCCGGGAGGGTCTGCCTTATACCATCAGTAAAGACCCTGAACTGCACCACACGTCTCTGTGTTTCATCGCCGCACCAGCACCATTAGTACTGGGACGCTCACACCATCACTCCCATCATCCACACTAGCTACCCTGAGGCAATACTTCTCCCGTGGGGAGTTATCACATACTTGGCTGCGCGTACAACATCAGCCTCAGCGGTCTGCAGCGCAGCGGCGGTCCCCACTGACCGCAATCCACGGGTGGCGTAGTCGGACATTTGTTATTACACTAAGACTGCCACTGGTTTGACCGCCCTGGGCACGGACCGGGTCACAGCCATGGAAGACTACAACCCTCAGCGATCCGGCTCCGGGTATCCCCTGCACAGCACAGGCCCAGGGGGCGCGTCACCCACATTGCGGATTACAAGCGTTTTTGCTGCGGATTTTCCGCAGCGGAAACGCTTGTAAAATGCATGGTAAGCCGCACCCCATGGTCCCCAATGAGAATCCGCAAGTTCTATGCCCATGCTGCGGATTTTTCCGCAGCGTTTATGCTGCGTTCAAAAATCCACAGCATGTTCATTAATTTTGCGTTTCCGCATGCGGAATTGCCTTGAGCAATACATAAAAAACGCAAGGCAATTCCGCATGTGGAAAACGCGCAATAAACGCGTGCGGAATTCCGCATGCGTTTTTCCGGGAGAGGACATGCGGAAATGAAGCAGAAATTTTCTGCTTCATTTCCGCAACGTGGGCACATAGCCTTAGACATGAATTGATGTATCTATATTAAAAAAGTTGGGACAAATTGAGGCATTTATTAAATAAATGTTTTATTTTTTTTTTATTTTTGTGATCAATCTAGGGGACTCTATAATCAATAGTATACAAAACAAAACATGCTAATTACGTTTTGTAATAATTTCCAGCCATTCTCATATGGTTTTAAAATAGAGATATTATTATTTATTTTTTTGGGGGAAAAGTATGCCCTTGAAATCAAATGTTAGAACAATAATTTTTAGAAAATAGGTAATGATATCTTTAGAAGCTCTTATTGTTACATATATATTTAAATAGTGCATCAATTGTTTATTCAATGAATTCATATATATAAAAAACTTGGGTAAAATGTGATCAAATAATTAGTGCATTACTAAGTGACAGTTCACATTGTAATATGTTTGTAGAGGATGGATGTAGTATAGGGTTATACTAGTGTTTAGATCACTGCTAGCCTTGAATTAGTGAGCTAATATCACCGCTGATTTTGGTGGGTGTTACCCTTGGCAGCTTCCCTTGACTGTTTTCCTTGAAAAGTGCAACATTCATTCAGTACTTTATGCTATGACTAAGGGTCAAATATGATCCGAAACGCGTAAGCCTACACATGCTTTTATCTCTGTTGGAATTGTATTTTTTAACGATGGATTAAATAAAGGCTTTTTCTAATTTTTCTACATCGTGTGCTGGAAAACTATTTTTTACTTTCACTGAGGATTTTTCTCCCAGATGGGGATGGACTAATTCCGAGCACCGAGATCATGGAAAGGAGGACTGGCAGGCTGGGCCAGGTGAGCTGAAGATCTTTTTCTTACTTGCTGAATAACACAGACACTACTCAATACAGCAGGGTTGAGAGGTATTTTGTGGGACAAAATTACAGCATTTTTGAAAGACACCATTCACTTTACTGTGCAAGATATAGAAAACAAGGGCAATGAATTCTAAATAAAGTGAAATGGTGCAGAAGAAAAAAACAAAAACATTTTACTGCTTTCAAAAAATTCTAAACTTTGCAAACAAATTGTTTGGCTTGTGTTTCAATTTTCTAAGACCCGTTTTTAATACTTACCATTTTGGGGAACAACATTTTGATTGCTCCATCAAATGAATAGTCGTTATTTACCGGTAATGGGATTTTTCAGAGACCATGACAGCACCACGAGAGAGGGGATCCACCCACCAAGGAGAGGAAACCTGCAGGCTTAAAAGGGCGCCACCTCTCTCCCGCCTCAGTTTGGATTACAGAGCATTGAGAGGACCGCCAGGTTAATGAACACAGCAAACCATCACAAAATTGCCATACCACACGACACCTATTGAGTGTGAGATTATAATTAATAAAAGGGGAGTGCTCCCACAAACGTGAAGGGAGGGAATGTAAGGGTGGTGTCATGGTCTCCGAAAAATACCATTACCGGTAAGTAACTTACGATTTTATCGGTCGACCATGACAGCACCACGAGAGAATTACAGAGATGAAGTAATCTATTGAAGGACCACAGCCTGGAACACTCTTCTCCTAAAGGTGAGGTCAGCCGATATACCCATATCTAACCTATATAGTGTCTATGGAATGTAGAGGGACAGGACCAGGTAGCAGCCCTACATATGTCTTCTGTCGAGACACCTGTCTTCTCAGCCCAGGAGGTCGCCACAGCCCGGGTGGAATGAGCCTTCAGCCCTTCTGGCACTTCCTCGCCGCTAGATGTATATGCTAGAGAAATGGCCTCCCTATTCCATCTAGCTATGGTGGACTTCGTGACTTAAGACCGTTTCCTAGCCCCTTGGTAGGATATAAACAACGAGTTATCTTTTCTAAAGCTTTTGGTAACTGAAAGGTACCTAACCACACATCTCCTCATTTCTAACGTATGTAACTCCACCTCTTTCTGGTTACTAGGATTTGGACAAAAGGAGGGTAGGAGGACTTCATGAAGGCTGTGGAAACGAGTGGCTACCTTAGGGAGAGAGATTGATTTTTAGACCAGATCCTGTCTATCATCCAGAATTTGAGTAAACGGCGAGGCCATAGACAGGGCCTGGATGTCACTAATGCTCCTGGCCGAGGTTAAAGCTATTAACAAAGTGGTCTTAAGGGAGAGGGATTTAAGGGTTGCTGACTCTATTGGCTCAAAAGGCGAGCTAGTCAAGGCCTTTAGAACCAAATTTAAATCCCAGGGAACCAAGCTGCTTTTAATAGATCTAGATCTAAAAGCTGCCTTAATGAACCGACAAACCCAGTAGTTACCCGCTAGATCACAGCTATATAGGGCACCCAAGGCAGAAACCTGAACTTTAAGGGTGCTGGTGGATAACCCTAGTTCATGACCTTTTTGTCAAAACTCCAAGATGTTTCCTATTGGCGCCCCCCATCAACCCCAGAACCAGAGAAAGACAAAAACTTTCTCCAAGTTCTGGCATAAATTTGGGTTGCAGAAAAAAGAGAGGGGTCGCTCACTGGTCTATTCAGGTGCTCTGAAGAAAAAAGTAATCTCAATTGCAAAAAGAACTTCGGCACTCCATACATGAATATATAAGAAATATTGTATCTAATGTCACTTTGAAAAATGAAGGTTTTTTGCGCATAATTTGGCCAATTTATGTGTGCCCATCAACCACGACAAGATCACCTTCGTATGATGGGAAACTATGCTATGCTACCACTGGATATGCCACTCTTGGGCTGTAAGCCTGTATGGACAATATGTCTCTGCTTGGGCTTTTAACCTACAATGTATGGGCTGGTAGAGCTAGTTAAAACCACCTGTGACATGTATGGAGTGCCGAAGTTCTTTTTGCAATTGAGATTACTTTTTTCTTCAGAGCACCCGAATAGACCAGTGAGCGACCCCTCTCTTTTTTCTATTAATCATTTTTGAGATCCCGCTCCTGGAACATTGCAGCAGGTACGTGTTCACACTATTAGAAGTTTGACAGCCTTTTTTCTTACCATGTGTCCCTCCCATTCAGTCACAGGTGGTTTTAACTAGTTCTACCAGCCCATACATTGTAGGTTAAAAGCCCAAGCAGAGACATATTGTTCATACAGGCTCACAGCCCAAGAGTGGCATATCCAGTGGTAGCGTAGCGTAGTTTCCCATCATACGAAGGTGACCTTGTCGTGGTTGATGGGCACACATAAATTGGCCAAATTATGCGAAAAAAAACTTCATTTTTCAAAGTGACATTAGTCTAGATACAATATTTCTTATATATTCATGTATGGAGTGCCGAAGTTCTTTTTGCAATTATAAATTTGGGTTGCAACAGGTTTTCTGCTGTGCATCAGGATGGTTTCTAGACCTTGGGAAAAACCTTTCTGATTTAGCAGTGTCCTTTCAAGTTCCACACCGTCAAGTGGAGGCCAGTTGCTTGAGGATGGAATATCGGACCCTGGAGAAAGAGATACGGAATCTCTGGAAGAACCCAAGGATCGGAGATGGACATGCTCCTCAGGCATGAGAACCAGGGCCTCCTGGGCCAAAAGGGTGCGATCAGCAGAACCCTGGCATTGTCCTCCCTGATCTTTCTTATGACCATGAGAAGAAGAGCCAACCAGGGTGGGGGAGGCATACGCCAGGCTGAAATCCCAACGTATCAGGAGAGTGTCCACAGCTAGGAGATTTAGGGAACACAAGATCTTTGTCTTCCGATTTAGTTTTGTGGCAAACAGATCTACCTGACAGGAGGCTATTTGGGTAAAAATTCCTTGATTTAGTTCCCATTCCCCTTGCATCAGAGGATAGCAGCTTAGGAAATCTGCTCTGGTGTTTTCTTTTTCCCTTATATGGAGGGCCATCAGGGAAAGGAGGTGACTTTCTGTAATCTGGAAGAGATGATCTGTCCCTCTCATCAGCTATCTTGACCATGTACCCCCCTGGTGGTTCACATATGCTACCGCAACTAGGTTATTCAAGAGGATCTTTACATTCTGGCCCTGAAGGAAAGGTAAGAAATTATTCACCGCATTGTCTACCGCCAGAAGTTATTTTGCATTGGAGGAGAGACCCTTTTCGATATCTGACCAGGTCCCCTGGGCTACCATGTCTCCCAGATGTGTTCCCCACCCTCTGGGACTCGCATCTGCGGTAATTGTTCTAGTGACCATAAGAACACAGGGAACCCCTCGAGATGGCAGGATGAGCCTAACCTACCACTATAAAGATTTTACTGACCGGGGTGATAAGGACATCTTCCCTTCCAAGTGCCCCTTAAGAGAAACTTCATTATGTAGCAGATCCCACTGTAGAACCCTGGAATGGTATTGTGCTCACAGAACCCCTGGGAAGTACGATGTCAGGGTGCCCAACAGGTACAATGCACCTCAAAGGGACCTGACAGAATTTGCTATGGCTTTCTTCACCTGGCCCCTCATTTATTGTATTTTAGCTTCCGGTAGGTAGCAGTCTTGAGATTCATAATCCCCAAAAAGTGCTGAACTGTCGAGTAATCTGGATCGTGTGCTCGCGATTCAGGACGAAATCCGTGACACAGTGACGGCAGGGTGAGATATTGCGTGATCGCCCCGGTGTCGTCTGAGGAATCCCTGATGCTGCGCATTAAAAAGAATATTGCACAGTGACAAGATCCTGCTGAGCAACTGAGAGTTGGAATTGACAACCGACACATGCGCAGAGTAGCAAGGACTAGCCCAGCCCCTGAAACAGGCATCACTGATGACGCTTCATTCAGGGTGCGGAAAGAGGCAGCAGCAGTGACCGCAGCCTCTACTCCCTGATCGCGTCCGTCTTCATATCCCAGGATGCACTGGGGATTTTCAAACTAAATGTTATCAAACAGGAAGTTAGTAAAAAAAACAAATATATACACACACACATACAAACACACCCCAGTTAGATAAATTCAGATTAACTTTTAATTAAAGTATATTAGAAAAGCAATTAGATTATTAAATTAAATAGAGATTTAGAATTAAATCAGTTTTGGTTTCAGACAACCCCTTTAAATTGTTAATTGAAATAAAAACAGTTCCCCGTTGTATTAATAAGGCAGTGATTCCAACTGTATTACCACTGGGAGACCCCCAACTCACACTCCTATTTCCCGAGTGCCTTCCATGCCATGCTTGGTTATGGAGGCTTTGGATTACCATCCATACTGTTCAGCACAGATCATGCTTCTTACAGTGGTGGCCAAAAGTATTGGCACCCCTGCAATTCTGTCAGATAATACTCAGTTTCTTCCTGAAAATGATTGCAATCACAAATTCTTTGGCATTATTATCTTCATTTCATTTGCTTGCAAGGAAAAAACACAAAAGAGAATGAAGCAAAAATCAAATCATTGATCATTTCACACAAAACTCCAAAAATGGGCCAGACAAAAGTATTGGCACCCTCAGCCTAATACTTGGTTGCACAACCTTTAGCCAAAATAACTGCGAACAACCGCTTCCGGTAACCATCAATGAGTTTCTTACAATGCTCTGCTGGAATTGTAGACCATTCTTCTTTGGCAAACTGCTCCAGGTCCCTGATATTTGAAGGGTGCCTTCTCCAAACTGCCATTTTGAGATCTCTCCACAGGTGTTCTATGGGATTCAGGTCTGGACTCATTGCTGGCCACCTTAGAAGTCTCCAGTGCTTTCTCTCAAACCATTTTATACTGCTTTTGGAAGTGTGTTTTGGGTCATTGTCCTGCTGGAAGACCCATGACCTCTGAGGGAGACCCAGCTTTCTCACACTGGGCCCTACATTATGCTGCAAAATTTGTTGGTAGTCTTCAGACTTCATTATGCCATGCACACGGTCAAGCAGTCCAGTGCCAGAGGCAGCAAAGCAACCCCAAAACATCAGGGAACCTCCGCCATGTTTGACTGTAGGGACCGTGTTCTTTTCTTTGAATGCCTCTTTTTTTTCCTGTACACTCTATGTTGATGGTTTTTGCCAAAAAGCTCTACTTTTGTCTCATCTGACCAGAGAACATTCTTCCAAAACGTTTTAGGCTTTCTCAGGTAAGTTTTGGCAAACTCCAGCCTGGCTTTTTTATGTCTCGGGGTAAGAAGTGGGGTCTTCCTGGGTATCCTACCATACAGTCCCTTTTCATTCAGACGCCGACAGATAGTACGGGTTGACACTGTTGTACCCTCAGACTGCAGGGCAGCTTGAACTTGTTTGGATGTTAGTCGAGGTTCTTTATCCACCATCCGCACAATCTTGCGTTGAAATCTCTCGTCAATTTTTCTTTTCCGTCCACATCTAGGGAGGTTAGCCACAGTGCCATGGGCTTTAAACTTCTTGATGACACTGCGCACGGAGGACACAGGAACATTCAGGTCTTTGGAGATGGACTTGTAGCCTTGAGATTGCTCATGCTTCCTCACAATTTGGTTTCTCAAGTCCTCAGACAGTTCTTTGGTCTTCTTTCTTTTCTCCATGCTCAATGTGGTACACACAAGGACACAGGACAGAAGTTGAGTCAACTTTAATTCATGTTAACTGGCTGCAAGTGTGATTTAGTTATTGACAACACCTGTTAGGTGCCACAGGTAAGTTACAGGTGCTGTTAATTACACGAATTAGAGAAGCATCACATGATTTTTCAAACAGTGCCAATACTTTTGTCCACACCCTTTTTTAGGTTTGGTGTGGAATTGTATCCAATTTGGTTTTAGGACAATTCTTTTTGTGTTTTTTCATTGAAGACAAATTCAATGAAGATAATAATACCAAAGAATTTGTGATTGCAATCATTTTCAGGAAGAAACTGAATATTATCTGACAGAATTGCAGGGGTGCCAATACTTTTGGCCACCACTGTACACTGTGTTCCAAATTATTATGCAAATAATATTTTCTCAGATTTTCCCAAATTACCTATATGAATTGCAGTCATTGTAATTTTCCACTCAAATAACTATTAGAGTACAATTGAAAGGCTTTTTTTACAAACTGCCTATGATAACAGTATATTTTTAAAAAAATAAAAAACTCAAACTGCATGTTCCAAATTTTTATGCACAGCAGAGTTTTCAACTTTTTCATTTTAATAAAGAACAAAAAAATTGTAATTTTTGAAATTATAACCATTAGCAGGTTATTACAAACTGAAATCAAACAGTTTTCAACTCAAAACTTTATTCTAGGTGATGTTACATTTGCACATAGGACCGTTTGTTCGAAAGGAGCTTCTGAACTCTCTCATCCATTGAATTTGTCAGGTTTTGGATGGTTTCTGCTTTAATATTTTTGCATGAGGACAGAATACCCTCCCAGAGCTGTTGCTTAGATGTGAACTGCCTCCCGCCATCATAGACACTACTTTTGATGATGCTCCAGAGGTTCTCAATGGAGTTGAGGTCAGGGGAGCATGAGTGCCACACCATAAGTTTGTCCCATTTTATGCCCATAGCAGCCAGAGATGCAGATGTGTTATGCGCAGCGTGAGATGGGGCATTATCATGCATGAAATGCTCTCGATGGTCCAGATGGATGGAGTGGAGGATGGCTGGTTGATGGACACCCCATGCAAACATGGCTACGGCGCTAACAAGGAGGAGGTGGAGTAATGTTTTGGGCTGGAATCATGGGGAGAGAGATTGTCGGTCCTTTTAGGATCCCTGAAGGGGTAAAGATGAACTCCATAATGTATGTTGAGTTTCTCAAACAGCACTTTCTTCCATGGTTCAAGAAGAACTGTGCATTCCGCAGCAAGATCATTTTCATGCATGATAATGCCCTGTCTCATGCTGCACATAACACATCTGCATGTCTGGCTGCTATGGGCATAAAATGGGACAAACTTATGGTGTGGCACCCATGCTCCCCTGACCTCAACTCCATTGAGAACCTCTGGAGCATCATCAAAAGGAGTGTCTATGATGGCGGGAGGCAGTTCACATCTAAGCAACAGCTCTGGGAGGGTATTCTGTCCTCATGCAAAACAATTGAAGCAGAAACCATCCAAAACCTGACAAATTCAATAGACGAGAGAGTGCATTAGCTCCTTTCGAACAAGCGGTCCTATGTGCAAATGTAACATCACCTAGAATAAAGTTTTGAGTTGAAAACTGTTTGATTTCAGTTTGTAATAACCTGCTAATGCTTATAATTTCAAAAATGACAATTTTTTTGTTCTTTATTAAAATGAAAAGGTTGAAAACTCTGCTGTGCATAATAATTTGGAACATACAGTACAGACCAAAAGTTTGGACACACCTTCTCATTTAAAGATTTTTCTGTATTTTTATGACTATGAAAATTGTACATTCAGGAGGCAGCGATCATGCTATTATAGAATTTTGGATAACTAGAGGAGGAAGACATGTGAAGACTCAAACTTCAAGGTTAGATTTTAGAAAGGCAGATTTTAAGAGACTCAGAAAGAGAATAGGAGGGATCCAATGGCTGGATGTCCTTAAGGACAAAAATGTCCAGGAAGGATGGGAAATTTTTAAAAATGAGATTCTCAAAGCACAATCGTTAACAATCCCGAAAAGTAGGAAGAATGGGAAGAATTTAAGGAAACCAGGATGGATGAACACAGAACTTAAACACATGCTAAAAAGAAAGAAAGAAATGTTTATTAAATGGAAAGAGGGAGGCATATCTAAAGAAGATTATAATGCAGTCTGCAGATCCTGCAGGGCACGTATCAGGTTAGCTAAAGCTGACAATGAATTAAGGCTTGCAAGAGATGTCAAAAGCAATAAAAAAGGATTTTGGGGGTATGTCAAAAGTAAAAGAAAAGTCAAAGATGCTATAGGATTTTTGCAGGATGAAAATGGAGAAATGGTAAGAGAGGATGTTGAGAAGGCCGAACTTTTTAATTCCTATTTTGCATCTGTTTTCTCTCAGAAAGAAAATGTAACATCAACTGATCTTCACTGTCCTTTTAAAGGAATAGAGGAATCCAAGTTATCTGTAAACAGAAAGATTGTGAGGGAATATTTAGCTAACATAAATGAGTTCAAGTCTCCAGGTCCAGATGAATTACACCCCAGAGTACTGAAGGAGATCGTAGAAGAAATTTTAGAACCACTCTCCATAATCTTTGAAAATTCTTGGAGAACAGGAGAAGTCCCAGAAGACTGGAGAAGAGCAAATGTTGTTCCTATCTTCAAAAAGGGGAAGAAGGTGGACCCAGGGAACTATAGGCCGGTGAGTCTGACTTCTATACCAGGAAAGATCTTTGAACAAATTATTAAACAACATGTATGTAAGTACATGGATAAGAATGAAGTGATTAACCAGAGTCAGCATGGGTTTGTAACTAACAAGTCATGTCAGACTAACTTAATTTCCTTCTATGACAGAATCACTGACTGGGTGGATCAGGGAAATGCTGTAGATATAGTATATCTTGACTTCAGCAAAGCATTTGACAAAGTATCTCACACCATCCTTATTGAAAAAATGACCAAGTATGCAATGGACCAGGCAACTGTTAGGTGGATTCATAACTGGCTTAGTGATCGGACTCAAAGGGTGGTTGTAAATGGCTTCACATCCAGCTGGATGAATGTCTCAAGTGGGGTACCACAGGGCTCCGTCCTGGGACCTGTATTGTTCAACATCTTTATCAATGATTTAGATGAAGGAATTGAGGGTAAACTGATTAAATTTGCTGATGACACAAAGCTAGGAGGGATAGCTAATACTAGAGAAGAGAGAGAGAGGATTCAAAAAGACCTAAATAAACTGGAGCAGTGGGCAGCAACCAACAGAATGGTTTTTAACAGGGAAAAATGCAAAGTACTACATCTGGGCAATAAAAATGAAAAAAGCATATACAGAATGGGAGGAATAGAGCTAAGCAACAGTACATGTGAAAAAGACTTAGGTATACTAATAGATCATAGACTGAACATGAGTCAACAGTGTGATGCAGCAGCAAAAAAGGCAAATACAATTCTGGGATGTATTAACAGAAGCATACAGTCTAGATCACGTGAAGTCATTATCGGTCTTTACTCCTCTTTGGTCAGACCTCATCTGGAATACTGTGTACAGTTTTGGGCACCACATTTTAAAAAAGACATAGACAAACTGGAGCAAGTTCAGAGAAGAGCGACCAGAATGGTGACTGGTCTGCAAACCATGTCCTATGAGAAACGGTTGCAGGATTTGGGAATGTTTAGCTTGCAAAAAAGAAGACTGAGGGGAGACTTAATAGCTGTCTACAAATATGTCAAGGGCTGTCACATTGTAGAAGGATCATCTTTATTCTCATTTGCACAAGGAAAGACTAGAAGCAATGGGATGAAACTAAATGGGAGGAGACACAGATTAGATATTAGAAAAAACTTTTTGACAGTTAGGGTGATTAATGAGTGGAACAGGCTGCCACGAGAGGTGGTGAGTTCCCCTTCAATGGACGTCTTCAAACAGAGGCTGGACAGACATCTGTCTGAGATGATCTAGTGAATCCTGCTTTGAGCAGGGGGTTGGACCAGATGACCCAGGAGGTCCCTTCCAACTCTACCAGTCTATGAAGGCATCAAAACTATGAATTAACACATGTGGAATTATGTACTTAACAAAAAAGCGTGAAACAACTGAAAATATGTCTTATATTCTAGGTTCCTCAAAGTAGCCACCTTTTGCTTTGATGACTGCTTTGCACACTCTTGGCATTCTCTTGATGAGCTTCAAGAGGTAGTCACCGGAAATGGTTTTCACTTCACAGGTGTGTCCTGTCAGGTTTAATAAGTGGGATTTTTTGCCTTATAAATGGGGTTGGGACCATCAGTTGTGTTGTGCAGAAGTCAGGTGGATACACAGCTGATAGTCTTACTGAATAGACTGTTATAATTTGCATTATGGCAAGAAAAAAGCAGCTAAGTAAAGAAAAACGAGTGTCCATCATTACTTTAAGAAATGAAGGTCAGTCAGTCCGAAAAATTGGGCAAACTTTGAATGTGTCCCCAAGTGCAGTTGCAAAAACCATCAAGCGCTACAAAGAAACTGGCTCACATGAGGATCGCCCCAGGAAAGGAAGACCAAGAGTCACCTCTGCTTCTGAGAATAAGTTTATCCGAGTCACCAGCCTCAGAAATCGTAGGTTAACAGCAGCTCAGATTAGAGGCCAGATCAATGACACACAGAGTTCTAGCAGCAGACACATCTCTACAACAACTGTTAAGAGGAGACTTTGTGCAGCAGGCCTTCATGGTAAAATAGCTGCTAGGAAACCACTGCTAAGGACAGGCAACAAGCAGAAGAGACTTGTTTGGGCTAAAGAACACAAGGAATGGACATTAGACCAGTGGAAATCTGTGCTTTGGTCTGATGAGTCCAAATTTGAGATCTTTGGTTCCAACCACCTTGTCTTTGTGCGACGCAGAAAAGGTGAATGGATGGACTCTACATGCCTGGTTCCCACCGTGAAGCATGGAGGAGGAGGTGTGATGGTGTGGGGGTGCTTTGCTGGTGACACTGTTGGGGATTTATTCAAAATTGAAGGCATACTGAACCAGCATGGCTACCACAGCATCTTGCAGCGGCATGCTATTCCATCCGGTTTGCGTTTAGTTGGACCATCATTTATTTTTCAACAGGACAATGACCCCAAGCACACCTCCAGGCTGTGTAAGGGCTATTTTACCAAGAAGGAGAGTGATGGGGTGCTACGCCAGATGACCTGACCTCCACAGTCACCAAATCTGAACCCAATCGAGATGGTTTGGGGTGAGCTGGACCGCAGAGTGAAGGCAAAAGGGCCAAAAAGTGCTAAGCATCTCTGGGAAATCCTTCAAGATTGTTGGAAGACCATTTCCGATGACTACCTCTTGAAGCTCATCAAGAGAATGCCAAGAGTGTGCAAAGCAGTCATCAAAGCAAAAGGTGGCTACTTTGAAGAACCTAGAATATAAGACATATTTTGAGTTGTTTCACAATTTTTTGTTAAGTATATAATTCCACATGTGTTAATTCATAGTTTTGATGCATTCAGTGTGAATGTACAATTTTCAAAGTCATGAAAATACAGAAAAATCTTTAAATGAGAAGGTGTGTCCAAACTTTTGGTCTGTACTGTACATTTTGATTTTTTTATTTTTTTAAAAATATACTGTTATCATAGGCAGTTTGTACAAAAACCTTTCAATTGTACTCTAATAGTTATTTGACTGGAAAATTACAATGACTGCAATTCATATAGGTAATTTGGGAAAATCTGAGAAAATATTATTTGCATAATAATTTGGAACACAGTGTATGTCTTCACCCATCCCCCAGAACACAGCCCTGCATTACAGCGTCCTTCAGGCTTTGTCCAATTATTTTCTCCAAATTAGTTTGCCGATCAGTGGCAAGAGGCTGTTGAGCTACTCAATCTCCTTGTTCCTTTGGAAAATTGGCACACTCTTGCATATAACAGTAGAGAGCGGCCAAATCTTACGGAGACACTGGTAGATCGCAACGCAACATGAAGAAAGCAGATGTTCATCAGTGAACTTGGAGCATAACAGCCCCCTTCAGCTGCTCGTAAAACTCGGCCCTTTAATCTGGGCCCATTAACTCCCTACACTATGTGTGCTGGAGCCTGCTTCTTCGGGTCCTACATCACCATCACTTCGGGGACATATAGATCCCATCCACGACCTGTCCGGCAGCAATCTTACAGTGTGCTGCACTGAGTTAGACCAGAATTGAACCAGAAGATAACTGAAGGTAACTGCACAGCCATAGTAAAAAATGTTTCTCTTGGTTTTCACTCTCACCACTATATTCCTACACGTTCTACTAACCCTTCTCATCCATACACCTAGTAATGAAGTGGTCATCTCTCCCTCCATCTCACCTCCTCAGATTTGTTCCTCAACATACAATCCTCTGTCTCCAAACACAGACAGCCACCTCACGCTCTCCTGCTCCCACTAATATCACTTTCTCTGCTCCTCCTCACTGCTGGCGATATCTCTCCAAATCATGGCCCTCCTCACCACATCCCCACAGTCACTTCTACCTCTCATCCTCAATCTATCAAATTTCCGCAACCTTTGTAACCCTATACCCATTGCCCATCCCCCGCTTCACCAATTCCACTAACAGGAGCTCTATGGAACGCTGGCTCTGTCTGCAACAAACTTTCCTACATCCATGACCTTTCCATTACTAACAAACTTTCCTTCCTTGGCATCAATGGTATCTGACTCACCCCCTCTGACATGGCCTCTCCAGCTGCACTTTCATACGTTGGATTCCACCTTTCCCACACCCCTCGCCCCATCGGCAAGCATGGCAAAGGAGTTGGTTTTCTCCTGTCAGATAACTCTACTCTGCTGCCCGACTAATCCACCTGTCCCCCCGCTATTCCCTGGCCTCTCCCCTCTGTCAATCCCTTCACTGGCTCCCCATTATCCAGAGACTCCAGTTGAAAATGCTAACCTTGGAATACAAAGCCATCCACAACCTGTCTCCTCCATATAACTGTGACCTAGTGTCCCTGTACTTACCTGCACGCAACCTCCGATCCTCATAAGATCTTCTCTACTTACCTCTTATCTTTTTTTCCCACAATTGCACGCAAGATTTCACCCGTGCATCCCCCCTACTCTAGAACTCTCTACCCCAACATATCAGACTGTCGCCTACCGTGGAAACCTTCAAAAGGAAGCTGAAGACCCACCTCTGCCGACAAGCCTATAACCTGCAGTAACCACCGCTCCACCATACTGCTGCACGACCAGCTCTACCCTCATCTACTGTATCCTCACCCATTCATTGTAGACTGTAAGCCCTCACGGGCAGGGTCCTCGCTCCTTCTGTACCAGTCAGTTGATTCGTTTTTGTTTAAGATTATTGTACTTGTTTTTTGCTATGTATATCCCTTTTCACATGTAAAGCTCTATGTAATAAATGGCACCATAATAAATAACTTAATAGGGGGGAGGTTAATTTGCTGTTTAGACTTCAGGACTCCGAAGAAAGTCCAGCAATTCCCTGTATCACCTCCTACATAGGATTCAGCTATGGAATTGGTTCAACACCAGTGCAGAGCTTGCTCAAGAATGGCAGCAGGCAGGCGTCAGTGCTGTTAGGGGCATATGGAAGAATGAATGTCCGGAGAAGAAAAGCTGAGCGCTACTTTGAGTCCTGTGTTATGCCAACAGTAAAGCACCCCGAGACAAGTCATGTGTGGAGTTATCCATCATCAAAAGGGAGTGGGTTCACTCACAATTTTGCCTAATAACACAGCAGGAGCATTTTGGTGATTAACAATGCATTTACCAGCATGACGGAGAATATGTCACAAGACAAAAGTGACAACTAAGTGTCTGGGTAACATTGACATTTTGGGCTCATGGCCAGTAAACTCTCCAGATCTCAATTTGATTGTGGTCAATCCTCAAAAAGCAGGTGGACAAACAGAAATGTATGAAGTCAGCTCCAAGCACTGATTAGACAAAAATTGTCCGTCGTCAGTCAGGATTTGGCCCAGCAGCCGATATCCAGCTGCCAGGGTGAAGGGAACAAGTCTTGAAAAATAAGGGTCAACACTGTGAATATTGAATATTTCCATAAACTTGATGTATTTGTCAATAAAAGTGTAAAACTTATAAAATGCTGATAATTGTACTACAGTAACCACAGAAACATCTGACTAAAAGATCTAAAAACACTGAAGTGAACATCAAAATTTGTATCAGTCACAAGACTTTTGGCCACGACTGTACATAAAGTGACACAAAACAAGATACAAGACATAGGTAAAAGAAAATTCTCCATCTTCTCCATTACGTCAATCCGTGAAAAATGGGACTGCACTCAGATGTCATCTGAGTGCAGTCCGAACTTATCCAAGGACTCATTAACTCGCATGGCCGAGCGCGATCCGTATATTAGATGAAACTCAAGCATAGTGATTTTTGTCCTCGGACAGACTGTCTATGGGGCCGTGCACATGTCTGATTTTTCTCCTTGGACAAACACTGGTCAGAGTGCGATTCAATGTTTTGTCAGATCGCACTCCGACCGAAGACATGGTTGTATGCACCTGCCTTAACATTTCAACGCTAACAATAGTGATCTCAGCAAGGACTGCTGGGAGATTTCAGCTCAGAAGCCTGCAGATCTCCGAACGCAGCTCTAGACTATAACACTGGCTGTAACTCAGGATTAGTAATCGATACCTTTTTCGAAAGTTACACAATAAACTATAATAAATTACTCTCATGTAAGCACACATTCTAAAGGAGAACTCCAACACTAAGATATTAACTTAAGGACGAATTCACACATCCGTGGTGGGACGAGACCACCCGGCCCGACCCTCCGGACCTGATCCATGCCTCATCTATTCCTAGGAGATAATCACAGATCAGCACTGGTGACCCCGCGGTTGTCAGATCTGAGCTCGGTCCGTGGAGCACAGATGTGTGAATTCAGCCTTACATAAGTTTTCCCAGAGTAGAAAGCCAGAGCTGTTGGATTACAGCGCCACCCCTGGGCACAGGCTGTGTGTGGCATTACAGCTCAGCACCTGTCACGTCACTAGACCGGAGCTGTAGTACCAGACACAACCTGTGACCAGGACAGGCGCTCTGTGGTCCTTTCCCTCCTGGACAAACACTGTGCAGAAAAATACAGAATCCGGGAACCTCCAAACATGGCAGAAATCGCTAAGTTCTAACAGTGCATCATGGGCAGAGCTCCAGCCATACTGTCAGTGACTGGAAACCTGGTTTATAGTCCAACTGCTGACAGGTGAGAGGCTGCGGCTCCCTGTAATCCCCGGCTCTGACCCGTCACCGACCATTGCTGCTATACAGCAGTCTATGTGCAGCTCTCTATAGTGCAGAGGACTAACCACATCCACAGGAAGCCAGGCTGCCCCCCCCCAGGAGCTCAGTGTGGGGTGCGCAGTCATCCGCCATGTCTCCCCAGTAATCAGCAGCCTCACCACCCACCACGTAAACGCTAGAATGTATTAACTCCTTCCAGGTCTGACGTCATTTCCGGGGGGCGTGTCCTGGCTGCATTATGGGCGTGTTCTAGTTTAGCACCAGACTCCATAGTCTCAGGCAGAGAGACACAGCTGCCGGTGAAGCTGCAGGAGGAGGTCAGTGTTGTGGGCTCTGGAGGGATGCTGCGGGTTTGTGGGGGCTCTGGGGGGGGGGATGCACGCTTGGGGCTCTGTGGGGGCTAGTGGTGGCTATGTGGGGACGGGCTCTGGAGGGATGCTGGGGGCATGCTGCGGGCTCTGGGGGGATGCTGGGGGCTCTGTGGGGACATGCTGCGGGCTTTGTGGGGACATGCTGCGGGCTTTGTGTGGCTGGTGAGGGCATGCTGCGGGTTTCTGTGGGGAGATGCATGCGTGGGGGGGCCATGCTGCTGGCTCTGGGTGCTCTGGTGGCATGCTGCGGCTCTGTAAAGGCTCTGGGTGGATGCTGCAGGTTTGTGGGGGCATGCTGCAGGTTTGTGGCTCTGTGGGGATGCTGGGGGCATGCTGTGGGTTTCTGCGGGCTCTGTGGAGACATTCTGCGGGCTCTGTGGGGGGGTGATACACGCGTGGGGGGGGCATGCTGCGGGCTCTGGGTGCTCTGTGGTGGCATGCTGCGGGCTCTGTGGGGGCATGCTGCGGGCTTGTGGCTCTGTGGGGGGCATTCTACGTGCTCTGTGGGGCTGGTGGGGGCATGCTGCGGGTTTGTGGGGGGATGCTGCGGGCTCTGGGGGGATGCTGTGGGCTCTGTTGAGGCTCTGGGGGCATGCTGTGGGGGCATGCTGCGGGCTCTGTGGAGGCTGTGGGGGCTCTGGAGGCTGTGGGGGCATGCTGTGGGGGCTCTAGGGGGATGCTGCGGGCTCTGTGGGGGCATGCTGTGGGCTCTGGGGGGATGCTGGGGGCATGCTGCGGGTTTGTGGGGGCATGCTGCGGGTTTGTGGGGGGATGCTGGGGGCTCTGTGGGGACATGCTGCGGGCTGGTGAGGGCATTCTGTGGGTTTCTGTGGGGAGATTATGCACGCGTGGGGGGCCATGCTGATGGCTCTGGGTGCTCTGTGGTGGCATGCTACGGCTCTGTGGCAGCTCTGGGGGCATGCTGCAGGCGCTGTAGAGGCTCTGGGGGGATGCTGTGGGGGCATGCTGCGGGCTCTGTGGGGGATGCTGTGGGCTCTGTTGAGGCTCTGGGGGCATGCTGTGGGGGCATGCTGCGGGCTCTGTGGGGGCTCTGGAGGCTGTGGGGGCATGCTGTGGGGGCTCTAGGGGGATGCTGGGGGCTCTGGAGGGACACTGGGGGCATGCTGCGGGTTTGTGGGGGCATGCTGTGGGTTTGTGGGGGGATGCTGGAGGCTCTGTGGGGACATGCTGCGGGCTCTGTGGGGCTGGTGAGGGCATGCTGTGGGTTTCTGTGGGGAGATTATGCACGCGTGGGGGGCCATGCTGATGGCTCTGGGTGCTCTGTGGTGGCATTCTACGGCTCTGTGGCAGCTCTGGGGGGATGCTGTGGGTTTGTGGGGGCATGCTGTGGGCTTGTGGCTCTGTGAGGGGCATGCTGCGTGCTCTGTGGGTGCTTCACAGAAGTTTATAACATAAAGACGTGAAAAAAAAATCTCAAAATTTTCTTTTAGCCCCCAATTTTTTATTTTCACAAGGTTAACAGGAAAAAATGGACCCCAGAAGTTGATGTGCAATTTCTCCTGAGCACGCCAATACCCTATATGTGGCAGAAAACTACTGTTTGGGCGCACGGCAGGGTTCGGAAGGGAAGGAGCGCCATTTGACTTTTGAATTCAAAATTTGCTGGAATAATTAGCGGACGCCATGTTGCGTTTGGGGAGCTCCTGATGTGCCTAAACAGCGGAAACCCCCACAAGTGACCACATTTTGGAAAATAGACCCCTCAATGAACTTATCTATATGTGTGATGAGCACTTTGAACCCTCAGGTGCTTCACAGAAGTTTATAAGATAGAGACGTGAAAAAAAAAAATCACAAAAATGTATTTTTAGCCCCCAATTTTTTATTTTCACAAGGGTAACTGTAGAAAATGGCCTCTCATTTTGTTGTGGAATTTCTCCTGAGTACGCCAATACCCTGCATGTAATTGGCAACTACTTTTGAGGCACAGTGCAAAGGTCAGAAAGGATAGAGCACCATATTATAGTATAGATTTTATTGTTATGGTCTGAGGGTGCCATGACCCACTAGAAGATCCCCTGAGGTGCCGTAACAGCAGATTTCCCCATAAATGACCCCATTTTACAAACTACACATCTCAATGAACTCATCTAGGGGTGCAGTGATCATACTGACACCAAGGGTGTGTCACAGAATTTTATTCCATTGGGCAGTGAGGAAAAAATAATTAGATTTTTACCGCAAAAATTTTGTTTTAGCCCAAGATTTTACATTTTCACTCTGGGATAATGGATAAAAATGGCACCAAAATTTGTCCCATAATTTCTGGTGAATGTGGTAATACCTCATATGTGTCTGTACAGTAATGCTTGGCCATACCGCGACACTCGGGAGGGACGGAGCGCTGTTTGCCTGCTGGAGCGCAGATTTTCCTAGAATAGTTTGCGGACTCCTTATACCGAAACCCCTAAATGCTAGAAGAGCAGAATCCCCCCTCAAGTGACCTCATTTTGGAAATAATACCCCTGCCAATCATGTGGACACTAAATGTGGTTTAGACACACTGCGGTGCTCAGAAGGGAGGGGGGATGTGGGTTTGGGAGCACAGAATTTGCTGAATTTCTTTTGGGGGGCGAGGAGCCATTTAGCTTCTCCAGAGCCTTTGTGCTACCTGTAACAAGGAAGGCCCCTATATTTCCATTAACACATGACAAACCTGAGAGGGGGCTTTTATGTGAAGCTTTTATTGGGAACATTTTACATAACATTTGGATCACATTTATCTGGCACTCTACGCTGAGCACTTACTTTGGGGTTTCCATCTAAATCTCCGAATGACGTGATTCAGATGAAACCCCTGAGGGATCAATTCACTATAATGAGGCAGCAGAGTTACTCTGGACTCCGTCTGGCCTCTGTTCAGCATTATGCTTCTTTTCAGAGGTGCACAAAACTGTGGCTGACCGCGCTTTTATTTACGACTAAAAAGATGGACACCGCCAAATCATAGGTCAGACGGCGTCCACAGTGCCTCCATCTGTCTCATTACAGGGAATCTTCTGCCGGGGTTTCCGTCTGAATTACTTATTTCAGAGATTTACACGGAAACCCCAGTGTAAGTGCTCAGCGCAGAGCACAGGATAAATGTAAGCCGAGCCTTACTGCGATCTTTGGGAGGCAGAATAAACAAATCTGCAGCAGGTGAAGAATTGGTTTTATTTATCTTTTAAGTCGCTCCTTGTGGAGTATAAAAGTGATTAGGCGACTTTATTCTTGGGGTCGGTGCGATTACAGAGATACCAGATTTATATCGGGTTTTTATGATTGACAGCTGTCAATCACAAAAAGACGCTTTTTTTGCAAAAGCTAATGTTTGCATCGCCATATTTAGAGAGCTATAATTTTTCCATATTTCAGCTGACAGAGTCATGTGACAGCTTGTCTTTTGCAGGACGAGTTGACGTTTTTATTGGTATCATTTTCTGGCAAATTACATTTTTTGATCGCTTTGTATTCTGATTTTTGGGAGGAAGAATGAACAAAAAACAACAATTTAGGATTTTTTTGTTGTTGTTACTTGTGTGGTAAAATTGATAAGGCAGCTTTATTCTTCGGGTCAGTGCGTTTACAGCGATAGCACACACTTATGTAATTTTTTTATGTTTTTGTGCTTTTACATAAAGTGGCTGCGTGCCCACGATGCGTTTTTCAAGCGTTTTTGCTGCGGAATTTGAGCAGCGTAAACGCTTGTAAAACGCTTGGTAATCCGTCCCCCATGGTCCCCAATGACAATCTGCACTTTCAATGCCCATGCTGCGGAATTTTCCGCAGCATTTTTGATTATTTGTGCGTTTACGCATGCGGAATTGCCTTCTCAATGCATTAAAAAACGCAAGGCAATTCCGCATGTCAACGCTTCAAAAACGCACGTCAAATTCCGCATGCATTTTTCCGGGCAAGGACATGCAGAAATGAAGCGGAGGGGTTGAGCTAGATGGTGGAAAGATGAGGAATTCAGTTTTATCCATATTAAGTTTTAGGAATCTAGGAGAGAAGAAAGATGAAATAGCGGACAGACATTGTGAGATTCTGGTTAGTAAGAAGGTGATATCAGGTTCGGAGAGGTAGATCTCTCTGTCATCGGTATAGAGGTGATACTGAAAGCCGTGAGACTCTATGAGCTGTCCAAGGCCAAAGTTGTAGATGGAGACGACCAGTGGTCCCAGAACTGAGCCTTGGGGGACACCGACAGATAAAGGGCGAGATGAGGAGGTGGTGCGTGAGTGGGAGACTTTGATGTCCTGTCTGTCTATGAGGAGATCCAAGATAGGGCCAAGTCTCTGATGCCGAGAGATGAGAGTCTGTAATGGTATCCATCACAACCACATTGCCGCCTTTCTCGGACGGCTTTACAGTTATGGTTTGATCCTTTTCAAGTCTGCATAGTGAATCCATTTCACCCCTTGAAAGGTTATGTTGTTCCCTATGCTTAGTTTTTGTCAGTTGCATGATGTCCTCCGTAACCAAATTAAGAAAGACATCTATGGAACTTAAGTCTCATTTCAAATTCTGATGAATAGAGGCAGGTCTATTATTATTTCAAATTCATCAAAATCAGTGGTGTGGATAAAACTTAAACGTTTACTCAGTACACATATTTCATCAGTAGTGAGGGGCATTGATGATAGATTGATGACCTGTGTTGTTAAACGGGATTCGGCTGATTGGATCGGCTCCTGAGCAGGTAGTTCAGCTCTAAAAAACTCCCTCTCTGCGGGGTTCTCCTGTTATTTCCTCTCCCCCGAAATCCCCCCCTTCCTTTTAATTTCCCCTTTTGGGTTTTGGATTTTGTATCAGTATGTGAGACCTCTGTTTCAGAGGAGGATAAGTCTATCTAAGGAATATAATTCTGTCTTGTAATCGGCACCGAATATGCCTTGTATTCCCTGAATTCTTCAAGGTAATAAAGAACTTGTGTTTACACTCTTTTAGGTGGTATTGGTACCTTTCTACCTTGTTCTGTAACTATGTTTCTTTTTTTGCGATGTCCAGTTCTGATGAGAATTTCTTAGTTACCTCTATTTGCTACTTAAGAGCTTCCTTTTTAGGGTGCCAACCACCATGTGAGGTAGGGGACAATATAGAATAGGGAGAGAGTAGGGAATAATAGACACTTTTCTTCCCAGTTTTTTCCAAATAGTGCAGGTTGGTGATATCACCCTACTATGCTAGCACATGTAGGGTATCCATGCATGTGTATCTGTATCATTTCTTGACCCTAATGGGAAGCTAAGGGCCTAATCTCATTCTTGATCTAGACCCCCCGACGTAACTAATAAATAAATACTAGTAAAATATATTTGCCCAATCATTTTCTTGTTCTATACCCCATAGGAGTAATTAATATATATAACTGTGATGTACCTCTGAGACCATCTGCCTCTTTAGAGTACCACTGTGTGTTTATAAAAATATCAGGGTATATCCCATTTGTTTAGAGTGATCCGTGACCATGTGTCTTCTTGGGGGTTTGAAGGAGCAATAAAAAATATGTGTCCCTTCACGTGGATTTCCATTTTCCAGCTGCAAACCATATAGCATGGCATGCGTCTGAAGTACACCTGTTTATGCCGCATCGCAACATGTCTGAGGAGCAGAATATACAGTCGGTACGGAAAGTATTCAGAACCCTTTAAATATTTCACCTTGTTTCATTGCAGCCATTTGGTAAATTTTAAAAAGTTCATTTTTTTTCTCATTAAAGTACACTCTGCACCCCATCTTGACTGAAAAAAGCAGAAATGTAGAAATTTTTGCAAATTTATTAAAAAAAACAAAAACTGAAATATCACATGGTCATAAGTATTCAGACCCTTTGCTCAGACACTCATATTTAAGTCACATGGTGTCCATTTCCTTGTGATCCTCCTTGAGAGGGTTCTACTCCTTGTGCGGTAGCGCTATTGATCATGTTGAGGGGCACTCACTTCACCGGGTTAATTAAAGCACACATGCAACGTTTTACAGTAATCTAAAGTCCAGCAGTTTATTACACATCATAAACTGCTTATAACATAGTCCATCTCAGCGGCTCGCAGGAATGTTACACACGTAATATCCTAGAGCTTTTTCAGTGGCAGCTATGCCGGCTTGGCTTCAGAAACAGTCCTCAGCAAGGTAACAACATCAAGGTCCATATCAAGCACCGTCTTTTATCTTTGCCAGGTCTAGCTCCTTCCATTAGCTCTGTTCTGCCAAAGCTGTGGTTTAAGGCTCACCAGATGTGGCCTACAGGCCTTGTGCCTTCCAGGTCTATTGGTGTCTCAGGAACAGAGATCAGGTCTCTTGACTCACTGCGTTTCAAAACCCCCCCGAATATATATCCCTCTGTGTGCACAGGACCTGTGATGATGTCACAGTCATGTGATCAGTCACCTGAAGGGGAGGTACGTGGTCAACCAGAACACACCCCCTCTGACATTTTGGCAATGAAGCAAGCCTCTGCATTACATATCCTCCCCCTCTTGTTCAAGCCCATGTTATTGAACGCATGATGTACACAATCGCATTATAACCCACGGTTCACGCAGAGTCCACGTACTTGATGTTTGCGGTGCTCAGCCCCTGGAACATTAGTCATCAACATTAGCCCATTCCTTAGGGACCTACCATCTGTCATTGTCACTAACTTCGTCAAGTCACATTTCCGAGTCGTAACCTTGTCAGACCTCCCTCGCTCCTAGCGGTCCATACAGCAGTGCGACTCACTTGCCCTTGTATCAGGTCAGGTCCGACTCCATACTGTATCGTACTCTATTGGGTCGTTTGTATGGGCCTCTCAGACCTGAGTTACTGGAGGACTCACAACCTCTAAACACACACCCACTATCCTCAGAACATCTTGAAAGGTCTCTAACTTCTGCTGTAGCCGTTCTATTATTTGGAGGGCCCTTTCTCTGTCTGGTCTCACAATATATAGACGGCTGCCATCTTCTGCTGCTCAGGCGACGCTGTCTTTCCATTCACAGTCTGGCGAGATTCAACTGTTCTACCTCTCGCAGGTAGGTCACTCGGTAGTCCATCAGCATTCGTATATATGCAAGATTTTCTTCCGTTCCTACAGCGGAGAATGACACCATGCTGTCTTCATCCGGTATCCAGTCCTGATGATCACGTGGACTGCTTACTTTCATCACACCAGACTTCTATACCATCATTTGCATGGCTTGGCCATTTCTCCCAATGAGCTTTCTTACCAGAGCATGAGGCACCCAGATGACTTATTCCCGCAGACTTTGAGCTTTTCTCATAAGCTCCCGTTGTCTAATGGCTTGTTCCGTCTTCAACCGGACAATCCGCTTCATGCAAACACATCGCCAGTGCATGTCACTTAGGACAGCCACCCTCATCACTGTGACTTCAGTTGTGCACAGGACCACCAGCTGTTTAGCTTCTGAGGTCGAGTACACCTTACAGGCTCCCATGGCCTTCTTAAACTCTTCATGCACTGACTCTCTGGTGCATTCTTCTCTCAAATCTTCGGGTACATCTATGAGGCACTTGTACCGAGAAGTTTCTGTCTCACCAGTGGTCTCCAAACGATCATCTGGCTAAGGTTTCAGGGACAACAGACTTTCAGATTCTTCACCCTGTATGCTTCCCCTAAGCTGACTCACAGCTGTGAACTCAAGAATTCTCCTCTTGACATTTTCCATCCCATGCTGATCTTCTTTTAACACTTCCTCAGCTCTCCTCAGTTCCACCTTCTCATAGTATAAAGGATTAAGCGCAACTAGTTTGCACTTTTCCTTCTCCAAGGCGGCCTCGTTCACTGATTGGTACTTTGCCAGGCGACCTTTGAGCTTGAAAACTTCTTCCTCTAGCTCAGCTACTCGCCTCTCAGCAGCCCATCTCTGAAGTTCTTCCTGCTTCAACTGCTCCTTTATCAGCAGAATTCTCTCAGCCCTCTCTGTCTCCAATGCGCCCACTCGGCACTCGACAGCCAGTCTCTAAAGCTTCTCTTGCTTCAAATGGGCTTGTAGCATCTCCTTGAGCTCCTTGATCTCGGCTCTTACATCCACCGAATCATCCAAGCTCGCATTATTGAGGAGGTATTTGCTTCATACCTCCCTTCTTCAGTGGCAAACTCCTGACCCTTGTCTGTGGCTTCTCCGATAGACTTCTCCATCTTTTTCCACTCAGCTTCCATCCTGCCGATACTATCCTGAAGGCATGTCTCTGCCCTCTGCAGATCATCACAGAACGTCTTCAGCTCCTTCACCTGAGCTTCCAGTCCTAGGATCTTTCTACAGAGATCATCATTCTCATCATGGGTGTCCTGCGGAGTGGTCTCAGTCATTTGTAGCATGTGCTCTGCATCAGCCTTATCATCCTCTAGTTTTTTCTTAACCTTGAGAAGATCCTCATAGTCCCTCTTGGTTTATTGCAGGTCCCTATTGTGTTCATCATACTCCTTCTTGGATTCACGCAGCTCCTGGTTGAACTGTTCGCGCAGTTGTTCTAGGTCTTGATCGCGTCCAGAAACTTCGTCCTTCAGCGCCCCTTTTAAGCCAGATAGCTCCCTATCCCGCTGGTGTAGACCCTCGTACAGCCTTTGCTTTTCCTGCAACAGCTGCTTCACCTGCTCTTGAATCTCTGCACTTCCTTTCTTGTGACCTCTGCTTCCTCCGCATACCCAGAGCCTTTCTTCACTTGGTTCAGCTCTGACTGCACCAGGGAGAAACGATTTTTCATTTCATTCAGCTCATCTTCAGACTCCTCTTTCTCAAGCTTCAACTGCAAAACCTCCTCCTTGGTTTTTCTGAGGTCCTCTTTATTTTTCTGGGACATTTCCTTCCATTGGTTGATTTCCTCTCTGCTTTCCTCCTGTTCTCACTGCAAATTCCTCACAATCTGGTTTATTTTCTGCCGCTCAGACTCCAGGCTCAGCTGGTCCTGGGACACATTCTCCATGTTTTTCCTTGTTTGCTGCACGTCACTGTGATACTGCTGCCTGACAGGCTCCAGCTCTTGATCATGATTGGCCACCTCCTCTTTCAGCGCCCCCTTCAGGGCTGTCAGTTCCTGAACCTTCTGTCTCAGTAGATCATCCTGCTTGTACTGAATCTGCAGAACTGCATCCAACTCTTCCTGCTGGTCTTCTTTATTGTCTGATACTGTACCAGAGGTTGTTACTGGCAGCATCACCACCTCTTCCATCCTGATCTCCTCTGCTTCTAAAGGAGAATCCACACTCGGAATAAAGGCACACAGCATTGCATTTTCTTTATTTACCCTTTCAGCAAAGACTACAGGAGCAACTTTTTTGTGGCCCTTGCACCTTCGACGACGAGAGTGGGACTTTCTCACCTCATTTAACTCCTCCTCACTGAACTGTTTCTACTTTCATAGTGTCACTGTCAGCTGTGGGGTCTGTGTCACTCCCCATGGTGTCAACCCCTTCTACTGGAGCTACCCAGTTATCAACGGTTGAATTGTCATTTTTAGGCGGTACCAACACACGACCAGTAACCAATTCTGATTTTGTATGCCCCACCCCCTTTTGAGACAACCACACCTGTAGGGGGTACTTTAAAAAAAAAAAACGCCATAGTCTTAGGACCCAGTTCACACCATATCTTAGTACCTCCCTGGGCACTCTGGGATAGTGCCGGCGCCACAGGAGAACTCAAGGAATGGTCCGCTGCCGCCATTCTGTAGTGTGCCAACAGCTCCTGCCATTCCAGCACCATGTCCTGTTGTCGTTTCCCAAATACCTGCTGCGATTTTAACACCCACTTTAATCGCTCAATAGCTTCAGTCTCATTTTCTGCTCCATTCACAGCCATCTTTATCAGCTCCTGCATTTCTTTAGGAAACTCTATTTGGTTGAAGAGCATTTGCAGCTGGTCATCTAACCCTTTCTCCATTCCGTCTGGGGATACTGCTCTATTTATAGCCATCGCAGTACGCTGTTCACACCAAACACTTCACACCGCTCTCCCCGGAAAAATTTTCGTGGCCCCACCAAGCCACGGCAAACCAGGTTTGAGTGCGACGACAATTTTCATAACCCCGCCGAGTTACAGCCAGATGCTTTAATCTTCGTGGCCCCGCCGAGCCACAGCTAGATGCTTGCATCCACGTTCGTCGTCCTGTGCCATTGACCGTAATCTCTAACCAATTCTTTGGTAGCGCTATTGATCATGTTGAGGGACACTCACTTCACCGGGTCAATTAAAGCACACATTCAATATTTTCTAGTAATCTAAAGTCCAGCAGTTTATTACACATCATAAACTGCTTATAACATAGTCCATCTCAGTGGCTCGCAGGAATGTTACACACGAAATATCCTAGAGCCTTTTCAGTGGAAGCTATGCCTGCTTGGCTTCTGAAACAGTCCTAAGCAAAGTAACATCAATGTCTATATCAAGCACCGTCTTTTACCTTTGCCAGGTCTAGCTGCTTCCATTAGCTCTGTTCTGCTAAAGCTGTGGTTTAAGGCTCACCAGATGTGGACTCCAGGCTTCGTGCATTCCAGGTCTAATGGTGACCCGGGCACAGAGATCAGGTCTCTTGACTCACTGCATTTCAAAAACCCCCCGAATAAATATCCCTCAGTGCGCACAGGACCTGTGATGATGTCACAGTCATGTGATCAGTCACCTGAAGGGGATGTACGTAGTGAGCCAGAACACACCCCCTCAGACATTTTGACAATGCAGTAAGTCGCTGCTTTACATCCTTCATTGAAGTCCAGCTGTGTTTAATTTAACTGATAGAACTTAATTTGGAAAGGCACACACCTCTCTATATAAGACCTCACAGCGCATGTGTAACATCCCTGGCGGCATGCTAACATGGCTTACCATCTCCCACCATGCAAGACCACCAACTTACCTACCAGTCCAGGCTGCACACTATGCTCCTCTACCTGCTGTGTGCATGTCTCTTGTCTGATGGCTTATGGCGGCTGTGCTGGCACTTCCTGATTCTTAACCCTCAACTGGTGAGGTAGGGTTTTTGTCACGCAACTGGTGATGTGGGGTTTCCCATAACTCAGTGTTTAGAAATCTCTTATTTTTACAGAAAATTCAAAGATCACGTTTGTTTTAATCGTTTTCTTATTGGCGATTGATTACACATGAGTATAACAAGTTTTTGACACCCACAAATGGATGGAAGCTAATGAGACACGTATCCTCATACCAGCATTTTTCAATGAATGGCAGCCGAACAAAAATTCCCTGGGTTGTGGCAAACCCCACCTCACCAGTTGAGGGTTAAAGTTACAGTGTGCACAGTCCTAATGCATCCCCAGCCTATTGCTGTGAGTCACTGGATATTTAAACCTCCTCCACCCAGTGGGAGGTGCCAGAGCAACACTTTCTTTCAGTGTGTTCTGTGCAACTGAGTAGCCAGGTCCTGTCCTGCCCTGCATCTGTGACTTCTAGTTTTTTCCACCACTCTGGGGGCTGTATTCCCAGGCTTGTTCCTGTATCTCTTTCCAGTATCAGTTCCTGTCTGAACTGTGTCCTAGCCCACTATCTGTTTGTCTCTATGTCCGATCCTTCCCTTTTCCCGCAGTGTCTGAACCAGTACCTAACTCCTACTCATTGTCTCTGTACTTCTGTTTGTGAGTTTTGTGTCCACTCGCTACTTCATTGCAAGTACCTTGTGTGTATCTGGTTCTGCTTGTCCCATTTCCCTGCCTTTGTGTCTACCGCCTGTGTTCTAGCTATCTTCCCATGTTTCCTAGTCTGTTCCATGTGAACAGGGCCCTGTCCTGTCTGCCAGCACCTGCGGCTCTGCTCCGCTCTGCTCTGCTTGTCCTCCGCACCTGCTTCTGTGCTCTGCTCTGCTCCGTTTGTGCTCTGCACCTGCGTCTCTGCTCCGCTTGTCCTCCGCACCTGCGGCTCTGCTCTGCTTGTCCTTGGCACCTGCGGCACTGCTCTGCTCTGCTCCGCTTGTCCTCCGCTCTCGCGGCTCTTCTCCTGTATCCCAATCTGTACTGGTCCCTAACCAGCCTGATTACCTATCTGTCAGTACCCGCCTGTCTTTATACCAGCCGTGCCTGCCAGTACCCGCCTGTCTGCATACCAGCCAAACCTGCCCGTTCCTGCATTCCCTGGTGTGGGCCAACAGCTGTGTGACCGAGGTCTGACCTGGAGTAGCACCTGGGCCACCTCCCTCATCCCTCCTCAGACCACGGAGTCGATTAAGCCGCCGTGTATCCATGGTCGGATCTGGCAAGGCACATAGTCACGCCCCTCCAGGCACTTCTCGGTTCGTGGCCCAGTGGGACCACTAACCACGCTCACGCCAAACAGTCCAGGCGTGAGCGTAACAGCATGTCAGACCAAATGAGAATCATGAGCTCAAAGGAACTGCCCAAGGAGCTCAGAGACAGAATTGTGACAAGGCACAGATCTGGTCAAAGTTAAAAAAGAATTTCTGCATTACTCAAGGTTCCTAAGAGCACAGTGGCCTCCATAATCCTTAAATGGAAGAAGTTTGGGACCACCAAAAGTCTTCCTAGACCTGGGCGTCGAGCTAAATTGAGCAATCGTGCGAGAAGAGCCTTGGTGAGAGAGGTAAAGAAGAACTCCAAGGTCACTGTGTCTGAGCTCCAGAGATGCAGTAGTGAGGTGGGAGAAAGTTCAAAGTCAATTATCACTGCAGCCCTCAACCAGTCGGGCCTTTGTGACAGAGTGGCCCGATGGAAGCCTCTGATCGGTGCAAGATATATGAAAGCCCGCATAGAGTTTGCTCAGAAACACATGAAGGACTCCCAGAATGAGAAATAAGATTCTCTGGTCTGATGAGACAAAGATAGAACTTTTTGGTGATAATTCTAAACGATACGTATGGAGAAAACCAGGCACTGCTCATCACCTGCCCAATACAATCCCAACAGAGAAACATGGTGGTGGCAGCATCATGCTATGGGGGTGTTTTTCAGCTGCAGGGACAGAACGACTGGTTGCAATTGAAGGAAACATGAATGCAGCCAAGTACAGAGATATCCTGGATGAAAACCTCTTCCAGAGTGCTCTGGACCTCAGACTTGGCTGAAGGTTCACCATCCAACAAGACAATGACCCTAAGCACACAGCTAAAATAACAAAGAAGTGGCATCAGAACAACTCTGTGACCATTATTGACTGGCCCAGCCAGAGCCCTGACCTAAACCCAATTGGGCATCTCTGGAGAGACCTTAAAATGGCTGTCCACCAACGTTCACCATCAAACCTGACGGAACTGGAGAGGATCTGCAAGGAAGAATGGCAGAGGATCCCTCAATCCAGGTGTGAAAGACTTGTTGCATCATTCCCAAGAAGACTCATGGCTGTACTAGCTCGAAAGGGTGCTTCTACTCAATACTGAGCAAAGGGTCTGAATACTTATGACCTTGTGATATTTCAGTTTTTCTTTTTTAATACATTTGCAAAAATTTCTACATTTCTATTTTTTTCAGTCAAGATGAGGTGCAGAGTGTACTATAATGAGAAAAAAAATTAACTTTTTAGAATTTACCAAATGGCTGCAATGAAACAAAGAGTGAAAAATGTAAAGGGGCCTGATTACTTTCTGTACTCACTGTAGGAGGTTACAACCCTTCTACCTTGTATCTTCGAGTCTGGGAGGCAAGGACGAGGATTGTGAGCCCTGGACACTGTTACCATGGGGCGGCGCCTTAGGCGTCGCTTCCGTAACCAGTGAGTTCCAGCGGCCATGTCCTGCGTTTCACAGATTGGAAGTGAGATCTTCGGACTGGAAATGCGTCACGCACTGTAGAAGAAGCCACGACAGCGCAGTGTTGGTTTAAAATGGAGACAGTGAGGTGAGTGCCTCTACTGCAACATTGAGCATTTTATCCCACAAACGTGTCTGTAATGATATTAGCGTCTACATGGTAGGAATAAGTACCTCCCCTGATGAATCAATGTGTTTGAAGAAACGCGTCGGGAGAATGGAGGAAATGAATGAACTAGGGAACCGGCATGGTATATCCTCAACTTTGGTGAGATTATTCCCTTTTTTTTCCTACGGTTGGTGAATTATCACATGTGTGCACACAGTTACACCAATACCGCATTATTGTGCATACAGGGTGACAGTGGTATGTTGAGATCATAGCCCTATGTCGCTGAATGTATGTAGCTGCACCTATAAGAGTGTTATCCCCTTTGCCCAAAGTGGACAAGTTTATAGAGGATGTCTGACTGATATATGCTAATTATTATCATCCTACATAAATACCTGAGAAAAGGCATAATATGCTCCACAGTTGAAGAAAGGGACCGGGGTTCCACTAGTAACCACTTGAATGCTCACCTAGTTTGAATGAGCATTGCCATTTCTGAACTAAGGTACATAGAAAAACTGTTCAATAGTACACACGTGGTCAAAATTATTGGTTCCCCTCGTTTAATGAAAGAAAAACCCACAATGGTCACAGAAATAACTTGAATCTGACAAAAGTAATAATAAATTAAAAAATATTAAAATGAACAAATGAAAGTCAGTCATTGCTTTTCAACCCTGCTTCCACAGAATTTAAAAAAATATTAAGCTCATGAAGTAGGCCTGGACAGAAATGATGGTACTCTTAACTTAATATTTTGTTGAACAAACTTTTAAGGCAATCACTGATATCAAACGATTCCTGTAACTGTCAATGAGACTTCTGCACCTCTCGACAGGTATTTTGACCCACTCCTCATGAGCAAACTGCTCCAGTAGTCTCGTGTTTGAAGGTTGCCTTTTCCAGACGGCATGTTTCAGCTCTTTCTAAAGATGCTCAATAGGATTTAGGTCAGAGCTCATAGAAGGCCACTTCAGAATAGTCCAATGTTTTCCTCTTAGCCATTCTTGGGTGTTTTTAGCTGTGTGTTTTGGGTCATTATCCTGTTGCAAGAATCATGACCTGCGACTGAGACCAAGCTTTCTGACACTGGGCAACACATTTCTCTCTAGAATGCCTTGATAGACTTGAGATTTCATTGTACCCTGCACAGATTCAAGACATCCTGTGCCAGATGCAGCAAAGCAGCCCCAAACATAACAGAGCCTCCTCCATGTTTAACAGTAGGGACAGTGTTCTTCTATTGATATGCTTCAAGGGGTTGTCCACTACTATGGAAAATAGCCCAATGTATTTTTATGATGAACAGAAGCTTCTTTGTAATTACCTTCCTCTGCTGTTTCTGCCTGTGAGCAATGCTATCACTGGCCACTCACAGGCAGCACGTGACCCCCGCTGAGGTCATGTCAAGTGAGGCGTGACTCAACGCTGGGATCCCCGCGGTGGCTGCTGGGTTGTGGGCAGGGTTACCCCCGCGTCACACTCTGCATCCACCACTTGCTTTCCCAATGAATGGGGAGAGGGAGAGCACGCGGTGGATGCCGGGTGTGATGCGCAGGGTAACCCTGCCCACAACCCAGCAGCCACCATGGAACGCAGAAGAGGGACCCTCGGCTGCAGCCTGAACTTGTCAGCGCCGACTGCAGCTGGGGGTGACGTGATTCCTGTGAGCGGCCAGTGATAGCGCCGCTCACAGGCAGAAACAGCAGAGTAAGGTATTTACAAAGAAGCTTCTATTCATCATAATAATACATTGGACTATTTTCAATAGTAGTGGACATTCCCTTTAATTTTTCTGTCTGTGAACACAGACATCTGTCCATGGGACATTCTCCCAGTAGCTTTGTTGCTTGTCAACATGTAGTTTGGCAAATTCCAGTCTGGCTTTTTTATGACTTTTTTTCAACAATGATGTTCTCCTTGGTCGTCTCCCATGAAGTCCACTTTGGATCAAACAACGACGAATGGTGCGATCTGACACTGATGTTCCTTAAGCTTGAAGTTCACCTTTAATCTCTTTAGAAGTTATCCTAGGCTCTTTTGTTACCATTCGTATTATCCGTCTCTTTCATTTATCATCAATTTTCCTCCTGTGGCTACGTCTAGGGAGGTTGGCTACAGTCCCATGGATCTTAAATTTCTGAATAATATTTGCAACTGTAGTCACAGGCATATCAAGCTGCTTGGAGATGGTCTCATAATCTTTACCTTTAACATGCTTGTCTATTATTTTCTTTCTAATCTCCTGAGACAACTCTTTCCTTTGCTTCCTCTGGTCCATGTTGAGTGTGCTACACACCATGTCACCAAACAGCACAGTGAGTATATGTAACCCTATATACAGGCCCACTGGCTGATCATAAGATTGTAGACACCTGTGATGCTAATTAGTGGACACAACTTCATTTAACATGTCCCTTTTGTCACATTATTTTCAGGGGTACTATCATTTCTGTACAGGCCTATTTCATGAGTTTATTTATTTTTTTAATTCTGTGGAAGCAGAGTTGAAAAGCAATGACTGACTTTCATTTGTTCATTTTCATAGATTTTTAATTTATTATTACTTTTGTCAGATTCAAGTTATTTCTGTGACCATTGTGGGTTTTTCTTTCTTTAGACGAGGGGTACCAACAATTTTGACCACGTGTGTATATAAGGATATGAGCATTTATTGTACAGTTTGTGGCCACCCCTAGCTGGTCAGTAAATTGTTATTTGTACCTGCTGTGTGTTTGGCTGCATGTCCAGTGACAATTGGTTTTGGAATACTGGCACTATTCTAAGCACCTACTGGTCACTGAGGTGACCTACCTCATCTCTGTTGATATTTGTTATTGGCGTTTTGGGGTGATTTTTATTGAGGTTTTTTAATCAATTCTAATGAAAAGATATTTTTAATTAGTCCAATTACTGCTTTTCTTGACTTAAATCTGTTTGGGCATCTACCCCTTGCTTTTTTGACTATATTTTATGCATCATAGGTACAGTAATTACATTAGTAGACACATAATTACCGCCCTTGTATTTCAGTTTGCTTCATATTGTGGCAGCCGTGGATCATAAAAATGAGAACTGACATATACAACTACCTGAGTGCTAGAAAATAAAGACACAAGGAGACAGAGCATTAATTTTAAACATTTTATTAAATAAAATGTTTACCCCTACCTAAAGCCAATGATCCAGAAGAAGGCAAAAAACCTGGACACGTTCAGCCAATGTGTGTCACAGGGAAAAAATTCCTTCTTGACCCCGAGAAAAGGCGATCAGTACAAGAACCCTGGACCAAGGCCATACTACAACTAACTAACTGATATATAGAGCAATGACTCGTTTCCGGAGAGCAGATCTTCTTTGTCCTGGTAACACGCCTCACCTCTCCTTATCAGATCGGACTCTGACCTCATAGCTTGTCTACATTGATCTCCTCTGTAAAAATACAGAACACTACCCCCCACAAACACTACACCCCACAAACGCTACCCCCCACAAACACTACACCCCACAAACACTACACCCCACAAACACTAGTCCTTCGGATACAGACATAGGGCAGTTATATCATATCAGGTCCCTTATACAATTAGGTTAGACAGCAGACACCTATGTAATATGATGTCATGATGCACTGATTCCAGAATTAGATCTATATAATCAGTACATAATGACCTCATAAGACAACAAATATTATCTACAGACATATTAAATGATTAACACTAAATAATCCCGTGGCTCTTGTTAGATTCTTCAGTCTTCCTTCCAGGATCCAGATATTCTTCCTGGTAAGAAAAAAATAATACAAGACGGATCAGGCAAAGACCCATAGAAAATCAGTCATATATATATTGTACTTTATGCCCCCTTTTCTTTGCATTTTTAAATTTTGATGTAGATACTTAAAAATGGTGCAATAAATGTAATTTATAAAAAATTGTGGAAAATATATATAGATATATATATATCTATATATATATACACATATATACAGTGTATATATATATATATATATATATCTATATATATATATATATATATATCTATATATCTATGTAAAATAGAGTAAAATAAATTAATATGTGTCCCCCAATGTATGTACACCAACCTCTCTCCCATGTGGGAGACTAAGGGTAGATTTTTTTTGTCTCAAAAATCTGAAATTAAAATGACCGAACCACCACCAGCAATCTGTGCTAGCCACAGATACCACTGGAACTGTCACTGACCAAAGTAGCCTATACAGTGTCTCCATCCAAGGTCCCATCTTGTTGCTGACCTCTGTGATAGCCCCAGGGATGTCCCCATGTTTGCTGCATAGAACTCTCAGTGTCCAACATTCCACTGTGTGACCTCACAAAGAACCTTCATCACCCAAGTCTAGAGATTCTGCCAGCAAAGACTGGAGAAAGCTAGAACCTTACAGCCACAATCTGTAGACTTGGAGGATTGATGTCCATGTTGGCGCTAAGTTCACTAACAAATCCCTGTAAAGTTTCTCATTTACCTGTATCCTCAATCCAGGAACTTCCAATCTCCTCGTCTCATCTCCTGAAATGAGAATCTGTGTCCTCGATCCTGGATCCTCTGCTCTCCTTGTCTTCATCTCTTGAAATGAGCATTTGCCCCCTGAACACCCGTTTATATTGACCCACAGTCATTGTGACATCATGCTGTGAGGTAACAATGGCCTCCTGGATTTGATGATGTCACATATGACCATGAGTGATATCTCCACAGGTATTAATTAATATTAATAACAAGTAGTAATAATATGGCAGATCACATTGGTTAGCATCAAGGCTGGAGGAGCAGGACGAATAAGGAAAAGTTCCCAAAAGTAAACTGTATTTACTGTGACTGAAAAAAATAAATAACTTTATATTACTTCAAATGTAGTTAAATGCTAGGCTCTATGACAACACTACACTGTTACCATAGGAACAAAGACCTATAGCCCATAGCAACCAGTCCAATTCCAGCTTTAGTGTATTTAAGGCCTGAAATCAAGAACATTGAGTGTTTTGTTTGCTGGTGATACATCTAGCAATGGACAAATGACAGGTAAGAGCAGGAATCATTATCTATAAGAGAAACCATTCCCATTGTTACACATTTTCACACATTTTGTAGGTGCAGGAACTATGGACATTCCAGTTTTTGTGAAACAACAACTCCCAGCATTCACAGGATAAATATGAACAAAAGTTCAAGAATTTCTTTTTATTTCTTTTATGACATTCGCCGTGCGGTATAAGCAGGGTCGGCTCCAGATTTTCGTGGGCACTGGGCAAAAGAGTCTCAGTGGGCCCCTTTTACACATACCACGATTCATGACGCACAGATGCCACAGAAAAAAAAATATATATATAATACAATGCAGAAGATTTCACTTCTTACATTACATGACCGATATCTATTGTAAATTCTACAGAATACTGGCCCCCATAAAATGCTCCATACAGGATACTGGCCCCCATATAACGCTCCAAAAAGGATACTGGCCCCCTAATAACGCTCCATATAGGATACTGGCCCCATATAACGCTCCATACAGAATACTGGCCCCCATATAACGCTCCATGCAGGCTGTGCCCCAACATAATGCTCCATGCAGGCTGTTTCCCCCACATAATGCCTCATGCAGGCTGTTCCCCCCATATAATGCCCCATGCAGGATGTCACCCCCTCTTACAATGCCCCATGCAGGATGTCACCCCCTGTTACAATGCCCCATGCATTATGTCACCCCCTTATAATGCCCCATGCATTATGTCACCCCCCCCTTATAATGCCCCATGCATTATGTCACCTCCCTTATAATGCCCCATGCAGGAAATCACCCCCGCTAATAATGCCCCATACATTATGTCAACCCCCACTTATAATGCCCCATGCAGGATGTCATCCCCTCCATATAATGCCCAATGAAGGATGTCACTCCCCCCCTATATAATGCCCCATGCAGGATGCCACTTGCCCCCATATAATGCCCCATACAGGATGCCACTTCCCCCTTGTTTAATGCCCCATGCAGGATGTCACCTCTCTCCCCCTTCCCTAATAATGCCCCATGCAGGATGTCACACCCCTCCTCCCTTATAATGCCCCATGCAGGATGTCACTTCCCCCTCCTTATAATGCCCCATGCAGGATGTCACACCACCCCTTATAATGCCCCATGCAGGATGTCGCCCCCCCTTATAATGCCCCATATAACGCTCCATTTAGGCTATGCCCCCACATAATGTTCCATGCAGGCTGTTCCCCCCACATAATGCCTTATGCAGGCTGTTCCCCCCATATAATGCCCCATGCAGGATGTCACCCCCCCTTATAATGCTCCACTCTGCGCTGTGACGGCTCAGGAGAGAGCGCGGTGGAAAGACATCACTGCACCCTCTGACCTGAGACGTCACAGTGCTGCAGCTGCGGAAGACATCGGACCTGCTGCGGAAGCTCAGGGAGAGGTAAGTATTGTGCCGCCGGCTGACGGGGCCCTGAGCAAGCGGGGGGAGCGGGAGCTGACACCGCCCTCCTCCGCTCACAGGTCCCATAGCGCAGCGGGTGAGTGAGCCTGCTCAGGGCCCCGGCACTTGCCCGCATGCTCCGGGTGCTGACGCCGGCCCTGGGTATAAGTGATACAATGACTTTATTCTGTAGGTCAGTACGATTACAGCGATACCAGATTAATATAAGATTTTTAATGTTTTCCTGCTTTTGCACACAAAACATTTTTTTGGGGTGCATAATATTTTATTGAACCCTTTTTATTCAGCAGTATGTATAACATACCACCATACACTCGTCCTAATTTTTCAGCATCGGACCAATTTTTTATACGCTAGTATGACTCCAGCCTTAAGTTTCCAAACTGATAGCTCTATAACAGAACACTTTATTGAGCTCTGTCCAGTTTGCCTTATATACTTACTGCAGACATCAGCCGATAGACCTGTATGAGAATGTTCGGAGAGGTCTGGGCATGTACGTTGGAATATTTCCAATATATAATGCATTAATATTATAAGTGAATAGGCTTTGCATGTATAACTTAAAATCTAAATGTGTCAGGAAAATTCGGAGTTCGTGTTTGGAATCAGTGCATTCAATTTAGTGTAAATCACAATAAATCAAATGTTTTTCTCTCTGTAGCAAAATCATTGTTGGCATGTACTTACTTTTCTAATGTGGCCACTAACCATTAATACAGTAACCTTAGTAATCCAGATAATAGATTATCTGCTTGAAGATGGGGTGTAGAAACTCCAGAAGGAGATTAACTTGCCATATCATCTCTTTACAAATACCTACAACTTAGGCACACATATTAGACCCAGTCAACTATGACAAGGATGCTAATACACAATCACTTTATCCCAGATATGATCCTACCTGTGAACCACACACATGGTTTAATTTCTACTAAATATTAACAACTTCTCTGACCTTGCATAGATGAAAACCCTCTGACAGTTAAAGGTTTATTCTCATCTCCAAGATCCTACCTCAATATGTATTAGTTATAATAATAATATTAGCGAATTCCTCCAATTCTAAATGTAGTATAGTTCTTCTGATTCACTATGTTGCTTACCCAATGTACAGATCATGGCAACATCTTAGGTATCCATGTGTCACGCAAGATGTGGGAAAGACATAGTGACTCACCCCCTGGGCCGCGTGGGGAACCCGGAACTGGGCCTTTGGTGGGATGCTGGGGGTTGTAGTCACCGTGGCGATGACCCGGTCCCGTGGCTCAGGGTGGTCAAACCAGTGGCAGTCTATTGATATGGTTTTCATTATTTTCAAATGTCCGACTACGCCACCCGTGGATTGCGGTCAGGATGAACCGCCGCTGCAGGGCAGACCGCTGGGGCTGATGTTTGTGAGCAGCACAGGGATGGTATAGCTCCCCACGGGAAGAGTGTAGCCCCAGGGAAGTGTAGGTGAATGATGGGGGTGATGGTGCGCGGGAATAATAACTCAGAGTCTCTGTAATGCAGTCCAGGATCTTTACTCACAGTTCGTTACTCCACGTTTCTCCGGCCGGCTGTAACTTCCCGCGTCGCACCATGTTCACCAGGTGAGGGGGCTCGGCCAACTCTCAGATAATTTTGGAGCGCTTCGCAGTACCCCCTTCTCGTGTCCTTCCTCTGGCCTGTCATACCCCACCAGTGACCACGCTTCTGTCCGGCTGCCTCGGGCCTTCTCTGGGTAAACTTCGGCGCCAGTTTCCCTGACCCTATGTGGTGCCTTCCTAGCGGGTGTAGCGAGGGGCTGCACCATATAAAATGTCACAGCCTCCGGTTTTTAGTTGAGGTTAGTTCCCCGCCTCCGCTAGTTTCGGGGACCGGTCTCCCCCTTGGCCTGACCCCACTACTCAGGTAGATGCGGGCGTATGGTGGCTATCAGCCGGTCCACACCTCTGGGGTCCCTTCTCTCCTTTGTGTTCCTGGAACATCCTCCGCTCTTCTTCATTCTTCTCCCAAACTCTCTCTCTCTCTTCAGTGCTGACTGGGCCTCACAGGCTAGACCCGCGTCTGGAGCAGAGCTCCACAGAGACCTGCTCTGTCACATCTTCCCTCTGACTGAACCGACTTCTCTTTGAGCTAAGCTGGTGCCCACCTTTTATACCTCCCTCTAGGTGCACCCAGGAACTGCTTCCTCCCTGCTCCTGCACTACCGGGTTCCCCCTTTACTAGGTGTTCCCTCCCCCCACCTCCAGCCAGGGACAGGGACTCTCGTGCTCTACTTGGAGCATATCGGTCGCCCTGGCCCCCGGACATGTGGTGTAATGCATGCAGGTGTCGGGGTCCAGGTCCACACTCCATCCTTACCTGAGAGATGCAATACCTCTGTAGCAACCGAACCCCCAGGGTGCTACAATAGTGCATCACAAAGGGAAGAGGGAAAGGAAGCCCAAACTGTAGCGAAAGGGGGAAAGTGGAGACCTCTTAGGTTGATCTAGCATCACCCTGTCTTCCCTTGTATTGGCTCTTCACCAGTCGCTGCACATGTGCATTGTCCTGTCTTTCCCTGGCATATGGCTAAGGCTAGGGAAGGGAGGAAATGAGCACTAGTTGATCTCAATTAAACACTATAGACAACAGTGGTAGACAAACAGGGGGAAATTGCTTAGCTTTAGACGAACTCCAGACAAATGCGCACCCGTTCTCAAGCTCCAGAGTGCATGAAGTACTGCTCATGCTAAGCCTTCACAAGTAGTAATGAATACATAGCCGGTATTTATACACCCAGGCAGGGTGTTAAATAGCCAGAGGAAGGTAGCCGCTGGGTCCTAGAGACAGCGTCTAAGAAAATGTCTGTAAAGGCAAACGTAGAGATATCCTGCAACCAACTGCAGGGTGACTGTCTGTCACTTCTGACACACCCGTGACACCATGGTTACAAAAACTAAAAACTTACTAATTGTCACTTTATGATAAGCCATAACCATGGATATCTAAGCTGCTGCAATGCCCTGCCATGGGGTAGGTGACATAGCAAATCAGAAGAACTATACTACATTTCTAATTGGAGGTATTTGCTAATATTATTATTATACCTACTATATATTGGGAGAGGATCTTGGAGATAGGAATACCGATTTAAATCTAAGTGGGAAGCAGATATTGGTCCAATTTCTGAAGAACCGTAGAGGGAGTTGTTGGAGCTCATTCCCAGGTTGTCCCCATGTAAATTACAGAGGCTTTCACAGATCTTTTTTATTCAAAGGGTTTATAGAACACCCAGCCTCCTCCATAAAATTGGGGTTCACTCAAGTGCAGAATGAGAATGAGTGAAGAATGAGGTGTGGAGTGGAGAATGCACAATTGATGCATATGTTCTGGGAATACACTCAGGCCCATTTTGGAAAGATGCTCTGTCCCTAAAACAAAAGCATATTTGGAATCCGATTTTAGGCGCATCTCAGGATATGTGTGTCGGGGGGTATCTAAGGGATTGGGTTGACTTGGAATCTCCGATTGCTATAGGTATATCACATATTTTATATCAGGCACAAAAACATTGGTTAGATGTCCAACCACCTGCAATTGGGGAATAAAATGGACAGTATGTGGTTGTAAATAGGAGTCTATAGAAAGAGAAATGCAATTAAGAAATTTGAAAACATTCGGCAACCATTGTTGGATGTTCTAGGATTACCCACCCGAGTCTTGTTGAGAGACAGAATGCTTCAGTTACTTGTCCTTTTTAGTTTTATTTGATTGCTCTAGATTCTGTGTACTAAAATTAAATCAAGTAATCTTGAGTAGAGATGAGTGTACCTGAACTTAAAAGTTCGGCATTCATACCGGACAGTTAGTCCAATGCTAAACGCCGAACATGGACTTTCTCTAGAAGTCTGTTGCAATGTTCGGAGTTGCGGGGGAAGTCCGCTGTAGAGAGAGTTTTTTTCTTACTCAGACCCAAAGTTCGGGTCTCCATTGTTTTTCATTGGAGTTTGGGTCCTGGTTCAAGTTTGGGTACAGTTCTGGTAACCGAACCGAAGTTTGGAATACAGTTTGGGTCGGGTACCAAGATCCAAATTTCAACAGGTCCGCTCATCCCTTATCCTGAGCTATGGATGTTTACAGCCTGATTCTTTGTGACCCATTCACTTTAGCAGGATTTTATGTATCTAAAAATAAATATTATTTATTTTATGTGTAAAAGGGTTCATCATGGTTATTTCTCTCTCTGGTGTGTTGTGAGGCTGGATGTGAGGTTATAATAAAAAAAAGAATAAGTAAAAATTAAAATGTTGTAACTTATAAGATATTCATTGGGGTTCATCATGGTTATTTCTCTCTCTGGTGTGTTGTGAGGCTGGATGTGAGGTTATAATAAAAAAAAGAAGAAGTAAAAATTAAAATGTTGTAACTTATAAGATATTCATTGTAATTCTTTATAGTAATTTCACTAATGAATATTCTGTAATCCAACTACATACAAGTATGTTAAGAATACTTAACTGCCCTTTTGTTTTTGATACAAAATTATCTAATTAAAAAACAAAACATTACCGATTGATTGCATTCCAGTTTCTTTGCTTCTTGTGGGCATTACTGTTGAGGCTGCACTTGAAAAGCATGTTATTCAATGCACTCTTTTTATTGTTGTCAAAAACATATAAAAAGCAGAAAGTTAAAAAATATTGATTTGGCAAGAAAAACTAAACGGTGATTTTTATTTAGACTTGTGAAACAATTGTTATAAAAATTTCATTTTTACAACTTATTTATGAAAGCTAACAATACCAATCTTGTTGCCAAGTGTAACTTTCTTTTTTTCCAACAAATGAAAGCCCAAGTTCTGATTTAAAGAAGATGTTTCACCATTTTTTAGATGCTAAACTGGCTATATCATGATAAAGTGGCTGAAAATCGGAATAAAACATATTTTTTTATTCCTCATCTCCCTTTCACAGCTGTTAGCTTGTAAAGTTTATATACTAATTAACGCTACAACTAAGAAACGGGAGTATCATAGATTCTTCTCTGAGGGCGTTTCTCTTTTTCCCCTGTATCATGCTGCCCAGTCATAAGCAAGCAGCGTTGTACAGGGAAAAGTTAAGATGTCCCAGAGAAGGTTAGACCAAGCTTTCTGTATTAGATCTGGTAAAATTGATGAGTCTAACCAGGTCACATGGATCTCACCGTCATCACCGCCTGTGATTACGAGTGCAAGGGGAGTAAAGCATAGCAGTATGTCATTACATTCACCATTCTGCATCATCGAATACTGCAAAGTGGTGTATGTAATGACTTACAGCTCTTGTCCTCCTCCGGGCACTTGTAATCACAGTAGGTATTGGCAGAGAATTTTGTGTGACCTGGGAAAGAGAGCAGAGTAGTGTTGAGTGAGCGTGCTCAGTTAACCCTTTCACTGAGGACGCTCGAGTGCTGCCCGAGTATATTCTGCATGCTGAACAACTGTGTTCGATCCGCCGCTGCATGAGTCACGGCCACTAGACAGTTGCGACACATGCAGGGATTGCATAACAAATAGACAATCCCTGCATGTGTCGCAGCTGCCTAACAGCCGTGAAACATGCGGCCGCGGAGTCTCGAACAACGTCGTGCATGGCAGGCAATACCCGCAAGGTTTTTCTGGCTGTCTAACAGCTGCAAAACATATGGGGTGGAGACTCGAGCACACGCGATACTCAGTTTATACCCGAGCACCCGATGCAAACTCAAGTAGCGAGCACTTACACTCAACACTAGTCGCCATATCGTTGTTTGTTTTTTTTTACTTTTGAAAAAAATCCCAACCCCAACACAACCTTAACTTTAACCCTAATACAACTCCAACCCTAGCACAAACCCAACCTAACCCTACTCCAACCATAACCCTAGACCAACCCTAACATTAGCCCACCATAACCGTAGCCCAACCCTAACCCTAGCCTAACCCTAACCCTAGCCCAACCCTAACCATAGCCCAACCATAACCTTAACCCTAGCCCAACCCTAACCGTAGCGCAACCCTAACCCTAGCCCCACCCTAATCCCAGTCCAAACCCTAACCCTAGCTCAACCCTAACCCTAACCCTGTCACAACCCTAAAGTTTTTATTTTACACCGTTCCTCGTGCGGTATAATTGATTAGACAACTTTATTCTTCGGTGCCATTACAGCGATACCATATTCATATAGTTTTTTTATGATTGACAGCTGTCACATACTAAAAGACGCCATATTTTGAGAGATATAATTTTTCCATATTTTGGTCGACAGAGTCATGTGATGGCTTGTTTTTTGAGGGACCAGTTGACGTTTTTAGTGATACCAGTTTCGGGCACGTGACATTTTCTTATCGCTTTCTATTCCAATTTTTGGAAGGCAGAATAAATAAAAAACAACAATTCCGGAATTGTTTTTTTTTGGGTTTTTTTATGCCGTTCCGCGTGTGGTAAAATTGATAAGGTAGCTTTATTCTTTGGGTCAGTATGTTTACAGCGATCCTACATTTATATTTTTTTTTATGTTTTGGCGCTTTTACACAATAAAAACAATTTTATAGAAAAAAAAAATTCTGTCTCTATAACTTTTTTATTTTTCGGCTGATGGAGCTGTATGGCGGCTTGTTTTTTGCGGGACAAGATGTTATTTTCAGCGGTACCATTTTTATTTGCTTTCAATCTTTATGATCGCGTTTTATTACATTTTTTGTTTGGCGATATGATGATAAAGCACCATTTTTTGCTTTGTGTATTTTTTTTTTACCGTGTTCACTAAAGGGGTTAACTAGCGCGACAGTTTTATAGGTCAGGTCGTTACGGACGCAGTGATACCACATATGTGTACTTTTATTTATTTATTTTTTTCATAAGAATGTTTATTTATGGGTACAGTATATTTTTATTTTTGTGGATTATTTTTTTCATTTTTTTTTAAATATTTTTACAGTTTATTATTTTTTTCCACTTTCTGACACTTTTGGAATTTTTACTTTTTTTACTTTTTGTTGAGTCACCCCTGTAGTGTTCAGGTTCGGGTCGGTTCATCCAACACCGGGATGTTCGTGGAACTGTTCGTCGAACACCGTCGAACACCGTTAAAACCAATGGCAGGCAAACAAAAACACATAGAAAACACCTTCAAAGGTGTCCAAAAGCTGACAAACTGCTCAGAAGACACTCTCTTTAAAAAAGCCGGCCGGCAATTCAGCATCGGTACACGACAATTTAGAACAGAAAGAATAGAGCATCACACATAGATTAGATAGATAGAAACATGTCAGTCACATATATAAGAAGTACGGTGATAGTGTTGATTACTGTACTTGTCATTTAGTGTTAAAATAAAGGATTTATTAAAAAAAAATTGGCGTGGGGTTCCCCGTAATTTTAGTCTCTGGCAGAGGTTAAGCAGATGGCTGGGGCAGATGTTTGAAGCCTGGGAAGGGGGTAATACCCACAGAGCTTCCCAGGCTACTAATATCAGCCCCCAACTGAATACCTAGCCTTTACTAGCTATTAAAATGGGGGACCCCTAAAAAAATGATGTGGGGTTCCCCCTATTTTAATAGCTAGCAAAGGCTAGGCAGACAGCCGGGGGCTGATATTAGTAGCCCAGGAAGGGTGCCATGAATATTGGCCCCCTCCCAGGCTAGAAACACCAGCCGTCAGGCGCCCCAGAAATGGCGCATCCATAGGATGCGCCAATTCTGGCACTTAGCCCCGCTCTTCCCACTGCCCTGTAGCGGTGGCAGTGGGGTAATAGGGCTAGGGTTGATGTCAGCTTATAATGCCAGCTGACATTAAGCCCAGGTTAGTAATGGAGAGGCGTCTATAAGACACCCCATTACTAACCCCATAGTCGAAGTTAAAAAGAACACAAACACCCAGAATAAAGTCCTTTAATTGAAATAAAGACACATTCCTTTAATGTTCTAAATTAAACCATACTTACCGTCATTCCCATTCCAGCTGAAGCCAATGTCTTCTGCAATAAAAGTAAAATAATAAACCAACCTCATCCTTACTTTTCCATGGTTCCCAGGACGGCTTCAGCTCTGCTACATTGACATGACAGGCTGGATCGCAGCAGAAAGCTGCCATCCAGCTTGCCGTGCCGCAGACACTGAGAAGCGCAGGCATGCTTGCGCTCCTCAGTGTCTCGCTGTGACGGCATCCAGATGAGCCGAGTTCATGTCCAATGAACTCAGCTCACCTCATGCACGTCAGTGACAACGTGGGAGAATTCTCCTGGCTCAGTATTGGCTTACCTCCCCTTGCCACCGGAATGCTGTGATTGATTTCGATCACAGCATTTCGGGGCTTAATGTTTGTGTAGCGGTGTGGAACCACTCCTTGCACATAGCACTGGGTGTCAGCTGTGACAATCAGCTGACACCCGGTGCCAATCTCCCCGGCACCGCTTGTGTGTGGGCGCGATCACAGTATGAAGTAATAGTATGACTCACCCCCTGAGCCGTGGGGTGCTCAGAACCGGACCTTCTAGTGTACGGTGCTGATGGGGGTAGTAGTGGCAACCCGGTCCCGTGGCAGTCTAATAGTATAGTTATGAATGTCCAACTACTCCACCCGTGGATTGCGGTCAGAGTGAACCGCCACTGCAGGGCAGACCGATGAGGCTGGTGTTGTGGGTGCAGCAGAGAATAGTATAACTCCCCACGGGAGGAGTGTAGCCTCAGGGCAGTGAGCGTAGATGGTGGGGGTTGTGGTGCAGGGCGTCCCAGTACCATTAGTGCTGGCGCGGTAAGAAACACAGAGACAACGTGTTGCAGTCCAGGGTCTTTTACTCACAGTTGATATCCAAGTCACTTCCGCCGGTAATGACTGCCCAAGCCGTACTGCGTCCACAAGGTGAGGGGCTCGGTCAACCCTCAGGCAATTCAGGAGTATGGCACAGGACTCCCTTCTGTCCTTTCTCTGGCTCATGCCCCACCAGTGACCAAACTTCTGTCCAGCTGCCGCGGATCTATGCGGGCAAACGTGGGCCCCGTTTCCCGCTATCCTATATGGTGCCTTCCTAGCAGGTTTGGCGGGGGGTCGCACCAATAAATGATCACGACCTCCGGTCTTTGGCTGAGGGATAATTTACCTCCACCAACTTGGGAATCCGGTACCCTTATTCTGCCTGACCCTTCACCCGTTATCTCGTGGGTTCTTAGGGTCCCTTCTGCCTTCTTGTTTCGGAGCCTTTCTACTTCTGACTCTTCTCCTTCTTTCCTGTTCCTTCTTCGCTCCTCCACTCTGGCCCTGGTCTCTTCTCTAGGCCTGCCTTTTGAGCAGAGCTCCTACAGAGCCTCTGCAACCTGTCACCTCTCCACTGTACTACTCTCAGAACTAAGATGGTGCCCACCTTTTATACCTCCTCTTCTGTGTGTGAGCTAAGGTGACCATCACCCAATGAGCTCCTATCTATGCTCAGAACCCAACCCCTATCTGCTCCTACACCACTGGGTTTTCCTCCCCCCTCCCCACTCCAGCCAGGGACATAGTCAGATGTGCCTGCATATATATATCAATGGGAGCACTGTAGAGCTGTCCCCCGGAAATGGGGTGTGTGTGGTGTATGCAGCTAACTGAGCCCTGGTCCACACTCCATTCTTACCTGGGAGTGGAATATCACACCTCTGGTTGAGGTGCAATACCCCTGTAGCGGCCGAACCCTCGAGGCGCTACAAGTACGTCCTTGGACCAATAAGCCCATGGCACAAGGAAGAACTATTACCACATACGTCAGAAAGGGGTTAAAATCTGAAATGTTGGCCTACTGAAATGTATGTTCAGTAAATGCACTCAATACTTGGTTGGGGCTCCTTTGGAATCAATTACTGCATCAATGTGGTGTGGCATGGAGGCGATCAGCCTCTGGCACTGCTGAGGTGTTATGGAAGCCCAGGTTGATTTGATAGCAGCCTTCAGCTCATCTGCATTGTCGGTCTGGTGTCTCTCATCTTCCTCTTGACAATACCCCATAGATTTTCTATGAGGTTAAGGTCAGGCGAGTTTGCTGGCCAATCAAGCACAGTGAAACTGTTGTTTTTAAACCAGGTACTGGTACTTTTGTCAGTGTGGACAGGTGCCAAGTCCTGCTGGAGAATGAAATTTCCATCTCCAAAAAGCTTGTCGGCAGAGGGAAGCATGAAGTGCTCTAAAATTTCCTGGTAGACGGCTGCGCTGACTTTGGTCTTGATAAAACACAGTGGACCTACATCAGCAGATGACATGGCTCCCCAAACCATCACTGATTGTGGAAGCTTCACACTAGTCCTCAAGCAGCTTGGATTGTGGCCTCTCCACTCTTCCTCCAGACTCTGGGACCTTGATTTCCAGATGAAAATGGGAACTCTGGGACCTTGTGGAGTGTGCCAATGACTGTCTTCTGGACATCTGTCAAGTCAAAAAAAAATGCAATAGTTGTTCCAGCGTCTGGTAAAATAATTCTTTATTTTTTGTCCATTAAAAACTTGCAAAAAATTACAAAGGTTGCATAGACAGGGTAGGGGAGCAAGACGCGTTTCGAACGCTCACTTGTGTCCTTTATCACTGCATAGCTACACAATGAAAAGGATTTTCTAAAATACTAAAAATGTGCCAATGAAAACAGTTGGAACAAATCACATGACATAATTACCACATTAAGCAGCAGGTGCATGAAAACAGTCTATAGCGATACATGGTTTCTCTCTTCAGATTAAAACCCTTTGGGCTTCTTGAATCCAGATTAAATATCCAATACGCTTCTTTTGTCAATAATTTTCGCTTTATATCTCCACCTCTTGCATGCGGAAAAAGTTTTTCAATACCTAAAACTTGCAAAGAAGACATGTCACGATTGTGCTCAATAATAAAATGCTTTGCGATAGCAGAGACATTTCTACTGGTGTTATTTGAATTAAGTATGTCATTATAATGTTCATTAAACCTAGTTTTTAATTTACGTGTAGTACAACCTATATACAATTTATCGCATATAGTACAATTCATTTTGTATACCACGTTTTCTGAATCACAATTAATATACTGTTTGATTTTATATTCATTTGAATGATCAGAATCATGACAAACAGAACTGCACAGTGTGTATGAACACATGCGACATTTCACTGATCCACATTTAAACTGCCCTTTTTGCTGTAACCAAGTGCTTTTTTTATGTGTGGATCAGAAAAAAATGTTGGAGATAGTGAGTCACCTAATGAAGATGCCTTTTCTGCCACAACATTACAGCCTTTTATCAAAATGCATGCGAATATTTCATCTTCAAAAAGTATTGATAAATGTTTAGTAAACTATTTTTTTATTTCTGAAAATTGTGCACTATATTGCAGCGAGATGACAGGTTTACTTTTCAAAAAATCATTTTTTACTTTTGTTTTAGGACGCAATAGATCAGTCCGTTTTTTGTCAGAAATTATTTTTTTACCCCTGTCCAATACCCATTGGGGATAACCCCGTTGTTTTAATCTTTTTGAGGTTATTATTACTTCATTTTCAGCAACTATGGGATGAGAGCGATTTCTGACAATTCTTGTGAACTCACCTACTGGTATGGCTTTAGCTACATGCTGTGGTTGACTACTAGAAAAATGCATGATGGAATTACCTGCAGATGGTTTGCGATGAATAGCAGTGGATACAATTTCACCTGGAATGCCCGTAAGAATCAAATCTAAGAACACCAAAACTTTAGTACTATAAGAAACCGTAAAACGCAAATTAAATGAATTGTCATTCAAAAATGTAAGAAATCCTGGAATGGCAGATTCATCTCCTTGCCAGATGAATGTCATATCATCAATAAATCTACCATACCAGGACAAATTAGGTATATAAGGATTACTGTCTGAATACAAAAAACAATGTTCCCAATATGACATCGTCAGATTTGCCAAAGAAGGTGAGAAACGAGCACCCATTGAGACACCTTGGATCTGTAAATAAAAAATTCTGTCAAAAACAAAATAATTCGGTGTCTTTGATATATCCAGGCACGCGCTGTACCTGGAGTTGTATGTTCTCACATTTTATAATTAATTTCATGAGATTGAAAGAGCAAATATTCAAAATACTGTTCCAGTCATTCATGAAATCCACATTGTAAGCTTTAGTTGGTATCTTTTTAAGTCTCTGACCCCTCGGTATCATATCTTTATTTATAGTTGTTTTAGACACTGAAACTTCTAGGATGCAGATTTTAAAGCTTTTATCTGATGAAAAGACATATTCCCGCTTAAAATTTAATCCAACAAAAAATTTAGTGAGCAAATCTTAATCTTAATTAATCTTAATGAACATCTTAATAGCGGAGGGTGTAAAATTGGGCATATTAACAAAAAAAATCAGTGAATATTTAATATCATTGAATCCTGTAACACCTACAATGCATGCTCTGCCAAAGATACGTAAAGACATCCTTCCACCCCTAATGCGATCAATAATCAATGGAATTGGATCATGTAGTGAACGTCTCGGTGAGTGATTAGATTCGATCTTACAACCTTTGGTACAGCGCGTGCCTGGATATATCAAACACACCAAGGATATTTTAGATCAGTTGTCAAACAAAAGATAGTCATCAGATTACACCTGGATAGGCTGTGATGTTAATTCTTTATATACTTCTATACCATGTTATGTAGCTATGGAAGCATTGAGATTCCATTTGGAAAAGTACAGTCCGTATCCTGATGTAATGCAAGAATATATATTAGATGTGACTAGTGTTGAGCGAGCACTAATATGCTCGGGTACTCGAAGCTCGGGCCGAGCTCACCGTGATACTCGAGTGCTCGACCCGAGCAACGAGCCCAATGTTAGTCTATGGGAGACCCGAGCATTTTTGCGGCGGCACCCCCGGCAGTCTGTAGAAAGCCTAAAAAGTGCCCAAAACGATAGTGACAGTGTTTAAAAGACATGGGGGCAGCATGGGGATCGCCCCAGGAAGCATTTCTGACCCCCAAGTCACTGCTGTAAACAACGTGGTCAGAGGTATTAAGCCACTTTTACGGGCTCACAATAAAACGTTCAAAAACTAAACTGAAACGGTTTTCCTGTGAAATATGTTAAGGAACATTCTTTCCAGGGTAAAGACTTGTGTATAAGGTAAAATAAATAACCAAATACAAAAATACTCCTCCACACCTTGGGGTATGTTCACAAGTAGCATTTTTGATGCGTTGTTTGCACTTTTGTGTTGCTTTCAACCGTGACAAATGCATTCACCGGGAAATGTCATTTTAACATTTTACAACCTTATCTGGCCATGTGCTGTGTGACACATGCATACAGTGCTGAAAAGACATGGGAACAGCATGGGGAAGACCCCTGGAAGCATCTCTGACTCCCAGGTCACTGCCTAAAAGTGTGCCCATCAGAAGTGATCCTTGCCGCATCAGAAGATGCAGACTTGCAACTATCCCCGTGCAAGTCCTTGTCCCAGGGCAGTGTTCAATTGTACCTCCCCCATTCCTTGCAATGCAAGCGCAAATATGCAGCCAACCACCCACCCACCCGCAGGCTGCAATACCATACTGCTAGCTTTCACTTGAAATGGGGCCTTTCAATTTGGTGGAGGCTGAAGCTGGCCACTACCTCATGGCTGTTTCGGCAGCGAGGTATCCATACTCAGTTCCCGGCGGCCGGGTGTCCACGCTCGGTCCCCAGCCGCAAGGGGGCGACCGGGTGTCCATACTCGGTCCCCAGCCGCCCCGCGGCCGGGTGTCCACACACGGTCCCCAGCCGCCTGGGGGCAGCCAGGTGTCTATAGACGGTCCCCAGCCGCCCCTATTTCTCCTGTCACCTTCCCCCACACTTTTCTTAGCCTGGTCTGCTTTAGGGCAGCATTGGACGAGCCCACCAGAGAACCAGACTCCTCCGGTGGGCCCTGGCTTCTCCATCAGGGGAGTGGGGAGTGCCAAGGTGAGGAGCATGATGATGATGATAGAAGTTAGCATCTGCTTTGTTTTCTTTTAATGCAAGCGTAAGAGTGCAGCCTGCCACCCACCCACCTCCAGGTTGCAATGCCATACTGCTTGCTTGCACTTGAAATGGGGCCTTTTAGTTTGGAGGAGGCCGAAGCTGGCCACTACCTCATGGCTGCTTCGGCGGCCTGGTATCCATACTCGGTCCCCAGCCGCCCGGCGGTCGGGTGTCCATGCTCGGTCCCCAGCCCCCCCGCGGCCGGGTGTCCACACACGGTCCCCAGCCACCTGGGGGCAGCTGGGTGTCTATAAATGGTCCCCAGCCGCCCCTATTTCTCCTGTCACCTTTCCACACACTTTTCTTAGCCTGGCCTGCTTTAGGGCAGCATTGGACGAGCCCACCAGAGAACCAGACTCCTCCGGTGGGCCCTGGCTTCTCCATCAGGGGAGTTGAGAGTGCCAAGGTGAGGAGCATGATGATGATGATAGAAGTTAGCATCTGCTTTGTTTTCTTGGAATGCAAGCGCATGTATGTAGTAGCGGCTAAGTCTTAGGTGGTCAGCGTTTCGGCGCATGTCCTACCTTCTCTGAGGATTGCTGGATGTTTTCCTGCTACTATCCCAGTTCTATGACTCCTGTTAAAGCAAAGCTTCAGGTGATAAATGATGGAAGAGGTGGTGGCAAAGGAGAAAGAGCAGGAGGAACAGGGACCATTCACATCAATATCAGGCCAGTCAACCACACATCTTGTAGGATATGATTCTGTAACAAAAGGAGCAGTTCGGCTACACAGTTATAGGGCATGGGCAAAGAGGAGAACGGCTCAGTATATATTGCAAGAAAATATTTATTTATTAATATAAAAAGATAGATAAAGACTTAGACAATGAGGTAACCAGATGGTAAAGTGCTTCCAGGTCAGATACACTTGTAATAGTATGATCATAATAAACCCATGGATTAGCATGATTGCACATTTGCCCATAATAATAATAAAAATTGTAAATATTAGATTTAAATAGGTGAACTGGAGTCAGGAACACAGGATCAACCTATACTGTATAATCCCACTAACTGTTAAATAGACAGGGGTGGGGGAAGAGCCAGTGTTATATCATGGGAAACTCTGTGCCCAAAACTAAATGCTGAAAAAGTATTAATCCAATGGGATAATTACCTGGCAAGGAAGCACAGCCTAAGTGGGGGGGTGAAAAAGGTGAAGGCCCAGTGCGCGTTTCGCGCCATCCTAGGCTGCTTTCTCAAGGGCAGTTATAGGGCATACAGTGAGTGCAATGCCTAGCAAAAATTTCTAGGCACTCCAATGCCCCTTGGAAGTGACATGGAGGTCAGAGGGCCTTAACTAAACCATTTTTTTCATTTATAGCAACTGTGCACTGTTGGCCTAAGCAGTGAATGGAAGGCTTTCCAAAAATTATGAGTAACTGCAATGCCCCTTGAAACAGACATGGATTACAGCGTACCAAAAACCTTCTACCCATTATTGGGGAGTGGGTCTCCCTTAGTTTTCGCCTTTGCATTGAAAAGCAAAAGCTGACTAAAATTAGGAGGAAATGCAATGCCCGTTGGAAGAGTCATGGAGGTTAGAGGTAATTAAAAACAAGATTTCAATGCCCCTTGGAAGAGCTGTGGAGTTCAGAGTGGTTTAAAAAGACTCTTTTAATGCTGCTTTGAAGAGACGTGGAGGTCACAGTAGCTTAACAAGACGGTTTTAATGCCCCTTGGAAAAGTGGTGGAGGTCACAGTAGCTTAACAAGACGGTTTGAATGCCCCTTGGAAAAGTGGTGGAGGTCGCAGTAGCTAAACAAGATGGTTTTAATGCAACTTACAAGAGCCATACAGTACAGCATCTTAAAAACATTATTCCCATTATTGGGGAGTGAGTCTCCCATAGTCTTTGCTTATGCCTTCCAAGCAAAAGCTGCCAAAAATTAGGACGGAGGAACTTGCAATGCCCTTTACAAGAGCCATGCAGTACAGCATATTACAAACATTATTCCCATTATTGGAGAGTGGGTCTTCCATAGTATTTGCTTATGCCTTCCAAGCAAAATCTGCCAAAAATTAGAACGGAGGAACTTGTAATGCCCCTTGCAAGAGCCATGCAGTACAGCATATTACAAACATTATTCCCATTATTGGGGAGTGGGTCTCCCATAGTATTTCCTTATGCCTTCCAAGCAAAATCTGCTAAAAATTAGGATGGAGGAACATGCAATGCCCCTTACAAGAGCCATGCAGTACAGCATATTACAAACATTATTCCCATTATTGGGGAGTGTGTCTCCCATAGTCTTTGCTTATGCCTTCCAAGCAAAAGCTGCCAAAAATTAGGATGGAGGAACTTGCAATGCCCCTTACAAGAGCCATGCAGTACAGCATATTACAAACATTATTCCCATTATTGGGGAGTGGGTCTCCCATAGTCTCCATAGTCTTTGCTTATGCCTTCCAAGCAAAATTTGCCAAAAATTAGGACGGAGGAACTTGCAATGCCCCTTACAAGAGCCATGCAGTACAGCATATTACAAATATTATTCCCATTATTGGGGAGTGGGTCTCGCATAGTCTTTGCTTATGCCTTCCAAGCAAAATCTGCCAAAAATTAGGACGGAGCAATTTGCAATGCCCCTTACAAGAGCCATGCAGTACAGGATATTACAAACATTATTCCCATTATTGGGGAGTGGGTCTCTCATAGTCTTTGCTTATGCCTTCCAAGCAAAAGCTGCCAAAAATTAGGACGGAGGAACTTGCAATGCCCCTTACAAGAGCCATGCAGTACAGGATATTACAAACATTATTCCCATTATTGGGGAGTGGGTCTCCCATAGTCTTTGCTTATGCCTTCCAAGCAAATTCTGCCAAAAATTAGGACGGAGGAACTTGCAATGCCCCTTACAAGAGCCATGCAGTACAGCATATTACAAACATTATTCCCATTATTGGGGAGTGGGTCTCCCACAGTCTTTGTTTATGCCTTCCAGGCAAAATCTACCAAAAGTTAGGATGGAGGAACTTTCAATGCCCCTTACAAGAGCCATGCAGTACAGCATAATATAATCATTATTCCCATTATTGGGGAGTGGGTCTCCCATAGTATTTGCTTATGCCTTCCAAGCAAAAGCTGCCAAAATTAGGAGGAAATGCAATGCCCATTCGAAGAGTCGTGGAGGTTAGAGTTAATTAAAAACAACATTTTAATGCCCCTTGGAAGATCTGTGGAGTTCAGAGTGGTTTAACAAGACGCTTTTAATGCCCCTCGGAAGAGAGGTGGAGGTTGCAGTAGCTTAACAAGACGGTTTTAATGCCCCTTGAAAAAGTCGTGGAGGTCGCAGTAGCTTAACAAGACGGTTCTAATGCCCCTCGGAAGAGACGTGGAGGTCGCAGTAGCTTAAAAAGACTGTTTTAATGCCCCTTGGAAAAGTGGTGGAGCGCACAGTAGCTTAACAAGACGGTTTTAATGCCCCTTACAAGAGCCATGCAGTACAGCATCTTAAAAACATTATTCCCATTATTGGGGAGTGTGTCTCCCATAGTCTTTCCTCATGCCTTCCAAGCAGAAGCTACCAAAAATTAGGACGGAGAAACTTGCAATGCCCCTTACAAGAGCCATGCAGTACAGCATATTACAAACATTATTCCCATTATTGGGGAGTGGGTCTCCGATAGTATTTGTTTATGCCTTCCAAGCAAAAGCTGCCAAAAATTAGGATGGAGGAACTTTCAATAATGGCAACACAGACCACGGTCACCCTGGTGGTATGTTGGTGGTGGAGGCTGAGGATAAGGAGAAGAACATAAAACAGCCGAAATGAAGAAGAGTATACCCATGTGTGGGTGTGAAGTGGTGCATGTGAATACACCTCCCGAAAAAACACAGTGGATTTGACTTTATGTTACTCTGCTGTCATTTGGTGGTGATGAGAAGTCTGGCCCAATCCAACCCTTGTTCATTTTGATAAGGGTCAGCTTGTCAGCATTGTCAGTTGACAGGCGAGTGCGCTTATCAGTTATAATTCCCCCAGCGGCACTAAAAACACGCTCCGATAACACGCTAGCGGCAGGGCAGGCCAGGACCTCCAAGGCGTACAGAGCGAGTTCATTCCAAGTGTCCAGCTTGGATACCCAATAATTAAAAGGCACAGAGGAATCAAGGAGGATGCTGGTACGGTCGGCAAGGTACTCCCTCACCATCTTTTGAAACTTTCCACTCCTTGTGAGAGTACCCCGCTCCTCAGGGCCTGTAAGCTGGGCGGGTCTCAGAAAACTGCCCCAGAACGTTGACAGTGTTCCCCTGCCTCTGCTGGATTGGAGTTGCCTCTCTCTCGCTTGTACGCCTTGGTTGGTCAACGTACTGTGACCTCTGCCGCTAGCGTGTTCAGATGAGAATTTTTTTAACAGTTCTGCAGCAAGGGCCTTCTGGTACTGTCCCATTTTTGTAGACCTCTCCACCTCAGGAATAAGAGGGTGAAAGTTCTCCTTGTAGCGGGGGTCTAAAAGTGTCACCAACCAGTAATGACTGTCACCCAACATTTTGACAACGCGAGGGTCATGGTTAAGGCAGCGTAACATAAAGACAGCCATGCGTGCCAGACAGGTAACGGGCAAGACTTCCGTGTCCTCACCAAGATGACGACTGACCATGCTCTCCTCCTCCTCCTCCTCCTCCCCCCTGTCCTCAGGCCACCCATGCTGAACCGACGGTATGACAGTTGTACAGGTACTACCGTCTACAGCGCATGATACAAGCTCCTGTTCTTCCTCCTCCTCCTCCTCTCCCTCATTGTCCCCCAATGCACGTTGGGATGAGATGAGGCTGGGCTGTGTGTAATCGACCGCTACGGCTTCTTGATCCATCTCATCATACTCTGGCTGCAATGCCTCCTCTTTAATTCTCTGCAGAGAGCGTTGCAAAAGACAGATAAGTGGAATGCTGACACTAATGATGGCGTCATCACCATTCACCATCTGGGTGGACTCCTCAAAGTTTGTCAAGATGGTAGAGATGTCAGACATCCAGGTCCACTCCTTAGGTCTTATGTGTGGAGTCTGACCTGAATATCGACGGCCTTGTTGCAGCTGGTACTCCACAACTGCTCTCTTCTGCTCACAAATAGTTTGCAACATGTGGAGGGTAGAGTTCCAACGTGTGGGGACATCACACACCAGTGTAGCACCCCGAGGGCTCGGCTGCTACAGGGGTATTGCACCTCAAACCCAGTGGTGTAGGAGCTGATAGGGGTGGGTTTCTGGGCATAGGTAGGAGCCCATTGGTTGCTAGTCACCTGGGCTCACACATAGAGGGAGGTATATAAGGTGGGCACCATCTTAGAACAGTGTTCAGTTCAGTCCGGGGAGTGAGTTGAGAGAAGGAGTTCAGCCAGAGAGGGCTTACAGGGAGCTGTGGCTCAGTCTGGGCCCAGCTCCACGAGGCAGGCCTGGAGAGGAGGCCAGAGCCAGAGTAGAGGAACAGAAACAGCAAGGAACTGGAACAGAACGGAAACAAGGAACAGCACATTAAGAGAGGCCCAGAGACACGAGAGAAGAAGGAACCCCATAGGCCCAGGAAATTGCGGGTGACGGGTTGGCAGAGCAGGGTACTGGAACCCAAATTGGTGGAGGCAACAAATTCCTCAGCCAAAGACCGGAGGTTGTGACCACATCTTGGTGCGACCCCTCACTACATCCACCAGGAAAGCATACCACATAGGGTCAGGGAAACCGGAGATAGGTTTCGCCAAGAGAAGGCCCGAGGAAGCTGGACAAAGGTGGGTCACTGGTGGGGACGGCTAGAGAAGAGAAGAGACGGGAGCCCTGTGCCACGCTCTGGAATTGCCTTGTAGTTGGTCGAGCCCCTTGCCTGGTGGACGCAGCACGGCTTGGACAGTCACCGCCGGTACCGAGGTGACTAGGACCAGTAAAGAACTGTGAGTAAAGCATTGGAAACTGCAACCACACGTCTCTGTGTTTCATCGCCGCACCAGCACCATTAGTACGGGGACGCTCACACCATCACTCCCATCATCCACACTAGCTGCCCTGAGGCAATACTTCTCCCGTGGGGAGTTATCCCATTCTTGGCTGCGCATACAACATCAGCCTCAGCGGTCTGCAGCGCAGCGGCGGTCCCCACTGACCGCAATCCACGGGTTGCGTAGTCGGACATTTGTTATTACACTAAGACTGCCACTGGTTTGACCACCCTGAGCCACAGACCGGGTGGCCGCCACACGGAGACTACAACCTCCAGCATCCCACAAGAGGCCCAGTTCCGTGTGCCCCACGCGGCCCAGGGGGCGAGTCAACTTTGGCGTAGTCGGCAGGATTCAAACCAACCCGCTACCACCGGGAATTGCGCGCCTTCAGAGACTGAGATACTTACAGTGGTGAAGTTTTCCCGCCATCCAGAGTCGTTTCCCGCCATCGGACGCCATCTTGGGTCGTTTCCCGCCATCTTCATCTCTTTTTCCCGCCCTGGCAGAGCGGACGCCATTATGTGCGCACCACAAGACAGCAGGAAGCCGCCTCCCATCGTGGGCCAGGTCCCAGAGTGGCGCCAAAGAAGGGGCCCGCCCCCAGCAACTATGAGTGCGGCAGTGGAGATGTCCATCAATGTGGGGGGGCCGCCCCTGAAGGTGATTGTCAGCAGATGCCCCCAAGACCAACCCCCATGGGGGCAGATATGAATGAAAACTGTGGGGCCGGGTGCGACCTGGATCAGTCTGGACATACCGCACCAGGAGATGGAGGGAGCAGAGAACCCCACCAGCACCCTGGCCCGCAGCCTGCTGCAAGCTGAGCCACCCTGCAGCTTAGTGGAGTTGCTGGCGCAGCTGTCCAGAGACCCGGAGTGCGCACGAGCTGCACTGGAAGACCTAAATCAGAGGATGGTCAGGGCACAGCGAGATGTGTTTGCCGGGTGGAAGGAGGAGTTGGCCCGGCAGCACGTAACCGGCCAGCAGGAGACACCGCAAGGACCCAGCAGTGTGCCTGCCTCTGAGGGCGGTGAGGATGGACCGGCGGCTGCAGACGACGCCGCGGAGGAGGCAACGGAGACCGAGGCAGGTAACGGGGACGCCACCACTCCACGCTCTGAGACCACCAGCCTTCCCCCACCCTCCGTTGCGGGACCCAAAGCCCCGGGGACCGTACCTGATACCACGCCTCCACTGCCGCCAGCTAGGCCTCAGGCTGCAAGCGACGCTGTCACGCCCCGCCCCGCGCTGTGCCCTATGAACCCGGGCGCCGTAAAGCAGGAGACGTCACAGGCCGGGACGCAAGGCCTAGTACACCCGGGCGCCTCTGCCCCACCAGCGCCCCCTACCGTGACTGTGCCATCACCGGGCGCGATCAGCAGATGACCACCGGCCTGGTCGCAAGGCCGAGTGCCCCCGGGCGCTGCTCCCCGAAGGGGGTCCCGTGCCATACCACCCCTGGGCGCGGATCTCTTCGCCCAGCATACGGGCCCAGATGGAATGCCGCTGGTGTGGCCGCCTGAACTGACCAGCGGTCAGCCCTGGAGAACCCAGCCCCGCGAGAGCCTCTGATACTGGCTCTGGAGCCCGTAGAGAACACCCCGCTCCCGCTAAAAGACGCCCAATTTGAGTGGGACCTCACTGGCGAACATCTAATGGGGTTCCCCCAAGAAACCGGGGCGGACGCAGCCCGTCGCCTGGATTGCTGCCGTCAACAGCTGGCCACCTTTGAAAGGGAGCGGCGGCAGAGGCGCATCAGGGAGGAGCGACTCCAAGCCCGGAGCGCGGAACAGAAGAGGAGGGCCCGTCAGGACTCCCAAGCCATCCGCGGTCCCCGAGCCACCGGGACCGTAGTAAAATTCCAGCTGGAGCATGGCTGGGGTTTCGTCAGAGACCCGGAGGCTGACACCGACGTCTTCGTCACTAGAAGGGACGTTGAAAGCCACCTGCCAGAGGGACCTCACGGCCGTGACCTGTACCCTGGTGACGTGGTCACCTACACCCGGCACAAGGGCGCAAAGGGACTGTACGCCCTCCATGTCCACCGTCTAATGGAGGAGGAGCTGCAGTGCCACCCAGACATGGACTACCCTGAGGGCCCGGACGGGTCTGAAGATTATGAGGAAGGTGCGCAAGGAGGACATCGCCACTGAAAGGTGACAGTGCACAACTGTAAATAGTTACCCGTCGGGGTACAAGAACTGTTGCTGAGTGGAGTGTGGTCCCCGTTGGGACTAGTGTGGAACTGTTAAAGGGACTGTTACCTGCCAAAGTTACCCCCCAGGCTGAGGACTGTGAGCAGCCATTCCCCTATCCCCTACCAGGCTGAGAACTGCGAGCAGCCATTCCCCTATCCCCACTGGCCGAGGACTGAGAGCGGCCATCCCTGTAAATAGTTGCGCTTCCTAAAGCGACCCCTACTGGTTTTATACAAAAACTGCAATGTCTACCTCAAGATTAACTGGACTGTTGCAACTTTACATGGTCGCAAGTTGCACAGCGGCCAGAACTCAAGAATATGTTTTGAAAATGTTTTACTTGAAAATGCCTTAATGTGAAAAGTCTATGTGCTGCTAAAATCGAAATGCTAAAGTTTTATATGGTGTTTTTGCAAAAAGAGTTCCGGTGGCATTAGCAAAATGTTTTATAATGTTTATACCAGTAACGTTAAAAAGAAAAGAGTACCTCCAATAAAGGGATGAGTTTTTTTTTGGTTAATGTCTTATATGCAAGTGCACATTAAAAATTTGCATGTTTTAAATTGTTTTTATTCTTTTCCAGCCCGAGGACGTGCTGTGATTTACCAGGGGGGAATGTAGCACCCCGAGGGCTCGGCTGCTACAGGGGTATTGCACCTCAAACCAGAGGTGTGATATTCCACTCCCGGGTAAGGATGGAGTGTGGACTAGGGCTCGTTTAGCTGCATGCACCACACACACCCCATTTCCAAGGGACAGTTCAATGGTGCTCCCACAGAAGTGCAGGCACGACAGCATCTGTCCCTGGCTGGAGTGGGGAGGGGGAGGAAAACCCAGTGGTGTAGGAGCAGATAGGGGTGGGTCTCTGGGCATAGGTAGGAGCCCATTGGTTTCTAGTCACCTGGGCTCACACATAGAGGGAGGTATATAAGGTGGGCACCATCTTAGAACAGTGTTCAGTTCAGTCCGGGGAGTGAGTTGAGAGAAGGAGTTCAGCCAGAGAGGGCTTACAGGGATCTGTGGCTCAGTCTGGGCCCAGCTCCACGAGGCAGGCCTGGAGAGGAGGCCAGAGCCAGAGGAGAAGAACAGAAACAGCAAGGAACTGGAACAGAAAGGAAACAAGGAACAGCACATTAAGAGAGGACCAGAGACACGAGAAAAGAAGGAACCCCATAGGCCCAGGAGATTGCGGGTGACGGGTTGGCATAGCAGGGTACCGGAACCCAAATTGGTGGAGGCAACAAATTCCTCAGCCAAAGACCGGAGGTTGTGACCACATCTTGGTGCGACCCCTCACTACATCCACCAGGAAAGCATACCACATAGGGTCAGGGAAACCGGAGATAGGTTTCACCAAGAGAAGGCCCGAGGAAGCTGGACAAAGGTGGGTCACTGGTGGGGACGGCCAGAGAAGGGAAGAGAAGGGAGCCCTGTGCCACGCTCTGGAATTGCCTGGGAGTTGGTCGAGCCCCTTGCCTGGTGGACGCAGCACGGCTTGGGCAGTCACCGCCGGTACCGAGGTGACTAGGACCAGTAAAGAACTGTGAGTAAAGCGCTGGAAACTGCACCCACAAGTCTCTGTGTTTCATCGCCGCACCAGCACCATTAGCACTGGGACGCTCACACCATCACTCCCATCATCCACATTAGCTGCCCTGAGGCAATACTTCTCCCGTGGGGAGTTATCCCATTCTTGGCTGCGCATACAACATCAGCCTCAGCGGTCTGCAGCGCAGCGGCGGTCCCCACTGACCGCAATCCACGGGTTGCGTAGTCGGACATTTGTTATTACACTAAGACTGCCACTGGTTTGACCACCATGAGCCACGGACCGGGTCGCCGCCACACGGAGACTACAACCCCCAGCATCCCACAAGAGGCCCTTTTCCGTGTGCCCCACGCGGCCCAGGGGGCGAGTCACCAGTCGGTGTGACGGAAGCTGCAAACGCTGCTGCAACACAGCAAGGGCGGCGGAAGCTGTAGCCGACTTGCGAAAATGAGCTGACAGGCGGCGTACTTTGATGAGCAGATCTGGCAACTTGGGGTACGATTTAAGAAACCGCTGAACCACGAGGTTAAGCACATGAGCCAGGCATGGTACGTGTGTGATCTCGCCTCGCCTCAGAACCGCCACCAGGTTACGGCCATTGTCACACACCACCATGCCTGGATGTAGGTTCAGCGGTCTCAGCCACAGATCTGCCTGCTCTTTCACAGCTGTCCACAACTCACAAGCAGTGTGAGGTTTCTCACCTAAGCTTGGGAGTTTCAGTACAGCCTGTTGCCGCTTGGCAGAGGCAGTACTGCAGTGCTTCCAGTTTATAACTGATGTGGTGATATCTGAGATGGAGGCTGAACATGAGGAGGAGGATGATGCGCAGGAGCTGTACACTGTGGGGGCAACTCTGACTGACATAGGGCCCGCAATCCTCGGTGTGGGGAGGATGTGTTCCGTCCCAAGGTCCGACTGGGTCCTGGCTTCCACTATGTTTACCCAGTGTGCCGTTAGGGAGATGTACCGTCCCTGGCCACAAGCACTTGTCCACGTGTCCGTTGTCAGGTGGACTCTCCCAGTAACTGCGTTGTTGAGGGCACGGCAGATGATTTGGGACACGTGCTTGTATAGTGCGGGGATGGCACACCGGGCAAAATAGTGTCGGCTGGGGACCGAGTACCGAGGGACGGCCACCGCCATAAGGTTGCGGAAGGATTCCATCTCCACCAGCCTAAAAGGCAGCATTTCCAATGCAAGCAGTCGTGAAATGTGTGAATTTAGGACTGTGGCCTGTGGGGCGTTAGCTGCGAATTTCCGCTTTCATTCAAAGGTCTGGGATATGGACAATTGAACGCTGCGGTGGGACGTGGACGTTGATGCTGTTTCTTGAGAAACTGCCATAGCAAGTGAAGACTGAGAGGAGGGGGCATCTTTGCATGCAGTATGGACAGGGGATTGACTTGCACACACAACAGGGTGCTCTATTGCATGCACAGCAGTGGAAGAAGCAGTGGTGACACCCGCTAACACTGGTCGTGGACCCTGGGTTTCGGCCCACAAAGTCGGGTGCTTTGCTGCCATGTGCCTGATCATGCTTGTGGTGGTCAGGCTGGTAGTTTTGTCACCCCTGCTGATGCTGGCATGGCAGGTGGTACAAATGTCCTTTTTGGGGTTATCAGCAGAGCCTTTAAAAAAATTCCAGACTCTGGAAGACCTACCGGTTGTACTGCCAACGTCCCTCGTGTTACGGGGAAAGGTTGCCCGCCTTCTGTCTGCGGCCACCACACTGCTTCTTCCTGCATGTTGGGGTACTCTGCCTCCCTCCCCCTGTGTGCTGCTGGCCTCACTCTGCATGTCCTCCTGCCACGTTGGGTCAGTTACTAGATCATCCACCACCTCCTCCTCTTCCACTTGCGCACCACGATCCTCCTCCTCACTTCCTGGCAATTGTGTCTCGTCATCGTCCACCTCTTGTGACAAATTGCCAGCGTCGACTTCCTGTGGCCGTGGCTGTTCAAATATTTGGGCATTGCTACATCGCATCTCCTCTTCCACCACTTCAAGCGGAGCAGGCGAGGGCCACAAATCTGGAATTGCACCAGTGAACAGCTCTTCAGAGTGTCCAAGTGTGGGATCAGTTGCTGTCTGACGACACTCGGCATGGTGGGAGGAAGGAGCATCAGGGTGAGGAGGAGTATGCGGTCGAGACTCACGGCTACTAAGAGTCGACCGTGTGGAAGACAGGCCGGAGGTGGTGGTGCCCAGGTAACTGGAAGTATTATCTGCTATCCAATTAATAACCTGTTCACACTGATCAGTTCGCAATACTGGTGTTGTTCTGTTCTTCCCTAGTAATTCGGTCAAGAAGTGGGAGCGAGAAGATGTGGCTGTTGGTTGTGGCACATTTTCACCTTGGCCACCGCCCCGTCCTCTGCACGCACCATCACCAGAACGTCCACTTCCACGTCCCTTGCCACGCGCCTTGCTCATTGTAAAGTAAGTTAAATAGCTTACACTCGCACTATCAATGGAAAAAGGGTAATAAAAAGTAGATTAGAACCGTGGAAGAGGAAAACCACAGTTCTATTTCTCTGGCCTACACCCGACTCTTTTAAACAATCTGATCAATCAGGGAGAAAATATTACTGTTTTTCTTTACGGAAAAAATACCAAAAGCTGAATAATAGAAATTTCTTTCCGTGGAACAGCAAAACCACAGTTATAATTTACTGGTGTATGCATACCAAACTTTTTTAAAAATACATATTTGCAGCTGAACAGTGAGCGACACACTCAAACTGTTTTTTTTTAGATACAAATGGCCCAAAAGTGGATAATACAGAGGTTTGAACTGTGGAACTGCAAAACCACACTTGTATTTCTCGGGCCTACACCAGACTATTTTCAACAGATATATTTGTGTCTGAACAATCAGGAGACACTATTATTAATTTTTTACGGCCAAAAATTGCGAAAAGCAGAATAATACAGAGATTTGACCCGTGGAACTGCAAAACCACACTTGTATTTCTCGGGCCTACACCAGACTATTTTCAACAGATATATTTGTGTCTGAACAATCAGGAGACACTATTTATTTTTTACGGCAAAAATGCCAAAAGCAGGATAATAGAGATTTTTTACCGTGGAACAGCAAAACCATAGTTATAATTTACTGGTGTATACCAGACTTTTTTAAATATATATATATATTTGCGACTGAACAGTGAGCGACACACTCAAACTGTTTTTTTTAGATACAAATGGCCCAAAAGTGGATTATACAGAGGTTTGAACCGTGGAACTGCAAAACCACACTTGTATTTCTCGGGTCTACCCCAGACTATTTTCAACAGATATATTTGTGCCTGAACAATCAGGAGACACTATTATTTATTTTTTACGGCCAAAAAATGCGAAAAACAGGATAATACAGAGATTTGACCCGTGGAACTGCAAAACCACACTTGTTTTTTTCGGGCTTACACCAGACTATTTTCAACAGATATATTTGTGTCTGAACAATCAGAAGACACTATTTATTCTTTACGGCAAAAAATGCCAAGAGCAGGATAATAGAGATTTTTTACCGTGGAACAGCAAAAGCACACTTCTGTCTCTCTGGCCTACACCAGACTACTTTCAACAGATATATTTGTGTCTGAAAAATCAGGGAGACACTATTATTTTTTTTTACGGCAAAAAATGCCAAGAGCAGGATATTAGAGATTTTTTACCGTGGAACAGCAAAACCACAGTTATAATTTACTGGTGTATACCAGACTTTTCTAAATATATATATTTGCAGCTGAACAGTGAGCGACACAATCAAACTGTTTTTTTTAGATACAAATGGCCCATGGAACTGCAAAACCACACTTCTATTTCTCTGGCCTACACCAGACTATTTTCAACAGATATATTTGTGTCTGAAAAATCAGAGACACACTTTTTTTTTTGGGGTGGGGGGAGGGACACCAAAAGGTTAATAAGACGGGTATTTGTACAGTGTGAAGGAGGAAAAAAAAAAGAGGATTTAGATGAAAAAAAAAGGATTTTTTCTGGCCCCCGAGACCTGGAGCTAAGTCCAGCAATTTCAGCAACAGGAGCACACAGGACTGTAATGCAGCGTTTGCTGGTATAACCACTGCGTCTCCTATACAGCCTGCCTGCCTGATATCAGGGATGGATATTAGTCCTGAGAAGGACTGTTTGTTTGATCTGGCAGCCTTTACAGACCCTACACTAACTATTTCACAGGATATATCTCTCCCTAAATCAGCAGCGCTGTCCCTACACTGTCTGATCCGGAGCGACTGTGTCCAAAATGGCGGCGCCCAGTTTTAAATACTTGAAGTGATGCTGTGCGGCCAGCCAATCACTGTAATGCCCACAAACAACATGGCTGCGGCATTACAGTGACTGGCTGGCAATCCCTGCATGTTCATTGGCTCTGTAAAGAGCGCCAAACATGCAGGGCGGAGATCCGAGCTCCCGCCCGAGTAACCCGGAAATGCTCGGTGCTCGCCGAACATTCCGAGTAGCGTGATGCTCGGGCGAGTACCGAGCAGTGTTGAGCATGCTCGCTCAACATTACATATAAGTTCGCTCCAAATTCAGTCATTTGTAGTGAGTGTGGAAGATCCTGTCCTCCATTTAAAATGGGCAAGGCAAGTGGCAAGGGACGGGGAACTGGATGTGATGGTGATGGTTCATGCAGAGGCCGAGGACAAGGCCATGGGCAAGCTGAAATTGTGCCACAACAAACACCCACATCTTCTCGCCTGACCTTCCTGTCCCAATTCCTAGGGGACTACAGCACACCACTATTGAACCCAGAGCAGTGTCAAAAGATTGTTGCTTGGATAGCGGATAAGGCTTCCAGTCACTTAGTCACCACCACCACCCTGTCTTCCACACGGTCAAGTCTCAGTAGCCGTGAGTCTGGACCGCATATTCCTCACCCTGATCCTCCTTCCTCCCACCATGCCGAGTGCACGGAGACAACTGATTCCACACTTGGTCACTCTGAACAGCTGTTCACTTTTCCATTTATAGATTCAGGTCCACTTGAAGCGGGGCAAGAGGAGATCACATGTAGTAATGCCCAAATATTTGAGCAGCCACGGTTACACGAAGGCGACGGTGGGATAGTGTCACAAGAGGTCGACGATGATGAGACACAATTGCCAGAAAGTCAGGAGGAGGACCAGGGTGTGGAAGTGGAAGACGAGGTGGTGGATGATATAGTAACTGACCAAACCTGGCAGGAGGACATGCAGAGCGAGGACAGCAGCACACAGGGGGAGGTAGGCAGAGCACCCCAACAGGCGGGAAGAAGCAGTGTTGTGGCCGCAGACAGAAGACAGGCAACCGTTCCCCGTAACACCAGCATGAAGGAAGTTGCCAGTACAACTGTTACATCTTCCCGAGTCTGGTTGTTTTTTAAAGACTCTGCCGATAACCCCAAAAAGGCCATTTGCACCACCTGCCAGGCCGGCATCAGCAGGGGGGGGGCAAAACGACCAGCCTGACCACCACCAGCATGATCAGGCACATGACAGCAAAGCACCCGACTTTGTGGGCCAAACCCCAGGGACCAGGAACAGTGACTGCAGGTGGCACCATTGCTTCTTCCGCTGTTGTGCATGCAAGCCAATCCCCTGTCCATGGTGCATGCGAAGATGCCTCCTGCCCTGAACCTGTCATTGCGCACTCTCAAGTAGCAGCATCAGGAAGCACATCCATGTCCTTGTCACAGCGCAGCATTCAATTGTCCATACCCCAGTCCTTGGAACGCAAGCGCAAATATGCAGCCAACCCCCCATAGGCCACACTACTAAATTCTCACATTTCACGACTGCTTGCGCTCGAAATGTTGCCTTTTAGGCTCGTGGAGACGGAAGCATTCCGCAACCTGATGGCGCCGGCCGTCCCTCGGTACTTGGTCCCCAGCCGCCACTATTTCTCCTGGTGTGCCGTCCCCGCATTACACAAGCACGTCTCCCAAAACATTAGCTGTGCCCTCAACAACTCAGTTACCGGGAAAGTCCACCTAACCACAGAGACGTGGACAAGTGCTTGTGGGCAGGGATGGTACATCTTGCTGACAACACACTGGGTTAACATAGTGGAAGCCGGGACCCAGTCTGACCTTGGGACGGAACACGTCTTCCCGATGCCAAGGATTGCGGGCCCTAGGTCAATCAGGGTTGCCCCCACGGTCTACAGCTCCTGCACCTCAGCCTCCTCAGCCTCTTCCTCCTCTTCAGTCTCCATCTCCGAAACGACCACATCAGTCAGAAGCTGGAAGTACTGCAGCACTGCCTCGGCCAATCGGCAACAGGCTGTGCTGAAGCTAATATGCTTAAGTGACAAACCGCACAATGCTGAAGAGTTGTGGACAGCTCTGAAAGAGCAGGCCTATCTGTGGCTCACACTGCTGAACCTACAGCCAGGCATGGTCGTGTGTGACAATGGCCGGAACCTGGTGGTGACTCTGAGGCGAGGCGAGCTCACACACGTACCATGCCTGGCCCATGTGCTTAACCTCATGGTTCAGCGGTTTCTCAAATCCTACCCGGAGCTGCCAGATCTGCTTGTTAAAGTGCGCCGCCTGTGTGCCCATTTTAGAAAGTTAGCTACAGCTTCCGCCGTGTTTCAGCAGCGTTTGCAGCTTCCGGCTCACAGACTGGTGTGTGATGTCCCCACACGTTGGAACTCTACACTGCAGATGTTGGGAAGGATTTGTGAGCAGAAGAGGGCATTTTTTGACTACCAGCATCAACAAGGCCGTCGGTATTCAGTTCAGACTCCACACATAAGACCTCAGGAGTGGACATGGATGTCAGACATATGTATCATCCTCCAAAACTTTGAGGACTCCACCAAGATGGTGAGCGGTGATGATGCCATATTTAGCATCAACATCCCGCTTCTCTGTCTTCTGAAACTCTCTCTGCTCACAATCAAAGAGGATGCATTGCAGGCGGAGCACGATGAGATGGAGCAAGGAACCATACAGGGTGATTACACACAGCCAAGCCTCATCTCATCCCAAAGTGGATTGGGTGACAATGAGGAAGAGTAGGAGGGGGAAGGACAGGAGCTAGTTTCATACACTATAGACGGTACTACCTGCACAGCTGTCATACCGTCTGTTCAGTGTGGATGGCCGGAGGACAGAGAGGAGTAGGAGGAGGAGGAGGAGAGCATGGTCAGTCATCCTCTTGGTGAGGACACAAAAGTCTTGTCTGTTAGTAGTCTGGCACGCATGGCTGAGTTTATGTTACGCTGCCTTTCTCATGACCATCGCGTTCTCAAAATTTTGGGTGACAGTCATTACTGGTTGGTGACACTTCTAGACCCACGCTACAAGGAGAACTTTATATCTCTTATTCCTGAGGCGGACAGGTCTACAAAAATGGGGCTGCACCAGAAGGACCTTGTTGCGGAACTAGTAAAATAAATTCCCATCTGAAAATGCTGGCGGCAGAGGGCACACTTCGTTGGACAACCAAGGAGTACAGGCGAGAGAGACACAACTTCAATCCAGCAGAGGCAAGGGAACACTGTCAAAGTTCTGGGAGAGTTTTCTCAGCCCCTAGCATCGCAGAGGCCCTGAGGCGTGGGGTACTCTCACAAGAAGTGCAAAGTTTGGGAAGATGCTGAGGGAGTACATTGCCGACCGCACCAACGTCCTCCGTGATTCCTCTGTGCCTTATAATTATTGGGTATCCAAGCTGGATACGTGGAATGAACTGGCTATCTATGCCTTGGAGGTCCTGGCCTGCCCTGCCGCCAGTGTTTTTTCAGAGTGGGTTTTTAGTGCCGCTGGTGGAATTATAACTGATAAGCGCATCCGCCTGTCAAATGAAAATGCTGACAGGCTGACACTTATAAAAATGAACAAGGACTGGATTGGGCCAGACTTCTCAACACCACCGAATTATAGCAGCGTAACATAAACTCAAATCCAGTGTCTTTTCTTGGGAGGCGTATTCACATGCACCTTTTCACACCCACACATGGGTATACGCTTCCTGATTTTGACTATTTCCTCTTGTCCTTCTCCTCATCCTCCACCACCACATCACCAGGGTGACCGTGGTCCGTGATGCAACACCCACATAATTTTTTTAAAGGGTGTTTATGATGCCCGTAAAAAATAATTGTATACCGTATGTTCATGCATACCCCCCAGGGATAAATGTTTGTCAGCCCATACACTTGTGCATGGGCATTACAAGTATAGGAGGCCTGCTCCTTTCTAATGGGAAAATTTTTTTATTAGGCCCTTCTCCACGTCTCTTCGAAGGGGTATTGAAGTGCCTCCAAATTTTTGGCAGCCCTTGCATTCACTGCATAGGCCAACACTATGGGAGACTCTCTCCTTTCTAATGGGAATTTGTCGTTACTGTAGCCTTGCTCTATGTCTCTTTAAATTGTTAGTGGGGTTTTTCCTAAATTTGGTCAGCCGTTGGACTCACTGCATACCCTATAACTGTATAGCAGACTCCCTCCTTTCTAATGGGAACATGTCGTACTTGTTACTGTGGCCCTGCTCTGTGTGTCTTTAAATTCTTAGTGGGGTTTTTCCTAAAATTGGTCAGCCGTTGGACTCACTGCATACCCTATAACTGTATAGCAGACCCTCTCCTTTCTAATGGGAACATGTCGTACTTGTTACTGTGGCCCTGCTCTGTGTGTCTTTAAATTCTTAGTGGGGTTTTCCCTAAAATTGGTCAGACTTTGGACTCACTGCATACCCTATAACTGTATAGCAGACTCTCTCCTTTCTTCTTTGAATTTGTCGTTACTGTGGCCCTGATCTATGTGTCTTTAAATTCTTAGTGGAGTTTTTCCTAAAATTGTTCAGCCGTTGGACTCACTGCATACCCTATAACTGTATAGCAGACTCCCTCCTTTCTAATGGGAACATGTCATACTTGTTACTGTGGTCCGGTTCTATGTGTCTTTAAATTCTTAGTGGGTTTTTCCTAAAATTGGTCAGCCGTTGGACTCACTGCATACCCTATAACTGTATAGCAGACTCCCTCCTTTCTAATGGGAACATGTCATACCTTGTTTCTGTGGCCCTGCTCTACGTGTCTTTAAATTCTTAGTGAGGTTTTTCCTATAATTGGTCAGCCTTTGGACTCACTGCATACCCTGTTACTGTATAGCAGACTCTCTCCTTTCTAATGGGAATTTGTCATTACTGTGGCCCTGCTCTATGTGTCTTTAAAATCTTAGTGGGGCTTTTCCTCAAATTGCTCAGCCCCTGGACTCACTGCATACCCTATAACTGTATAGCAGACCCTCTCCTTTCTAATGGGAACATGTCGTACTTGTTACTGTGGCCCTGCTCTGTGTGTCTTTAAATTCTTAGTGGGGTTTTCCCTAAAATTGGTCAGACTTTGGACTCACTGCATACCCTATAACTGTATAGCAGACTCTCTCCTTTCTTATGGGAATTTGTCGTTACTGTGGCCCTGATCTATGTGTCTTTAAATTCTTAGTGGGGATTTTCCTAAAATTTGTCAGCCGTTGGACTCACTGCATACCCTATAACTGTATAGCAGACCCTCTCCTTTCTAATGGGAACATGTCATACTTGTTACTGTGGTCCGGTTCTATGTGTCTTTAAATTCTTAGTGGGTTTTTCCTAAAATTGGTCAGCCGTTGGACTCACTGCATACCCTATAACTGTATAGCAGACCCTCTCCTTTTTAATGGGAAAATGTCATACTTGTTACTGTGGCCATGCTCTATGTGTCTTTAAATTCTTAGTGGGATTTTTCCTAAAATTGGTCAGCCATTGGACTCACTACATACCATATAACTGTATAGCAGACTCTCTCCTTTCTTATGGGAATTTGTCGTTACTGTGGCCCTGATCTATGTGTCTTTAAATTCTTAGTGGGGATTTTCCTAAAATTTGTCAGCCGTTGGACTCACTGCATACCCTATAACTGTATAGCAGACCCTCTCCTTTCTAATGGGAACATGTCATACTTGTTACTGTGGTCCGGTTCTATGTGTCTTTAAATTCTTAGTGGGTTTTTCCTAAAATTGGTCAGCCGTTGGACTCACTGCATACCCTATAACTGTATAGCAGACCCTCTCCTTTTTAATGGGAAAATGTCATACTTGTTACTGTGGCCATGCTCTATGTGTCTTTAAATTCTTAGTGGGATTTTTCCTAAAATTGGTCAGCCATTGGACTCACTACATACCATATAACTGTATAGCAGACTCTCTCCTTTCTAATGGGAATTTGTCGTTACTGTGGCCCTGCTCTATGTGTCTTTAAATTCTTAGTGGGGTTTTTCCCAAATTTTGGCAGCCCTTTCAGTCAGAGCATGGGCATTACCACTATTGGAGACCCGATCCGTTATAATGGGAACATTTTTGTTACTGAGACGCTCCTCTATGTCTCTTCAAAGGGGTATTGGGTTGCGTCCAAATTTTTGGCAGCCCTTGCAGTTACTGGATTTGCAATAACAGTATAGGAGACCCACTTGTTAATAATGGGAACAACAAAGCATAGCCGGCTAATGGCTCTCTAACAATAGCGAGGCCGACTGCTGGCCTTTTAAGAATAGTAAGGCCCGTCTGATGACCCTATAAAAATAGGCTTTATGACTTTCAGCGTCCCTCCATCATAAATAAAACAGGATGTGTCTGATTATGTGTCACACACCACATTGCCAGATAAGGTTGTAAAATGTTAAAATGACATTTCCCGGTGAATGCATTTGTCTTAAAAAATAACGCAAAAAAAAGCAAAACAATAGGATCTTTCTTTAGTATAAAAAACAGTGTCACCAATTTAACCTCAATGTAATCACATTGTTCAGCTCTTGCACCTCCTCCTCCATCTCCGAAATGACCACATCAGTCACAAGCTGACAGCACTGCAGCACTGCCTTGGCCAAGTGGCAACAGGCTGTGCTGAAGATAACATGCTTAATTGACAAACCGCCCAGCGCTGCAGAGTTGTTGAAAGCTGCAACACAGCTAGCAGCCTGATCTGTGGCTCTCACCGCTGAACATACAGCCAGGCATAGTCGTGTGTGATAATGGGCGAAACCTGGTGACACCCAGAGTAGATACGGTTTCCCTCTATGCCAGTCCTTTCACCGAGCTAAATACAACTCTCAGCAAAAAAAGCTGTGGACTTGCTCCGTACCATCCCTGGCCACATTCACCTGTCCACATGTTTGTGGGTAGGCGGTCCTTCCCAGTAAGTGCACTGGGGAGGGCACGGGTAATGTTGTGGGACCCGTGCATGTGGAAGGCGGAGACGATACCGGGAGAAATAGTGGTGGCTGGGAACCAAGTATGAACACCCGGCTGCCGCTGGCATGAGGTTATGAAAAGCTTCCGCCTCCACCAGCCTAAAAAGCCACATTTCAAGTGAAAGCAGCTATAGAGGACTTCCTGGGAGAAATGACAGCTGGGTAGATATGGTTTCCCAAGTCCTTTCACCAAGCTAAATAATATGGCTGTGGTGAAATACTACTATGCAAAAAAAGCTCTGGACTGGCTCTGTACCGTCCCTGGCCACATTCACCTGTCCACGTGTTTGTGGTTAGGCCGTACTTCCCAGTAAGTGCGCTGGGGAGGGCACGGGTAATGTTGTGGGACCTGTGCTTGTGGAAGGCGGAGACGACACTGGGAGAAACAGTGGCAGCTGGGGACTGAGTATGGACACTCGGCCGCCGGCATGAGGTTGTGAAGAGCTTCTGCGTCCACGAGCCTAAAAGGCCATATTCCAAGTGCAAGCAGCTGCCCAGAAATATGGCACTTTTGTGCTGCAGCATGTGGGTGGGTGGGTGGCTGTTTGCATACTTACGCTTGCATTCCAAGTAACTGAACACTAAGCAGATGGTGGCCTCTATCATCATCATGGCCTCACCTCGGCACTATGAACTCTCCTGAAGGAGAAGCCAGGGCCCACTGGAGTAGTCTCCAGTTCTCTGGTGGGCCCGTCCAAACCTGCCGAGAAGCAGCCCTGGCTAAGAAAAGTGTGGGGGAAGGTTCCCTGACACTCTATGGCTGCTTTTTTAATGTGGATCGGACATGCTTATGCATGTTATTTCTTAAACCGCATTGCAGATCAGGCCATTGTCCAACTCTGTATTCATGAAATTAAATGCACAAAGAAAGATGTTTGTGTGTCAAAGCACCACCGACAAGTGCGAGTTGATGTTGGACGTGCTGCCATTGCTTCTGCAACAAGCTGCATTAGAGGACTTCCTGGGAGAAATTACACCCAGGGTAGATACGGTTTCCCTCTATGCAAGTCCTTTCACCGAGCTAAATACAACTCTCAGCAAAAAAAGCTGTGGACTTGCTCCGTACCGTCCCTGGCCACATTCACCTGTCCACGTGTTTGTAGGTAGGCGGTCCATCCCAGGAAGTGCACTGGGGAGGGCACGGGTAATGTTATGGGACCCATACTTGTGGAAGGCGGAGACTATAATGGGAGAAATAGTGGCGGCTGGGACCAACTATGGACACCGGGCCGCCGCCAGCATGAGGTTATGAAAACCTTCCGCCTCCACCAGCCTAAAAGGCCACATTTCAAGTGAAAGCAGCTTTAGAGGACTTCTTGGGAGAAATGACAGCTGGGTAGATATGGTTTCCCAAGTCCTTTCACCAAGCTAAAGAATGCGGCTGTGGTAAAATACAACTCAGCAAAAAAAAGCTGTGGACTGGATCCATACCGTCCCTGGCCACATTCACCTGTCCACGTGTTTGTGGTTAGGCGGTCCTTCCCAGGAAGTGCACAGGGGAGGGCGCGGGTAATGTTGTGGGACCCGTGCTTGTGGAAGGCGGAGACGACACCGGGAGAAACAGTGGCGGCTGGGGACCGAGTATGGACACCCGGCCGCTGCTGGCATGGGGTTATGAAAAGCTTCCGCCTCCACCAGCCTAAAAAGCCACATTTCAAGTGAAAGCAGCTATAGAGGACTTCCTGGGAGAAATGACAGCTGGGTAGATATGGTTTCCCAAGTCCTTTCACCAAGCTAAAGAATGCGGCTGTGGTGAAATACAACTCAGCAAAAAAAAGCTGTGGACTGGATCCATACCGTCCCTGGCCACATTCACCTGTCCACGTGTTTGTGGTTAGGCGGTCCTTCCGAGGAAGTGCACTGGGGAGGGCGCGGGTAATGTTGTGGGACCCGTGCTTGTGGAAGGCGGAGACGACACCGGGAGAAACAGTGGCGGCTGGGGACCGAGTATGGAGACCCGGCCGCTGCTGGCATGAGGTTATGAAAAGCTTCTGCCTCCACGAGCCTAAAAGGCCACATTTCAAGTGCAAGCAGCTATTAAAAATTTGGCAGTATAGTATTGCAGCCTGTGGGTGGGTGGGTGGCTGGCTACATACTTGCGCTTGCATTCCAAGGAATGGGGTAGAGACAACTGAACCCTGCACAGGGACAAGGACGTGGACGGTGATTGTTGCAAGTCTGCAACGACATATGCATGGCGGGAGGCATCTTCACATGCAACGAGGATCACTTATGAAGGGCACACTTTTAGGTAGTGACCTGGGAGTCAGAAATGCTTCCAGAGGTCTTCCCCATGCTGTTCCCATGTCTTTTCAGCACTGTATGTGACTCACCCCCTGGGCCGTGGGGCACTCGGGACCGGGCTTCAGAGCAATGCTGGGAGTAGTAGTGGCGACCCGGTCCCGTGGCTCAGGGTGGTCAGACCAGTGGCAGTCTTTTATATGTTTTAGGTAATATCCGACTACGCCACCCGTGGATTGCGGTCAGGGAGGACCGCCGCTGCAAGGCAGACCGCTGAGGCTGGTGTTGGGGATGCAGCGGGGAATAGTACAACTCCCCACGGGAGGAGTGTAGCCTCAGGGCAGGTAATAGGATGCTGGGGGTGATGGTGCAGGCGCAGCAGTAACCACACAGAGTCCAATAATGCAGTCCAGGGTCTTTTACTGATCTTATCACAGACCCACCAGGAGTACAGGGTAGGAATGGACCTGGGTGTCTGAGGGCATTCGGGCGAGCTCCGCTGGTCAGGGTGAGTGGATAGGCCTACCGTTCTCTCTCTCTGCCCTTGCTGACTATCTCCCCCTTTAGTGGTATGATAGCCCACGTCCCTGAGTTTGCCGTGTACTATGCCTGTATGGCTTGCGACTCGGGCCTTAGGTACCTGCAGCTTCTCCGTGTTGTACCGGTCCCTCTGTGTGGTGGAGCATCCTGGCTTCTTGGCCAAGGGACCTGAAATCCCTTGCGGGTTGGTTATCTGCTGCAGGGCTTGCAACCCTGACAGCCTCGGACCCCAGTGTCCGGTTGTGTAGTCTCTCTCTGCCAGGACCGGCTCTCGTCGCCTCTGTCCCTGGCTTTCTGTTCCTCCTTTGCCTCCTGGACTCCTCAGCTGCGGCTGACCTGTCCCTCTCTTCTAGGAACCCTTCTGGATGCTTCAGAAGTGGATCCTGGTCTCTCTAACCCTGCCCTCAGTACCAGTTTTTATAGGGGCAGCCTGCTCCCCGTACTGGCCTGGGACAGGAGGTGCTGCATGCAAATGGTCCATGACCAGAGAACCTCCCTCCTGCTCTCAGACACTGCCTTACAAGTTTGTGGCATCCAGGCCAGGGGTGACACATTCCCCCCTAGGAAAGCTTAGTACTCCGGGACTAAACAAGAAACACGATACAAGGTATAAATTATAACATAAACATAACAGAGAAGAAAACAACAAACAACACCACATATTGAGTTCTTTAGGTCACAGTATGGCCTGTGACCGGGTGTCCATTTCACCCAATAAGGCAAAGTCTCAACCGGTACGGGGACCTGTCCAAAGCAAACCCCAAACGTTGGCCCTGGGCGTGGCTGCAAGGTGAAGCAAACTACTTTGGACCACTCGGGACCACACCAGACAGGTTTTTCTTCCGTGGCCGTCTTCGCAAATGGCACAAAGTGCAACTATTTACAACGTAGTTCCGGTTATCCAAAGTTCATAACCTGTCAGTCCATATATCTAGAAAAACTGGAGAAAACACTATTAGTTACTGGTAACAAACATATTAAATATATACATTGTACATTTAGATCTTGTACCTATATCCTCCAGCGAGCTGGTGTTTGACCCCTATAGTGCTCCTGGTTGACCTCCTTAACCCACTGTCTGGTGGTGGACCAACCTGGCTTTCCCCACTATCATTGAGGATACAGCTACTAGCTGGGTGTACAGGCAGGGCAGGCAGCTGTCTGCGGGTCCTTTGGCTTACCGCAGGCATGGCAGGCTCACTGTCAGCAGAGGGTTGACTCTCCTGGGCTGCTGGCGTGGGTTCTTCTGCCTCTGCGGCCGCTTGCTCTTCTTGTTCTTCCTGTCCTCCTGTAGGCTCCTGCTGGATAGGCTGAAGGAAGTGTAGGACGGGTACCACTATTGAGCCATTTATCTGAGTCCAGGTCCGGGGGAACTCTCCGAGTACTGTGCTGATCATCTCTTCCTTGTCCTCTGCGGGTTCAAGGTCATCTTGATCTTCACTTTGACTCTGTAGTTGCTCGGGGCACCGTTTTAGGTGGTCTCTGGAGACGGTGCTAGTGGTTTCTCCTCCATCCTTGGTAATCACACATACCTTCGGGTTGTCGTGGTCGGACTGGAGTACTGTGTACGGGTCTCTCTCCCACTGGTCGTCCAGCTTGTGAAGCCTTCTCTTCCACTTCAGGACCTGCTCACCAGGTTCCAGGGAACCAGCAGGGGTGTGTTGGTTGAAGAGCCTCTCTTGCTTTTCTCTCGCTTGAGCCAGACTCCTCTCCACACTCTCCTGTACCTTCTTGTACTGTAGACGCCGTTCTGTATCCCAGTCCGCGTCTGGGGAGGTGTCCTCAGGTGTAAGGACTCCCATTTCCAGGTTGATCGGCAGCTTACCTGGTCTTGCTCGCATCAGGTAAGCTGGGGTGCAATTTGTAGCATTCACCGGGATATGGTTGTACAAGTCAATCAGGTCTGGCAGCTTCTCCGGCCACAGGCTGCGTTCTTCCAGGGGTAACGTCTTGAGGAGATCAATGACGATATTGTTCATCTTCTCACACAGCGCGTTGGTTTGCGGGTGGTAAGGCGTTGTCCGAATCTTCCTACAGCCGTAGAGGTTGCAGAACTCCTGGAATACTTCAGCCTCAAACGCTGGACATTGATCTGTCAAGACCGGTTCTGGATACCCATGTGGACGGCAGAAGTGTTGCTGGAAGGCTCTGGCCGCTGTTTGGGCTGTCAGGTCTTTAACAGGAACCACTACCAGGAACCGTGAGTAATGGTCCACAATTGTCAGGGCATAGACGTAGCCCGACCGGCTTGGAGCCAATTTCACATGGTCCAGAGCTACCAGCTCAAGAGGCTGCCTGGTGGCGATGGACCTCAAGGGTGTCTGCTGGCTGGTACGGTCCTTCCTTCTGAGGTGACATGGGCCGCAGTCCCTGCTCCACTTCTCGAGGCCCTTCTCATGCCGACACAGTAGAACCGCTCTCTCAGTAGGAACTCCAGTTTCTTCCACACGAAGTGTCCCGCTCTGTCATGGTAGGCCTCCAAGACCATTGCTGCATCTCGCCTTGGGACCACTATCTGCCAGGTCAGCTCATGCGTCCGGTGGTTGACAAGCCTTCTGCACAGCTTACCCTCATAGAGGAATAGCCTGCTTTTCTCCTTCCATATCTGCTTGGCTTCGTCTGGAGCGTCCGGGCCAGGGCTAGCGTCTTCCTGGGTTAACATGTCTTTCACCAGGCATATTGCAGGGTCGCTATCTTGCGTTTCAGCCCAGCCATGGTGGGGTAAGGGGTTGAACATGACGGTGGTTAAGTCTTTGTCTCTTACCCGGTGAGAATGCTGAGTGGCCCCATACCGGTGGAACGCAGGGAGCTCTATTTCCTCCAGCTCTTCCGAGTCGTCTTCTCCTTCAGGTAGGTGGGGCATTCTTGATAGGGCGTCTGCGTTGGCATTGGTTCTGCCTGCCTGGTATTTGATTGTGAAGTCATAATTGGATAGTCAGGCCATCCACTGCTGTTCTAAGGCACCTAGTCTTGCATTGTCTAGATGTGTCAACGGGTTGTTGTCCGTGTACACGGTGAACTTTGCGGAGGCCAGGTAATACTTAAACTGTTTTGTGACGGCCCACACCACTGCCAAGAATTCTAGCTTGAAGGAGATGTAGTTCTCCGGGTTTCTTTCAGTGGGCCTCTGCTTCCAGCTGGCATATGCGATCACCCTTTCTCTGCCCTGTTGGTTCTGTGACAGTACGGCTCCCAGTCCCACATTACTGGCATCTGTGTGGAGGATAAAAGGCTGGCCATAATCGGGGTAGGCTAGTATCTCATCCCCCGTGAGGGCCATCTTCAACTGGCGGAAGGACTCCTCTTCCGGCTTGTCCCACTTGAAGGGTGGCTTGTGACTTCTGGATTTAGATTGCCCTATCAGGAGGTCCTGCATAGGGGCTGCCATCTTAGTGAACCCGGAGATGAACCTTCGGTAGTAGCCTACCAACCCGAGGAATTGCCTCACTTCCTTGATGTTAGAGGAGCTTGGCCAGCTCTTGATGGCTGTAACTTTGTCGGGGTCGGGGGCTACTCCCTCTGCACTCACGACGTGTCCTAGGTACTGGACCTTCAGTTTTAACAGGTGGCATTTTGAAGGCTTCACTTTCAGGCCGCAGCCTGCCAGGGCTTCGAACACCTCGGCCAGGTGCTTTAGATGGTCCTCGTAAGTCTTCGAATAGACGATCACGTCGTCCAGGAAAAGGAGGACCGTCTCGAAGTTTCGGTGCCCTAGACAGCATTCCATCAGCCTCTGTAAGGTCCCTGATGCGTTGCAGAGCCCGAAGGGCATACAGTTGAACTCACTCAGTCCCATCGGGGTGGTGAAGGCGGTCTTCTCCTTGTCAGCCTCTGCCACAGGAACCTGCCAGTACCCGCTAGTAAGGTCCAAAGTAGAGAAGAAATTAGCTGATTTTAGAGCTGCTAAAGACTCCTCTATCCTAGGTAATGGGTACGCATCATTATGGGTGATACGATTGATTTGTCTATAGTCCACGCACATTCTCATGGTACCGTCTTTCTTTTTGACCAGAACTAAGGGAGCTGCCCAGGAGCTACAGCTATCTCTAATGACCCCAGCTTCTTTCATTTCTCTCAGCATACCCTTGGCGTTCTGATAATGTGCAGGGGGTACAGGCCTGTGTCTCTCTTTTATTGGTGGGTGGCTCCCCGCGGGGATATGGTGTTCTATCCCTTTTACTCTGCCGAAGCCTAGCGGGTGCTTACTAAAAATTCTCTCGTACTCCTGAACCACCCGGTAGACTGCTTGTTTTTGGTGCAGGGGAGTGGAGTCAGCACCCACATGGAGTTTCAGGCACCAGTCCTCCTTTTGTTTCTGGGAGCCATTACCCTCCGCCTGTGGAGATGGGGGCAACGGTTCCACGGCCCTGATAGCTTTGTGCTCAACAGCAAACAGTTTGGCAAGTGTAGCGTACCTGGGTACGTGTACCTCCCTCTCCCCAATGTTGAGAATGCAAACGGGCACCCTCCCATGACGAACATCAACCACCCCCCGGGTTGTCAAAATGGTGGGCCTGCTGTCTGAGTACACGGGTTCTACCATGGCTTGGTAGTTTTTGCCTCTCAACCCGATTGCAGTCCGACACCAGATCATCATTTCACTTTTGGGAGGCATGGAAATGGGGAATGGGTCACTCATTCTTACGCTACCGATCTCACCACCAGACAGTTCTACCTGCTGCCGTCTCATCAGGGCTCTTATCTCTTTCTGGAGGACCCTCTGTTGGCTGGAGCTCGCATTCATCGCCACCTGCTGTAAAATCCCAATTACTTCTGAAAGACAGTTTTCAATTACATTAGTACCCACAGTTATTTTAGGGTGACTTTCACGACGGTCAATGTCCAGAATGATCACTCCCTGTACCGGCAGTTCCACCTTACCAATCTTGATGGTCATCTCTCTGAACCCCACCTGCGGCACGGGTTGGCCATTGCTGTCAATGATGCTTAAGTCATCGTCTGGGTAGCTGGTTATGTCAGCGTCACTCCAGTTCCGCTTGAAAAGTACGTAGGGGATGGTAGTCACTTGAGACCCGGTGTCCAGCAGTGCACTCATGGGGATACCGTCCAGCACTACGGGTAAGACTGGGCGTCCCCCCACGTACTTATCACGCCAATTAGACGGGCCTGATGACCTAATGCCTGGGGGTTGGCCCTCTGCCCCAGGTCGGACCCATTTAAAGTACAGTACCTTGCTATGTTTCCTGGCTGACTGCAACGGTGGCAAATCGGCTGTCCATCCTCAGTGTAGTGGTCGGCGTGCCTCCCTCTGAATGGCGGGATCCTCCTCTGTCGACGCCGCGGGACATCCTCCGGACTGGAAGCCAGCTCGATTGGTCTTGACGGTTCCACCTGCAACGACTGTACGGTCCTGGTTAATGCAGCCACACTCTTTGTTAGCTCCTGGACCTGATGGTGCAGGTCTGCAGGCTGGGATGGATTTAGGGCCTGTGCATCAGCCCCCACAAGGTCTGCGGGGTAGGGCGCTGCCCCCTGGTGGTAAGTGATGGCAGGGCGCCGGGAAGCTACAGCTCCACCTGGTGCGGGTTCTCTGAGCACCCAGATGGCCCTATCCTTGAACTGCGCAAAAGCCAAATCGGGGTTCTGTAGGGCCATGAGGCGCAGCTGGGTTCTGTGGGCGCTGGAAAGCAGACCTTCTATGAACTGGTCAGTCAACAGTTTATCAGAGTCCTGCACGCTACCAGGGTCAGCTTGTTTGATAGCTCTCAGGGCTTCTTGCAGGTTCAAGGCATAGTCTCTGATACTATCCTGGGCCCGCTGCTTACAGCCATAGAACCGCATTTTGATTTCTGCTGAGGTACGGGTATCAAAGGTACTCCGCAGCCGGGTCAGAATGTCCTTTACTGTCGTTTTCTCCTCATCTGACCATGATTTCACTTCCCGCTGGGCTGCACCGGTGAGCTGCCCCGTCAGAATGCTCACTTTCTGTTCTTCTGTCAGGGGATAAACTTTGAATAAACTGTGTAGTCTTTCCCTAAAGTCAGTTAAGGTATGAGGGTCCCCTGAGTATTGGGGTAGCCAGGCTGCTCTGGGGATGTAGGGCATAGAGAACGGCATCACCGCTGCTGCAGCCCCGCCGGTTGTAGAGGGCCCCTCCGCGTCCATCATCTTCCTTCCCCCTAGTTAAGCGTGGCCTACCTTCCGACGATCCTCTTCTGTAGGCCGCGGCTCTGCTGGTGCTGCTCCGTGTGAGGACCTTGCGTCGCGTCCTGGTGACGTCAGCGTCGCTCTCTCTCCCTTCCAGGACCTTGCGCAGCGTCGGTGCGTAGGGCGGGGCTTCAAGTCTCGCGCGTTTTGGACATCCACGCCCCTCTTCTTCCCGCGCGGCGTCCTGAAGATGGCGTCCGATGGCGGGAAAACGGCTGAAGATGGCGGGAAAACGGCTGAAGATGGCGGGAAACTGCTGAAGATGGCGGGAGACGTCTGAAAACGGCGGGAAACGGCTCCGGATGGCGGGAAACTTCTTTTTAAGGTACGTGAATGTGTCACCCTGGCCTGGATGCCACAAAATGTATTAAAGCTGTGTCTGAGAGCAAGGGGGAGGTTCTCTAGTCAGGGGAACATTAGCATGCAATGCCTCCTGTCTCAGGCCAGTAGGGGGAGCAGGCTGCCCCTATAAAAGCTGGTACTGGGGGCAGGGTTAGAGAGAACTTGATGGCCTGTCTCAGCACTGAGACTTGTCCCAGAGCGGAGCAGGGACAGACAGTTGCACTGCACCTAAGAGGAAGTGTGGCAGGAGGTGAGCCACAAGCCAGAGACAAGAGGCGAAGCAAGCCTGTCTTGGCAGATAAGAGACTGACTTTACCAGACTTTGGTGTCTGAGGCTGGGAGGATTCTACATCCTCCAGCAGATAACTAGTTCACAGGGGACTGTATATTCCTTGGCCTAAGAAGCCTGGAGGCCCTGCCACAACAGAAGGGACCAGTAAAGCCGTACAAGGCTGGGAGCAGAAAGGAACACACGTTGCAGGCCATACAGGCGAGAATACACGGAAAGCTTGGAAACGTGGGCTGTTACCCTATAACGAGGAGATAGCCAGAAGGAGCGCAGAAAGCACGGTAGGCCTACACCCTCACCCTGACCAGGGCCAATTTCCCCGTTGCTCTCAGACATCCAGGTCCCCTCCTAGCTGGGACTGTTTATGGGTCAGTTTACCTGTTTCAGTAAAGACCCTGGACTGCAACCTATTGTCTGTGTGCTCCTTCGCGCCTCCAGTACTACCGGTACTGGGACTCACACCACCATCACTCCCACCATCCACTACACTGCCCTGGGGCCGCACTCTTCCCGTGGGGAGTCACACCATCCCAGCTGCACACCTCATCAGCCCCAGCGGTCTGCCTTGCAGCGGCGGTACCTAATGACCGCAAATCCAAGGGTGGCGTAGTCGGACAAAACCAATAGCACAAAACGGACTACCACTGGCCTGACCACCCTGAGCCACGGAACTGGGTTGCCACTACTACTCCCATCGTTCCCCCTATTGCCCGGATCCGAGTGCCCCACGGCCCAGGGGGCGAGTCAGCTTTGGCGTAGTCGGCAGGATCGCAACCAACTCGCCACAAACGGGTATTGCGTGCCTGAAAGAGACTTTGCACTTACCTGAAAAGAGGTTTCCCGCTGTCCGGAGTCGTGTCCCGCCATCCGGAGCCGATTCCCGCCATCAGATGCCATCTTGGACCGTTTCCCGCCGTCTTCTGCTGTCTTCCCGCCATCTGCAGCTGTTTCCCACCATCGGACGCCATCTTCAGGACGCCGCGCGGGAAGAAGAGGGGCGTGGACGTCAAAACCGCGTGAGATCCGAAGCTCCGCCCCACGCACCGACGCTGCGCAAGGTCCTGGAAGGGAGAGAGAGTGACGCTGACGTCATCAGGATGCGACGCCAGGTCCTCGTCCATAGCAGCAGCAACTGAGCCGCGGCCTACAGAAGAGGATCGTCGGAAGGTAGGCCACGCTTAACTAGGGGGGAGGAAGATGTCGGACTCAGAGGCGCCCACTACCACCAACGCAGCTGCAGCAGCGGTGATGCCCTTTTCCCTGCCCTACATCCCTGGAGCGGCCTGGCTGCCCAAGTACTCAGGGGAGCCCCATGCCCTAACTGACTTTAAGGAAAGGCTGTATAGTTTGTTCCACATTTACCCCCTGACAGAGGAACAGAAGGTCAGCATACTAACAGGGCAGTTAACTGGCGCAGCCCAAAGGGAGGTAAAATCATGGCCCACTGAGGAGAAAAGGACTGTGAAGGGTATTCTGGCCCGGCTGCGGGGTACATTTGACACACGTACCTCTGCTGAGAATAAAATGAGGTTCTATGGATGTAAGCAGCGGGCACAGGACAGCATCAGAGACTATGCCCTAAATTTGCAGGAAGCCTTGAGGGCTATCCAACAAACTGACCCTGGCAGTGTGCAGGAAACGGATAAACTGCTAACAGAACAATTCATAGAAGGTCTGCTGTCTAGCGCCCACAGGGCCCAGCTGCGCCTCATGTTCTTTCAGAACCCCGACCTGACCTTTGCCCAATTTAAGGACAGGGCCATAAGGGTGCTCCGTGAATCTGCAACCAGTGGCGCTATAAACCCCCGGCGCCCTGCTCTCACCTACCACCAGGAGGCGGCGCCCTCCTCTATGGATCCCGTGGGGGCTGATGCACAGGCCCTGAACCAAGCCCCGTCGAAAGACCTGCACCACCAAGTCCAGGAGCTGACCAGGAGCGTCGCGGTGTTGACCAGGACCGTCCAGGCCTTGCAAGTGGACCCGTCAAGACCCATCGAGCTGGCTTCAAGTCCGGAGGATGTCCCGTGGCGTCGACAGAGGAGGATCCCGTCGTTCCGAGGGAGGCCCACAGACCGCTACACAGAGGACGGACAGCCCATTTGCCGTCGATGCAACCAGCCCGGACACATTTCCAGGTACTTTAATTTAAACGGGTCCAACCTGGGGCAGAGGGCCAACCCCCAGGCATAAGATCACCAGGCCCTTACAATTGGCGTAATAAGTACGTTGCGGGGCGCCCGGTTTTACCCGTGGTGCTGGACGGTATCCCCATGAGCGCCTTGCTGGATACTGGGTCGCAAGTAACCACTATCCCTTATGTACTTTTTAAGCAGTATTGGACTGATGCTGATATCACACGGTATCCAGACAGTAACTTGAGCATCATCGCCAGTAATGGCTTACCCGTGCCGCAGATGGGGTTCAAGGAGATGACCATTAAAATTGGTAAAGTTGAACTGCCGGCACAGGGAGTGATTATTGTGGACATTGACCGTCGTGAAAGTCACCCTAAAATAACTGTGGGTACTAACGTAATTGAAAATTGTCTTTCAGAGGTAATTGTAATCTTACAACAGGTGGCGATGAATGCTAGTTCCAGCCAACAGAGAGTCCTCAACAAGGAGATAAAAGCCCTGATGAGACGGCAGCAGGTAGAACTGTCTGGTGGTGAGATCGGTAGCGTAAGACTGAGTGACCCATTCCCCATTTCCATGCCTCCCAAAAGTGAAATGATGATCTGGTGTCGGACTGCAATCGGGTTGAGAGGTAGAGACTACCAAGCCATGGTGGAACCCGTGTACTCGGACAGCAGGCCCACCATTTTGACAGCCCGGGGGGTGGTTGATGTCCGTCATGGGAGGGTGCCCGTCCGCATCCTCAACATTGGGGAGAGGGAAGTACACTTACCCAGGTACGCTACACTCGCCAAACTGTTTGTTGTCGAACACAAAGCTATCAGGGCCGTGGAACCCTTGCCTCCATCTCCACAGGCGGAGGGTAATGGCTCCCAGAAACAAAAGGAGGACTGGTGCCAGAAACTCCATGTGGGTGCTGACTCCACTCCCCTGCACCAAAAACAAGGAGTCTATCGGGTGGTTCAGGAGTACAAGAGAGTCTTTAGTAAGCACCCGCTAGACTTCGGCAGAGTAAAGGGGATAGAACACCACATCCCCACCGGGAGCCACCCACCAATAAAAGAGAGGCACAGACCTGTACCCCCTGCACATTATCAGAACGCAAAGGGCATGCTAAGAGAAATGAAAGAAGCTGGGGTTATTAGAGACAGCTGTAGCCCCTGGGCAGCCCACTTGGTTCTGGTCAAAAAGAAAGACGGCACCATGAGAATGTGCGTGGACTATAGACAAATCAACCGTATCACCCACAAAGACGCATATCCGCTGCCTAGAATAGAGGAGTCTTTAGCCGCACTAAAATCTGCTAACTTCTTTTCTACTTTGGACCTTACTAGCGGGTACTGGCAGGTTCCTGTGGCAGAGGCTGACAAGGAGAAGACCGCCTTCACCACCCCGATGGGACTGAGTGAGTTCAACTGTATGCCCTTCGGGCTCTGCAACGCACCAGGGACCTTCCAGAGGCTGATGGAATGCTGTCTAGGGCACCGAAACTTCAAGACGGTCCTCCTTTACCTGGTCGACGTGATCGTCTATTCGAAAACCTACGAGGACTGTCTAAAGCACCTGGCCGAGGTGTTCGAAGCCCTGGCAGGCTACGGCCTGAAGGTGAAACCATCGAAGTGTCACCTGCTGAAACCAAAGGTCCAGAACCTAGGGCACGTGGTAAGCGCGGAAGGAGTGGCCCCCGACCCTGACAAGGTCACGGCAATCAGGAGCTGGCCAAGCCCCTCGAACATCAAAGAGGTGAGACAGTTTCTCGGGTTGGTAGGCTACTACCGAAGGTTCATCCCCGGGTTCACTAAGATGGCAGCTCCTATGCAGGACCTCCTGATTGGACAGTCTAAGTCCAGAAGTCAAAAGCCACCCTTCAAGTGGGATAAACCGGAAGAGGAGTCCTTCCGCCAGCTAAAGATGGCCCTCACAGGGGATGAGATCCTGGCCTACCCTGATTATGGCCAGCCTTTCATTCTCCACACAGATGCCAGTAATGTGGGACTGGGAGCCGTACTGTCCCAAAACTAACAGGGCAGAGAAAGGGTGATCGCGTACGCCAGCCGGAAGCTGAGGCCCACCGAGAGGAACCCGGAGAATTACAGCTCCTTCAAGCTAGAATTCTTGGCGGTGGTGTGGGCCGTGACAGAACGCTTCAAGCATTACCTGGCCTCCGCAAAGTTCACCGTGTACACGGACAACAACCCGTTGACACACCTGGACAATGCAAGACTGGGTGCCCTAGAACAGCGGTGGATGGCCCGTCTCTCCAATTATGACTTTGTGATCAAGTACCGGGCCGGCAAAACCAATGCCAGCGCTGACGCCCTATCGAGGATGCCTCACTTACCTGAAGGTGATGAAGACCCAGAAGAGCTGGAGGAGGTAGAACTCCCCGCGTTTCACCGGTATGGAGCCGCTCAATACTCCCACCGCGTGAAGGAGGAGGATCTAACAACCGTGATGATCAATCCCCTACCTCACCACAGCTGGGCCGAGACCCAAGATAGTGACCCTGCCATCCGCCTGGTGAAAGATCTGCTGACCCAGGAAGACGCCCGCATGGATCCGGATGCTCCAGAGGAAGCCAAGCAGCTGTGGAAAGAGAAGAGCAAGTTGTTCCTCTACGAAGGCAAGTTGTGCAGAAGGATTGTCAACCACCGGACGCACGAGCTGACCTGGCAAGTCGTGGTCCCAAGGCGGGATGCAGCTATGGTCCTGGGGGCTTACCATGACAGAGCGGGACACTTCGGTTGGAAGAAACTGGAGTTCCTGCTAAGAGGAAGGTTCTTTTGGATCGGTATGAGAGGAGCTGTAGAAAAATGGTGCAGAGACTGTGGCCCTTGTCACCTAAGGAGGAAGGACCGTGCCAGCCAGAAGACACCCTTGAGGCCCATCGTCACCACGCAGCCTCTTGAGCTGGTAGCTCTGGACCATGTCATATTGGCTCCCAGCCGGTCAGGATACATCTATGCCCTGACAATCGTGGACCACTATTCCCGTTTTCTAGTGGTGGTCCCGGTAAAGGACTTGACAGCCCAAACAGCGGCCAGAGCCTTCCAGCAATACTTCTGCCGTCCACACGGGTATCCGGAACAGGTCCTGACAGACCAGGGTCGAGGCTGAAATCTTCCAGGAGTTCTGCAACCTCTATGGCTCTAAGAAGATTCGTACAACGCCTTACCACCCCCAAACCAACGGGATGTGTGAGAAGATGAACAATATAGTCATTGATCTCCTAAAGACGTTGCCCCTGGAGGAACGCAGCCTGTGGCCAGAAAAACTGCCGGATCTGATAGACTTATACAATCATATCCCGGTGAATGCTACCAACTGCACCCCAGCTTACCTGATGCGAGCTAGACCAGGTAAGCTGCCCGTAGACCTGGAGATGGGAGTCCTAATACCTGAGGACACCTCCCCGGATGCGGACTGGGATACGGAAAGGCAACTGCAGTACAAGAAGGTACAGGAGAGTGTGGAGAAGAGCCTGGCCCAGGTGAGAGAGAGGCAAGAAAAACTCTTCAATCAACACGCCCCTGCTGGTCCCCTAGAACCTGGTGAGCAAGTCCTAAAGCGAAAAAGAAGGCTACATAAGTTGGATGACCAGTGGGAAAGGGAACCCTACACCGTATTGCAGTCTGACCACGACAACCCAAAGGTGTGCGTAATCACCAAGGACGGAGGAGAAACCACTAGTGTTGTCTCCAGGGACCACCTCAAAAGGTGCCCCGAGCAACTCCGTAGTGCAGAAGAGGATCAGAGTGACCTTGAACCCGCAAAGGACAAGGAAGAAATGATCAGCACCGTTCTCGGAGAGTTCCCTCAGTCCTGGACTCGCATAAATGATGCCATAGTGGTACCTGTCCTGCATTTCCTGCAACCGGCACAGCAACAACCAACACCAGAGCCAGAAGGTGAAGAGGAGCAAGCGGTTCCAGAGGCAGAAGAGCCTGTACCAGCAGCCCAGGAGAGTCAACCCTCTGCTGACAGTGAGCCTACCATGCCTGCGGTAAGCCAAAGGACCCGCAGACAGCTGCCTGTCCTACCTGTACACCCAGCTGGTAGCTGTACCCCTAACGCTAGTGGGGAAAGCCAGGTTGGTCCACCACCAGACAGTGGGCTACGTAGGTCAACCAGGAGCACAAAGGGGCAGATACCCGCTCGCTGGAGAATATAGAGTGTACTAAAATTGTAAATAACCTTGTTGCCAAATGTTGAATTGTTTGCAAAGTTACATGCATGTTTGGTAATTCTGTGTTTCAGTTTCTTGCAGCTACCTTAAGGACTCAAAGGTTATGGAATTTTTATAACCGGGACCTTGTATAGACTGCATTCGGAGCTTAACCCAGGAATGAACTAAGACTGTAAAGGACTTGGGGTAGGACAGACCCCCACCTGGTTAAGGCTCCCCGTTGTATTGGTAATATGGACACCCGGTCACAGACCACACTGTGACCTTAAGAACTCAATTTGTGCGTCGTCTGTCTATTAATGTTTTATGGTTATGCATATTGTCTTTGTTTATTGTTTAGTCCCGGAGTACTAAATTTCACAAGGGGGGAATGTGTCACCCTGGCTTGGATGCCACAAAATGTATTAAAGCTGTGTCTGAGAGCAAGGGGGAGGTTCTCTAGTCAGGGGAACATTAGCATGCAATGCCTCCTGTCTCAGGCCAGTAGGGGGAGCAGGCTGCCCCTATAAAAGCTGGTACTGGGGGCAGGGTTAGAGAGAACTTGATGGCCTGTCTCAGCACTGAGACTTGTCCCAGAGCGGAGCAGGGACAGACAGTTGCACTGCACCTAAGAGGAAGTGTGGCAGGAGGAGAGCCACAAGCCAGAGACAAGAGGCGAAGCAAGCCTGTCTTGGCAGATAAGAGACTGAGTTTACCAGACTTTGGAGTCTGAGGCTGGGAGGATTCTACATCCTCCAGCAGATAACCAGTTCGCAGGGGACTGTATATTCCTTGGCCTAAGAAGCCTGGAGGCCCTGCCACAACAGAAGGGACCAGTAAAGCCGTACAAGGCTGGGAGCAGAAAGGAACCCACGTTGCAGGCCATACAGGCGAGAATACACGGAAAGCTTGGAAACATGGGCTGTTACCCTATAACGAGGAGATAGCCAGAAGGAGCGCAGAAAGCACGGTAGGCCTACACCCTCACCCTGACCAGGGCCAATTTCCCCGTTGCTCTCAGACATCCAGGTCCCCTCCTAGCTGGGACTGTTTATGGGTCAGTTTACCTGTTTCAGTAAAGACCCTGGACTGCAACCTATTGTCTGTGTGCCCCTTCGCGCCTCCAGCACTACCGGTACTGGGACTCTCACCACCATCACTCCCACCATCCACTACACTGCCCTGGGGCCGCACTCTTCCCGTGGGGAGTCACACCATCCCAGCTGCACACCTCATCAGCCCCAGCGGTCTGCCTTGCAGCGGCGGTACCTAATGACCGCAAATCCACGGGTGGCGTAGTCGGACAAAACCAATAGCACAAAACGGACTACCACTGGCCTGACCACCCTGAGCCACGGAACCGGGTTGCCACTACTACTCCCATCGTTCCCCCTATTGCCCGGATCCGAGTGCCCGACGGCCCAGGGGGCGAGTCATGTACAGTCTTTTTCAGGCACGCAATACCCGTTTGTGGCGGGTTGGTCACAATCCTGCCGACTACACCAAAGCTGACTCACCCCCTGGGCCGTGGGGCACTCGGGACTGGCTTCAGGGCAATGCTGGGAGTAGTAGTGGCGACCCGTGGCTCTGGGTGGTCAGACCATTGGCAGTCTTTTATATGTTTTAGGTAATGTCTGACTACGCCACCCGTGGATTGCGGTCAGGGAGGACCGCCGCTGCAAGGCAGACCGCTGAGGCTGGTGTTGGGGATGCAGCGGGGAATAATACAACTCCCCACGGGAGGAGTGTAGCCTCAGGGCAGGTAATAGGATGCTGGGGGTGCTGGTGCAAGTGCAGCAGTAACCACACAGAGTCCAATAATGCAGTCCAGGGTCTTTTACTGATCTTATCACAGACCCACCAGGAGTACAGGGTAGGAATGAACCTGGGTGTCTAAGGGCATTCGGGCGAGCTCCGCTGGTCAGGGTGAGTGGATAGGCCTACCGTTCTCTCTCTCTGCCCTAGCTGACTATCTCCCCCTTTAGTGGTATGATAGCCCACGTCCCTGAGCTTGCCGTGTACTACGCCTGTATGGCTTGCGACTCGGGCCTTAGGTAACTGTATCTTCTCCGTGCTGTACCGGTCCCTTTGTGTGGCGGAGCCTCCAGGCTTCTTGGCCAAGGGACCTGAAATCCCTTGCGGGTTGGTTATCTGCTGCAGGGCTTGCAACCCTGACAGCCTCGGAACCCAGTGTCCGGTTGTGTAGTCTCTCTCTGCCAGGACCGGCTCTCGTCGCCACTGTCCCTGGCTTTCTGTTCCTTCTTTGCCTCCTGGACTCCTCAGCTGCGGCTGACCTGTCCCTCTCTTCTGGGAACCCTTCTGGATGCTTCAGAAGTGGGTCCTGGTCTCTCTAACCCTGCCCTCAGTACCAGTTTTTATAGGGGCAGCCTGCTCCCCCTACTGGCCTGGGACAGGAGGTGCTGCATGTAAATGTTCCATGACCAGAGAACCTCCCTCCTGCTCTCAGACACAGCCTTACAAGTTTGTGGCATCCAGGCCTGGGATGACACATATGCACGTGTCTGATGATATGTCACACACCAAATGGCCAGATATGTTGTAAAATGTTAAAATGACATTTCCCTGTGAATGCATTTGTCTTTGTTGAAAGCAAAGCAAAAGTGCAAAAACGCATCAAAAAAGCTACATGTGAATATAGCCCAAGGTGTGGAGGAGTATTTTTGTTTTTGGTTATATATTTTGACTTATACAGTGGTGGCCAAAAGTATTGGCACCCCTGCAATTCTGTCAGATAATACTCCGTTTCTTCCTGAAAATGATTGCAATCACAAATTCTTTGGTATTATTATCTTCATTTCATTTGCTTGCAAGGAAAAAACACAAGAGAATGAAGCAAAAATCAAATCATTGATCATTTCACACAAAACTCCAAAAATGGGCCAGACAAAAGTATTGGCACCCTCAGCCTAATACTTGGTTGCACAACCTTTAGCCAAAATAACTGCGAAAAACCACTTCCCGTAACCATCAATGAGTTTCTTACAATGCTCTGCTGGAATTGTAGACCATTCTTCTTTGGCAAACTGCTCCAGGTCCCTGATATTTGAAGGGTGCCTTCTCCAAACTGCCATTTTGAGATCTCTCCACAGGTGTTCTATAGGATTCAGGTCTGGACTCATTGCTGGCCACCTTAGAAGTCTCCAGTGCTTTCTCTCAAACCATTTTATAGTGCTTTTGGAAGTGTGTTTTGCGTCATTGTCCTGCTGGAAGACCCATGACCTCTGAGGGAGACCCAGCTTTCTCACACTGGACCCTAATTATGCTGCAAAATTTATTGGTAGTCTTCAGATTTCATAATGCCATGCGCACGGTCAAGCAGTCCAGTGCCAGAGGCAGCAAAGCAACCCCAAAACATCAGGGAACCTCCGCCTTGTTTGACTGTAGGGACCGTGTTCTTTTCTTTGAATGCCTCTTTTTTTTCCTGTACACTCTATGTTGATGCTTTTTCCCAAAAAGCTCTACTTTTGTCTCATCTGACCAGAGAACATTCTTCCAAAACGTTTTAGGCTTTCTCAGGTAAGTTTTGGCAAACTCCAGCCTGGCTTTTTTATGTCTCGGGGTAAGAAGTGGGGACTTCCTGGGTATCCTACCATACAGTCCCTTTTCATTCAGACGCCGACGGATAGTACGGGTTGACACTGTTGTACCCTCGGACTGCAGGGCAGCTTGAACTTGTTTGGATGTTAGTCGAGGTTCTTTATCCACCATCCGCACAATCTTTTGTTGAATTCTCTCGTCAATTTTTCTTTTCAGTCCACATATAGGGAGGTTAGCCACAGTGCCATGGGCTTTAAACTTCTTGATGACACTGCGCACGGAAGACACAGGAACATTCAGGTCTTTGGAGATGGACTTGTAGCCTTGAGATTGCTCATGCTTCCTCACAATTTGGTTTCTCAAGTCCTCAGACAGTTCTTTGGTCTTCTTTCTTTTCTCCATGCTCAATGTGGTACACACAAGGACACAGGACAGAGGTTGAGTCAACTTTAATCCATGTTAACTGGCTGCAAGTGTGATTTAGTTATTGCCAACACCTGTTAGGTGCCACAGGTAAGTTACAGGTGCTGTTAATTACACGAATTAGAGAAGCATCACATGATTTTTCAAACAGTGCCAATACTTTTGTCCACCCCCTTTTTTAGGTTTGGTGTGGAATTATATCCAATTTGGCTTTAGTACAATCCTTTTTTTCATTGAAGACAAATTAAATGAAGATAATAATACCAAAGAATTTGTGATTGCAATCATTTTCAGGAAGAAACTGAGCATTATCTGACAGAATTGCAGGGGTGCCAATACTTTTGGCCACCACTGTATACAAGTCATTACCCTGGAAAGGATGTTCCTTAACATATTTCCCAGGAAAATACATTTTGGTTTTGTTTTTGTATGTGTTATTGTGAGTCCTTAAAAGTGGCGTAATACTCTGACAACATTGTTGACATCAGTGACCTGGGAGTCAGAAATGCTTCCAGAGGCCTTCCCCATGCTGTTCCCATGTCATTTGAGCACTGTTCCCATCGATTTGGGCAATTTTTTAGGCCCTCTGCAGACCGCCTGGGGGAACCGCCTGAAAAATGCTCAAGTTTCCCAAAGACTTTCATTGAGCTCGTTTCTCGGGTCGAGCACCCGAGTATTCCAATTTGCTCGTCCCGAGCAATGAGTACCCGAGCATTTTAGTGCTCGCTTATCACTAGATATCAGGTTCGGTGAGGTAGATCTGTGTGACATCGGCATAGAGGTCATACTGAAAGCTATGAGACTCTATGAGCTGTCCAATGCCGAAGGTGTAGATGGAGAAGACCAGGGGTCCCAGAAATGTTCCTTAGGGGACACCGACAGATAGGAGGCGGGATGAGGAGGTGGTGTGTGAGTGGGAGACACTAATGTCCTGTCTGTCTATGAAGAGATCCAAAATAGGGCCAAGTCTGTGATGCCGAGAGATGAGAGAGTCTGTAGTGGTATCCATCACAACCACATTGCCAACTTGTCGGACGGCTTTATGGTTATGGTTTGATCCTTTTCAAGTCTGCATAGTGCATCCATTTCACCTCTTGCAAGGTTATGTTATTCCCAATGCTTAGTTTTTGTCAGTTGTATGATGTACTCCGTAACCAAATGAAGGAAGACATCTATGGAACTTAAGTCTCCGGTAGGAGGTGGCAGTCTAGAAATTTTATTTTTAAGGTCCGTGAAGGGACCAATGTATTCGGGTTCACCTCATCAAGATGATATAGCAATAAAAGGTTATTGGGTATTCCCAAGTTGTCCCACTCCTTTCTATCCTCCCTAAGGAAGTGCTCTTTTCATTTCAAACGTCTGATGAATAGATGCAGGTCTATTATTATTTCAAATTTGTCAAAATCAGTGGTGTGGATAAAACTTAAACCTTTACTCAGTACGCATATTTCATCAGTAGTGAGGGGCATTGATGATAGATTGATGACCTGTGTTGTTAAACGGGATTCTGCTGGTTGGATCGGCTCCTGAGCAGGTAGTTCAGCTCTATAAAACTCCCTCTCTGCGGGGTTCTCCTATTATTTCCTCTCCCCTAATATCTACCCCTTCATTTTAATTTTCCCTTTTGGGTTTTCGATTTTGTATCAGTATGTGAGACCTCTGTTTCAGAGGAGGATAAGTCTATCTCAGGAATATAATTCTGTCTGGTAAGCACCACTGAATATTCCTTGTTTTCCCTGAATTCTTCAAGGTAATAAAGAACTTGTGTTTACACTCTTTTAGGTGGTATTGGTACCTTTCTACCTTGTTCTGTAACTGTGTTTCTTTTTTTGCGAAGTCCAGTTCTGACGAGAATTTTTTAGTTACCTCTATTTGCTCCTTAAGAGCTTCCTTTTTAGGGTGCCAGCAGGAAATAATTGGCACTTCCTTCCTCGTTTTTCCCAAATAGTGAAGGTTGGTGGTATCACCCTACTAGGCTAGAACATGTAGGGTATCCATGCATGTGTATCTGTATAATTTTTTGACCCTAATGGTAAGCTGAGGGTCCAATCTCGTTCTTGATTTGCACCCTCCTTAAGTAAGTAATACAAACTGTACATAACGGTAAAATATCTTTGCCCAATCATTTTCTTGTTCTATACCGCAACCTCTGAGACCATCTGCCTCTTTAGAGTACCGCTGTGTGTTTATAAAAATATCAGAGTATATCCCATATGTTTACAGTGACCCGTGACCATGTGTCTTCTTGGGGGATTGAAGGAGCAATAAAAAATATGTGTCCCTTAATGTGGATCTCTATTTTCCAGCTGCAACCCATATAGCAGGGCATGCGTCTGAAGTATACCTGTTTATGCCACATGGCAACATGCCTGATGACCAGCATACAGGAGGTTACAACTAGAGATGAGCGTTGTTCTACTCGAACTGTTCGCCAATCTCAAATTCGAGCTGTTTTGGGCGGTGTTCGAGCCGGTCGGCGAACACGAACAATTTGAGAAAAATTCGGCTGTTCGAGGTTATGTTCGATAACTGTTCGTGCACCAAAATCATAACTGGATTTTTTCTCAGTAATGATGAAAATTAATGTTAATACGCAGTTTGAGTGTACAGCGGGGCGGGGGGAGGGGCAGGGGATGGATCTCTGCAGGAACAATGAAGATCTCCATTTTTTTTTCTCTTTCCCGCATTTGCAGTGGGGAGGTGCAATCTGTCAGCCTATCAGCAGCGCACACACGGAGCGAAGTGCTTTTTTTCACACAAGCAAGGGCATGTGTGATAGGCAGTGTATGTCACATGTCCTTGCCCTATAAGACCAAGCCATTTTCCCCGTCGCCACCATTTTCTCACTGCTGCAGCTGCGTGTTAGACGGCACCGCTGTTGCTGTGTGCGCTATACCTTGTTAATTTCAAGCCAATTTTCGCACAAATATACAGATAGCTTGGGAGTAGGGAATAGTTGTGATTGCAGTCCTTTTAAGGACTAGGTTACAGCATTTCCTACGACTTTTATCAAGCAGGTCTGTGCTCTTAAATAGATAGATTGTGGGAGTAAAGACTAATTGTAATTGGAGTCCTTTTCAGGACTAGGTTACATCAGTTCCTATCAGTTTTTGCCAGGCAGGTCTGTGCCAGTGCTGTGCAAGTTTTTTTCACAGCATTTGGCTGAATCTAGCAAAGCTAATCCTTTTTGGCCTATTGCAGAGTGTGTTAGTCAGTGGAGTAGCCTATCTGTGTTGAAAGATATACCACCTGTGTATAGAATACCAATTTTTTTACTGCACCTAGTGAAGTAAAATCTTTTGGGCATAGCATCATTCTATTAGTCCATCTATACTGACCTCCATCAGGTTGCAAACTGAATATAATTTTTTTCTGCATCTAGCTCTGAAAAAATATTTGGGCTTCTAGCAGTGTGTGGGACTTGGTCTATTAGTCCATCTATACTGACCTCCATCAGGTTGCAAATTAAAAATAATTTTTTTCTTCATTTAGCTCTGAAAAAATATTTGGGCTTCTAGCAGTGTGTGGGACTTGTTCTATTAGTCCTTCTATACTGACCTCCAGCAGGTTGCAAATTGAATATAATTTTTTTCTGCATCTAGCTCTGAAAAAATATTTGGGCTTCTAGCGGTGTGTGGGACTTGGTCTATTAGTCCATCTATACTGACCTCCATCAGGTTGCAAATTAAAAATAATTTTTTTCTGCATCTAGCTCTGAAAAAATATTTGGGCTTCTAGCAGTGTGTGGGACTTGGTCTATTAGTCCATCTATACTGACCTCCATCAGGTTGCAAATTAAAAATAATTTTTTTCTTCATTTATCTCTGAAAAAATATTTGGGCTTCTAGCAGCGTGTGGGACTTGTTCTATTAGTCCATCTATACTGACCTCCATCAGGTTGCAAATTAAAAATAATTTTTTTCTGCATCTAGCTCTGAAAAAATATTTGGGCTTCTAGCAGTGTGTGGGACTTGGTCTATTAGTCCATCTATACTGACCTCCATCAGGTTGCAAATTAAAAATAATTTTTTTCTGCATCTAGCTCTGAAAAAATATTTGGGCTTCTAGCAGTGTGTGGGACTTGGTCTATTAGTCCATCTATACTGACCTCCATCAGGTTGCAAATTAAAAATAATTTTTTTCTTCATTTATCTCTGAAAAAATATTTGGGCTTCTAGCAGCGTGTGGGACTTGTTCTATTAGTCCATCTATACTGACCTCCATCAGGTTGCAAATTAAAAATAATTTTTTTCTGCATCTAGCTCTGAAAAAATATTTGGGCTTCTAGCAGTGTGTGGGACTTGGTCTATTAGTCCATCTATACTGACCTCCATCAGGTTGCAAATTAAAAATAATTTTTTTCTGCATCTAGCTCTGAAAAAATATTTGGGCTTCTAGCAGTGTGTGGGACTTGGTCTATTAGTCCATCTATACTGACCTCCATCAGGTTGCAAATTAAAAATAATTTTTTTCTGCATCTAGCTCTGAAAAAATATTTGGGCTTCTAGCAGTGTGTGGGACTTGGTCTATTAGTCCATCTATACTGACCTCCATCAGGTTGCAAATTGAATAAAAAAATTTTCTGCATCTAGCTCTGAAAAAATATTTGGGCTTCTAGCGGTGTGTGGGACTTGGTCTATTAGTCCATCTATACTGACCTCCATCAGGTTGCAAATTAAAAATATTTTTTTTCTGCATCTAGCTCTGAAAAAATATTTGGGCTTCTAGCAGTGTGTGGGACTTGGTCTATTAGTCCATCTATACTGACCTCCATCAGGTTGCAAATTAAAAATAATTTTTTTCTTCATTTAGCTCTGAAAAAATATTTGGGCTTCTAGCAGTGTGTGGGACTTGTTCTATTAGTCCTTCTATACTGACCTCCAGCAGGTTGCAAATTGAATATAATTTTTTTCTGCATCTAGCTCTGAAAAAATATTTGGGCTTCTAGCGGTGTGTGGGACTTGGTCTATTAGTCCATCTATACTGACCTCCATCAGGTTGCAAATTAAAAATAATTTTTTTCTGCATCTAGCTCTGAAAAAATATTTGGGCTTCTAGCAGTGTGTGGGACTTGGTCTATTAGTCCATCTATACTGACCTCCATCAGGTTGCAAATTGAATAAAAAAATTTTCTGCATCTAGCTCTGAAAAAATATTTGGGCTTCTAGCGGTGTGTGGGACTTGGTCTATTAGTCCATCTATACTGACCTCCATCAGGTTGCAAATTAAAAATAATTTTTTTCTGCATCTAGCTCTGAAAAAATATTTGGGCTTCTAGCAGTGTGTGGGACTTGGTCTATTAGTCCATCTATACTGACCTCCATCAGGTTGCAAATTAAAAATAATTTTTTTCTTCATTTAGCTCTGAAAAAATATTTGGGCTTCTAGCAGTGTGTGGGACTTGTTCTATTAGTCCTTCTATACTGACCTCCAGCAGGTTGCAAATTGAATATAATTTTTTTCTGCATCTAGCTCTGAAAAAATATTTGGGATTCTAGCGGTGTGTGGGACTTGGTCTATTAGTCCATCTATACTGACCTCCATCAGGTTGCAAATTAAAAATAATTTTTTTCTGCATCTAGCTCTGAAAAAATATTTGGGCTTCTAGCAGTGTGTGGGACTTGGTCTATTAGTCCATCTATACTGACCTCCATCAGGTTGCAAATTAAAAATAATTTTTTTCTTCATTTATCTCTGAAAAAATATTTGGGCTTCTAGCAGCGTGTGGGACTTGTTCTATTAGTCCATCTATACTGACCTCCATCAGGTTGCAAATTAAAAATATTTTTTTTCTGCATCTAGCTCTGAAAAAAATATTTGGGCTTCAAGCAGTGTGTGGGACTTGGTCTATTAGTCCATCTATACTGACCTCCATCAGGTTGCAAATTAAAAATAATTTTTTTCTTCATTTAGCTCTGAAAAAATATTTGGGCTTCTAGCAGTGTGTGGGACTTGTTCTATTAGTCCTTCTATACTGACCTCCAGCAGGTTGCAAATTGAATATAATTTTTTTCTGCATCTAGCTCTGAAAAAATATTTGGGCTTCTAGCGGTGTGTGGGACTTGGTCTATTAGTCCATCTATACTGACCTCCATCAGGTTGCAAATTAAAAATAATTTTTTTCTGCATCTAGCTCTGAAAAAATATTTGGGCTTCTAGCAGTGTGTGGGACTTGGTCTATTAGTCCATCTATACTGACCTCCATCAGGTTGCAAATTGAATAAAAAAATTTTCTGCATCTAGCTCTGAAAAAATATTTGGGCTTCTAGCGGTGTGTGGGACTGGGTCTATTAGTCCATCTATATTGACCTCCATCAGGTTGCAAATTAAAAATAATTTTTTTCTGCATCTAGCTCTGAAAAAATATTTGGGCTTCTAGCAGTGTGTGGGACTTGGTCTATTAGTCCATCTATACTGACCTCCATCAGGTTGCAAATTGAATAAAAAAATTTTCTGCATCTAGCTCTGAAAAAATATTTGGGCTTCTAGCGGTGTGTGGGACTTGGTCTATTAGTCCATCTATACTGACCTCCATCAGGTTGCAAATTAAAAATAATTTTTTTCTGCATCTAACCCAGCCAATAGTTTTGGCCTAATACCACAGTTTGGCCACTCAGCTCTGCTCGGTTACCATCCATTGTTTTTTTGTGCAAACAACTCCAGAGTTGTGAATTAGTTAACCACCAAAATGAGTGGAAAAAGGCCTGCTGCTGGTGGAAAGGGGAATAGGCGTGTTGGGAAGGGGAAAAAAGGTTGTGTCCGTGGGGTACGTGCAGAAGAAAGACCATCTTCCAGCCAAACTAAAATGTTTACTTCTTTTAGCGGACAATGTGATAAGATCCCTTTCTTACGGCCACGCCAATCGCTACAAATTCCAGATGAGGCACAAAAACAGCAGGTGCTTCAACGGATATCAAGTGCTCCTTTAAGTGGGCTCTCCTCCACATCAACTTCAACATCACAAATACTCCAGTCCTCAAAGGTGTCACCCAAATCGCACTTGCTTCCTCACAGCTCCCAAATCTCCAGCTGCCCGTCTGAGTATGAGGTAGAACAGATGGTTGAGTCTGCAGAGCTGTTTACTCATACTATAGCCTGGGAATCAGAGGTCGACTCCAGCGCTTCTGTGAATCCAGACGAGGAAATGATCTGCACTGATGCCCAGAATCTTTATGAGTCGGATCCAGGACCAGACGCAGAAGGTTCTGACCATAATGTAGACCCTCATTCCCAAACTGTAACTCCTGTTGGTGGAGACAATGAGGAAGACGATGATAAGACTCAAATACCTGATTGGAGCGACAACTTTAGTTTTTTGTCAGGGCAGGAACAGGTTGGCTCTGAGGACGACGGGTGTGATAACGCACAGGGTGATGATGATGAGGTCGGAGATCCCACTTACTGTCAACCCACAGTCAGCCAAGAGATGAGGTCAGCAGAGGAGGTAGAGGAAGATGCTAGTGACGACGAGGTCAGGTTGCGCCTTCCTGGACAGAGACGTAGTACTGGAAGCACGTCAACAACTGCATCCTCAAACACAACTCTGCCTCTCACCACAAGTCGTGGTGGCTCTTCAGGTCGCATGGGTGCTAAGCCTTGCATAGCCTGGGCATTTTTTCAGATCGATAAAGATGACCCAACTCGTGTTATCTGTAACATTTGTCAGCAAAAGCTAAGTAGAGGCCAAAAAATACATAGTTTGAGTACTTCATGCATGAACCGGCACATGGACATGAAGCATAAGTTGCAGTGGGAAGCTCAGTGTGCTACAATGCGGCCTAGCCGGCCGGGCCAACCACCGTCTGCCATATCTTGTGCATCCGCGGCCTCTTCATCCTCTGTGACTGGGGGGACAGCAGTCACACCTGTTTTGGGGCGCAGACCTGCCACCTCTTTACCCGCAACAGCCAGCGTGATTGGCAGGTCATCATTTTCTTTGGAGGTGGTAACACCAGCTGGTCTTGAGCGCTGTCCGACATCGATAGCACCACCTTTGGATCAAGGCAACCTAACATGTCCGCCTGCATCTTCCTCACAGACCGGCAGTTTGCCGGGGACACCCTTATCAACCCCGTCTAAGCACAATAGCCAGCCCTCGGTCCCTCAGATGTGGACAAGTAAAAGACCATTTCCTCCTAGCCATGAGAAAGCTAAGAGGTTGAATTTCACCATCTGCAAGCTCTTGGCTACAGAAATGCTGCCTTTCCGCCTGGTGGACACAGAGGATTTTCGAGACCTTATGTCCGTCGCAGTGCCCCAGTACCAGATGCCCAGTCGGCACTACTTCTCAAAGAAAGGTGTGCCTGCGCTCCACCAGCATGTCGCACACAACATCACCGCTTCTTTGAGAAACTCTGTGTGTGACAGGGTGCATTTCACCACAGACACTTGGACGAGTAGGCATGGACAGGGGCGTTACATGTCGCTGACTGGGCACTGGGTAACTATGGTGACAGCAGGACAAGGGGCTGCTGTCCAAGTCTTGCCGTCCCCACGAGTTGTGCGTCAATCCTCTTTATGTCAAAGTTCCTCCACTGCTTCTGCCTCCTCAACCTCCTCTCGGTCTTCCACCTGCACCCAAAGCCTGTCTGGTCATGCCACAAGCTTTCTAACTGCGCAGAAGGGATCCTGCACACCTCCTTATTATGCTGGCAGTAGGGCTCAACGTCATCAGGCGGTTTTTACATTGAAATGTCTGGGAAATGTGAGTCACACAGCTGAGGAGTTGTGGTCAGCTCTGGAGAACCAATTTCATGAATGGTTGTCTCCACTGGACCTGAAACCAGGGAAGGCCGTGTGCGACAATGCTGCAAACCTGGGTGCGGCCCTTCGCCGGGGCAATGTCACACACGTGCCTTGTATGGCTCACGTGTTGAACCTGGTTGTCCAGCAATTTTTAGCCCACTATCCCAGACTAGATGGCCTTCTGCAGAGGGCACGGTCGCTGTGTGCTCACTTCCGCCGTTCGCATCCCGCAGCTCAGCGACTTACATCTCTACAGAAGTCGTTGGGCCTGCCACTTCACCGGCTAAAATGCGATGTGCCTACCCGGTGGAATTCAACTCTGCACATGTTGCAGCGACTGTGGCAGCACCGACAAGCCCTGGTGCAATACGTTCTGACGTATAGCCTGGGCCAACGAGATTCAGAGGTGGGGCAAATCACGCTGGAGGAGTGGTCTCAGATCAGGGACCTATGCACCCTTCTGCACAGTTTTGAAATGGCGACGAAGATGTTTAGTGCTGACGATGCCATTATCAGCATGACTATTCCGGTGATTTACATGCTGGAGCACATGTTAAACAGAATTCGGAGTCAGGTGGTGGCACAAGAGGAGGTGGAGGAAGTAGAGGAGGAGGAGTTGTATGCGGAAGGGCTAACATCTGCAAGGTCCAGACGGTCGGCAGCACCAAGGCGGCAGGCATGTGAGGGTGGGGGAGATGATTTTACCAGGGCGCATGGTAGCAGCCAAACTAGTGAGGAAGGTGCAGGAGCCCAGGAAGAAGTGGAGGACGAACTGATGGAAGACTCATCAGATGAGGGAGACCTTGATCACATTTCTGTTGTGCGAGGTTGGGGGGAGAGGACAGAGGAAGGAAGCATGATTGTTACCTCGCCACCAACACAACAGGGACTTGGTGCTCCTGGATGCGCAACACACATGAGTGCCTTCTTGCTGCACTACCTGCAACATGACCCTCGAATTGTGAGAATTAGAAATAATCCTGACTACTGGGTTGCCACACTGTTAGATCCCCGGTACAAAAGTAAATTTGCAGAAATTATTCCTGCCATAGAAAGGGATGCACGCATGCAGGAGTATCAGCAGAGACTGTTGCAGAATCTTACATGTGCTTTTCCACAAAATACCAGTGGTGCACGTAGTGAATCTCACAGTTCCAACTTGCCAACCGTGGGACCGTCAAGTGTTCAGCACTCAAACCGTAACAGAACCACAGTATCTGCTGGTAACATCAATTTTGCGGAATCATTTCACCACTTTTTTAGCCCATCCTTTGCAAGGCCACAGGAGACAAGAAGTCTGACACATAGTCAACACCTAGAGACGATGGTACAGGAGTATCTCCAAGTAAACATTGAAGCCACGACTGTGTCACTGGACCCTTGCTCTTTTTGGGCTTCCAATCTGGATAAATGGCCGGAGCTAGCCACTTACGCCTTGGAGATCTTGTCATGCCCCGCAGCCAGCGTTCTGTCTGAACGTGTGTTCAGCGCTGCTGGTGGTGTGCTGACAGATAAGCGCACGCGGCTCTCCACTGATAATGTAGACAGACTCACGTTCATAAAGATGAACAAATCATGGATCCGAAACGACTTTTCTACCCCTGTGTCATCCTGGGGAGAGTAAAAGCTTGATGATTGGTTAAAATCACCCTACCAACCGTTTTAAGCTTTCAAATTACTAATCATGTTTATCTGTATCTTGACTGGAAAATAATTTGGGCTTTGTAGCAGTGTGCAGCACTGATCCTATTAGGCCATCTATAATAAGCTTCACCAGATTTAAAATTAAAAATAATTTTTAGCTGCATCTAGCCCGGAAAATAATTTTGGGGCTCCGAGATGCGCAAGACACATAAGTGCCTTCTTGCTGCACTACCTGCAGCATGACCCTCATATTGTCAGAATTCGAAGTAATCATGACTACTGGGTTGCCACACTCTTAGATCCCCCAAACTTTTCGATCAACCTTTTCATTTTAATAAAGACCAAAAAAATGGTCATTTTTGAAATTATAAGCATTAGCAGGTTGTTAGAAACTGAATTTGTCAGGTTTTGGATGGTTTCTGCTTCAATTGTTTTGCATGAGGACAGAATACCCTCCCAGAGCTGTTGCTTAGATGTGAACTGCCTCCCGCTATCATAGACACTCCTTTTAATGATGCTCCAAAGGTTCTGAATGGGGTAGAGGTCAGGGGAGCATGGGGGTCACACCATAAGTTTGTCCCCTTTTATGCCCATATCAGCCAGAGATGCAGATGTTTTATGTGCAGCATGAGATGGTGCATTATCATGCAGAAAAATGATCTTGCTGTGAAATACACGGTTCTTCTTCTTGAACCATGGCAGGAAGTGCTGTTTGAGAAAATCCACATACATTATGGAGTTCATCTTTAGCGCCTTCAGGGATCCTAAAGGGGCCGACAATCTCTCTCCCCATGATTCCAGCCCAAAACATTACTCCACCTCCTCCTTGTTGGCACTGTAGCCGTGTTTGCGTGGGGTGTCCATCAACCAGCCATCCTCCACTCCATTCATCTGGACCATCGAGCGCTGCACGGCACTCATCCGTGAACAAAACAGTTTTGAAATCAGTCTTCATGTAATGTTTGGCCCACTGGAGCCGTTTCTGCTTGTGTGAAGTGGATAGAGGAGGTCGACAGGATGGCGTATGCACAGCTGCAAACCTCTGAAGGACCCTGCATCTTGTTGTTCGGGGGACGTTGGAGGCACCAGCAGCTTCAAAAACTTGTCTGCTGCTATGACAAGGCTTTTTTGCCGCTGCTCTTTCAACCTGACGTAATTGCCTGTAGGAAAGAGTCCTCAATTTGCCCTTATCAGCACGCACACGTGTGTACTGTGAATCAGCTACATACTTCTTGATTGCCAAGACACTTCATCCTGATCATCGCACAATGTTGATTGTAGTCATGCCTTGACCTAAACACTCCACAATTTGTTGCTTCTCAGCAGCCGACACATCCTTTTTCTTTCCCATTTTGGCAGAAAATGTAGGCTGCTTAATAATATGAGAGAGCCTTCTTAAGTAGTCTTGCCTTTCATTGGACACACCTGCCAAACTAATTAGCACAGGTGTCTGCAATTGCTTACAGTGATATAAAGAGCCCTGACACACATCACCATCAATGAGTTTAACTGACAAACAAACAAATTCTTCCCTTATCACTCCTAAACACTTTTTGCATAATAATTTGGAACGCGGTGTACATGTGCTTTTCCACAAAACACCAGTGGTTCACGTAGTGAATCTTACAGTTCTAACTTGCCAACCGTGGTCTGTATGGAATTGTTCAATAAAGGGCCCAAAATTAAGATAACATAGATGGGAGAGGTCTCCATGAATAGGAATTCCTAAGTATTTGATACCCTGTGAGGGCCAGGCAAAGGGAAAGTTGGACTGGATGGAATCCTATATGGATTTAGGGAGGGAGACATCGAGGGCCTCAGACTTCGCTGCATTGATTTTAAAATTTTACCATGTAACAAAGTGATCTATTTCAGCCATAACAGCAGGGATGGATATATGTGATTGAGTGATATATACTAGGACATCATCAGCAAATAGAGAGCACTTGTACTCGGTGCCTCCCACCTCAATCCACCTAATATTGGGGTTATGGCGAATTGATGAGAGCAGGTGCTCCGTCACTAGGATGTATAAGAGAGGGGACAGAGGACATCCCTGCCTTGTCCCATTGGTGATTGTGAAAGGTGATGAAAATGTTCTGACGCACCCCCTGGGCCTTGGGACACCCGGAGCCGGACCCTTTTTGGTGGATGCTGGTGGTTGTAGTCTTCGTGGCGGCGATCCGGTTCCGTGGCTCAGGGCGGTCAAACCAGTGGCGGAACTATTTATGTGGTTTTGATGTTTAAATGTCCGACTACGCCACCCGTGGATTGCGGTCAGAGTGAACCGCCGCTACAGGGCAGACCGCTAAGGCTGGTGTTGTGGGTGCAGCAGAGCGTAGCATAACTCCCCACGGGAGGAGTATAGCCTCAGGGCAGTGTATGCGGAGGATGGGGGTGATGGTGCAGGGCAGCAGCAGTAACGACACGGAGTCAGTGATGCAGTTCAGGGCCTTTACTCACAGTTCTTATTATCCAGACCACGTCTGCAGGTAACGGCTGCCCACGTCGTACTGTGCTCACCAGGTGAGGGGCTCAGACAACTCCCAGATAACTTTGGAGCGCTTCACAGGACCCCCTTTGTGTGTCCTTTGTCTGGCCTTTCTTACCAACACTTCTGTCCGGCTGCCTCGGGCCTCCTCTTGGTAAACTTGGCGCCAGTTTCCCTGACCCTATGTGGTGCCTTCCTAGCGGGTGGAGCAAGGGGCTGCGCCATATAAAATGTCAGAGCCTCAGGTTTCTAGCTGAGGGTCGTTTCCTGCCTCCACTAGTTCGGGGACCGGTCTCCCCCTTTGGCCTGACCCCTCCACGCAGGTGGATTCGGGCGTGCGGTGGCGACTCGCCCGTCCGCACCCCTGGGATCCCTTCATTCCTCGTTCCTGGAGCCTTCTCCGCTCCTCTTCCTTCCTTCTCCCTCTTGCAGACCTGGGCCTCTGTTACTAGGCCCGCCTCCGGAGCAGAGCTCATGCAGAGCCCCTGCTCCCTGCCACTTCTGCTCAGACTTCTCTGCACTGAACTAAGATGGTGCCCACCTTTTATACTCCCTTCTCAATGCACCCAGGAACTGCTTCCTCCCTGCTCCTGCACTGCAGGGTTCCCCTTCCTCAGTGTTCCCTCCCCCCACTCCAGCCAGGGACAGGGACTGTCGTACCCATCGCAGGGGCATATTGGTCGCCCTGCCCCACGGCAATGTGGTGTAATGCATGCAGGTGTCGGGTCCTGATCCACACTCCATCCTTATCTGAGAGTGAGATATCACACCTCTGGGTGAGGTGCAATACGTCTGTAGCAACCGAGCCCTCGGTGCTACAGTTCCATTTATCTTCAGCCTAGGTGACGTATTGTGATACAGGGCCGTGATTTTGGCTATAAAAGGGTCCCCTAGACCCCTACCCCAAGCTTTTTAAGAGAATCATATATGGCGTGCCAGGAGACTCTATGGAATGCTTTCTCAGTATCCAACGAGAGTATCTACTTACAAATTTTTAACTGCATCTAGCCCAGGAAATGCTTTGTGCCTAGTAGCAGTGTCTGCTAGTCAGCGGATTATCCCGGCTGTTAAGCAAGCTACACCACCTGTAGTTTGGACACTTATTTTTTTCAAAGGAAATGCTTCGGGACCACGGGATACTCAGTGAAGAGCATCAGGAGGCACCCCAAGGCATAGGGGCTGGGACTGGCACTAGGATGCCTTGCGGTGGACAGCCGAGCTCGATCCTTATAAAAGCTTTTTAACTGCAGCAGCTTTAGTGGACGCTACTGGAGCTGGAATTACGCGGCTGCTGGCATGAGACTTGCCCTCCAATAGATCCTTGTAAATGGATTTAAAGTGTATTCATTCAAATTAGAGGGACAATTTAAATTAAAAAGCTTAGAGCTGCCTCCACCACAGGGAGGCTCTCTCGACCCACCAGCGGACAGGCACCAGTATTGGGAGAGGGGGGCTGGCCGTCAGGGTTCACCGCGGCTCTGGCACAAACCCGGCGACACGGAGGTGGCACGGGCAGGAGCGGACTGGCCGTCTCGGCTTCTCACTTTTTGGATTTTAGAAGGGCATGACATGCCTATATCTGTGTCTCCTCCTCCTTTTACTCCTCCACCTCTTTTCTTTTCGCATGACTATATGTACTTGTCACTTTTCCATGTGTTAGTTGTGTCTTCTGAGCAGTTTGTCAGCTTTTGGACACCTTTGAAGGTGTTTTCTATGTGTTTCTATGTGTTTTTGTTTGCCTGCCATTGGTTTTAACGGTGTTCGAAGGTGTTCGACGAACAGTTCGACGAACAGTTCGGCGAACACACGGGTGTTCGACGAACCGAACCGAACTCGAACACTACGGGGGTGGCTCAACACTAGTTACAACCCTCTTACATGGTATCTTCGAGACTGGGAGGCAAGGACGAGGAGTGTGACACCTGCACACTGTTACCATGGGGCGGCGCCTTTGGCGTCGCTTCCGGAACCAGTGAGTTTCAGCAGCCATGTCCTCAGTTCCACAGACCGGAAGTGAGGTCTTCGGACCGGAAATGCGTCATGCGCTGTGGACGAAGCCACCGCAGCGAAGTGTTGCTTTAAAATGGAAACAGTGAGGTGAGTGCCTCTACTGCAGCGTTGAGCAAGTTATCCCACAAACATGTCTGTAACGGTATTACTGTGGTACACGATCGGAATAAGTACCTCCCCTGATGTATCAATGTGTTTGAGGAAACGCGTAGGGAGAATAGAGGAAAAAGGGACCAACACCTATGAATGAACTAGGGAATCGGCATAGTATATCCTCAACTTGGGTTAGATTATTCCCTTTTTTTCCTACAGTTGGTGAATAATCACAGGTGTGCACACAGTTACACCAATACCGCATTATTGTGAATACATGGTGACAGTGGTACGTTGAGATCATAGCCCTATGTCACTGCATGTACAGTATGTACCTGCATCTATAAGAGTGTTATCCCCCCTTTCCCAAAGTGGACAGGTTTATAGAGGAAGTCTGACTGATATATGCTAATTATTGTCATCCTACATAAATACCTGAGAAAAGGCATAATATGCTCCACAGTTGAAGAAAAGGACTGGGGGTTCCACTAGTAACCACTTGAATGCTCACCTAGTTTGAATGAGCATTGCCATTTCTGCACTAAGGTACATATAAAAACTGTTCAATAGTATATGAGGATATGAGCATTTATTGTACAGTTTGTGGCCACCCCTAGCTGGTCAGTAAATTGTTATTTGTACCTGCTGTGTGTTTGGCTGCATGTCCAGTGACAATTGGTTTTGGAATACTGGCACTATTCTAATCACCTACTGGTCACTGAGGTGACCTACCTCATCTCTGTTGATATTTGTTATTGGCGTTTTTGGGTGATTTTTATTGAGCTTTTTTAATCAATTCTAATAAAAAGATATTTTTAATTAGTCCAATTGCAGCTTTTCTTGACTTAAATCTGTTTGGGCATCTACCCCTTGCTTTTTTGACTATATTTTATGCATCATAGATATAGTCATTACATTAGTAGACACATAATTACCGCCCTTGTATTTCAGTTTGCTTCATATTGTGGCAGCCGTGGATCATAAAAATGAGAACTGACATATACAACTACCTGAGTGCTATAAAATAAAGACTCAAGGAGACAGACCATTAATTTTAAACATTTTAATAAATAAAATGTTTACCCCTACCTAAAGCCAATGATCCAGAAGAAGGCAAAAAACCTGGACACGTTCAGTCAATGTGTGTCACAGGGAAAAAATTCCTTCTTGACCCCGAGAAAAGGCGATCAGTTCAAGAACCCTGGACCAAGGCCATACTACAACTAACTAACTGATATATAGAGCAATGACTCGTTTCCGGAGAGCAGATCTTCTTTGTCCTGGTAACACGCCTCACCTCTCCTTATCAGATCGGACTCTGAGCTTATAGCTTGTCTACGTTGATCTCCTCTGTAAAAATACAGAACACTACCCCCCACAAACACTACACCCCACAAACACTACCCCCCACAAACTCTACCCCCAACAAACACTACACCCCACAAACACTAGCCCTTCGGATACAGACATAGGGCAGTTATATCACATCAGGTCCCTTATACAATTAGGTTAGACAGCAGACACCTATGTAATATGATGTCATGATGCACTGATTCCAGAATTAGATCTATATAATCAGTATATAATGACTTCATAAGACAACAAATATTATCTACAGACATATTAAATGATTAACACTAAATAATCCTGTGGCTCTTGTTAGATTCTTCAGTCTTCCTTCCAGGATCCAGATAATTTTCCTGGTAAGAAAAAAATAATATGAGACAGATCAGGCAAAGACCCATAGAAAATCAGTCATATATATATTGTACTTTATGCCCTCTTTTCTTTGCATTTTTAAATTTTGATGTAGATACTTAAAAATGGTGCAATAAATTTAATTTAAAAAAAATTGTGTAAAATGCACATATATATATGTAAAATAAAGAGTAAAATAAATAAATATACAGTATGTCCCCCAATGTATGTACACCAACCTCTCTCCCATGTGGGGGAATAAGGGTAGATTTTTTTTGCTCCAAAAATCTGAAATTAAAGTGACAGAACCACCACCAGCAATCTGTGCCAGTAAAAGATACCACTGGAACTGTCACTGACCGAAGTAGCCCATACAGTGTCTCCATCCGAGGTCCCATCTTGTTGCTGACCTCTGTGATAGCCCCAGGGATGTCCCCATGTTTGCTGCATTGAACTCTCAGTGTCCAACATTCCGCTGTGTGACCTCACAAAGAACCTTCATCACCAAAGTCTAGAGATTCTGCCAGCAAGGACTGGAGAAAGCTAGAACCTTACAGCCACAATCCGTAGACTTGGAAAATCGATGTCCATGTTGGCGCTAAGTTCACTAACAAATCCCTGTAAAGTTTCTCATTTACCTGTATCCTCAATCCAGGAACTTCCAATCTCCTCGTCTCATCTCCTGAAATGAGAATCTGTGTCCTCGATCCTGGATCCTCTGCTCTCCTTGTCTTCATCTCTTGAAATGAGCATTTGCCCCCTGAACACCCGTTTATATAGACCCACAGTCATTGTGACATCATGCTGTGAGGTAACAATGGCCTCCTGGATTTGATGATGTCACATATGACCATGAGTGATATCTCCATAGGCATTAATTAATATTAATAACAAGTAGTAATAATATGGCAGATCACGTTGGTTAGCATCAAGGCTGGAGGAGCAGGACGAATAAGGAAAAGTTCCCAAAAGTAAAATGCATTTACTGCGACTGCAAAAAATAAATAACTTTATATTACTTCAAATTTAATTAAATTCTAGGCTCTATGACAACACTACACTGTTACCATAGGAACAAAGACCTATAGCCCATAGCAACCAGTACAATTCCAGCCTTAGTGTATTTAAGGCCTGAAATCAAGAACATTGAGTGTTTTGTTTGCTGGTGATACATCTAGCAATGGACAAATGACAGGTAAGAGCAGGAATCATTGTCTGAGAGAAACCATTCCCATTGTTACACATTTTGTAGGTGTAGGAACTATGGACATTCCAGTTTTTGTGAAACAACAACTCCCAGCATTCACAGGATAAATACGAACAAAAGTTCAAGAATTGCTTTTTATTTCTTTCATGACATTCGCCGTGCGGTATAAGCAGGGCCGGCTCCAGGTTTTCGTGGGCCCTGGGCGAAAGAGTCTCAGTGGGCCCCTTTAACACATATCACGATTCATGACGCACAGAAGCCGCAGAAAAAAAATATATATAATACAATGCAGAAGATTTCACTTCTTACATGACATGACCGATATCTATTGTAAATTCCACAATAGCTCAGAAACCAGCAAATCGCTGCATGCAGAATACTGGCCCCCATAAAATGCTCCAGACAGGATATTGACCCCATATAACGCACCATACAGCCTACTGGCCCCCATATAACGCTCCATACAGCATACTGTCCCCCTTATAACGATCCTACAGGATACTGGCTCCCATATAATGCTCCATACAGGATACTGGTCCCCATATAGCGTTCCATACAGAATACTGGCCCCCATATAATGCTCCATGCAGGATGTGCCCCCACATAATGCTCCATGCAGGCTGTTCCAACCACATAATACCTCATGCAAGCTGTTCCCACCACATAATGCCCCACGCTTGCTGTTCCCCCTTATAATACCCCATGCAGGATGTCACCCCTCTTATAATGTCCCATGCAGGATGTCACCCCGCTTATAATGCCCCATTCATTATGTCACCCACCCCTTATAATGCCCCTTGCAGGATGTCACCCTCGCTTATAATGCCCCATACATTATGTCACCACCCCCATATAATGCCCTATGCAGGATGTCACTTCCCCCCATATAATGCCCCATGCAGTATGTCACTCCCCCCCATATAATGCCCCATGCAGGATGTCACTTTCCCCCTTTGAATGCCCCATGCAGGATGTCACCTCTCCCCCCCTCTTATAATTCCCCATGCAGGATGTCACACACCCCTTATACTGCCCTATGCAGGATGTCACCCCCCCTTCCTTATAATGCCCCATGCAGGATGTCACCCCCCCTTTTAATGCCCCATGCAGGATGTCACCCCCCCTTCCTTATAATGCCCCATGCAGGATGTCACCCCTCCCCTTCCTTATAATGCCCCATGCAGGATGTCACACCCCCCTCCCTTATAATGTCCCATGCCCCCATACATTAAAAAAAAAAAAATCAAATACTCACCTCACTTCTTCTCACCTGCTGCCGCTGCTCTGGACTCCAGCGTCACCGGCGTCTTCCCACTCTGCGCTGTGACGGCTCAGGAAAGAGCGCGGTGAAAAGATGTCACCGCACCCTCTGACCTGAGACATCACAGTGCAGCAGCCGCGAAGAGAATGGACCGGCTGTGGAAGAACGGGGAGAGGTAAGTGATGAGCCGCAGGCTGTAGGGGCCTTGAGGCCATGAGCAAGCGGGGGGGAGCGGGCGCTGACAGGTCCCATAGCGCGGCACGGTGCTAGACGGCGAGTGGGCCCCCCCCGCCTGCTCAGGGCCCCAGCACTTGCCCGTGTGCGCCAGGTGCTGATGCCAGCCCAGGGTATAAGTGATATGATGACTTTATTCTGTAGGTCAGTTCGATTACAGCGATACCTGATTAATATAAGATTTTTAATGTTTTCCTGCTTTTGCACAATTAAAACATTTATTTTTGGGTACATAATATTTTATTGAACCCTTTTTATTCAGCAGTATGCATAACATAGCGCCATACACTCGTCCTACTATTCTGGATCAACATTGGACCAATTTTTTATACGCTAGTATGACTCCAGCCTTAAGTTTCCAAACTGATAGCCCTATAAGAGATCACTTTATTGAGCTCTGTCCAGTTTGCCTTATATACCGTATTTTTTGGACCATAAGACGCACTTTTTTCCCCCAATTTATGGGGGTGCGTCTTATGGTCCGAATATACTGTTTTGTGATGTAGAGGCGGCTGGGGTTGCGGCAACGACTGGGGCTGCAGCAGCTGGGGCGGCGATGGAATGGTGTTACCCAGTAACGAGCGGCGGCAGCAGCATGTTTGTGGGCGCAGCTATGAATTCACTACGTCCACACTAGACATCAGGAGGTGGGCGGTCTCAGGTCCAGATCGCACGCTGCAATGACGTTGCAAAGAGGCAGGGCCGGGACAACACAGAACAGCACAGCGCGCAGTCATTACCGACCCTGCCTCTTTGTAACGTCACTGCAGCGCTTGATCAGGATGAGAGACCGCCCACCTCCTGATTTGGATCATGGCCATAGTGAATTCATGGCTGTGCCCACAAACATTATGCTGCCGCCGCTCATTACTGGGTAAAATCGCTCCATCGCTGCCACAGCCCCCTCTGCTGCCACAGCCCCCTCCGCTGCCACAGCCCCCTGCCGCCACAGCCCCCTCCGCTGCCACAGCCGCAGCCCCCTCCTGCCACAGCCCCTTTCAGCCCCAGATGCCTCCGCTGCCACAGCCCCAGCCGCCTCCTGCCACAGCCCCCTCCGCCACCACAGCCACAGCCCCCTCCGCTGCCCCAGCCACCTCCGCTGCCACAGCCCCAGCCCCAGCTGCCTTCACTGCCCCAGCCACAGCCCCCTCCGCCGCTGCAGCCCCAGCTCCCTCCATCTCCGCTGCCACAGCCCCAGCCGCCTACGTTGCCAAAGCCGCCTACACTGCCACAGCCCCCTCTGCAGCCCTGGCTCCCTCCGGCTCCACTGCTACAGCCCCAGCCGCCTCTGCAGCCCCAGCCGCCTCCGCTGCCGCAGCCCCAGCCGCCTCCGCTGCCACAGACCCAGCCCCCTCTGCAGCCCCAACCGCCTCCGCCCGCTGCCACAGCCCCAGCCACCTCAGCTGCCACAGCTCCCTCCGCAGCCCCAGCCACCTCTGCTGCCGCAGCCCCCAGCCAGTGTGACCCCGCTCCTTGCCTATCGTGGGTCCAGAATGAGAGGCAAGCATTATAACGTAGAAGTAAAATATAAAGTAAAGTGAAAAAGCACATGACATAAAACATTGTACTACTCCTGTGGTGAACTATAACTCCCAGCATGCCATAAGAGCTGTAGGACATGCTGGGAGTTAAAGTGCCCCTCAAAGTCAACCACAATGCCTGTGAGATCTTAAAGAGGACATACCATACATGGCTGAATACAGCCAGTACATGATACAAGCAACCAGTGGATCGAGCAGCATACTGGCTGTATGACTTCAGCCACATTTGTTTTTTGGCGTTTCTTCCTGCGTGTGTGTACAGTTAGACCACTCAGTCATTGACAGCAGGAGAGGAGAAGCCAAAGGACGGTATGTTTTCCTCTGCCGCAGCATTTCAGACGGAAGACTGAAACATACCATATCAGCCTTACATCGTACATCCGGTGTGTGATACATTCTGCCTGATCCACGGGCAGCATGCATCAGCTATCGCAATCCATGGGCAGAATGCTTCAAAAGGTTTTTCTCCACTATTTTCCACCTCTAAAACCTTGGTGCGTCTTATGGTCCGGTGCGTCTTATAGTCCGAAAAATACGGTGCTTCCTGCTGACATCAACTGACCTGTATGAGAATGTTCGGACAGGTCTGGGCATGTACGTTGGAATATTTCCAATATATAATGCATTAATATTATAAGTGAATAGGCTTTGCATGTATAACTTAAAATATAAACGAGTTCATGTTTGGAATCAGCGCATTCAATTTAGTGTAAATCACAATAAATCAAAATATTTTTCTCTTAGTAGCAAAATCATTGTTGACATGCACTTACTTTTCTAATGTGGTCACTAACCATTAATACAATAACCTTAGCAATCCAGATAATAGATTATCTGCTTGAAGATGGGGTGCCTAAAAGTTTAAAGAAACTCCAGAAGGAGATCAACTTGCCTCATTATCTTTTTACGAACACCTACAACTTAGGCACACATAATGGACCCAGTCAACCACGACAAAGGATGTTAATACACAATCACTTTATCACAGATATGATCATATCTGTGAACCACACACATGGTTTAATTTCTACTAAATATTAACAACTTCTGTGACCTTGCATAGATGAGAACCCTCTGACAGTTAAAGGTTTATTCTCATCTCCAAGATCATAACTCAATGTGTATTAGGTGTAATAATAATATTAGCAAATTCCTCCAATTATAAATGTAGTATAGTTCTTCTGATTCACTATGTTGCTTACCCCATGCACAGATCATTGCAACATCTTAGGTATCCATGTGTCACGCAAGATGTGGGAAAAACCTACTGCAACAGAAAGGGAAGAAAGAAAGGAAGTCCAGATTCTAGGGAAAGGGGGGAAGTGGAGACCTCCTAGGCTGATCTAGCATCACCCTGTCTTCCCTAACGTCCTTGTATTGGCTCTTCACCAATCGCCGCACATGTGCCTTGCCCTGTCTTTCCCTGGCATATGGATAAGGCTAGCAAAGGGAGGAGATGAGCACTAGTTGATCTCAATTAAACACTATAGACAACAGAAGTAGACAAACAGGGGGAAATTACTTAGCTTTAGACGAACTCCAGACAAATGCGCACACGTTCTCAAGCTCCAAAAAGCACGAAGTACTGCTCTTGCTAAAGCCTTCACAAGTTGTTATGAATACACAGCAGATATTTATACAACCAGGCAGGGTGTTAATTAGCGAGAGGAAGGTAGCTGCTGGGTCCTAGAGACAGAGTCTAAGAAAATGTCTGTAAAGCCAAACAGGAGGAGAGCGGACCCTTCCCGCGAGGGCTCACAATCTACAAAGGATAGGTGAGGATACAGTAGATGAGGGTAGAGCTGGTCATGCAGCAGTATGGTGGAAAGAAGGTTACTGCAGGTTGTAGGCTTTTCGGAAGAGGTGGAACTTCAGGTTCCTTTTGAAGGTTTCCATGGTAGGCAAGAGTCTTTTATGATTGGATAGAGAGTTCCAGAGTAGGAGGGATGCATGGGATAAAGTTTGTGTGCGATTGTGGGAAGAGAAGATAAGAGGTGAGTAGAGCAGGAGATCTTGTGAGGATTGGAGTTTGCGTGCAGGTATGTATCGGGAGATTAAGTCACAGATACATGGAGGAGACAGGTTGTGGATGGCTTTATGTGCCATGGTTAGGGTTTTGAACTGGAGTCTCTGGGCAATGGGGAGCCACTGAAGGGATTGACAGAGAGGAGACACAGAGGAATAGAGGGGAGACAAGTGGATTAGTCGGGCAGCAAAGTCGGGTGAGATGAGGAGGTGGTGTGTGAGTGGGAGATAATGATGTCCTGTCTGTCTATGAGGAGATACAAGATAGGGCCAAGTCTGTGATGCCGAGAGATGAGAGAGTCGGTAGTGGTATCCATCACAACCACATTGCCGCCTTTGTCGGACGGCTTTATGGTTATGGTTTGATCCGTTTCAAGTCTGCATAGTGAATCCATTTCACCTCTTGAACGGTTATGTTATTCCCAATGCTTAGTTTTTGTCAGTTTTATGATGTCCTCCGTAACCGAATTAAGGAAGAAATCTATGGAACTTAAGTCTCCGGTAGGAGGTGGCATTATAGAAATTTTATTTTTAATGTCCGTGAAGGGATCAATGTATTCAGGTTCACCTCATCAAGATGGTATAGCAACCTCACGCCTTGTAGAAGGTTATTGGGAATTCCCAAGTTGTCACACTCCTTTCTATCCTCCCTAAGGAAGTGCTATTTTCATTTCAAACGTCTGATGAATAGATGCAGGTCTATTATTATTTCAGATTCTTCAAAATCAGTGGTGGGGATAAAACTTAAACCTTTACTCAGTACGCACATTTCATCAGTAGTGAGGGGCATTGATGATAAATTGATGACCTGTGTTGTTAAACGGGATTCGGCTGATTGGATCGGCTCCTGAGCAGGTAGTTCAGATCTAAAAACTCCCTCTCTGCGGGGTTCTCCTGTTATTTCCTCTCCCCCGAAATCCACCCCTTCCTTTTAATTTCCCCTTTTGGGTTTTCGATTTTGTATCAGTATGTGAGACCTCTGTTTCAGAGGAGGATAAGTCTATCTAAGGAATATAATTCTGTCTGGTAATCGGCACCTAATATGCCTTGTTTTCCCTGAATTTTTCAAGGTAATAAAGAACTTGTGTATACACTCTTTTAGGTGGTATTGGTACCATTCTACCTTGTTCTGTAACTATGTTTCTTTTTTTGCGATGTCCAGTTCTGATGAGAATTTCTTAGTTACCTCTATTTGCTACTTAAGAGCTTCCTTTTTAGGGTGCCAACCACCATGTGAGGTAGGGGACAATATAGAATAGGGAGAGAGTAGGGAATAATAGACACTTTCCTTCCCAGTTTTTTCCAAATACTGCAGGTTGGTGGTATCACCCTACTAGCTTAGCACATGTAGGGTATCCATGCATGTGTATCTGTATCATTTCTTGACCCTAATGGGAAGCTAAGGGCCTAATCTCATTCTTGATCTAGCCCCCCTGACATAACTAATAAATAATGGTAAAATATCTTTGCCCAATCATTTTCTTGTTCTATACCCCATTAATATATATAACTGTGATGTACCTCTGAGACCGTCTGCCTCTTTAGAGTACCACTGTGTGTTTATAAAAATATCAGGGTAAATCCCATTTGTTTACAGTGATCCGTGACCATGTGTCTTCTTGGGGGTTTGAAGGAGCAATAAAAAATATGTGTCCCTTCACGTGGATCTCCATTTTCCAGCTGCAACCCATATAGCAGGGCATGCGTCTGAAGTACACCTGTTTATCCCGCATCACAACATGCCTGAGGAGCAGAATATACAGTCGGTACGGAAAGTATTCAGAACCCTTTAAATATTTAATTTTGTTTCATTGCAGCCATTTTATAAGTTTTAAAAAGTTCATTTTTTTCTCATTAAAGTACACTCTGTACCCCATCTTGACTGAAAAAAAAACAGAAATGTAGAAATTTTTACAAATTTATTAAAAAAAAACAAAAACTGAAATGTCACATGGTCATAAGTATTCAGACCCTTTGCTCAGACACTCATATTTAAGTCACATGGTGTCCATTTCCTTGTGATCCTCCTTGAGAGGGTTCTACTCCTTGTGCGGTAGCGCTATTGATCATGTTGAGGGGCACTCACTTCACCGGGTTAATTAAAGCACACATGTAACGTTTTCCAGTAATCTAAAGTCCAGCAGTTTATTTTTTTTTTCCTCAGTTCACCCCATCTAGGCTTCAGCCTTATCCATTAGATCTACATCTTCTGGTAGGTTCCATTACATTTCTATTTCCTCTCATTCCCAGCCCCATCCTCTCCCTCTCTCCCATCCGATTCCCCTTGTTGTTAACCCCATGCTGTATATCCATGACCATTTATTTTGATTTTCTTTGATTTTTCACCATGTTCATGTTATTTATGCAAAATGTTGCATGTTTACAATTGTCTATGTGACATTTATATTTTGTGTTATTTTTTGTCGTAGTACACCGATGAAGGTCCTTGGGACCGAAACGTCTGCTTACTGTACTACATTATCATTAAACAATTATTTCTTAAAAAATCTTCAAGTCTATTTGAGTGCCAGGTTTTTGGTTTAATATTACACATCATAAGCTGCTTATAACATAGTCCATCTCAGCGGCTCGCAGGAATGTTACACATGTAATATCCTAGAGCCTTTTCAGTGGCAGCTATGCCGGCTTGGCTTCAGAAACAGTCCTCAGCAAGGTAAGAACATCAAGGTCCATATCAAGCACCGTCTTTTACCTTTGTCAGGTCTAGCTGCTTCCATTAACTCTGTTCTGCCAAAGCTGTGGTTTAAGGCTCACCAGATGTGGACTCCAGGCCTCATGCCTTCCAGGTGTAATGGTGTCCCGGGCACAGAGATCAGGTCTCTTGACTCACTGCGTTTCAAAAACCCCCCGAATATATATCCCTCTGTGCACACAGGACCTGTGATGATGTCACAGTCGTGTGATCAGTCATTGTCACTAACTTCGTCAAGTCACATTTCCGAGTCGTAACCTTGTCAGACCCCCCTTGCTCCCAGCAGTCAATATAGCAGTGCGACTCACTTGCCCTTGTATCTAAGGTCAGGTCCGACTCCGTACTGTCTCGTATTGTATTGGGTTGTTTGCATGGGCCTCTCAGACCTGAGTTACTGGAGGGCTCATGACTAGTGTTGAGCGAACATGCTCGACACTGCTCGATACTCGCCCGAGCATCACGCTGCTCGGGATGTTCGGCGAGCACCGAGCATTTCCGGGTTACTCGGGCGGGAGCTCGGGTCTCCGCCCTGCATGTTTGGCGCTCTTTACAGAGCCAATGAATATGCAGGGATTGCCAGCCAGTCACTGTAATGCCGCAGCCATGTTGTTTGTGGGCATTACAGTGATTGGCTGGCCGCACAGTGTCACCTCGAGTATTTAAAACCGGGCGCCGCCATCTTGGACACAGTCGCTCCGGATCAGACAGTGTAGGGACAGCGCTGCTGATTTAGGTAGAGATATATCCTGCAAAATAGTTAGTGTAGGGTCTGTAAAGGCTGCTAGATCAAACAAACAGTCCTTCTCAGGACTAATATCCATCCCAGGTATATCAGGCAGGCAGGCAGGCAGGCTGTATGGGAGATGCAGTGGTTATACCAGCAAACGCTGCATTACAGTCCTGTGTGCTGCTCCTGTTGCTGAAATTGCTGGACTTAGCTCCAGGTCCCGGGGGCCAGGAAAAATCCTTTTTTTTTATCTAAATCCTCTTTTTTTTTTCCTGCTTCACAATGTACAAATACCCATCTTATTAACCTTTTGGTGCCCCCCCCCAAAAAAAAGTGTGCCTCTGATTTTTCAGACACAAATATATCTGTTGAAAATAGTCTGGTGTAGGCCAGAGAAATAGAAGTGTGGTTTTGCAGTTCTATGGGCCATTTGTATCTAAAAAAACAGTTTGAGTGTGTCGCTCACTGTTCAGCCGCAAATATATATATATTTTAAAAAGCCTGGTATACACCAGTAAATTATTACTGTGGTTTTGATGTTCCACGGTAAAACATCTCTATTATCCTGTTTTTGGCATTTTTTGCTGTATAAAAATAATAATAGTGTCTCCCTGATTTTTCAGACACAAATATATCTGTTGAAAATAGTCTGGTGTAGGCCAGAGAGACCGAAGTGTGCTTTTGCTGTTCCACGGTAAAAAATCTCTATTATCCTGCTTTTTGCATTTTTTGCTGTAAAAAAAAAAAAAATAGTGTCTCCCTGATTTTTCAGACACAAATATATCTGTTGAAAATAGTCTGGTGTAGGCCCGAGAAATACAAGTGTGGTTTTGCAGTTCCACTGTACAAACCTCTGTATTATCCACTTTTGGGCCATTTGTATCTAAAAAAAAACAGTTTGAGTGTGTCGCTCACTGTTCAGCTGCAAATATATATATATTTTAAAAAGCCTGGTATACACCAGTAAATTATTACTGTGGTTTTGATGTTCCACGGTAAAACATCTCTATTATCCTGTTTTTGGCATTTTTTGCTGTATAAAAATAATAATAGTGTCTCCCTGATTTTTCAGACACAAATATATCTGTTGAAAATAGTCTGGTGTAGGCCAGAGAGACAGAAGTGTGCTTTTGCTGTTCCACGGTAAAAAATCTCTATTATCCTGCTTTTTGCATTTTTTGCTGTAAAAAAAAAAAAATAGTGTCTCCCTGATTTTTCAGACACAAATATATCTGTTGAAAATAGTCTGGTGTAGGCCCGAGAAATACAAGTGTGGTTTTGCAGTTCCACGGTACAAACCTCTGCATTATCCACTTTTGGGCCATTTGTATCTAAAAAAAACAGTTTGAGTGTGTCGCTCACTGTTCAGCTGCAAATATATATATATTTTAAAAAGCCTGGTATACACCAGTAAATCATTACTGTGGTTTTAATGTTCCACGGTAAAACATCTCTATTATCCTGTTTTGGGCATTTTTTGCTGTATAAAAATAATAATAGTGTCTCCCTGATTTTTCAGACACAAATATATCTGTTGAAAATAGTCTGGTGTAGGCCAGAGAGACATAAGTGTGCTTTTGCTGTTCCACGGTAAAAATCTCTATTATCCTGCTTTTTGCATTTTTTGCTGTAAAAAAAAAAATAGTGTCTCCCTGATTTTTCAAACACAAATATATCTGTTGAAAATAGTCTGGTGTAGGCCCGAGAAATACAAGTGTGGTTTTGCAGTTCCACGGTACAAACCTCTGTATTATCCACTTTTGGGCCATTTGTATCTAAAAAAAACAGTTTGAGTGTGTTGCTCACTGTTCAGCCGCAAATATATATATATTTTAAAAAGCCTGGTATACACCAGTAAATTATTACTGTGGTTTTGATGTTCCACGGTAAAACATCTCTATTATCCTATTTTGGGCATTTTTTGCTGTATAAAAATAATAATAGTGTCTCCCTGATTTTTCAGACACAAATATATCTGTGAAAATAGTCTGGTGTAGGCCAGAGAGACAGAAGTGTGCTTTTGCTGTTCCACGGTAAAAAATCTCTATTATCCTGTGTGGCACCCCAGGGGTCTGGTCTCCACAGTAATAGCAATGTTATGTCTGAGAGCAGGTGGGAGGTCTCTTGGTCAGGAATCCTATGCATGCCACACCTCCTGCCCAGTCCTGGGAGGGGAAGAACTTCCCCTATAAAAAGCTGGGGCTGAGGCAGGGTTAGAGAGAAGAGAAGAGTTGAGAAGAAGAGAAGCAGCATAGGAAAGAAAGATCAGGAGCTCTGTGGGAGCAGGCTAAAAGGAATCAGGGGCTGGCAGCTGAAGAGCTCGCCCTGATTGAAGAGTTACTACCGGACCCGGAGTACGAGGCTGTGGGGATTAACCCAGACCCAGCAGCAGAAACCGCCCGGCAGGGGATTTCAGGTCCTCTGGCCAAGAAACCCGAAGGCACGGTCACACGCGTGGGACCAGCACCGCCGTCGTGGAGCGGAAGCCACTAGAAGGCCCCGAGTCACCGGCCATACGGGTGAGCACCACACGGTACACTCAGGGACGTGGGCTACTTTTACCCGCCTCTAGCAAGGTAGCCAGAAGAGTACGATTAGTTGGGGAGGCCTAAAACTCCGCCTGGCCAAGGGGGATCCCATCTGCTCAAGGACTGACCAGGCCCCGACCGCTAGCCAGTACTCCGGGAGGGTCTATCTTTGTCACCAGTAAAGACCCTGAACTACACCGCATCGTCTCTGAGTGGTTCCTGCTACCCCCATCATCCACGTCGGCTGCCCTGAGGCCATACCCCTCCCGTTGGGGGTTATACCATCTACGCTGCACTATCCTACCACCGGCCTCAGCGGTCTGCCCTGCAGCGGCAGCTCCATAGCTGCATTCAACGGGTGGCGTAGTCGTCCTACATCTACTGCTAATATACCGCCACTTAGTCTGACTCCCTGGGCACGGACCGGGTCTCCGCCACGAGACTACTACCCCCAACAGGCCCGGCTCCGGGTAGTCCCCGCGTGCGCAACGCTACATCAAGTAGGCCCAGGGGTGCGTCAGCTTTTGGCGTAGTCGGCAGGATTTCGTGCCCGCAACCACCGGTTACTGCGTGCCTGAAAAAGACTGTTCAAACTTACCAGTGGTGAAGATTCCCGCCATCCGGCGCCATCTTCAGCCTTCTTCCCACCATCGGTGAAGATTCCCGCCATCCGGTGCCATCTTCAGCCTTCTTCCCGCCATCGGTGAAGATTCCCGCCATCCGGCGCCATTTTCAGCCTTCTTCCCGCCTTCCGTGGAGTTTTCTCGCCGTTGGACGCCATCTTGAAGACGCCGCGCGGGAAGAAGAGGGGCGTGGACTCCAAAAGCGCGCGAGAACTGAAGCCCCGCCTCACATCCAGACGTCGCGTAAGGTCCTGGAAGGAGCCCAGCAGACGCTGACGTCACAGGAGCGCGACGGAAGGTCCTCAACCCTGACGATCCACTGCGGAGCCGCGGCCTACGGAAGAGGATCATCGCAAGGTAGGCCACGGTCCACTAGGGGGGAGAAAGATGTCGGATACGGAGGAGAGCTTCACTGCCTCAACCCCCGCCAGCGCCACCGCTGCTGCAGTCATGCCTTTCACCATGCCCTATATCCCGGGAGCAGCCTGGCTACTCCAGTACTCAGGGGAGTCACATACCCTGAATGACTTTAAAGAAAAGCTGGATAGCCTCTTCCAGGTGTACCCCCTCACAGAGGAGCAAAAAGTGAGCATCCTGGTGGCCCAACTAACCGGGGCAGCCCAAAGGGAGGTAAAGTCCTGGCCACCTGGGAGGAAGACTGGCGCGGGGATACTAACCCGGCTGAGGGACACCTTTGATACCCGCACCTCAGCCGAGATTAAGCTTAGATTCTATGGGTGCAAGCAGCGAGCACATGAGAGTATAAGGGACTATGCACTAAACCTACAAGAGGCCCTGAGAGCCATTAAGCAGACTGACCCTGACGGCGTGGGAAACGAGGACAGGCTGTTGACCGAACAATTTATAGAGGGACTATATTGCAATGCCCACCGAACCCAGTTGCGGGCAATGGCCTTACAGGATCCTCATCTGGACTTTGCACAGTTCAAGGACAGAGCCATCCGGGTGCTCCGAGAACCGGCACCGGGTGGCGTTGTGACCCACAGGCGCCCAGCTATCACTTACCACCAGGAGGCGGCGCCCTTGTCGGCAGGGCCTGTGGGGGCTGATGCGCAGGCTTTGAACACTGACCCGGCTCCAGACATGCACCATCAGGTCCAAGAGCTAGCTAAAAGCGTTGCTGCGCTAACCCGAACTGTGCAGTCTTTACAGGTTTCCACTCCAGGGAAGATCCAGCTGGCATCCGGACCGGAGGACATCCCGTGGCGTCGACCAAGGAGGACCTCACCGGCCAGAGGAAGACCCAGCGACCGATACAACGAGGACGGACAACCCATCTGCCGCCGCTGCAATCAACCCGGACATATGGCAAGGTACTGTCCTTTAAACTGGCACAACCTGGGGTAGAGGGCCAACCCCCAGGAAAAAGATCACCAGGCCCATCGAGCTGGCACGACAAATATGTGGGAGGACGTCCAGTCTTGCCTGTGGTACTGGATGGCATCCCTATGAGTGCCCTACTGGACACCGGGTCACAGGTCACCACCATCCCGTACGTGCTCTTCAAGCAGTACTGGAATGACTCGGATATAACCCGCTATCCAGACGACGACTTGAGTATCATCGCCAGTAATGGTCAGCCCGTGCCACAGATCGGATTTAAAGAAATGACCATTAAAATCGGTAGAGTCGAACTGGCAGCACAGGGACTGATCATTGTAGACATTGACAAGCGCGAGAGTCACCCAAAGATAACTCTAGGAACTAATGTGATTGAAAATTGTCTTGCAGAGCTGATTTTCATTTTACAGCAGGTTGCCAAGAACGCCAGCTCCGGCCAGCAGCGAGTGCTCCAGAAAGAGATCCGGGCACTGATGCGACGGCAACAAGTGGAACTCTCCGGCGGTGAGATTGGTAGCGTAAGAATGTGTGACCCTTTCCCTATTGCCATACCCCCGAAAAGTGAAATGATGATTTGGTGCCGGGCAGCTATTGGTCTGAGAGGTAGAGATTACCAGGCCATGGTAGAGCCAGTCTACTCAGACAGTAGGCCCACCATTTTGACAGCCCGGGGGGTAGTAGATGTACGCCATGGGAGGGTACCCGTTCGCATAATAAATATCGGGAAAAGGGAAGTATACCTGCCCCGGTATGCTACGCTAGCCAAATTATATACTATCAACCAAAATTCTATACAGTCTGTGGAACCCTTGCCTCCATCTCACCCGGAGGAAGGTAACGGCTCTACGAAAATAATGGAGGATTGGTGTCAGCAACTACATTTGGGTACTGACTCCACTCCCTCCCACCAGAAACAGGGAGTCTACCGGGTGGTTCAAGAGTACGAGAGAGTGTTTAGTAAACACCCGTTAGACTTCGGGCGAGTCAAGGGGGTAGAACACCACATCCCCACGGGAGACCATCCTCCCATAAAAGAGAGGTATCGACCCGTGCCCCCTGCACACTACCAACACGCCAAGGGGATGCTTAGAGACATGAAGGAGGCTGGGGTAATCAGGAATAGCTGTAGCCCCTGGGCAGCTCCACTAGTCTTAGTCAAAAAGAAAGACAACACCATGAGAATATGTGTAGATTACCGGAAAATTAACCGTATCACACACAAAGATGCGTACCCCTTACCAAGAATAGAGGAGTCTTTGGCTGCTTTAAAATCTGCTAACTTCTTCTCCACCTTGGATCTCACTAGCGGGTACTGGCAGGTTCCTGTAGCAGAGGCGGACCGGGAGAAGACCGCATTCACCACCCCGATGGGACTTAGCGAGTTTACCTGCATGCCGTTTGGACTCTGCAACGCACCAGGAACCTTCCAGCGACTGATGGAGTGCTGTCTGGGACACCGGAACTTTGAGACGGTCCTGTTATACCTGGACGATGTCATCGTCTACTCCAAGACCTACGAGGACCACCTGAAACACCTGGCGGAAGTGTTCGAAGCTCAGGCAAGTTACGGCCTAAAGGTGAAACCCTCCAAGTGTCACCTCCTGAAGCCAAAGGTGCAGTACCTGGGACACGTGGTGAGTGCTGACGGAGTGGCTCCCGACCCTGATAAGATCACCGCAATTAAGGAATGGCCAAGCCCCTCCAGCGTAAAGGAAGTGAGGCAGTTCCTCGGGTTGGTAGGCTACTACCGAAGGTTCATACCCGGTTTCACCAAGAAGGCAGCTCCTATGCAGGACCTCCTGATAGGCCAGTCCAGGAAGGCCAAGAACCAGAAGCCACCCTTCAGATGGGAGAAGCTGGAAGAAGAGTCCTTCCGCCAGCTGAAGATGGCCCTCACGGGGGGATGAAATCCTGGCATACCCGGATTACAGCCAGCCCTTTATCCTCTACACCGACGCCAGTAACATCGGGCTAGGAGCCGCACTGTCCCAGATCCAGCAGGGGAAAGAACGGGTAATTGCTTACGCCAGCCGAAAACTGCGACCCACCGAAAGAAACCCTGAGAATTACAGCTCATTTAAGCTAGAGTTCCTGGCAGTGGTGTGGGCAGTCACCGAACGCTTTAAGCACTACCTTGCTGCTTCCCGGTTCACCGTGTACACGGATAACAACCCGTTGACACACCTGGACACTGCAAGACTCGGTGCCCTAGAGCAGAGATGGATGGCCCGCTTGTCCAACTATGAGTTTACAATCAAATACCGGGCAGGACGCTCCAATACCAACGCGGACGCCCTGTCCAGGATGCCGAACCTACCGGACGTAGGGGAAGATTCAGAGGAACTGGAAGAAGTTGAACTCCCCGCCTTCCACCGTCATGGGACTATCCAGTATTCCCACCGTGTAAGGAGTAAGCAATCCGCTACGTTCAACCCGTTACCTCATTACAACTGGGCGGAGACGCAAGACAGTGACCCTGCCGTCCGACTGGTAAAAGAGATGCTGACTCGGCCAGATGCACGCCTTGACCCAGACGCTCCGGAGGAAGCCAAGCAACTGTGGGCTGAGAAGAGTCGACTGTTCCTTTACAAGGGGAAGTTGTGCCGCAGAATGGTTAACTCCCGGACGCATGAACTAATCTGGCAAGTAGTGGTGCCAAGAAGAGACGCAGCTATGGTGATGGAGGCATACCACGACGGAGCTGGGCACTTCGGATGGAAGAAGCTGGAGTTTCTGCTGCGCGGGCGGTTCCATTGGATAGGCATGAGAGGGACCATCGAGAGGTGGTGCAGAGACTGTGGCCCATGCAACTTAAGAAGGAGGGACCGTGCCAGCCAGAAGACTCCCCTGCGGTCCATCATCACCAGACAGCCGTTGGAACTGGTAGCCTTGGATCATGTAAAGCTGACCCCAAGCAGAAGTGGCTACGTCTACGCATTAACCATAGTGGATCACTACTCCCGGTTCTTGGTTATCGTCCCCGTCAAGGATTTAACGGCTCACACAGCAGCTAGAGCATTCCAGCAGCACTTCTGCCGTCCGCATGGATACCCGGAGCAGGTGCTGACGGACCAGGGGCCTGCCTTTGAAGCGGAGGTCTTCCAGGAGTTCTGCACCCTGTATGGATGCCGGAAGATTAGAACAACACCCTATCACCCGCAAACTAATGGACTTTGTGAGAAAATGAACCAGGTGGTGATAGATCTCCTGAAAACATTGCCCCTGGAGGAACGCAGTCTGTGGCCTGAAAAGCTGCCCGACCTGGTGGACCTATACAACCACATCCCTGTAGGTTCCACCAACTGTACCCCGGCTTACCTAATGAGGGCAAGACCTGGTAAGCTTCCTGTTGATCTGGAGATGGGAGTCCTGACACCCGAGGACACTTCACCAGAAGCAGACTGGGACACAGAGAGGCAGCAGCAGTACCGGAAAGTACAGGAGAGCGTGGAGCAAAGTCTCTGTCAAGCTAGGGAAAGACAAGAGAAAACTTACAACCAGTATGCTCCCACTGTTCCCCTGGTGCCCGGAGAGCAGGTCTTGAAGAGGAAAAGACGGCTCCACAAGTTGGACGACCAGTGGGAGAAGGACCCATACACCGTACTGCCCTCAAGCCACGACAACCCAAAGATCTGTACAATCATTAAAGACGGAGGGGAAACCACAGCCATTGTATCCCGGGATCACCTAAAGAAGTGTCCCGAACAGCTACGGAACCCTGAAGAGGAACAAGAGGACCCTCGACCCGTAGAGGAAAGGTAAGATATGGTTAGTACTGTGCTCGGCGACTTCCCTCGGTCTTGGACTCAAGTCAATGGTGCTGTTGTGGTACCCGTCCTCACGTTCCTCCAACCAGCATCCCAAGTGCCTACGGAGACACAGGTAGAACTGGAAGAACAGCCGGTCCAGGAGGCAGAAGGCCCCACACAAGCAGACCAGGAAAATCAACCCTCTGCTTATAGTGAGCCTGCCATACCCCTAGTGAGCCAAAGAGTCCGTAGACGGCTGCCCAGTTTACCCTTGACAGCCCCTATACCTTGTAGCTCAGGACCAATCAACCAGCTCCGTAGGTCCACTAGGGTCACTAGAGGCCAGCTGCCCATACGGTGGAGGATCTAAAATGTTCAAGCTATTTTATTAATGTTTCCCTGTTTATTGTTGCTTGTATATAATTATGTGTTTCTAGTTATTTATAGGAGTCTTTGGTGGATTTACCGGGAATCCTTTGTGTATATAGTTGGAGCGTAACCCAGGACGGACTGAAAGACTGTTAAGGACTCGGGGCAGGACAGACCCCTACCTGGTTATGGCTCCCGGTCTCTTGGTGAAATGGACACCTTTGTTTTCTTCAAAGACTGCACCCGGTTGCGGACACGCCGTGACCATCATAATGTGTTTTTCTTTGTTATGCTGTTTTTGTTTAGAACTTGTTATGTTACAAAAGTATGTTTAGTCCCGGAGTACTAAATTTCACTAGGGGGGAATGTGGCACCCCAGGGGTCTGGTCTCCACAGTAATAGCAATGTTATGTCTGAGAGCAGGTGGGAGGTCTCTTGGTCAGGAATCCTATGCATGCCACACCTCCTGCCCAGTCCTGGGAGGGGAAGAACTTCCCCTATAAAAAGCTGGGGCTGAGGCAGGGTTAGAGAGAAGAGAAGAGTTGAGAAGAAGAGAAGCAGCATAGGAAAGAAAGATCAGGAGCTCTGTGGGAGCAGGCTAAAAGGAATCAGGGGCTGGCAGCTGAAGAGCTCGCCCTGATTGAAGAGTTACAACCGGACCCGGAGTCCGAGGCTGTGGGGATTAACCCAGACCCAGCAGCAGAAACCGCCCGGCAGGGGATTTCAGGTCCTCTGGCCAAGAAACCCGAAGGCACGGTCACACGCGTGGGACCAGCACCGCCGTCGTGGAGCGGAAGCCACTAGAAGGCCCCGAGTCACCGGCCATACGGGTGAGCACCACACGGTACACTCAGGGACGTGGGCTACTTTTACCCGCCTCTAGCAAGGTAGCCAGAAGAGTATGATTAGTTGGGGAGGCCTACAACTCCGCCTGGCCAAGGGGGATCCCATCTGCTCAAGGACTGACCAGGCCCCGACCGCTAGCCAGTACTCCGGGAGGGTCTATCTTTGTCACCAGTAAAGACCCTGAACTACACCGCATCGTCTCTGAGTGGTTCCTGCTACCCCCATCATCCACGTCGGCTGCCCTGAGGCCATACCCCTCCCGTTGGGGGTTATACCATCTACGCTGCACTATCCTACCACCGGCCTCAGCGGTCTGCCCTGCAGCGGCAGCTCCATAGCTGCATTCAACGGGTGGCGTAGTCGTCCTACATCTACTGCTAATATACCGCCACTTAGTCTGACTCCCTGGGCACGGACCGGGTCTCCGCCACGAGACTACTACCCCCAACAGTCCCGGCTCCGGGTAGTCCCCGCGTGCGCAACGCTACACCAAGTAGGCCCAGGGGTGCGTCACCTGCTTTTTGCATTATTTGCTGTAAAAAAAAAAAAAATAGTGTCTCCCTGATTTTTCAGACACAAATATATCTGTTGAAAATAGTCTGGTGTAGGCCCGAGAAATACAAGTGTGGTTTTGCAGTTCCACGGTACAAACCTCTGTATTATCCACTTTTGGGCCATTTGTATCTAAAAAAAACAGTTTGAGTGTGTTGCTCACTGTTCAGCCGCAAATATATATATATTTTAAAAAGCCTGGTATACACCAGTAAATTATTACTGTGGTTTTGATGTTCCACGGTAAAACATCTCTATTATCCTGTTTTTGGCATTTTTTGCTGTATAAAAATAATAATAGTGTCTCCCTGATTTTTCAGACACAAATATATCTGTTGAAAATAGTCTGGTGTAGGCCAGAGAGACAGAAGTGTGCTTTTGCTGTTCCACGGTAAAAAAATCTCTATTATCCTGCTTTTTGCATTTTTTGCTGTAAAAAAAAAAAAATAGTGTCTCCCTGATTTTTCAGACACAAATATATCTGTTGAAAATAGTCTGGTGTAGGCCCGAGAAATACAAGTGTGGTTTTGCAGTTCCACGGTACAAACCTCTGTATTATCCACTTTTGGGCCATTTGTATCTAAAAAAAACAGTTTGAGTGTGTCGCTCACTGTTCAGCCGCAAATATATATATATTTTAAAAAGCCTGGTATACACCAGTAAATTATTACTGTGGTTTTGATGTTCCATGGTAAAACATCTCTATTATCCTGTTTTTGGCATTTTTTGCTGTATAAAAATAATAATAGTGTCTCCCTGATTTTTCAGACACAAATATATCTGTTGAAAATAGTCTGGTGTAGGCCAGAGAGACAGAAGTGTGCTTTTGCTGTTCCACGGTAAAAATCTCTATTATCCTGCTTTTTGCATTTTTTGCTGTTAAAAAAAAAAAAAATAGTGTCTCCCTGATTTTTCAGACACAAATATATCTGTTGAAAATAGTCTGGTGTAGGCCCGAGAAATACAAGTGTGGTTTTGCAGTTCCATGGTACAAACCTCTGTATTATCCACTTTTGGGCCATTTGTATCTAAAAAAAACAGTTTGAGTGTGTCGCTCACTGTTCAGCCGCAAATATATATATATTTTAAAAAGCCTGGTATACACCAGTAAATTATTACTGTGGTTTTGATGTTCCACGGTAAAACATCTCTATTATCCTGTTTTGAACATTTTTTGCTGTATAAAAATAATAATAGTGTCTCCCTGATTTTTCAGACACAAATATATCTGTTGAAAATAGTCTGGTGTAGGCCAGAGAGACAGAAGTGTGCTTTTGCTGTTCCACGGTAAAAAATCTCTATTATCCTGCTTTTTGCATTTTTTGCTGTAAAAAAAAAAAATTGTGTCTCCCTGATTTTTCAGACACAAATATATCTGTTGAAAATAGTCTGGTGTAGGCCCGAGAAATACAAGTGTGGTTTTGCAGTTCCACGGTACAAACCTCTGTATTATCCACTTTTGGGCCATTTGTATCTAAAAAAAACAGTTTGAGTGTGTCGCTCACTGTTCAGTAGTGTTGAGCCACCCCCGTAGTGTTCGAGTTCGGTTCGGTTCGTCGAACACCCGTGTGTTAGCCGAACTGTTCGTCGAACTGTTCGTCGAACACCTTCGAACACCGTTAAAGCCAATGGCAGGCAAACAAAAACACATAGAAACACATAGAAAACACCTTCAAAGGTGTCCAAAAGCTGATAAACTGCTCAGAAGACACAACTAACACATGGAAAAGTGACAAGTACATATAGTCATGCGAAAAGAAAAGAGGTGGAGGAGTAAAAGGAGGGGGAGACACAGATATAGGCATGTCATGCCCTTCTAAAATCCAAAAAGTGAGAAGCCGACACGTTCAGTCCGCTCCTGCCCGTGCCACCTCCGTGTCGCCGGGTTTGTGACAGAGTCGCGGTGAACCCTGACGGCCAGCCCCCCTCTCCCAATACTGGTGCCTGTCCGCTGGTGGGTCGAGCGAGCCCCCCTGTGGTGGAGGCAGCTCTAAGCTTTTTAATTTAAATTGCCTCTCTAATTTGAATGAATACACTTTAAATCCATTTACAAGGATCTATTGGAGGGCAAGTCTCATGCCAGCAGCCGCGTAATTCCAGCTCCAGTAGCGTCCACTAAAGCTGCTGCAGTTAAAAAGCTTTTATAAGGATCGAGCTCGGCTGTCCACCGCAAGGCATCCTACTGCCAGTCCCAGCCCCTATGCCTTGGGGTGCATCCTGATGCTCTTCACTGAGTATCCCGTGGTCCCAAAGCATTTCCTTTGAAAAAATTAAGTGTCCAAACTACAGGTGGTGTAGCTTGCTTAACAGCCGGGATAATCCGCTGACTAGCAGACACTGCTACTAGGCACAAAGTATTTCCTGGTCTAGATGCAGTTAAAAATTTGTAATTAGATACTCTCGTTGGATGCTGAGAAAGCATTCCATAGAGTCTCCTGGCACGCCATATATGATTCTCTTAAAAAGCTTGGGGTAGGGGTTTAGGGGACCCTTTTATAGCCAAAATCACGGCCCTGTATCACAATACGTCACCTAGGCTGAAGATAAATGGAACTGTAGCACCCTGAGGGCTCGGTTGCTACAGAGGTATTGCACCTCACCCAGAGGTGTGATATCTCACTCTCAGGTAAGGATGGAGTGTGGATCAGGACCCGACACCTGCATGCATTACACCACATTGCCGTGGGGCAGGGCGACCAATATGCCTCTGAGATGGGCACGACAGTCCCTGTCCCTGGCTGGAGTGGGGGGAGGGAACACTGAGGAAGGGGAACCCTGTAGTGCAGGAGCAGGGAGGAAGCAGTTCCTGGGTGCATTGAGAAGGGAGTATAAAAGGTGGGCACCATCTTAGTTCAGTGCAGAGAAGTCTGAGCAGAAGTGGCAGGGAGCAGGGGCTCTGCATGAGCTCTGCTCCGGAGGCGGGCCTAGTAACAGAGGCCCAGGCCTGGAAGAGGGAGAAGGAAGAAAGAGGAGCGGAGAAGGCTCCAGGAACGAGGAATGAAGGGATCCCAGGGGTGCGGACGGGCGAGTCGCCACCACACGCCCGAATCCACCTGCGTGGAGGGGTCAGGCCAAAGGGGGAGACCGGTCCCCGAAACTAGTGGAGGCAGGAAACGACCCTCAGCTAGAAACCGGAGGCTGTGACATTTTATGTGGCGCAGCCCCTCGCTACACCCGATAGGAAGGCACCACATAGGGTCAGGGAAACTGGCGCCAAGTTTACCAAGAGGAGGCCCGAGGCAGCTGGACAGAAGGGTTGGTAAGAAAGGCCAGACAAAGGACACACAAAGGGGGTCCTGTGAAGCGCTCCAAAGTTATCTGGGAGTTGTCTGAGCCCCTCACCTGGTGAGCACAGTACGACGTGGGCAGCCGTTACCTGCAGACGTGGTCTGGATAATAAGAACTGTGAGTAAAGGCCCTGGACTGCATCACTGACTCCGTGTCGTTACTGCTGCTGCCCTGCACCATCACCCCCATCCTCCGCATACACTGCCCTGAGGTTATACTCCTCCCGTGGGGAGTTATGCTACGCTCTGCTGCACCCACAACACCAGCCTCAGCGGTCTGCCCTGCAGCGGCAGTTCACTCTGACCGCAATCCACAGGTGGCGTAGTCGGACATTTAAACATCAAAACCACATAAATAGTTCCGCCACTGGTTTGACCACCCTGAGCCACGGAACCGGGTCGCCGCCACGAAGACTACAACCACCAGCATCCACCAAAAAGGGTCCGGCTCCGGGTGTCCCAAGGCCCAGGGGGTGCATCAGAACATTTTCATCACCTTTCACAATCACCAATGGGACAAGGCAGGGATGTCCTCTGTCCCCTCTCTTATACATCCTAGTGACTGAGCACCTGCTCTCATCGATTCACCATAACCCCAATATTAGGTGGATTGAGGTGGGAGGCACCGAGTACAAGAGCTCTCTATTTGCTGATGATGTCCTAGTATATATCACTCAATCACATATATCCATCCATGCTGTTATGGCTGAAATAGATCACTTTGTTACATGGTCAAATTTTAAAATCAATGCAGCGAAGTCTGAGGCCCTCGATGTCTCCCTCCCCAAATCCATATAGGATTCCATCCAGTCCAATTTTCCCTTTGCCTGGCCCTCACAGGGTATCAAATACTTAGGAATTCCTATTCATAGAGACCTCTCCCATCTATGTTATCTTAATTTTGGGCCCTTTATTGAACAACTCCATACAGATCACGGTTGGCAAGTTAGAACTGTAAGATTCACTATGTGAACCACTGGTGTTTTGTGGAAAAGCACATGTACACTGTGTTCCAAATTATTATGCAAAAAGTGTTTAGGAGTGATAAGGGAAGAATTTGTTTGTTTGTCAGTTAAACTCATTGATGGTGATGTGTGTCAGGGCTCTTTATATCACTGTAAGCAATTGCAGACACCTGTGCTAATTAGTTTGGCAGGTGTGTCCAATGAAAGGCAAGACTACTTAAGAAGGCTGTCTCACATTATTAAGCAGCCTACATTTTCTGCCAAAATGGGAAAGAAAAAGGATGTGTCGGCTGCTGAGAAGCAACAAATTGTGGAGTGTTTAGGTCAAGGCATGACTACAATCAACATTGTGCGATGATCAGGATGAAGTGTCTTGGCAATCAAGAAGTATGTAGCTGATTCACAGTACACACGTGTGCGTGCTGATAAGGGCAAATTGAGGACTCTTTCCTACAGGCAATTACGTCAGGTTAAAAGAGCAGCGGCAAAAAAGCCTTGTCATAGCAGCAGACAAGTTTTTGAAGCTGCTGGTGCCTCCAACGTCCCCCGAACAACAAGATGCAGGGTCCTTCAGAGGTTTGCAGCTGTGCATACGCCATCCTGTCGACCTCCTCTATCCACTTCACACAAGCAGAAACGGCTCCAGTGGGCCAAACATTACATGAAGACTGATTTCAAAACTGTTTTGTTCACGGATGAGTGCCGTGCAGCGCTCGATGGTCCAGATGGATGGAGTGGAGGATGGCTGGTTGATGGACACCCCACGCAAACACGGCTACAGCGCCAACAAGGAGGAGGTGGAGTAATGTTTTGGGCTGGAATCATGGGGAGAGAGATTGTCGGCCCCTTTAGGATCCCTGAAGGCGCTAAAGATAAACTCCATAATGTATGTGGATTTTCTCAAACAGCACTTCCTGCCATGGTTCAAGAAGAAGAACCGTGTATTTCACAGCAAGATCATTTTTTTGCATGATAATGCACCATCTCATGCTGCACATAAAACATCTGCATCTCTGGCTGATATGGGCATAAAAGGGGACAAACTTATGGTGTGACCCCCATGCTCCCCTGACCTCTACCCCATTCAGAACCTCTGGAGCATCATCAAAAGGAGTGTCTATGATGGCGGGAGGCAGTTCACATCTAAGCAACAGCTCTGGGAGGGTATTCTGTCCTCATGCAAAACAATTGAAGCAGAAACCATCCAAAACCTGACAAATTCAATGGACGAGAGAGTTCAGAAGCTCCTTTCGAACAAGGGGTCCTATGTGAAAATGTAACATCACCTAGAATAAAGTTTTGAGTTGAAAACTGTTTGATTTCAGTTTCTAATAACCTGCTAATGCTTATAATTTCAAAAATGACCATTTTTTTGGTCTTTATTAAAATGAAAAGGTTGATCGAAAAGTTTGGGGGATCTAAGAGTGTGGCAACCCAGTAGTCATGATTACTTCGAATTCTGACAGTATGAGGGTCATGTTGCAGGTAGTGCAGCAAGAAGGCACTTATGTGTCTTGCGCATCTCGGAGCCCCAAAATTATTTTCCGGGCTAGATGCAGCTAAAAATTATTATTAATTTTAAATCTGGTGGAGCTTAGTATAGATGGCCTAATAGGATCAGTGCTGCACACTGCTACAAAGCCCAAATTATTTTCCAGTCAAGATACAGATAAACATGATTAGTAATTTTAAATCTGGTGGAGCTTATTATAGATGGCCTAATAGAATCAGTGCTGCACACTGCTACAAAGCCCAAATTATTTTCCAGCCAAGATACAGATAAACATGATTAGTAATTTGAAAGCTTAAAACGGTTGGTAGGGTGATTTTAACCAATCATCAAGCTTTTACTCTCCCCAGGATGACACAGAGGTAGAAAAGTCGTTTCGGATCCATGATTTGTTCATCTTTATGAACGTGAGTCTGTCTACATTATCAGTGGAGAGCCGCGTGCGCTTATCTGTCAGCACACCACCAGCAGCGCTGAACACACGTTCAGACAGAACGCTGGGTGCGGGGCATGACAAGATCTCCAAGGCGTAAGTGGCTAGCTCCGGCCATTTATCCAGATTGGAAGCCCAAAAAGAGCAAGGGTCCAGTGACACAGTCATGGCTTCAATGTTTACTTGGAGATACTCCACTAAAAAAGTGGTGAAATGATTCCGCAAAATTGATGTTACCAGCAGATACTGTGGTTCTGTTACGGTTTGAGTGCTGAACACTTGACGGTCCCACGGTTGGCAAGTTGGAACTGTGAGATTCACTACGTGCACCACTGGTGTTTTGTGGAAAAGCACATGTAAGATTCTGCAACAGTCTCTGCTGATACTCCTGCATGCGTGCATCCCTTTCTATGGCAGGAATAATTTCTGCAAATTTACTTTTGTACCGGGGATCTAACAGTGTGGCAACCCAGTAGTCAGGATTATTTCTAATTCTCACAATTCGAGGGTCATGTTGCAGGTAGTGCAGCAAGAAGGCACTCATGTGTGTTGCGCATCCAGGAGCACCAAGTCCCTGTTGTGTTGGTGGCGAGGTAACAATCATGCTTCCTTCCTCTGTCCTCTCCCCCCAACCTCGCACAACAGAAATGTGATCAAGGTCTCCCTCATCTGATGAGTCTTCCATCAGTTCGTCCTCCACTTCTTCCTGGGCTCCTGCACCTTCCTCACTAGTTTGGCTGCTACCATGCGCCCTGGTAAAACCATCTCCCCCACCCTCACATGCCTGCCGCCTTGGTGCTGCCGACCGTCTGGACCTTGCAGATGTTAGCCCTTCCGCATACAACTCCTCCTCATCTACTTCCTCCACCTCATCTTGTGCCACCACCTGACTCCGAATTCTGTTTAACATGTGCTCCAGCATGTCAATCACCGGAATAGTCATGCTGATAATGGCATCGTCAGCACTAAACATCTTCGTCGCCATTTCAAAACTGTGCAGAAGGGTGCATAGGTCCCTGATCTGAGACCACTCCTCCAGCGTGATTTGCCCCACCTCTGGATATCGTTGGCCCAGGCTATACGTCAGAACGTATTGCACCAGGGCTTGTCGGTGCTGCCACAGTCGCTGCAACATGTGCAGAGTTGAATTCCACCGGGTAGGCACATCGCATTTTAGCCAGTGAAGTGGCAGGCCCAACGACTTCTGTAGAGATGTAAGTCGCTGAGCTGCAGAATGCGAACGGCGGAAGTGAGCACACAGCGACCGTGCCCTCTGCAGAAGGCCATCTAGTCTGGGATAGTGGGCTAAAAATTGCTGGACAACCAGGTTCAACACGTGAGCCATACAAGGCACGTGTGTGACATTGCCCCGGCGAAGGGCCGCACCCAGGTTTGCAGCATTGTCGCACACGGCCTTCCCTGGTTTCAGGTCCAGTGGAGACAACCATTCATGAAATTGGTTCTCCAGAGCTGACCACAACTCCTCAGCTGTGTGACTCACATTTCCCAGACATTTCAAAGTAAAAACCGCCTGATGACGTTGAGCCCTACTGCCAGCATAGTAAGGAGGTGTGCAGGATCCCTTCTGCGCAGTTAGAAAGCTTGTGGCATGACCAGACGGGCTTTGGGTGCAGGTGGAAGACCGAGAGGAGGTTGAGGAGGCAGAAGCAGTGGAGGAACTTTGACATAAAGAGGATTGACGCACAACTCGTGGGGACGGCAAGACTTGGACAGCAGCCCCTTGTCCTGCTGTCACCATAGTTACCCAGTGCCCAGTCAGCGACATGTAACGCCCCTGTCCATGCCTACTCGTCCAAGTGTCTGTGGTGAAATGCACCCTGTCACACACAGAGTTTCTCAAAGAAGCGGTGATGTTGTGTGCGACATGCTGGTGGAGCGCAGGCACACCTTTCTTTGAGAAGTAGTGCCGACTGGGCATCTGGTACTGGGGCACTGCGACGGACATAAGGTCTCGAAAATCCTCTGTGTCCACCAGGCGGAAAGGCAGCATTTCTGTAGCCAAGAGCTTGCAGATGGTGAAATTCAACCTCTTAGCTTTCTCATGGCTAGGAGGAAATGGTCTTTTACTTGTCCACATCTGAGGGACCGAGGGCTGGCTATTGTGCTTAGACGGGGTTGATAAGGGTGTCCCCGGCAAACTGCCGGTCTGTGAGGAAGATGCAGGTGGACATGTTAGGTTGCCTTGATCCAAAGGTGGTGCTATCGATGTCGGACAGCGCTCAACACCAGCTGGTGTTACCACCTCCAAAGAAAATGATGACCTGCCAATCACGCTGGCTGTTGCGGGTAAAGAGGTGGCAGGTCTGCGCCCCAAAACAGGTGTGACTGCTGTCCCCCCAGTCACAGAGGATGAAGAGGCCGCGGATGCACAAGATATGGCAGACGGTGGTTGGCCCGGCCGGCTAGGCCGCATTGTAGCACACTGAGCTTCCCACTGCAACTTATGCTTCATGTCCATGTGCCGGTTCATGCATGAAGTACTCAAACTATGTATTTTTTGGCCTCTACTTAGCTTTTGCTGACAAACGTTACAGATAACACGAGTTGGGTCATCTTTATCGATCTGAAAAAATGCCCAGGCTATGCAAGGCTTAGTACCCATGCGACCTGAAGAGCCACCACGACTTGTGGTGAGAGGCAGAGTTGTGTTTGAGGATGCAGTTGTTGACGTGCTTCCAGTACTGCGTCTCTGTCCAGGAAGGCGCAACCTGACCTCGTCGTCACTAGCATCTTCCTCCACCTCCTCTGCTGACCTCATCTCTTGGCTGACTGTGGGTTGACAGTAAGTGGGATCTCCAACCTCATCATCATCACCCTGTGCGTTATCACACCCATCGTCCTCAGAGCCAACCTGTTCCTGCCCTGACAAAAAACTAAAGTTGTCGCTCCAATCAGGTATTTGAGTCTCATCATCGTCTTCCTCATTGTCTCCACCAACAGGAGTTACAGTTTGGGAATGAGGGTTTACATTATGGTCAGAACCTTCTGCGTCTGGTCCTGGATCCGACTCATAAAGATTCTGGGCATCAGTGCAGATCATTTCCTCGTCTGGATTCACAGAAGCGCTGGAGTCGACCTCTGATTCCCAGGCTATAGTATGAGTAAACATCTCTGCAGACTCAACCATCTGTTCTACCTCATACTCAGACGGGCAGCTGGAGATTTGGGAGCTGTGAGGAAGCAAGTGCGATTGGGGTGACACCTTTGAGGACTGGAGTATTTGTGATGTTGAAGTTGATGTGGAGGAGAGCCCACTTAAAGGAGCACTTGATATCCGTTGAAGCACCTGCTGTTTTTGTGCCTCATCTGGAATTTGTAGCGATTGGCGTGGCCGTAAGAAAGGGATCTTATCACATTGTCCGCTAAAAGAAGTAGACATTTTAGTTTGGCTGGAAGATGGTCTTTCTTCTGCAGATGTTACTGTTGCTTTAACACCTACCCCACGGACACAACCTTTTTTCCCCTTCCCAACACGCCTATTCCCCTTTCCACCAGCAGCAGGCCTTTTTCCACTCATTTTGGTGGTTAACTAATTCACAACTCTGGAGTTGTTTGCACAAAAAAACAATGGATGGGAACCGAGCAGAGCTGAGTCGCCAAACTGTGGTATTAGGCCAAAACTATTGGCTGGGTTAGATGCAGAAAAAAATTATATTCAATTTGCAACCTGATGGAGGTCAGTATAGATGGACTAATAGAACAAGTCCCACACCCAGCTAGAAGCCCAAATATTTTTTCATAGGTAGATGCAGAAAAATATTGTATTCAGTTTGCAACCTGATGGAGGTCAGTATAGATGGACTAATAGAACAAGTCCTACACACAGCTAGAAGCCCAAATATTTTTTCAGAGGTAGATGCAGAAAAAAAATATATTCAGTTTGCAACCTGATGGAGGTCAGTATAGATGGACTAATAGAGAAAGTCCCACACACTGCTAGAAGGCCAAATATTTTTTCAGAGCTAGATGCAGATAAAAATTATTTTTAATTTGCAACCTGATGGAGGTCAGTATAGATGGACTAATAGAGAAAGTCCCACACACTGCTAGAAGGCCAAATATTTTTTCAGAGCTAGATGCAGAAAAAAATTATATTCAGTTTGCAACCTGATGGAGGTCAGTATAGATGGACTAATAGAACAAGTCCCACACACAGCTAGAAGCCCAAATATTTTTTCAGAGGTAGATGCAGATAAAAATTATTTTGAATTTGCAGCGTGATGGAGGTCAGTATAGATGGACTAATAGAACAAGTCCCACACACGGCTAGAAGGCCAAATATTTTTTCAGAGCTAGATGCAGAAAAAAATTATATTCAGTTTGCAACCTGATGGAGGTCAGTATAGATGGACTAATAGAACAAGTCCCACACATTGCTAGAAGCCCAAATATTTTTTCAGAGCTAGATGCAGAAAAAAATTATATTCAATTTGCAACCTGATGGAGGTCAGTATAGATGGACTAATAGAATGATGCTATGCCCAAAAGATTTTACTTCACTAGGTGCAGTAAAAAAATTGGTATTCTATACACAGATGGTATATCTTGCAACACAGATAGGCTACTCCACTGACTAACACACTCTGCAATAGGCCAAAAAGGATTAGCTTTGCTAGATTCAGCCAAATGCTGTGAAAAAAACTTGCACAGCACTGGCACAGACCTGCCTGGCAAAAACTGATAGGAACTGATGTAACCTAGTCCTGAAAAGGACTGCAATTAAAATTAGTCTTTACTCCCACAATCTATCTATTTAAGAGCACAGACCTGCCTGATAAAAGTCGTAGGAAATGCTGTAACCTAGTCCTTAAAAGGACTGCAATCACAACTATTCCCTACTCCCAAGCTATCTGTAGATTTGTGCGAAAATTGGCTTGAAATTAACAAGGTATAGCACAGACAGCAACAGCGGTGCCGTCTAACACGCAGCTGCAGCAGTGAGAAAATGGTGGCGACGGGGAAAATGGCTTGGTCTTATAGGGCAAGGACATGTGACATACACTGCCAATGACACATGCCCTTGCTTGTGTGAAAAAAAGCACTTCGCTCCGTGTGTGCGCTGCTGATAGGCTGACAGTTTGCACCTCCCCACTGTAAATGCGGGAAAGAGAAAAAAAAATGGAGATCTTCATTATTCCTGCAGAGATCCATCCCCTGCTCCTCCCCCCACCCCGCTGTACACTCAAACTGCGTATTAACATTAATTTTCATCATTACTGAGAAAAAATCCAGTTATGATTTTGGTGCACGAACAGTTATCGAACATAACCTCGAACAGCCGAATTTTTCTCAAATCGTTCGTGTTCGCCGAACGGCTCGAACACCGCCCAAAACAGCTCGAATTTGAGATTGGCGAACAGTTCGAGTCGAACAACGCTCATCTCTACTGTTCAGCCGCAAATATATATATATTTTAAAAAGCCTGGTATACACCAGTAAATTATTACTGTGGTTTTGATGTTCCACGGTAAAACATCTCTATTATCCTGTTTTTGGCATTTTTTGCTGTATAAAAATAATAATAGTGTCTCCCCGATTTTTCAGACACAAATATATCTGTTGAAAATAGTCAGTCTGGTGTAGGCCAGAGAGACAGAAGTGTGCTTTTGCTGTTCCACGGTAAAAAATCTCTATTATCCTGCTTTTTGAATTTTTTGCTGTAAAAAAAAAAAAAAATAGTGTCTCCCTGATTTTTCTGACACAAATATATCTGTTGAAAATAGTCTGGTGTAGGCCCGAGAAATACAAGTGTGGTTTTGCAGTTCCACGGTACAAACCTCTGTATTATCCACTTTTGGGCCATTTGTATCTAAAAAAAACAGTTTGAGTGTGTCGCTCACTGTTCAGCCGCAAATATATATATATTTTAAAAAGCCTGGTATACACCAGTAAATTATTACTGTGGTTTTGATGTTCCACGGTAAAACATCTCTATTATCCTGTTTTTGGCATTTTTTGCTGTGTAAAAATAATAATAGTGTCTCCCTGATTTTTCAGACACAAATATATCTGTTGAAAATAGTCTGGTGTAGGCCAGAGAGACAGAAGTGTGCTTTTGCTGTTCCACGGTAAAAAATCTCTATTATCCTGCTTTTTGCATTTTTTGCTGTAAAAAAAAAATATATAGTGTCTCCCTGATTTTTCAGACACAAATATATCTGTTGAAAATAGTCTGGTGTAGGCCCGAGAAATACAAGTGTGGTTTTGCAGTTCCACGGTACAAACCTCTGTATTATCCACTTTTGGGCCATTTGTATCTAAAAAAAACAGTTTGAGTGTGTCGCTCACTGTTCAACCGCAAACATATATATATTTTAAAAAGCCTGGTATACACCAGTAAATTATAACTGTGGTTTTGCTGTTCCACGGTAAAAAATCTCTATTATTCAGGTTTTGCTAGTTTTTTCCGTAAAGAAAAACAGTAGTGTCTCCTGACTGTTGTGACACAAAAATATATCTGTTGAAAATAGTCTTGTGTAGGCCCGACATCCCAGTGTGGTTTCGCAGTTCCACGGGTCAAATCGCTGTACTATCCAGTTTTGGGCCTTTGGTATCTAAAAAAAAAGCAGTTTGAGTGTGTCGCTCACTGTTCAGCCGCAAATATCTCTATTTAAAAAAGTGTGGTATACCCCAGTAAACAATAACTGTGGTTTTCCTCTTCCACGGTTCTAATCTACTCTTTATTACCCTTTTTCCATTGATAGTGCAAGTGTAAGCTATTTTACTTCATTTACAATGGGCAAGGCGCGTGGCAAGGGACATGGAAGTGGACGTTCTGGTTATGGTTCGTGCAGAGGACGGGGCCGTGGCCAAGGTGAAAATGTGCCACAACCAACAGCCACATCTTCTCTCTCCCACTTCTTGACCGAATTACTAGGGAAGCACAGAACAACACCAGTATTGAGAACTGCTCAGTGTGAACAGGTTATTAATTGGATAGCAGACAATACTTCCAGTTACCTGGGCGCCACCACCTTCGATCTGTCCTTCACACGGTCAACTCTTAGTAGCCGTGAGTCTCGACCGCATACTCCTCCTCACCCTGATGCTCCTTCCTCCCACCATGCCGGGTGTCGTCAGACAGCAAGTGATCCCACACTTGGACACTCTGAAGAGCTGTTCACTGGTCCATTTCCATATTTGGGCCCCTCGCCTGATACGCTTGAAGTGGTGGAAGAGGAGATCCCATGTTGCGATGCCCAAATATTTGAACAGCCACGGACACAGGAAGTCGACGTTGGCAATCTGTCACAAGAGGTGGACGATGACGAGACACAATTGCCAGGAAGTGAGGAGGAGGATCGTGGTGCGCAAGTGGAAGAGGAGGAGGTGGTGGATGATCTAGTAACTGACCCAACGTGGAAGGAGGACATGCAGAGTGAGGCCAGCAGCACACAGGGGGAGGGAGGCAGAGTACCCCAACAGGCAGGAAGAAGCAGTGTGGTGGCCGCAGACAGAAGGCAGGCAACCATTCCCCGTAACACCAACACGAGGGACGTTGCCAGTACAAGCGGTAGGTCTTCCAGAGTCTGGAATTTTTTTAAAGACTCTGCTGATAACCCCAAAAAGGCCATATGTTCCACCTGCCATGCCAGCATCAGCAGGGGTGACAAAACTACCAGCCTGACCACCACCAGCATGATCAGGCACATGGCAGCAAAGCACCTGACTTTGTGGGGCGAAACCCAGGGCCACGACCAGTGTCAGCGGGTGTCACCACTGCTTCTTCCACTGTTGTGCGTGCAATAGAACCCCCTGTTGTGTGTGCAAGGCAATCCCCTGTCCATACTGCATGTAAAGATGCCCGCTCCTCTCAGTCTTCACTTGTTATGGCAGTTTCTCAAGAAACAGCATCAACGTCCATGTCCACGTCCCACCGCAGCGTTCAATTGTCCATATCCCAGACCTTTGAACGAAAGCGGAAATTCGCAGCTAACGCCCCACAGGCCACAGTCCTAAATTCACACATTTCACGACTGCTTGCATTGGAAATGCTGCCTTTTAGGCTGGTGGAGACGGAATCCTTCCGCAATCTTATGGCGGTGGCCGTCCCTCGGTACTCGGTCCCCAGCCGACACTATTTTGCCCTCTGTGCCATCCCCGCACTACACAATCACGTGTCCCAAAGCATCTGCCGTGCCCTCAACAACGCAGTTACTGGGAGAGTCCACCTGACAACGGACACGTGGACAAGTGCTTGTGGCCAGGGACGGTACATCTCTCTGATGGCACACTGGGTAAACATAGTGGAAGCCGGGACCCAGTCGGACCTTGGGACAGAACACATCCTCCCCACACCGAGGATTGCGGGCCCTATGTCAGTCAGAGTTGCCCCCACAGTGTACAGCTCCTGCGCATCCTCCTCCTCCTCCTCATGTTCAGCCTCCATCTCAGATATCACCACATCAGTTACAAGCTGGAAGCATTGCAGTACTGCCTCCGCCAAGCGGCAACAGGCTGTGCTGAAACTCATAAGCTTAGGTGATAAACCTCACACTGCTTGTGAGTTGTGGACAGCTGTGAAAGAGCAGGCAGATCTGTGGCTGAGACCGCTGAACCTACATCCCGGCATGGTTGTGTGTGACAATGGCCGTAACCTGGTGGCGGCTCTGAGGCGAGGTGAGATCACACACGTACCATGCCTGGCTCGTGTGCTTAACCTCGTGGTTCAGCGGTTTCTTAAATCGTACCCCGAGTTGCCAGATCTGCTCGTGAAAGTACGCCGCCTGTCAGCTCATTTTCGCAAGTCGGCTACAGCTTCCACCGTCCTTGCTGTGTTGCAGCAGCGTTTGCAGCTTCCGGCACACCGACTGGTGTGTGATGTCCCCACAAGTTGGAACTCTACCCTCCACATGTTGCAAAGGATTTGTGAGCAGAAGAGAGCAGTTGTGGAGTACCAGCTGCAACAAGGCTATCGATATTCAGGTCAGACTCCACACATAAGACCTCAGGAGTGAACCTGGATGTCTGACATATGTACCATCCTGACAAACTTTGAGGAGGCCACCAAGATGGTGAGTGGCTATGACGCCATCATTAGTGTCAGCATCCCACTTGTCTGTCTTTTGCAACGCTCTCTGCAGAGAATTAAAGAGAAGGCATTGCAGCCAGAGTATGATGAGATGGATCAAGAAGCCGTAGCGGGCGATTACACACAGCCCAGACTCATCTCATCTCAACGTGCATTGGGGGACAATGGGGGAGAGGAGGAGGAGGAGGAGGAAGAACAGGAGCTGCTATCATGCGTTGTAGACGGTAGTACCTGTACAAGTGTCATACCGTCGGTTCAGCGTGGTTGGCCTGTGGACAGGGGGGAGGAGGAAGAGGAGGAGGAGAGCATGGTCAGTCATCATCTTGGTGAGGACACGGAAATCTTGCCCGTTACCAGTCTGGCACCCATGGCTGACTTTATGTTACGCTGCCTTAACCGTGACCCTCGCATTGTCAAAATGTTGGGTGACAGTCATTACTGGTTGATGACACTTTTAGACCCCCGCTACAAGGAGAACTTTCACTCTCTTATTCCTGAGGTGGAGAGGTCTACAAAAATGGGGCAATACCAGAAGGCCCTTGCTGAAGAACTCTTAAAAAAATTCCCATCTGAACACGCTAGCGGCAGAGGTCTCAGTTCGTTGCCCAACCAAGGCGTACAGGCGAGAGAGAAGCAACTCCAATCCAGCAGAGGCAGGGGAACACTGTCAACGTTCTGGGACAGTTTTCTGACACCCGCCCAGCTTACAGGCCCTGAGGCGCGGGGTACTCTCACAAGGAGTGGAAAGTTTCAAAAGATGGTGAGGGAGTACCTTGCCGATCGTACCAGCGTCCTCCGTGATTCCTCTGTGCCTTTTAATTATTGGGTATCCAAGCTGGACACTTGGAATGAACTCGCTCTGTATGCCTTGGAGGTCCTGGCCTGCCCTGCCACTAGCGTGTTATCAGAGCGTGTTTTTAGTGCCGCTGGGGGAATTATAACTGATAAGCGCACTCGCCTGTCAACTGACAATGCTGACAAGCTGACCCTTATCAAAATGAACAAGGGCTGGATTGCACCAGACTTCTCATCACCACCAAATGACAGCAGAGTAACATAAAGTCAAATCCACTGTGTTATTTCGGGAGGTGTATTCACATGCACCGCTTCACACCCACACATGGGTATACGCTTCCTCATTTCGGCTGTTTCATCTTCTTCTCCTTATCCTCAGCCTCCACCACCACTATACCACCAGGGTGCCAGCATTGCAAGTTCCTCCGTCCTAATTTTTGGCAGCTTTTGCTGGGAAAGCATAAGCAAATACCATGGGACACCCACTCCCCAATAATGGGACTTATGTTTGTAATATGCTGTACTGCATGGCTCTTGTAAGGGGCATTGCAAGTTGCTCCGTCCTAATTTTTGGCAGCTTTTGCTGGGAAAGCATAAGCAAATACTATGGGAGACCCACTCCCTAATAATGGGACTTATGTTTGTAATATGCTGTACTGCATGGCTCTTGTAAGGGGCATTGCAAGTTGCTCCGTCCTAATTTTTGGCAGCTTTTGCTGGAAAAGCATAAGCAAATACTATGGGACACCCACTCCCCAATAATGGGACTTATGTTTGTAATATGCTGTACTGCATGTGACGCGCCCCCTGGGCCGTGTGTACACGTGTGTGGGATACCCGGTGCCGAGTCTCTGGGGTCTGTAGTCTCCGTGGCGGTGACCCGGTCCCGTGGCTCAGGCTGGTCAAACCAGTGGCAGTCTTTCTTAGGTTTTGAGGTTAATTGTCCGACTGCGCCACCCGTGGATTGCGGTCAGGGAGTACCACCGCTGCGAGGCAGACCGCTGAGGCTGGTGTTGTGTGCGCAGCATAGAATGGGATAACTCCCCTCGGGAGGAGTATGGCCTCAGGGTAGTGAGTGTGGATGATGGGGGTGATGGTGCACGAGCGCAGCAGGAACGACTCATAGTCTTTGCAGTGCAGTTCAGGGTCTTTACTGATGATTATAAGTTAGACCCTCCCAGGAGTACTGACTAGCATAAGAGGCCTTGTCAGTCTGTGAGCAAGCAGGAGTTCCCCTGGCCAGGTGGCGTTGTAGGCCTCCCCGTCTGTCTGCACTCTTCCTGGCTACCTTGCTGTAAGCGGGTAGAAGTAGCCCACGTCCCTGAGTGTACCGTGTAGTGCTCACCCGTATGGCTGGTGACTTGAGGCCTTCTGTTAGCCTCCGCTCCACGATGGCGGTGCTGGTCCCTTGCTTGTGACTGAGCCTCCGGGCTTCTATGGCCAGAGGACCTGAAATCCCCTGCCGGCTGGTTTCTGCTGCTGGATATATAAGTCCTCACAGCTTCGGACTCCTGTGTCCGGTTCCTATTGTCTTCTGCCAGCGCGAGCTCTGCTCAACTTCCAGCCCCTGGTCTTAAGCTCCTAGCTCCTACAGAGCTCCTTGCTGTTACTTTCCTTTGCTCTCACTCTGACTCTGACTGTTCTCTGACTCACTCAACCCCGCCCCAGATCCAGTTTATAAGGGCAGAATTCTCCCCTCCCAGGACTGGGGCAGGAGGATGTTGCATGTTTAAGGGATCCTGACCAGGAAACCTCCCACTTGCTCTCCGACATAATATCTCTATTACTGTGGTGACCAGACCCCTGGGGTGCCACACATGGCTCTTGTAAGGGGCATTGCAGTTCCTCATAATTTTTGGAAAGCCTTCCATTCACTGCTTAGGCCAACAGTGCACAGGAGACCCAGTTGCTATAAATCGAAAAAAAGGTTTAGTTAACGCCCTCTGACCTCCATGTCATTTCCAAGGGGCATTGGAGTGGCTCGAAATTTTTGGTAGGCATTGCACTCACTGTATGCCCTATAACTGTGTAGCCGAACCGCTCCTTTTGTTACAGAAACATATCCTACAAGACATATCTGGTTGACTGGCCTGATATTGATGTGAATGGTCCCTGTTCCTCCTGCTCTTTCTCCTTTGCCACCACCTCATCCATCATTTATCACCTGAAGCTTTGTTTTAACGGGAGTCATAGAACTGGGATAGTAGCAGGAAAACATCCAGCAATCCTCGGAGGAGGTAGGATATGCGCCAAAACGCGGACCACCTCAGGCCTAGCCGCTACTACATACATGCGCTTGCATTCCAAGAAAACAAAGAAGATGCTAACTTCTATCATCATCATCATGCTCCTCACCTAGGCACTCTCAACTCCCCTGATGGAGAAGCCAGGGCCCACCGGGGGCCCACCGGATATGTCTGGTTCTCTGGTGGGCCCGCCCAATGCTGCCCTAAAGCAGGCCAGGCTAAGAAAAGTGTGGGGGAAGGTGACAGGAGAAATCAGGGCGGCTGGGGACCGAGTATGGACACCTGGCCGCCACCTGGCGGCTGGGGACCGAGCGTGGACACCCGGCCGCCGGGCGGCTGGGGACAGAGTATGGATACCTCGCTGCCGAAGCGGCCATGAGGTAGTGGCCAGCTTCGGCCTCCTCCAAACTAAAAGGCCCCATTTCAAGTGAAAGCTAGCAGTACGGTATTGCAGCCTGCGGGTGGGTGGGTGGTTGGCTGCATATTTTCGCTTGCATTGCAAGGAATGGGGGAGGTACAATTGAACACTGCCCTGGGAAAAGGACTTGCTCGGGGATAGTTGCAAGTCTTCATCTTCTGATGCGGCAAGGATCACTTCTGATGGGCACACTTTTAGACAGTGACCTGGGGGTCAGAGATGCTTCCAGGGGTCTTCCCCATGCTGATCCCTTGTCTTTATAGCACGGTATGCATGTGTCACACAGCACATGGCCAGATAAGGTAGTAAAATGTTAAAATGACATTTCCCGGTGAACGCATTTGTCACGGTTGAAAGCATATTTCACAGGAAAACCGTTTCAGTTTCGTTTTTGAACGTTTTATTGTGAGCCCGCAAAAGTGGCTTAATACCTCTGACCACGTTGTTGACAGCAGTGACCTGGGGGTCAGAAATGCTTCCAGGGGCGATCCCCATGTTGCCCCCATGTCTTTTGAGCACTGTCACTATCGTTTTGGGCACTTTTTAGGCTTTCTACAGACTGCCGGGGGTGCTGCCGCAAAAATGCTCGGGTCTCTCATAGACTAACATTGGGCTCGTTGCTCGGGTCGAGCACCCGGGTATCACGGTAAGCTCGGCCTGAGCTTCGAGCACCCGAGCATTTTAGTGATCGCTCAACACTATCAGTCGTCATCTTGGTGAGGACACGGAAGTCTTGCCCGTTACCAGTCTGGCACCCATGGCTGACTTTATGTTACGCTGCCTTAACCGTGACCCTTGCATTGTCAAAATGTTGGGTGACAGTCATTACTGGTTGATGACACTTTTAGACCCCCGCTACAAGGAGAACTTTCACTCTCTTATTCCTGAGTTGGAGAGGTCTACAAAAATGGGGCAGTACCAGAAGGCCCTTGCTGCAGAGCTATTAAAAAAATTCCCATCTGAACACGGTAGCGGCAGAGGTCACAGTTCGCTGCCCAACTAAGGCATACAGGCGAGAGAGACGCAACTCCAATCCAGCAGAGGCAGGGGAACACTGTCAATGTTCTAGGACAGTTTTCTGAGACCTGCCAAGCTTACAGGCCCTGAGGCGCAGGGTACTCTCACAAGGAGTGGAAAGTTTCAAAACATGGTGAGGGAGTACCAGCGTCCTCCGTGATTCCTCTGTGCCTTTTAATTATTGGGTATCCAAGCTGGACACTTGGAATGAACTCACTCTGTATGCCTTGGAGGTCCTGGCCTACCCTGCCGCTAGCGTGTTATCGGAGCGTGTTTTTAGTGCCGCTGGGGGAATTATAACTGATAAGCGCACTCGCCTGTCAACTGACAATGCTGACAAGCTGACCCTTATCAAAATGAACAAGGGCTGGATTGGGCCAGACTTCTCATCACCACCAAATGACAGCAGAGTAACATAAAGTCAAATCCACTGTGTTATTTCGGGAGGTGTATTCCCATGCATCGCTTCACACCCACACATGGGTATACGCTTCCTCATTTCGGCTGTTTTTTGCTCTTCTCCTTATCCTCAGCCTCCACGACCACTATACCACCAGGGTGACCGTGGTCCATGTTGCCAGCATTGCAAGTTTCCCCTTCCTAATTTTTGGCAGCTTTTGCTTGGAAGGCATAGGCAAAGACTTTGGGAGACCCACTCCCCAATAATGGGAATAATGTTTTTAATATGCTGTACTGCATGGCTCTTGTAAGGGGCATTAAAATCGTCTTGTTAAGCTACTGTGACCTCCACGTCTCTTCCAAGGGTCGTTAATATTGTCTTTTTATTCCACTGCGACCTCCACCACTCTTCCAAGGGGCATTAAAAGCGTCTTGTTAAGCTACTGTGACCTCCACGTCTCTTCCACAGGGCGTTGATATTGTCTTTTTATTCCACTGTAACCTCCACCACTCTTCCAAGGGGCATTGATATTGTCTTTTTATTCCACTGCGACCTCCACCACTCTTCCAAGGGGCATTAAAACCGTCTTGTTAAGCTACTGTGACCTCCACATCTCTTCCACGGGGCATTGAAATTGTCTTTTTATTCCACTGTAACCTCCACCACTCTTCCAAGTGGCAATAAAACTGTCTTGTTAAACCACTCTGAACTCCACGTCTCTTTCAAGGGGCATTAAAACCATCTTGTTAAGCTACTGTGACCTCCACATCTCTTCCAAGGGGCATTAAAACTGTCTTGTTAAACCACTCTGAACTCCACGTCTCTTCTAAGGGGCATTAAAACCGTCTTGTTAAACCACTCTGAACTCCACAGCTCTTCCAAGGGGCATTGACATGTTGTTTTTAATTACCTCTAACCTCCACGACTCTTGCAACGGGCATTGCATTTCCTCCTAATTTTTGTCAGCTTTTGCTTTTCAATGCATAGGCGAACACTAAGGGAGACCCACTCCCCAATAATGGGTAGAAGGTTTTTAATACGCTGTAATCCACGTCTGTTTCAAGGGGCATTGCAGTGCCTAATAATTTTTGGAAAGCCTTCCATTCCCTGCTTAGGCCAACAGTGTACAGGAGACCCAGTTGCTATAAATGGAAAAACGGTTTAGTTAAGGCCCTCTGACCTCCATGTCACTTCCAAGGGGCATTGGAGTGCCTCGAAATTTTTGGTAGGCATTGCATTCACTGTATGCCTTATAACTGTGTAGCTGAACCGCTCCTTTTGGTACAGAAACATATCCTACAAGACATGTGTGGTTGGCTGGCCTGATATTGATGTGAATGGTCCCTGTTCCTCCTGCTCTTTCTCCTTTGCCACCACCTCATTCATCATTCATCACCTGAAGCTTTGTTTTAACGGGAGTCATAGAACTGGGATAGTAGCAGAAAAACATCCAGAAATCCTCGAAGGAGGTAGAATATGCGCCAAAACGCTGACCACCTCAGGCCTAGCTGCTACTACATAAATGCGCTTGCATTCCAAGGAACAGAAAGCTAAGGAGGTGGATGGCCTCATGATCATGAATAATTTACTCGTTGTGTAGGAGGCCGACCACTGCTGCTGTCTACCTTCTGAACTTTATGTTGAAGCCTGATTGACCCAGGAACCCCAATCCTCTATGTCTGGAGGACGTGTTGCATCCCAGTGTCCAACTGTGTCCCGGCTTCGACAATATTAACCCCAGTGTGAAGGCATCAGTGAGATGGACCATTCCTGGCCACATTCACTTCTCCACGTGTTTGTGGTTAGGCTGTCCTTCCCACTAAATGCACTGGGGAGGGCACAGGTAATGTTTTGGTATGCGCGCTTGTGTATAAGGTGCACCGGGACAAATAGGGGCGGCTGGGGACCGTTTATGGACACCCGGCCACCCCCACGCGGCTGGGGACTGCGTGTGGGCACCCGGCCGCGGGGCGGCTGGGGACTGAGTATGGACACCCGGCCGCCCCCTGGCGGCTGGGGACCAAGCGTGGACACCCGGCCGCCGGGCAGCTGGGGACTGAGTATGAATACCAGGCTACCGACGCAGCCATGATGTGGTGGCCAGATTCCACCTCCACATGCCTAAAAGGCCCAATTTCAAGTGCAAGTAAGTTAGCAGTATGGTATTGCAGCCTGGGGGTGGGTGGGTGGCAGGCTGCATACTTGCGCTTGTATTGCAAGTTATGGGGGAGGTACAATTGAACACTGCCCTGGGACAAGGACTTGAACGGGGATAGTTGCAAGTCTGTATCTTCTGATGCGGCAAGGATCACTTCTGATGGGCACACTTTTAGGCAGTGACCTGGGCATCAGAGATGCTTCCAGGGGTCTTCCCCATGCTGTTCCCATGTCTTTTTAGCACTGTATGCATGTGTCACACAGCACATGGCCAGATAAGGTTGTAAAATGTTAAAATGACATTTCCCGGTGAATGCATTTGTCACGGTTGAAAGCAATACAAACGTGCAAAAACGCATAAAAAATGCTACTTGTGAACATAGCCCAAGGTGTGGAGGAGTATTTTTGTTTTTGGTTATTTATTTTACCTTATACACAAGTCTTTACCCTGGAAAGGATGTTCCTTAACCCCTTTCCGACCTGGTCAGTAATAGTACGCACCAGGTCGGGAAGGCCGGTTCAGCGGGGGCTCCGGCGGTGAGCCTGCACTGAAGCGAGCACATGTCAGCTGATTATTGGAATCGCAATCCACCCACGGCTGTTAACATGTTAAATCTCTGACAGTGGCATTTAACTCGGGCTTCCTGGAGCCCTAAGCCCCACCCATCAGTGACCCAGTCACGTGATCGCGGGTCACCAATGGGTGGGCATGACAACTCAGGGTCTGCAGCAGACGCCTGTGGTTGTCATGTCTCAATTGCTATGAGCGCCACCTAGTGGTCAGCGCTCATAGCAAGTGAGCATTTCTCCTGCATACAAGCGATCTGCTCATCGCTTGTATGCAGTAGAAGCAATCAGACAACTGCTGCTTCTAGTCTCCTCTGGAGACTATAGAAGCAAGCAGAAAGTGTAAAAAAAAAAGTTTTTAAAAAAATAAAAAAAATAAAAAATATATAAAAGTTTAAGTCACCCCCCTTTCGCCCCATTCAAAATAAAATATATATATATATATAAAAAAAAACACATACACATATTTGGTATCGCCGCATTCAGAATCGCCCGATCTATCAATATAAAAGAAGAATTAATACAATCAGTAAACGGCGTAACGAGAAAAAAATTTTAAACGCCAGAATTAAGTTTTTTTGGTCGCTACAACTTTGCAATAAAATGCAATAACGGGCGATCAAAACATCGGATCTACTCCAAAATGGTATCAATAAAAACGTCAGCCCGGTACGCAAAAAATAAGCCCTCACCTGGCCCCAGATCCTGAAAAATGGAGAAGCTAAGGGTCTTTTTTTTAGCAAGCTTTGGATTTTTTTTTCACCGCTTAAATAAAAAAGAACCTATACATGTTTGTTGTCTATGAACTCGTAACGACCTGGAAAATTATGATGACAGGTCAGTTTTAGCAATCTGTGAACGTGGTAAAAAAAGGACCCAAAAAACAACTGTGGAATTGCATTTTTTTTGCAGTTTCACTGCACTTGGAATTTTTTTCCCATTTTCCAGCACAAGATATGGTAAAACCAGTGATGGTGTTTAAAAGTACAACTCGTCCCGCAAAAAATAAGCCCTCACATGGCCATATTGAACGAAAATTAAAAAAGTTCTGGCTCTGGGAAGAAGGGGAGCAAAAAAGGAAAACACAAAAACAGAAAGACCCATGGTCGTTAAGGGGTTAACATATTTCACAGGAAAGCACTTTCACTTTCGTTTTTGAACGTTTTATTGTGAGCCTGTAAAAGTGGCTTAATACCTCTGACCACGTTGTTGACAGCAGTGACCTGGGGGTCAGAAATGCTTCCAGGGGTGATCCCCATGCAGTCCCCATGTCATTTGAGCACTGTCACTATCGTTTTGGGCACTTTTTAGGCTTTCTACAGACTGCCGGGGGAGCCGCCGCAAAAATGTTCGGGTCTCCCATAGACTAACATTGGGCTCGTTGCTCGGGTCGAGCACCCGAGTATCACAGTGAGCTTGGCCCGTGCTTCGAGCACCCGAGCATTTTAGTGCTCGCTCAACACTACTCACGACCTCTAAACCCACACCCACTATCCTCAGAACATCTTGAAAGGTCTCTAACTTCTGCTGTAGCCGTTCTATTATTTGGAAGGCCCTTTCTCTGTCTGGTCTCACAATTTATAGACGGCTGCCATCTTCTGCTTCTCAGGCGACGCTGTCTTTCCATTCACAGTCTGGCGAGATTCAACTGTTCTACCTCTTGCAGGTAGGTCACTCGGTACTCCATCAGCATTCTTATATATGCAAGATTTTCTTCCGTTCCTACAGCGGAGAATGCCACCATGCTGTCTTCATCCGGTATCCAGTCCTGATGATCACGTGGACTGCTTACTTTCATCACACCAGACTTCTTTACCATCATTTGTATGGCTTGGCCATTTCTCCCAATGAGCTTTCTTACCAGAGCATGAGGCACCCAGATAACTTCTTCCCGCAGACTTTGAGCTTTTCTCATAAGCTCCCGTTGTCTAATGGCTTGTTCAGTCTGCAACCGGACAATCCGCTTCGTGCAAGCACATCGCCAGTGCATGTCACTTAGGACAGCCACCCTCTTCACTGTGACTTCAGTTGTGGACAGGACCACCAGCTGTTTAGCTTCTGAGGTCGAGTACACCTTACATGCTCCAACAGCCTTCTTAAACTCTTCATGCACTGACTCTCTGGTGCATTCTTCTCTCAAATCTTCGGGTACATCTATGAGGCACTTGTACCGAGAAGTTTCTATCTAACCAGTGGTCTCCAAACGATCATCTGGCTCAGGTTTCAGGGACAACTGACTTTCAGATTCTTCACCCTGTATGCTTCCCCTTAGCTGACTCACAGCTATGAACTCAAGAATTCTCCTCTTGACATTTTCCTTCCCATACTGATCTTCTTTTAACACTTCCTCAGCTCTCCTCAGTTCCACCTTCTCATAGTATAAAGGATTAAGCGCAACTTGTTTGCCCTTTTCCTTCTCCAAGGCGGCCTCGTTCACTGATTGGTACTTTGCCAGGCGACCTTTGAGCTCGAAAACTTCTTCCTCTAGCTCAGCTACTCGCCTCTCAGCAGCCCATCTCTGAAGCTCTTCCTGCTTCAACTGCTCCTTTATCAGCAGAATTCTCTCAGCCCTCTCTGTCTCCAATACGCCCACTCGGCACTCGACAGCCAGTCTCTCAAGCTTCTCTTGCTTCAAATGGGCTTGTAGCGTCTCCTTGAGCTCCTTGATCTCGGCTCTTACATTCACCGAATCATCCAAGCTCGCATTATTAGAGGAGGTATTTGCTTCATACCTCCCTTCTTCAGTGGCAAACTCCTGAGCCTGGTCTGTGGCTTCTCCGATAGACTCCTCCATCTTTTTCCACTCAGCTTCCTTCCTGCTGATTCTATCCTGAAGGCACGTCTCTGCCCTTTGCAGATCATCACAGAACGTCTTCAGCTCCTTCACCTGAGCTTCCAGTCCTAGGATCCTTCTACGGAGATCATCATTCTCATCATGGGTGTCCTGCTGAGTGGTCTCAATCATTTGTAGCATGTGCTCTGCATCTGTGTCACCCCAGGCCTGGATGCCACAAACTTGTAAGGCTGTGTCTGAGAGCAGGATGGAGGTTCTGTGGTCATGGACCAGTGGCATGCAGCACCTCCTGTCCCAGGCCAGTAGGGGGAGCAGGCTGCCCCTATAAAAACTGGTACTGAGGGCAGGGTTAGGTAGACCAGGACCCACTTCTGAAGTATCCAGAAGGGTTCCCAGAAGAGAGGGACAGGTCAGCTGCAGCTGAGGAGTCCAGGAGGCAAAGGAGGAACAGAAAGCCTGGGACAGAGGCGACGAGAGCCGGTCCTGGCAGAGAGAGACTACACAACCGGACACTGGGGTCCGAGGCTGTCAGGGTTGCAAGCCCTGCAGCAGATAAGCAACCCGCAAGGGATTTTAGGTCCCTTGGCCTAAGAAGCCTGGAGGCTCTGCCACACAGAGGGACCGGTACAGCACGGAGAAGCTACAGGTACCTAAGGCCCGAGTCGCAAGCCATACAGGCGTAGTACACGGCAAGCTCAGGGACATGGGCTATCATACCACTAAAGGGGGAGATAGTCAGCAAGGGCAAAGAGAGAGAACGGTAGGCCCACCCACTCACCCTGACCAGTGGAGCTCGCCCGAATGCTCTCAGACACCTAGGTCCATTCCTACCCTGTACTCCTGGTGGGTCTGTGATAAGATCAGTAAAAGACCCTGGACTGCATTATTGGACTCTGTGTGGTTACTGCTGCACCTGCACCATCACCCCCAGCATCCTACTACCTGCCCTGAGGCTACACTCCTCCCTTGGGGAGTTTTACTATTCCCCGCTGCATCCCCAACACCATCCTCAGCGGTCTGCCTTGCAGCGGCGGTCCTCCCTGAAAGCAATCCACGGGTGGCATAGTCGGACATTACCTAAAACATATAAAAGACTGCCACTGGTCTGACCACCCTGAGCCACGGGACCGGGTCGCCACTCTTACTCCCAGCATTGCCCTGAAGTCCGGTCTCAAGTGCCCCACGGCCCAGGGGGCGAGTCACATCAGCCTTATCATCCTCTAGTTTTTTCTTAACCTTGAGGAGATCCTCATAGTCCCTCTTGGTTTATTGCAGGTCCCTATTGTGTTCATCATACTCCTTCTTGGATTCACGCAGCTTCCGGTTGAACTGTTTGCGCAGTTGTTCTAGGTCTTGATCGCGTCCAGAAACTTCGTCCTTCAGCGCCCCTTTTAAGGCAGATAGCTCCCTATCCCGCTGGTGTAGACCCTCGTCCAGCCTTTGCTTCTCCTGCATCAGCTGCTTCACCTGCTCTTGAAATCTCTGCACTTCCTTTCTTGTGACCTCTGCTTCCTCCGCATCCACAGAGCCTTTCTTCACTTGGTTCAGCTCTGACTGCACCAGGGAGAAACAATTTTTCATTTCATTCAGCTCATCTTCAGACTCCTCTTTCTCAAGCTTCAACTGCAAAACCTCCTCCTTGGTTTTGCGGAGGTCCTCTTTATTTTTCTGGAACATTTCCTTCCATTGGTTGATTTCCTCTCTGCTTTCCTCTAGTTCTCACTGCAAGTTCCTCAAAATCTGGTTTATTTTCTGCCGCTCAGACTCCAGGCTCAGCTGGTCCTGGGACACATTCTCCATGTTTTTCCTTAGTTGCTGTACATCACTCTGATACTGCTGCCTGAAAGGCTCGGCTCTTGGTCATGATTGGCCACCTTCTCTTTCAGTGCTCCCTTCAGGGCTGTCAGTTCCTGAACCTTCTGTCTCAGTAGATCATCCTGCTTGTACTGAATCTACAGAACTGCATCCAACTCTTCCTCCTGGTCTTCTTTATTGTCTGATATTGTACCAGAGGTTGCTACTGGCAGCGTCACCTCCTCTTCTATCCTGATCTCCTCTGCTTCTAAAGGAGAATCCACACTCGGAATAAAGGCACACAGCATTGCATTTTCTTTATTTACCCTTTCAGCAAAGACTACAGGAGCAAATTTTGTGGCCCTTGTACCTTCGACGACGAAAGTGGGACTTTCTCACCTCATTTAACTCCTCATGACTGAACTCTCTTTCTACTTTCATAGTGTCACTCCCCATGGTGTCAACCCCTTCTACTGGAGCTACCCAGTTATCAACGGTTGAATTGTCATTTTTAGGCGGTACCAACACACGACCAGTAACCGATTCTGGTATTGTATGCCCCACCCCCTTTTGAGACTCCACCCCTTTTGGACAACCACACCTGTAGGGGGTGCTTTAAAAAAAAAAACGCCATAGTCTTAGGACCCAGTTCACAACATATCTTAGTACCTCCCTGGGCACTCTGGGATAGTGCCGGCGCCACAGGAGAACTCAAGGAATGGTCCGCTGCCGCCATTCTGTAATGTGCCAACAGCTCCTGCCGTTCCAGCACCATGTCCTGTTGCCATTTCCCAAATACCTGCTGCAATTTTAATAGGCACTTTAATCGCTCAATAGCTTCAGTCTCATTTTCTGCTCCATTCACAGCCATCTTTATCAGCTCCTGCATTTCTTTAGCACACTCTATTTTGCTGAAGAGCGTTTGCAGCCGGTCATCTAACCCTTTCTCCATTCCGTCTGGGTATACTGCTCCATTCATAGCCATCGCAGTACGCTGTTCACACCAGACACTTCACACCGCTCTCCCCGGAAAAATTTTCGTGGCCCCACCAAGCCACAGCAAACCAGATTTGAGTGCGATGACAATTTTCATAACCCCGCCGAGTTACAGCCAGATGCTTTAATCTTCGTGGCCCCGTCGAGCCACAGTCAGATGCTTGCATCCATATTAGTCGTCCTGTGCCGTTACCCCTTGCAACCAGACTGCAGTTGCCCGCATTCTCTAACCAATTGTGAGGTAGCGCTATTGATCATGTTGAGGGGCACTCACTTCACCGGGTCAATTAAAGCACACATGCAATGTTTTCCTGTAATCTAAAGTCCAGCAGTTTATTACACATCATAAACTGCATATAACATAGTCCATCTCAGTGGCTCGCAGGAATGTTACGCATGAAATATCCTAGACCCTTTTCAGTCGTAGCTATGACCGCTTGGATTCAGAAACAGTCCTAAGCAAAGTAACAACATCAATGTCCATATCAAGCACTGTCTTTTACCTTTGCCAGGTCTAGCTGCTTCCATCATCTCTGTTCTGCCAAAGCTGTGGTTTAAGGCTCACCAGATGTGGCCTACAGATCTCATGCCTTCCAGGTCTAATGGGGTCCCAGGCACAGAGATCAGGTCTCTTGACTCACTGCGTTTCAACCCCCCCCGAATATATATCACTCTGTGCACACAGGACCTGTGATGAGGTCACAGTCATGTGATCAGTCACCTAAAGGGGAGGTAGGTGGTGAGCCAGAACACACCCCCTCAGACATTTTGTCAATGCAGCAAGCTTCTGCATTACATCCTTCATTGGAGTCCAGCTGTGTTTAATTAAACTGCTTGGACTTAATTTGGAAAGGCACACACCTCTCTATATAAGACCTCACAGCTCACAGCACATGTGTAACATCCCTGGCGGCGTGCTGACATGGCTTACCATCTCCCACCATGCAAGACCGCCAACTTACCTACCAGTCCAGGCTGCACACTATGCTCCTCTACCTGCTATGTGCATGTCTCTTGTCTGCTGGCTTAGGGCGGCGGTGCTGGCACTTCCTGATTCTTAACCCTCAACTGGTGAGGTGGGTTTTTTGTCACGCAACTGGTAATGTGGGGTTTCCTATAACCCAGTGTTTAGAAATCTCTTATTTTTACAGAAAATTCAAAGATCACGTTTGTTTCAATCGTTTTCTTATTGGCGATTGATTACACATGAGTATAACAAATTTTTGACACCCACAAATGGATGGAAGCTAATGAGACACGAATCCTCATACCAGCATTTTTCAATGAATGGCAGCCGAAAAAAAATTCCCTGGGTTGTGGCAAACGCCACCTCACCAGTTGAGGGTTAAAGTTACAGTGTGCACAGTCCTAATGTGTCCCCAGCCTATTGCTGTGAGTCACTGGATACTTAAACCTCCTCCACCCAGTGGGAGGTGCCTGAGCAACACTTTCTTTCAGTGTGTTCTGTGCAACTGAGTAGCCAGGTCCTGTCCTGTATCTGTGACTTCTAGTCTGTTTCTGCCACCCCGGGGGCTGAGAACCCAGGCCCGTTACCTGCATCTGTGACTTCTATTTTTTTCCGCCATTCAGGGGGCTGTATGCACAGGCTTGTTCATTTATCTCTTTCCAGTGTCAGTTCTGGTCTGAACTGTGTCATAGCCCGCTACCTGTTTGTCTCTATGTCCGATCCTTCCCTTTTCCTGCAGAGTCTGAACCAGTACCTAACTCCTACTCATTTTCTCTGTACTTCTGTTTGTGAGTTTTGTGTCCACTCGCTACTTCATTGCAAGTACCTTGTGTGTATCAGGTTCTGCTTGTCCCGTTTCCCTGCCTTTGTATCTAACGCCTGTGTTCCAGCTATCTTCCTGTGTTTCCCAGTCTGTTCCATGTGAACAGAGCGCTGTCCTGTCTGCTCGCACCTGCGGCTCTGCTCCGCTCTGCTCTGCTTGTCCCCCGCACCTGCGGCTCTGCTCTGCTCCGCTTGTCATCTGCATCTGCGACTCTGCTCCGCTTGTCCTCCGCACCTGCGGCACTGCTCTGCTCCGCTTGTCCTCAGCTCCTGCGGCTCTGCTCCTGTATTCAAGTCTGTACTGGTCTCTAACCAGCCTGTTTACCTACCTGTCAGTACCTGCCTGTCTGTATACCAGCCGTGCCTGCCAGTACCCGCCCGTCTGCATACCAGCCAAACCTGTCTGTTCCTGCATTCCCTGGTGTGGGTCAACAGCTGTGTGACCGAGGTCTGACCTGGAGTAGCACCTGGGCCACCTCCCTCATCCCTCCTCACACTACGGATTCGATTAAGCCGCCGTGTGTCCGTGGTCGGATCTTGCAAGGCACATAGTCACGCCCCTCCAGGCACTCCTCGGTTTGTGGCCCCGTGGAACCACTAACTACGCTCACGCCAAACAGTCCGGGCGTGAACGTAACAGCATGTCAGACCAAATGAGAATCATGAGCTCAAAGGAACTGCCCAAGGAGCTCAGAGACAGAATTATGACAAGGCACAGATCTGGTAAAAGTTACAAAAGAATTTCTGCATTACTCATGGTTCCTAAGAGCACAGTGGCCTCCATAATCCTTAAATGGAAGAAGTTTGGGACCACCAGAAGTCTTCCTAGACCAGGCCGTCCAGCCAAATTGAGCAATCGTGGGAGAAGAGCCTTGGTGAGAGAGGTAAAGAAGAACTCCAAGATCACTGTGGCTGAGCTCCAGAGATGCAGTAGAGAGGTGGGAGAAAGTTCAAAGTCAATTATCACTGCAGCCCTCAACCAGTCGGGCTTTATGACAGAGTGGCCCGACGGAAGCCTCTGCTTGGTGCAAGACATATGAAAGCCAACATAGAGTTTGCTCAGAAACACATGAAGGACTCCCAGACTATGAGAAATAAGATTCTCTGGTCTGATGAGACAAAGATAGAACTTTTTGGTGATAATTCTAAATGATATGTATGGAGAAAACCAGGCACTTCTCATTACCTGCCCAATACAATCCCAACAGAGAAACATGGTGGTAGCAGCATCATGCTATGGGGGTGTTTTTCAGCTGCAGGGACAGAATGACTGGTTGCAATTGAAGGAAACATGAATGCGGCCAAGTACAGAGATATCCTGGATGAAAACCTCTTCCAGAGTGCTCTGGACCTCAGACTTGGCCGAAGGTTCACCATCCAACAAGACAATGACCCTAAGCATACAGCTAAAATAACAAAGAAGTGGCTTCAGAACAACTCTGTGACCATTATTGACTGGCCCAGCCAGAGCCCAGTCCTAAACCCAATTGAGCATCTCTGGAGAGACCTGAAAATGGCTGTCCACCAACGTTCACCATCCAACCTGACGGAACTGGAGAGGATCTGCAAGGAAGAATGGCAGAGGACCCAATCCAGGTTTGAAAAACTTGTTGCATCATTCCCAAGAAGACTCATGGCTGTACTAGCTCAAAAGGGTGCTTCTACTTAATACTGAGCAAAGGGTCTGAATACTTATGATCATGTGATATTTCAGTTTTTCTTTTTTAATAAATTTGCAAAAATTTCTACATTTCTGTTTTTTTTTCAGTCAAGATGAGGTGCAGAGTGTACTATAATGAGAAAAAAAAATAACTTTTTAGAATTTACCAAATGGCTGCAATGAAACAAAGAGTGAAAAATTTAAAGGGCGCTGAATACTTTCTGTACTCACTGTAGGAGGTTACAACCCTTCTACTTTGTATCTCGAGTCTGGGGGGCAAGGACAAGGATTGTGAGCCCTGGACACTGTTACCATGGAGCGGCGAATTAGGCGTCGCTTCCGGAACCAGTGAGTTCCAGCGGCCATGTCCTGCGTTTCACAGACCGGAAGTGAGATCTTCGGACTGGAAATGCGTCACGCACTGTAGACGGAGCCACAACAGCGCAGTGTTGGTTTAAAATGGAGATAGTGAGGTGAGTGCCTCTACTGCAACATTGAGCACGTTATCCCACAAATGTGTCTGTAATGATATTACCGTCTACACGGTAGGAATAAGTACCTCCCCTGATGAATCAATGTGTTTGAAGAAACGCGTCGGGAGAATGGAGGAAATGAATGAACTAGGGAACCGGCATGGTATATCCTCAACTTGGGTGAGATTATTCCCTTTTTTTCCTACGGTTGGTGAATAATCACATGTGTGCACACAGTTACACCAATACCGCATTATTGTGCATACAGGGTGACAGTGGTATGTTGAAATCATAGCCTTATGTCGCTGCATGTATGTAGCTGCATCTATAAGAGTGTTATCCCCTTTGACCAAAGTGGACAGGTTTATAGAAGATGTCTGACTGATATATGCTAATTATTGTCATCCTACATAAATACCTGAGAAAAGGCATAATTTGCTCCACAGTTGAAGAAAGGGACCGGGGTTCCACTAGTAACCACTTGAATGCTCACCTAGTTTGAATGAGCATTGCCATTTCTGTACTAAGGTACATAGAAAAACTGTTCAATAGTACACACGTGGTCAAAATTATTGGTTCCCCTCGTTTAATGAAAGAAAAACCCACAATGGTCACAGAAATAACTTGAATCTGACAAAAGTAATAATAAATTAAAAATTATTAAAATGAACAAATGAAAGTCAGACATTGCTTTTCAACCCTGCTTCCACAGAATTTTTAAAAAAATTAAGCTCATGAAGTAGGCCTGGACAGAAATGATGGTACTCTTCTTAACTTAATATTTTGTTGAACAAACTTTTAAGGCAATCACTGATATCAAACAATTCCTGTAACTGTCAATGAGACTTCTGCACCTCTCGACAGGTATTTTGGCCCACTCCTCATGAGCAAACTGCTCCAGTAGTCTCGTGTTTGAAGGTTGCCTTTTCCAGACGGCATGTTTCAGCTCTTTCTAAAGATGCTCAATAGGATTTAGGTCAGAGCTCATAGAAGGCCACTTCAGAATAGTCCAATGTTTTCCTCTTAGCCATTCTTGGGTGTTTTTAGTTGTGTGTTTTGGGTCATTATCCTGTTGCAAGAATCATGACCTGCGACTGAGACCAAGCTGTCTGACACTGGGCAACACATTTCTCTCTAGAATCCCTTGATCGACTTGAGATTTCATTGTACCCTGCACAGATTCAAGACATCCTGTGCCAGACGCAGCAAAGCAGCCCCAAACATAACAGAGTCTCCTCCATGTTTAACAGTAGGGACAGTGTTCTTTTATTGATATGCTTCAAGGGGTTGTCCACTACTATGGAAAATAGCCCAATGTATTTTTATGATGAACAGAAGCTTCTTTGTAATTACCTTCCTCTGCTGTTTCTGCCTGTGAGCAACGCTATCACTGGCCACTCACAGGCAGCATGTGACCCTCGCTGAGGTCATGTCAAGTGAGGCGTGACTCAACGCTGGGATCCCCGCGGTGGCTGCTTGGTTGTGGGCAGTGTTACCCCCGCGTCACACTCTGCATCCACCACTTGCTTTCCCAATGAATGGGGAGAGGGAGAGCACGCGGTGGATGCCGGGTGTGATGCGCGGGGTAACCCCGCCCACAATCCAGCAGCCACCATGGAACGCAGAAGAGGGACCCTCGGCTGCAGCCTGAACTTGTCAGTGCCGAGTGCAGCTGGGGGTCACGTGATGCCTGTGAGCAGCCAGTGATAGCGCCGCTCACAGGCAGAAACAGCAGAGTAAGGTATTTACAAAGAAGCTTCTATTCATCATAAAAATACATTGGACTATTTTCAATAGTAGTGGACAATCCCTTTAATTTTTCTGTCCGTGAACATAGACATCTGTCCATGGGACATTCTCCCAGTAGCTTTGCGGCTTGGCAACATGTAGTTTTTCAAATTCCAGTCTGGCTTTTTTATGACTTTTTTTTCAACAATGATGTTCTCCTTGGTCGTCACCCATGAAGTCCACTTTGGATCAAACAACGACGAATGGTGCGATCTGACACTGATGTTCCTTAAGCTTGAAGTTCACCTTTAATTTCTTTAGAAGTTATCCTAGGCTCTTTTGTTACCATTCGTATTATCCGTCTCTTTCATTTATCATCAATTTTCCTCCTGCGGCCACGTCCAGGGAGGTTGGCTACAGTCCCATGGATCTTTATCTTTCTGAATAATATGTGCAACTGTAGTCACAGGCATATCAAGCTGCTTGGAGATGGTCTTATAACCTTTACCTTTAACATGCTTGTCTATTATTTTCTTTCTAATCTCCTGAGACAACTCTTTCCTTTGCTTCCTCTGGTCCATGTTGAGTGTGCTACACACCATGTCACCAAACAGCACAGTGAGTATATGTAACCCTATATACAGGCCCACTGGCTGATCATAAGATTGTAGACACCTGTGATGCTAATTAGTGGACACAACTTCATTTAACATGTCCCTTTTGTCACATTATTTTCAGGGGTACCATCATTTCTGTCCAGGCGTTCATTTTTTTTTTAAATTCTGTGGAAGCAGGGTTGAAAAGCAATGACTGACTTTCATTTGTTCATTTTCATAGATTTTTAATTTATTATTACTTTTGTCAGATTCAAGTTATTTCTGAGACCATTGTGGGTTTTTCTTTCATTAAACGAGGGGTACCAACAATTTTGACCACGTGTGTATATAAGGATATGAGCATTTATTGTACAGTTTGTGGCCACCCCTAGCTGGTCACTAAATTGTTATTTGTACCTGCTGTGTGTTTGGCTGCATGTCCAGTGACAATTGGTTTTGGAATACTGGCACTATTCTAAGCACCTACTGGTCACTGAGGTGACCTACCTCATCTCTGTTGATATTTGTTATTGGCGTTTTTAGGTGATTTTTATTAATGTTTTTTAATGATTTCTAATAAAAATATATTTTTAATTAGTCCAATTACTGCTTTTCTTGGCTTAAATCTGTTTGGGCATCTACCCCTTGCTTTTTTGACTATATTTTATGCATCATAGATACAGTCATTACATTAGTAGACACATAATTACCGCCCTTGTATTTCAGTTTGCCTTCATATTATGGCAGCCATGGATCATAAAAATGAGAACTGACATATACAACTACCTGAGTGCTATAAAATAAAGACACAAGGAGACAGAGCATTAATTTTAAACATTTTATTAAATAAAATGTTTACCCCTACCTAAAGCCAATGATCCAGAAGAAGGCAAAAAACCTGGACACGTTCAGCCAATGTGTGTCACAGGGAAAAAATTCCTTCTTGACCCCGAGAAAAGGCGATCAGTTCAAGAACCCTGGACCAAGGCCATACTACAACTAACTAACTGATATATAGAGCAATGACTCGTTTCCGGAGAGCAGATCTTCTTTGTCCTGGTAACACGCCTCACCTCTCCTTATCAGATCGGACTCTGAGCTTATAGCTTGTCCAAGTTGATCTCCTCTGTAACAATACAGAACACTACCCCCCACAAACACTACCCCCCACAAACACTACACCCCACAAACACTAGCCCTTCGGATACAGACATAGGGCAGTTATATCATATCAGGTCCCTTATACAATTAGGTTAGACAGCAGACCCCTATGTAACATGATGTCATGATGCACTGATTCCAGAATTAGATCTATATAATCAGTATATAATGACCTCATAAGACAACAAATATTATCTACAGACATATTAAATGATTAACACTAAATAATCCCGTGGCTCTTGTTAGATTCTTCAGTCTTCTTTCCAGGATCCAGATATTCTTCCTGGTAAGAAAAAAAAATAATACAAGATGGATCAGGCAAAGACCCATAGAAAATAAGTCATATATATATATTGTACTTTATGCCCTCTTTTCCTTGCATTTTTAAATTTTGATGTAGATACTTAAAAATGGTGCAATAAGATTTAATTTAAAAAAAATTGTGGAAAATGTGTATATATATATATATATATATATATATATATATATATGTAAAATAAAGAGTAAAATAAAAAAATATATGTCCCCCAATGTATGTACACCAACCTCTCTCCCATGTGGGGGACTAAGGGTAGATTTTTTTTGCCTCAAAAATCTGAAATTAAAATGACAAAACCACCACCAGCAATCTGGAACTGTCACTGACCGAAGTAGCCTATACAGTGTCTCAATCCAAGGTCCCATCTTGTTACTGACCTCTGTGATAGCCCCAGGGATGTCCCCATGTTTGCTGCATAGAACTCTCAGTGTCCAACATTCCGCTGTGTGACCTCACAAAGAACCTTCATCACCCAAGTCTAGAGATTCTGCCAGCAAAGACTGGAGAAAGCTAGAACCTTACAGCCACAATCTGTAGACTTGGAGGATCGATGTCCATGTTGGCGCTAAGTTCACTAACAAATCCCTGTAAAGTTTCTCATTTACCTGTATCCTCAATCCAGGAACTTCCAATCTCCTCGTCTCATCTCCTGAAATGAGAATCTGTGTCCTCAATCCTGGATCCTCTGCTCTCCTTGTCTTCATCTCTTGAAATGATCATTTGCCTCCTGAACACACTTTTATATAGACCCAGAGTCATTGTGACATCATGATGTGAGGTAACAATGGCCTCCTGGATTTGATGATGTCACATATGACCATGAGTGATATCTCCATAGGTATTAATTAATATTTATAACAAGTAGCAATAATATGGCAGATCACATTGGTTAGCATCAAGGCTGGAGGAGCAGGACGAATAAGGAAAAGTTCCCAAAAGTAAAATGCATTTACTGCGACTGAAAAAAATAAATAACTTTATAATACTTCAAATTTGATTAAATTCTAGGCTCTATGACAAAACTACACTGTTACCATAGGAACAAAGACCTATAGCCCATAGCAACCAGTCCAATTCCTGCTTTAGTGTATTTAAGGCCTGAAATCAAGAACATTGAGTGTTTTGTTTGCTGGTGATACATCTAGCAATGGACAAATGACAGGTAAGAGCAGGAATCATTGTCTATGAGAGAAACCATTCCCATTGTTACACATTTTCACACATTTTGTAGGTGCAGGAACTATGGACATTCCAGTTTTTGTGAAAAAACAACTCCCAGCATTCACAGGATAAATATGAACAAAAGTTCAAGAATTGCTTTTTATTTCTTTCATGACATTCACCGTGCGGTATTAGCAGGGTCGGCTCCAGGTTTTCGTGGGCCCTGGGCGAAAGAGTCACAGTGGGCCCCTTTATCACATACCACGATTCATGACGCACAGATGCCACAGAAAAATATATATATAATACAATGCAGAAGATTTCACTTCTTACATTACATGACCGATATCTATTGTAAATTCCACTATAGCTCAGAAACCAGCGAATCGCTGCATACAGAATACTGGCCCCCATAAAATGCTCCATACAGGATACTGGCCCCTATATAATGCTCCATAAAGGATACTGCCCCCCAAATAACGCTCCATACAGAATACTGGCCCCATTATAATGCTCCATGCAGGCTGTTTCCCCCACATAATGCCTCATGCAGGCTGTTCCCCCCATATAATGGCCCATGCAGGATGTCACCCCCTCTTATAATGCCCCATGCAGGATGCCACTTCTCCCTTGTTTAATGCCCCATGCAGGATGTCACCTCTCTCCCCCTTCCCTTATAATGCCCCATGCAGGATGTCACAACACCCCTTCCTTATAATGCCCCATGCAGGATGTCACAACACCCCTTCCTTATAATGCCCCATGCAGGATCTCACAACACCCCTTCCTTATAATGCCCCATGCAAGATGTCACTCCCCCCTATATAATGCCCCATGCAGGATGCCACTTCCCCCCATATAATGCCCCATACAGGATGCCACTTCCCCCTTGTTTAATGCCCCATGCAGGATTTCACCTCTATCCCCTTCCTTATAATGCCCCATGCAGGATGTCACAACCTCCCTTCCTTATAATGCCCCATGCAGGATGTCACACCACCCCGCTTTTAATTTCCCGCTTGCAGGATGTCACACTTCCCCTCACTTATAATGCCCCATGCAGGATGTCACTTCCCCTTTATTATAATGCCCCATGCATGATGTCACCTCTCTCCCCCCTCCCTTATAATGCCCCATGCCTCCATACATTAAAAAAAAAAATAATCAAATGCTCACCTAACTTCTCACCTGCTGCCGCTGCTCTGGACTCCAGCATCGCCGGCGTCTTCCCACTCTGCGCTGTGACGGCTTAGGAGAGAGCGCGGTGGAAAGACGTCACCGCACCCTCTGACCTGAGACATCACAGTGCTGCAGCTGCAGAAGACATCGTACCTGCTGCGGAAGCACAGGGAGAGGTAAGTATTGTACCGACGGCTGACGGGGCCCTGAGCAAGCGGGGGGAGTGGGAGCTGACACCACCCTCCTCCGCTCACGGGTCCCATAGCGCGGCGGGTAAGTGAGCCCCCCCGCCTGCTCAGGGCCCCGACACTTGCCCGCGTGCTGACGCCAGGCCTGGGTATAAGTGATACGATGGCTTTATTCTGTAGGTCAGTACGATTACAGCGATACCAGATTAATATAAGATTTTTAATGTTTTCCTGATTTTCACACTAAAAACATTTTTTTTTGGGTGCATAATATTTAATGAACCCTTTTCACTCAGCAGTATGCATAATATACCACCATACACTCGTCCTAATTTTCTGGATCAACATCGGACCAATTTTTTATACGCTAGTATGACTCCAGCCTTAAGTTTCCAAACTGATAGCCCTATAACCGATCACTTTATTGAGCTCTGTCCAGTTTGCCTTATATACTACCTGCTGACATCAGCCGATAGACCTGTATAAGCGTGTTCGGAGAGGTCTGGGCATGTAAGTTGGAATATTTCCAATATATAATGCATTAATATTATAAGTGAATAGGCTTTGCATGTATAACTTAAAATCTAAATGTGTCAGGAAAATTCGGAGTTCATGTTTGGAATCAGCATGTTCAATTTAGTGTAAATCACAATAAATCAAATGTTTTTCTCTCAGTAGCAAAATCATTGTTGGCATGTACTTACTTTTCTAATGTGGCCACTAACCATTAATACAATAACCTTAGTAATCCAGATAATAGATTATCTGCTTGAAGATGGGGTGTAAAAACTCCAGAAGGAGATTAACTTGCCTTATCATCTTTTTAAAAATACCTACAACTCAGGCACACATATTAGACTCAGTCAACTATGACAAGGATGCTAATACACAATCACTTTATCCCAGATATGATCCTACCTGTGAACCACACACATGGTTTAATTTCTACTAAATATTAACAACTTCGGTGACCTTGCATAGATGAGAACCCTCTGACAGTTAAAGGTTTATTCTCATCTCCAAGGTCCTACCTCAATATGTGTTAGGTGTAATAATAATATTAGAGAATTCCTCCAATTATAAATGTAGTATAGTTCTTCTGATTCACTATGTTGCTTACCCCATGCACAGATCATTGCCACATCTTAGGCATCCATGTGTCACGCAAGATGTGGGAAAGACATAGTGCATCACAAAGGGAAGAGGGAAAGGAAGCCCAGACTCTAAGGAAAGGGGGGAAGTGGAGACCTCTTAGGTTGATCTAGCATCACCCTGTCTTCCCTTGTATTGGCTCTTCACCAATCGCCGCACATGTGCCTTGTCCTGTCTTTCCCTGGCATATGGCTAAGGCTAGGGAAGGGAGGAAATGAGCACTAGTTGATCTCAATTAAACACTATAGACAACAGAGGTAGACAAACAGGGGGAAATTGCTTAGCTTTAGACGAACTCAGGACAAATGCGCACCCGTTCTCAAGCTCCAGAGAGCATGAAGTACTGATCTTGCTAAAGCCTCCACAAGTAGTAATGAATACATAGCAGGTATTTATACACCCAGGCAGGGTGTTAAATAGCCAGAGGAAAGTAGCCGCTGGGTCCTAGAGACAGCGTCTAAGAAAATGTCTGTAAAGCCAAACATAGAGATCTCCTGCAAACAACTGCAGGGTGACTGTCTGTCACTTCTGACACACCCGTGACACCATGGTTACAAAAATTAAAAACTTACTAATTGTCACTTTATGATAAGCCATAACCATGGATATCTAAGCTGCTGCAATGCCTTGCCATGGGGTAGGTGACATAGCAAATCAGAAGAACTATACTACATTTCAAATTGGCGGTATTTGCTAATATTATTATTATACCTACTATATATTGGGGTAGGATCTTGGAGATAGGAATACCGATTTAAATCTAAGTGGGAAGCAGATATTGGTCCAATTTCTGAAGAACCGTAGAGGGAGTTGTTGGAGCTTATTCCCAGGTTATCCCCTTGTGAATCACAGAGGCTTTCACAGATCTTTTTTATTCATAGGGTTTATAGAAAACCCAGTTTCCTTCATAAAATTGGGGTTCACTCAAGTGCCGAATGAGAATGAGTGAAGAATGAGGTGTGGAGTGGAGAATGCACAATTGATGCATATGTTCTGGGAATACACTCAGGCCCATTTTGGAAAGATGTTCTGTCCCTAAAAGAAAGCATATTTGAGTGGTTCAAAGACTTTCTCCTCAAATACCACTGGTAAAACATATACCATTAGACAATTTTTAAACTGTCACTCCATGTTCGTGGTACATCTTGTTGAATGTACGTGCGGCCTACAATACGTGCGCCGTACAATACAGGCCATGCATGCACGGATGAATAAGCATAGGTCTAACATTCGTAGTGGTTTCCTTCTACATAGCATTTCTAAACATTTTTCTGCGGTGCATAATAAGGATCCTACTGACTTAAGGCTTAAAATTATTGATCAGATTGCTGAAACCACGACTGACCGCTTGGGTCGTTTAATTAATGGTGAGAGTTATTGGATTTTTAGATTGGGCACTCTGTCCCCTGAGGGCCTTAATTTAACAATTGAGAATGCGATTCATTAACCCTATTTCTCTCTTGGTTCTTATTCACACATTACTAGTTTTTATTCACTTTTTATTTTTTTTATTAATTTTATATTTTATTTATAATCCCTGCTTTTAGTACATAATGACACTTATTGGGTATACTGTGGCATCTTTTATCCTCTATTTTTTAACCTTTTGATCTAATGTAGTATTTATATTCATATTTATATGATATTCATTTCTTTTACTTATTTTTATTTTTTTTTTACTTCATGTTTTGTATTTCCTGTGTTGTCATAATTGTTAGCGTCCTTTGACTGGTGCACCTACCCTATATAATGGTTGCTCTTTCATTTGCTCTCTAATCTACCTGAGGAAGATAGCGTCTGCTATTGAAGCGCGTGGTGGCGTTAGGGAGCGTACTAATCAATAAAAGGTTTGTGTGCTATAACCTACTCCCCTGTCTAGTTGTTCTAGCGATTCACTAACACCGCACAATTCCTTCTTTCTAGATTGCTAATCTCCCCTGTGGAGAGCGGTGGAAGCTGCTCTGTTTACAACTAGCCTACTACAGGACCTGCCGTGTTGTCATTGTGGAACGCCCACTTCGGTCACACGGTCATGGTCATGTGACCGCTGAAGCAGACAGAAACTCCCTACAGCAGTTCCTGCTAAGCTGCAGTCATCTTACAGACTCCCACCTGGAAGTGTTTTCCCTTGCTGTGAGGGGCTCCTTTGCACAAGGACCAGGTGAGTGGTCACAACATCTCCCCCTTCATTCCCCCCCAAACCTCAGGCTCTTCACCATTGGCGCTCCAACTGCTTTTGTTTTCCATGAACTTAAAAGTTCGCCATTCATACCGGACAGTTGGTCCAATGCTAAACGCCGAACATGGACTTTCTCTAGAAGTCTGTTGCAATGTTCGGAGTTGCGGGGGAAGTCCGTTGTAGAGAGAGTTTATTTTTCTTACTCAGACCCAAAGTTCGGGTCTCCATTGTTTTTCATTGAGGTTCGGGTCCTGGTTCAAGTTTGGGTACAGTTCTGGTACCCGAACCGAAGTTTGGAATACAGTTTGGGTCGGGTACCAAGATCCAAATTTCAACAGGTCCGCTCATCCCTTATCCTGAGCTATGAATGTTTACAGCCTGATTCTTTGTGACCCATTCACTTTAGTAGGATTTTATGTATCTAAAAATAAATATTATTTATTTTATATGTAAAAGGGTTAATTATGGTTATTTCTCTCTCTGGTGTGTTGTGAGTCTGGATGTAAGGTTATAATAAAAAAAAGAATAAGTAAAAAATTATATTTTGTAACTTATAAGATATTCATTGTAATTATTTATAGTAATTTTGTTAATGAATATTCTGTAATTCCAACTACAAACAAGTATGTTAAGAATACTTAACTGCCCTTTTGTTTTTGATACAAAATTATCTAATTAAAAAACAAAACATTACCGATTGATTGCATTCCAGTTTCTTTGCTTCTTGTGGGCATTACTGTTGAGGCTGCACTTGAAAAGCATGCTATTCAATGTACTCTTTTTATTGTTGTCAAAAACATATAAAAAGTAGAAAGTTAAAAAATTTTGATTTGGCAAGAAAAACTAAACGGTTAAATTTTATTAGACTTGTGAAACAATTGTTTTAAAAATTTAATTTTTACAACTTATTTATGAAAGCTAACAATACCAATCTTGTTGCCAAGTGAAACTTTCTTTTTTTTTCCAACAAATGAAAGCCCAAGTTCTGATTTAAAGAAGACGTTTCACCATTTTTTAGATGCTAAACTGGCTATATCATGATAAAGTGGCTGAAAATTGGAATAAAACATATATTTCCATTCCTCATCTCCTTTGCACAGCTGTTAGCTTGTAAAGTTTATATACTAATTAACGTTACAACTAAGAAACGGCAGGATCACAGATTCTTCTCTGTGGGCATGACACTGGTATTGTCGATGATCCGTTTAGCCAAACCATCTAATATTAATACCCATCTTCCCATGAAACTCCTTTACTTAACTAAAATAAGACCAAAACACCATATACTTTGGGAAAAACTGGCCACAGCAGCCTTTATTTAAACAAAATTACATAGTTAAGTAATTAAATTAACACCCAATGGTAGGAGGGTCCTTGAAGCTCCAAAGATCTGGTGATTGACATAACCAACAATTAACACCAACTTGCCCCCAGTCGATACCCACTGGCTCGAGAGCCCCACAACCCAACATGCGTTCCAAAAATTACTTCCACTTCCCGGGCACCGACATTCCCTGCCGTGAGACCCCCAAAACCAGATCAGCAACCAATTAAGGAATCCATACCCAAATGGACCCCTTATACCAATTTAAAACCAACTTCAAGGACCCCCAACCATCAAGAGCCACAGTGACCCAAAACCAAACTAAAACCCCTTAACCAAATACGAACCTTAGGGCGGGCGGGCGGGACTACTCACCACCCTTGTGAGTGGGAAAATGTGACACCCCTCCCCTCCCTGGCACTTAAACCCCCCGTTAAACCCCTCCCAATGCTAATAGCCTTAGCCACTCCCTCCAACCCATTGTCATGCAGGCCTGCGTCCAAGCCTGCGGGGGAGGGGGCGGCTGTACTCCGGCCTGTCCTTGACACTGGTATTATCGATGATCCGTTTAACCAAACCATCTAATATTAATACCCATCTTCCCATGAAACTCCTTTACTTAACTAAAATAAGACCAAACACCATATACTTTGGGAAAAACTGGCCACAGCAGCCTTTATTTAAACAAAATTACATAGATAAGTAATTAAATTAACACCCAATGGTAGGAAGGTCCTTGAAACTCCAAAGATCGGGTGATTAATATAAACCAACAATTAACACCAACTGGCCCCCAGCCGATACCCACTGGCTCGAGAGCACCACAACCCAACATGGGTTCCAAAAATTACTTCCACTTCCCGGGCTCTGACATTCCCTGCCGTGAGACCCCCAAAACCAGATCAGCAACCAATTAAGGAATCCATACCCAAATGGACCCCTTATACCAATTTAAAACCAACTTCAAGGACCCCCAACCGCCACAACGAGGGCGCTTTGAATATCTCAAATGCCCGAGACCCCCCCCCGACGAAAAGCTATGGCCCGTTCAATGCCCTCTTGCAACCCCAAAGCCCACATGTCAATACCTACTGCGTTCAAATGCACCCCATCTGCCAACCAAAATTCACCCTCTCCTTTCTCTAACTCAAAGTGCCGTACAGCAATCCCCCCATTCCTAGTAACAAAACTAGAGACTGCCCTATTAACTTTAATCCTGGCTTTATTGATTTTCTCCACTGACCTAGCCCTACGCCAACATCTTCGAGGAACAATCTCCGACCAAACAATAAACAAGCCTGGAAATGCCGCCCACAAACACAACAAATCATGTTTAACATCCCTTATCAACTCTCTAAAAGGGCGTGAACCTAGGTCGTTCCCCCCCACGTGCAACACCAAAATGTCAGGTGACCTATCTAAACCCGCACTGTGATGTACTTCCTGCAGCACTCTGGACCAACTCATGCCTCTAAAGCCCAACCACCTAATCACAGCTGTTTCTCTGTCAAAACCGAGCTGCCTTCCTGCAGGCCTTATATCCGCCCTCAGTGCTCCCCAGTGCACGTAGGAGTGTCCCAGAATCAATACCAATGCGGAATTGGAACCTGCAGAAAATACAAACAAACTTGAACAACTCTCGCAATAACAACACCTGCCGTAAATCAAACATTAAAGTTGTATTTTACTCTGAGCCTGAGGCCTGATATAACTCCGATAACGCCTCGATTCCCAACGCCCAATGCGCCGTATAGTCTTCCCACTAAGACCACCCGCAGCCGCTTCCGTTGCTGCTCCAATCCGAAACGAGTGGGACCCAAAAAGGGATGCATCTAACCCTAATGAATTTAAACACTTCCTAAATACCGCTATGAACTGATATCTGGACAAGAAGGAACCGTCCTCATGACACAATAACGGACCACCCTGCTTTGGTTCGGCCTCCCTAAACAGCTGCAAGCATCTTAGCGGACACATAATGGAATTCCCAATTGCTCTCAAAACTACACGCCTCCCTTTACCCAACTGGTCCGTTTTAGATTTCCTGATCCAAAATTCCACACCTCCTGAGGTACCAATCACATCTGCTGACAAAAGCCCCCTGCCCACTAACCTGCTGGGTGACACGATCTCACCCAACCTCAACGCTCCAAAGAAGGCCAGGGAGAAGTCCAATCTAAAAAGACAGATTTCAAACCCGGAGCAACACACAGAAGGTAACACCCCCCCAATCTTTTCCAAAATGCCAAATGAAACCGGTCTCCTGGAGTCCACTTGCCCCTTACCTTTCTGAAACCCCTTCAAAGCCTGTTTGATCAAAAAACTTTTTGTCAAATCTCTCTGACCGTGAAACTTGAAACCAAAAGCCAAAGCCGCCATAGTCCGAGAGATTTTTGCTAACGACCAACCCTCCCCAGCCCCTTGATTAATCCATGACAATAGTGTGCCTAACTGATCGTCATCCTGAGCCATAAGGCCGACTGTATTAAGCAACCGATCTTCCGATAAATGCCAAATAGACTTATACGCTTCCCAAGTTCCCCCCGCCAATGATGACCTAATCAGCGACTCAGTGGCCCGCATACCACCTTCCAAAGCTCTGGAGGGCACTCCAGCCCCTTGTCTGCCGCCTCTGGTGCCAACTGCCGGAAGCGCTCCCACTGAAAACGAGAAAATGAGTCAGCAATGGCATTCTGGACTCCCGGTACGTGAGACGCTGTCACATAAGCATTCATGGAAAGGCAAGTCAGCACTAACTGTCGTAGAACCCTAATCACTGGAGGTGAAGATGCTGTAATGTTATTAATTGCAAACACAACCCCCATGTTGTCGCAATTAAACCTCACCCTCTTATTTTGCAGTTCCCCCTTCCACAAATATATTGCCACCAAAATGGGAAAAATCTCTAATAGGGCTATGTTCTTTACCAATCCCGATGTTACCCACTCCTTAGGCCAACTGGATGCGCACCATCGACCACTAAAGTACACCCCAAAACCTGAACTTCCCGCCGCATCCGTGTACAACTCCAAAGCACAGTTGTCCTGTACTTCCTCCATGAGCAATGAGCGTCCATTATATTGCTCCAAAAGTTTCTCCCACACTACCAAATCGTCTCTGTGTTCAGCTGACAAACGCATGTAGTGATGCGGCAATTTTAGACCCGCCGTAGCGCTGGCTAACCAGCGAGAAAAAATTCTCCCCATAGGAATAATGCGACATGCAAAATTAAGTTTCCCAAGAAGAGACTGCATTTCTCTCTAAGTCATCTTCTTTAACTTCCTAGCCCGTGCGACCTCTTCCTTCAAAGCCTTCACTTTCTCCTCAGGCAACCTAAATTCCCAACTCACTGAATCAATTACAATTCCTAAAAAACAAATGGTGGTAGTTGGACCTTCGGTCTTTTCTGGAGCCAAAGGCACTTTGAAACGCTCTGCTACCCACTGAGTGGCTCTCAGCAAAATTTCACAACATGAAGAATCGCCCGAACCGATGCACAGAAAATCATCCAGGTAATGTATAATGGATTCGAGCCCTGTCACATCCTGTACGACCCATTCCAAAAATGTGCTGAAAGCCTCAAACAAGGAGCAGGATAAAGAACATCCCATGGGCAAACATCTATCTACGAAAAACTCGCCCTCCCAGTAGCAACCCAACAACCTAGCACTTTCAGGATGAACGGGCAACAACCGAAACGCTCATTCCACATCCGTCTTAGCCAGCAATGCCCCTTTACCACACTGTCTGACCCACCGAGCCGTCTCATCAAATGATGTATAAACCACGGAACATAGTTCCGGATCAATCCCATCATTCACTGACTTTCCCCGCGGATAGGAAAGATGGTGAATGAGCCTAAACTTATTAGGCTCCTTTTTGGGCACCACCCCCAATGGCGATACTACTAAATTTGAAAAAGGAGGATCGGAAAACGGACCCGCCATACGCCCCAAAGCTACCTCCTTTTGTAACGTAGCAGAAACCACCTCCGCATATTGATCTGCTGATCTAAGATTTTTCAACACCCGGGGAATCTCGAGGTGGAGGAATTTTAAAACCGTCAGCAAAACCTGATACTAACACTGCAGCTTTTTCCCTATCGGGAAACCTACTTAGATAAGGGATCATCGCGGTTAGTTTCACCGGCGTCTCCCCCTTGAGAATTGTTGGCCCCTGGCTTAGCCTTCTTTTTGAAACATCTGGCAGCACCGTGTGATGATCCACTGCAGTGCGAGCAAAGATGCTTGAATCTGCAGTTAGCCCCAAATTTGCACTGGCCGTCGTTGAACTGCCAGCATAAACCCGGTTTCTGCCTACCCGCTTGCCCTGACGTGCCTCCGCTCCCCTGCGTATTTGATTGACCCCCGGAATGGCCGGCAAAACCGGCCCCTCCATGAAAGGAATGCCCTAATCTAGAAGGAGCCATCACCCGTAACCAAAGGCCAATGTCCTTCTGATCCCATCTTATGGCAGGACGAATAGCTTTCCTCTGACGAAACTGCTCGTCATAACGAAGCCATGCTTGTCCCCCATAAGTTCTGTGAGCCTCCCCAATAGCATCCATATAGCAAAACAAGGGAGAGCAATTCTCCGGTGCTATTTCACCTATTATTCTCGCCAAAATGGCGAATGCCTGCAGCCAATTCGTAAAAGTCTGCGGGATTAAGCGCCATCTTTTCTTTTCCTCCTCCTCCTTCTTACTATCATCCTTCTTACTTTTTTCCAGATTAAATTTCACCAGAGGCAAAAAGAGAAAAAATTTCGACGTATTCATCTTTCCAAATCTTTTCCCTCACCTCCTTCTTGAGGTGTGCACCCAACGGACCCTCAAAACAAACGTAAACCTCGCCATGAGACCTATCATCCAAATGAATTCTACACTCTTTTTCTTTCTCTGTCTGGACTGACACCGAAACGGGCTCAGGCAATTGGCTCGCGCCCCCAAATCTATTACCTAAGCTGTTCAGCCCGCCCCATTGCGGACTCACCCATGCGGCTAAATGGCCCGAAACAGCACTACTACCCATTTCCAAATGCAACAATAACTCCCTCACATTTGCTAAAACCTCACTCACACTCTCCCCAACCTGTTCCTGACTTGTACCCCCAGCCACTGCCCCCTGATTAGCACTTAAAACTGGGGATAAAAAATTCTGGGATAACGAACAAGACATAGAACCCAACTCACCGGGCTGCGGAGGAGCTGTGGTCCCCCCAGCCGATAATCCCGACTCCAGCCATCCATCCCGACTTCCGATTCTTCCCGTTGGACCCTCTATCTCTTGAGGCCCTAGCACCACCGATGCACTGGATCCCGCCGACGCAGCCCTGTAAGGCCGAAAGTTACTGACATGCACTGGAGTTGAAGAAGGACCAAAGGGTTGTGTATGTGGGGACATATTAATATCACCCGACCCCCTGTCCGCTCTGCCCACTGCCCGCAAGGTCTGTGTAATGGCATCCGGTCCTGAATTTAACGCTATCCAGCGACCATCTGTAAGGGCCGGTAACAACACTTGCCTGTTATCACCGCCCGATTGCTGCCCATCGTGGATAATCCTGCCGTCTACTGTGTCTGAGGAGGCGGGCCGCCCGACCGGAGCATCGCCAATGCGACCCCCCGTGACGTCACTGGTGTTGCGAGGACTGGCGTGTGTAGGCCCCTGCCCGAGCGCAGGCTGCGGCCTACTAACCGCCGCGTGACACGCGCTGGCAAGCGGATTCCTCCCAGACCGGGGCCTGCTGCTGCGCTTCCTAACCGGCACCCGACCTGGAGGGTCCCCGGAGGGGCTCCTGCGCCTGCGCTGTGTCTGGGGAGCTAAATCAGGCGACAGCCTGGCAGGAGGCCGCGCCCGACGGGAACGCCGCTCAGGCTGCGCTGACACAGCCACCGTCCCCGCTCCCCTTCCAACCATCGCCGCTATCTGCTCTTCCAGCCAGCCCGCAGGATGCGACTCTGCAGCCGCCCTCAGGGGCTCAAACAGCTGGGCCGTGGACGCCATGAGGTACGCAGCACGATGTGGGGGAGACAACTCACCAACCTTGTGAGCGGGAAAATGTGACGCCCCTCCCCTCCCTGCCACTTAAACCCGCCGTTAAACCCCTCCCAATGCTAATAGCCTTAGCCACTCCCTCCAACCCATTGTCATGCAGGCCTGCGTCCAAGCCTGCGGGGGAGGGGGCGGCTGTACTCCGGCCTGTCCTTTTCTCTTTTTCCCCTGTATCATGTTGCCCAGTAATAAGCAAGCAGCGTTGCACAGGGAAAAAATAAGATGTCCCAGAGAAGGTTAGACCAAGCTTTCTCTATTAGATCTGGTAAAATTGATTAGTCTAACTAGGTCACATGGATCTCACCATCATCACCACCTGTGATTACGAGTGCAAGGGGAGTAGAGCATAGCAGTACGTTATTACATTTACCGTTCTGCATCAGCGAATACTGCAAAGTGGTGTATGTAATGACTTACAGCTCTTGTCCTCTTCCGGGCAATTGTAATCACAGTAGGTATTGGCAGAGAATTTTGTGTGACCTGGGGAAGAGAACCGAGTAGTGTTGAGTGAGTGTGCTCGGTTAACCCTTCACTGAACACGCTCGAGTGCTGCCCGAGTATTTTCGGCATGCTCAACAACTGTGTTCAAGCTGCCGCTGCATGTGTCAGGGCCTCTAGACAGCTGTGACAAATGCAGGGATCACATAACAAACAGGCAATCCCTGCATGTGTCGCAGCTGCCTAACAGCCATGACACATGCAGCCGCATAGTCTCGAACAACGTCGTGCATGGCAGGCAATACCTGTGAGGTTTTTTTGGCTGTATAACAGCTGCAAAACATATGGAGCGGAGACTCGAGCACACGCGATACTCAGTATATACCCGAGCACCCGATGCAAACTCAAGTAGCGAGCACTTACACTCAACACTAGTCGCCGTATCGTCGTCTTTTTTTTTTACTTTGGAAAAAATCCCATCCCCAACACAACCCTAACTTTAACCCTAATACAACTCCAACCCTAGCACAAACCCAACCTAACCCTACTCCAATCATAACCCTAGACCAACCCCAACCCTAACCCGAGCCTAACCCTAACCCTAACCTAACCGTAGCCCTACCCTAACCCTAGCCTAACCCTAACCCTAGCCCAACCCTAACCATAGCCCAACCATAACCTTAACCCTAGCCCAACCCTAACCCTAGCGCAACCCTAACCCTAACCCTAGGCCGACCCTAACCCCAGCTCAACCTTAACCCTAGAGGTTTTTTTTTACGACGTTTTTTACACCCGGTGCCAATCGCCCCGGCACCGCTTGTGTGTGGGCGCGATCACAGTATGAAGTAATAGTACGTCCCTGGCCCAATAAGCCCATGGCACAAGGACGTACTATTACCACATATGTCAAAAAGGTGTTAAAATCTGAAATGTTGGCCTACTGAAATGTATGTTCAGTAAATGCACTCAATACTTGGTCGGGGCTCCTTTTGCATCAATTACTGTATCAATGTGTTGTGGAATGGAGGCGATCAGCCTGTGGCACTGCTGAGGTGTTATGAAAGCCCAGGTTGCTTTGATAGCAGCCTTCAGCTCGTCTGCATTGTCGGTCTGGTGTCTCTCATCTTCCTCTTGACAATACCCCATAGATTCTCTATGGGGTTAAGGTCAGGCGAGTTTGCTGGCCAATCAAGTACAGTGATACTGTTGTTTTTAAACCAGGTACTGGTACTTTTGGCAGTGTGGACAGGTGCCAAGTCCTGCTGGAGAATAAAATTTCCATCTCCAAAAAGCTTGTTGGCAGAAGGAAGCATGATGTGCTCTAAAATTTCCTGGTAGACGGCTGCACTGACTTTGGCCTTGATAAAACACTTCACAGTAGACGTCAAGCAGCTTGGATTGTGTGCCCCTCCACTCTTCCTGCAGACTCTGGGACCTTGATTTCCAAATGAAATGCAAAATGCACTTTGCATTACTTAATGTGTCAATGACTGTCTTCTGGACATCTGTCAAGTCAACAGTCTTCCCCATGATTGTGGAGCTTACTGAAACAGTCTAGGGGACCTTTTTAAACTCTTAGGAAGTATGTGCCCACGATGCAGAAATGAAGCAGAAAATTTCTGCAGCATTTCTGCATCTCCCTGGCAGAAAAACCGCATGCAGATTGTGCATGCATTTTTCCTGCAGAATACAAGCGGAATACATGCAGATTCACATGCGTTTCCGCATGCAGATTGACAAGCGCTTTCCAGGCGATTAGCATCACTTGGAAAGTGCTTGTCAACTAAGTTACACTATATAAATCCATGCAAACAGCTTTTTGTAACCCATCCCCTCACTTAGGAATGATTGCCACAGTAATAAGTAATTCTCAGTATTATTATTATTATTATTATTTATTATATCACCATTAACCCCTTAAGGAACGAGCCACGTTGTAGGTTAATGACTATGCCAATTTTTTCAATTCTGACCACTGTCATTTTATGAGGTAATTACTCTGTAACGCTTCAACGGATCCCCCTGATTCTGAGAAAGTTTTTTCGTGACATATTGTACTTCATGACAGTTGTACAATTTCTTCGATAACTCTCGTGTTTATTTGTGAAAAAAAATGGAAATTTGGCGAAAATTTTGAAAATTTTGCAATTTTCAAAATTTGAATTGTTCTGCCCTGAAATCAGAGATATATTGTACACAAAATAGTCAATAAATAACATTTCCCACATGTCTACTTTACATCAGCACAAATTTGGAACCAAATTTTTTTTTTGTTAGGGAGCTATAAGGGTTAAAAGCTGACCAGCAATTTCTCATTTTTCCAACAAAATATGCCAAACCATTTTTTTTAGGGACCACATCACATTTGAAGTGACTTTGAGGTGTCTATATGACAGAAAATACCCCAAAGTGACACCATTCTAAAAACTGCACCCCACAAGGAACTCACAACCACATTCAAGAAGTGTGTTAACCCTTCGGGTGCTTCACAGTATCTGAAGCAATGAAGAAGAAAAAAAATAACATTTAACTTTTTTTCACAAAATATAAATTTAGACGAAATTTTTTTTGTTTTCACAAGAGTAACATATATATACATATAATGTATTGTGCAATTTCTCCTGAGCATGCTGATACCAAATATGTGGCAGAAAACCACTGTTTGGCCACACGGCAGAGTTTTGAAGTGAAGGAGCGCCATTTGACTTTTTGAATTCAAAATTTGCTGGAATAGTCAGCGAACGCCATGTTGCGTTTGGAGAGCCCCTGATGTGCCTAAACAGTGGAAACCCCCAACAAGTGACCCCATTTTGGAAACTAGACCCCTCAATGAACTTATCTAGGTGTGTGATGAGCGCTTATTGCTCTTCCAGCCCCATCATTCCTCTCCCCAAGCCCCATCATTGCTCTCCCCAGTCCCATCAGCCCCATTATTGCTCTTCCCAGACCCATCATTGTTCTCCCAAGCCCCATCAGCCCCATAATTGCTCTCCCCAGCCCCATCAGCCCCATTATTGCTCTTCCCAGCCCCATTATTGCTCTCCCTGGCCCCATCCGCCCCATCATTTCTCTCCCTGGCCCCATCAGCCCCATTATTGCTCTTCCCAGCCCCATCATTCCTCTCCCCAGCCCTATTATTGCTCTCCCCAGCCCCATTATTGCTCTCTCCAGCCCCATTATTGCTCTCCCCAGCCTCATCATCCCATCATTCCTCTCCCCAGCCCCATCAACTCCATTATTCCACTCCCCAGCCCCATCAGCCCCATTATTGCTCAACCCAGCCCTACCATCCCTATCATTGCTCTCCCCAGCCCTATCATTCCTCTCCCCAGCCCCCTTCATTGCTCTCCCTAGCCCCACTATCCCATTATTCCTCTCTCCAGCCCCATCAACCCCATTATTCCTCTCCCCAGTCCCATCATTCCTCTCCCCAGCCCCATTATTGCTCTTCCCAGCCCCATCAGTCTCATTATTCCACTCCCCAGCCCCATCAGCCCCATTATTGCTCTCCCCAGCCCCATCATCCCCATTTATTCCTCTCCCCAGCAGCCCTCTCCCCAGACCCAATATTTCTCTCCCCAGCCCCATCAGCCCCATTATTGCTCTTCCCAGCACCATCATTCCTCTCCCCAGCCCCATCAGCCCCATTTTTGCTCTCACCAGCCCCACCATCCCACCATTGCTCTCCCCCCACCTCCCCTCCCCACCATTTCAGTAAAAAAACAAAAAAAAAACAACAACTTACCTCAGCTCGCTCCCCTCCAGCATCCTCCTGGTTGCCGGCAGCTTTCTTCCTGACCAAGGCGTACGCTGCATGATGACATCATCAAGCTGCGTGCGCCTGGGTCAGGGAGCAAGCAGAGGACGAACCCTCCAGCTCCGCTGCTGTTCTCCTCCTGACAGCAGCGGAGCTGCAGGGATCGCTCACTGACCGCCACGTGCAGTGAGCAGCTGCACCTTGTGGGCCCCTTGGTGCAGCTGCATGGTGGGGACCCAGCACAGCTGCATCGGCAGCGGTATGTTCACCCCTGGACTGCTATGGGGCCCCCCCCGGCTCACGGGCCCCATAGCAGTCGCATGGTCTGCCGCCATTGGCGGTACGCCACTGACCACTACATTAAAAGGGAGTGGAAACCTGATGTAATGGAGGGTGGCAGAAACCAAATTGCCTGCTACGTGTCTCTGCTTCACTTGGCTCCTACATTAGTTTTGCTACATCTACCCCAAAATAGGGTGACATTTCCTATAATCTGCCGTCCTTGTATAATACGGGGTTATCTAGGACTTTGATATATCAGGGGGCTTCTTACACTCGGCACCCCACAGATCCATTGTTTGCAGCTCACATGGCACCCAAAAGTGAACAGTGTATGGAGTCAGGACACCACGTAGTGGCCATTCTCAGGTACTACAGCTCAGCTCCCATTGAAGTAAATAAGAGCAGAGCTGCAGAACCTGATAACGGTCTTTACACAATGTACAGAGCTTAGGTGTTCCACCTCCGTATACTGTGTACACCCAGCTGCCGGGGTAGCTGCTGCGGACCTCCACCCATCCAAAGGATAAGTCATCAATATCTAAGTCTTGGACAACCCCTTTAACATATGGAGAGTTTAAGATAACACATATAATGTGTTTGCAAAATTAATGTTTATTTTCCCAATAATATCACCTCAAATCTTTGTGATCCAATGGTCACTGACCTGACACAGTGACATGATCTTTTCAAGATAGTCATTTGGTGAAATAATTGTACCCAAAATCATATGTTCAAGATATTCCTTTACTACAGATTTGTCAGGAATTTCAGATGGATTTACAATAGTAATCTCCGTTCTCCATATTCCTAAAGGAATAATGCGAAAAATTAGATGGGATCATACAGTTGGAGCTGATCTGCAGAACCCGACAGTGACTAGTGACCAGCGTGCTGGAGCGGTGTGGATCCGCTCCGAACACCATCTGGCCACCGCTGCACACAGCAGATAGTTGGTGATGCCAGTTGTTGGGACATCCACCGATCTGACATTGATAACCAGTGCTGGGATTAGGTCATTAATGTTACAGTAGCAGAAAACCACTTTAACTGCAAATACTGAACAAAAAATGTCATCATCTCAACATCCAAGTCCAATTTTACTGATTTTGTTTCCCCCAGAAGTAATGAAACACCCTGATAGTTAGTTTTGGCGTATGGCACAACAAATCAGAGCGGCCCACAATACAGCGTAGAGTGGTTACGTTTCGCAGCCTATGATCCACCAGATCCATGTATAAGGCATTACTGCATCATGGAAGCCATAGACAGAAAGTACCTTAATCAGCTTTGGAGAGGACAGCACAGCCTTGTATGGGACTGTAGGGGACGTCATTATGACAGATACATTGTATTCCAGCTCAGGTCTCTGGTTAAACACCTCCATGTGTTAAAGCCACAGGAAGCCCAACCTGTGCAGGACATGATCATTAGTTATAATTTATATAGAGAGGCTAATATACCGAAAGTGTTAATAAAATGGGAAACTACTTAGTGCTCGATAGGGATCCACCACTCTAATAGAAATTGGTCTGGAAAATACCAGTAACGCGGTGTCCATCATAACAGAGAAACACCACGCTATTTGCACTGCCTACTATACACAAGGCAGGTAGTAGAATGAACTACAAACCAGTTCAAGACCAGATCATTTCTGATCATCACCAGGCATATTTTTTCTTTTTCGTACATGGGATTTTAAGAGCTCTAAAAATGTCTCTGGTTCAGTCATCCAAATAACGTTTGCCTTCATTTTGTCATTACTGAATTCCCCTGTAACTGGGGCTTATATGCCAGGCCAAGTTACAGGCGAATTCAGTAATAAAACATGACAAAATTCAACTTCCTGCAAACTGTTGAGTCAATCTGGGGCTAACCTAGCAATGCATGCTGCCAGCAACCGGTACTCACATGATCATCGTCATTGCTAACTAAACTATACGCACAGCACTTGTTTAGGAAACAATCAGGAAGGCAGAGGTGGTAATAAACCATTTCTGACTTCTCTATGGGAAGTCCAGAAGGCTCATGTGTACATGTACAGTACAGACCAAAAGTTTCGACACACCTTCACATTTAAAGATTTTTCTGCATTTTCATGACTATGAAAATTGTACATTCACACTGAAGGCATCAAAACTATGAATTAACACAAGTGGAATTATATACTTTACAAAAAACTGTGAAACAACTGAAAATATGTCTTATATGCTAGGTTATTCAAAGTAGCCACCTTTTGCTTTGATGACTGTTTTGCACACTGTTGGCATTCTCTTGGCGAGCTTCAAGAGGTAGACACCGGAAATGGTCTTCCAACAATCTTGAAGGAGTTCCCAGAGATGCTTAGCACTTGTTGACCCTTTTGCCTTCACTCTGCGGTCCAGCTCACCCCAAACCATCTCGATTGGGTTCAGGTCTGGTGACTGTGGAGGCCAGGTCATCTGGTGTAGCACCCCATCACTCTCCTTCTGGGTCAAATAGCCCTTACACAGCCTGGAGGTGTGTATGGGGTCATTGTCCTGTTGAAAAATAAATGATGGTCCAACTAAACGTAAACCGGATGGAATAGCATGCCGCTGCAAGATGCTGTGGTAGCCATGCTGGTTCAGTATGCCTTCAATTTTGAATAAATCCCCAACAGTGTCACCAGCAAAGCACCCCCACACCATCACACCTCCTCCTCCATGCTTCATGGTGGGAACCAGGCATGTAGAGTCCATCCGTTCACCTTTTCTGCGTCGCACAAAGACACGGTGGTTGGAACCAAAGATCTCAAATTTGGACTCATCAGACCAAAGCACAGATTTCCACTGGTCCAATGTCCATTCCTTGTGTTCTTTAGCCCAAAGAAGTCTCTTCTGCTTGTTGCTTGTCCTTATCAGTGGCTTCCTAGCAGCTATTTTACCATGAAGGCCTGCTGCACAAAGTCTCCTCTTAACAGTTGTTGAAGAGATGTGTCTGCTGCTAGAACTCTGTGTGGCATTGACCTGGTCTCTAATCTGAGCTGCTGTTAACCTGTGATTTCTGAGGCTGGTGACTCGGATAAACTTATCCTCAGAAGCAGAGGTGACTCTTGGTCTTCCTTTCCTGGGGCGGTCCTCATGTGAACCAGTTTCTTTGTAGCGCTTGATTGTTTTTGCAACTGCACTTGGGGACACTTTCAAAGTTTGCCCAATTTTTCGGACTGACTAACCTTAATATTTTAAAGTAATGATGGCCACTCATTTTTCTTTACTTAGCTGCTTTTTTCTTGCCATAATACAAATTGTAACAGTCTATTCAGTAGGACTATCAGCTGTGTATCCACCTGACTTCTGCACAACACAACTGATGGTCCCAACACCATTTGTAAGGCTAGAAATCCCACTTATTAAACTTGACAGGGCACACCTGTGAAGTGAAAACCATTTCCGGTGACTACCTCTTGAAGCTCATCAAGAGAATGCCAAGAGTGTGGAAAGCAGTCATCAAAGCAAAAGGTAGCTACTTTGAAAAACCTAGAATATACGACATATTTTCAGTTATTTCACACTTTTTTGTTAAGTATATAATTCCACATGTGTTAATTCATAGTTGTGATGCCTTCAGTGTGAATGTACAATTTTCATAGTCATGAAAATGCAGAAAAATCTTTAAATGAGAAGGTGTGTCCAAACTTTTGGTCTGTACTGTACATGTGTATTGATGAGGATATGAGGATTCAGATCTACACAATACTGTACCGATAACAATCCTTGCTATGGAATTGCAGGATAATATGTCACAAACATATCTGGATAAGCTGGAGGTTTGGGCCGAGAAGTGACAGATGTGATTTAACAATGAAAAATACATTTTCACTAGTCAGATTCCATATGGAACATGGTGCACAGATTTGGCCACCAGTGTGCAAAAAAGACAAAGCCGAGGTCTAGCACGTACAAGGTGGGAAATTAAAGTAAAGATGGAATAGGTGGACTGCAATACAAGGAAAGAGTAATACAATTAATTATGAGTTAAAATTATTAATTATTATTTAATTATTAGTTAAAAAGAAATGCTAAGGAGTGACCTAGTGTAGTATATTCAGTACCGTATCTATAACAAAAGGGCCAAGACCAGGATTCTTTACTGTAAGAGCGTGAGACTGTGCAACTCTCTGCGTGATACAATGCTGAATTCACTAGGGGACTAGATACCATTCGTGAGTGTAATATACAAGTGGTTAACACATTACCAAGATGAACTGTTGAGCCAGTGGTTTGTTCTGCCAAAAATTGGCCTTTACCTTGTAAAGTTTTTTTGCTTTCCTCCTGATCATTGTTACAGAAGAATTTTCTGAGCTGAAGATGTTTTTTTACAGCCTTACACACTAAATCAATAATTAAACTTTCACAAATGACCCCTTTTCAGAAATTAAAGTTATTGAAATGTCTATCTAATGCTCAATTAATCGGTCAGTAGGTGATAACTGTGCCCTTATGATCACTGTAGGACACATTAATGCCTGCATGGTATATTTTCATCATAAGTATAGGAAATGACTGAAATAAAATATATAGTGATATAAAATAAGTCAGATAATGGCAGTAGAAGACGCACCTCCAGCCAGCACCCAGAGCTGCACTGCTGTCCCAACTAACAGACACACTTGAATCGTCCTCTTTGTTCCCCCCATGGCTCCATCACTATTGCTCCAGTAGTCCGCACTGGTCTCCGCTTACTTCCTGCAGACTTTCCGTACATCATTCATGTGACTAAGGTACTGGCTTCAGCAGTGAAGCCGACATCTCCAGCACATGACCTTTAAGGCTCCCGATTATCTTAAAGAGTAACCCTCATTTTAATTGTTATTTCATGAATCAATAGTACACATGAAATTAAACAACTTTGTAATTTTCTTCATTCTCTGCCAAAATGTATCATTCATTATGAAATTCTGAGGTAAAATCTGTATTCAGTGAAGACACTTTCCCATTACTGAGATAGGAGATGGCAGCTGCTACTGATACAATTCTATGTGGGCAGGAAGAGGGAGGAGCTTGAGACAGCTTTTCCCCCTTATCAGTAGCAGCTGCCATCTCCTATCTCAGTAATGGGAAAGTCTGTCTTCACTGAATACAAATTTAAAACCTCAGAATTGAGACTTGATGATGACTGATCAATTTTAGCAAATAAAGAAGCAAATTTCTTTGATAAGATATATTACAAAGTTTCTTATTTTCATGCAAACTATTGATTTATGAAATAAAAATTAAAACGATGGATACACTTTAACCCCTTTACCTCCGAGGGTGGTTTGCATGTTAATGACCAGGCCAATTTTTACAATTCTGACCACTGTCACTTTATGAGGTAATTACTCTGTAACGCTTCAACGGATCTCGCTGATTCTGAGAATGTTTTTTCATGACATATTGTACTTCATGATAGTGGTAAAATTTCTTCGATATCACTTGCGTTTATTTGTGAAAAAAATAGAATTAGACTTACCGGTAATTTGGTTTCTAATAACCCACCACGACAGCACCAAAGGAGGATGTCACCCCACCCTAATAGGGACAGGAAACACAAAGAGGTGAAATAGCCCCTCCCTCATCCTCCCTCCAGTGTTTTTATAAAGGACCACACAAGTATGGATGCTTCAAATTATATTTATTCAAATTAAATGATTGGCTAACCAAGCCTGGGAGGGAATTACCAGTGCTGTCATGGTGGGTTATTAGAAACCAAATTACCAGTAAGTCTAATTCTATTTTCTCCAATAACCTCCCACGACAGCACCATAGGAGGAGTACCAAAGACTCATGTTTAGGGAGGGACAATGGCCTGAAGCACTTTCCGCCTAAAGGCCAAGTCTTTAATGGACATTAAATTAAGTTTGTAATGCTTGGTGAAGGTATGAACCGAGGACCATGTAGCTGCTCTACATATCTGCTCGAGGGAAGCGCTAGCCTTCTCTGCCCAGGAGACAGACATGGCTCTAGTAGAGTGTGCTTTCAGCTTCTCTGGTGGTGAGAGATCTTGGATCTGATATGATTCTACAATTGCTTTCTTGATCCAAGTGGCGATGGTAACCTTTGAGACCTTCTTCCCTCTGTTCTGACCAAATGGCTGAATAAAGAGGTTCTGATCCTTCCTCAAGGCCTCTGTTTTTTGGAGGTAGTGAAGAACAACCCGCCTTACGTCCAAAGTATGGTATTCTTCTTCCCTTTTATTTTTTGGGTCTTGACAGAAGGAAGGAAGAATTATCTCTTGAGACCTATGAAAGTCTGAGACTACCTTTGGCAAGAAAGATGGGTCCAGTTGTAGAATAATCCTATCATCCAGGATTCTCAGATATGGGTCATTCACTGAGAAGGCTTGAATTTCTCCCACTCTCCTGGCAGTGGTAATCGCTACTAGAAATATTGTTTTCCAGGCTAATTTATCCAGCTCTATTGAGGCCAAAGGTTCAAACGGTGGTAGTGTCAGACCTTTAAGGATGATATTAAGATCCCAGGAGGGAACGTGGTTAATTATTCTGGGACGCAGGCGATTAGCTGCTGTCATGAACCTTTTTACCCATTGGGGTTCGGCTATGCTCTTGTCGAAATAAATACTCAGTGCTGCGATCTTAACCTTGAGGGTGCTAGGTCTAAGGCCCTTCTCCAGCCCTTCTTGTAGAAAATCCAAGATCTGGGTCATGTCAGGATGCCGAAGATCTGGTATATTTGGTTTATACCATGTTAGGAAGGTCTTCCATATCTTGCTGTATATGGAGTTTGTGATTTGTTTCCTACTTTTTTGTAGGGTGTGAATTACTCTTTCTGAGAGTCCTTTGGCCTTCAGGATTGTGAACTCAGAAGCCAGGCCGCTAGATGGAGGTTCTCTGGATCTGGATGGAGCATTGGACCCTGATCGACAGGGGTTCTTGATTGCTGGCAGAATGAGGGGTCCCTCTATGCTTAAACTGTTTAGTGCACAGAACCAGCTCCTTTTGGGCCAAAGCGGGGCTATCAAAATTATCTTGACCTCCTCGGTCCTTACTTTCTGTAAGGTCTTGGCTAGCAATGGAATTGGGGGAAAAGCGTAAGCCAGATGGAAACGCCACGGGTGAGATAATGCATCTATCCCCAGGCATAAGTTGTCTGGATCTAGGGAGAAGTATTTTTGGTGTTCTGGCGTCTTGCAAAGAGGTCCACCTCCGGACGACCCCATTGTCTGGTCAGCATGTGAAAAATGTCTGAGTCCAGCTCCCATTCCCCCGGATGGATATTCCTTCTGCTCAGAAAATCGGCCTGGATGTTGTCTGAGCCTTTTATGTGCAGACCTGATAAGGAACGAAGATGTCCTTCTGCCCAGAAGAATATTCTTGCCGAGATACTTTTTAGATTCTCGTACCTTGTACTCCCTTGATGGGACAGGTGAGCTACGGTCATTTGCCCGTAATGATTGGAGCCGACATTTTGAGTGCCTCCTCCACTGCCTTTAACTCGCGGAAGATGGAGGATCTCCTGCTGGTCTCTTCTGTCCAGACCCCTTGGAATGGGGTTTGAGCCACGACGGCTCCCCATCCTGTCTTGCTGGTGTGACGCCCAGCTGCGCTTGGTATCACAAATCCCGGAAGAGTGCATTGATGGATTCCTCCACAAGAGGCCCCCATAAACATTCACACATCTCCACCTTCCACCTCAGACCACCAGAGGGAGCCCATTAGGGATATAAATAGGGAAGGTGGAGCAAGGCAGTTCAGTCTGGAGTTCCCAGAGAGTGATTCAGCAGTTCCTCTGGAGAGTTCAGCAAGTACAGGTCTGAATACAGAGTCGAGCTCAGGTCAGTTGTAGCTCAGAATAGTGAGCTTTAGGTGTGCAGGCGCCATAAGATCGGTGAAGCGCGGCAAGATGCCGTTAGTGTATATAGCCTAGTGAGGGCCAGAGTAGGCCGAAGGCGAGTGGAGAGTTAGTACATAGGGGTCAGAGGAGCTTAACTAGCTCCCCCGAAGCTGTTACCGGACACCGGGTCCGAGCTTACCGGGATCTCTACGACCCAGTTAGGCATAACCGGAATCTCTGGAGAACTACAGGTTCCAGGATCGGTAAAGTGCTGATACGTAACAGAGCCAGGAGACACATAGGCCGCGTAAGCCGGGAGCGTGCATTCCAAGAGAAGGCCCAACCACTACGTCAGCCAGCGCAGGACAGAGACAAAGTTAGGCCTAGCTCCAGGCAGGTCAGAAACTTACTACGCAGAGGCAAGAGACAGGAGGCCCTACACCTGCTCATTGGGGAGGATCCTGATATGCACCCTTCACCCTACAGTGCTCCGGGATGTGCCTGAATTTCCATCAGTAAATGGTACTGAAGTGACTATCGTGTCTGTCCCTGTTCTTGCTCTGACCCGGCTGGGTCTCGCCTGTCCCGCTTCTCCTTTCCGTACGCTGCCCTGAGGCCTAGCTCCACCTGTGGGGGGCTATACCATCAAACTGCCTTATCACCGGCCTCAGTGGACTGCGCAGCACTGGTGATTCTCACCAGAAACCACAGGTGGCGTCACAAACTCTTATAAAATTGACAAATATCCACCCTTTCAAAGAGTGACCCCAGGGTACGGGCCCGGGAGCCGACCACCGCGACATCCCCAAGGCAAAGGCCCGGGTGCCGAGTCATCCCCATCCCCTGGGCTGGTCATCTCTTCTGGCGTCACGAACAGGATCGCGTGCCCGCTGCAACGACGGAGTGTTATGCCCGTTGCTACCGGGTACTGTGCGCCTTTGCTGAAGTGAACTGTATATTTGACTGTGGTGAAGATTGCCGCCATTGTTGGGTCGCCGAGCGAGAAGAAGGGCATAACCGAGGGAAACTGAGGGGCGTACCTGCAAAAGAGCGCGAAGCCCCGGAGACACCCCATGCCTCGATGTCAAACCAAGAAGCGCCAGGTCCTGTAAGGAGCGTCGCTGAACGCTCTGACGTAGGACGCAAGTAACGCAAGGTCCAGAAGACGACCGTCACCTGCGGAGCTGCGGCCTACCGGAAGAAAAACTAGAAAGTAGACCAAGGTTAGCTAGGGGGGCGCCAGAATGTCTGACGAACAGCACCACGCCGGAATACCTGTCAACGGCCCTGATGTTCAACCCGCGCCCGATGCTGAGCAGGCCGAGGCGGCAGCTTCACCAGCAGCGCCTGTAACTCCTGTCATTCCCATAACTCTACCGTACATTCCTGCAGCAAAGTGGCTCCCCCAGTACAACGGCAAACCAGATTCCCTGTCTGGATTCAAACGGAAGATATGCGGTATTTTGGACATGTACTCTATGGCAGGCAAGCAAAGGGCCGCTGTTGTATTAGGACAACTGACTGGTGCTGCGGAACGGGAAGTGGAAACATGGTCGGCCGCAGAACAGAAGTCAGTGTCCACAATCTTTAAAAAGCTACAGACTGTTTTTGAGGATCTTACTGAGGCGGACCTCCGGATGAGGTTCTACAATTGTTCCCAACAGTCGGAGGGCAATGTTCGGGACTACGCCTGGCGTCTAAAAGGGGCCCTGCGGGCCCTGAAACAGGTTAGTCCGACCAGCATCGAAAATGAAAACAAAATGTTAAAGGACCAGTTTGGCCGGGGACTGTGGTCTCCAGAGGAGAGTAGGACTGTGCGTTGGTGGTCCCTGGATCATCCAGATGCCACCTTTGACAATCTCAAGGGCATGGCTATAAAAGGACTGCAGCCCCTGCAGACAAATGCCATCCAATGTTTCCAGGGTGGGGCTACCCCAGTGCCTGCTACACCCACCTTTTCCCCAGTGGCTGCTGAAGCTAAGGTTCCAGCAACGTCCCCTAGAGAGCTGGACAGTCTGCGCTCTGAGGTGCGCCAGCTGAGCAAAACCCTGACCACTGTGCTGAGTGCTCTGCAGCTGCAGACGGAGCCCGAGGAAGGAGGGAAAATCCTGTTAGCCGATAGCCCTGAGGATGTCCCCTGGATGCGAAGGAGGAGGCCAACACCACCCTCTACGAGGACCAGTGACCAGCGCTGTCCACAAAAGGACCCTACCTGCTACCGCTGCCGCAAGACCGGACACACCGCCCAGAATTGTCCTTTAAACGAGAAAACCCTGGGTCCGAGGGCCGACACCCAGGAGTAAATTCCCCAGGCCCAGCAGACTGGTACAACAGGTTTGTTGGAGGAAGACCTTTCCTGTCCATTGTGCTGGACGGGATCCCGACGCACGCTCTGCTGGACACAGGATCTCAGGTAACCATCATGCCTGATGTCCTCTACAAGAGGTTCTGGTCCATGGACGATCTACGTCCGCCAGCTCCAAATCTTTCTGTTTATGCCTCAAATGGACTCCCCCTTAACCCAATTGGGGTTAAGAATGTGACTGTAAAGGTGGGGAGAGTGGAGCTGAAGGACCAGGGGCTAATTGAAGTAGAGACTAATCCTGATGACACCAATCTGTATATGGTACTTGGCACTAACAATGTTGGTAACTGTTGGGAGAAGTTGTGTTCTTGCTCCAACAGATAGCTGACACTGCCAGACCAAGACAGAGGAGGGCGCTGCAGAAGGAGATCCGAGTCCTGATGTAACAACAGCAAGTAAGGTTAACAGACGGTGAAATCGGTAATGTGTGGGTGACGGATCCCATACCCATTGTCATCCCCCCAATGAGTGAAATGCTTATCTGGTGTAGAGCTGCTATAGGTCTTAGAGGACAGAGCTACCAGGCGGTAGTAGAACCCCTTTGCTCCGAGCACAGACCCACGCTCTTAACCGCCAGGGGGGTGGTAGATGTACGCAATGGGAGGGTGCCCGTCCGTCTTCTCAACTGTGAGGAAGATGAGGTCAGATTGCCACGTTATGCCACTGTTGCCAAATTACATGCTGTAAATGACAACTGCATTCACAAGGCGGAGTCCTTAACCTCACCATATGAAGTGGAGGATAATGACCCTGCAACCCAGGTGGAGGATTCGTGTCAACAGCTCCATGTTGGGACTGACACCACTCCTGCCCCTCAAAAACAGGGTGTACACCGGGTGGTTCAAGAATACGCGAGGATTAATGGGGTTCAACACCATATCCCCACAGGTGACCATCCACCCATCAAAGAACGTTACAGGCCTATACCACCAGCACACTACCAGAAGGCTAAGGAAATGTTGCACGACATGAGAAAGGCGGGGGGTAATAAGGGATAGTTGTTTCCCCTGGGCAGCTCCCCTAGTGCTAGTTAGGAAAAAGGACGGGAGCATGAGAATGTGTGTTGATTACCGACAAGTAAATCTCATTACACATAAAGATGCATACCCTTTACCACGCATAGAGGAGTCTCTAGCTGCCTTAAAGTGTGCAAATTACTTTTCCACTCTTAACCTCACTAGTGGGTACTGGCAATTAGCTGTGGCTGAGGAGGATCGGGAGAAGATGGCCTTTACAACCCCGATGGGACTCTGCGAGTTCAACAGTATGCCGTTTGGACTCTTAATTCCCCCGGAACGTTCCAGAAATTGATAGAATGCTGCCTGGGGCACCGCAACTTTGAGACTGTGTTACTATACCTGGATGACGTGATAGTGTACTCCAGAGCACACGAAGACTACTTGAAACACCTGGCAGAGGTATTTGAGTCGCTGTTCGGGTACGGGATGAAGTTGAAGCCCTCAAAGTGCCACCTGCTCAAGAGAAAGGTACAGTACCTGGGGCACATCGTTAGTCCGGAAGGGGTAGCACCAGACCCGGAGAAGGTCACTGCCATCCAGAAGTGGCCGGAGCCGAAGAACCTCAAAGAGGTGCGTCAGTTCTTCAGACTAGTAGGATACTACCGGAGGTTTGTAAAAGACTACACCTAGAAAGCAGCTCCTCTGCAAGACCTCCTGGTATGGCAGTCCCCCAAAGACATAAATCCCCCATTCCACTGGGGTAAGGAGCAATCAGAGTCATTTCAGGAAATTAAGGAGATCCTGACAGGCGATGAGATCCTAGCCTACCCTGACTGCAGCCAACTGATCCTGCTGTATACAGATGCCAGCAACGAAGGACTGGGAGCTGTCTTAAGTCAGAAGCAGAATGGCCAAGAGAAAGTGATCGCATACGCAAGCAGGAAGTTCTGCCCGACAGAGAGGAAGCCAGAGAACTATAGCAGCTTCAAGGTGGAGTTCCTGGCCCCGGTCTGGGCCATCACTGAAAGGTTCAAGCACTATATAGCCTCCAGTAAGTTCACTGCCTTCACTGATAACAACCCCTTGACCCATCTTGAAACAGCTAAGCTAGGAGCACTGGAACAACGATGGATGGCTCGGCTGTCAAATTATCAATTTACAATTAAATACCGGGCGGGCCGCAAGAACGCCAACGCCGATGCCCTGTCCAGGATGCCTCACCAGTCAGACACCGAAGAAGAAGTGGATGACCTGGAAGAGATTGAGCTACCTGCCTTTCACCGAAATGGGATGATCCACGAGCAACGAGCTTCTAGAAGGCAGCTTGGAAAGACGTTAAATCCTCTGCCTCACCACAGCTGGAAAGAGACCCAGGACAGTGATCCGTTTGTCAGACGCATCAAGGAACTGATAACCCAAGAAGGTTCCTCCCTGGAAAAAGACACATCTCTGCAAGCAAAGCAGCTGTGGAACGAGAGAAGCCGGCTGTTTATCTACCGTGAGAAGCTGTGCCGGAGGTATGTCAATCCAAAAACCCATGAGGTGGTATGGCAGATAGTGGTCCCCAAGACAGACATCCAAATGGTGTTGGAGGCCTACCACGATCAGGCAGGGCACTTTGTCTGGAAAAAGTTAGAGACCCTGCTGAAATGTCGATTCTACTGGGTAGGAATGCGCAGCTCCATTGAGCGGTGGTGCCGGGACTGTGGACCCTGTGGCCTTAGAAGAAAAGACTACAGCAGCCAGAAGGCACCCTTGCAACCCATCAAGACGACTCCAACCCTGGAGATCGTGGCCCTGGACCATGTCAAGCTGTCCCCCTGCAGGTCAGGGTACTTTTATGCTCTGACCATGGTGGATCACTACTCGCGTATCCTGGTTGTCGCCCCCATCAAAGACCTGACGGCAGAGACGTTCCAAGCGTATTTCTGCAGACCCCATGGTTATCCTGAGCAGGTGCTGACAGACCAAGGCCCGGCCTTTGAGGCTGAGTTGTTCAAGGAGTTCTGCCATCTCTGCGGGTGTAAGAAGGCCTTACGGGGCCTATGTGTCTCCTGGCTCTGTTACGTATCAGCACTTTAGCGATCCTGGGACCTGTAGTTCTCCAGGGATTCCGGTTATACCTTACTGGGTCGTAGAGATCCCGGTAAGCTTGGACCCGGTGTCCGGTAACTTCTTCGGGGTGAGCTAGTTAAGCTCCTCTGCCCCCTATGTACTAACTCTCCACTCGCCTTAGTCCAACTCGGGCCCTCACTAGGCTATACACACTAACGGCAGCTTGCCGCGCTTCACCCATCTTATGGCGCCGGCACACCTAAAGCTCACTATTCTGAGCTACAACTGACCTGAGCTCGACTCTGTATTTTGACCTGTACTTGCTGAACTATCCAGAGGAACTGCTGAATCACTCTCTGTGCACTCCAGACTGAACTGCCTGGCTCCACCTTCCCTATTTATATCCCTAACAGTCTCCCTCTGGTGGTCTGAGGTGGAAGGTGGAGATGTGTGAATGTTTATGGGGGCCTCTTGTGGAGGAATCCATCAATTCACTCTTCCAGGATCTGTGATACCAAGCGCAGCTGGGCGTCACATTCCATCCCCTGGGCTGGTCACTGGCTTCTACCGTGACTGTTATCAGAGGGAACTGAGACCATGGAACCCCTGTTCCTAGGTTTTTTGGGCTGAGACACCATGATAGGGATGTCTTCACATAATGAGGGATCATGATCATCCTGTTTAGGGAGTCTGGGGATCCGTCCCACTGTGCAAGAATATGGGTTTGCAACACCCTGGTGTGAGCCTGAGCCCAGGCTATGGATTGGATGCAGGCTGTCATGGATCTGATGGTTGACATGGCAGACTTTAGGGACACTCTGTTAAGGGCCTTCAGATTCGATATCTTGGATCTTAAAAGTATCTGTTTGTCTTTCGGTAGGAAGGAGGTTTATCTGGCGGAGTCTAGTAGAACACCCAGAAATGTTTTTTCTGTGGCAGGGACCAGGTCTGACTTTTGATGATTTATCAACCACCCTAGGGTGGTCAGGATTGGGATTCTTCTTTGCAGATCTTCCTGGAGTGATTCCACCGAGGGATCTACTAGTAAGAAGTCGTCGAGGTAGGGAATGATGCAGATTTTTTCTTTTCTGATTGAAGCCACTACCTCTGATATAATTTTAGTGAATATTCTTGGTGCTGAGGATATCCCGAACGGCAGTACATTGAATTGAAAATGCAGCGTTTGATCCTCTTGAACCACCGCAAACCTTAGAAATTTCCGGTATGTTGGATGTATAGGGACTTGATAGTATGCGTCCTGTAAATCGATGGTTGCCATCACATATCCTTGTCCTATCAAGGGAACTGCTGATCTGATAGATGATGTATTGGTTTAAGGGTTTCAGATTTATTATTATTCTGTAGGTGCCGTTTGGTTTCTTTATCATAAACAGGCGTGAATAGTGGCCTGTGTGTCTTTCTGTTTTTGGGACCGGTGAAATAGCCCCCAAGGATAGTAGGTCTTTTAGGCCTGACATCACTGCGGTTCTTAATCTCGGGGAGGATAGACGAGTTATCCTTACTTTTCTTGGAGGATATGAGGAGAATTCGATCTTTACCCCTTCTTGAATTACCTTCAAGACCCATTGATTGGAGCAGATATTTTGCCACTGGGGAAGGTATTTCATTATTCATCCCCCCACTGCTCTGGCGTCACCGCTTCTGTTGTCACTGTCCTTTGGGGAAAAAAATATTCCTATCTTTCCCCCCTTTGGGGTAGCTCCACCGACGAGACTTGCCGTTCCCCCTGTACTGGGGATTCTGTTCCCGAGGGGGGCGAAAGGGGGTCTTCTTGTAGTGTCTGGGTTCAGGCAGGGATTTCTTTTTATCAGCCGCCTTCTCCAGGAGGTCGTCAAGGGCCTGGCCAAACATATATTCTCCCCTGAAGGGAATGGAACAAAGTTTTATTTTAGAAGCCACGTCACCGCTCCACGATTTCAGCCATAGTGCTCGCCTTGTGGAGTTCGATAGGACTGCTGCCCTGGCGGTTACCCTCACAGATTCCGCTGAAGCATCCGCCAGGAAGTCAGTGGCTTTCTGCTGTAAAGGTAGGGAAGCTTGTATCTCCTCTCTGGATGTGCTGGTTGAGCCATCTTGACATGGACCGTGCAACACACGTGGAGACTATGTTTGTGTCCAGAAGGACTGCTGATGTTTCCCAGGATTTTCTGAGAAGGCTGTCCATCTTGCGGTCCAGAGGATCCTTTAGTTGCGATGAGTCTTTCAATGGCAATACTGTCTTTTTAGCGACTCTTGCCACCTGAATATCGACCTTAGGTATCTCGGTCCAACCTTTTGAGGTTTCTTCATCTACGGGAAACCTGTCTTTCAATTCCGCTGGTGTATTCAGTCGTCTTTCAGGATTTTCCCATTCGTCCAGGATTAGATCCTGAATGTTTTTATGTATCGGGAACACCATCTTTTTCTTTGAGCAGAGACCACCGAACATCTCTTCCTGGACTGATCTAGAGGGCTTCTCTTCTTCCACTTCCATCGTTCTTCTTACTGCCGAGAGGAGGTCTTCCATAAATTCCATTGATATAAAAAAAGAATAAAAGGGGAGACAAGGGGCGCAGAGTCTAAGTGTAGATGAATATGTGCATTTGCCACAACAATATTTGTTTTTTGCACTCACCCTTTAGATGTCTTGTATTTTCACTCAAATGATCCGTATAGTGGATCAGCTCTTTGCAATCCTCTGGTCTGCAGCACAAATGCGGGAAGTATGTCAGCCCTGGTATAAGGCTTGCATGTTGGATATTGTAGTGGAGAGAAGATTTCCCTTTTTCGGCGCTTCCAGAGGATAAGGATCGTTACAGATGAATTCTTTTTCTCAAAATCAGATTTATTCGGACACTATATTAAGAATAAACAACGCGTTTCTGCCAGGAACGGCCTTCATCAGGTATAATATGCACTTGTAAGGACTTTAAGGGAAGACAATCTTTATAGACTGGTTACTCTTAAGATGTCGTGTTTTTTTTTTTTTCCCTTTCCTTGACTTAGTTGAATTGATTAGAATTGACACCGCACCCCAATTAAGTTAGGAGAGTGGGTAGCTGTTCAAAATTACATTCTAACACCATTCTGTGTACTAGAATGGTATATTTTTTTATATTAGAATGAACATATATACAGTTATATGAAAAAGTTTGGGCACCCCTATTAATCTTAAGCTTAATGTTTTATAAAAATTGGTGTTTTTGCAACAGCTATTTCAGTTTGATATATGTAATAATTGTTGGACACAGTAATGTTTCTGCCTTGAAATGAGGTTTATTGTACTAACAGAAAATGTGCAATCTGCATTCAAACAAAATTTGACAGGTGCATAAGTATGGGCACCTCACCAGAAAAGTGACATTAATATTTAGTAGATCCTCCTTTTGCAAAAATAACAGCCTCTAGTCACTTCCTGTAGCTTTTAATGATTTCCTGGATCCTGGATGAAGGTATTTTTGACCATTCCTCTTTACAAAACAATTCCAGTTCATTTAAGTTTGATGGTCGCCAAGCATGGACAGCCCTCTTCAAATGATCCCACAGATGTTCAATGATATTCAGGTCTGGGGACTGGGATGGCCATTCCAGAACATTGTAATTGTTCCTCTGCATGAATGCCTGAGTAGATTTGGAGCGGTGTTTTGGATCTTTGTCTTTCTGAAAGATCCATCCCCTGCGTAACTTCAACTTTGTCACTGATTCTTGAACATTATTGTCAAAAATCTGCTGATACTGAGTGGACAACCATGTACGACCTATTTTGCCTGTATTTTCTCTGAGTTCACTCGGGGAGATTACATTTCCTATTGTCGGGGATTTTTTTGGAACAAATTTACAACTATTTTTTAAATGAGTCCACTAAGGGCTCATTTAGATGCGGGCAGAAGTCATGTGGTTTATGCAAATTCATGATAAATAATAACAAGTCTGTCATAAGTAATGAGGGTCAAGTATTTAATCTTAAGACTTTCATGAACTGTGCTACTGACCACTGTGTTTATATCATTTTTTGCACGATATGCGGAAAACAATATGTGGGATCTACAAGCAGCAGTGTAAGAAAAAGACTGTTGGAGCACATTTATGACATTAACAATGTCACTACCCGCAGTCTTTCGGGGGCTTCCAAACATTTTTTGTATGAACACAAGGGGGATTTAAGTAGCCTGCGAGTAAGTGCTTTGGAATTTGTTTCTGCTCCCCGGCGAGGTGGAGATAGGGTGAAATTACTCCAGATGACTGAAGCTCGATGGATTCTAAAACTAAATACCAGATACCCAGCAGGACTAAATCTAAGACATGAATTGATGTATCTATATTAAAAAAGTTGGAACAAATTGAGGCATTTATTAAATAAATTTTTTATTTTATTTTTATTTTTGTGATCAATCTAGGGGACTCTATAATCAATAGTATACAAAACAAAACATGCTAATTACATTTTGTAATAATTTCCAGCCATTCTCATATGGTTTTAAAATAGAGATATTATTATTTTATTTTTTTTTGGGAAAAGTATGCCCTTGAAATCAAATGTTAGAACAATAATTTTTAGAAAATAGGTAATGATATCTTTAGAAGCTCTTATTGTTACATATATATTTAAATAGTGCATCAATTGTTTATTCATTGAATTCATATATATAAAAAACTTGGGTAAAAAGTGATCAAATAATTAGTGCATTACTAAGTGACAGTTCACATTGTAATATGTTTGTAGAGGATGGATGTAGTATAGGGTTATACTAGTGTTTAGATCACTGCTAGCCTTGAATTAGTGAGCTAATATCACAGCTGATTTTGGTGGGTGTTACCCTTGGCAGCTTCCCTTGACTGTTTTCCTTGAAAAGTGCAACATTTATTCAGTACTTTATGCTATGACTAAGGGTCAAATATGATCCGAAACGCGTAAGCTTACACATGCTTTTATCTCTGTTGGAATTGTATTTTTTAACGATGGATTAAATAAAGGTTTTTTCTAATTTTTCTACATCGTGTGCTGGAAAACTATTTTTTACTTTCACTGAGGATTTTTCTCCCAGATGGGGATGGACTAATTCCGAGCACCGAGATCATGGAAAGGAGGACTGGCAGGCTGGGCCAGGTGAGCTGAAGATCTTTTTCTTACTTGCTGAATAACACAGACACTACTCAATACAGCAGGGTTGAGAGGTATTTTGTGGGACAAAATTACAGCATTTTTGAAAGACACCATTCACTTTACTGTGCAAGATATAGAAAATAAAGGCAAAGAATTCTAAATAAAGTGAAATGGTGCAGAAGAAAAAAACAAACATTTTACTGCTTTCAAAAAATTCTAAACTTTGCAAACAAATTGTTTGGCTTGTGTTTCAATTTTCTAAGACCCGTTTTTAATACTTACCATTTTGGGGAACAACTTTTTGATTGCTCCATCAAATGAATAGTCGTTACTTACCGGTAACGCGATTTTTCAGAGACCATGACAGCACCACGAGAGAGGGGATCCACCCACCAAGGAGAGGAAACCTACAGGCTTAAAAGGGCGCCACCTCTCTCCCGCCTCAGTTTGGATTACAGAGCATTGAGAGGACCGCCAGGTTAATGAACACAGCAAACAATCACAAAATTGCCATACCACACGACACCTATTGAGTGTGAGATTATAATTAATAAAAGGGGAGTACTCCCACAAACGTGAAGGGAGGGAATGTAAGGGTGGTGTCATGGTCTCCGAAAAATACCATTACCGGTAAGTAACTTACGATTTTATCGGTCGACCATGACAGCATCACGAGAGAATTACAGAGATGAAGTAATATATTGAAGGACCACAGACTGGAACACTCTTCTCCTAAAGGTGAGGTCAGCCGATATACCCATATCAAACCTATATAGTGTCTATGGAATGTAGAGGGACAGGACCAGGTAGCAGACCTACATATGTCTTCTGTCGAGACACCTGTCTTCTCAGCCCAGGAGGTCGCCACAGCCCGGGTGGAATGAGCCTTCAGCCCTTCTGGCACTTCATCGCCGCTAGATGTATATGCTAGAGAAATGGCCTCCCTATTCCATCTAGCTATGGTGGACTTCGTGACTTAAGACCGTTTCCTAGCCCCTTGGTAGGATATAAACAACGAGTTGTCTTTTCTAAAGCTTTTGGTAACTGAAAGGTACATAACCACACATCTCCTCACTTCTAACGTATGTAACTCCACCTCTTTCTGGTTACTAGGATTTGGAGGGTAGGAGGACTTCATGAAGTCTGTGGAAACGGGTGGCTACCTTAGGGAGAGAGAGTGATTTTTAGACCAGATCCTGCCTATCATCCAGAATTTGAGTAAACGGCGAGGCCAGAGACAGGGCCTGAATGTCACTAATGCTCCTGGCCGAGGTTAAAGCTATTAACAAAGTGGTCTTAAGGGAGAGGGATTTAAGGGTTGCTGACTATTGGCTCAAAAGGCGAGCTAGTCGAGGCCTTTAGAACCAAATTTAAATCCCAGGGAACCAAGCTGCTTTTAATAGATCTAGTTCTAAAAGCTGCCTTAATGAATCGACAAACCCAGTAGTTACCCGCTAGATCACAGCTATATAGGGCACCCAAGGCAGAAACCTGAACTTTAAGGGTGCTGGTGGATAACCCTAGTTCATGACCTTTTTGTCAAAACTCCAAGATGTTTCCTATTGGCGCCCCCCATCAACCACAGAACCAGATAAAGACAAAAACTTTCTCCAAGTTCTGGAATAAATTTGGGTTGCAACAGGTTTTCTGCTGTGCATCAGGATGGTTTCTAGACCTTGGGAAAAACCTTTCCGATTTAGCAGTGTCCTTTCAAGTTCCACCCCGTCAAGTGTAGGCCAGTTGCTTGAGGATAGAATATCGGACCCTGGAGAAAGAGATACAGAATCTCTGGAAGAACATAAGGATCGGAGATGGACATGCTCCTCAGGCATGAGAACCAGGGCCTCCTGGGCCAAAAGGGTGCGATCAGCAGAACCCTTGCCTTGTCCTCCCTGATCTTTCTTATGACCATGAGAAGAAGAGCCAACCGGGGTGGGGGAGGCATACGCCAGGCTGAAATCCCAACGTATCATGAGAGCGTCCACAGCTAGGAGATTTAGTGAACACAAGATCTTTGTCTCCGATTTAGTTTTGTGGCAAACAGATCTACCTGACAGGAGGCTATTTGGGTAAAAATTCCTTGATTTAGTTCCCATTCCCCTTGCATCAGAGGATAGCAGCTTAGGAAATCTGCTCTGGTGTTTTCTTTTTCCCTTATATGGAGGGCCTGTCTACCGCCAGAAGTTCTTTTGCATTGGAGGAGAGACCCTTTTCGATATCTGACCAGGTCCCCTGGGCTACCATGTCTCCCAGATGGGCTCCCCACCCTCTGGGACTCGCATCTGTGGTAATTGTTCTAGTGACCATAAGAACACAGGGAACCCCTCGAGATAGATTAGGCTCATCCTGCCACCACTATAAAGATTTTACTGACCGGGGTGATAAGGACATCTTCCCTTCCAAGTGCCCCTTAAGAGAAACTTCATTATGTAGCAGATCCCACTGTAGAACCCTGGAATGATATTGTGCTCACAGAACCCCTGGGAAGTACGATGTCAGGGTGCCCAACAGGTACAATGCACCTCTAAGGGACCTGACAGAATTTGCTATGGCTTTCTTCACCTGGCCCCTCATTTATTGTATTTTAGCTTCCGGTAGGTAGCAGTCTTGAGATTCATAATCCCCAAAAAGTGCTGAAATGTCGAGTAATCTGGATCGTGTGCTCGCGATTCAGGACGAAATCCGTGACACAGTGACGGCAGGGTGAGATATTGCGTGATCGCCCCGGTGTCGTCTGAGGAATCCCTGACGCTGCGCATTAAAAAGAATATTGCACAGTGACAAGATCCTGCTGAGCAACTGAGAGTTGGAATTGACAACCGACACATGCGCAGAGTAGCAAGGACTAGCCCAGCTCCTGAAACAGGCATCACTGATGACGCTTCATTCAGGGTGCGGAAAGAGGCAGCAGCAGTGACCGCAGCCTCTGCTCCCTGATCGCGTCCGTCTTCATATCCCAGGATGCACTGGGGATTTTCAAACTAAATCTTATCAAACAGGAAGTTAGTAAAAAAAACAAATATATACACACACACATACAAACACACCCCAGTTAGATAAATTCAGATTAACTTTTAATTAAAGTATATTAGAAAAGCAATTAGATTATTAAATTAAATAGAGATTTAGAATTAAATCAGTGTTGGTTTCAGACAACCCCTTTAAATTGTTAATTGAAATAAAAACAGTTCCCCGTTGTATTAATAAGGCAGTGATTCCAACTGTATTACCACTGGGAGACCCCCAACTCACACTCCTATTTCCCAAGTGCCTTCCATGCCAAGCTTGGTTATAGAGGCTTTGGATTACCATCCATATTGTTCAGCACAGATCATGCTTCTTACAGTGGTGGCCAAAAGTATTGGCACCCCTGCAATTCTGTCAGATAATACTCAGTTTCTTCCTGAAAATGATTGCAATCACAAATTCTTTGGCATTATTATCTTCATTTCATTTGCTTGCAAGGAAAAAACACAAAAGAGAATGAAGCAAAAACCAAATCATTGATCATTTCACACAAAACTGCAAAAATGGGCCAGACAAAAGTATTGGCACCCTCAGCCTAATACTTGGTTGCTCAACCTTTAGCCAAAATAACTGTGAACAACCGCTTCCGGTAACCATCAATGAGTTTCTTACAATGCTCTGCAGGAATTGTAGACCATTCTTCTTTGGCAAACTGCTCCAGGTCCCTGATATTTGAAGGGTGCCTTCTCCAAACTGCCATTTTGAGATCTCTCCACAGGTGTTCTATGGGATTCAGGTCTGGACTCATTGCTGGCCACCTTAGAAGTCTCCAGTGCTTTCTCTCAAACCATTTTATAGTGCTTTTGGAAGTGTGTTTTGGGTCATTGTCCTGCTGGAAGACCCATGACCTCTGAGGGAGACCCAGCTTTCTCACACTGGACCCTACATTATGCTGCAAAATTTGTTGGTAGTCTTCAGACTTCATAATGCCATGCACACGGTCAAGCAGTCCAGTGCCAGAGGCAGCAAAGCAACCCCAAAACATCAGGGAACCTCCGCCATGTTTGACTGTAGAGACCGTGTTCTTTTCTTTGAATGCCTGTTTTTTTTTCCTGTACACTCTATGTTGATGCTTTTTCCCAAAAAGCTCTTCTTTTGTCTCATCTGACCAGAGAACATTCTTCCAAAACGTTTTAGGCTTTCTCAGGTAAGTTTTGGCAAACTCCAGCCTGGCTTTTTTATGTCTCGGGGTAAGAAGTGGGGTCTTCCTGGGTATCCTACCATACAGTCCCTTTTCATTCAGACGCCGACGGATAGTACGGGTTGACACTGTTGTACCCTCGGACTGCAGGGCAGCTTGAACTTGTTTGGATGTTAGTCGAGGTTCTTTATCCACCATCCGCGCAATCTTGCGTTGAAATCTCTCGGGAATTTTTCTTTTCCGTCCACATCTAGGGAGGTTATCCACAGTGCCATGGGCTTTAAACTTCTTGATGACACTGCGCACGGAAGACACAGGAACATTCAGGTCTTTGGAGATGGACTTGTAGCCTTGAGATTGCTCATGCTTCCTCACAATTTGGTTTCTCAAGTCCTCAGACAGTTCTTTGGTCTTCTTTCTTTTCTCCATGCTCAATGTGGTACACACAAGGACACAGGACAGAGGTTGAGTCAACTTTAATCCATGTTAACTGGCTGCAAGTGTGATTTAGTTATTGACAACACCTGTTAGGTGCCACAGGTAAGTTACAGGTGCTGTTAATTACACGAATTAGAGAAGCATCACATGATTTTTCAAACAGTGCCATTACTTTTGTCCACCCCCTTTTTTAGGTTTGGTGTGGAATTATATCCAATTTGGCTTTAGGACAATCCTTTTTGTGTTTTTTCATTGAAGACAAATTAAATGAAGATAATAATACCAAAGAATTTGTGATTGCAATCATTTTCAGGAAGAAACTGAGCATTATCTGACAGAATTGCAGGGGTGCCAATACTTTTGGCCACCACTGTATACAAGTCATTACCCTGGAAAGGATGTTCCTTAACATATTTCCCAGGAAAATCCATTTTGGTTTTGTTTTTGTATGTTTTATTGTGAGTCCTTAAAAGTGGCGTAATACTCTGACAACGTTGTTGACATCAGTGACCTGGGAGTCAGAAATGCTTCCAGAGGCCTTCCCCATGCTGTTCCCATGTCATTTGAGCACTGTTCCCATCGATTTGGGCAATTTTTAGGCCCTCTGCAGACCGCCTGGGGGAACCGCCTGAAAAATGCTCAAGTTTCCCATAGACTTTCATTGAGCTCGTTTCTCGGGTCGAGCACCCGAGTATTCCAATTTGCTCGTCCCGAGCAATGAGTACCCGAGCATTTTAGTGCTCGCTTATCACTAGATATCAGGTTCAATGAGATAGATCTGTGTGACATCGGCATAGAGGTCATACTGAAAGCCATGAGACTCTATGAGCTGTCCAGTGCCGAAGGTGTAGATGGAGAAGGTGGTATGTGAGTGGGAGACACTAATGTCCTGTCTGTCTATGAAGAGATCCAAAATAGGGCCAAGTCTGTGATGCCGAGAGATGAGAGAGTCTGTAGTGGTATCCATCACAACCACATTGCCACCTTTGTCGGACGGCTTTATGGTTATGGTTTGATCCTTTTCAAGTCTGAGTAGTGAATCCATTTCACCTCTTGCAAGGTTATGTTATTCCCAATGATTAGTTTTTGTCAGTTGCATGATGTCCTCCGTAACCAAATGAAGGAAGAGATCTATGGAACTTAAGTCTCCTGTTGGAGGTGGCAGTCTAGAAATTTTATTTTTAAGGTCCGTGAAGGGACCAATGTATTCGGGTTCACCTCATCAAGATGATATAGCAACCTCACGCCTTGTAAAAGGTTATTGGGTATTCCCAAGTTGTCACACTCCTTTCTATCCTCCCTAAGAAAGTGCTCTTTTCATTTCAAACGTCTGATGAATAGATGCAGGACTTTTATTATTTCAAATTTGTCAAAATCAGTGGTGTGGATAAAACTTAAACCTTTACTCAGTACGCATATTTCATCAGTAGTGAGGGGCATTGATGATAGATTGATGACCTGTGTTGTTAAACGGGATTCCGCTGGTTGGATCGGCTCCTGAGCAGGTAGTTCAGCTCTAAAAAACTCCCTCTCTGCGGGGTTCTCCTGTTATTTCCTCTCCCCTGATATCTACCCCCTCCTTTTAATTTTCCCTTTTGGTTTTTCGATTTTGTATCAGTATGTGAGACCTCTGTTTCAGAGGAGGATAAGTCTATCTCAGGAATATAATTCTGTCTGGTAAGCGCCACTGAATATTCCTTGTTTTCCCTGAATTCTTCAAGGAAGTAAAGAACTTGTGTTTACACTCTTTTAGGTGGTATTGGTACCTTTCTACCTTGTTCTGTAACTGTGTTTCTTTTTTTGCGAAGTCCAGTTCTGAAGAGAGTTTTTTACTTACCTTTATTTGCTCCTTAAGAGCTTCCTTTTTAGGGTGCCAGTAGGGAATAATTGACACTTGCTTCCTCGTTTTTCCCAAATAGTGAAGGTTGGTGGTATCACCCTACTATGCTAGCACATGTAGGGTATCCATGCATGTGTATCTGTATCATTTTTTGACCCTAATGGTAAGCTGAGGGTCCAATCTCGTTCTTGATCTACACCCTCCTTAAGTAAGTAATACACACTGTACATAACGGTAAAATATCTTTGCCCAATCATTTTCTTGTTCTATACCGCAACCTCTGAGATCATCTGCCTCTTTAGAGTACCACTGTGTGTTTATAAAAATATCAGAGTATATCCCATTTGTTTACAGTGATCCGTGACCATGTGTCTTCTTGGGGGATTGAAGGAGCAATAAAAAATATGTGTCCCTTAATGTGGATCTCCATTTTCCAGCTGCAACCCATATAGCAGGGCATGCGTCTGAAGCATACCTGTTTATGCCACATGGCAACATGCCTGATGAGCCGCATACAGGAGGTTACAACCCTCTTACATGGTATCTTCGAGACTGGGAGGCAAGAACGAGGAGTGTGACACCTGGACACTGTTACCATGGGGCAGCGCCTTAGGCGTCGCTTCTGGAACCAGTGAGTTCCAGCAGCCATGTCCTGCGTTCCACAGACCGGAAGTGAGGTCTTCGGACCGGAAATGCGTCACACGATGTGGACGAAGCCACCGCAGAGAAGTGTTGCTTTAAAATGGAAACAGTGAGGTGAGTGCCTCTACTGCAGCATTGAGCAAGTTATCCCACAAACGTGTCTGTAGCGATATTACTGTGGTACACGATGGGAATAAGTTCCTCCCCTGATGAATCAATGTGTTTGAGGAAACGCGTAGGGAGAATAGAGGAAAAAGGGATCAACACCTATGAATGAACTAGGGAACCAGCATAGTATATCCTCAACTTGGGTGAGATTATTCCCTTTTTTTCCTACGGTTGGTGAATAATCACAGGTGTGCACACAGTTACACCAATACCGCATTATTGTGCATACAGGGTGACAGTGGTATGTTGAGATCATAGCCCTATGTCACTGCATGTACAGTATATACCTGCATCTATAAGAGTGTTATACCCTTTCCCAAAGTGGACAGGTTTATAGATGATGTCTGACTGATATATGCTAATTATTGTCATCCTACATAAATACCTGAGAAAAGGCATAATATGCTCCACAGCTGAAGAAAAGGACTGGGGGTTCCACTAGTAACCACTTGAATGCTCACCTAGTTTGAATGAGGATTGCCATTTCTGCCCTAAGGTACATATAAAAACTGTTCAATAGTATATGAGGATATGAGCATTTATTGTACAGTTTGTGGCCACCCCTAGCTGGTCAGTAAATTGTTATTTGTACCTGCTGTGTGTTTGGCTGCATGTCCAGTGACAATTGGTTTTGGAATACTGGCACTATTCTAAGCACCTACTGGTCACTGAGGTGACCTACCTCATCACTGTTGATATTTGTTATTGGCGTTTTTGGGTGATTTTTATTGAGGTTTTTTAATCAATTCTAATAAAAATATATTTTTAATTAGTCCAATTACTGCTTTTCTTGACTTAAATCTGTTTGGGCATCTACCCCTTGCTTTTTTGACTATATTTTATGCATCATAGATACAGTCATTACATTAGTAGACACATAATTACCGCCCTTGTATTTCAGTTTGCCTTCATATTGTGGCAGCCGTGGATCATAAAAATGAGAACTGACATATACAACTACCTGAGTGCTATAAAATAAAGACACAAGGAGACAGAGCATTAATTTTAAACATTTTATTAAATAAAATGTTTACCCCTACCTAAAGCCAATGATCCAGAAGAAGGCAAAAAACCTGGACACGTTCAGCCAATGTGTGTCACAGGGAAAAAATTCCTTCTTGACCCCGAGAAAAGGCGATCAGTTCGAGAACCCTGGACCAAGGCCATACTACAACTAACTAACTGATATATAGAGCAATGACTCGTTTCCGGAGAGCAGATCTTCTTTGTCCTGGTAACACGCCTCACCTCTCCTTATCAGATCGGACTCTGAGCTTATAGCTTGTCTACGTTGATCTCCCCTGTAAAAATACAGAACACTAACCCCCACAAACACTACACCCCACAAACGCTAGCCCTTCGGATACAGACATAGGGCAGTTATATCATATCAGGTCCCTTATACAATTAGGTTAGACAGCAGACACCTATGTAATATGATGTCATGATGCACTGATTCCAGAATTAGATCTATATAATCAGAAGATAATGACCTCATAAGACAACAAATATTATCTACAGACATATTAAATGATTAACACTAAATAATCCCGTGGCTCTTGTTAGATTCTTCAGTCTTCCTTCCAGGATCCAGATATTTTTCCTGGTAAGAAAAAATTAATATGGGACAGATCAGGCAAAGACCCATAGAAAATCAGTCATAAATATATTGTACTTTATGCCCTCTTTTCTTTGCATTTTTAAATTTTGATGTAGATACTTAAAATGGTGTAATAAATTAAATTTAAAAAAAATTGTGTAAAATGCACATATATATATATGTAAAATAAAGAGTAAAATAAATAAATATACAGTATGTCCCCCAATGTATGTACACCAACCTCTCTCCCATGTGGGGGAATAAGGGTAGATTTTTTTTGCTCCAAAAATCTGAAATTAAAGTGACAGAACCACCACCAGCAATCTGTGCCAGTAAAAGATACCACTGGAACTGTCACTGACCAAAGTAGCTACTGTAGTGTCTCCATCCAAGGTCCCATCTTGTTGCTGACCTCTGTGATAGCCCCAGGGATGTCCCCATGTTTGCTGCATAGAACTCTCAGTGTCCAACATTCCGCTGTGTGACCTCACAAAGAACCTTCATCACCCAAGTCTAGAGATTCTGCCAGCAAGGACTGGAGAAAGCTAGAACCTTACAGCCACAATCTGTAGACTTGGAAAATCGATGTCCATGTTGGCGCTAAGTTCACTAACAAATCCCTGTAAAGTTTCTCATTTACCTGTATCCTCAATCCAGGAACTTCCAATTTCCTCGTCTCATCTCCTGAAATGAGAATCTGTGTCCTCGATCCTGGATCCTCTGCTCTCCTCGTCTTCATCTCTTGAAATGATCATTTGCCCCCTGAACACCCGTTTATATAGACCCACAGTCATTGTGACATCATGCTGTGAGGTAACAATGGCCTCCTGGATTTGATGATGTCACATATGACCATGAGTGATATCTCCACAGGTATTAATTAATATTAATAACAAATAGTAATAATATGGCAGATCACATTGGTTAGCATCAAGGCTGGAGGAGCAGGACGAATAAGGAAAAGTTCCCAAAAGTAAACTGCATTTACTGTGACTGAAAAAAATAAACAACTTTATATTACTTCAAATTTAATTAAATTCTAGGCTCTATGACAACACTACACTGTTACCATAAGAACAAAGACCTATAGCCCATAGCAACCAGTCCAATTCCTGCTTTAGTGTATTTAAGGCCTGAAATCAAGAACATTGAGTGTTTTGTTTGCTGGTGATACATCTAGCAATGGACAAATGACAGGTAAGAGCAGGAATCATTGTCTATGAGAGAAACCATTCCCATTGTTACACATTTTCACACATTTTGTAGGTGCAGGAACTATGGACATTCCAGTTTTTGTGAAACAACAACTCCCAGCATTCACAGGATAAATATGAACAAAAGTTCAAGAATTGCTTTTTATTTTTTTCATGATATTCGCCGTGCGGTATAAGCAGGGCCGGCTCCAGGTTTTCGTGGGCCCTGGGCGAAAGAGTCTCAGTGGGCCCCTTTAACACATACCACGATTCATGACGCACAGAAGCCGCAGAAAAAAAAAAATATAATACAATGCAGAAGATTTCACTTCTTACATTACATGACCGATATCTATTGTAAATTCTACAATAGCTCAGAAACCAGCGAATCGCTGCATACAGAATACTGACCCCCATACAATGCTCTATACAGGATATTGGCCCCCATATAACGCTCCATACAGGATACTGTCCCCCTTACAACAATCCTACAGGATACTGGCTGCCATATAACGCTCCATACAGGATACGGTCCCCATATAACGCTCCATACAGAATACTGGCCCCCATATAACGCTCCATGCAGGATGTGCCCCCATATAATGCTCCATGTAGGCTGTGCCCCCACATAATGCTCCATGCAGGCTGTTCCAACCACATAATACCTCATGCAAGCTGTTCCCACCACATAATGCCCCACGCAGGCTATTCCCCCTTATAATACCCCATGCAGGATGTCATCCCTCTTATAATGTCCCATGCAGGATGTCACCCCGCTTATAATGCCCCATTCATTATGTCACCCCCCTTATAATGCCCCATGCAGGATGTCACCCTTGCTTATAATGCCCCATCCATTATGTCACCACCCCTATATAATGCCCTATGCAGGATGTCACTTCCCCCATTTAATGCCCCATGCAGTATGTCACTCCCCCCATATAATGCCCCATGAAGGATGTCACTTCCCCCCTTTGAATGCCCCATGCAGGATGTCACCTCTCCCCCCTCTTATAATGCCCCATGCAGGATGTCACACCCCCCTCCCTTATAATGCCCCATGCAGGATGTCACTCACCCCCCTTATAATGCCCCATGCAGGATGTCACAGCATCCCACCTTTAAATTCCCCATGCAGGATGTCACCCCCCTTATACTGCCCCATGCAGGATGTCACCCCCCCTTCCTTATAATGCCCCATGCAGGATGTCACACCCCCCTCCCTTATAATGCCCCTTGCCTCAATACATAAAAAAAAATAATCAAATACTCACCTCATTTCTTCTCACCTGCTGCCGCTGCTCTGAACTCCAGCGTCGCCGGCGTCTTCCCACTCTGCGCTGTGACGGCTCAGGAAAGAGCGCGGTGAAAAGATGTCACCGCACCCTCTGACCTGAGACATCACAGTGCAGCAGCCGCGAAGAGACTGGAGCGGCTGCGGAGGAACGGGGAGAGATAAGTGATGAGCCGCAGGCTGTAGGGGCCCTGAGGCCCTGAGCAAGCGGGGGGGGGAGCGGGTGCTGACACCGCTCTCCTCCTCTCACAGGTCCAATAGCGCGGCACGGTGCTAGACGGCGAGTGGGGCCCCCCCTCCTGCTCAGGGCCCCGGCACTTGCCCGTGTGCGCTAGGTGCTGACGCCAGCCCAGGGTATAAGTGATATGATGACTTAATAATATAATATAAGATTTTTAATGTTTTCCTGCTTTTGCATAATTAAAACATTTATTTTTGGGTACATAATTTTTTATTGAACCCTTTTTATTCAGCAGTATGCATAACATAGCGCCATACACTCGTCCTACTATTCTGGATCAACATTGGACCAATTTTTTATACGCTAGTATGACTCCAGCCTTAAGTTTCCAAACTGATAGCCCTATAAGAGATCACTTTATTGAGCTCTGTCCAGTTTGTCTTATATACCGTATTTTTTGGACCATAAGACGCACTTTTCCCCCCCAATTTATGGGGGTGCGTCTTATGGTGCAAATGTACTGTTTTGTGATGTGGAGGCGGCTGGGGTTGCGGCAGCGACGGGGGTTGCAGCAGCTGGGGCGGCGATGGAATGGTGTTACCCAGTAACGAGCGGTGGCAGCAGCAGGTTTGTGGGCGCAGCAATGAATTCACTATGTCCACACTAGACATCAGGAGGTGGGCGGTCTCAGGTCCAGATCGCGCGCTGCAATGACGTTAGAAAGAGGCAGGGCCGGGGCAACACAGAACAGCACAACGCGCAGTCATTACCGACCCTGCCTCTTTGTAACGTCACTGCAGCGCTTGATCAGGATGAGAGACCGCCCACCTCCTGATTTCCAGCGCGGCCATAGTGAATTCATGGCTGTGCCCACAAACATTCTGCTGCCGCCGCTCATTACTGGGTAAAATCGCTCCATCGCCGCCACAGCCACCTCCGCTGTCACAGCCCCCTTCGCTGCCACAGCCACCTGCCGCCACAGCCCCCTCCGCTGCCACAGCCCCCTGCCGCCACAGCCCCCTCCGCTGCCACAGCCACAGCCCCATCCGCTCATACAGCCACAGCCCCCTCCGCTGCCACAGCCCCAGCCCCCTGCTGCCACAGCCCCCTCCTGCCACAGCCCCTTTCAGCCCCAGCCGCCTCCGCTGCCACAGCCCCAGCCCCCTCTTGCCACAGCCGCCGCCACAGCCCCCTCCGCTGCCCCAGCCACCTCCGCTACCACAGTCCCAGCCGCCTCCGCTGCCCCATCCCCAGTGGCCTTCACTGCCCCAGCCACAGCCCCCTCCGCCACTGCAGCACCAGCTCCCTCCACCTCCGCTGCCACAGCCCCAGCCGCCTACGTTGCCAAAGCCGCCTACACTGCCACAGCCCCCTCTGCAGCCCTGGCTCCCTCCGCCTCCGCTGTCACAGCCCCAGCCGCCTCCACAGCCCCAGCCGCCTTCGCTGCCGCAGCCGCAGCCACCTCCGCTGCCACAGCCCCAGCCCCTTCTGCAGCCCCAACCGCCTCCACCCGCTGCCACAGCCCCAGCCACCTCAGCTGCCACAGCTCCCTCCGCAGCCCCAACCACCTCTGCTGCCGCAGCCCCCAGCCTGTGTGACCCCACTCCTTGCCTAACGTGGGTCCAGAATGAGAGGCAAGCATTATAACGTAGAAGTAAAATATAAAGTAAAGTGAAAAAGCACATGACATAAAACATTGTACAACTCCTGTGGTGAACTATAACTCCCAGCATGCCATAAGAGCTGAAGAACTTGCTGGAAGTTATAGCTCTCCTCAGAGCAACCACATGACAAATATGTGGTGAACTATAACTCCCAGCATGGCAAAAGAGCTGTAGGACATGCTGGGAGTTATAGTGCCCCTCAAAGTCAACTACAATACCTGTGGGATCTTAAAGAGGACATACAGTGCTGGCCAAAAGTATTGGCACCCCTGCAATTCTGTCAGATAATACTCAGTTTCTTCCTGAAAAATGATTGCAATCACAAATTCTTTGGTATTATTCTCTTCATTTAATTTGTCTTCAATGAAAAAAACACAAAAATAATTGTCCTAAAGCCAAATTGGATATAATTCCACACCAAACCTGAAAAAGGCAGTGGACAAAAGTATTGGCACCCTTAGAAAAATCATGTGATGCTTCTCTAATTCGTGTAATTAACAGCACCTGTAACTTACCTGTGGCACCTAACTGGTGTTGGCAATAAATAAATCACACTTGCAGCCAGTTAACATGGATTAAAGTTGACTCAACCTCTGTCCTGTGTCCTTATGTGTACCACATTGAGCATGGAGAAAAGAAAGAAGACCAAAGAACTGTCTGAGGACTTGAGAAACCAAATTGTGAGGAAGCATGAGCAATCTCAAGGCTACAAGTCCATCTCCAAAGACCTGAATGTTCCTGTGTCTTCCGTGCGCATTGTCATAAAGAAGTTTAAAGCCCATGGCACTGTGGCTAACCTCCCTAGATGTGGACGGAAAAGAAAAATTGACGAGAGATTTCAACGCAAGATTGTGCGGACAGTGGATAAAGAACCTCGACTAACATCCAAACAAGTTCAAGCTGCCCTGCAGTCCGAGGGTACAACAGTGTCAACCCGTACTATCCGTCGGCATCTGAATGAAAAGGGACTGTATGGTAGGATACCCAGGAAGACCCCACTTCTTACCCCGAGACATAAAAAAGCCAGGCTGGAGTTTGTCAAAACTTACCTGAGAAAGCCTAAAACGTTTTGGAAGAATGTTCTCTGGTCAGATGAGACAAAAGTAGAGCTTTTTGGGAAAAAGCATCAACATAGAGTGTACAAGAAAAAAAAAGAGGCATTCAAAGAAAAGAACACGGTCTCTACAGTCAAACATGGCGGAGGTTCCCTGATGTTTTGGGGTTGCTTTGCTGCCTCAGGCACTGGACTGCTTGACCGTGTGCATGGCTTAATAAAGTCTGAAGACTACCAACAAATTTTGCAGCATAATGTAGGGCCCAGTGTGAGAAAGCTGGGTCTCCCTCAGAGGTCATGGGTCTTCCAGCAGGACAATGACCCAAAACACACTTCCAAAAGCACTATAAAATGGTTTGAGAGAAAGCACTGGAGACTTTTAAGGTGGCCAGCAATGAGTCCAGACCTGAATCCCATAGAACATCTGTGGAGAGATCTCAAAATGGCAGTTTGGAGAAGGCACCCTTCAAATATCAGGGACCTGGAGCAGTTTGCCAAAAAAGAATGGTCTACAATTCCAGCAGAGCATTGTAAGAAACTCATTGATGGTTACCGGAAGCGGTTGTTCGCAGGTATTTTGGCTAAAGGTTGTGCAACCAAGTATTAGGCTGAGGGTGCCAATGCTTTTGTCTGGCCCTTTTTTGGAGTTTTGTGCGAAATGATCAATGATTTGATTTTTGCTTTATTCTCTTTTGTGTTTTTTCCTTGCAAGCAAATTAAATGAAGAGAATAATACCAAAGAATTTGTGATTGCAATTATTTTCAGGAAGAAACTGAGTATTATCTGACAGAATTGCAGGGGTGCCAATACTTTTGGCCAGCACTGTACCATACATGGCTGAATACAGTCAGTACATGATACAAGCAACCAGTGGATCGAGCAGCATACTGGCTGTATGACTTCAGCCACATTTGTTTTTTGGCGCTTCTTCCTGCGTGTGTGTACAGTTAGACCACTCAGTCATTGACAGCAGGAGAGGAGAAGCCAAAGGACGGTATGTTTTCCTCTGCCGCAGCATTTCGGACGGAAGACTGAAACATACCATATCAGCCTTACGTCGTACATCCGGTGTCTGATACATTCTGCCTGATCCACGGGCAGCATGCATCAGCTATCGCAATCCATGGGCAGAATGCTTCAAAAGGTTTTTCTCCACTATTTTCCACCTCTAAAAGCTTGGTGCGTCTTATGTTCCAGTGCGTCTTATAGTCCGAAAAATACGGTGCTTCCTGCTGACATCAACTGACCTGTATGAGAATGTTCGGACAGGTCTGGGCATGTACGTTGGAATATTTCCAATATATAATGCATTAATATTATAAGTGAATAGGCTTTGCATGTATAACTTAAAATATAAACGTGTCAGGCAAATTCGGAGTTCATGTTTGGAATCAGCGCATTCAATTTAGTGTAAATCACAATAAATCAAAATATTTTTCTCTTAGTAGCAAAATCATTGTTGACATGCACTTACTTTTCTAATGTGGTCACTAACCATTAATACAATAACCTTAGTAATCCAAATAATAGATTATCTGCTTGAAGATGGGGTGCCTAAAAGTTTAAAGAAACTCCAGAAGGAGATCAACTTGCCTCATTATCTTTTTACGAATACCTACAACTTAGGCACACATAATGGACCCAGTCAACCACAACAAAGGATGTTAATACACAATCACTTTATCACAGATATGATCATATCTGTGAACCACACACATGGTTTAATTTCTACTAAATGTTTACAACTTCTGTGACCTTGCATAGATGAGAACCCTCTGACAGTTAAAGGTTTATTCTCATCTCCAAGATCATAACTCAAAGTGTATTAGGTGTAATAATAATATTAGCAAATTCCTCCAATTATAAATGTTGTATAGTTCTTCTGATTCACTATGTTGCTTACCCCATGCACAGATCATTGCAACATCTTAGGTATCCATGTGTCACGCAAGATGTGGGAAAAACCTACTGCAACACAAAGGCAAGTAGGAAAGGAAGTCCAGATTCTAGGGAAAGTGGGGAAGTGGAGACCTCCTAGGTTGATCTAGCATCACCCTGTCTTCCCTAACGTCCTTGTATTGGCTTTTCACAAATCGCCGCACATGTGCCTTGCCCTGTCTTTCCCTGGCATATGGATAAGGCTAGGGAAGGGAGGAGATGAGCACTAGTTGATCTCAATTAAACACTATAGACAACAGAAGTAGACAAACAGGGGGAAATTACTTAGCTTTAGACGAACTCCAGACAAATGCGCACACGTTCTCAAGCTCCAAACAGCTAGAAGTACTGCTCTTGCTAAAGCCTTCACAAGTTGTAATGAATACACAGCAGATATTTATACAACCAGGCAGGGTGTTAATTAGCGAGAGGAAGGTAGCCGCTGGGTCCTAGAGACAGAGTCTAAGAAAATGTCTGTAAAGCCAAACAGGAGGAGAGCGGACCCTTCCCGCGAGGGCTCACAATCTACAAAGGATAGGTGAGGATACAGTAGATGAGGCTAGAGCTGGTCATGCAGCGGTATGGTGCAAAGAAGATTACTGCAGGTTGTAGGCTTGTCGGAAGAGGTGGGACTTCAGGTTCCTTTTGAAGGTTTCCATGGTAGGCAAGAGTCTTGTATGATTGGATAGAGAGTTCCAGAGTAGGAGGGATGCATGGGATAAAGTTTGTGTGCGATTGTGGGAAGAGAAGATAAGAAAAGAGTAGAGCAGGAGATCTTGTGAGGATTGGAGGTTGCGTGCAGGTATGTACCGGGACATTAAGTCACAGATACATGGAGAAGACAGGTTGTGGATGGCTTTATGTGCCATGGTTAGGGTTTTGAACTGGAGTCTCTGGGCAATGGGGAGCCACTGAAGGGATTGACAGAGAGGAGACGCAGAGGAATAGAGGGGAGACAAGTGGATTAGTCGGGCAGCAAAGTCGGGTGAGATGAGGAGGTGGTGTGTGAGTGGGAGATACTGATGTCCTGTCTGTCTATGAGGAGATACAAGATAGGGCCAAGTCTGTGATGCCGAGAGATGAGAGAGTCTGTAGTGGTATCCATCACAACCACATTGCCGCCTTTGTCGGACGGCTTTATGGTTATGGTTTGATCCTTTTCAAGTCTGCATAGTGAATCCATTTCACCTCTTGAAAGGTTACATTATTCCCAATGCTTAGTTTTTGTCAGTTGTATGATGTCCTCCGTAACCAAATTAAGGAAGAAATTTATGGAACTTAAGTCTCCGGTAGGAGGTGGCATTCTAGAAATTTTATTTTTAATGTCCGTGAAGGGATCAATGTATTCAGGTTCACCTCATCAAGATGGTATAGCAACCTCACGCCTTGTAGAAGGTTATTGGGCATTCCCAAGTTGTCACATTCCTTTCTATCCTCCCTAAGGAAGTGCTTTTTTCATTTCAAACGTCTGATGAATAGATGCAGGTCTATTATTATTTCAAATTTGTCAAAATCAGTGGTGGGGATAAAACTTAAACGTTTACTCAGTACGCATATTTCATCAGTAGTGAGGGGCATTGATGATAGATTGATGACCTGTGTTGTTAAACAGGATTCTGCTGATTGGATCGGCTCCTGAGCAGGTAGTTCAGCTCTAAAAAACTCCCTCTCTGCGGGGTTCTCCTGTTATTTCCTCTCCCCCGAAATCCACCCCTTCCTTTCAATTTCCCCTTTTGGGTTTTGGATTTTGTATCAGTATGTGAGACCTCTGTTTCAGAGGAGGATAAGTCTATCTCAGGAGTATAATTCTGTCTGGTAATCGGCACCTAATATGCCTTGTTTTCCCTGAATTCTTCAAGGTAATAAAAAGCTTGTGTTTACACTCTTTTAGGTGGTATTGGTACCATTCTACCTTGTTCTGTAACTATGTTTCTTTTTTTGTGAAGTCCAGTTCTGATGAGAATTTTTTAGTTACCTCTATTTGCTACTTAAGAGCTTCCTTTTTAGGGTGCCAACCACCATGTGAGGTAGGGGACAATATAGAATAGGGAGAGAGTAGGGAATAATAAACACTTTCCTTCCCAGTGTTTTCCAAATAATGCAGGTTGGTGGTATCACCCTACTAGCTTACCACATGTAGGGTATCCATGCATGTGTATCTGTATCATTTCTTGACCCTAATGGGAAGCTAAGTGTCTAATCTCATTCTTGATCTAGACCCCCCTGACATAACTAATAAATAATGGTAAAATATCTTTGCCCAATCATTTTCTTGTTCTATACCCCATTAATATATATAACTGTGATGTACCTCTGAGACCGTCTGCCTCTTTAGAGTACCACTGTGTGTTTATAAAAATATCAGGGTAAATCCCATTTGTTTAGAGTGATCCGTGACCATGTGTCTTCTTGGGGGTTTGAAGGAGCAATAAAAAATATGTGTCCCTTCACGTGGATCTCCATTTCCAGCTGCAAACCATATAGCAGGGCATGCGTCTGAAGTACACCTGTTTATGCCGCATCGCAACATGCCTGAGGAGCAGAATATACAGTCGGTACGGAAAGTATTCAGAACCCTTTAAATATTTCACTTTGTTTCATTGCAGCCATTTTATATGTTTTAAAAAGTTCATTTTTTTTCTCATTAAAGTACAGTCTGTACCCCATCTTGACTGAAAAGAAACAGAAATGTAGAAATTTTTACAAATTTATTAAAAAATACAAAAGCTGAAATATCACATGGTCATAAGTATTCAGACCCTTTGCTGAGACGCTCATATTTAAGTCACATGGTGTCCATTTCCTTGTGATCCTCCTTGAGAGGGTTCTACTCCTTGTGCGGTAGCGCTATTGATCATGTTGAGGGGCACTCACTTCACCGGGTTAATTAAAGCACACATGCAACGTTTTCCAGTAATCTAAAGTTCAGCAGTTTATTACACATCATAAACTGCTTATAACATAGTCCATCTCAGCGGCTCGCAGGAGTGTTACACATGTAATATCCTAGAGCTTTTTCAGTGGCAGCTATGCCCGCTTGGCTTCAGAAACAGTCCTCAGCAAGGTAATAACATCAAGGTCCATATCAAGCACCGTCTTTTACCTTTGTCAGGTCTAGCTGCTTCCATTAACTCTGTTCTGACAAAGCTGTGGCTTAAGGCTCACCAGATGTGGCCTACAGGCCTTGTGCCTCCCAGGTCTAATGGTGTCTCAGGCACAGAGATCAGGTCTCTTGACTCACTGCGTTTCAAACCCCCCCCGAATATATATCCCTCTGTGCGGACAGGACCTGTGATGATGTCACAGTCATGTGATCAGTCATTGCCACTAACTTCGTCAACTCACATTTCCGAGTCGTAACCTTGTCAGAACCCCCTCGCTCCCAGCGGTCAATACAGCAGTGCGACTCACTTGCCCTTGTATCTAAGGTCAGGTCCGACTCCGTACTGTCTCGTACTGTATTGGGTCATTTGTATGGGCCTCTCAGACTTGAGTTACTGGAGGACTCACGACCTCTAAACCCACACCCACTATCCTCAGAACATCTTGAAAGGTCTATAACTTCTGCTGTAGCCGTTCTATTATTTGGAGGGCCCGTTCTCTGTCTGGTCTCACAATTTATAGACGGCTGCCATCTTCTGCTGCTCAGTCGACGCTGTCTTTCCATTCACAGTCTGGCGAGATTCAACTGTTCTACCTCTCGCAGGTAGGTCACTCGGTACTCCATCAGCATTCTTACACATGCAAGATTTTCTTCCGTTCCTACAGTGGAGAATGACACCATGCTGTCTTCATCTGGTATCCAGTCCTGATGATCACGTGGACTGCATACTTTCATCACACCAGACTTCTTTACCATCATTTGCATGGCTTGGCCATTTCTCCCAATGAGCTTTCTTACCAGAGCATGAGGCACCCAGATGACTTCTTCCCGCAGACTTTGAGCTTTTCTCATAAGCTCCAGTTGTCTAATGCCTTGTTCAGTCTTCAACCAGACAATCCGCTTCGTGCAAACACATCGCCAGTGCATGTCACTTAGGACAGCCACCCTCTTCCCTGTGACTTCAGTTGTGGACAGGACCACCAGCTGTTTAGCTTCTGAGGTCGAGTACACCTTACAGGCTCCCACGGCCTTCTTAAACTCTTCATGCACTGACTCTCTGGTGCATTCTTCTCTCAAATATTCGGGTACATCTATGAGGCACTTGTAGCGAGAAGTTTCTGTCTAACCAGTGGTCTCCAAACGATCATCTGGCTCAGGTTTCAGGGACAACTGAGTTTCAGATTCTTCACCCTGTATGCTTCCCCTGAGCTGACTCACAGCTATGAACTCAAGAATTCTCCTCTTGACATTTTCCTTCCCATAATGATCTTCTTTTAACACTTCCTCAGCTCTCCTCAGTTCCACCTTCTCATAGTATAAAGGATTAAGCGCAACTTGTTTGCCCTTTTCCTTCTCCAAGGCGGCCTCGTTCACTGATTGGTACTTTGCCAGGCGACCTTTGAGCTCGAAAACTTCTTCCTCTAGCTCAGCTACTCGCCTCTCAGCAGCCCTTCTCTGAAGTTCTTCCTGCTTCAACTGCTCCTTTATCAGCAGAATTCTTTCAGCCCTCTATGTCTCCAATGCGCCTACTCCGCACTCGACAGCCAGTCTCTCAAGCTTCTCTTGCTTCAAATGGGCTTGTAGCGTCTCCTTGAGCTCCTTGATCTCGGCTCTTACATCCACCGAATCATCCAAGCTCGCATTATTCGAGGAGGTATTTACTTCATACCTCCCTTCTTCAGTGGCAAACTTCTGACCCTGATCTGTGGCTTCTCCGATAGACTCCTGCATCTTTTTCCACTCAGCTTCCATCCTGCTGATTCTATCCTGAAGGCACGTCTCTGCCCTCTGCAGATCATCACAGAATGTCTTCAGCTCCTTCACCTGAGCTTCCAGTCCTAGGATCTTTCTACGGAGATCATCATTCTCATCATGGGTGTCCTGCTGAGTGGTCTCAATCATTTGTAGCATGTGCTCTGCATCAGCTTTATCATCCTCTAGCTTTTTCTTAACCTTGAGGAGATCCTCATAGTCCCTCTTGGTTTATAGCAGGTCCCTATTGTTTTCATCATACTCCTTCTTGGATTCACGCAGCTCCCGGTTGAACTGTTCGCGCAGTTGTTCAAGGTCTTGATCGCATCCTGAAACTTCGTCCTTCAGCACCCCTTTTAAGGTAGATAGCTCCCTATCCCGCTGGTGTAGACCCTCGTCCAGCCTTTGCATCTCCTGCATCAGCTGCTTCACCTGCTCTTGAAATCTCTGCACTTCCTTTCTTGTGACCTCTGCTTCCTCTGCATCCACAGAGCCTTTCTTCACTTGGTTCAGCTCTGACTTCACCAGGGAGAAACGATTTTTCATTTCATTCAGCTCATCTTCAGACTCCTCTTTCTCAAGCTTCAACTGCAAAACCTCCTCCTTGGTTTTGCGGAGGTCCTCTTTATTTTTCTGTAACATTTCCTTCCATTGGTTGAGTTCCTCTCTGCTTTCCTCCAGTTCTCACTGCAAGTTCCTCAAAATCTGGTTTATTTTCTGCTGCTCAGACTCCAGGCTCAGCTGGTCCTGGGACACATTCTCCATGTTTTTCCTTAGTTGCTGTACATCACTCTGATACTGCTGCCTGAAAGGCTCCAGCTCTTGGTCATGATTGGCCACCTCCTCTTTCAGTGCTCCCTTCAGGGCTGTCAGTTCCTGAACCTTCTGTCTCAGTAGATCATCCTGCTTGTACTGAATCTACAGAACTGCATCCAACTCTTCCTCCTGGTCTTCTTTATTGTTTGATACTGTACCAGAGGTTGCTATTGGCAGCGTCACCTCCTCTTCCATCCTGATCTCCTCTGCTTCTAAAGGAGAATCCACACTCGGAATAAAGGCACACAGCATTGCATTTTATTTGTTTAACCTTTCAGCAAAGACTACAGGAGCAACTTCTTTGTGGCCCTTGTACTTTCGACGACGAAAATGGGACTTTGTCACCACAGGAGAACTCAAGGATTGGTCCGCTACCGCCATTCTGTAATGTGCCAACAGCTCCTGCCGTTCCAGCACCATGTCCTGTTGCCATTTCCCAAATACCTGCTGCAATTTTAACTGGCATTTTAATCGCTCATTACCTTCAGTCTCATTTTCTGCTCCATTCACAGCCATCTTTATCAGCTCCTGCATTTCTTTTGCTGAAGAGCGTTTGCAGCCAGTCAACTAACCCTTTCTCCATTCCGTCTGGGGATACTGCTCCATTTATAGCCATCGCAGTACGCTGTTCACACCAGACACTTCACACCGCTCTCCCCAGAAAAATTTTCGTGGCCCCACCAAGCCACAGCAAACCAGGTTTGAGTGCGACGACAATTTTCATAACCCTGCCGAGTTACAGCCAGATGCTTAAATCTTCGTGGCCCCGTCGAGCCACAGTCAGATGCTTACATCCACATTCGTCGTCCTGTGCCATTATCCCTTGCAACCAGACTGCAGTTGCCCGCATTCTCTAACCAATTGTGATGTAGCGCTATTGATCATGTTGAGGGGCACTCACTTCACCGGGTCAATTAAAGCACACATGCAATGTTTTCCTGTAATCTAAAGTCCAGCAGTTTATTACACATCATAAACTGCTTATAACATAGTCCATCTCAGTGGCTCGCAGGAATGTTACACACAAAATATCCTAGAGCCTTTTCAGTCGTAGCTATGCCCGTTTGGCTTCAGAAACAGTCCTAAGCAAAGTAACAACATCAATGTCCATATCAAGCACTGTCTTTTACCTTTGTCAGGTATAGCTGCTTCCATCATCTCTGTTCTGCCAAAGCTGTGGTTTAAGGCTCACCAGATGTGGCCTACAGGCCTCGTGCCTTCCAGGTCTAATGGGGTCTCAGGCACAGAGATCAGGTCTCTTGACTCACTGCGTTTCAAACCCCCCCCGAATATATATCACTCTGTGCACACAGGACCTGTGATGAGGTCACAGTCATGTGATCAGTCACCTGAAGGGGAGGTACGTGGTGAGCCAGAACACACCCCCTCAGACATTTTGGCAATGCAGCAAGTCGCTGCATTACATCCTTCAATGGAGTCCAGCTGTGTTTAATTAAACTGATAGGACTTAATTTGGAAAGGCACACACATCTCTATATAAAACCTCACAGCTCACAGCGCATGTGTAACATCCTTGACGGCGTGGTGACATAGCTTACCATCTCCCACCATGCAAGACCGCCAACTTACCTACCAGTCCAGGCTGCACACTATGCTCCTCTACCTGCTGTGTGCATGTCTCTTGTCTGCTGGCTTAGGGCGGCGGCGCTGGCACTTCCTGATTCTTAACCCTCAACTGGTGAGGTGGGGTTTTTGTTACGCAACTTGCGATGTGAGGTTTCCTATAACCCAGTGTTTAGAAATCTCTTATTTTTACAGAAAATTCAAAGATCACATTTGTTTTAATCGTTTTCTTATTGGCGATTGATTACACATGAGTATAACAAATTTTTGACACCCACAAATGGATGGAAGCTAATGAGACATGGATCCTCATACCAGCATTTTTCAATGAATGGAAGCCGAACAAAAATTCCCTGGGTTGTGGCAAACCCCACCTCACCAGTTGAGGGTTAAAGTTACAGTGTGCACAGCCCTAATGCGTCCCCAGCCTATTGCTGTGAGTCACTGGATACTTAAACCTCCTCCACCCAGTGGGAGGTGCCTGAGCAACACTTTCTTTCAGTGTGTTCTGTGCAACTGAGTAGCCAGGTCCTGTCCTGTATCTGTGACTTCTAGTCTGCTTCCGCCACCCCGGGGGCTGAGAACCCAGGCCCGTTACCTGCATCTGTGACTTCTAGTTTTTTCCGCCACTCTGGGGGCTGTATGCACAGGCTTGTTCCTGTATCTCTTTCCAGTGTCAGTTCCTGTCTGAACTGTGTCCTAGCCCATTACCTGTTTGTCTCTATGTCCGATCCTTCCCTTTTCCTGCAGTGTCTGAACCAGTACCTAACTCCTACTCATTGTCTCTGTACTTCTGTTTGTGAGTTTTGTGTCCACTCGCTACTTCATTGCAAGTACCTTGTGTGTATCAGGTTCTGCTTGTCCAGTTTCCCTGCCTTTGTATCTACCGCCTGTGTTCCAGCTATCTTCCTGTGTTTCCCAGTCTGTTCCATGGGAACAGAGCCCTGTCCTGTCTGCCCGCACCTGCGGCTCTGCTTCCCTCTGCTTGTCCTCCGCACCTGCGGCTCTGCTCTGCTCCGCTTGTCATCTGCATCTGCGGCTCTGCTCCCCTTGTCCTCCGCACCTGCGGCACTGCTCTGCTCCGCTTGTCCTCCGCTCCTGCGGCTCTGCTCCTGTATCCCAGTCTGTACTGGTCCCTAACCAGCCTGTTTACCTACCTGTCAGTACCTGCCTGTCTGTATACCAGCCGTGCCTGCCAGTACCCGTCCGTCTGCATACCAACCAAACCTGTCCTTTCCTGCATTCCCTGGTGTGTGTCAACAGCTGTGTGACAGAGGTCTGACCTGGAGTAGCACCTGGGCCACCTCCCTCATCCCTCCTCAGACCACGGAGTCGATTAAGCCGCCGTGTGTCCGTGGTCGGATCTGGCAAGGCACATAGTCACGCCCCTCCAGGCACTCCTCGGTTCGTGGCCCAGTCCGGGCGTGAGCTTAACAGCATGTCAGACCAATTGAGAATCATGAGCTCAAAGGAACTGCCCAAGGAGCTCAGAGACAGAATTATGACAAGGCACATATCTGGTCAAAGTTACAAGAGAATTTCTGCATTACTCAAGGTTCCTAAGAGCACAGTGGCCTCCATAATCCTTAAATGGAAGAAGTTTGGGACCACCAGAAGTCTTCCTAGACCTGGCCGTTGAGCCAAATTGAGCAATCGTGGGAAAAGAGCCTTGGTGAGAGAGGTAAAGAAGAACTCCAAGATCACTGTGGCTGACCTCCAGAGATGCAGTAGTGAGGTGGGAGAAAGTTCAAAGTCAATTATCACTGCAGCCCTCAACCAGTCGGGCCTTTATGACAGAGTAGCCCGACGGAAGCCTCTGCTCAGTGCAAGACATATGAAAGCCCGCATAGAGTTTGCTCAGAAACACATGAAGTACTCCCAGACTATGAGAAATAAGATTCTCTGGTCTGATGAGACAAAGATAGAACTTTTTGGTGATAATTCTAAATGATATGTATGGAGAAAACCAGGCACTGCTCATCACCTGCCCAATACAATCCCAACAGAGAAACATGGTGGTGGCAGCATCATGCTATGGGGGTGTTTTTCAGCTGCAGAGACAGAACGACTGGTTGCAATTGAAGGAAACATGAATGCGGCCAAGTACAGAGATATCCTGGATGAAAACCTCTTCCAGAGTGCTCTGGAGCTCAGACTTGGCCGAAGGTTCACCATCTAACAAGACAATGACCCTAAGCATACAGCTAAAATAACAAAGAAGTGGCTTCAGAGCCACTCTGTGACCATTATTGACTGGCCCAGCCAGAGCCCTGACCTAAACCCAATTGAGCATCTCTGGAGAGACCTGAAAATGGCTGTCCACCAACGTTCACCATCCAACCTGACGGAACTGGAGAGGATCTGCAAGGAAGAATGGCAGAGGATCCCCCAATCCAGGTGTGAAAAACTTGTTGCATCATTCCCAAGAAGACTCATGGCTGTACTAGCTCAAAAGGGTGCTTCTACTTAATACTGAGCAAAGGGTCTGAATACTTATGACCATGTGATATTTCAGTTTTTCTTTTTAAATAAATTTACAAAAATTTCTACATTTCTGTTTTTTTTTCAGTCAAGATGAGGTGCAGAGTGTACTATAATGAGAAAAAAAAATAACTTTTTATAATTTACCAAATGGCTGCAATGAAACAATGAGTGAAAAAATTAAAGGGGCCTGAATACTTTCTGTACTCACTGTAGGCGGTTGCAAACCTTCTACCTTGTATCTCGAGTCTGGGGGGCAAGGACAAGGATTGTGAGCCCTGGACACTGTTACCATGCGGCGGCGCCTTAGGCGTCGCTTCCGGAACCAGTGAGTTCCAGCGGCCATGTCCTGCGTTTCACAGACCGGAAGTGAGATCTTCGGACTGGAAATGCGTCACGCACTGTAGACGGAGCCACAACAGCGCAGTGTTGGTTTAAAATGGAGACAGTGAGGTGAGTGCCTCTACTGCAACATTGAGCACATTATCCCACAAACGTGTCTGTAATGATATTACCGTCTACACGGTAGGAATAAGTACCTCCCCTGATGAATCAATGTGTTTGAAGAAAAGCGTCGGGAGAATGGAGGAAATGAATGAACTAGGGAACCGGCATGGTATATCCTTAATTTGGGTGAGATTATTCCCTTTTTTTTCCTACGGTTGGTGAATAATCACATGTGTGCACACAGTTACACCAATACCGCATTATTGTGCATACAGGGTGACAGTGGTATGTTGAGATCATATCCCTATGTCGCTGCATGTATGTAGCTGCACCTATAAGAGTGTTATCCCCTTTGCCCAAAGTGGACAGGTTTATAGAGGATGTCTGACTGATATATGCTAATTATTATCATCCTACATAAATACCTGAGAAAAGGCATAATATGCTCCACAGTTGAAGAAAAGGACTGGGGGTTCCACTAGTAACCACTTGAATGCTCAGCTAGTTTGAATGAGCATTGCCATTTCTGAACTAAGGAACATATAAAAACTGTTCAATAGTACACACGTGGTCAAAGTTATTCCTTCCCCTCGTTTAATGAAAGAAAAACCCAGAATGGTCACAGAAATAACTTGAATCTGACGAAAGTAATAATAAATTAAAAATGATTAAAATGAACAAATGAAAGTCAGTCATTGCTTTTCAACCCTGCTTCCACAGAATTTTTAAAAAAATTAAGCTCATGAAGTAGGCCTGGACAGAAATGATGGTACTCTTAACTTAATATTTTGTTGAACAAACTTTTAAGGCAATCACTGATATCAAACGATTCCTGTAACTGTCAATGAGACTTCTGCACCTCTCGACAGGTATTTTGGCCCACTCCTCATGAGCAAACTGCTCCAGTAGTCTCGTGTTTGAAGGTTGCCTTTTCCAGACGGCATGTTTCAGCTCTTTCTAAAGATGCTCAATAGGATTTAGGTCAGAGCTCATAGAAGGCCACTTCAGAATAGTCCAATGTTTTCCTCTTAGCCATTCTTGGGTGTTTTTAGCTGTGTGTTTTGGGTCATTATCCTGTTGCAAGAATCATGACCTGCGACTGAGACCAAGCTTTCTGACAGTGGGCAGCACATTTCTCTCTAGAATCCCTTGATCGACTTGAGATTTCATTGTACCCTGCACAGATTCAAGACATCCTGTGTCAGATGCAGCAAAGCAGCCCCAAACATAACAGAGCCTCCTCCTTGTTTAACAGTAGGGACAGTGTTCTTTTTTTGTTATGCTTCAAGGGGTTGTCCACTACTATGGAAAATAGCCCAATGTATTTTTATGATGAACAGAAGCTTCTTTGTAATTACCTTCCTCTGCTGTTTCTGCCTGTGAGCAACGCTATCACTGGCCACTCACAGGCAGCATGTGACCCCCGCTGAGGTCATATCAAGTGAGGTGTGACTCAGCGCTGGGATCCCCGCGGTGGCTGCTGGGTTGTGGGCAGGGTTACCCCCACGTCACACTCTGCATCCAACACTTGCTTTCTCAATGAATGGGGAGAGGGAGAGCACGCGGTGGATGCCGGGTGTGATGCGCGGGGTAACCCCGCCCACAACCCAGCAGCCACCATGGAACGCAGAAGAGGGACCCTCGGCTGCAGCCTGAACTTGTCAGCGCCGACTGCAGCTGGGGGTGACGTGATACCTGTGAGCGGCAAGTGATAGTGCCGCTCACAGGCAGAAACAGCAGAGAAAGGTATTTACAAAGAAGCTTCTATTCATCATAATAATACATTGGACTATTTTCAATAGTAGTGGACAACCCCTTTCATTTTTCTGTCTGTGAACACAGACATCTGTCCATGGGACATTCTCCCAGTAGCTTTGTTGCTTGTCAACATGTAGTTTGTCAAATTCCAGTCTGGCTTTTTTATGACTTTTTTTTCAACAATGATGTTCTCCTTGGTTGTCTCCCATGAAGTCCACTTTGGATCAAACAACGACGAATGGTGCGATCTGACACTGATGTTCCTTAAGCTTGAAGTTCACCTTTAATCTCTTTAGAAGTTATCCTAAGCTCTTTTGTTACCATTCGTATTATCCGTCTCTTTGATTTATCATCAATTTTCCTCCTGCGGCTACGTCCAGGGAGGTTGGCTACAGTCCCATGGATCTTAAATTTCTGAATAATATTTGCAACTGTAGTCACAGGCATATCAAGCTGCTTGGAGATGGTCTCATAATCTTTACCTTTAACATGCTTGTCTATAATTTTCTTTCTAATCTCCTGAGACAACTGTTTCCTTTGCTTCCTCTGGTCCATGTTGAGTGTGCTACACACCATGTCACCAAACAGCACAGTGAGTATATGTAACCCTATATACAGGCCCACTGGCTGATCATAAGATTGTAGACACCTGTGATGCTAATTAGTGGACACAACTTCATTTAACATGTCCCTTTTGTCACATTATTTTCAGGGGTACCATCATTTCTGTCCAGGCCTATTTCATGAGTTTATTTTTTTTTTAATTCTGTGGAAGCAGGGTTGAAAAGCAATGACTGACTTTCATTTGTTCATTTTCATAGATTTTTAATTTATTATTACTTTTGTCAGATTAAAGTTATTTCTGTGACCATTGTGGGTTTTTCTTTCTTTAAACGAGGGGTACCAACAATTTTGACCACGTGTGTATATAAGGATATGAGCATTTATTGTACAGTTTGTGGCCACCCCTAGCTGGTCACTAAATTGTTATTTGTACCTGCTGTGTGTTTGGCTGCATGTCTAGTGACAATTGGTTTTGGAATACTGGCACTATTCTAAGCACCTACTGGTCACTGAGGTGACCTACCTCATCTCTGTTGATATTTGTTATTGGCGTTTTGGGGTGATTTTTATTGAGGTTTTTTAATCAATTCTAATGAAAAGATATTTTTAATTAGTCCAATTACTGCTTTTCTTGACTTAAATCTGTTTGGGCATCTACCCCTTGCTTTTTTGACTATATTTTATGCATCATAGATACAGTCATTACATTAGTAGACACATAATTACCGCCCTTGTATTTCAGTTTGCCTTCATATTGTGGCAGCCGTGGATCATAAAAATGAGAACTGACATATACAACTACCTGAGTGCTATAAAATAAAGACACAAGGAGACAGAGCATTAATTTTAAACATTTTATTAAATAAAATGTTTACCCCTACCTAAAGCCAATGATCCAGAAGAAGGCAAAAAACCTGGACACGTTCAGCCAATGTGTGTCACAGGGAAAAAATTCCTTCTTGACCCCGAGAAAAGGCGATCAGTTCAAGAACCCTGGACCAAGGCCATACTACAACTAACTATTTGATATATAGAGCAATGACTCGTTTCCGGAGAGCAGATCTTCTTTGTCCTGGTAACACGCCTCACCTCTCCTTATCAGATCGGACTCTGAGCTTATAGCTTGTCTACGTTGATCTCTGTAAAAATACAGAACACTACCCCCAACAAACACTACACCCCACAAACACTACCCCCCACAAACACTACCCCCCACAAACACTACACCCCACAAACCCTAGCCCTTCGGATACAGACATAGGGCAGTTATATCATATCAGGTCCTTTATACAATTTGGTTAGACAGCAGACCCCTATGTAATATGATGTCATGATGCACTGATTCCAGAATTAGATCTATATAATCAGTATATAATGACCCCATAAGACAACAAATATTATCTACAGACATATTAAATGATTAACACTAAATAATCCCGTTGCTCTTGTTAGATTCTTCAGTCTTCCTTCCAGGATCCAGATATTCTTCCTGGTAAGAAAAAAATAATACAAGACGGATCAGGCAAAGACCCATAGAAAATCAGTCATATATATATTGTACTTTATGCCCCCTTTTCTTTGCATTTTTAAATTTTGATGTAGATACTTAAAAATGGTGCAATAAATGTAATTTATAAAAAATTGTGGAAACTATATATATATATATATATATATATATATATATATATATATATATATATATATATATATACAGTGTATATATATATATATATATATATATATATGTATGTAAAATAGAGTAAAATAAATTAATATGTGTCCCCCAATGTATGTACACCAACCTCTCTCCCATGTGGGGGACTAAGGGTAGATTTTTTTTGCTTCAAAAATCTGAAATTAAAGTGACAGAACCACCACCAGCAATCTGTGCCAGCCACAGATACCACTGGAACTGTCACTGACCGAAGTAGCCTATACAGTGTCTCCATCCAAGGTCCCATCTTGTTGCTGACCTCTGTGATAGCCCCAGGGATGTCCCCATGTTTGCTGCATAGAACTCTCAGTGTCCAACATTCCGCTGTGTGACCTCACAAAGAACCTTCATCACCCAAGTCTAGAGATTCTGCCAGCAAAGACTGGAGAAAGCTAGAACCTTACAGCCACAATCTGTAGACTTGGAGGATCGATGTCCATGTTGGCGCTAAGTTCACTAACAAATCCCTGTATAGTTTCTCATTTACCTGTATCCTCAATCCTGGAACTTCCAATCTCCTCGTCTCATCTCCTGAAATGAGAATCTGTGTCCTCGATCCTGGATCCTCTGCTCTCCTTGTCTTCATCTCTTGAAATGATTATTTGCCCCCTGAACACCCGTTTATATAGACCCACAGTCATTGTGACATCATGCTGTGAGGTAACAATGGCCTCCTGGATTTGATGATGTCACATATGACCATGAGTGATATCTCCATAGGTATTAATTAATATTAATAACAAGTAGTAATAATATGGCAGATCACATTGGTTAGCATCAAGGCTGGAGGAGCAGGACGAATAAGGAAAAGTTCCCAAAAGTAAAATGCATTTACTGTGACTGAAAAAAATAAATAACTTTATATTACTTCAAATGTAATTAAATTCTAGGCTCTATGACAACACTACACTGTTACCATAGGAACAAAGACCTATAGCCCATAGCAACCAGTCCAATTCCAGCTTTAGTGTATTTAAGGCCTGAAATCAAGAACATTGAGTGTTTTCTTTGCTGGTGATACATCTAGCAATGGACAAATGACAGGTAAGAGCAGGAATCATTGTCTATGAGAGAAACCATTCCCATTGTTACACATTTTCACACATTTTGTAGGTGCAGGAACTATGGACATTCCAGTTTTTGTGAAACAACAACTCCCAGCATTCACAGGATAAATATGAACAAAAGTTCAAGAATTGCTTTTTATTTCTTTCATGACATTCGCCGTGCGGTATAAGCAGGGCCGGCTCCAGGTTTTCGTGGGCACTGGGCGAAAGAGTTTCAGTGGGCCCCTTTAACACATACCACGATTCTTGACGCACAGATGCCACAGAAAAATATATATATATATAATACAATGCAGAAGATTTCACTTCTTACATTACATGACCGATATCTATTGTAAAATCTACAATAGCTCAGAAACCGGCGAATCAATCTATACAGAATACTGGCCCCCATAAAATGGTCCATACAGGATACTGGCCCCCATATAACGCTCCATAAAGGATATTGGCCCCATTATAACGCTCCATATAGGATACTGGCCCCAGATAACGCTCCATACAGAATATTGGCCCCCACATAATGCCTCATGCAGGCTGTTCCCCCCATATAATGCCCCATGCAGGATGTCACCCCCTCTTATAATGCCCCATGCAGGATGTCACCCTCCCTTATAATGCCCCATGCATTATGTCACTCCCCCTTATAATGCCCCATGCAGAATATCCCCCCCTTATAATGCCCCATGCATTATGTCACCCCCCCCTTATAATGCCCCATGCATTATGTCACCTCCCTTATAATGCCCCATGCAGGAAATCACCCCCGCTTATAATGCCCCATACATTATGTCAACCCCCACTTATAATGCCCCATGCAGGATGTCACCCCCCCATATAATGCCCCATGCAGGATGTCACTCCCCCCCTATATAATGCCCCATGCAGGATGGCACTTCCCCCATAAAATGCCCCATACAGGATGCCACTTCCCCCTTGTTTAATGCCCCATGCTGGATGTCACCTCTCTCCCCCTTCCCTAATAATGCCCCATGCAGGATGTCACACCCCTCCTCCCTTATAATGCCCCATGCAGAATGTCACTTCCCCCTCCTTATAATGCCCCATGCAGGATGTCACACCACCCCTTATAATGCCCCATGCAGAATGTCGCCCCCCCTTATAATGCCCCATATAACGCTCCATTTAGGCTATGCCCCCAATAAATGTTCCATGCAGGCTGTTCCCACCACATAATGCCTTATGCAGGCTGTTCCCCCCACATAATGTCTTATGCAGGCTGTTCCCCCCATATAATGCCCCATGCAGGATGTCACCCCCCCTTATAATGCCCCATGCATTATGTCACTCCCCCTTATAATGCCCCATGCAGAATGTCACCCCCCTTATAATGCCCCATGCATTATGTCACCCACGCTTATAATGCCCCATGCATAATGTCACCACCCCTTATAATGCCCCATGCAGGATGTCACTTTCCCCCCATATAACGCCCCATGCAGGATGTCACCTCTCTCCCCCCTCCTTTATAATTCCCCATGCCTCCATACATTAAAAAAAAATAAAATAAAATACTCACCTAACTACTCACCTGCTGCCGATGCTCTGTACTCCAGCATCGCCGGCGTCTTCCCACTCTGCGCTGTGACGGCTCAGGAGAGAGCGCGGTGGAAAGACGTCACTGCACCCTCTGACCTGAGACGTCACAGTGCTGCAGCTGCGGAAGACATCGGACCTGCTGCAGAAGCACAGGGAGAGGTAAGTATTGCGCCGCCGGCTGACGGGGCCCTGAGCAAGCTGGGGGAGCAGGAGCTGACACCGCCCTCCTCCTCTCACAGGTCCCATAGCGCAGCGGGTGAGTGAGCCTGCTCAGGGCCCCGGCACTTGCCCGCGTACTCCGGGTGCTGACGCCGGCCCCGGGTATAAGTGATACAATGGCTTTATTCTGTAGGTCAGTACGATTATAGCGATACCAGATTAATATAAGATTTTTAATGTTTTCCTGCTTTTTCACACTAAACATTTTTTTGGGGTGTATAATATTTTATTGAACCCTTTTTATTCAGCAGTATGTATAACATACCACCATACACTCGTCCTAATTTTTCAGCATCGGACCAATTTTTTTTACGCTAGTATGACTCCAGCCTTAAGTTTCCAAACTGATAGCACTATAACCGATCACTTTATTGAGCTCTGTCCAGTTTGCCTTATATACTCCCTGCTGACATCAGCCGATAGACCTGTATGAGCGTGTTCGGAGAGGTCTGGGCATGTACGTTGGAATATTTCCAATATATAATGCATTAATATTATAAGTGAATAGGCTTTGCATGTATAACTTAAAATCTAAATGTGTCAGGAAAATTCGGAGTTCATGTTTGGAATCAGCGCATTCAATTTAGTGTAAATCACAATAAATCAAATGTTTTTCTCTCAGTAGCAAAATCATTGTTGGCATGTACTTATGGCGCGCCCCCTGGGCCTGTGTTGTGCGGGGGATACCCGGAGCCGGATCGCTGGGGGTTGTAGTCTCAGTGTGGCCGTGATCCGGTCCGTGTCCAGGGCGGTCAAACCAGTGGCAGTCTTAGTAATGTGACAAATGTCCGACTACGCCATCCGTGGATTGCGGTCAGTGGGGACCGCCGCTGCGCTGCAGACCGCTGAAGCTGATGTATGCGCAGCCAAGTATGGGATAACTCCCCACGGGAGAAGTATTGCCTCAGGGCAGCTAGTGTGGAAGATGGTAGTGATGGTGTGAGCGTCCCAGTACTAATGGTGCTGGTGCGGCGATGAAACACAGAGACGTGTGGTGCAGTTCAGGGTCTTTACTGATGGTATAAAGCAGACCCTCCCGGGAGTACTGGTTAGGAGTAGGGGCCTGGTCAGTCTGTGAGCAAGCAGGATCTCCCCCTGGCCAGGTGGAGTTGTAGGCCTCCCCGTCTATCTGCACTCTTTCCTGGCTACCTTGCTCTATGCGGGTAGAAGTAGCCCACGTCCCTGAGTATACCGTGTGGTGCTCACCCGTATGGCCGGTGACTTGGGGCCTTCTGTTAGTCTCCGCTTCACAATGGCGTTGCTGGTCCCTTGCTTGTGACCGTGCCTCCGGGCTTCTATGGCCAGAGGACATGGAATCCCCTGCCGGTTGGATTCTGCTGCTGGACCTGGATGTCCCCACAGCCTCGGACTCCGTGTCCGGTATTAGTGTCTTCAACCAGGGTGAACTCTGCTCAGCTCCAGCCCCTGGTATTCAGCTACTGTTCCTACAGAGCTCCTGGTTCTTACTTTCCCTCTCCAGGCTCTGACTCTCAGACTCTGTCTGACCTAATCCCGCCCCAGACCCAGTTAATAAGGGCAGATTCCTCCCCTCCCAGGTCTGGGCGAGCAGTGTTGCATGCTTAGGGCTCCTGACCAGAGAAACCTCCCACTTGCTCTCAGACATAATATTTCTATGACTGTGGCAACCAGACCCCTGGGGTGCCACATTCCCCCCTAGTAATTTTTAGCACTCCGGGACTAAACACATTTTTAAAGAAACATAAATACAAGGGTATAAACGATAATACAGTAACATATTTACAAGAAGCTTTAGTTCTTTAAAGGTCACGGCGTGTCCGCAACCGGGTGTCCATAGCACCCAAGGTGAAGCTTTAAGCAAAGTAGGGGACCTGTCCAAAGCAAACCCCTTGCGTTGGCCCTGGGCGTGGCTGCAAGGCTGAAGTTAGCTACTTTGGGCCGCAAGGAGGCCACGCCAGACAGGTTTTCTCTTCCGCGGCCGTCTTCGCAAGAGGCACAATGTGCAACTATCTACAAGATTGTTCCGGTTTTCCAGTGTCCATAACCTGTTAGTCCAAAGAAATCTGCAGGGTAACTGAGAAACATAATTAATAACAAGCAACAAACATAAACCATAAACAGTTAAACAGATAAATTCACAGTGCATTAGTTTAGATTTTCCAGCGAGCGGGCATCTGACCTCTAGTGACTCTAGTGGACCTACGGAGCTTACTAACTGGTCCTGCACTACAGGGTGTAGGAGGTGTTATGGGTAAGCTGGGCAGCTGTCTGCGCACTCTTTGGCTCACTAGGGGCACTGCAGGCTCACTACTAGCAGAGGGTTGATCCTCCTGCGCTGCTGGTGTGGACTCTTCTGCCTCCTGGGCCGGCTGCTCTTCCAGCTGTACCTGGTCTTCTGTAGGCACTTGAGGGGCTGGCTGGAGAAAGGTGAGGACGGGCACCACGATAGCATTGTTTACTTGTGTCCAGGACCGGGGAAAGTCTCCGAGTACGGTGCTGATCATTTCCTCCTTTTCCTCTACTGGTTGAGGGTCCTCATGATCTTCATCCGTGCTTTGCAACTTCTTGGGGCACTTTTTCAGGTGGTCTCTGGAGACAGTGGCTGTGGTCTCTCCTCCATCCTTACTGATGACGTACACCTTTGGATTATTGTGGCTTGAGGGCAGTACGGTGTACGGGTCCTTTTCCCACTGGTCGTCCAACTTATGGAGCCACCTTTTTCTTTTCAAGACCTGCTCTCCAGGTACCAGGGGAACAGCGGGAGCATGTTGGTTATAAGTCCTCTCCCGCCTTTCTTTTGATTAACAGAGACTTCGCTCGACGCTCTCCTGTACTTTCCGTTACTGTTGCTGCCGTTCTGTATCCCAGTCTGCCTCTGTTGAGGTGTCCTCGGGTGTCAGGACTCCCATATCCAGGTCAACAGGCTGCTTACCAGGTCTTGCTCGCATTAGGTAAGCCGGGGCACAGTTGGTGGAACCTACCGGGATGTGGTTATACAGGTCCACCAGATCGGGCAGTTTCTCAGGCCACAGACTGCGTTCTCCCAGGGGCATTGTTTTTAGCTGATCTATCACCACCTGGTTCATCTTCTCGCAGAGTCCATTGGTTTGGGGGTGATAGGGCATTGTTCTTATCTTCTTGCAGCCATACAGGTTGCAGAACTCCTGGAAGACCTCCGCTTCAAAGGCTGGTCCTTGGTCCGTCAGCACTTGGTCCGGGTACCCGTGTGGGCGGCAGAAGTGCAGCTGGAAGGCTCTGGCTGCTGTCTGAGCCGTTAAGTCTTTGACAGGGACCACCACCAGGAACCGGGAGTAGTGATCCACGATGGTTAGGGCATAGACATACCCGCTTCTGCTTTGAGCCAGCTTAACATGGTCCAGGGCGACCAGTTCCAGCGGCTGCCTGGTGATGATGGGCTGCAGGGGAGTCCTCTGGCTGGCACGGTCCTTTCTTCTTGCACGGGCCACAGTCTCTACACCACCTCTCAATGGCTCCTCTCATGCCTATCCAGTAGAACCGTTCACGCAGCAGGAACTCCAGCTTCTTCCATCCGAAGTGCCCTGCCCCATTGTGGTAGGCCTCCAGCACCATAGCTGTGTCCCGTCTCGGTACCACCACCTGCCAGATCAGCTCATGTGTCCGGGAATTGACCATTCTGCGGCACAACTTCTCCTTGTAGAGAAACAGTCTGCTCTTTTCCGTCCACAGCTGCTTGGTCTCTTCCGTAGCGTCTGGGTCCAGGCGGGCGTCAGCCTGGGTCAGCATCTCCTTCACCAGACGGACTGCGGGGTCACTGTCTTGCGTCTCCGCCCAGTTGTAGTGGGGTAAGGGGTTGAACGTAGCGGTTCGCTGGCCCCTCACACGGTGGGAATACTGGGTAATCCCATGACGATGGAACGCAGGGAGTTCGACCTCTTCCAGTTCTTCTGGATCTTCCCCTCCGTCCGGTAGGTTTGGCATCCTGGACAGGGCGTCCGCATTGGTATTGGAGCGTCCTGCCCGGTATTTGATCGTGAACTCAAAATTGGACAGGCGGGCCATCCATCTCTGCTCCAGGGCACCCAGTCTTGCAGTGTCCAGGTGTGTCAACGGGTTGTTGTCCGTGTACACGGTGAACCTGGAAGAGGCAAGGTAATGCTTAAAACGTTCGGTTACTGCCCACACCACTGCCAGGAACTCTAGCTTGAACGAGCTGTAATTCTCAGGGTTTCTTTCCGTGGGTCGCAGTTTTTGGCTGGCGTAAGCAATTACCCTTTCTCTCCCCTGCTGGATCTGGGACAGTACGGCTCCTAACCCGATGTTGCTTGCGTCCGGGTGGAGGATAAAGGGCTGGCTGTAATCAGGGTACGCCAGGATTTCATCCCCCGTGAGGGCCATCTTCAGCTGGTGGAAGGACTCCTCTTCCAGCTTTTCCCATTTGAAGGGTGGCTTCTGGTTTTTGGCCTTCCTGGACTGGCCTATCAGGAGGTCCTGCATAGGAGCTGCCTTCTTGGTAAAACCGGGAATGAATCTTCGGTAGTAGCCTACCAACCCGAGGAACTGCCGCACTTCCTTTATGCTGGATGGTCTTGGCCAGTCCTTAATCACGGTGATCTTGTCAGGGTCGGGGGCCACTCCGTCAGCACTCACCACGTGTCCCAGGTACTGTACCTTTGGCTTCAGTAGATGACACTTTGAGGGTTTTACCTTTAGGCCATAGTTTGCCAGGGCTTCAAACACTTCTGCCAGGTGTTCCAGATGGTCCTCATAGGTCTTGGAATAGACGATGACATCGTCCAGGTATAATAGGACCGTCTCAAAGTTCCGGTGTCCCAGACAGCATTCCATCAACCGTTGGAAGGTTCCTGGTGCGTTGCAGAGCCCGAACGGCATACAGTTAAATTCGCTGAGTCCCATCGGGGTGGTGAATGCGGTCTTCTCCCGGTCCGCCTCTGCTACAGGAACCTGCCAGTACCCGCTAGTGAGATCCAAAGTAGAGAAGAAGTTAGCAGATTTTAATGCAGCTAAGGACTCTTCTATCCTTGGTAACAGGTACGCATCTTTGCGTGTGATACGGTTGACCTTCCTGTAGTCTACACACATTCTCATGGTGTTGTCTTTCTTTTTCACTAAGACTAGTGGAGCTGCCCAGGGGCTACAGCTGTCCCTAATTACCCCAGCCTCCTTCATGTCTTTTAACATCCCCTTGGCGTGTTGATAGTGTGCAGGGGGTACGGGTCGGTATCTCTCCTTTATTGGAGGATGGTCCCCCGTGGGGATGTGATGTTCTACACCCTTTTCTCGCCCGAAGTCCAGCGGGTGTTTACTAAACACTCTCTCGTACTCTTGAACCACCCGATAGACTCCCTGTTTTTGGTGTGAGGGAGTGGAGTCAGTACCCAAATGCAGTTGCTGACACCAGTCCTCCATTGGTTTCTTAGAGCCGTTACCTTCCTCTGGTTGAGATGGAGGCAAGGGTTCCACGGCCTGTACAGAGTTCTGGTTGATGGTGAACAATTTGGCTAGCGTGGCATACCGGGGCAGGTATACTTCTCTCTCCCCGATATTTATGATGCGGATGGGCACCCTCCCATGACGTACATCGACCACCCCCCGTGCTGTCAAAATGGTGGGCCTACTGTCTGAGTAGACGGGTTCTACCATTGCATGGTAGTCTCTACCTCTTAGACCAATAGCTGCCCGGCACCAAATCATCATCTCACTTTTCGGGGGCATGGCAATAGGGAACGGGTCACACATTCTCACGCTACCTATCTCACCACCAGATAGTTCCACCTGTTGCCGTTTCATCAGTGCCCGGATCTCTTTTTGGAGGACACGCTGCTGGCTGGAACTGGCGTTCTTGGCAACCTGTTGCAAAATAAGAATCTCACCTCTGCAAGACAGTTTTCATTTACGTTAGTACCTAGGGTTATTTTTGGGTGACTCTCGCGACGGTCAATGTCCACAATGATCAGTCCTTGTGCCGGCAGTTCAACTTTACCGACCTTGATGGTCATCTCTTTAAATCCTTTCTGGGGCACGGGCTGACCATTGCTGGCTATAATGCTCAGGTCGTCATCTGGGTAGCGGGTTATGTCCGAGTCATTCCAGTACCGCTTGAAGAGCACGTACAGGATGGTAATCACCTGTGACCCAGTGTCTAGTAGGGCACTCATAGGAATGCCATCCAGTACCACAGGCAAGACCGGACGTCCCCCTACGTATTTGTCACGCCAGTTCGATGGGCCTGATGATCTTATGCCTGGCGGTTGGCCCTCTACCCCAGGTTGTGCCCGTTTAAATGACAGTACCTTGCCATATGTCCGGGTTGATTGCAGCGGCGGCAGATGGGTCGTCCGTCCTCGTTGTATCGGTCGCTGGGTCTTCCTCTGGCCGGTGGGGTCCTCCTCAGTCGGCGCTACGGGACGTCCTCCTGTCCGGATGCCAGCTGGATCTTTCCTGGAGAAGAGACCTGTAAAGACTGCACAGTTCTGGTTAGCGCGGCAACGCTCTTAGTCAGCTCTTGGACCTGATGGTGCAGGTCTGTAGCTGGGTTATTGTTCAAAGCCTGCGCATCAGCTCCCACAGGCCCTGCAGACAAGGGCGCCGCATCCCGGTGACAAGTGATAGCAGGGCGCCTGTGGGTCACAGCGCCACCTGGTGCCGGTTCTCGGAGCACACGGATGGCTCTGTCCTTGAACTGTGCAAAGTCCAGGTCAGGGTCCTGTAAGGCCATTGCCCGCAACTGGGTTCGGTGGGCGTTGCACAGTAGACCCTCAATAAATTGTTCGGTCAACAGCTTGTCTTCATTCCCCACGCTGTCAGGGTCTGCCTGCTTAATGGCTCTCAGGGCCTCTTGTAGGTTTAGAGCATAGTCTCTTATACTTTCATGTGCCCGCTGTTTGCACCTGTAAAATCTGAGCTTTATTTCGGCTGAGGTTCGGGTATCAAATGTGTCTTTCAGCCGGGCTAGTATTTTTCTGACAGTCCTCTTCTTCCCAGGTGGCCAGGACTTTACCTCCCTTTGGGCTGCCCCAATTAACTGGGCCACCAAGATGCTTACTTTTTGTTCTTCCGTGAGGGGGTATACCTGGAAGAGGCTATCCAGTCTTTCCCTAAAGTCACTTAGGGTATGTGACTCCCCTGAGTACTGGGGTAGCCAGGTTGTCCCTGGAATATAGGGCATGGTGAATGGCATGACCGCTGCAGCGGTTGCGCTGGCGGCCGGTGTGGTGGTGGAGCTCCCCTCGGTGTCCGACATCCTTCTACCCCCCTAGTGGACCGTGGCCTACCTTGCGATGCTCTTCCGTAGGCCGCGGCTCCGCAGTCAATCGTCGGGGTCGAGGACCTTGCTTCGCGCTCCTGTGACGTCAGCGTCGCTCTTCCTCCCTTCCAGGACCTTACGCAGCGTCGGAGCGTGGGGCGGAGCTTCGGATCTCACGCGCTTTCGGCGTCCACGCCCCTCTTCTTCCCTCGCAGCGTCCTGAAGATGGCGGGAAGCAGCTGCGGATGGCGGGAAGACGGCAGAAGATGGCGGGAAACGACCCAAGATGGCGTCCTATGGCGGGAAACGACTCCGGACGGCGGGAAACTTCGCCACAGGTAAGTACAAAAGTTTTTTTCAGGCACACAGTATCCGGTGGTTGCGGGCACGAAATCCCGCCGACTACGCCAAAGTTGACGCGCCCCCTGGGCCTGTGTTGTGTGGGGGATACCCGGAGCCGGATCGCTGGGGGTTGTAGTCTCAGTGTGGCGGTGACCCAGTCCGTGCCCAGGGCGGTCAAACCAGTGGCAGTCTTAGTAATGTGACAAATGTCCGACTACGCCACCCGTGGATTGCGGTCAGTGGGGACCGCCGCTGCGCTGCAGACCGCTGAGGCTGATGTTGTATGCGCAGCCAAGTATGGGATAACTCCCCACGGGAGAAGCATTGCCTCAGGGCAGCTAGTGTGGAAGATGGGAGTGATGGTGTGAGCGTCCCAGTACTAATGGTGCTGGTGCGGCGATGAAACACAGAGACGTGTGGTGCAGTTCAGGGTCTTTACTGATGGTATAAAGCAGACGCTCCCGGGAGTACTGGTTAACAGTAGGGGCCTGGTCAGTCTGTGAGCAAGCAGGATCTCCCCCTTGCCAGGTGGAGTTGTAGGCCTCCCCGTCTATCTGCACTCTTTCCTGGCTACCTTGCTCTATGCGGGTAGAAGTAGCCCACATCCCTGAGTATACCGTGTGGTGCTCACCCGTATGGCCGGTGACTTGGGGCCTTCTGTTAGTCTCCGCTTCACAATGGCGTTGCAGGTCCCTTGCTTGTGACCGTGCCTCCGGGCTTCTATGGCCAGAGGACATGGAATCCCCTGCCGGTTGGATTCTGCTGCTGGACCTGGATGTCCCCACAACCTCGGACTCCGTGTCCGGTATTAGTGTCTTCAACCAGGGTGAACTCTGCTCAGCTCCAGCCCCTGGTATTCAGCTACTGTTCCTACAGAGCTCCTGGTTCTTACTTTCCCTCTCCAGGCTCTGACTCTCAGACTCTGTCTGACCTAATCCCGCCCCAGACCCAGTTTATAAGGGCAGATTCCTCCCCTCCCAGGTCTGGGCGGGCAGTGTTGCATGCTTAGGGTTCCTGACCAGAGAAACCTCCCTCTTGCTCTCAGACATAATATTTCTATTACTGTGGCAACCAGACCCCTGGGGTGCCACACTTACTTTTCTAATGTGGCCACTAACCATTAATACAATAACTTTAGTAATCCAGATAATAGATTATCTGCTTGAAGATGGGATGTAGAAACTCCAGAAGGAGATTAACTTGCCTTATCATCTTTTTACAAATACCTACAACTTAGGCACACATATTAGACCCAGTGAACTATGACAAGGATGCTAATACACAATCACTTTATCCCAGATATGATCCTACCTGTGAACCACATACATGGTTTAATTTCTACTAAATATTAACAACTTCTGTGACCTTGCATAGATGAGAACCCTCTGACAGTTAAAAGTTTATTCTCATCTCCAAGATCCTACCTCAATATGTATTAGTTGTAATAATAATATTAGCGAATTCCTCCAATTTTAAATGTAGTATAGTTCTTCTGATTCACTATGTTGCTTACCCCATGTACAGATCATGGCAACATCTTAGGTATCCATGTGTCACTCAAGATGTGGGAAAGACATAGTGACTCACCCCCTGGGCCGCGTGGGGAACCCGGAACCGGGCCTTTGGTAGGATGCTGGGGGTTGTAATCACCGTGGCGATGACCCGGTCCCGTGCCTCAGGGTGGTCAAACCAGTGGCAGTCTATTGATATGGTTTTCATTATTTTCAAATGTCCGACTACGCCACCCATGGATTGCGGTCAGGATGAACCGCCGTTGCAGGGCAGACCGCTGGGGCTGATGTTTGTGAGCAGCACAGGGATGGTATAACTCCCCACGGGAAGAGTGTAGCTCCAGGGCAGTGTAGGTGAATGATGGGGGTGATGTTGCGCGGGAATAATAACTCAGAGTCTCTGTAATGCAGTCTAGGATCTTTACTCACAGTTTGTTACTCCACGTTACTCCGGCCGGCTGTAACTTCCCGCGTCGCACCATGTTCACCAGGTGAGGGGGCTCGGCCAACTTTCAGATAATTTTGGAGCGCTTCGCAGTACCCCCTTTTCGTGTCCTTCCTCTGGCCTGTCATACCCCACCAGTGACCACGCTTCTGTATGGCTGCCTCGGGCCTTCTCTGGGTAAACTTCGGCTCCAGCTTCCCTGACCCTATGTGGTGCCTTCCTAGCGGGTGTAGCGAGGGGCTGCACCATATAAAATGTCACAGCCTAAGGTTTCTAGTTGAGGGTAGTTCCCCGCCTCCGCTATTTTCGGGGACCCGTCTCCCCCTTGGCCTGACCCCACTACTCTGGTAGATGCGGGCGTATGGTGGCTATCAGCCGGTCCACACCCCTGGGGTCCCTTCTCTCCTCTGTGTTCCTGGAACCTCCTCCGCTCTTCTTCATTCTTCTCCCCAACTCTCTCTCTCTCTTCAGTGCTGACTGGGCCTCACAGGCTAGACCCGCGTCCAGAGCTGAGCTCCACAGAGACCTGCTCTGTCACATCTTCCCTCTGACTGAACCGACTTCTCTTTGAACTAAAATGGTGCCCACCTTTTATACCTTCCTCTAGGTGCACCCAGGAACTGCTTCCTCCCTGCTCCTGCACTACCGGGTTCCCCCTTTACTAGGTGTTCCCCCCCCCCACTCCAGCCAGGGACAGGGACTTTCGTGCTCTACTTGGAGCATATCGGTCGCCCTGCCCCCCGGACATGTGGTGTAATGCATGCAGGTGTCGGGGTCCAGGTCCACACTCCTTCCTTACCTGAGAGTGAGATATCGCACGTCTGGGAGAGATGCAATACCTATGTAGCAACTGAACCCCCAGGGTGCTACATTCCCCCCTGGTAAATCACAGCACGTCCGCGGGCTGGAACAGAGTAAAAGACAATTCAAAACATGCAAATTTTTAGAATGCATCCACATATAAGATTATAAACCATTATAATTCATCCCTTTATGGGAGGCAATTTTTCTCTTTAAAAGTTACGGTCATCATATAAAATTTTTCACTTTCAATGTGACTTTCAGAATACAAATTTAAAAAAGATTTTCAAGTAGAGAAACACAAAACTCTTTCAGCAGCATCATTACGACAGAGTCCTTCAGTAAGTTACAGCTCCTGCTGCAACCAGGTGTCCATTCTTAAGGTGCAAACTTTATCAAAACTTTTTAAACATGAGGGACCCGCTTGTAAACCCTCAACGAAGGCCCTGGGGTGGCTGCAGGGCATAGCCAATCCGGCTGCTGGACCTCGTCTTCGGCCACCTCTAACGGGTTTTTGCTCTGAGGTCAGTTGTTGTAGTTTCTTATAAAACCAGTAGGGGCACTTTAAGAAGTGCAATTATTTACAAAGTTGACCGCTCTCAGTCCTCGGTCGGATAGTTCCTAAAAAGTGGCTGCTCCCAGTCCTCAGCCGGCTATTCAAACAACATACAGGCAACAGTCAGGCAACAGTCCCCGTCCGGGGTGAACTTTCTCTTCTTGTACCCTAAAGGGCAACTATTTACAGTGCACTCACATTTTAATAGCTGTGTCCTCCTGGTGCACGCTCTTCCTCCTCGCCATACTCTTCAGACCCGTCCGGGTCCTCTGGGTAGCAGTGCTCCTGGTAATGTTCCTCCTCCACCCTCTGGACATTGAGGGCATACCACCCTCGCAATCCTCGATGCCAGGTGTAGGACACCAAGTCCCCCGGATACAGATCCCGTCCTCGGTGACCCTCAGGCAGATGACTCTCCACGTCCCTCCTATTCACAAAGAGGTCCATGTCCGTGGTAGGGTCCCGGATGAACCCCCACCCTTTCTCCTGGTGGAACTTCACCACGGTCCCAGCTACTTTAGGACTGCGTGCTGCTTGGGGGTTTCTACGAGTCCGTGTCTTCCCCTCTGCGCTCCGGGCCTGCAACTGCTCCCTCTTCTGGCGCCGCGCCCGCTCCTCCTTTGCAAGCTGCTCACAGATCTCCCGCCTGCGAACCACGACCGCCCGCGTCTCGTGTGCAAACCCCATCGGATCCTCCCCCGACTGGTCCCATTCTATCTGGACCTCTTCCTCCGGGAGCTGGGAGACGGTGACTGGCTGTGGTACGGGCAGGAGTGGAGCAAGCGGGGCCTCGGCCTCTGCGGACAGGTCTTTCCGCCGACTGGGGTGAACCCATCCCTCCGGCACAGGGACTGGCTCTCTATCGGGTCCGGAGAGCTGGCTGTACAGGTCGGTCCCAAGGGGTGGGGCTTCGGGACTGGGGACGCACGTGGTTCAGAGTAGAGATGAGCGTTGTTCGACTCGAACTGTTCGCCAATCTCAAATTCGAGCTGTTTTGGGCGGTGTTCGAGCCGTTCGGCGAACACGAACGATTTGAGAAAAATTCGGCTGTTCGAGGTTATGTTCGATAACTGTTCGTGCACCAAAATCATAACTGGATTTTTTCTCAGTAATGATGAAAATTAATGTTAATACGCAGTTTGAGTGTACAGCGGGGTGGGGGGAGGGGCAGGGGATGGATCTCTGCAGGAATAATGAAGATCTCCATTTTTTTTTCTCTTTCCCGCATTTACAGTGGGGAGGTGCAATCTGTCAGCTTATCAGCAGCGCACACACGGAGCGAAGTGCTTTTTTTCACACAAGCAAGGGCATGTGTCATTGGCAGTGTATGTCACAGGTCCTTGCCCTATAAGACCAAGCCATTTTCCCCGTCGCCATCATTTTCTCACTGCTGCAGCTGCGTGTTAGACGGCACCGCTGTTGCTGTGTGCGCTATACCTTGTTAATTTCAAGCCAATTTTCGCACAAATCTACAGATAGCTTGGGAGTAGGGAATAGTTGTGATTGCAGTCCTTTAAGGACTAGGTTACAGCATTTCCTACGACTTTTATCAGGCAGGTCTGTGCTCTTAAATAGATAGATTGTGGGAGTAAAGACTAATTGTAATTGCAGTCCTTTTCAGGACTAGGTTACATCAGTTCCTATCAGTTTTTGCCAGGCAGGTCTGTGCCAGTGCTGTGCAAGTTTTTTCACAGCATTTGGCTGAATCTAGCAAAGCTAATCCTTTTTGGCCTATTGCAGAGTGTGTTAGTCAGTGGAGTAGCCTATCTGTGTTGCAAGATATACCACCTGTGTATAGAATACCAATTTTTTTACTGCACCTAGTGAAGTAAAATCTTTTGGGCATAGCATCATTCTATTAGTCAATCTATACTGACCTCCATCAGGTTGCAAATTGAATATAATTTTTTTCTGCATCTAGCTCTGAAAAAATATTTGGGCTTCTAGCAGTGTGTGGGACTTGTTCTATTAGTCCATCTATACTGACCTCCATCAGGTTGCAAACTGAATATAATTTTTTTCTGCATCTAGCTCTGAAAAAATATTTGGCCTTCTAGCAGTGTGTGGGACTTTCTCTATTAGTCCATCTATACTGACCTCCATCAGGTTGCAAATTAAAAATAATTTATATCTGCATCTAGCTCTGAAAAAATATTTGGCCTTCTAGCAGTGTGTGGGACTTTCTCTATTAGTCCATCTATACTGACCTCCATCAGGTTGCAAATTAAAAATAATTTTTTGTCTGCATCTAGCTCTGAAAAAATATTTGGCCTTCTAGCAGTGTGTGGGACTTTCTCTATTAGTCCATCTATACTGACCTCCATCAGGTTGCAAACTGAATATATTTTTTTTCTGCATCTACCTCTGGAAAAATATTGGGCTTCTAGCTGTGTGTGGGACTTGTTCTATTAATCCATCTATACAGACCTCCATCAGGTTGCAAACTGAATATAATTTTTTTCTGCATCTACCTCTGAAAAAATATTTGGGCTTCTAGCAGTGTGTGGGACTTGTTCTATTCGTCCATCTATACTGACCTCCATCAGGTTGCAAACTGAATATAATTTTTTTCTGCATCTAGCTCTGAAAAAATATTTGGCCTTCTAGCAGTGTGTGGGACTTTCTCTATTAGTCCATCTATACTGACCTCCATCAGGTTGCAAATTAAAAATAATTTTTATCTGCATCTAGCTCTGAAAAAATATTTGGCCTTCTAGCAGTGTGTGGGACTTTCTCTATTAGTCCATCTATACTGACCTCCATCAGGTTGCAAACTGAATATATTTTTTTTCTGCATCTACCTCTGAAAAAATATTGGGCTTCTAGCAGTGTGTGGGACTTTCTCTATTAGTCCATCTATACTGACCTCCATCACGCTGCAAATTCAAAATAATTTTTTGTCTGCATCTAGCTCTGAAAAAATATTTGGCCTTCTAGCAGTGTGTGGGACTTTCTCTATTAGTCCATCTATACTGACCTCCATCAGGTTGCAAATTAAAAATAATTTTTATCTGCATCTACCTCTGAAAAAATATTTGGGCTTCTAGCTGTGTGTGGGACTTGTTCTATTAGTCCATCTATACTGACCTCCATCAGGTTGCAAACTGAATATAATTTTTTTCTGCATCTAGCTCTGAAAAAATATTTGGCCTTCTAGCAGTGTGTGGGACTTTCTCTATTAGTCCATCTATACTGACCTCCATCAGGTTGCAAATTAAAAATAATTTTTATCTGCATCTAGCTCTGAAAAAATATTTGGCCTTCTAGCAGTGTGTGGGACTTTCTCTATTAGTCCATCTATACTGACCTCCATCAGGTTGCAAACTGAATATATTTTTTTTCTGCATCTACCTCTGAAAAAATATTGGGCTTCTAGCAGTGTGTGGGACTTTCTCTATTAGTCCATCTATACTGACCTCCATCACGCTGCAAATTCAAAATAATTTTTTGTCTGCATCTAGCTCTGAAAAAATATTTGGCCTTCTAGCAGTGTGTGGGACTTTCTCTATTAGTCCATCTATACTGACCTCCATCAGGTTGCAAATTAAAAATAATTTTTATCTGCATTTACCTCTGAAAAAATATTTGGGCTTCTAGCTGTGTGTGGGACTTGTTCTATTAGTCCATCTATACTGACCTCCATCAGGTTGCAAACTGAATATAATTTTTTTCTGCATCTAGCTCTGAAAAAATATTTGGCCTTCTAGCAGTGTGTGGGACTTTCTCTATTAGTCCATCTATACTGACCTCCATCAGGTTGCAAATTAAAAATAATTTTTATCTGCATCTAGCGCTGAAAAAATATTTGGCATTCTAGCAGTGTGTGGGACTTTCTCTATTAGTCCATCTATACTGACCTCCATCAGGTTGCAAATTAAAAATAATTTTTTGTCTGCATCTAGCTCTGAAAAAATATTTGGCCTTCTAGCAGTGTGTGGGACTTTCTCTATTAGTCCATCTATACTGACCTCCATCAGGTTGCAAATTCAAAATAATTTTTTGTCTGCATCTAGCTCTGAAAAAATATTTGGCCTTCTAGCAGTGTGTGGGACTTTCTCTATTAGTCCATCTATACTGACCTCCATCAGGCTGCAAATTAAAAATAATTTTTATCTGCATCTACCTCTGAAAAAATATTTGGCCTTCTAGCTGTGTGTGGGACTTGTTCTATTAGTCCATCTATACTGACCTCCATCAGGTTGCAAACTGAATATAATTTTTTTCTGCATCTAGCTCTGAAAAAATATTTGGCCTTCTAGCAGTGTGTGGGACTTTCTCTATTAGTCCATCTATACTGACCTCCATCAGGTTGCAAATTAAAAATAATTTTTTGTCTGCATCTAGCTCTGAAAAAATATTTGGCCTTCTAGCAGTGTGTGGGACTTTCTCTATTAGTCCATCTATACTGACCTCCATCAGGTTGCAAATTAAAAATAATTTTTTGTCTGCATCTAGCTCTGAAAAAATATTTGGCCTTCTAGCAGTGTGTGGGACTTTCTCTATTAGTCCATCTATACTGACCTCCATCAGGTTGCAAACTGAATATATTTTTTTTCTGCATCTACCTCTGAAAAAATATTTGGGCTTCTAGCTGTGTGTAGGACTTGTTCTATTAGTCCATCTATACTGACCTCCATCAGGTTGCAAACTGAATACAATTTTTTTCTGCATCTACCTCTGAAAAAATATTTGGGCTTCTAGCTGTGTGTGGGACTTGTTCTATTAGTCCATCTATACTGACCTCCATCAGGTTGCAAATTGAATATAATTTTTTGTCTGCATCTAACCCAGCCAATAGTTTTGGCCTAATACCACAGTTTGGCCACTCAGCTCTGCTCGGTTCCCATCCATTGTTTTTTTGTGCAAACAACTCCAGAGTTGTGAATTAGTTAACCACCAAAATGAGTGGAAAAAGGCCTGCTGCTGGTGGAAAGGGGAATAGGCGTGTTGGGAAGGGGAAAAAATGTTGTGTCCGTGGGGTAGGTGTTAAAGCAACAGTAACATCTGCAGAAGAAAGACCATCTTCCAGCCAAACTAAAATGTCTACTTCTTTTAGCGGACAATGTGATAAGATCCCTTTCTTACGGCCACGCCAATCGCTACAAATTCCAGATGAGGCACAAAAACAGCAGGTGCTTCAACGGATATCAAGTGCTCCTTTAAGTGGGCTCTCCTCCACATCAACTTCAACATCACAAATACTCCAGTCCTCAAAGGTGTCACCCCAATCGCACTTGCTTCCTCACAGCTCCCAAATCTCCAGCTGCCCGTCTGAGTATGAGGTAGAACAGATGGTTGAGTCTGCAGAGCTGTTTACTCATACTATAGCCTGGGAATCAGAGGTCGACTCCAGCGCTTCTGTGAATCCAGACGAGGAAATGATCTGCACTGATGCCCAGAATCTTTATGAGTCGGATCCAGGACCAGACGCAGAAGGTTCTGACCATAATGTAGACCCTCATTCCCAAACTGTAACTCCTGTTGGTGGAGACAATGAGGAAGACGATGATGAGACTCGAATACCTGATTGGAGCGACAACTTTAGTTTTTTGTCAGGGCAGGAACAGGTTGGCTCTGAGGACGACGGGTGTGATAACGCACAGGGTGATGATGATGAGGTTGGAGATCCCACTTACTGTCAACCCACAGTCAGCCAAGAGATGAGGTCAGCAGAGGAGGTGGAGGAAGATGCTAGTGACGACGAGGTCAGGTTGCGCCTTCCTGGACAGAGACGTAGTACTGGAAGCACGTCAACAACTGCATCCTCAAACACAACTCTGCCTCTCACCACAAGTCGTGGTGGCTCTTCAGGTCGCATGGGTGCTAAGCCTTGCATAGCCTGGGCATTTTTTCAGATCGATAAAGATGACCCAACTCGTGTTATCTGTAACATTTGTCAGCAAAAGCTAAGTAGAGGCCAAAAAAATACATAGTTTGAGTACTTCATGCATGAACCGGCACATGGACATGAAGCATAAGTTGCAGTGGGAAGCTCAGTGTGCTACAATGTGGCCTAGCCGGCCGGGCCAACCACCGTCTGCCATATCTTGTGCATCCACGGCCTCTTCATCCTCTGAGACTGGGGGGACAGCAGTCACACCTGTTTTGGGGCGCAGACCTGCCACCTCTTTACCCGCAACAGCCAGCGTGATTGGCAGGTCATCATTTTCTTTGGAGGTGGTAACACCAGCTGGTGTTGAGCGCTGTCCGACATCGATAGCACCACCTTTGGATCAAGGCAACCTAACATGTCTGCCTGCATCTTCCTCACAGACCGGCAGTTTGCCGGGGACACCCTTATCAACCCCGTCTAAGCACAATAGCCAGCCCTCGGTCCCTCAGATGTGGACAAGTAAAAGACCATTTCCTCCTAGCCATGAGAAAGCTAAGAGGTTGAATTTCACCATCTGCAAGCTCTTGGCTACAGAAATGCTGCCTTTCCGCCTGGTGGACACAGAGGATTTTCGAGACCTTATGTCCATCGCAGTGCCCCAGTACCAGATGCCCAGTCGGCACTTCTTCTCAAAGAAAGGTGTGCCTGCGCTCCACCAGCATGTCGCACACAACATCACCGCTTCTTTGAGAAACTCTGTGTGTGACAGGGTGCATTTCACCACAGACACTTGGACGAGTAGGCATGGACAGGGGCGTTACATGTCGCTGACTGGGCACTGGGTAACTATGGTGACAGCAGGACAAGGGGCTGCTGTCCAAGTCTTGCCGTCCCCACGAGTTGTGCGTCAATCCTCTTTATGTCAAAGTTCCTCCACTGCTTCTGCCTCCTCAACCTCCTCTCGGTCTTCCACCTGCACCCAAAGCCCGTCTGGTCATGCCACAAGCTTTCTAACTGCGCAGAAGGGATCCTGCACACCTCCTTACTATGCTGGCAGTAGGGCTCAACGTCATCAGGCGGTTTTTACTTTGAAATGTCTGGGAAATGTGAGTCACACAGCTGAGGAGTTGTGGTCAGCTCTGGAGAACCAATTTCATGAATGGTTGTCTCCACTGGACCTGAAACCAGGGAAGGCCGTGTGCGACAATGCTGCAAACCTGGGTGCGGCCCTTCGCCGGGGCAATGTCACACACGTGCCTTGTATGGCTCACGTGTTGAACCTGGTAGTCCAGCAATTTTTAGCCCACTAACCCAGACTAGATGGCCTTCTGCAGAGGGCACGGTCGCTGTGTGCTCACTTCCGCCGTTCGCATCCCGCAGCTCAGCGACTTACATCTCTACAGAAGTCGTTGGGCCTGCCACTTCACTGGCTAAAATGCGATGTGCCTACCTGGTGGAATTCAACTCTGCACATGTTGCAGTGACTGTGGCAGCACCGACAAGCCCTGGTGCAATACGATCTGAAATATAGCCTGGGCCAACGAGATCCAGAGGTGGGGCAAATCACGCTGGAGGAGTGGTCTCAGATCAGGGACCTATGCACCCTTCTGCACAGTTTTGAAATGGCGACGAAGATGTTTAGTGCTGACGATGCCATTATCAGCATGACTATTCCGGTGATTTACATGCTGGAGCACATGTTAAACAGAATTCGGAGTCAGGTGGTGGCACAAGAGGAGGTGGACGAAGTAGAGGAGGAGGAGTTGTATGCGGAAGGGCTAACATCTGCAAGGTCCAGACGGTCAGCAGCACAAAGGCGGCAGGCATGTGAGGGTGGGGGAGATGGTTTTACCAGGGCGCATGATAGCAGCCAAACTAGTGAGGAAGGTGCAGGAGCCCAGGAAGAAGTGGAGGACGAACTGATGGAAGACTCATCAGATGAGGGAGACCTTGATCACATTTCTGTTGTGCGAGGTTGGGGGGAGAGGACAGAGGAAGGAAGCATGATTGTTACCTCGCCACCAACACAACAGGGACTTGGTGCTCCTGGGTGCGCAACACACATGAGTGCCTTCTTGCTGCACTACCTGCAACATGACCCTCGAATTGTGAGAATTAGAAATAATCCTGACTACTGGGTTGCCACACTGTTAGATCCCCGGTACAAAAGTAAATTTGCAGAAATTATTCCTGCCATAGAAAGGGATGCACGCATGCAGGAGTATCAGCAGAGACTGTTGCAGAATCTTACATGTGCTTTTCCACAAAACACCAGTGGTGCACGTAGTGAATCTCACAGTTCCAACTTGCCCACCGTGGGACCGTCAAGTGTTCAGCACTCAAACAGTAACAGAACCACAGTATCTGCTGGTAACATCAATTTTGCGGAATCATTTCACCACTTTTTTAGCCCATCCTTTGCAAGGCCACAGGAGACAAGAAGTCTGACACATAGTCAACGCCTAGAGACGATGGTACAGGAGTATCTCCAAGTAAACATTGAAGCCATGACTGTGTCACTGGACCCTTGCTCTTTTTGGGCTTCCAATCTGGATAAATGGCCGGAGCTAGCCACTTACGCCTTGGAGATCTTGTCATGCCCCGCAGCCAGCGTTCTGTCTGAACGTGTGTTCAGCGCTGCTGGTGGTGTGCTGACAGATAAGCGCACGCGGCTCTCCACTGATAATGTAGACAGACTCACGTTCATAAAGATGAACAAATCATGGATCCGAAACGACTTTTCTACCCCTGTGTCATCCTGGGGAGAGTAAAAGCTTGATGATTGGTTAAAATCACCCTACCAACCGTTTTAAGCTTTCAAATTACTAATCATGTTTATCTGTTTCTTGACTGGAAAATAATTTGGGCTTTGTAGCAGTGTGCAGCACTGATTCTATTAGGCCATCTATAATAAGCTCCACCAGATTTAAAATTACTAATCATGTTTATCTGTATCTTGACTGGAAAATAATTTGGGCTTTGAGCAGTGTGCAGCACTGATCCTATTAGGCCATCTATACTAAGCTCCACCAGATTTAAAATTAATAATAATTTTTAGCTGCATCTAGCCCGGAAAATAATTTTGGGGCTCCGAGATGCGCAAGACACATAAGTGCCTTCTTGCTGCACTACCTGCAACATGACCCTCATATTGTCAGAATTCGAAGTAATCATGACTACTGGGTTGCCACACTCTTAGATCCCCCAAACTTTTCGATCAACCTTTTTGTAACATACCTGGCGCCGTCCTTGCATAGTGGTCCATCTCCCACTGTGCAAGAGCGCGCACTTGATCTCCAGTCCAGGGTGTCTCTCTGGCTTCCCTCCATGCTGTCTGTTTGCTTCTGTGTCTGCTGCTTATGGGCAGCGCCCGATCACTTCCTGCTTTTTGTACCTGCTGCAGGCACACCCTTTGTGCGTCCTCAGCCTATTGCTGTCTGTCACCTGGTATTTAAACCAGCTGCCCCATTAACCCATGCCTGAGCATCTTGCCCTGTCAGTTGGCTTTTGTCTCTGACATGCCAGGTCCTGTCTATGTTACCTGTCTTGCAGTATCTGTTCCCATGTCTGTACTGTGTCCTATCTGTGTACCTTAACCTGCAGTCTGTACTCGTTCCTTGCCTGTTCGTTCCGCCTTCCTGGAGGCTGTATTTCCAGGCCAGTCTGAACACGCTCCTTGCCTGTTTGTCCCGCCTCTCTGGGGGCCGTATTCCCAGACCCGCTCCTGTATCCCGCTGCAGTGTCGGTCTCCTCCGTACACTCAGTTCCAGTCTGAACTCTCTCCTATCTTTTACCTGTTTTTTCTCTATGTCCGTTCCTTTCCTTTTTTCTGCAGAGTCTGAACTCGTACCTACTCCTGCTCGTTGTCACTGTACTTCCGTTTGTGAGTTTGTGGTCCACTCGCTACTTCTCTGCAAGTACCCTGTGGGTATCTGGTTCTGCCTTTCCCTTCTAGTCTGTTCCGTGTGAACAGAGCCCTGTTCCTTCCGCGTCTGCGGTCTTCGCTTTGCTCAGCTCTGTCCACCGCGTCTGCGGTTTTCGCTTTGCTCAGCTCTGTCCGCCGCGTCTGCGGTTTTCGCTTTGCTCAGCTCTGTCCGCCGCGTCTGCGGTTTTCGCCTTGCTCAGCTCTGTCCGCCGCGTCTGCGGTTTTCGCTTTGCTCAGCTCTGTCCGCCGCGTCTGCGGTTTTCGCTTTGCTCAGCTCTGTCCGCCGCGTCTGCGGTTTTCGCTTTGCTCAGCTCTGTCCGCCGCGTCTGCGGTTTTCGCTTTGCTCAGCTCTGTCCACCGCGTCTGCGGTTTTCGCTTTGCTCAGCTCTGTCCACCGCGTCTGCGGTTTTCGCTTTGCTCAGCTCTGTCCACCGCGTCTGCGGTTTTCGCTTTGCTCAGCTCTGTCCACCGCGTCTGCGGTTTTCGCTTTGCTCAGCTCTGTCCACCGCGTCTGCGGTTTTCGCTTTGCTCAGCTCTGTCCACCGCGTCTGCGGTTTTCGCTTTGCTCAGCTCTGTCCACCGCGTCTGCGGTTTCGAATTTGTCTCTCAGTCTGTACTGGACCCTACCCAGCTTGTGCTCTAGTCTGCCTGTTCCTGTATTCCCCGGTGTGGGTCAACAGCCGTGTCCGGAGTCTGACCTGGAGTAGACCCTGGTTCCTCTGCTCGGTTCCTCCCTGGTGCACTGGCGTCGTATGCCGTCGTGCGACCTTGGTCGGATCGGGCAGATACTTAGTTACGCCCCTCCAGGCACTCTCCGGTTCATGGCACAGTGGAATCACTACATAAACACGCACACGCCAGTCAGTCCGGGCGTGTGCATTACAGCATGCTCAGGCCATGGTTCCCGTTGAGCCCCACGGCCTTCGCTCTCTGAGAAGTTTTCCAGCGAATACATGCATTAAAATAAATAAATAATTTTTTTTTTCCCTTTAGCTGAGTTCCAGGCGAATTACGCACCCGTCCAGATGGATCTATCTGCTCTCGTTCCTGCGGATCCGCTACGTTATTATGGGGATCCAAGACAAAGTCGTGCATTTGTGGAGCAATGCATGCTACACTTCAAGTTCTACCCTCTATGTTTTCCCACCGATCGGGTTAAGGTGGCATTCATTATGTCTTACCTGGCGGGTGATGCCTTGGAATGGATCAACCCCCTATATGAAACACAGGATCCGATCCTCCTGGACCTAGTGGCCTTCCTGGTGGCCTTTCTAATGGTCTTTGATGATCCTAACCCGGAGGCTCCTGCTGAAGCTTCACTTCCCAATATCCCGGAGCAGCCCCAATGGGTAATGTGTGTGGGTAGCGCAATAGTCCTCCAGCCCAATGAGACTACTGCCCACCCAGAATCCTCACAGGGTGACTACGCTTTCCGGAATACTTCTCCCAACCTCAAGAGGCAGTCCAGACGTGCTAGGCGTAGAGGCAAGCCGTCACGCCAGGGTCTGTCCTCCCTGAGACCTCCTGACCCCAACCTTGAAGTCCCTACTGAAGCTTCATCTCCCTGTATCCCGGAGAAGCCCCAACGGGTAATGTGCGTGGGTAGTGCACCAGTTCTCCTGCCCGAAGAGACTTCTGCCCATCCAGACTCCACACAGGAGAACTTCCTGCACCCGGCATCAGATGCTTCACCCACTTTAACCGGTGTGCATGTCCAAGGATGCTCCAAAGCTGTGGTTACCTCAGAGTCTGTGCACGTCTACTACCTGGCGGAGGACCCCCTGTTGCCTCCTGAATCCTCCGGGATACCACTCGATGACAAATGGAGAGAGACTTCTCTACACCCAGTACTCGATACTTTGTCCGCTTCGTCCTGTGAGCCTGACAATGGGTACCCCAAAGTGGTAGTTACCTCCGAGTCTCTACACCCCTCCGACCAGGCGGAGGACCTCCAGTTGTCTCCAGAACCCTTCGGGGTGCTACCTGGTAGCGAAAGGACAGAGACTCTCCTATACTCTGTACCTGATACCTCGCTCGCTTCGTCCAGTGAGTGCAACCTAGTGTACTCCGAAGCAGAGGTTACTCCCGAGTCTCTACACCCCTCCGACCAGGCGGAGGACCTCCAGTTGTCTCCAGAACCCTTCGGGGTGCTACCTGGTAGCGAAAGGACAGAGACTCTCCTATACTCTGTACCTGATACCTCGCTCGCTTCGTCCAGTGAGTGCAACCTAGTGTACTCCGAAGCAGAGGTTACTCCCGAGTCACTACACCCCTCCGACCAGGCGGAGGACCTCCAGTTGTCTCCAGAACCCTTCGGGGTGCCACCTGGTGGTGAATGGATAGAGACTTTCCTATATCCTGGATCTGATACCTCGCTTGCTTCGTCCAGTGAGTCCGACCTAGTGTACTCTGAAGCAGAGGTTACCCATGAGTCTCTACACCCCTCTGACCAGGCGGAGGACCTCCAGTTGTCTCCAGAACCCTTTGTGGTGCCACCTGGTGGTGAATGGACAGAGACTTTCCAATACTCGGTACCCGATACCTCACCTGCTTCGTCCAGTGAGTCCGACCTAGTGTACTCTGAAGCAGATATTTTCCCCGAGCCTCTGCACTCTTCTGACCCGGCAGAAGACCTCCAGTTGTTTCCTGACTCCTCCGGGGTACCACCAGATAACAAAGAGACAGTGACTTTTTTTCACCCTGTACCTGATAACCTGTCTATTTCTTCCTGTGAATTTGACAAGATGTACCTCGAAGCAGAGGTTATCCCCGAGTCTCTACACCCCTCCGACCAGGCGGAGGACCTCCAGTTGTCTCCTGAACCCTTCGGGGTGCTACCTGATAACGAATGGACAGGTACTCTTCTATATTCGGTACCTGATACCTCGCCCGCTTCATCCAGCGAGTCCGACCTAGTGTACTCCGAAGCAGAGGTTACCCCCGAGTCTCTGCACTATTCCGACCCGGCGGAGGACTCCCAGTTGTTTTCTGAATCCTCCTGGGTACCACCAGATAACAAGGTAACAGGGACTTTTCTACACCTTGTACCTGATACCTCGCCCATTTCATCCTGTGAGTTTGACAAGATGTACCCCGAAGCAGAGGTTACCCCCGAGTCTCTGCACTCCTTCAACCCGGCGGAGGACTTCCAGTTGTCTCCTGAACCCTCTGGGGTGCTACCTGATAATAAGTGGAGAGAGACTTCCCTGTGTGCTGTTCCTGGTACTCCACCTGTTTCGTCTGTTGCTGAGGATGGCTGGATAGGAGGTAGCATCCTAGCTACCCAGATGAGACCAGTTTCTCCAGTGGACAGTGGAAGTGATCTACTTGAAGTAAAGGATTGGCCCTCGAATTCCCTGCGGAACATTCTGGCAGGCCTGAAGAAGAGGGGGCGTAAGGGGGGGGGTACTGTAACATACCTGGCGCCGTCCTTGCATAGTGGTCCATCTCCCACTGTGCAAGAGCGCGCACTTGATCTCCAGTCCAGGGTGTCTCTCTGGCTTCCCTCCATGCTGTCTGTTTGCTTCTGTGTCTGCTGCTTATGGGCAGCGCCCGATCACTTCCTGCTTTTTGTACCTGCTGCAGGCACACCCTTTGTGCGTCCTCAGCCTATCGCTGTCTGTCACCTGGTATTTAAACCAGCTGCCCCATTAACCCATGCCTGAGCATCTTGCCCTGTCAGTTGGCTTTTGTCTCTGACATGCCAGGTCCTGTCTATGTTACCTGTCTTGCAGTATCTGTTCCCATGTCTGTACTGTGTCCTATCTGTGTACCTTAACCTGCAGTCTGTACTCGTTCCTTGCCTGTTCGTTCCGCCTTCCTGGAGGCTGTATTTCCAGGCCAGTCTGAACACGCTCCTTGCCTGTTTGTCCCGCCTCTCTGGGGGCCGTATTCCCAGACCCGCTCCTGTATCCCGCTGCAGTGTCGGTCTCCTCCGTACACTCAGTTCCAGTCTGAACTCTCTCCTATCTTTTACCTGTTTTTTCTCTATGTCCGTTCCTTTCCTTTTTTCTGCAGAGTCTGAACTCGTACCTACTCCTGCTCGTTGTCACTGTACTTCCGTTTGTGAGTTTGTGGTCCACTCGCTACTTCTCTGCAAGTACCCTGTGGGTATCTGGTTCTGCCTTTCCCTTCTAGTCTGTTCCGTGTGAACAGAGCCCTGTTCCTTCCGCGTCTGCGGTCTTCGCTTTGCTCAGCTCTGTCCACCGCGTCTGCGGTTTTCGCTTTGCTCAGCTCTGTCCGCCGCGTCTGCGGTTTTCGCTTTGCTCAGCTCTGTCCGCCGCGTCTGCGGTTTTCGCCTTGCTCAGCTCTGTCCGCCGCGTCTGCGGTTTTCGCTTTGCTCAGCTCTGTCCGCCGCGTCTGCGGTTTTCGCTTTGCTCAGCTCTGTCCGCCGCGTCTGCGGTTTTCGCTTTGCTCAGCTCTGTCCGCCGCGTCTGCGGTTTTCGCTTTGCTCAGCTCTGTCCGCCGCGTCTGCGGTTTTCGCTTTGCTCAGCTCTGTCCGCCGCGTCTGCGGTTTTCGCTTTGCTCAGCTCTGTCCACCGCGTCTGCGGTTTTCGTTTTGCTCAGCTCTGTCCACCGCGTCTGCGGTTTTCGCTTTGCTCAGCTCTGTCCACCGCGTCTGCGGTTTTCGCTTTGCTCAGCTCTGTCCACCGCGTCTGCGGTTTTCGCTTTGCTCAGCTCTGTCCACCGCGTCTGCGGTTTTCGCTTTGCTCAGCTCTGTCCACCGCGTCTGCGGTTTTCGCTTTGCTCAGCTCTGTCCACCGCGTCTGCGGTTTCGAATTTGTCTCCCAGTCTGTACTGGACCCTACCCAGCTTGTGCTCTAGTCTGCCTGTTCCTGTATTCCCCGGTGTGGGTCAACAGCCGTGTCCGGAGTCTGACCTGGAGTAGACCCTGGTTCCTCTGCTCGGTTCCTCCCTGGTGCACTGGCGTCGTATGCCGTCGTGCGACCTTGGTCGGATCGGGCAGATACTTAGTTACGCCCCTCCAGGCACTCTCCGGTTCATGGCACAGTGGAATCACTACATAAACACGCACACGCCAGTCAGTCCGGGCGTGTGCATTACACTTTTCATTTTAATAAAGACCAAAAAAATGGTCATTTTTGAAATTATAAGCATTAGCAGGTTATTAGAAACTGAAATCAAACAGTTTTCAACTCAAAACTTTATTCTAGGTGATGTTACATTTTCAGATAGGACCCCTTGTTCGAAAGGAGCTTCTGAACTCTCTCGTCCATTGAATTTGTCAGGTTTTGGATGGTTTCTGCTTCAATTGTTTTGCATGAGGACAGAATACCCTCCCAGAGCTGTTGCTTAGATGTGAACTGCCTCCCGCCATCATAGACACTCCTTTTGATGATGCTCCAGAGGTTCTGAATGGGGTAGAGGTCAGGGGAGCATGGGGGTCACACCATAAGTTTGTCCCCTTTTATGCCCATATCAGCCAGAGATGCAGATGTTTTATGTGCAGCATGAGATGGTGCATTAACATGCAAAAAAATGATCTTGCTGTGAAATACACGGTTCTTCTTCTTGAACCATGGCAAGAAGTGCTGTTTGAGAAAATCCACATACATTATGGAGTTCATCTTTAGCGCCTTCAGGGATCCTAAAGGGGCCGACAATCTCTCTCCCCATGATTCCAGCCCAAAACATTACTCCACCTCCTCCTTGTTGGCGCTGTAGCCATGTTTGCGTGGGGTGTCCATCAACCAGCCATCCTCCACTCCATCCATCTGGACCATCGAGCGCTGCACGGCACTCATCCGTGAACAAAACAGTTTTGAAATCAGTCTTCATGTAATGTTTGGCCCACTGGAGCCGTTTCTGCTTGTGTGAAGTGGATAGAGGAGGTCGACAGGATGGCGTATGCACAGCTGCAAACCTTTGAAGGACCCTGCATCTTGTTGTTCGGGGGACGTTGGAGGCACCAGCAGCTTCAAAAACTTGTCTGCTGCTATGACAAGGCTTTTTTGCCGCTGCTCTTTTAACCTGACGTAATTGCCTGTAGGAAAGAGTCCTCAATTTGCCCTTATCAGCACGCACACGTGTGTACTGTGAATCAGCTACATACTTCTTGATTGCCAAGACACATCATCCTGATCATCGCACAATGTTGATTGTAGTCATGCCTTGACCTAAACACTCCACAATTTGTTGCTTCTCAGCAGCCGACACATCCTTTTTCTTTCCCATTTTGGCAGAAAATGTAGGCTGCTTAATAATGTGAGACAGCCTTCTTAAGTAGTCTTGCCTTTCATTGGACACACCTGCCAAACTAATTAGCACAGGTGTCTGCAATTGCTTACAGTGATATAAAGAGCCCTGACACACATCACCATCAATGAGTTTAACTGACAAACAAACAAATTCTTCCCTTATCACTCCTAAACACTTTTTGCATAATAATTTGGAACACAGTGTACATGTGCTTTTCCACAAAACACCAGTGGTTCACGTAGTGAATCTTACAGTTCTAACTTGCCAACCGTGGTCTGTATGGAGTTGTTCAATAAAGGGCCCAAAATTAAGATAACATAGATGGGAGAGGTCTCTATGAATAGGAATTCCTAAGTATTTGATACCCTGTGAGGGCCAGGCAAAGGGAAAGTTGGACTGGATGGAATCCTATATGGATTTGGGGAGGGAGACATCGAGGACCTCAGACTTCGCTGCATTGATTTTAAAATTTGACCATGTAACAAAGTGATCTATTTCAGCCATAACAGCATGGATGGATATATGTGATTGAGTGATATATACTAGGACATCATCAGCAAATAGAGAGCACTTGTACTCGGTGCCTCCCACCTCAATCCACCTAATATTGGGGTTATGGCGAATTGATGAGAGCAGGTGCTCCGTCACTAGGATGTATAAGACAGGTGAAAGAGGACATCCCTGCCTTGTCCCATTGGTGATTGTGAAAGGTGATGAAAATGTTCTGATGCACCCCCTGGGCCTTGGGACACCCGGAGCCGGACCCTTTTTGGTGGATGCTGGTGGTTGTAGTCTTCGTGGCGGCGACCCGGTTCCGTGGCTCAGGGTGGTCAAACCAGTGGCGGAACAATTTATGTGGTTTTGATGTTTAAATGTCCGACTACGCCACCCGTGGATTGCGGTCAGAGTGAACCGCCGCTGCAGGGCAGACCGCTGAGGCTGGTGTTGTGGGTGCAGCAGAGCGTAGCATAACTCCCCACGGGAGGAGTATAGCCTCAGGGCAGTGTATGCGGAGGATGGGGGTGATGGTGCATGGCAGCAGCAGTAACGACATGGAGTCAGTGATGCAGTCCAGGGCCTTTACTCACAGTTCTTATTATCCAGACCACGTCTGCAGGTAACGGCTGCCCACGTCGTACTGTGCTCACCAGGTGAGGGGCTCAGACAACTCCCAGATAACTTTGGAGCGCTTCACAGGACCCCCTTTGTGTGTCCTTTGTCTGGCCTTTCTTACCAACCCTTCTGTCCGGCTGCCTCGGGCCTCCTCTTGGTAAACTTGGCGCCAGTTTCCCTGACCCTATGTGGTGCCTTCCTAGCGGGTGTAGCGAGGGGCTGCGCCACATAAAATGTCACAGACTCCGGTTTCTAGCTGAGGGTCGTTTCCTGCCTCCACTAGTTTTGGGGACCGGTCTCCCCCTTTGGCCTGACCTCTCCACGCAGGTGGATTCGGGCGTGCGGTGGCGACTCGCCCGTCCGCACCCCTGGGATCCCTTCATTCCTCGTTCCTGGAGCCTTCTCCGCTCCTCTTCCTTCCTTCTCCCTCTTCCAGGCCTGGGCCTCTGTTACTAGGCCCGCCTCCGGAGCAGAGCTCATGCAGAGCCCCTGCTCCCTGCCACTTCTGCTCAGACTTCTCTGCACTGAACTAAGATGGTGCCCACCTTTTATACTCCCTTCTCAATGCACCCAGGAACTGCTTCCTCCCTGCTCCTGCACTACAGGGTTCCCCTTCCTCAGTGTTCCCTCCCCCCACTCCAGCCAGGGACAGGGACTGTCGTGCCCATCTCAGAGGCATATTGGTCGCCCTGCCCCACGGCAATGTGGTGTAATGCATGCAGGTGTCGGGTCCTGATCCACACTCCATCCTTACCTGAGAGTGAGATATCACACCTCTGGGTGAGGTGCAATACCTCTGTAGCAACCGAGCCCTCAGGGTGCTACAGTTCCATTTATCTTCAGCCTAGGTGACGTATTGTGATACAGGGCCCTGATTTTTTCTATAAAAGGGTCCCCTAGACCCCTACCCCAAGCTTTTTAAGAGAATCATATATGGCGTGCCAGGAGACTCTATGGAATGCTTTCTCAGCATCCAACGAGAGTATCTAATTACAAATTTTTAACTGCATCTAGCCCAGGAAATACTTTGTGCCTAGTAGCAGTGTCTGCTAGTCAGCGGATTATCCCGGCTGTTAAGCAAGCTACACCACCTGTAGTTTGGACACTTAATTTTTTCAAAGGAAATGCTTCGGGACCACGGGATACTCAGTGAAGAGCATCAGGAGGCACCCCAAGGCATAGGGGCTGGGACTGGCAGTAGGATGCCTTGCGGTGGACAGCCGAGCTCGATCCTTATAAAAGCTTTTTAACTGCAGCAGCTTTAGTGGACGCTACTGGAGCTGGAATTACGCGGCTGCTGGCATGAGACTTGCCCTCCAATAGATCCTTGTAAATGGATTTAAAGTGTATTCATTCAAATTAGAGAGACAATTTAAATTAAAAAGCTTAGAGCTGCCTCCACCACAGGAGGGCTCGCTCGACCCACCAGCGGACAGGCACCAGTATTGGGAGAGGGGGGCTGGCCGTCAGGGTTCACCGCGGCTCTGTCACAAACCCGGCGACACGGAGGTGGCACGGGCAGGAGCGGACTGAACGTGTCGGCTTCTCACTTTTTGGATTTTAGAAGGGCATGACATGCCTATATCTTTGTCTCCCCCTCCTTTTACTCCTCCACCTCTTTTCTTTTCGCATGACTATATGTACTTGTCACTTTTCCATGTGTTAGTTGTGTCTTCTGAGCAGTTTGTCAGCTTTTGGACACCTTTGAAGGTGTTTTCTATGTGTTTCTATGTGTTTTTGTTTGCCTGCCATTGGTTTTAACGGTGTTCGAAGGTGTTCGACGAACAGTTCGGCGAACACACGGGTGTTCGACAAACCGAACCGAACTCGAACACTACGGGGGTGGCTCAACACTAGTTCAGAGGCGCCTGGGGATGCCAGGCCTTGCAACCGGGCCTGGAGCGAGCCGCTTTCGACCGCATCCGGGGTCAGGGGGCATGGCCTGTGGCTTGATCCGGCAATCGGCCTCACAGCTTGGGGCCTGCATGCCGGCGGCGGGAGCGGGGAAGGCACAGCGACGCCTGGAACGCCTGGCTCTGCGACAGGGTCCAGAGGCAGGGTGGTGGCATTAGGGCTGGTGGCAGGGGTGTCCCCCTTACCTGCTTCCAGGGCTGCGCTGCTCTCAGCTTCCGGCCTCCGCTCCTCGTCCTCAGGGGCTGGCTCGCTGGCTGGTGCTGGTAGCGTCCCATGCTGCTAGGCCGCAACCCGCCGGGCCATCTCCTCTCTCCACTCTTCTACAGCTCCTCGCTGTGCCTGGACCATCATCCGGTCCAAATTCTCCAACGCCGTCCGAAGGAACTCCGGGTCTCCTCCTGGGAGCTGCGCCATCAGCTCCATGAGGCTGTACGGGGCCGCGATGGCCTGCAGCAAGCCACCCGTCAAGGTGCTGGAGTCGGTGCTGCTTGCCATCTCCGGGTGTGGTCTGCCGAGACTGATCCAAACCACACCCTGCTCCCCGGTTTTCTTCTCTTTCCGCTCCCATTGGAGGTGGTCCTGGGGCCATCTTCTGACAATCACTCTCAGGGGCAGCCCCCCCACGTTGATGGACATCTCTTCAGCCGCACTCATGGCTGTTGGGGGTGGGCTCCATCTTTGGCGCCATTCTGGGACCTGGCCCACGATGGGAGGTGGCTTCTCGTTATCTTTTGGCGCACACATTATGGCGTCTGTTCTTCTGGGGCGGGCGCCATTTTCAATACAGTGAAACAGTCTCTTTTCAGGCACGCAATACCCGCTTGTGGCGGGTTGGTCACGATCCTGCCGACTACGCCAAAGTTCACTCGCCCCCTGGGCGGCGTGGGGAACCCGGAACCGGGCCTTTGGTGGGATGCTGGGGGTTGCAGTCACCATGGCAATGACCCGGTCCTGTGGCTCAGGGTGGTCAAACCAGTGGCAGTCTATTGATATGGTTTTCATTATTTTCAAATGTCCGACTACGCCACCCGTGGATTGCGGACAGGATGAACCGCCGCTGCGGGCCAGACCACTGGGGCTGATGTTGGTGAGCAGCACAGGGATGGTATAACTCCCCACAGGAAGAGTGTAGCCCCAGGGCAGTGTAGGTGGATGATGGGGGTGATGGTGCACGAGAATAATAACTCAGAGTATCTGTAATGCAGTCCAGGATCTTTACTCACAAATCGTTACTCCACGTTACTCCGGTCGGCTGTAACTTCCCGCATCGCACCATGTTCACCAGGTGAGGGGGCTCGGCCAACTCTCAGATAATTTTGGAGCGCTTCGCAGGACCCCCTTCTCGTGTCCTTCCTCTGGCCTGTCATACCACACCAGTGACCACGCTTCTGTCCGGCTGCCTCGGGCCTTCTCTGGGTAAACTTCGGCGGCAGTTTCCCTGACCCTATGTGGTGCCTTCCTAGCGGGTGTAGCGAGGGGCTGCACCATATAAAATTTCACAGCCTCTGGTTTCTAGTTGAGGGTAGTTCCCCGCCTCCGCTAGTTTCGGGGACCGGTCTCCCCCTTGGCCTGACCCCACTACTCAGGTAGATGCGGGCGTATGGTGGCTATCAGCCGGTCCACACCCTGGGGTCCCTTCTCTCCTTTGTGTTCCTGGAACCTCCTCCGCTCTTCTTCATTCTTCTCCCCAACTCTCTCTCTCTCTTCAGTGCTGACTGGGCCTCACAGGCTAGACCCACGTCTGGAGCAGAGCTCCACAGAGACCTGCTCTGTCACATCTTCCCTCTGACTGAACCGACTTCTCTTTGAACTAAGATGGTGCCCACCTTTTATACCTCCCTCTAGGTGCACCCAGGAACTGCTTCTTCCCTGCTCCTGCACTACCGGGTTCCCCCTTTACTAGGTGTTCCCTCCCCCCACTCCATCCAGGGACAGGGACTGCTCTACTTGGAGCATATCGGTCGCCCTGCCCCCCGGACATGTGGTGTAATGCATGCAGGTGTCGGGGTCCTGGTCCACACTCCATCCTTACCTGAGAGTGAGATATCGCACGTCTGGGAGAGATACAATACCTCTGTAGCAACCGAACCCCCAGGGTGCTACAATAGTGCATCACAAAGGGAAGAGGGAAAGGAAGCCCAAACTCAAGCGAAAGGGGGGAAGTGGAGACCTCTTAGGTTGATCTAGCATCACCCTGTCTTCCCTTGTATTGGCTCTTCACCAGTCGCTGCACATGTGCATTGTCCTGTCTTTCCCTGGCATATGGCTAAGGCTAGGGAAGGGAGGAAATGAGCACTAGTTGATCTCAATTAAACACTATAGACAACAGAGATAGACAAACAGGGGGAAATTGCTTAGCTTTAGACGAACTCCAGACAAATGCGCACCCGTTCTCAAGGTCCAGAGAGCATGAAGTACTGCTCATGCTAAGCCTTCACAAGTAGTAATGAATACATAGCCGGTATTTATACACCCAGGTAGGGTGTTAAATAGCCAGAGGAATGTAGCCGCTGGGTCCTAGAGACAGCGTCTAAGAAAATGTCTGTAAACACAGAGATATCCTGCAACCAACTGCAGGGTGACTGTCTGTCACTTCTGACACACCCGTGACACCATGGTTACAAAAACTAAAAACTTACTAATTGTCACTTTATGATAAGCCATAACCATGGATATCTAAGCTGCTGCAATGCCCTGTCATGGGGTAGGTGACATAGCAAATTAGAAGAACTATACTACATTTCTAATTGGAGGTATTTGCTAATATTATTATTATACCTACTATATATTGGGATAGGATCTTGGAGATAGGAATACCGATTTAAATCTAAGTGGGAAGCAGATATTGGTCCAATTTCTGAAGAACCATAGAGGGAGTTGTTGGAGCTCATTCCCAGGTTGTCCCCATGTAAATTACAGAGGCTTTCACAGATCTTTTTTATTCAAAGGGTTTATAGAACACCCAGCTTCCTCCATAAAATTGGGGTTCACTCAAGTGCAGAATGAGAATGAGTGCAGAATGCGGTGTGGAGTGGAGAATGCACAATTGATGCATATGTTCTGGGAATACACTCAGGCCCATTTTGGAAAGATGCTCTGTCCCTAAAACAAAAGCATATTTGGAATCCGATTTTAGGCGCATCTCAGGATATGTGTATCGGGGGGTATCTAAGGGATTGGGTTGACTTGGAATCTCCGATTGCTATAGGTATATCACATATTTTATATCAGGCACAAAAACATTGGTTAGATGTCTAACCACCAGCAATTGGGGAATAAAATGGACAATATGTGGTTGTAAATAGGAGTCTATAGAAATAGAAATGCAATTAAGAAATTTGAAAACATTCGGCAACCATTGTTGGATGTTCTAGGATTACCCACCCGAGTCTTGTTGAGAGACAGAATGCTTCAGTTACTTGTCCTTTTTAGTTTTATTTGATTGCTCTAGATTCTATGTACTAAAATTAAATCAAGTAATCTTGAGTAGAGATGAGTGTACATGAACTTAAAAGTTCGGCATTCATACCGGACAGTTAGTCCAATGCTAAATGCCGAACATGGACTTTCTCTAGAAGTCTGTTGCAATGTTCGGAGTCACGGGGGAAGTCCGCTGTAGAGAGAGTTTTTTTTCTTACTCAGACCCAAAGTTCGGGTCTCCATTGTTTTTCATTGGGGTTCGGGTCCTGGTTCAAGTTTGGGTACAGTTCTTGTACCCGAGCCGAAGTTTGGAATACAGTTTGGGTCGGGTACCAAGATCCAAATTTCAACAGGTCCGCTCATCCCTTATCCTGAGCTATGGATGTTTATAGCCTGATTCTCTGTGACCCATTCACTTTAGCAGGATTATATGTATCTAAAAATAAGTATTATTTATTTTATGTGTAAAAGGGTTCATCATGGTTATTTCTCTCTCTGGTGTGTTGTGAGGCTGGATGTGAGGTTATAATAAAAAAAAGAATAAGTAAAAATGAAAATGTTGTAACTTATAAGATATTCATTGTAATTCTTTATAGTAATTTCACTAATGAATATTCTGTAATTCCAACTACAAACAAGTATGTTAAGAATACTTAACTGCCCTTTTGTTTGTGATACAAAATTATCTAATTAAAAAACAAAACAATACTGATTGATTGCATTCCAGTTTCTTTGCTTCTTGTGGGCATTACTATTGAGGCTGCACTTGAAAAGCATGTTATTCGATGCACTCATTTTATTGTTGTCAAAAACATATAAAAAGCAGAAAGTTTAAAAAAAAAACTGTTTTGGCAAGAAAAACTAAAGGGTTATTTTTCATTAGACTTGTGAAACAATTGTTATAAAAATTTCATTTTTACAACTTATTTATGAAAGCTAACAATACCAATCTTGTTGCCAAGTGTAACTTTCTTTTTTTCCAACAAATGAAAGCCCAAGTTCTGATTTAAAGAAGACGTTTCACCATTTTTTAGATGCTAAACTGGCTATATCATGATAAAGTGGCTGAAAATCGGAATAAAACATATTTTTTTATTCCTCATCTCCTTTGCACAGCTGTTAGCTTGTAAAGTTTATATACTAATTAACGCTACAACTAAGAAACGGGAGTATCATAGATTCTTCTCTGAGGGCGTTTCTCTTTTTCCCCTGTATCATGCTGCCTAGTCATAAGCAAGCAGCGTTGCACAGGGAAAAAATAAGATGTCCCAGAGAAGGTTAGACCAAGCTTTCTCTATTAGATCTGGTAAAATTGATGAGTCTAACCAGGTCACATGGATCTCACCGTCATCACCGCCTGTGATTATGAGTGCAAGGGGAGTAAAGCATAGCAGTACGTCATTACATTCACCATTCTGCATCAGCGAATACTGCAAAGTGGTGTATGTAATGACTTACAGCTCTTGTCCTCCTCCGGGCACTACAATACCGTAGTTTTTGGCAGAGAATTTTGTGTGACCTGGGAAAGAGAGCAGAGTAGTGTTGAGTGAGCGTGCTCAGTTAACCCTTTCACTGAGCACGCTCGAGTGCTGCCCGAGTATATTCTGCATGCTGAACAACTGTGTTCGAGCCGCCGCTGCATGATTCACGGCCACTAGACAGTTGCGACACATGCAGGGATTGCATAACAAATAGGCAATCCCTGCATGTGTCGCAGCTGCATAACAGCCGTGAAACATGCGGCCGCGGAGTCTCGAACAACGTCGTGCATGGCAGGCAATACCCGCGAGGTTTTTCTGGCTGTCTAACAGCTGCAAAACATATGGGACGGAGACTCGAGCACACGCGATACTCAGTTTATACCCGAGCACCCGATGCAAACTCAAGTAGCGAGCACTTACACTCAACACTAGTCACCATATCGTTGTTTTTTTTTTTTTACTTTTGAAAAAAATCCCAACCCCAACACAACCCTAACTTTAACCCTAATACAACTCCAACCCTAGCACAAACCCAACCTAACCCTACTCCAACCATAACCCTAGACCAACCCTAACAGTAGCCCACCATAACCGTAGCCCAACCCTAACCCTAGCCTAACCCTAACCCTAGCCCAACCCTAACCATAGCCCAACCATAACCTTAACCCTAGCCCAACCCTAACCGTAGCGCAACCCTAACCCTAGCACCACCCTAATCCCAGCCCAACCCTAACCCTAGCTCAACCCTAACCCTAACCCTATCACAACCCTAAAGTTTTTATTTTACACCGTTCCTCATGCGGCATAATTGATTAGACAACTTTATTCTTCGGTGCGATTACAGCGATACCATATTCATATAGATTTTTTATGATTGACAGCTGTCACATACTAAAAGATGCCATATTTTGAGAGATATAATTTTTCCATATTTTGGCCGACAGAGTCATGTGATGGCTTGTTTTTTGAGGGACCAGTTGACTTTTTTAGTGATACCAGTTTCGGGCACGTGACATTTTCTTATCGCTTTCTATTCCAATTTTTGGAAGGCAGAATAAATAAAAAATAACAATTCCGGAATTGTTTTTTTTTGTGTTTTTTTTATGCCGTTCCGCGTGTGGTAAAATTGATAAGGTAGCTTTATTCTTTGGGTCAGTATGTTTACAGCGATCCTACATTTATATTTTTTTTATGTTTTGGCGCTTTTACACAATAAAAACAATTTTATAGAAAAAAAAAAAATCTGTCTCTATAACTTTTTTATTTTTCGGCTGATGGAGCTGTATGGCGGCTTGTTTTTTGCGGGACAAGATGTTATTTTCAGCGATACCATTTTTATTTGCTTTCATCTTTTTGATCGCGTTTTATTACATTTTTTGTTTGGCGGTATGATGATAAAGCAACATTTTTTGCTTTGTGTATTTTTTTTTTACCGTGTTCACTAAAGGGGTTAACTAGCGGGACAGTTTTATAGGTCAGGTTGTTACAGACGCAGAGATACCACATATGTGTACTTTTATTCATTTATTTTTTTCATAATAATGTTTATTTATGGGTACAGTATATTTTTATTTTTGTGGATTATTTTTTTCATTTTTTTTTAAATAGTTTTACAGTTTGTTATTTTTTTCCACTTTCTGACACTTTTGGAATTTTTACTTTTTTTACTTTTTGTTGAGCCACCCCTGTAGTGTTCAGGTTCGGGTCAGTTCATCGAACACCGGGATGTTCGTGGAACTGTTCGTCGAACACCGTTAAAACCAATGGCAGGCAAACAAAAACACATAGAAAACACCTTCAAAGGTGTCCAAAAGCTGACAAACTGCTCAGAAGACACTCTCTTTTAAAAAGCCGGCCGGCAATTCAGCATCGGTACCCCACAATTTAGAACAGAAAGAATAGAGCATCACACATAGATTAGATAGATAGAAACATGTCAGTCACATATATAAGAAGTACAGTGATAGTGTTGATTACTGTACTTGTCATTTAGTGTTTAAATAAAGGATTTATTAAAAAAAAATTGGCGTGGGGTTCCCCGTAATTTTAGTCTCTGGCGGAGGTTAAGCAGATGGCTGGGGCAGATGTTTGAAGCCTGGGAAGGGGGTAATACCAACAGAGCTTCCCAGGATACTAATATCAGCCCCCAGCAGAATACCTAGCCTTTACTAGCTATTAAAATGGGGGACCCCCAAAAAAATGACATGGGGTTCCCCCTATTTTAATAGCTAGCAAAGGCTAGGCAGACAGCCGGGGGCTGATATTAGTAGCCCAGGAAGGGTGCCATGAATATTGGCCCCCTCCCAGGCTAGAAATACCAGCCGTCAGGCGCCCCAGAAATGGCGCATCCATAGGATGCGCCAATTCTGGCACTTAGCCTCGCTCTTCCCACTGCCCTGTAGCGGTGGCAGTGGGGTAATAGGGCTAGGGTTGATGTCAGCTTATAATGCCAGCTGACATCAAGCCCAGGTTAGTAATGGAGAGGCATCTATAAGACACCCCATTACTAACCCCATAGTCAAAGTTAAAAAGAACACAAACACCCAGAATAAAGTCCTTTAATTGAAATAAAGACACATTCCTTTAATGTTCTAAATTAAACCATACTTACCATCATTCCCATTCCAGCTGAAGCCAATGTCTTCTGCAATAAAAGTAAAATAATAAACCAACCTCATCCTTAATTTTCCATGGTTCCCAGGACGGCTTCAGCTCTGCTACATTGATATGACAGGCTGGATCGCAGCAGAAAGCTGCCATCCAGCTTGCCATGCCGCAGACACTGAGAAGCGCAGGCATGCTTGCGCTCCTCAGTGTCTCGCTGTGTCGGCATCCAGATGAGCCGAGTTCATGTCCAATGAACTCAGCTCACCTCATGCACGTCAGTGACAGCGTGGGAGAATGCTCCTGCGCATGCGGTGAGCGTGAGAGAATTCTCCCACGCTGTCAGTGACGTGACTGGTGACTCGGATGTTGTCATGACGACATCCAAGTCACCATGACAACCACCGGCACCTGGCTCAGTATTGGCTTACCTCCCCTTGCCACTGGAATGCTGGGATTGATTTCGATCACAGCATTTCGGGGCTTAATGTTTAGGTAGCGGTGTGGAACCACTCCTTGCACATACCACTGGGTGTCAGCTGTGACAATCAGCTGACACCCGGTGCCAATCACCCCGGCACCGCTTGTGTGTGGGCGCGATCACAGTATGAAGTAATAGTATGACTCGCCCCCTGGGCCGTGGGGTACTCGGAACCGGGCCTTCTAGTGTACGGTGCTGATGGGGGTAGTAGTGGCAACCCGGTCCCGTGGCTCAGGGTGGTCAGATCAAATGCTGTGGCAGTCTATTAGTATAGTTATGAATGTCCGACTACGCCACCCATGGATTGCGGTCAGAGTGAATCGCCGCTGCAGGGCAGACCGCTGAGGCTGGTGTTGTGGGTGCAGCAGAAAATAGTATAACTCCCCACGGGAGGAGTGTAGCCTCAGGGCAGTGAGCGTAGATGGTGGGGGTTGTAGTGCAGGGCGTCCCAGTACCATTAATGCTGGCGCGGTAAGAAACACAGAGACAACGTGTTGCAGTCCAGGGTCTTTTACTCACAGTTGATATCCAAGTCACTTCCGCCGGTAATGACTGCCCAAGCCGTGCTGCGTCCACAAGGTGAGGGGCTCGGTCAACCCTCAGGCAATTCAGGAGTATGGCACAGGACTCCCTTCTGTCCTTTCTCTGGCTCATGCCCCACCAGTGACCAAACTTCTGTCCAGCTGCCGCGGATCTATGCGGGCAAACGTGGGCCCCGTTTCCCGCTATCCTATATGGTGCCTTCCTAGCAGGTTTGGCGGGGGGTCGCACCAATAAATGATCACGACCACCGGTCATTGGCTGAGGGATAATTTACCTCCACCAACTTGGGAATCTGGTACCCTTATTCTGCCTCACCCTTCACCCGTTATCTCGTGGGTTCTTAGGGTCTCTTCTGCCTTCTTGTTTCGGAGCCTTTCTACTTCTCTGTCTCTTCTCCTTCTTTCCTGTTCCTTCTTCGCTCCTCCACTTTGGCCCTGGCCTCGTCTCTAGGCCTGCCTTCTGAGCAGAGCTCCTACAGAGCCTCTGCTCCCTGTCACCTCTCCACTGTACTACTCTCAGAACTAAGATGGTGCCCACCTTTTATACCTCCTCTTCTGTGTGTGAGCTCAGGTGACCAGCACCCAATGAGCTCCTACCTATGCTCAGAACCCAACCCCTATCTGCTCCTACACCACTTGGTTTTCCTCCCCCCTCCCCACTCCAGCCAGGGACATAGTCAGATGTGCCTGCATATATATATAAATGGGAGCACTGTAGAGCTGTCCCCCGGAAATGGGGTGTGTGTGGTGTATGCAGCTATGTGAGCCCTGGTCCACACTCCATTCTTACCTGGGAGTGGAATATCACACCTCTGGTTGAGGTGCCATACCACTGTAGCGGCCGAACCCTCGGGTCGCTACAAGTACGTCCTTGGCCCAATAGGCCCATGGCACAAGGAGTAACTATTACCACATACGTCAGAAAGGGGTTAAAATCTGAAATGTTGGCCTACTGAAATGTATGTTCAGTAAATGCACTCAATACTTGGTCGGGGCTCCTTTGGAATCAATTACTGTATCAATGTGGTGTGGCATGGAGGCGATCAGCCTGTGGCACTGCTGAGGTGTTATGGAAGCCCAGGTTGCTTTGATAGCAGCCTTCAGCTTTTCTACATTGTCGAGTCTGGTGTCTCTCATCTTCCTCTTGACAATACCCCATAGATTTTCTATGAGGTTAAGGTCAGGCAAGTTTGCTGGCCAATCAAGCACAGTGAAACTGTTGTTTTTAAACCAGGTACTGGTACTTTTGTCAGTGTGGACAGGTGCCAAGTCCTGCTGGAGAATGAAATTTCCATCTCCAAAAAGCTTGTCGGCAGAGGGAAGCATGAAGTGCTCTAAAATTTCCAGGCAGACGGCTGCGCTGACTTTGGTCTTGATAAAACACAGTGGACCTACACCAGCAGATGACATGGCTCCCCAAACCATCACTGATTGTGGAAGCTTCACACTAGACCTCAAGCAGCTTGGATTGTGGCCTCCACTCTTCCTCCAGACTCTGGGACCTTGATTTCCAGATGAAAATGGGAACTCTGGGACTTGTGGAGTGTGCCAATGACTGTCTTCTGGACATCTGTCAAGTCAAAAAAAAATGCAATAGTTGTTCCAGCATCTGGTAAAATAATTCTTTCTTTAATTTTTGTACATTAAAAACTTGCAAAAAATTACAAAGGTTGCATAGACAGGGTAGGGGAGCAAGACGTGTTTCGAACGCTCACTTGCGTTCTTTATCACTGCATAGCTACACAATGAAAAGGATTTTCTAAAATACTAAAAATGTGCCAATGAAAACAGTTGGAACAAATCACATGACATAATTACCACATTAAGCAACAGGTGCATGAAAACAGTCAATAGCGATACATGGTTTCTCTCTTCAGATTAAAACCCTTTGGGCTTCTTGAATCCAGATTAAATATCCAATACGCTTCTTTTGTCAATAATTTTCGCTTTATATCTCCACCTCTTGCATGCGGAAAAAGTTTTTCAATACCTAAAACTTGCAAAGAAGACATGTCACGATTGTGCTCAATAATAAAATGCTTTGCGATAGCAGAGACATTTCTACTGGTGTTATTTGAATTAAGTATGTCATTATAACGTTCATTAAACCTAGTTTTTAATTTACGTGTAGTACAACCTATATAAAGTTTATCGCATATAGTACAATTTATTTTGTATACCACGTTCTCTGAATCACAATTAATATACTGTTTGATTTTATATTCATTTGAATGATCAGAATCATGACAAACAGAACTGCACAGTGTGTATGAACACATGCGACATATCACTGAACCACATTTTAACCTTTTTGCTGTAACCAAGTGCTTTTTTTATGTGTGGATCAGAAAAAAATGTTGGAGATAGTGAGTCACCTAATGAAGATGCCTTTTCTGACACAACATTACAGCCTTTTTTCAAAATGCATGCTAATATTTCATCTTCAAAAAGTATTGATAAATGTTTAGTAAACTATTTTTTTATTTCTGAAAATTGTGCACTATATTGCAGCGAGATGACAGGTTTACTTTTCAAAAAATCATTTTTTACTTTTGTTTTAGGACGCAATAGATCAGTCCGTTTTTTGTCAGAAATTATTTTTTTACCCCTGTCCAATACCCATTGGGGATAACCCCGTTGTTTTAATCTTTTTGAGGTTATTATTACTTCATTTTCAGCAACTATGGGATGAGAGCGATTTCTGACAATTCTTGTGAACTCACCTACTGGTATGGCTTTAGCTACATGCTGCGGTTGACTACTAGAAAAATGCATGATGGAATTACCTGCAGATGGTTTGCGATGAATAGCAGTGGATACAATTTCACCTGGAATGCCCGTAAGAATCAAATCTAAGAACACCAAAACTTTTGAACTATAAGAAACAGTAAACCGGAAATTAAATGAATTGTCATTCAAAAATGTAAGAAATCCTGGAATGGCAGATTCATCTCCTTGCCAGATGAATGTCATATCATCAATAAATCTACCATACCAGGACAAATTAGGTATATAAGGATTACTGTCTGAATACAAAAAACAATGTTCCCAATATGACATAGTCAGATTTGCCAAAGAAGGTGAGAAACGAGCACCCATTGAGACACCTTGGATCTGTAAATAAAAAATTCTGTCAAAAACAAAATAATTAGGTGTCTTTGATATATCCAGGCACGCGCTGTACCTGGAGTTGTATGTTCTCACATTTTATAATTAATTTCATGAGATTCAAGGAGCAAATATTCAAAATACTGTTCCAGTCATTCATGAAATCCACATTGTAAGCTTTAGTTGGTATCTTTTTAAGTCTCAGACCCCTCGGTATCATATCTTTATTTACAGTTGTTTTAGACACTGAAACTTATAGGACGCAGATTTTGAAGCTTTTATCTGATGAAAAGACATATTCCCACTTAAAATTTAATCCAACAAAAAATTTAGTGAGCAAATCTTAATCTTAATTAATCTTAATGAACATCTTAATATCGGAGAGTGTAAAATTGGGCATATTAACAAAAAAAATCAGTGAATATTTAATATCATTGAATTCTGTAACACCTACAATGCATGCTCTGCCAAAGATACGTAAAGACATCCTTCCACCCCCAATGCGATCAATAATCAATGGAATTGGATCATGTAGTGAACGTCTCGGTGAGTGATTAGATTCGATCTTACAACCTTTGGTACAGCGCGTGCCTGGATATATCAAACACACCAAGGATATTTTAGATCAGTTGTCAAACAAAAGATGGTCATCAGATTACACCTGGATAGGCTGTGATGTTAATTCTTTATATACTTCTATACCATGTTATGTAGCTATGGAAGCATTGAGATTCCATTTGGAAAAGTACAGTCCGTATCCTGATGTAATGCAAGAATATATATTAGATGTGACTAGTGTTGAGCGAGCACTAATATGCTCGGGTACTCGAAGCTCGGGCCAAGCTCACCGTGATACTCGGGTGCTCGACCCGAGCAACGAGCCCAATGTTAGTCTATGGGAGACCCGAGCATTTTTGCGGACGCACCCCCGGCAGTCTGTAGAAAGCCTAAAAAGTGCCCAAAACGATAGCAACAGTGCTTAAAAGACATGGGGGCAGCATGGGGATCGCCCCAGGAAGCATTTCTGACCCCCAAGTCACTGCTGTAAACAATGTGGTCAGAGGTATTAAGCCACTTTTACGGGCTCACAATAAAACGTTCAAAAATGAAACTGAAACGGTTTTCCTGTGAAATATGTTAAGGAACATTCTTTCCAGGGTAAAGACTTGTGTATAAGGTAAAATAAATAACCAAAAACAAAAATACTCCTCCACACCTTGGGCTATGTTCATAAGTAGCATTTTTGCAGAAGTGATCCTTGCCGCATCAGAAGATGCAGACTTGCAACTATCCCCGTGCAAGTCCTTGTCCCAGGGCAGTGTTCAATTGTACCTCCCCCATTCCTTGCAATGCAAGCGCAAATATGCAGCCAACCACCCACCCACCCGCAGGCTGCAATACCATACTGCTAGCTTTCACTTGAAATAGTGCCTATTAATTTGGTGGAGGCTGAAGCTGGCCACTACCTCATGGCTGCTTCGGCAGCGAGGTATCTGTGGAACCCCAGGGGTCTGGTTACCACAGTAATAGCAATATTACGTCTGTGAGCAGGTGGGAGGTCTCCTGGTCAGGAATCCTAAGCATGCCACACCTCCTGCCCAGTCCTGGGAGGGGAAGAACTTCCCCTATATAAACTGGGGCTGAGGTGGGGTTAGGAGAGAACACGGACAGAGACACAGTCTGCTCTGGTGTGGAGCAGTTGCAGGGAAAGTGACAACAGGAGCCCTGTAGGAGCAGGAGTGAGTGCCAGAGGCTGGAAGCTAGATAGCTCGCCTTGGCTGAAGAGATCTCACCGGACACGGAGTCCGAGGCTGTGGGGACTGTTCCATACCCAGCAGCAGAAACCGACCGGCAGGGGATTTCAGGTCCTCTGGCCAAGAAACCCGAAGGCACGGTCACACGCAAGGGACCAGCACCGCTGTCGTGGAGCGGAGGCTACCAGAAGGCCCCGAGTCACCGGCCATACGGGTGAGCACCACACGGTACACTCAGGGACGTGGGCTACTTTTACCCGCTTCTAGCAAGGTAGCCAAGAAGAGTACAGTTAGTTGGGGAGGCCTACAACTCCGCCTGGCCAGGGGAGATCCTGTCTGCTCACGGACTGACCAGACCCCGACCGCTAGCCAGTACTCCTGGGAGGGTCTATCTTTGTCACCAGTAAAGACCCTGAACTACACCGCACCGTCTCTGAGTGGTTCCTGGTGCCTGCGTGCAATTCTACCATCCCCATCATCCACGTCCGCTGCCCTGAGGCCATACCCCTCCCGTTGGGGGTTATACTACCCACGCTGCACAACTGTACCACCGGCCTCAGCGGTCTGCCCTGCAGCGGCGGTTTCGTAACCGTATTCAACGGGTGGCGTAGTCGAACAATATCACATCTGCCACTAAAGACATCGCCACTTAGTTTGACACCCTGGGCACGGACCGGGTCACCGCCACGAGGTCTACCACCCCCAACAGATCCGGCTCCGGGTATTCCCCAAACATGGCCCAGGGGGCGCGTCAACTTTTGGCGTAGTCGGCAGGATCTCGTGCCCGCAACCACCGGGTACTGCGTGCCTGAAAAAGACTGTTAAACTTACCTGTGGTGAAGATTCCCGCCATCCGACGCCATCTTTTGCCTTCTTCCCGCCATCCGTGGAGTTTTCCTGCCATCCGACGCCATCTTTTGCCTTCTTCCCGCCATCCGTGGAGTCTTCCCGCCATTGGACGCCAACTTGAGGACGCCGCGCGGGAAGAAGAGGGGCGTGGACTCCGAAAGCGCGCGAGAACTGAAGCCCCGCCTCACGTCCGGACATTGCGTAAGGTCCTGGAAGGAGCCCAGCAGACGCCGACGTCACAGGAGCGCGACGGAAGGTCCTCAACCCTGACGATCCACTGCGGAGCCGCGGCCTACGGAAGAGGATCATCGCAAGGTAGGCCACGGTCCACTAGGGGGGAGGAGGATGTCGGATACGGAGGAGAGCTTCACTGCCACAGCCACCGCCAGCGCCACCGCTGCTGCGGTCATGCCTTTCACCATGCCCTACATCCCGGGGGCAGCCTGGCTACCCCAGTACTCAGGGGAGTCACATACCCTAAATGACTTCAGAGAAAGGCTGGATAGCCTCTTCCAGGTGTACCCCCTCACAGAAGAGCAAAAAGTGAGCATCCTGGTGGCTCAATTAACAGGGGCAGCCCAAAGGGAGGTAAAGTCCTGGCCACTTGGGAGGAGGAGGACTGTCGCAGAGATACTAGCCCGGCTGAAGGACACCTTTGATACCCGTACCTCAGCCGAGATCAAGCTTAGATTCTACGGGTGCAAGCAGCGAGCACATGAGAATATAAGGGACTATGCACTAAACCTACAAGAGGCCCTGAGAGCCATTAAGCAGGCCGACCCTGACGGCGTGGGAAACGAAGACAAGTTGTTGACTGAACAATTTATAGAGGGTCTACATTGCAATGCCCACCGAACCCAGTTGCGAGCAATGGCCTTACAGGACCCTGACCTGGACTTTGCACAGTTCAAGGACAGAGCCATCCGGGTGCTCCGAGAACCGGCACCAGGTGGCGCTGTGACCCACAAACGCCCTGCTACCATTTACCACCAGGAGACAGCGCCCTTGTCGGCAGGGCCTGTGGGAGCTGATGCGCAGGTTTTAACAATGACCCGGCTACAGACCTGCACCGTCAGGTCCAAGAGCTAACTAAAAGCGTTGCCGCGCTAACCCGAACTGTGCAGTCTTTACAGGTTTCTACTCCAGGGAAGATCCAGCTGGCATCCGGACCGGAGGATATCCCGTGGCGCCGACCAAGGAGGACCCCACCGGCCAGAGGAAGACCCAGCGACCGATACAACGAGGACGGACAACCCATCTGCCGCCGCTGCAATCAACCCGGACATATGGCAAGGTACTGTCCTTTAAACTGGCACAACCTGGGGTAGAGGGCCAACCCCTAGGAATAAGATCACCAGGCCCATCGAACTGGCGTGACAAATACGTGGGAGGACGTCCAGTCTTGCCTGTAGTACTGGATGGCATTCCTATGAGTGCCCTACTTGACACCGGGTCACAGGTCACCACCATCCCGTACGTGCTCTTCAAGCAGTACTGGAATGACTCGGATATAACCCGCTACCCAGACAACGACTTGAGTATCATCGCCAGCAATGGTCAGCCCGTGCCACAGATCGGATTTAAAGAGATGACCATTAAAATCGGTAAAGTCGAACTGGCAGCACAGGGACTGATCATTGTAGACATTGACAAGCGCGAGAGTCACCCAAAGATAACTCTAGGAACTAATGTGATTGAAAATTGTCTTGCAGAGGTGATTCTTATTTTACAGCAGGTTGCCAAGAACGCCAGCTCCGGCCAGCAGCGAGTGCTCCAAAAAGAGATCCGGGCACTGATGCGACGGCAACAGGTGGAACTCTCTGGTGGTGAGATTGGTAGCGTGAGAATGTGTGACCCTTTCCCTATTGCCATGCCCCCGAAAAGTGAAATGATGATTTGGTGCCGGGCAGCTATTGGTCTCAGAGGTAGAGACTACCAAGCAATGGTAGAACCCGTCTACTCAGACAGTAGGCCCACCATTTTGACAGCACGGGGGGTGGTTGATGTACGCCATGGGAGGGTGCCCATTCGCATAATAAATATCGGGAAGAGGGAAGTGTACCTGCCCCGGTATGCTACGCTAGCCAAATTGTATACCATCAACCAAAATTCTGTACAGTCCGTGGAACCCTTGCCTCCATCTCATCCAGAGGAAGGTAACGGCTCTAAGCAACAAATGGAGAACTGGTGTCAGCAACTGCATTTGGGTACTGACTCCACTCCCTCACACCAGAAACAGGGAGTCTATCGGGTGGTTCGAGAGTACGAGAGAGTGTTTAGTAAACACCCGCTAGACTTCGGGCGAGTAAAGGGGGTAGAACACCACATCCCCACGGGAGACCATCCTCCCATAAAGGAGAGATACCGACCCGTACCCCCTGCACACTACCAACACGCCAAGGGGATGCTTAGAGACATGAAGGAGGCTGGGGTAATCAGGGATAGCTGTAGCCCCTGGGCAGCTCCACTAGTCTTGGTTAAAAAGAAAGACAACACTATGAGAATGTGTGTAGATTACCGGAAAATCAACCGTATCACACACAAAGATGCGTACCCCTTACCAAGGATAGAGGAGTCTTTGGCTGCTTTAAAATCTGCTAACTTCTTCTCCACTTTGGATCTCACTAGCGGGTACTGGCAGGTTCCTGTAGCAGAGGCGGACCGGGAGAAGACCGCATTCACCACCCCGATGGGACTTAGCGAGTTTACCTGCATGCCGTTCGGACTCTGCAACGCACCAGGAACCTTCCAACGATTGATGGAATGCTGTCTGGGACACTGGAACTTTGAGACGGTCCTGCTGTACCTGGACGATGTTATAGTTTATTCCAAAACCTACGAGGACCACCTGAAACACCTGGCGGAAGTGTTCGAAGCCCTGGCAAACTACGGTCTGAAGGTGAAACCGTCGAAGTGTCACCTGCTAAAACCAAAAGTGCAGTACCTGGGACACGTGGTGAGTGCTGACGGAGTGGCTCCCGACCCTGATAAGATCACCGCGATTAAGGAATGGCCAAGACCCTCCAGCGTAAAGGAAGTGCGGCAGTTTCTCGGGTTGGTAGGCTACTACCGAAGATTCATTCCCGGTTTCACCAAAAAGGCAGCTCCTATGCAGGACCTCCTGATAGGCCAGTCCAGGAAGGCCAAGAACCAGAAGCCGCCCTTCAGATGGGAGAAGCTGGAAGAAGAGTCCTTCCGCCAGCTGAAGATGGCCCTCACGGGGGATGAAATCCTGGCGTACCCTGATTACAGCCAGCCCTTTATCCTCTACACCGACGCAAGTAACATCGGGCTGGGAGCCGTACTGTCCCAGATCCAGCAGGGGAGAGAACGGGTAATTGCTTACGCCAGCCGAAAACTGCGACCCACCGAAAGAAACCCTGAGAATTACAGCTCATTCAAGCTAGAGTTCCTGGCAGTGGTGTGGGCAGTCACCGAACGCTTTAAGCACTACCTCGCCTCTTCCCGGTTCACCGTGTACACGGATAACAACCCGTTGACACACCTGGACACTGCAAGACTCGGTGCCCTGGAGCAGAGATGGATGGCCCGCCTGTCCAACTATGAGTTCACGATCAAATACCGGGCAGGACGCTCCAATACCAACGCGGATGCCTTGTCCAGAATGCCAAACCTACCGGACGTAGGGGAAGATCCAGGGGAACTGGAAGAAGTTGAACTCCCCGCGTTTCACCGTCATGGGACTACCCAGTATTCCCACCGTGTAAGGGGTAAGCAATCCGCTACGTTCAACCCCTTACCTCATTACAACTGGGCAGAAACGCAAGACAGTGACCCCGCCGTCCGACTAGTGAAGGAGATGCTGACTCGGCCAGATGCCCGCCTTGACCCAGACGCTCCGGAGGAGACCAAGCAACTGTGGGCTGAGAAGAGTCGACTGTTCCTTTACAAGGGGAAGTTGTGCCGCAGAATGGTTAACTCCCGGACGCATGAACTGGTCTGGTAAGTAGTGGTGCCAAGAAGAGACGCGGCAATGGTACTGGAGGCATACCACGACGGAGCTGGGCACTTCGGATGGAAGAAGCTGGAGTTCCTGCTGCGCGGGCGGTTCCACTGGGTAGGCATGAGAGGAACCATCGAGAGGTGGTGCAGAGACTGTGGCCCATGCAACCTAAGAAGGAAGGACCGTGCCAGCCAGAAGACTCCCCTGCAGTCCATCGTCACCAGGCAGCCGTTGGAACTGGTAGCCTTGGACCATGTAAAACTGACCCCCAGCAGAAGTGGCTACGTCTATGCGTTAACCATCGTGGATCACTACTCCCGGTTCTTGGTTGTAGTCCCCGTCAAGGACTTAACGGCTCAAACAGCAGCTAGAGCCTTCCAGCAGCACTTCTGCCGTCCACACGGATACCCAGAGCAGGTGCTGACGGACCAAGGACCTGCCTTTGAAGCGGAAGTCTTCCAGGAGTTCTGCACCCTGTATGGCTGCCGGAAGATAAGAACAACACCCTATCATCCGCAAACCAATGGACTCTGCGAGAAGATGAACCAGGTGGTGATAGACCTTCTGAAAACATTGCCCCTGGAAGAACGCAGTCTGTGGCCTGAGAAACTGCCTGATCTGGTGGACCTATACAACCTATACAACCACATCCCTGTAGGTTCTACCAACTGTACCCCGGCTTACCTAATGAGAGCAAGACCTGGTAAGCTGCCTGTTGATCTGGATATGGGAGTCCTGACACCCGAGGACACTTCACCAGAAGCAGACTGGGACACAGAGAGGCAGCAGCAGTACCGGAAAGTACAGGAGAGCGTTGAGCGAAGTCTCCGTCAAGCAAGAGAAAGACAGGAGAAGACTTACAACCAGTATGCTCCCGCTGTTCCCCTGGTACCTGGAGAGCAGGTCTTGAAGAGGAAAAGACGGCTCCACAAGTTGGACGACCAGTGGGAGAAGGACCCGTACACCGTACTGCCATCAAGCCATGAACACCCGAAAGTCTGCACAATCAGTAAGGATGGAGGAGAAACCACAGCCATTGTCTCCCGAGATCACCTGAAGAAGTGTCCCGAGCAGCTACGAAACCCTGAAGAAGATCAAGAAAACCCTCGACCCGCAGAGGAAAGGGAAGAGATGGTCAGTACTGTACTCGGAGACTTCCCTCGATCTTGGACACAGGTAAATGGCGCTGTTGTGGTACCCGTCCTCACCTTCCTCCAGCCAGCATCCCAAGTGCCTACGGAAAAACAGGTAGAGCTGGAAGAGCAGCCGGTCCAGGAGGCAGAAGACCCCACACAAGCAGACCAGGAGAATCGACCCTCTGCTTATAGTGAGCCTGCCATGCCCCTAGTGAGCCAAAGAGTCCATAGACAGCTGCCCAGCTTACCTTTAACAGCTCCTACACCCTGTAGCTCAGGGCCGGTCACTCAGGGACGTGGGCTACTTTGACCCGCTTCTAGCAAGGTAGCCAAGAAGAGTACAGTTAGTTGGGGAGGCCTACAACTCCGCCTGGCCAGGGGAGATCCTGTCTGCTCACGGACTGACCAGACCCCGACCGCTAGCCAGTACTCCCGGGAGGGTCTATCTTTGTCACCAGTAAAGACCCTGAACTACACCGCACCGTTTCTGAGTGGTTCCTGGTGCCTGCGTGCAATTCTACCATCCCTATCATCCACGTCCGCTGCCCTGAGGCCATACCCCTCCCGTTGGGGGTTATACTACCCACGCTGCACAACTGTACCACCGGCCTCAGCGGTCTGCCCTGCAGCGGCGGTTTCGTAACCGCATTCAACGGGTGGCGTAGTCGAACAATATCACATCTGCCACTAAAAACATCGCCACTTAGTTTGACACCCTGGGCACGGACCGGGTCACCGCCACGAGGACTACCACCCCCAACAGATCCGGCTCCGGGTATTCCCCAAACATGGCCCAGGGGGCGCGTCATATCCATACTCAGTTCCCGGCGGCCGGGTGTCCACGCTCGGTCCCCAGCCGCCAGGGGGCGGCCGGGTGTCCATGCTCGGTCCCCTGCTGCCAGGGGGCGGCCGGGCGTCCATACTCGGTCCCCAGCCGCCCCGCGGCCGAGTGTCCACACACGGTCCCCAGCCGCCTGGGGGCGGCCGGGTGTCCATAGACGGTCCCCAGCCGCCCCTATTTCTCCTGCCACCTTCCCCCACACATTTCTTAGCCTGGCCTGCTTTAGGGCAGCATTGGACGAGCCCACCAGAGAACCAGACTCCTCCGGTGGGCCCTGGCTTCTCCATCAGGGGAGTTGGGAGTGCCAAGGTGAGGGCATGATGATGATGATGATAGAAGAAGTTAGCATCTGCTTTGTTTTCTTTTAATGCAAGCGTTAGTGTGCAGCCTGCCACCCACCCACCCCCAGGCTGCAATGCCATACTGCTTGCTTGCACTTGAAATGGGGCCTTTTAGTTTGGAGGAGGCCGAAGCTGGCCACTACCTCATGGCTGCTTTGGTGGCCTGGCATCCATACTCAGTCCCCAGCCGCCCGGCGGCCGGGTGTCCACGCTCGGTCCCCAGCCGCCAGGGGGTGGCCGGGTGTCCATACTCGGTCCCCAGCCGCCCCGCGGCCGAGTGTCCACACACGGTCCCCAGCCACCTGGGGGCAGCCGGGTGTCTATAAACGGTCCCCAGCTGCCCCTATTTCTCCTGTCACCTTCCCACACACTTTTCTTAGCCTGGCCTGCTTTAGGGCAGCATTGGATGAGCCCACCAGAGAACCAGACTCCTCCGGTGGGCCCTGGCTTCTCCATCAGGGGAGTTGAGAGTGCCAAGGTGAGGAGCATGATGATGATGATAGAAGTTAGCATCTGCTTTGTTTTCTTGGAATGCAAGCGCATGTATGTAGTAGCGACTAAGCCTTAGGTGGTCAGCGTTTTGGCGCATATCCTACCTTCTCCAAGGATTGCTGGATGTTTTCCTGCTACTATCCCAGTTGTATGACTCCCGTTAAAACAAAGCTTCAGGTGATAAATGATGGAAGAGGTGGTGGCAAAGGAGAAAGAGCAGGAGGAACAGGGACCATTCACATCAATATCAGGCCAGTCAACCACACGTCTTGTAGGATATGATTCTGTAACAAAAGGAGCGGTTCGGCTACACAGTTATAGGGCATGGGCAAAGAGGAGAACGGCTCAGTATATATTGCAAGAAAATATTTATTTATTAATATAAAAAGATAGATAAAGACTTAGACAATGAGGTAACCAGATGGTAAAGTGCTTCCAGGTCAGATACACTTGTAATAGTATGATCATAATAAACCCATGGATTAGCATAATTGCACATTTGCCCATAATAATAATAAAAAATGTAAATATTAGATTTAAATAGGTGAACTGGAGTCAGGAACACAGGATCAACCTATACTGTATAATCCCACTAACTGTTAAATAGACAGGGGTGGGGGAAGAACCAGTGTATATCATGGGAAACTCTGTGCCCAAAACTAAATGCTGAAAAAGTATTAATCCAATGGGATAATTACCTGGCAAGGAAGCACAGCTTAAGTGGGGGGGTGAAAAAGGTGAAGGCCCAATACGTGTTTCGCGCCAACCCAGGCTGCTTTCTCAAGGGCAGTTATAGGGCATACAGTGAGTGCAATGCCTAGCAAAAATTTCTAGGCACTCCAATGCCCCTTGGAAGTGACATGGAGGTCAGAGGGCCTTAACTAAACCATTTTTTACATTTATAGCAACTGGGTCTCCTGTACACTGTTGGCCTAAGCAATGAATGGAAGGCTTTCCAAAAATTATGAGGAACTGCAATGCCCCTTGAAACAGACATGGATTACAGCGTACCAAAAACCTTCTACCCATTATTGGGGGTGGGTCTCCCTTAGTTTTCGCCTTTGCATTGAAAAGCAAAAGCTGACTAAAATTAGGAGGAAATGCAATGCCCGTTGGAAGAGTCATGGAGGTTAGAGGTAATTAAAACAACATTTCAATACCCCTTGGAAGAGCTGTGGAGTTCAGAGTAGTTTAAAAAGACTCTTTTAATGCCGCTTTGAAGAGAAGTGGAGGTCACAGTAGCTTAACAAGACAGTTTTAATGCCCCTTGGAAAAGTGGTGGAGGTCACAGTAGCTTAACAAGACGGTTTGAATGCCCCTTGGAAAAGTGGTGGAGGTCGCAGTAGCTAAACAAGATGGTTTTAATGCAACTTACAATAGCCATACAGTACAGCATCTTAAAAACATTATTCCCATTATTGGGGAGTGGGTCTCCCATAGTCTTAGCTTATGCCTTCCAAGCAAAATCTGCCAAAAATTCGGACGGAGGAACTTGCAATGCCCCTTACAAGAGCCATGCAGTACAGCATATTACCAACATTATTCCCATTATTGGGGAGTGGGTCTCCCACAGTCTTTGCTTATGCCTTCCAAGCAAAATCTACCAAAAATTAGGATGGAGGAACTTGCAATGCCCATTACAGGAGCCATGCAGTACAGCATAATACAAATATTCCCATTATTGGGGAGTGGGTCTCCCATAGTCTTTGCTTATGACTTCCAAGCAAAAGCTGCCAAAAATTAGGTTGGAGGAACTTGCAATGCCCCTTACAAGAGCCATGCAGTACAGCATATTACAAACATTATTCCCATTATTGGGGAGTGGGTCTCCCATAGTCTTTGCTTATGCCTTCCAAGCAAAAGCTGCCAAAAATTAGGACGGAGGAACTTGCAATGCCCCTTACAAGAGCCATGCAGTACAGCATATTACAAACATTATTCCCATTATTGGGGAGTGGATCTTCCATAGTCTATGCTTATGCCTTCCAAGCAATAGCTGCCAAAAATTAGGACGGAGGAACTTGCAATGCCCCTTACAAGAGCCATGCAGAACAGCATATTGCAAACATTATTCCCATTACTGGAGAGTGGGTCTCCCATAGTATTTGCTTATGCCTTCCAAGCAAAATCTGCCAAAAATTAGGACGGAGGAACTTGTAATGCCCCTTACAAGAGCCATGCAGTACAGCATATTACAAACATTATTCCCATTATTGGGGAGTGGGTCTCCATAATCTTTACTTATGCCTTCCAAGCAAAATCTGGCAAAAATTAGGATGGAGGAACATGCAATGCCCCTTACAAGAGCTATGCAGTACAGCATATTACAAACATTATTCCCATTATTGGGGAGTGGGTCTCCCATAGTCTTTGCTTATGCCTTCCAAGCAAAAGCTGCCAAAAATTAGGAGGAAATGCAATGCCCATTCGAAGAGTCGTGGAGGTTAGAGTTAATTAAAAACAACATTTCAATGCCCCTTGGAAGAGCTGTGGAGTTCAGAGTGGTTTAACAAGACGCTTTTAATGCCCCTCGGAAGAGAGGTGGAGGGCGCAGTAGCTTAACAAGATGGTTTTAATGCCCCTTGAATAAGTCGTGGAGGTCGCAGTAGCTTAACAAGACGGTTTTAATGCCCTTCGGAAGAGACGTGGAGGTCGCAGTAGCTTAACAAGACGGTTTTAATGCCCCTTGGAAAAGTGGTGGAGGTCACAGTAGCTTAACAAGACGGTTTTAATGCCCCTTACAAGAGCCATACAGTACAGCATCTTAAAAACATTAATCCCATTATTGGGGAGTGTGTCTCCCAGTCTTTACTCATGCCTTCCAAGCAGAAGCTGCCAAAAATTAGGACGGAGGAACTTGCAATGCCCCTTACAAGAGCCATGCAGTACAGCATATTACAAACATTATTCCCATTATTGGGGAGTGAGTTTCCCATAGTATTTGCTTATGCCTTCCAAGCAAAAGCTGTCAAAAATTAGGATGGAGAAACTTTCAATAATGGCAACACAGACCACGGTCACCCTGGTGGTATAGTGGTGGTGGAGGCTGAGGATAAGGAGAAGAACATAAAACAGCCGAAAGGAGGAAAAGTATACCCATGTGTGGGTTTGAAGTGGTGCATGTGAATACACCTCCCAAAAAAACACAGTGGATTTGACTTTATGTTACTCTGCTGTCATTTGGTGGTGATGAGAAGTCTGGCCCAATCCAACCCTTGTTCATTTTGATAAGGGTCAGCTTGTCAGCATTGTCAGTTGACAGGCGAGTGCGCTTATCAGTTATAATTCCCCCCGTGGCACTAAAAACACGCTCCGATAACACGCTAGCGGCAGGGCAGGCCAGGACCTCCAAGGCATACAGAGCGAGTTCATTCCAAGTGTCCAGCTTGGATACCCAATAATTAAAAGGCACAGAGGAATCACGGAGGATGCTGGTACGGTCGGCAAGGTACTCCCTCACCATCTTTCGAAACTTTCCACTCCTTGTGAGAGTACCCCGCACCTCAGGGCCTGTAAGCTGGGCGGGTCTCAGAAAACTGTCCCAGAACATTGACAGTGTTCCCCTGCCTCTGCTGGATTGGAGTTGCCTCTCTCTCGCTTGTGCGCCTTGGTTGGTCAACGAACTGTGACCTCTGCCGCTAGCGTGTTCAGATGAGAATTTTTTTAACAGTTCTGCAGCAAGGGCCTTCTGGTACTGCCCCATTTTTGTAACTTCTCCCCCTCAGGAATAAGAGAGTGAAAGTTCTCCTTGTAGCGGGGGTCTAAAAGTGTCACCAACCAGTAATGACTGTCACCCAACATTTTTACAACGCGAGGGTCACAGTTAAGGCAGCGTAACATAAAGTCAGCCATGCGTGCCAGACTGGTAACGGGCAAGACTTCCATGTCCTCACCAAGATGACGACTGACCATGCTCTCCTCCTCCTCCTCCTCCCCCTTGTCCTCAGGCCATCCACGCTGAATCGACGGTATGACAGTTGTACAGGTACTACCGTCTACAGCGCATGATAAAAGCTCCTGTTCCTCCTCCTCCTCTCCCTCATTGTCCCCCAATGCACGTTGGGATGAGATGAGGCTGGGCTGTGTGTAATCGACCACTAGAGCTTCTTGATCCATCTCATCATACTCTGGCTGCAATGCCTCCTCTTTAATTCTCTGCAGAGAGCGTTGCAAAAGACAGATAAGTGGAATGCTGACACTAATAATGGCGTCATCACCATTCACCATCTGGGTGGACTCCTCAAAGTTTGTCAAGATGGTACAGATGTCAGACATCCAGGTCCACTCCTGAGGTCTTATGTGTGGAGTCTGACCTGAATATCGACGGCCTTGTTGCAGCTGGCACTCCACAACTGCTCTCTTCTGCTCACAAATCCTTTGCAACATGTGGAGGGTAGAGTTCCAACGTGTGGGGACATCACACACCAGTGTAGCACCCCGAGGGCTCGGCTGCTACAGGGGTATTGCACCTCAAACCAGAGGTGTGATATTCCACTCCCGGGTAAGGATGGAGTGTGGACTAGGGCTCGTTTAGCTGCATGCACCACACACACCCCATTTCCGAGGGACAGCTCAATGGTGCTCCCACAGAAGTGCAGGCACGACGGCATCTGTCCCTGGCTGGAGTGGGGAGGGGGAGGAAAACCCAGTGGTGTAGGAGCAGATAGGGGTGGGTCTCTGGGCATAGGTAGGAGCCCATTGGTTGCTAGTCACCTGGGCTCACACATAAAGGGAGGTATATAAGGTGGGCACCATCTTAGAACAGTGTTCAGTTCAGTCCGGGGAGTGAGTTGAGAGAAGGAGTTCAGCCAGAGAGGGCTGACAGGGAGCTGTGGCTCAGTCTGGGCCCAGCTCCACGAGGCAGGCCTGGAGAGGAGGCCAGAGCCAGAGGAGAGAAACAGAAACAGCAAGGAACTGGAACAGAAAGGAAACAAGGAACAGCACATTAAGAGAGGCCCAGAGACACGAGAGAAGAAGGAACCCCATAGGCCCAGGAGATTGCGGGTGACGGCTTGGCAGAGCAGGGTACCGGAACCCAAATTGGTGGAGGCAACAAATTCCTCAGCCAAAGACCGGAGGTTATGACCACATCTTGGTGCGACCCCTCACTACATCCACCAGGAAAGTATACCACATAGGGTCAGGGAAACCGGAGATAGGTTTCGCCAAGAGAAGGCCCGAGGAAGCTGGACAAAGGTGGGTCACTTGTGGGGACGGCCAGAGAAGGGAAGAGAAGGGAGCCCTGTGCCACGCTCTGGAATTGCCTGGGAGTTGGTCAAACCCCTTGCCTGGTGGACGCAGCACGGCTTGGGCAGTCACCGCCGGTACCGAGGTGACTAGGACCAGTAAAGAACTGTGAGTAAAGCATTGGAAACTGCAACCACACGTCTCTGTGTTTCATCGCCGCACCAGCACCATTAGTACTGGGACGCTCACACCATCACTCCCATCATCCACACTAGCTGCCCTGAGGCAATACTTCTCCCGTGGGGAGTTATCCCATTCTTGGCTGCGCATACAACATCAGCCTCAGCGGTCTGCAGCGCAGCGGCAGTCCCCACTGACCGCAATCCACGGGTGGCGTAGTCGGACATTTGTTATTACACTAAGACTGCCACTGGTTTGACCACCCTGAGCCACGGACCGGGTCGCCGCCACACGGAGACTACAACCCCCAGCATCCCACAAGAGGCCCGGTTCCGGGTGCCCCACGCGGCCCAGGGGGCGAGTCAACTTTGGCGTAGTCGGCAGGATTCAAACCAACCCGCTACCACCGGGTACTGCGCGCCTTCAGAGACTGAGATACTTACAGTGGTGAAGTTTTCCCGCCATCCGGAGTCGTTTCCCGCCATCGGACGCCATCTTGGGTCATTTCCCACCATCTTCATCTGTTTTTACCGCCCCGGCAGAGCGGACGCCATTATGTGCGCACCAAAAGACAGCAGGAAGCCGCCTCCCATCGTGGGCCAGGTCCCAGAGTGGCGCCAAAGAAGGGGCACGCCCCCAGCAACTATGAGTGCGGCAGTGGAGATGTCCATCAATGTGGGGGGCTGCCTCTGAAGGTGATTGTCAGCAGATGCTCCCAAGACCAACCCCCATGGGGGCGGATAGGAAAGAAAACTGTGGGGCCGGGTGTGGCCTGGATAAGTCTGGACATACCGCACCCGGAGATGGAGGGAGCAGCGAACCCCACCAGCACCCTGGCCCGCAGCCTGCTGCAAGCTGAGCCACCCTGCAGCTTAGCGGAGTTGCTTGCGCAGCTGCCCAGAGACTCGGAGTGCGCACGAGCTGCGCTGGAAGACCTAAATCAGAGGATGGTCAGGGCGCAGCGAGATGTGTTTGCCGGGTGGAAGGAGGAGTTGTCCCGGCAGCACGTAACCGGCCAGCAGGAGACACCGCAAGGACCGAGCAGTGCGCCTGCCTCTGAGGGCGGTGAGGATGGACCGGCGGCTGCAGACGACGCCGCGGAGGAGGCAACGGAGACCGAGGCAGGTAACGGGGACGCCACCACTCCACGCCCTGAGACCACCAGCCTGCCCCCACCCTCCGTTGCGGGACCCGAAGCCCCGGGGACCGTACCTGATACCAAGCCTGCACTGCTGCCAGCTAGGCCTCAGGCTGCAAGCGGCGCTGTCACGCCCCGCCTCGCGCTGTGCCCTCTGAACCCGGGCGCCGTAAAGCAGGAGATGTCACAGGCCGGGACGCAAGGCCTAGTACACCCGGGCGCCGCTGCCCCACCAGCGCCCCCTACCGTGACTGTGCCATCCCCGGGCGCGATCAGCAGACGACCACTGGCCTGGTCGCAAGGCCGAGTGCCCACCGGCGCTGCTCCCCGAAGGGGGTCCCGTGCCATACCACCCCTGGGCGCGGATCTCTTCGCCCAGCATACGGGCCCAGATGGAATGCCCCTGGTGTGGCCGGCTGAACTGACCAGCGGTCAGCCCTGGAGAACCCAGCCCCCGCGCCAGCCTCTGATACCGGCTCCGGAGCCCGTAGAGAACACCCCGCTCCCGCTAGAAGACACCCAATTTGAGTGGGACCCCACTGGCGAACATCTAATGGGGTTCCCCCAAGAAACCAGGGCGGACGCAGCCCGTCGCCTGGATTGCTGCCGTCAACAGCTGGCCACCTTTGAAAGGGAGCGGCGGCAGAGGCGCATCAGGGAGGAGCGACTCCAAGCCCGGAGCGCGGAACAGAAGAGGAGGGCCCGTCAGGACTCCCAAGCCATCCGCGGTCTCTGAGCCACCCGGACAGTAGTAAAATTCCAGCTGGAGCATGGCTGGGGTTTCGTCAGAGACCCGGAGGCTGACACCGACGTCTTCGTCACTAGAAGGGACGTTGAAAGCCACCTGCCAGAGGGACATCACGGCCGTGACCTGTACACCGGTGACGTGGTCACCTACACCCGGCACAAGGGCGCAAAGGGACTGTACGCCCTCCATGTCCACCGTCTAACGGAGGAGGAGCTGCGGTACCGCCCAGACATGGACTACCCTGAGGGCCTGGACGGGTCTGAAGATTATGAGGAAGGAGCGCAAGGAGGACATCGCCACTGAAAGGTGACAGTGCGCAACTGTAAATAGTTACCCGTCGGGGTACAAGAACTGTTGCTGAGTGGAGTGTGGTCCCCGTTGGGACTAGTGTGGAACTGTTAAAGGGACTGTTACCTGCCAATGTTACCCCCCAGGCTGAGGACTGTGAGCAGCCATTCCCCTATCCCCTACCAGGCTGAGGACTGTGAGCAGCCATTCCCCTATCCCCACTGGCCGAGGACTGAGAGCGGCCATCCCTGTAAATAGTTGCGCTTCCTAAAGCGCCCCCTACTGGTTATATACAAAAACTGCAACGTCTACCTCAAGATTAACTGGATCGTTGCACCTTTACCTGGTTGCAAGTTGCACAGCGGCCAGAACTCAAGAATATGTTTTGAAAATGTTTAACTTGAAAATGCCTTAATGTGAAAAGTCTATGTGCTGCTAAAATAGAAATGCCAAAGTTTTATAATGTGTTTTTGCAAAAAGAGTTCCGGTGGTATTAGCTAAATGTTTTATAATGTTTATACCAGTAACGATAAAAAGAAAAGAGTACCTCCCATAAAGGGATGAGTTTTTTTGGTTAATGTCTTATATGCGAGTGCACTTTAAAAATTTGTATGTTTTAAATTGTTTTTATTCTTTTCCAGCCCGAGGACGTGCTGTCATTTACCAGGGGGGATGTAGCACCCCGAGGGCTCGGCTGCTACAGGGGTATTGCACCTCAAACCAGAGGTGTGATATTCCACTCCCGGGTAAGGATGGAGTGTGGACTAAGGCTCGTTTAGCTGCATGCACCACACACACCCCATTTCCGAGGGACAGCTCAATGGTGCTCCCACAGAAGTGCAGGCACAACAGCATCTGTCCCTGGCTGGAGTGGGGAGGGGGAGGAAAACCCAGTGGTGTAGGAGCAGATAGGGGTGGGTCTCTGGGCATAGGTAGGAGCCCATTGGTTGCTAGTCACCTGGGTTCACACATAGAGGGAGGTATATAAGGTGGGCACCATCTTAGAAGTGTTCAGTTCAGTCCGTGGAGTGAGTTGAGAGAAGGAGTTCAGCCAGAGAGGGCTGACAGGGAGCTGTGGCTCAGTCTGGGCCCAGCTCCACGAGGCAGGCCTGGAGAGGAGGCCAGAGCCAGAGGAGAGGAACAGAAACAGCAAGGAACTGGAACAGAAAGGAAACAAGGAACAGCACATTAAGAGAGGCCCAGAGACATGAGAGAAGAAGGAACCCCATAGGCCCAGGAGATTGCGGGTGACGGGTTGGCAGAGCAGGGTACCGGAACCCAAATTGGTGGAGGCAACAAATTCCTCAGCCAAAGACCGGAGGTTGTGACCACATCTTGGTGCGACCCCTCACTACATCCACCAGGAAAGCATACCACATAGGGTCAGGGAAACCGGAGATAGGTTTCGCCAAGAGAAGGCCCGAGGAAGCTGGACAAAGGTGGGTCACTGGTGGGGACGGCCAGAGAAGGGAAGAGAAGGGAGCCCTGTGCCACGCTCTGGAATTGCCTGGGAGTTGGTCGAGCCCCTTGCCTGGTGGACGCAGCACGGCTTGGGCAGTCACCGCCGGTACCGAGGTGACTAGGACCAGTAAAGAACTGTGAGTAAAGCATTGGAAACTGCAACCACACGTCTCTGTGTTTCATCACCGCACCAGCACCATTAGTACTGGGACTCTCACACCATCACTCCCATCATCCACACTAGCTGCCCTGAGGCAATACTTCTCCCGTGGGGAGTTATCCCATTCTTGGCTGCGCATACAACATCAGCCTCAGCGGTCTGCAGCGCAGCGGCGGTTCCCACTGACCGCAATCCACGGGTGGCGTAGTCGGACATTTGTTATTACACTAAGACTGCCACTGATTTGACCACCCTGAGCCACGGACCGGGTCGCCGCCACACGGAGACTACAACCCCCAGCATCCCACAAGAGGCCCGGTTCCGGGTGTCCAACGCGGCCCAGGGGGCCAGTCACCAGTCGGTGTGACGGAAGTTGCAAACGCTGCTGCAACACAGCAAGGGCGGCGGAAGCTGTAGCCGACTTGCGAAAATGAGCTGACAGGCGGCGTACTTTGATGAGCAGATCTGGCAACTTGGGGTACAATTTAAGAAACCACTGAACCACGAGGTTAAGCACATGAGCCAGGCATGGTACGTGTGTGATCTCGCCTCACCTCAGAGCCGCCACCAGGTTACGGCCATTGTCACACACCACCATGCCTGGATGTAGGTTCAGCGGTCTCAGCCACAGATCTGCCTGCTCTTTCACAACTGTCCACAACTCACAAGCAGTGTGAGGTTTCTCACCTAAGCTTAGGAGTTTCAGCACAGCCTGTTGCCGCTTGGTGGAGGCAGTACTGCAGTGCTTCCAGCTTATAACTGATGTGGTGATATCTGAGATGGATGCTGAACATGAGGAGGAGGAGGAGGATGATGCGCAGGAGCTGTACACTGTGGGGGCAACTCTGACTGACATAGGGTCCGCAATCCTTGGTGTGGGGAGGATGTGTTCGTCCCAAGGTCCGACTGGGTCCTGGCTTCCACTATGTTTACCCAGTGTGCCGTTAGGGAGATGTACCATCCCTGGGCACAAGCACTTGTCCACGTGTCCGTTGTCAGGTGGACTCTCCCAGTAACTGCGTTGTTGAGGGCACGGCAGATGTTTTTGGACACGTGCTTGTGTAGTGCTGGGATGGCACACCGGGCAAAATAGTGTCGGCTGGGGACCGAGTACCGAGGGACGGCCACCGCCATAAGGTTGCGGAAGGATTCCGTCTCCACCAGCCTAAAAGACAGCATTTCTAACGCAAGCAGTCGTGAAATGTGTGAATTTAGGACTGTGGCCTGTGGGGCGTTAGCTGCGAATTTCCGCTTTCATTCAACGGTATGGGATATGGACAATTGAACGCTGCGGTGGGACGTGGACGTTGATGCTGTTTCTTGAGAAACTGCCATAGCAAGTGAAGACTGAGAGGAGGGGGCATCTTTGCATGCAGTATGGACAGGGGATTGCCTTGCACACACAACAGGGGGTTCTATTGCACGCACAGCAGTGGAAGAAGCAGTGGTGACACCCGCTGACACTGGTCGTGGACCCTGGGTTTCGGCCCACAAAGTCGGGTGTTTTGCTGCCATGTGCCTGATCATGCTGGTGGTGGTCAGGCTGGTAGTTTTGTCACCCCTGCTGATGCTGGCATGGCAGGTGGTACAAATGTCCTTTTTGGGGTTATCAGCAGAGCCTTTAAAAAAAATTCCAGACTCTGGAAGACCTACCGGTTGTACTGCCAAAGTCCCTCGTGTTGGTGTTACGGGGAAAGGTTGCCCGCGTTCTGTCTGTGGCCACCACACTGCTTCTTCCTGCCTGTTGGGGTACTCTGCCTCCCTCCCCCTGTGTGCTGCTGGCCTCACTCTGCATGTCCTCCTGCCACGTTGGGTCAGTTACTAGATCATCCACCACCTCCTCCTCTTCCACTTGCGCACCACGATCCTCCTCCTCACTTCCTGGCAATTGTGTCTCGTCATCGTCCACCTCTTGTGAAAAATTGCCAGCGTCGACTTCCTGTGGCCGTGGCTGTTCAAATATTTGGGCATCGCTACATGGGATCTCCTCTTCCACCACTTCAAGCAGAGCAGGCGAGGGGCACAAATCTGGAATTGGACCAGTGAACAGCTCTTCAGAGTGTCAAAGTGTGGGATCAGTTGCTGTCTGACGACACTCGGCATGGTGGGAGGAAGGAGCATCAGGGTGAGGAGTATGCGGTCGAGACTCACGGCTACTAAGAGTCGACTGTGTGGAAGACAGGCCAGAGGTAGTGGTGCCCAGGTAACTGGAAGTATTATCTGCTATCCAATTAATAACCTGTTCACACTGATCAGTTCACAATACTGGTGTTGTTCTGTGCTTCCCTAGTAATTCGGTCAAGAAGTGGGAGCGAGAATATGTGGCTGTTGGTTGTGGCACATTTTCACCTTGGCCACGGCCCCGTCCTCTGCACGCACCATCACCAGAACGTCCACTTCCACATCCCTTGCCACGCGCCTTGCCCATTGTAAAGTAAGTTAAATAGCTTACACTCGCACTATCAATGGAAAAAGGGTAATAAAAAGTAGGTTAGAACCGTGGAAGAGGAAAACCACAGTTCTATTTCTCTGGCCTACACCCGACTCTTTTAAACAATCTGAACAATCAGGGAGAAAATATTACAGTTTTTCTTTACGTAAAAAATACCAAAAGCTGAATAATAGAGATTTCTTTCCGTGGAACAGCAAAACCACAGTTATAATTTACTGGTGTATGCATACCAGACTTTTTTAAAAATACATATTTGCAGCTGAACAGTGAGCGACACACTCAAACTGTTTTTTTTTTAGATACAAATGGCCCAAAAGTGGATAATACAGAGGTTTGAACTGTGGAACTGCAAACCCACACTTGTATTTCTCGGGCCTACACCAGACTATTTTCAACAGATATATTTGTGTCTGAACAATCAGGAGACACTATTATTTATTTTTTACGGCCAAAAATTGCGAAAAGGAGAATAATACAGAGATTTGACCCGTGGAACTGCAAAGCCACACTTGTATTTCTCGGGCCTACACCAGACTATTTTCAACAGATATATTTGTGTCTGAACAATCAGGAGACACTATTTATGTTTTATGGCAAAAAATGCCAAGAGCAGGATAATAGAGATTTTTTACCGTGGAACAGCAAAAGCACACTTCTGTCTCTCTGGCCTACACCAGACTACTTTCAACAGATATATTTGTGTCTGAAAAATCAGGGAGACACTATTATTTTTTTTTACGGCAAAAAATGCCAAAAACAGGATAATAGAGATTTTTTACCATGGAACAGCAAAACCACAGTTATAATTTACTGGTGTATACCAGACTTTTCTAAATATATATATTTGCAGCTGAACAGTGAGCGACACAATCAAACTGTTTTTTTTAGATACAAATGGCCCATGGAACTGCAAAACCACACTTCTATTTCTCTGGCCTACACCAGACTATTTTCAACAGATATATTTGGGTCTGAAAAATCAGAGACACACTTTTTTTTTGGGGGGGGGGGGAGAGGGACACCAGAAGGTTAATAAGACGGGTATTTGTACAGTGTGAAGGAGGAAAAAAAAAGAGGATTTAGATGAAAAAAAAGGATTTTTCCTGGCCCCCGAGACCTGGAGCTAAGTCCAGCAATTTCAACAACAGGAGCACACAGGACTGTAATGCAGCGTTTGCTGGTATAACCACTGCGTCTCCTATACATCCTGCCTGCCTGATATCTGGGATGGATATTAGTCCTGAGAAGGACTGTTTGTTTGATCTGGCATCCTTTACAGACCCTACACTAACTATTTTGCAGGATATATTTCTCCATAAATCAGCAGCGCTGTCCCTACACTGTCTGATCCGGAGCGACTGTATCCAAAATGGCGGCGCCCGGTTTTAAATACTCGAAGTGACGCTGTGCGGCCAGCCAATCACTGTAATGCCCACAAACAACATGGCTGCGGCATTACAGTGACTGGCTGGCAATCCCTGCATGTTCATTGGCTCTGTAAAGACCGCCAAACATGCAGGGCGGAGACCCGAGCTCCCGCCCGAGTAACCCGGAAATGCTCGGTGCTCGCCGAACATCCCGAGTAGCATGATGCTTGGGCGAGTACCGAGCAGTGTTGAGCATGCTCGCTCAACACTACATATAAGTTCGCTCCAAACTCAGTCATTTGTAGTGAGCGTGGAAGATACTGTCCTCCATTTAAAATGGGCAAGGCAAGTGGCAAGGGACGGGGAACTGGATGAGATGGTGATGGTTCATGCAGAGGCCGAGGACAAGGCCGTGGGCAAGCTGAAATTGTGCCACAGCAAACACCCACATCTTCTCGCCTGACCTTCCTGTCCCAATTCCTAGGGGACCACAGCACACCACTACTGAACCCAGAGCGGTGTCAAAAGTTTGTTGCTTGGATGGCAGATAATGCTTCCAGTCACTCAGCCACCACCACCACCCTGTCATCCACACGGTCAAGTCTCAGTAGCCGTGAGTCTGGACCGCATATTCCTCACCCTGATCCTCCTTCCTCCCACCATGCCGAGTGCACGGAGACAACTGATCCCACACTTGGACACACTGAAGAGCTGTTCACTTTTCCATTTATAGATTCAGGTCCAGTTGAAGCGGGGCAAGAGGAGATCACGTGTAGTAATGCCCAAATATTTGAGCAGCCACGGTCACACGAAGGCGACGGTGGGATAGTGTCACAAGAGGTTGACGATGATGAGACACAATTGCCAGAAGGTCAGGAGGAGGACCAGGGTGTGGAAGTGGAAGACGAGGTGGTGGATGATATAGTAACTGACCCAACCTGGCAGGAGGACATGCAGAGCGAGGACAGCAGCACACAGGGGGAGGGACGCAGAGCACCCCAACAGGCGGGAAGAAGCAGTGTTGTGGCCGCAGACAGAAGGCAGGCAACCGTTCCCCGTAACACCAGCATGAAGGAAGTTGCCAGTACAACTGTTACATCTTCCCGAGACTGGTTGTTTTTTAAAGACTCTACCGATAACCCCAAAAAGGCCATTTGCACCACCTGCCAGGCCGGCATCAGCAGGGGTGGGGCAAAACGACCAGCCTGACCACCACCAGCATGATCAGGCACATGACAGCAAAGCACCCGACTTTGGGGGCCAAACCCCAAGGACCAGGAACAGTGACTGCAGGTGGCACCATTGCTTCTTCCGCTGTTGTGCATGCAAGCCAATCCCCTGTCCATGGTGCATGCGAAGATGCCTCCTGCCCTGAACCTGTCGTTGTGCACTCTCAAGTAGCAGCATCAGGAAGCACATCCATGTCCTTGTCACAGCGCAGCATTCAATTGTCCATACCCCAGTCCTTGGAACGCAAGCGCAAATATGCAGCCAACCCCCCATAAGCCACACTACTAAATTCTCACATTTCACGACTGCTTGCGCTCGAAATGTTGCCTTTTAGGCTCGTGGAGACGGAAGCATTCCGCAACCTGATGGCGCCGGCGGTCCCTCGGTACTTGGTCCCCAGCCGCCACTATTTCTCCTGGTGTGCCGTCCCCGCATTACACATGCACGTCTCCCAAAACATTAGCTGTGGTGCCCTCAACAACTCAGTTATCGGGAAAGTCCACCTAACCACGGACACGTGTACAAGTGCTTGTGGGCAGGGACGGTACATCTTGCTGACAATACACTGGGTTAACATAGTGGAAGCCGGGACCCAGTCTGACCTTGGGACGGAACACGTATTCCCGATGCCAAGGATTGCGGGCCCTAGGTTAATCAGGGTTGCCCCCACGGTCTACAGCTCCTGCACCTCAGCCTCCTCAGCCTCCTCCTCCTCTTCAGCCTCCATCTCTGAAACGACCACATCAGTCAGAAGCTGGAAGTACTGCAGAACTGCCTCGGCCAAACGGCAACAGGCTGTGCTGAAGCTAATATGCTTAAGTGACAAACCGCACAATGCTGAAGAGTTGTGGACAGCTCTGAAAGAGCAGGCCTATCTGTGGCTCACACTGCTGATCCTACAGCCAGGCATGGTCGTGTGTGACAATGGCCGGAACCTGGTGGTGGCTCTGAGGCGAGGCGAGCTCACACACGTACCATGCCTGGCCCATGTGCTTAACCTCATGGTTCAGCGGTTTCTCAAATCCTACCCGGAGCTGCCAGATCTGCTTGTTAATGTGCGCCGCCTGTGTGCCCATTTTAGAAAGTTAGCTACAGCTTCCGCCGTGTTTCAGCAGCGTTTGCAGCTTCCGGCTCACAGACTGGTGTGTGATGTCCCCACACGTTGGAACTCTACACTACAGATGTTGGGAAGGATTTGTGAGCAGAAGAGGGCATTTTTTGACTACAAGCATCAACAAGGCCGTCGGTATTCAGTTCAGACTCCACACATAAGACCTCAGGAGTGGACATGGATGTCAGACATATGTATCATCCTCCAAAACTTTGAGGACTCCACCAAGATGGTGAGCGGTGATGACGCCATATTTAGCATCAACATCCCGCTTCTCTGTCTTCTGAAACGCTCTCTGCTCACAATCAAAGAGGATGCATTGCAGGCGGAGCACGATGAGATGGAGCAAGGAACCATACAGGGTGATTACACACAGCCAAGCCTCATCTCATCCCAAAGTGGATTGGGTGACAATGAGGAAGAGTAGGAGGGGGAAGGACAGGAGCTAGTTTCATACACTATAGACGGTACTACCTGCACAGCTGTCATACCGTCTGTTCAGTGTGGATGGCCGGAGGACAGAGAGGAGTAGGAGGAGGAGGAGGAGAGCATGGTCAGTCATCCTCTTGGTGAGGACACAGAAGTCTTGTCTGTTAGTAGTCTGGCACGCATGGCTGATTTTATGTTACGCTGCCTTTCCCATGACCCTCGCGTTCTCAAAATTTTGGGTGACAGTCATTACTAGTTGTTGACACTTCTAGACCCACGCTACAAGGAGAACTTTATATCTCTTATTCCTGAGGCGGACAAAAATGGGGCTGCACCAGAAGGACCTTGCTGCGGAACTAGTAAAATAAATTCCCATCTGAAAATGCTGGCGGCAGAGGGCACACTTCGTTGGACAACCAAGGAGTACAGGCGAGAGAGACACAACTTCAATCCAGCAGAGGCAGGGGAACACTGTCAAAGTTCTGGGAGAGTTTTCTCAGCCCCTACCATCGCACAGGCCCTGAGGCGCGGGGTACTCTCACAAGAAGTGCAAAGTTTGGGAAGATGCTGAGGGAGTACCTTGCCGACAGCACCAACATCCTCCGTGATTCCTCTGTGCCTTATAATTATTGGGTATCCAAGCTGGATACATGGAATGAACTGGCTATCTATGCCTTGGAGGTCCTGGCCTGCCCTGCCGCCAGTGTTTTATCAGAGTGGGTTTTTAGTGCCGCTGGTGGAATTATAACTGATAAGCGCATCCGCCTGTCAAATGAAAATGCTGACAGGCTGACACTTATAAAAATGAACAAGGACTGGATTGGGCCAGACTTCTCAACACCACCGAATTATAGCAGCGTAACATAAACTCAAATCCAGTGTCTTTTCTTGGGAGGCGTATTCACATGCACCTTTTCACACCCACACATGGGTATACGCTTCCTGATTTTGACTATTTGCTCTTGTCCTTCTCCTCATCCTCCACCACCACATCACCAGGGTGACCGTGGTCCGTGATGCAACACCCACATAATTTTTTTAAAGGGTGTTTATGATGCCCGTAAAAAAAAATTGTATGCCGTATGTTCATGCATACCCTCCAGGGATAAATGTTTGTCAGCCCATACACTTGTGCATGGGCATTACAAGTATAGGAGGCCTGCTCCTTTCTAATGGGAACATTTTTTTATAAGGCCCTTCTCCACGTCTCTTCCAAGGGGCATTGAAGTGCCTCCAAATTTTTGGCAGCCCTTGCATTCACTGCATAGGCCAACACTATGAGAGACTCTCTCCTTTCTAATGGGAATTTGTCGTTACTGTAGCCTTGCTCTATGTCTCTTTAAATTGTTAGTGGGGTTTTTCCTAAATTTGGTCAGCCGTTGGACTCACTGCATACCCTATAACTGTACAGTCATGGCCAAAAGTATTGAGAATGAGACAAATAGTAATTTTTCCAAAGTTTACTGCTTCATTTTTTGTAATGGCAATTTGCATATACTCCTGAATGTCAAAGAGTGATCAGCTTAACAGCAATTACTTACTAGCAAAGTCAATATTTGCCCAGAAAATGAACTTTAACCCCCAAAACACATTTCAACATCATTGCAGTCCTGCCTTAAAAGGAGCAGCTAACATCGTTTTAGTGATTGATCCATTAACACAGGTGTGGGTGTTGATGAGGGCAGGGCTGGCGATCAATCAGTCATGATTAAGTAAGAATGACATCACTGGACACTTTAAAAGGAGGCTGGTTCTTGGTATCATTGTTTCTCTTCAGTTAACCATGGTTATCTCTAAAGAAACACATGCAGCCATCATTGCACTGCACAAAAATGGCCTAACAGGGAAGAGTATCGCAGCTACAAAGATTGCACCTCAGTCAACAATCTATCACATCATCAAGAACTTCAAGGAGAGAGCTTCCATTGTTGTCAAAAAGGCTCCAGGGCGCCCAAGAAAGACCAGCAAGCGCCAGGACCGTATCTTAAAACTGTTTCAGCTGCGGGATCGGACTACCAGCAGTGCTGAGCTTGCTCAGGAATGGCAGCAGGCTGGTGTGAGTGCTTCTGCACGCACTGTGAGGCGGAGACTCTTTGAGCAAGGGCTGGTTTCAAGGAGGGCAGCAAAGAAGCCACTTCTCTCCAGAGAAAACATCAGGGACCAACTGATATTCTGCAAAAGGTACAGGGAGTGGACTGCTGAGGACAGGGGTAAAGTCATTTTCTCTGATGAATCCCCTTTTCGATTGTTTGGGACATCTGGAAAACAGCTTATTCGGAGAAGAAGAGTTGAGCACTACCACCAGTCTTGTCTCATGCCAACTGTAAAGCATCCTGAAACCATTCATATGTGGGGTTGCTTCTCAGCCAAGGGAATCGGCTCACTCACAGTCTTGCCTAAAAACACAGCCATGAATAAAGAATGGTACCAGAATGTCCTCCAAGAGCAACTTCTCCCAACCGTCCAAGAGCAGTTTGGCGCCCAACAATGCCTTTTCTAGCATGATGGAGCACCTTGCCATAAAGCAAAGGTGATAACTAAATGGCTCATGGAACAAAACATAGAGATTTTGGGTCCATGGCCTGGAAACTCCCCAGATCTTAATCCCATTGAGAACTTGTGGTCAATCATCAAGAGACGGGTGGACAAACAAAAACCAACAAATTCTGGCAAAATGCAAGCATTGATTATGCAAGAATGGACTGCTATCAGTCAGGATTTGGTCCAAAAGTTGATTGAGAGCATGCCAGGGAGAATTACAGAGGTCTTGAAGAAGAAGGGGCAACACTGCAAATATTGACTTGCTGCATTAACTCATTCTAACTGTCAATATAACCTATTGGTACTCATAATATGATTGCAATTATATTTCTGTATGTGATATAAACATCAGACAAACATTAATAAAAACCAGAGGCCAGCAGATCATGTGAAAATATAATTTTGGTGTCATTCTCAATACTTTTGGCCATGACTGTATAGCAGACTCCCTCCTTTCTAATGGGAACATGTCGTACCTTGTTACTGTGGTCCTGCTCTATGTGTCTTTAAATTCTTAGTGGGGTTTTTCCTATAATTGGTCAGCCTTTGGACTCACTGCATACCTATTACTGTATAGCAGACTCTCTCCTTGCTAATGGGAATGTGTCATTACTGTGGCCCTGCTCTGTGTGTCTTTAAAATCTTAGTGGGGCTTTTCCTAAAATTGTTCAGCCGTTGGAGTCACTGCATACCTTATAACTGTATAGTAGACCCTCTCCTTTCTAATGGCAACATGTCGTACTTGTTACTGTGGCCATGCTCTATGTGTCTTTAAATTCTTAGTGGGGTTTTCCCTAAAATTGGTCAGACTTTGGACACACTGCATACCCTAAAACTGTATAGCAGACTCCCTCCTTTCTAATGGGAACATGTCATACTTGTTACTGTGGTCAGGTTCTATGTGTCTTTAAATTCTTAGTGGGTTTTTCCTAAAATTGGTCAGCCGTTGGACTCACTGCATACCCTATAACTGTATAGCAGACTCCCTCCTTTCTAATGGGAACATGTCATTCCTTGTTACTGTGGCCCTGCTCTATGTGTCTTTAAATTCTTAGTGGGTTTTTTCCTATAATTGGTCAGCCTTTGGACTCACTGCATACCCTATAACTGTATAGCAGACTCTCTCCTTTCTAATGGGAATTTATCATTAGTGTCGCCCTGCTCTATGTGTCTTTAAAATCTTAGTGAGGCTTTTCCTAAAATTGTTCAGCCGTTGGACTCACTGCATACCCTATAACTGTATAGCAGACCCTCTCCTTTCTAATGGGAACATGTTGTACTTGTTACTGTGGCCCTGCTCTGTGTGTCTTTAAATTCTTAGTGGGGTTTTCCCTAAAATTGGTCAGACTTTGGACTCACTGCATACCCTATAACTGTATAGCAGACTCTCTCCTTTCTTATGGGAATTTGTCGTTACTGTGGCCCTGATCTATGTATCTTTAAATTCTTAGTGGGGATTTTCCTAAAATTTGTCAGCCGTTGGACTCACTGCATACCCTATAACTGTATAGCAGACCCTCTCCTTTCTAATGGGAACATGTCATACTTGTTACTGTGGTCCGGTTCTATGTGTCTTTAAATTCTTAGTGGGTTTTTCCTAAAATTGGTCAGCCGTTGGACTCACTGCATACCCTATAACTGTATAGCAGACCCTCTCCTTTTTAATGGGAACATGTCATACTTGTTACTGTGGTCTGGTTCTATGTGTCTTTAAATTCTTAGTGGGTTTTTCCTAAAATTGGTCAGCCGTTGGACTCACTGCATACCCTATAACTGTATAGCAGACTCCCTCCTTTCTAATGGGAACATGTCATACCTTGTTACTGTGACCCTGCTCTATGTGTCTTTAAATTCTTAGTGGGGTTTTTCCTATAATTGGTCAGCCTTTGGACTCACTGCATACCCTATAACTGTATAGCAGACTCTCTCCTTTCTAATGGGAATTTATCATTAGTGTCGCCCTGCTCTATGTGTCTTTAAAATCTTAGTGAGGCTTTTCCTAAAATTGTTCAGCCGTTGGACTCACTGCATACCCTATAACTGTATAGCAGACCCTCTCCTTTCTAATGGGAACATGTTGTACTTGTTACTGTGGCCCTGCTCTGTGTGTCTTTAAATTCTTAGTGGGGTTTTCCCTAAAATTGGTCAGACTTTGGACTCACTGCATACCCTATAACTGTATAGCAGACTCTCTCCTTTCTTATGGGAATTTGTCGTTACTGTGGCCCTGATCTATGTATCTTTAAATTCTTAGTGGGGATTTTCCTAAAATTTGTCAGCCGTTGGACTCACTGCATACCCTATAACTGTATAGCAGACCCTCTCCTTTCTAATGGGAACATGTCATACTTGTTACTGTGGTCCGGTTCTATGTGTCTTTAAATTCTTAGTGGGTTTTTCCTAAAATTGGTCAGCCGTTGGACTCACTGCATACCCTATAACTGTATAGCAGACCCTCTCCTTTTTAATGGGAACATGTCATACTTGTTACTGTGGTCTGGTTCTATGTGTCTTTAAATTCTTAGTGGGTTTTTCCTAAAATTGGTCAGCCGTTGGACTCACTGCATACCCTATAACTGTATAGCAGACTCCCTCCTTTCTAATGGGAACATGTCATACCTTGTTACTGTGGCCCTGCTCTATGTGTCTTTAAATTCTTAGTGGGGTTTTTCCTATAATTGGTCAGCCTTTGGACTCACTCCATACCCTATAACTGTATAGCAGACTCCCTCCTTTCTAATGGGAATTTATCATTAGTGTCGCTCTGCTCTATGTGTCTTTAAAATCTTAGTGGGGCTTTTCCTAAAATTGTTCAGCCGTTGGACTCACTGCATACCCTATAACTGTATAGCAGACCCTCTCCTTTCTAATGGGAACATGTCGTACTTGTTACTGTGGCCCTGCTCTGTGTGTCTTTAAATTCTTAGTGGGGTTTTCCCTAAAATTGGTCAGACTTTGGACTCACTGCATACCCTATAACTGTATAGCAGACTCTCTCCTTTCTTATGGGAATTTGTCATTACTGTGGCCCTGATCTATGTGTCTTTAAATTCTTAGTGGGGATTTTCCTAAAATTGATCAGCCGTTGGACTCACAGCATACCCTATAACTGTATAGCAGACCCTCTCCTTTCTAATGGGAACATGTCATACTTGTTACTGTGGTTCGGTTCTATGTGTCTTTAAATTCTTAGTGGGTTTTTCCTAAAATTGGTCAGCCGTTGGACTCACTGCATACCCTATAACTGTATAGCAGACCCCCTCCTTTTTAATGGGAAAATGTCGTACTTTTTACTGTGGCCATGCTCTATGTGTCTTTAAATTCTTAGTGGGATTTTTCCTAAAATTGGTCAGCCGTTGGACTCACTACATACTATATAACTGTATAGCAGACTCTCTCCTTTCTAATGGGAATTTGTCGTTACTGTGGCCCTGCTCTATGTGTCTTTAAATTCTTAGTGGGGTTTTTCCCAAATTTTGGCAGCCCTTGCAGTCACAGCATGGGCATTACCACTATTGGAGACCCGATCCTTTATAATGGGAACATTTTTGTTACTGAGACCCTCCTCTATGTCTCTTCAAAGGGGTATTGGGTTGCGTCCAAATTTTTGGCAGCCCTTGCAGTTACTGGATTTGCAATAACAGTATAGGAGACCCACTTGTTAATAATGGGAACAACAAGCATAGCCGGCTAATAGCTCTCTAACAATAGCGAGGGCCGACTGCGGGCCTTTTAAGAATAGTAAGGCCCGTCTGATGGCCCTATAAAAATAGGCTTTATGACTTTCAGCGTCCCTCCATCATAAATAAAACAGGATGTGTCTGATTATGTGTCACACACCACATTGCCAGATAAGGTTGTAAAATGTTAAAATGACATTTCCCGGTGAATGCATTTGTCTTAACAAATAACGTAAAAAACAAACAAACAATAGGATCTTTCTTTAGTATAAAAAACAGTGTCACCAATTTAACCTCAATGTAATCACATTGTTCAGCTCTTGCACCTCCTCCTCCATCTCCGAAATGAACACATCAGTCACAAGCTGACAGCACTGCAGCACTGCCTTGGCCAAGCGGCAACAGGCTGTGCTGAAGATAACATGCTTAATTGACAAACCGCCCAGCGCTGCAGAGTTGCTGAAAGCTGTAACACAGCCAGCAGCCTGATCTGTGGCTCTCACCGCTGAACATACAGCCAGGCATAGTCGTGTGTGATAATGGAAGAAACCTGGTGACGGAGAAATGACACCCAGAGTAGATGCGGTTTCCCTCTATGCCAGTCCTTTCACCGAGCTAAATACAACTCTCAGCAAAAAAAGCTGTGGACTTGCTCCGTACCATCCCTGGCCACATTCACCTGTCCACATGTTTGTGGGTAGGCAGTCCTTCCCAGTAAGTGCACTGGGGAGGGCACGGGTAATGTTGTGGGACCCGTGCATGTGGAAGGCGGAGACGATACCGGGAGAAATAGTGGTGGCTGGGGACCAAGTATGAACACCCGGCTGCCGCTGGCATGAGGTTATGAAAAGCTTCCGCCTCTACCAGCCTAAAAGGCCACATTTCAAGTGAAAGCAGCTATAGAGGACTTCCTGGGAGAAATGACAGCTGGGTAGATATGGTTTCCCAAGTCCTTTCACCAAGCTAAATAATATGGCTGTGATGAAATACAACTCTGCAAAAAAAGCTCTGGACTGGCTCTGTACTGTCCCTGGCCACATTCACCTGTCCACGTGTTTGTGGTTAGGCGATACTTCCCAGGAAGTGCACTGGGGAGGGCATGGGTAATGTTGTGGGACCTGTGCTTGTGGAAGGCGGAGACGACACTGGGAGAAACAGTGGCGGCTGGGGACTGAGTATGGACACTTGGCCGCCGGCATGAGGTTGTGAAGAGCTTCGGCGTCCACGAGCCTAAAAGGCCATATTCCAAGTGCAAGCAGCTGCCCAGAAATATGGCACTTTTGTGCTGCAGCATGTGGGTGGGTGGGTGGCTGTTTGCATACTTGCGCTTGCATTCCAAGTAACTGAAAACTAAGCAGATGGTGGCCTCTATCATCATCATGGCCTCACCTCGGCACTATGAACTCTCCTGAAGGAGAAGCCAGGGCCCTCCGGAGTAGTCTCCAGTTCTCTGGTGGGCCCGTCCAAACCTGCCGAGAAGCAGCCCTGGCTAAGAAAAGTGTGGGGGAAGGTTCCCTGACACTCTATGGCTGCTTTTTTAATGTGGATCGGACATGCTTATGCATGTTATTTCTTAAACCGAATTGCAGATCAGGCCATTGTCCAACTCTGTATTCATGAAATGAAATGCACAAAGAAAGATGTTTGTGTGTCAAAGCACCACCGACAAGTGCGAGTTGATGTTGGACGGGCTGCCATTACTTGTGCAACAAGCTGCATTAGAGGACTTCCTGGGAGAAATTACACCCAGGGTAGATATGGTTTCCCTCTATGCAAGTCCTTTCACCGAGCTAAATACAACTCTCAGCAAAAAAAGCTGTGGACTTGCTCCGTACCGTTCCTGGCCACATTCAGATGTCCACGTGTTTGTAGGTAGGTGGTCCATCCCAGGAAGTGCACTGGGGAGGGCACGGGTAATGTTATGGGACCCATGCTTGTGGAAGGCAGGGACTATAATAGGAGAAATAGTGGCGGCTGGGGACCAACTGTGGACACCGGGCTGCCGCCAGCATGAGGTTATGAAAACCTTCCGCCTCCACCAGCCTAAAAGGCCACATTTCAAGTGAAAGCAGCTTTAGAGGACTTCTTGGGAGAAATGACAGCTGGGTAGATATCGTTTCCCAAGTCCTTTCACCAAGCTAAAGAATACGGCTGTGGTGAAATACAACTCAGCAAAAAAAGCTGTGGACTGGATCCGTACCGTCCCTGGCCACATTCACCTGTCCACGTGTTTGTGGTTAGGCGGTCCTTCCCAGGAAGTGCACTGGGGAGGGCACGGGTAATGTTGTGGGACCCATGCTTGTGGAAGGTGGAGACGACACCGGGAGAAACAGTGGCCACATTTCAAGTGCAAGCAGCTATCAAAAATTTGGCAGCATAGTATTGCAGCCTGTGGGTGGATGGGTGGCTGGCTGCATACTTGCGCTTGCATTCCAAGGAATGGGGTAGAGACAACTGAACCCTGCACAGGGACAAGGACGTGGACGGTGATTGTTGCAAGTCTGCAACGACATATGCATGGCGGGAGGCATCTTCACATGCACCAAGGATCACTTATGAAGGGCACAGTTTTAGGTAGTGACCTGGGAGTCAGAAATGCTTCCAGAGGTCTTCCCCATGCTGTTCCCATGTCTTTTCAGCACTGTATGTGACTCACCCCCTGGGCCGTGGGGCACTCGGGACCGGGCTTCAGGGCAATGCTGGGAGTAGTAGTGGCGACCCGGTCCCGTGGATCAGGGTGGTCAGACCAGTGGCAGTCTTTTATATGTTTTAGGTAATGTCCGACTACGCCACCCGTGGATTGTGGTCAGGGAGGACCGCCGCTGCAAGACAGACCGCTGAGGCTGGTGTTGGGGATGCAGCGGGGAATAATACAACTCCCCACGGGAGGAGTGTAGCCTCAGGGCAGGTAATACGATGCTGGGGGTGATGGTGCAGGCGCAGCAGTAACTACACAGAGTCCAATAATGCAGTCCAGGGTCTTTTACTAATCTTATCACAGACCCACCAGGAGTACAGGGTAGGAATGAACCTGGGTGTCTGAGGGCATTCGGGCGAGCTCCGCTGGTCAGGGTGAGTGGGTAGGCCTACCGTTCTCTCTCTCTGCCCTTGCTGACTATCTCCCCATTTAGTGGTATGATAGCCCACGTCCCTGAGCTTGCCATGTACTTCGCCTGTATGGCTTGCGACTAGGGCCTTAGGTACCTGTAGCTTATCCATGCTGTACTGGTCCCTCTGTGTGGCGGAGCCTCCAGGCTTCTTGGCCAAGGGACCTGAAATCCCTTGCGGGTTGGTTATCTGCTGCAGGGCTTGCAACCCTGACAGCCTCGGACCTCAGTGTCCGGTTGTGTAGTCTCTCTCTGCCAGGACCGGCTCTCGTCGCCTCTGTCCCTGGCTTTCTGTTCCTCCTTTGCCTCCTGGACTCCACAGCTGCGGCTGACCAGTCCCTCTCTTCTAGGAACCCTTCTGGATGCTTCAGAAGTGGGTCCTGGTCTCTCTAACCCTGCCCTCAGTACCAGTTTTTATAGGGGCAGCCTGCTCCCCCTACTGGCCTGGGACAGGAGGTGCTGCATGCAAATGGTCCATGACCAGAGAACCTCCCTCCCGCTCTCAGACACAGCCTTACAAGTTTGTGGCATCCAGGCCTGGGGTGACACATTCCCCCCTAACAAAGCTTAGTACTCTGGGACTAAACAAGAAACACGATACAAGGTATAAATTATAACATAAACATAACAGAGAAGAAAACAACAAACAACACAACATATTGAGTTCTTTAGGTCACAGTATGTCCTGTGACCGGGTGTCCATTTCACCCAATAAGGCGAAGTCTCAACCGGTACGGGGACCTGTCCAAAGCAAACCCCAAACATTGGCCCTGGGCGTGGCTGCAAGGTGAAGCAAACTACCTTGGACCACTCGGGACCACGCCAGACAGGTTTTTCTTCCGTGGCCGTCTTCGCAAAAGGCACAAAGTGCAACTATTTACAACGTAGTTCCGGTTATCCAAAGTTCATAACCTGTCAGTCCATATATCTAGAAAAACTGGAGAAAACACTATTAGTTACAGGTAACAAACATATTAAATATATACATGGTACATTTAGATCTTGTACCTATATCCTCCAGCGAGCTGGTGTTTGACCCCTAGTGCTCCTGGTTGACCTCCTTAACCCACTGTCTGGTGGTGGACCAACCTGGCTTTCCCCACTATCATTGAGGGTACAGCTACTAGCTGGGTGTACAGGCAGGGCAGGCAGCTGTCTGCGGGTCCTTTGGCTTACCGCAGGCATGGCAGGCTCACTGTCAGCAGAGGGTTGACTCTCCTGGGCTGCTGGCGTGGGTTCTTCTGCCTCTGGGGCCGCTTGCTCTTCTTGTTTTTCCTGTCCTCCTGTAGGCTCCTGCTGGGTAGGCTGAAGGAAGTGTAGGACGGGTACCACTATTGCGCCATTTATCTGAGTCCAGGTCCGGGGGAACTCTCCGAGAACTGTGCTGATCATCTCTTCCTTGTCCTCTGCGGGTTCAAGGTCATCTTGATCTTCACTTAGACTCTGTAGTTGCTCGGGGCACCGTTTTAGGTGGTCTCTAGAGACGGTGCTAGTGGTTTCTCCTCCATCCTTGGTAATCACACATACCTTCGGGTTGTCGTGGTCGGACTGCAGTACTGTGTACAGGTCTCTCTCCCACTGGTCGTTCAGCTTGTGAAGCCTTCTCTTCCGCTTCAGGACCTGCTCACCAGGTTCCAGGGGACCAGCAGGGGCGTGTTGGTTGAATAGCCTCTCTTGCTTTTCTCTCGCTTGAGCCAGACTCCTCTCCACACTCTCCTGTACCTTCTTGGACTGTAGCCGCCATTCTGTATCCCAGTCCGCGTCTGGGGTGGTGTCCTCAGGTGTCAGGATTCCCATTTCCAGGTCGATCGGCAGCTTACCTGGTCTTGCTCGCATCAGGTAAGCCGGGGTGCAATTTGTAGCATTCACCGGGATATGGTTGTACAAGTCAATCAGGTCTGGCAGCTTCTCCGGCCACAGGCTGCGTTCTTCCAGGGGTAACGTCTTGAGGAGATCAATGACGATATTGTTCATCTTCTCACACAGCCCGTTTGTTTGCGGGTGGTAAGGCGTTGTCCGAATCTTCCTACAGCCGTAGAGGTTGCAGAACTCCTGGAATACTTCAGCCTCAAACGCTGGACCATGATCTGTCAAGACCTGTTCCGGATACCCATGTGGACGGCAGAAGTGTTGCTGGAAGGCTCTGGCCGCTGTTTGGGCTGTCAGGTCTTTAACAGGAACCACTACCAGGAACCGTGAGTAATGGTCCACAATTGTCAGGGCATAGACGTAGCCCGACCGGCTTGAAGCCAATTTCACATGGTCCATAGCTACCAGCTCAAGAGGCTGCCTGGTGACGATGGGCCTCAAGGGTGTCTGCTGGCTGGTACGGTCCTTCCTTCTGAGTTGACATGGGCCGCAGTCCCTGCTCCACTTCTCGATGGCCCTTCTCATGCCGACCCAGTAGAATCGCTCTCTCAGTAGGAACTCCAGTTTTTTCCACCCGAAGTGTCCCGCTCTGTCATGGTAGGCCTCCAGGACCATTGCTGCATCTCGCCTTGGGACCACTATCTGCCAGGTCAGCTCGTGCGTCCGGTGGTTGACAAGCCTTCTGCACAGCTTACCCTCATAGAGGAATAGCCTGCTTTTCTCCTTCCATATCTGCTTGGCTTCCTCTGGAGCGTCCGTGCCAGGGCTAGCGTCTTCCTGGGTTAACATGTCTTTCACCAGGCATATTGCAGGGTCGCTATCTTGCGTTTCAGCCCAGCCATGGTGGGGTAAGGGGTTGAACATGACGGTGGTTAAGTCTTTGTCTCTTACCCGGTGAGAATGCTGAGTGGCCCCAAACCGGTGGAACGCAGGGAGCTCTATTTCCTCCAGCTCTTCCGAGTCATCTTCTCCTTCAGGTAGGTGGGGCATTCTTGATAGGGCGTCTGCGTTGGCGTTGGTTCTGCCTGCCTGGTATTTGATTGTGAAGTCATAATTGGATAGTCGGGCCATCCACTGCTGTTCTAGGGCACCTAGTCTTGCATTGTCCAGATGTGTCAACGGGTTGTTGTCCGTGTACACGGTGAACTTTGCGGAGGCCAGGTAAAGCTTAAACCGTTTTGTGATGGCCCACACCACTGCCAAGAATTCTAGCTTGAAGGAGCTGTAGTTCTCCAGGTTTCTTTCAGTGGGCCTCAGCTTCCGGCTGGCATACGCGATCACCCTTTCTCTGCCCTGTTGGTTCTGTGACAGTACGGCTCCCAGTCCCACATTACTGGCATCTGTGTGGAGGATAAAAGGCTGGCCATAATCGGGGTAGGCTAGTTTCTCATCCCCTGTGAGGGCCATCTTCAACTGGTGGAAGGACTCCTCTTCCGGCTTGTCCCACTTGAAGGGTGGCTTGTGACTTCTGGATTTAGAATGCCCTATCAGGAGGTCCTGCATAGGGGTTGCCATCTTAGTGAACCCGGGGATGAACCTTCGGTAGTAGCCTACCAACCCGAGGAATTGCCTCACTTCCTTGATGTTAGAGGAGCTTGGCCAGCTCTTGATGGTTGTAACTTTGTCGGGGTCGGGGGCTACTCCGTCTGCACTCACCACGTGTCCTAGGTACTGGACCTTCAGTTTTAACAGATGGCATTTTGAAGGCTTCACTTTCAGGCCGTAGCCTGCCAGGGCTTCAAACACCTCGGCCAGGTGCTTTAGATGGTCCTCGTAAGTGTTCGAATAGACGATCACGTCGTCCAGGTAAAGGAGGACCGTTTCGAAGTTTCAGTGCCCTAGACAGCATTCCATCAGCCTCTGTAAGGTCCATGATGCGTTGCAGAGCCCGAAGGGCATACAGTTGAACTCACTCAGTCCTATCGGGGTGGTGAAGGCGGTCTTCTCCTTGTCAGCCTCTGCCACAGGAACCTGCCAGTACCCGCTAGTAAGGTCCAATGTAGAGAAGAAATTAGCTGATTTTAGAGCTGCTAAAGACTCCTCTATCCTAGGTAATGGGTACGCATCTTTATGGGTGATACGATTGATTTGTCTATAGTCCACGCACATTCTCATGGTCCCATCTTTCTTTTTTACCAAAACTAAGGGAGCTGCCCATGGGCTACAGCTATCTCTAATGACCCCAGCTTCTTTCATTTCTCTCAGCATACCCTTGGCGTTCTGATAATGTGCAGGGGGTACAGGCCTGTGTATCTCTTTTATTGGTGGGTGGCTCCCCGTGGGGATATGGTGTTCTATCCCTTTTACTCTGCCGAAGTCTAACGGGTGCTTACTAAAAATTCTCTCGTACTCCTGAACCACCCGGTAGAATCCTTGTTTTTGGTGCAGGGGAGTGGAGTCAGCACCCACATGGAGTTTCAGGCACCAGTCCTCCTTTTGCTTCTGGGAGCCATTACCCTCCGCCTGTGGAGATGGGGGCAACGGTTCCATGGCCATGATAGCTTTGTGCTCAACAGCAAACAGTTTGGCAAGTGTAGCGTACCTGGGTAGGTGTACCTCCCTCTCCCCAATGTTGAGAATGCGAACGGGCAACCTCCCATGACGGACATCAACCACCCCCCAGGCTGTCAAAATGGTGGGCCTGCTGTCTGAGTACACGGGTTCTACCATGGCTTGGTAGTCTCTGCCTCTCAACCCGATTGCAGTCCGACACCAGATCATCATTTCACTTTTGGGAGACATGGAAATGGGGAATGGGTCACTCATTCTTACGCTGCCGATCTTACCACCAGACAGTTCTAAGTGCTGCCATCTCATCAGGGCTCTTATCTCTTTCTGGAGGACCCTCTGTTGGCTGGAGCTCGCATTCATCGCCACCTGCTGTAAAATCCCAATTACTTCTGAAAAACAGTTTTCAATTACATTAGTACCCACAGTTATTTTAGGGTGACTTTCACGACAGTCAATGTCCACAATGATCACTCCCTGTGCCGGCAGTTCCACCTTACCAATCTTGATGGTCATCTCTCTGAACCCCACCTGCGGCACGGGTTGGCCATTGCTGGCAATGATGCTTAAGTCTTCATCTGGGTAGCGGGTTATGTCAGCGTCACTCCAGTACCGCTTGAAAAGTACGTAGGGGATGATAGTCACTTGAGACCCGGTGTCCAGCAGTGCACTCATGGGGATACCGTCCAGCACTACGGGTAAGACTGGGCGTCCCCCCACGTACTTATCACGCCAATTAGACGGGCCTGATGACCTTATGCCTGGGGGTTGGCCCTCTGCCCCAGGTCAGACCCATTTAAAGTACAGTACCTTGCTATGTTTCCTGGCTGACTGCAATGGTGGCAAATCGGCTGTCCATCCTCAGTGTAGCGGTCGGTGGGCCTCACTCTGAATGGCGGGATCCTCCTCTGTCGACGCCGCGGGACATCCTCCGGACTGGAATCCAGCTCGATTGGTCTTGACGGTTCCACCTGCAACGACTGTACGGTCCTGGTTAATGCAGCCACACTCTTTGTTAGCTCCTGGACCTGATGGTGCAGGTCTGCAGGCTGGGATGGATTTAGGGCCTGAGCATCAGCCCCCACAAGGTCTGCGGGGTAGGGCGCTGCCCCCTGGTGGTAAGTGATGGCCCTATACTTGAACTGCGCAAAAGTCAAATCGGGGTTCTGTAGGGCCATGAGGCGCAGCTGGGTTCTGTGAGCACTGGACAGCAGACCTTCTATGAACTGGTCAGTCAACAGTTTATCAGAGTCCTGCATGCTACCAGGGTCAGCTTGTTTGATAGCTCTCAGGGCTTCTTGCAGGTTCAAGGTATATTCTCTGATACTATCCTGGGCCTGCTGCTTACAGCCATAGAACCGCATTTTGATTTCTGCTGAGGTACGGGTATCAAAGGTACTCCGCAGCCGGGTCAGAATGTCCTTTACTGTCCTTTTCTCCTCATCTGACCATGATTTCACTTCCCGCTGGGCTGCACCGATGAGCTGCCCCGTGAGAATGCTCACTTTCTGTTCTTCTGTCAGGGGATAAACTTTGAATAAACTGTGCATTCTTTCCCTAAAGTCAGTTAAGGTATGGGTGTCCCCTGAGTTTTGGGGTAGCCAGGCTGCTCCGGAGATGTAGGGCATAGAGAACGGCATGACTGCTGCTGCAGCCCCGCCGGTTGTAGAGGGCCCCTCCGCGTTCGTCATCTTCCTCCCCCCTAGTTAAGCGTGGACTACCTTCCGACGATCCTCTTCTGTAGGCCGCGGCTCTGCTGGTGCTGCTCCGTGTGAGGACCTTGCGTCGCGTCCTGGTGACGTCAGCGTCGCTCTCTCTCCCTTCCAGGACCTTGCGCAGCGTCGGTGCATAGGGCGGGGCTTCAACTCTCACGCGTTTTGGACATCCACGCCCCTCTTCTTCCCGCGCGGAGTCCTGAAGATGGCGTCCGATGGCGGGAAAACGGCTGAAGATGGCGAGAAACTGCTGAAGATGGCGGGAGATGGCTGAAAACGGCGGGAAACGGCTCCGGATGGCGGGAAACTTCTTTTTAAGGTACGTGTACAGTTTTTTTCAGGCACGCAATACCCGTTTGTGGCGGGTTGGTCACAATCCTGCCGACTTCGCCAAAGCTGACTCACCCCCTGGGCCGTGGGGCAATCGGGACTGGCTTCAGGGCAATGCTGGGAGTAGTAGTGGCGACCCGGTCCCGTGGCTCAGAGTGGTCAGACCAGTGGCAGTCTTTTATATGTTTTAGGTAATGTCCGACTACGCCACCCGTGGATTGCGGTCAGGGAGGACCGCCGCTGCAAGGCAGACCGCTGAGGCTGGTGTTGGGGATGCAGCGGGGAATAATACAACTCCCCACGGGAGGAGTGTAGCCTCAGGGCAGGTAATACGATGCTGGGGGTGATGGTGCAGGCGCAGCAGTAACTACACAGAGTCCAATAATGCAGTCCAGGGTCTTTTACTAATCTTATCACAGACCCACCAGGAGTACAGGGTAGGAATGAACCTGGGTGTCTGAGGGCATTCGGGCGAGCTCCGCTGGTCAGGGTGAGTGGGTAGCCCTACCGTTCTCTCTCTCTGCCCTTGCTGACTATCTCCCCCTTTAGTGGTATGATAGCCCACGTCCCTGAGCTTGCCGTGTACTACGCCTGTATGGCTTGCGACTCGGGCCTTAGGTAACTGTAGCTTCTCCGTGCTGTACCGGTCCCTCTATGTGGCGGAGCCTCCAGGCTTCTTGGCCAAGGGACCTGAAATCCCTTGCGGGTTGGTTATCTGCTGCAGGGCTTGTAACCCTGACAGCCTCGGACCCCAGTGTCCGGTTGTGTAGTCTCTCTCTGCCAGGACCGGCTCTCGTCGCCTCTGTCCCTGGCTTTCTGTTCCTCCTTTGCCTCCTGGACTCCACAGCTGCGGCTGACCTGTCCCTCTCTGGGAACCCTTCTGGATGCTTCAGAAGTGGGTCCTGGTCTCTGTAACCCTGCCCTCAGTACCAGTTTTTATAGGGGCAGCCTGCTCCCCCTACTGGCCTGGGACAGGAGGTGAGGCATGTAAATGTTCCATGACCAGAGAACCTCACTCCTGCTCTCAGACACAGCCTTACAAGTTTGTGGCATCCAGGCCTGGGGTGACACATATGCATGTGTCTGATGATATGTCACACACCACATGGCCAGATAAGGTTGTAAAATGTTAGAATTACTTTTCCCAGGGAATGCATTTGTCTTTGTTGAAAGCAGAGCAAAAGTGCAAAAACGCATCAAAAAAGCTACATGTGAATATAGCCCAAGGTGTGGTTTTTGGTTATTTATTTTGACTTCTACAGTGGTGGCCAAAAGTATTGGCACCCCTGCAATTCTGTCAGATAATACTCTGTTTCTTCCAGAAAATGATTGCAATCACAAATTCTTTGGTATTATTATCTTCATTTCATTTGCTTGCAAGAAAAAAACACAAGAGAATGAAGCAAAAATCAAATCATTGATCATTTCACACAAAACTCCAAAAATGCGCCAGACAAAAGTATTGGCACCCTCAGCCTAATACTTGGTTGCCCAACCTTTAGCCAAAATAACTGTGAAAAACCACTTCCGGTAACCATCAATGAGTTTCTTACAATGCTCTGCTGGAATTGTAGACCATTCTTCTTTGGCAAACTGCTCCAAGTCCCTGATATTTGAAGGGTGCCTTCTCCAAACTGCCATTTTGAGACCTCTCCACAGGTGTTCTATGGGATTCAGGTCTAGACTCACTGCTGGCCACCTTAGAAGTCTCCTGTGCTTTCTCTCAAACCATTTTATAGTGCTTTTGGATGTGTGTTTTGGGTCATTGTCCTGCTGGAAGACCCATGACCTCTGAGGGAGACCCAGCTTTCTCACACTGGACCCTACATTATGCTGCAAAATTTGTTGGTAGTCTTCAGACTTCATAATGCCATGCACACAGTCAAGCAGTCCAGTGCCAGAGGCAGCAAAGCAACCCCAAAACATCAGGGAACCTCCGCCATGTTTGACTGTAGGGACCGTGTTCTTTTCTTTGAATGCCTCTTTTATTTCCTCTACACTCTATGTTGATGCTTTTTCCCAAAAAGCTCTACTTTTGTCTCATCTGACCAGAGAACATTCTTCCAAAACGTTTTAGGCTTTCTCAGGTAAGTTTTGGCAAACTCCAGCCTGGCTTTTTTATGTCTCGGGGTAAGAAGTGGGGTCTTCCTGGGTATCCTACCATACAGTCCCTTTTCATTCAGACGCCGACGGATAGTACGGGTTAACACTGTTGTACCCTCGGACTGCAGGGCAGCTTGAACTTGTTTGGATGTTAGTCGAGATTCTTTATACACCTTCCGCACAATCTTGCGTTGAAATCTCTCGTCAATTTTTCTTTTTCGTCCACATCTAGGGAGGTTAGCCACAGTGCCATGGGCTTTAAACTTCTTGATGACACTGCACACGGAAGACACAGGAACATTCAGGTCTTTGGAGATGGACTTGTAGCCTTGAGATTGCTCATGCTTCCTCACAATTTGGTTTCTCAAGTCCTCAGACAGTTCTTTGGTCTTCTTTATTTTCTCCATGCTCAATGTGGTACACGCAAGGACACAGGACAGAGGTTGAGTCAATTTTAATCCATGTTAACTGGCTGCAAGTGTGATTTAGTTATTGACAACACCTGTTAGGTGCCACAGGTAAGTTACAGGTGCTGTTAATTACACGAATTAGAGAAGCATCACATGATTTTTCAAACAGTGCCAATACTTTTGTCCACCCCCTTTTTTGAGGTTTGGTGTGGAATTATATCCAATTTTGCTTTAGGACAATCCTTTTTGTGTTTTTTCATTGAAGACAAATTAAATGAAGATAATAATACCAAAGAATTTGTGATTGCAATCATTTTCAGGAAGAAACTGAGCATTATCTGACAGAATTGCAGGGGTGCTAATACTTTTGGCCACCACTGTATACAAGTCATTACCCTGGAAAGGATGTTCCTTAACATATTTCCCAGGAAAATCCATTTTGGTTTTGTTTTTGTATGTTTTATTGTGAGTCCTTAAAAGTGGCGTAATACTCTGACAACGTTGTTGACATCAGTGACCTGGGAGTCAAAAATGCTTCCAGAGGCCTTCCCCATGCTGTTCCCATGTCATTAGAGCACTGTTCCCATCGATTTGGGCATTTTTTAGGCCCTCTGCAGACCGCCTGGGGAAACCACCTGAAAAATGCTCAAGTTTCCCATAGACTTTCATTGAGCTCGTTTCTCGGGTCGAGCACCCGAGTATTCCAATTTGCTCGTCCCGAGCAATGAGTACCCAAGCATTTCAGGTTCGGTGAGGTAGATCTGTGTGACATCGGCATAGAGGTCATACTGAAAGCTATGAGACTCTATGTGCTGTCCAATGCCGAAGGTGAAGATGGAGAAGAGCAGGGGTCCCAGAAATGTTCCTTAGGGGACACCGACAGATAGGAGGCGGGATGAGGAGGTGGTGTGCGAGTGGGAGACAATAATGTCCTGTCTGTCTATGAAGAGATCCAAAATAGGTCCAAGTCTGTGATGCCGAGAGATGAGAGAGTCTGTAGTGGTATCCATCACAACCACATTACCACCTTTGTCTGACGGCTTTATGGTTATGGTTTGATCCTTTTCAAGTCTGCGTAGTGAATCCATTTCACCTCTTGCAAGGTTATGTTATTCCCAATGATTAGTTTTTGTCAGTTGTATGATGTCCTCCGTAACCAAATGAAAGAAGACATCTATGGAACTTAAGTCTGCGGTAGGAGGTGGCAGTCTAGAAATTTTATTTTTAAGGTCCGTGAATGGACCAATGTATTCGGGTTCACCTCATCAAGATGATATAGCAACCTCACGCCTTGTAAAAGGTTATTGGGTATTCCCAAGTTGTCACACTCTTTCATATCCTCCCTAAGGAAGTGCTCTTTTCATTTCAAACGTCTGATGAATAGATGCAGGACTTTAATTATTTCAAATTTGTCAAAATCAGTGGTGTGGATAAAACTTAAACCTTTACTCAGTACGCATATTTCATCAGTAGTGAGGGGCATTGATGATAGATTGATGACCTGTGTTGTTAAACGGGATTCCGCTGGTTGGATCGGCTCCTGAGCAGGTAGTTCAGCTCTAAAAAACTCCCCTCTCTGTGGGGTTCTCCTGTTATTTCCTCTCCCCTGATATCTACCCCTTACTTTTAATTTTCCCTTTTGGGTTTTCGATTTTGTATCAGTATGTGAGACCTCTGTTTCAGAGGAGGATAAGTCTATCTCAGGAATATAATTCTGTCTGGTAAGCGCCACTGTATATTCCTTGTTTTCCCTGAATTCTTCAAGGTAATAAAGAACTTGTGTTTACACTCTTTTAGGTGGTATTGGTACCTTTCTACCTTGTTCTGTAACTGTTTCTTTTTTGTGAAGTCCAGTTCTGACGAGAATTTTTTAGTTACCTCTATTTGCTCCTTAAGAGCTTCCTTTTTAGGGAGCCAGTAGGGAATAATTGACACTTCCTTCCTCGTTTTTCCCAAATAGTGAAGGTTGGTGGTATCACCCTACTATGCTAGCACATGTAGGGTATCCATGCATGTGTATCTGTATCATTTTCATGACCCTAATGGTAAGCTGAGGGTCCAATCTCGTTCTTGACCTACACCCTCCTTAAGTAAGTAATGCACACTGTACATAATGGTAAAATATCTTTGCCCATTCATTTTCTTGTTCTATACCACAACCTCTGAGATCATCTGCCTCTTTAGAGTACCACTGTGTGTTTATAAAAATATCAGAGTATATCCCATTTGTTTACAGTGATCCGTGACCATGTTTCTTCTTGGGGGATTGAAGGAGCAATAAAAAATGTGTCCCTTAATGTGGATCTCCATTTTCCAGCTGCAACCCATATAGCAGGGCATGCGTCTGAAGTATACCTGTTTATGCCACATGGCAACATGCCTGATGAGCAGCATACAGGAGGTTTCAACCCTCTTACATAGTATCTTCGAGACTGGGAGGCAAGGACGAGGAGTGTGACACCTGGACACTGTTACCATGGGGCGGCGCCTTAGGCGTCGCTTCCGGAACCAGTGAGTTTCAGCAGCCATGTCCTGAGTTCCACAGACCGGAAGTGAGGTCTTCTGACCGGAAATGCGTCACACGCTGTGGACGAAGCCACCGCAGCGAAGTGTTGCTTTAAAATGGAAACAGTGAGGTGAGTGCCTATACTGCAGCATTGAGCAAGTTATCCCACAAACGTGTCTGTAACGATATTACTGTGGTACACGATCGGAATAAGTACTTCCCCTGATGGATCAATGTGTTTGAGGAAATGCGTAGGGAGAATAGAGGAAAAAGAGACCAACACCTATGAATGAAATAGGGAACCGGCGTAGTATATCCTCAACTTGGGTTAGATTATTCCCTTTTTTTCCTACGGTTGGTGAATAATCACAGGTGTGCACACACTTACACCAATACCGCATTATTGTGCACACAGGGTGACAGTGGTACGTTGAGATCATAGCATGTACCTGCATCTATAAGAGTGTTATCCCCCCTTTCCCAAAGTGGACAGGTTTATAGATGATGTCTGACTGATATATGCTAATTATTATCATCCTACCTAAATACCTGAGAAAAGGCATAATATGCTCCACAGTTGAAGAAAAGGACTGGGGGTTCCACTAGTAACCACTTGAATGCTCACCTAGTTTGAATGAGCATTGCCATTTCTGCACTAAGGTACATATAAAAACTGTTCAATAGTATATGAGGATATGAGCATTTATTGTACAGTTTGTGGCCACCTCTAGCTGGTCACTAAATTGTTATTTGTACCTGCTGTGTGTTTGGCTGCATGTCCAGTGACAATTGGTTTTGGAATACTGGCACTATTCTAAGCACCTACTGGTCACTGAGGTGACCTACCTCATCTCTGTTGATATTTGTTATTGGCGTTTTTGGGTGATTTTTATTGAGTTTTTTTAATCAATTCTAATAAAAAGATATTTTTAATTAGTCCAATTACTGCTTTTCTTGACTTAAATCTGTTTGGGCATCTACCCCTTGCTTATGCATCATAGATACAGTCATTACATTAGTAGACACATAATTACCGCCCTTGTATTTCAGTTTGCCTTCATATTGTGGCAGCTGTGGATCATAAAAATGAGAACTGACATATACAACTATCTGAGTGCTATAAAATAAAGACACAAGGAGACAGAGCATTAATTTTAAACATTTTATTAAATAAAATGTTTACCCCTACCTAAAGCCAATGATCCAGAAGAAGGCAAAAAACCTGGACACGTTCAGCCAATGTGTGTCACAGGGAAAAAATTCCTTCTTGACCCCGAGAAAAGGCGATCAGTTCAAGAACCCTGGACCAAGGCCATACTACAACTAACTAACTGATATAAAGAGCAATGACTCGTTTCCGGAGAGCAGATCTTCTTTGTCCTGGTAACACGCCTCACCTCTCCTTATCAGATCGGACTCTGAGCTTATAGCTTGTCTACATTGATCTCCTCTGTAAAAATACAGAACACTACCCCCGACAAACACTACACCCCACAAACACTACCCCCCACAAACACTACCCCCCACAAACACTAGCCCTTTGGATACAGACATATGGCAGTTATATCATATCAGGTCCCTTATACAATTAGGTTAGACAGCAGACACCTATGTAATATGATGTCATGATGCACTGATTCCAGAATTAGATCTATATAATCAGTATATAATGACCTCATAAGACAACAAATATTATCTACAGACATATTAAATGATTAACACTAAATAATCCCGTGGCTCTTGTTAGATTCTTCAGTCTTCCTTCCAGGATCCAGATATCCTTCCTGGTAAGAAAAAAATAATATGAGACAGATCAGGCAAAGACTCATAAAAAATCAGTCATAAATATATTGTACTTTATGCCCCCTTTTCTTTGCATTTTTAAATGTTTATGTAGATACTTAAAAATGGTGCAATAAATTTAATTTAAAAAAAATTGTGTAAAATGCACATATATATGTAAAATAAAGAGTAAAATAAATAAATATACAGTATGTCCCCCAATGTATGTACACCAACCTCTCTCCCATGTGGGGGAATAAGGGTAGATTTTTTTTGCTCCAAAAATCTGAAATTAAAGTGACAGAACCACCACCAGCAATCTGTGCCAGTAAAAGATACCACTGGAACTGTCACTGACCAAAGTAGCTTCTGTAGTGTCTCCATTCAAGGTGCCATCTTGTTGCTGACCTCTGTGATAGCCCCAGGGATGTCCCCATGTTTGCTGCATAGAACTCTCAGTGTCCAACATTCCGCTGTGTGACCTCACAAAGAACCTTCATCACCCAAGTCTAGAGATTCTGCCAGCAAAGACTGGAGAAAGCTAGAACCTTACAGCCACAATCTGTAGACTTGGAGGATCGATGTCCTTGTTGGCGCTAAGTTCACTAACAAATCCCTGTGAAGTTTCTCATTTACCTGTATCCTCAATCCAGGAACTTCCAATCTCCTCGTCTCATCTCCTGAAATGAGAATCTGTCCTCAATCCTGGATCCTCTGCTCTCCTTGTCTTCATCTCTTGAAATGAGCATTTGCCCCCTGAACACCCGTTTATATAGACCCACAGTCATTGTGACATCATGCTGTGAGGTAACAATGGCCTCCTGGATTTGATGTCACATATGACCATGAGTGATATCTCCATAGGTATTAATTAATATTAATAACAAGTAGTAATAATATGGCAGATCACATTGGTTAGCATAAAGGCTGGAGGAGCAGGACGAATAAGGAAAAGTTCCCAAAAGTAAAATGCATTTACTGCGAGTGAAAAAAATAAATGACTTTATATTACTTCAAATGTAATTAAATGCTAGGCTCTATGACAACACTACACTGTTACCATAGGAACAAAGACCTATAGCCCATAGCAACCAGTCCAATTCCAGCTTTAGTGTATTTAAGGCCTGAAATCAAGAACATTGAGTGTTTTGTTTGCTGGTGATACATCTAGCAATGGACAAATGACAGGTAAGAGCAGGAATCATTGTCTATGAGAGAAACCATTCCCATTGTTACACATTTTCACACATTTTGTAGGTGCAGGAACTATGGACATTCCAGTTTTTGTGAAACAACAACTCCCAGCATTCACAGGATAAATATGAACAAAAGTTCAAGAATTGCTTTTTATTTCTTTCATGACATTCGCCGTGCGGTATAAGCAGGGCCGGCTCCAGGTTTTCGTGGGCCCTGGGCGAAAGAGTCTCAGTGGGCCCCTTTAACACATACCACGATTCATGACACACAGATGCCACAGAAAAAAAAATATATATATATATATATATAATACAATGCAGAAGATTTCACTTCTTACATTACATGACCGATATCTATTGTAAATTCCACAGTAGCTCAGAAACCGGCGAATCGATCTATACAGAATACTGGCCCCCATAAAATGCTTCAGACAGAATATTGACCCCATATAACGCTTCATACAGCATACTGGCCCCCATATAATGCTCCATGAAGGATGTGCCCCCATATAATGCTCCATGCAGGCTGTTCCAACCACATAATACCTCATGCAAGCTGTTCCCACCACATAATGCCCCACGCAGGCTATTCCCCCTTATAATACCCCATGCAGGATGTCACCCCGCTTATAATGCCCCATTCATTATGTCACCACTCCCATATAATGCCCTATGCAGCATGTCACTTCCCCCCCATATAATGCCCCATGCAGGATGTCACTCCCCCCCCCTTTTAATGCCCCATGCAGGATGTGACCCCCCCTTCCTTATAATGCCCCATGCAGGATGTCACCCCTCCCCTTCCTTATAATGCCCCATGCAGGATGTCACACTCCCCTCCCTTATAATGCCCCATGCCTCCATACATTAAAAAAAAAATAATCAAATACTCACCTCACTTCTTCTCACCTGCTGCCGCTGCTCTGGACTCCAGCGTCGCCGGCATCTTCCCACTCTGCGCTGTGACGGCTCAGGAAAGAGCGCGGTGAAAAGATGTCACTGCACCCTCTGACCTGAGACATCACAGTGCAGCAGCCGCGAAGAGAACGGAGCGGCTGCGGAGGAACGGGGAGAGGTAAGTGATGAGCCGCAAGCGGGGGGGGAGCGGGCGCTGACACCGCTCTCCTCCTCTCACAGGTCCCATAGCGCGGCACGGTGATAGATGGCGAGTGGGCCCCCCCCCCGCCTGCTCAGGTGCTGACCTGACGCCAGCCCAGGGTATAAGTGATATGATGACTTTATTCTGTAGGTCAGTTCCATTACAGCGATACCAGATTAATATAAGATTTTTAATGTTTTCCTGCTTTTGCACAATTAAAACATTTATTTTTGGGTACATAATATTTTATTGAACCCTTTTTATTCAGCGGTATGCATAACATAGCGCCATACACTCGTCCTACTATTCTGGATCAACATTGGACCAATTTTTTATACGCTAGTATGACTCCAGCCTTAAGTTTCCAAACTGATAGCCCTATAAGAGATCACTTTATTGAGCTCTGTCCAGTTTGCCTTATATACCGTATTTTTTGGACCATAAGACGCACTTTTTTCCCCCCAATTTATGGGTGTGCGTCTTATGGTCCGAATATACTGTTTTGTGATGTGGAGGCGGCTGGGGTTGCGGCAACGACGGGGGCTGCAGCAGCTGGGGCGGCGATGGAATGTGTTACCCAGTAACGCAGAATGTTTGTGGGCGCAGCCATGAATTCACTATGTCCACACTAGACATCAGGAGGTGGGCGGTCTCAGGTCCAGATCGCGTGCTGCAATGACGTTACAAAGAGGCAGGGCCGGGGCAACACAGAACAGCACAGTGCGCAGTCTTTACCGACCCTGCCTCTTTGTAACGTCAATGCAGCGCTTGATCAGGATGAGAGACCGCCCACCTCCTGATTTCGAGCACGGCCATAGTGAATTCATGGCTGTGCGCACAAACATTCTGCTGCCGCCGCTCATTACTGCGTAAAATCGCTCCATCGCTGCCACAGCCCCCTCCTGCCACAGCCCCTTACAGCCCCAGATGCCTCCGCTGCCACAGCCCCAGCCCCCTCCTGCCACAGCCCCCTCCGCCGCCATAGCCACAGCCCCCTCCACTGCCCCAGCCACCTCTGCTGCCACAGCCCCAGCCACCTCTGCTGCCCCAGCCCCAGCTGCCTTAGCTACCCCAGCCACAGCCCCCTCCGCCGCTGCAGCCCCAGCTCCCTCCACCTCCACTGCCACAGCCCAGCCGCCTGCACTGCCACAGCCCCAGCCACCTCTGCTGCCACAGCCCCAGCCGCCTACGTTGCCAAAGCCGCCAACACTGCCACAGCCCCCTCTGCATCCCTGGCTCCCTCCGGCTCTACTGCTACATCCCCAGCCGCCTCCGCTGCCGCAGCCCCAGCCACCTCCGCCCCAGCCCCCTCTGCAGCCCTAACCGCCTCCGCCCGCTGCCACAGCCCCAGCCACCTCAGCTGCCACAGCTCCCTCCGCAGACCCAGCCACCTCTGCTGCCGCAGCCCCCAGCCAGTGTGACCCCGCTCCTTGCCTATCGTGGGTCCAGAATGAGAGGCAAGCATTATAACGTAGAAGTAAAATATAAAGTAAAGTGAAAAAGCACATGACATAAAACATTGTACTACTCCTGTGGTGAACTATAACTCCCAGCATGGCAAAAGAGCTGTAGGACATGCTGGGAGTTATAGTGCCCCTCAAAGTCAACCACAATACCTGTGGGATCTTAAAGAGGACATACCATACATGGCTGAATACAGCCAGCACATGATACAAGCAACCAGTGGATCGAGCAGCAAACTGGCTGTATGACTTCAGCCACATTTGTTTTTTGGCGTTTCTTCCTGCGTGTGTGTACAGTTAGACCACTCAGTCATTGACAGCAGGAGAGGAGAAGCCAAAGGACGGTATGTTTTCCTCTGCCGCAGCATTTCAGACGGAAGACTGAAACATACCATATCAGCCTTACGTCGTACATCCGGTGTCTGATGCATGCTGCCCGTGGATCAGGCAGAATGTATCAGCTATCGCAATCCATGGGCAGAATGCTTCGAAGTCTTTTTTTCACTGTTTTCCACCTCTAAAACCTTGGTGCGTCTTATGGTCCGGTGCGTCTTATAGTCCGAAAAATACGGTGCTTCCTGCTGACATCAACTGATAGACCTGTATGAGAATGTTCGGACAGGTCTGGGCATGTACGTTGGAATATTTCCAATATATAATGCATTAATATTATAAGTGAATAGGCTTTGCATGTATACTTTAAAATATAAACGTGTCAGGCAAATTCAGAGTACATGTTTGGAATCAGCGCATTCAATTTAGTGTAAATCCCAATAAATCAAAATAATTTTCTCTTAGTAGCAAAATCATTGTTGACATGCACTTACTTTTCTAATGTGGTCACTAACCATTGTAAGGCAGCGCTTGTCATTATCCTGGGGGATACTCGCTTCGCTGCGTCAATTTAAAACACACCAGCCATATTTTCCGGTATTTCTCAAGTCAGCAATTTATTAACTCCATAAACTGCTGATTTCCAGGTCCAACTCCGTGGCCCACCGACACACATATAAAGTCCACGAGCCCAAGTGGCAGACCGGCCCACAAGGTAATAATAAAACAATGTCCATGAAAATGTCCATAACACAAATAGTATTACCTACGTCGGGCTTTAGCTGCTTTGGTCCATTTGTTTCCCAGATGGGGCTCTAGCCTCTGGCCCTCCAAGGCTTACTGACATCCACACGGGATCCAGGCTTCACTAGGCTTCAGACAAACAATGTCCCACCCACCCGGGGAACAGGCCTCATGCCTCTCTCACAGGTACACTGCACACCTGCACCACTGCACACTGCTCAACTCACCAGGTTTTTATATATCCTGTAGACACAGCCACAGGACCTGTGCTTATCTCACAGTCACGTGTCCATACCTTCTGTGAGCAAAAGGAACTGTGTGATGTCACAGTCATGTGACCTGTCAGCTGAGGGGGAGGAAATAGCCTAAACAGACATACTAGATCATTATAGCAATGCCGCTGCACCACATATCCCCCCCCCTCTGTTCAAACCTGTGGGGTTGAACACATAATATACACAACAGTTTAAAACCCACAGTTCACACAGAAACCATGCACTTGACCCTTACGTTGTCCAGCCCCTGGAACATTATTCATTGACATTAGCCCATTCCTTAGGGACCTCCCATCTGTCAATGTCACTGACTTCGTCAGGTCACCTTTCCGGGTCATAACCTTGTCAGGCCTCCCCCGCTCCCAGCGGTCAGTCGAAACCCTGTCAGGTCTCACCCGCTCCCAGCGGTCAATACGGCAGTGCAACTCATATGTCCTTGTACCCAAGGTCTGGTTCGACTCCATATTGTCCAGTCCTCTATTGGGTCGTTTGTATGGGCCACCCACACCTGAGTTACTGGAGGTCTCACTACCTCTAAACCCACGCCCACTACTCTCAGGACATCTTGAAGGGTCCCTAACTTCAGGTGTTCTGTTATCTAGGGGCCCCCTTCTCTGTCGGGTCTCACCATTTCCAGACGGCTGCCATCCTCTACTGCTCAGATGATGCTGTCCATCTACTCGCAGTCTAACGAGACTCAATTGTTCCACCTCTCGCAGGTAGGTCACTCGGTACTCCACCAGCATGCTCATATATGCCAGACTTTCTTCCGTTCCTATAGCGTAGAATGACACCATGCCGTCTTCATCCGGTATCCAGTCCTGACGATCACGTGGACTGCTTACTTTCACCACACCAGACTTCTTCACCATCATCTGCATGGCTCGGCCATTTCTCACAATTTGCATGGCTCGGCCATTTCTCCCAATGAGCTCTCTCACCAGAACATGAGGCACCCGGATGACCTCTTCTCGCAGACTGTGATCCTCTCTCATCAGCTCCAGTTGTCTAGCGGCTTGCTCCGTCTTCAACTGGAGAAACCGCTTCATGCGAATACATCGCCAATGTATGTCACTCAGGATTGCCACCCTCTTCACTGTGACTTCAGTCGTGGACAGGACCACCAGCTGTTTAGCCTCTGAGGTCAAGTACACCTTCCAGGCTCCCACGGCCTTCTTAAACTCCTCATGCACGAACTCACGGGTGCATTCTTCCCTCAAGTCCTCGGGTACATCTACGAGGCACTTGTACCGAGACGTTTCGGTCTCACCAGTGGTTTCCAGACGATCAACCAGCTCAGGTTTCAGGGACAACTGACTTCCAGCTTCTTCACCCTGGATGCTTCCACTGAGCGGACTCACAGCTACAACTTCACAACTTTTCGTCTTGACCACCTCCACTTCACCATTATCTTTCAACACCATACTCTTAGCTCTCCTCAGGTCCACCTTCTCATGGTCTAAGGGAGTAAGTGCAACTTGTTTGCCTTTTCCCTTCTCCAAGGAGACCTCGTTCACCGCGTGACACTTTGCTAGAGCTCAAAGGCCGCCTAAAACTTCTCCTTTTAGCTCAGTTACTCGCCTCTCAGCAGTCCATCTCTGAAGCTCTTCCTGCTTCAACTGCTCTTCCAGCAGGAGAGCTCTCTCAGACCTCTCCGTCTCCAATGTGCCCACTCGGCTCTCAATAGCCAGTCTCTCACGCTTCTCTTGCGTCCACTGGGCTTGTAGCAACTCCTTGAGCAGCTTGATCTCGGCTCCGACATCCACCGATTCATCCGAGCTCACATCACTCGAGGAGGTATCTGCTTCATACCTCCCATCACCAGCGGTCAACTCCTGGCTCTGGTCTGTGGCTTTTCCGATGGACTCCTCCATCTTCTCTCGCTCAGCTTCCATCTTGCTGACTGTTTCCTTAAGGTACGTCTCCGCCTTCTGGAGGGTATCACAGGACATCTGTAGCTCCTTCACCTGAGCTTCCAGATCTAGGGTCTTTCCCCGGAGATCATCATTCTCCTCACGGATATCTTGCAGAGTGGTCTCAACCACTTGGCGCTCTTGCTCTACATCCGCCTTACCCTCCTCTAGTTTTCCTTTAAGCTTGAGGAGGTCCTCATAATCTCTCCTAATCTGTTGCAGTTCCTCACTGAACCTTTCATGCCTCTTTTCTGCCTCATGGTCGTGAGCAGACACTTCAACTTTTATTGCTTCTTTCAGGGCGGATAGCTCCTGGTCTCGCTGGTACAGAGAGTCCTCCAGACGCTCCTTCTCCTGCATTAGAGGCTTTACTTGGTCCTGGAACTGCTGCAGCTCCCTCATGAGTTCATCATACTCCTTTTTAGATTCACACAGCTCCTGGTTGAACTGTTCGCGCAGTCGTTCTTGTTCCGGATGACGTCCAGAAACTCCATCCTGCCGCGTCTCCTTCTCAAGTTTCAACTGCGAAACCTCCTCCTTAATTTTGCGGCCGTCCTCCTTAATTGCGTGGAACATCTCCTTCCACTGGACAACTTCCTCGTTGCTTTCCTTTAGACTTCGCCGTAAGTCCTTCACAACCTGGTATACCCTCTGCCGTTCAGACTCCAGGCTCTGCTGGTCTGAGGACACGTTCTCCAGGTCCGTCACCTCCTCTTCTGCCTCTGAAGTAGGATCCACCCTTGTAACAACGGCACACACCATTACATTTTCTTTATTTTCACTTTTAGTCAAGACTACAGGAGCAACCTTTCTGTGGCCCTTGCGCCGTCTACGTCGAGATGTGGACTCTCTCCCCTCGTCTAGTCCCTCCTGACTGACCTCTCCTTCCGTAGTGTCACCGTCAGCTATCGGGTCTGTGTCACTCCCCATGATGTTGTGGACTACCAGGTCACCTCCCACTTTGACTTCAACCCCCTCCACTGGAGTCACCCCGTTCTCAACGGTCAAATTGTCATTTCTAGGAGGTACCAACCCACCATCATCAACAATTTCCAGTTTTCCACACTCTACGCTCTTGTGAAAATCCGCCCCTTTTTTAGACTCCGCCCCCTTTTGTACAACCACACCTGTAAGGGAATTTTTACAAAAAACATCAGCGACAGTCTTAGGACTCAGTTCACAAGACCTCTTACCACCTCCCCGGGCACTCTGGGACAACACGGGCGCCCCCGGAGAGTCCATAGAATGGTCCACGGCCGCCATTCTATACGGTGCCCACAGCTCCTGCGGTTCCCGCACCATGTCCAGTAACAGTTTCTCAAATACCTGCTCCGGACCCAACCGGCCCTTCAAACGCTCATTAGCTCCAGACACCTCTGTTGCTTTGCACACAGCCATCACGGTACACTGTTCACACTTGAACTTCACCGCTACTCCAAAAAAAATCTTCGTGGCCCCGCCGAGCCACCGCAAAACAGGATTTGAGAGCGATGTCAATCTTCGCAACCCCGCCGAGTTGCAGCAAGATGCTTTGACCTTCGTGAGCCCCGGCGAGCCACAGCAAACCAGGTTTGAGTGCGACGACGACCTTCACAGTTGCTCCCAGCAACCAGACTGCAGATGCTCCCAGCAACCAGACTGCAGATGCTCCCAGCAACCAGACTGCAGATGCTCCCAGCAACCAGACTGCAGATGCTCCCAGCAACCAGACTGCAGATGCTCCCAGCAACCAGACTGCAGCTGCCCGCACTCTCAAACCACATGTAAGGCAGCGCTTGTCATTATCCTGGGGGATACTCGCTTCACTGCGTCAATTTAAAACACACCAGCTATATTTTCCGGTATTTCTCAAGTCAGCAGTTGATTAACTCCATAAACTGCTGATTTCCAGGTCCAACTCCGTGGCCCACCGACACACATATAAAGTCCACGAGCCCAAGTGGCAGACCGGCCCACTTGGCTCTAGTTACAGCCTCCCGCAAGGTAATAATAAAACAATGTCCATGAAAATGTCCATAACACAAATAGTATTACCTACGTTGGGCTTTAGCTGCTTTGGTCCATTTGTTTCCCAGACGGGGTCTCTAGCCTCTGGCCCTCCAAGGCTTACTGACATCCACACGGGATCCAGGCTTCACCCGGCCTCACTAGGCTTCAGACAAACAGTGTCCCACCCACCCGGGGAACAGGCCTCATGCCTCTCTCACAGGTACACTGCACACCTGCACCACTGCACACTGCTCAACTCACCAGGTTTTTATATATCCTGTAGATACAGCCACAGGACCTGTGCTTATCTCACAGTCACGTGTCCATACCTTCTGTGAGCAAAAGGACCTGTGTGATGTCACAGTCATGTGACCAGTCAGCTGAGGGGGAGGAAATAGCCTAAACAGACATACTAGATCATTATAGCAATGCCGCTGCACCACACCATTAATACAATAACCTTAGCAATCCAGATAATAGATTATCTGCTTGAAGATGGGGTGCCTAAAAGTTTAAAGAAACTGCAGAAGGAGATCAACTTGCCTCATTATCTTTTTACGAACACCTACAACTTAGGCACACATAATGGACCCAGTCAACCACGACAAATAATGTTAATACACAATCACTTTATCACAGATATGATCATATCTGTGAACCACACACATGGTTTAATTTCTACTAAATATTAACAACTTCTGTGACCTTGCATAGATGAGAACCCTCTGACAGTTAAAGGTTTATTCTCATCTCCAAGATCATAACTCAATGTGTATTAGGTGTAATAATAATATTAGCAAATTCCTCCAATTATAAATGTAGTATAGTTCTTCTGATTCACTATGTTGCTTACCCCATGCACAGATCATTGCAACATCTTAGGTATCCATGTGTCACGCAAGATGTGGGAAAAACCTACTGCAACACAAAGGGAAGAAGGAAAGAAAGTCCAGATTCTAGGGAAAGGGGGGAAGTGGAGACCTCCTAGGCTGATCTAGCATCACCCTGTCTTCCCTAACGTCCTTGTATTGGCTCTTCACCAATCGCCGCACATGTGCCTTGCCCTGTCTTTCCCTGGCATATGGATAAGGCTAGGGAAGGGAGGAGATGAGCACTAGTTTATCTCAATTAAACACTATAGACAACAGAAGTAGACAAACAGGGGGAAATTACTTAGCTTTAGACGAACTCCAGACAAATTTTCACATGTTCTCAAGCTCCAAAGAGCACAAAGTACTGCTCTTGCTAAAGCCTTCACAAGTTGTAATGAATACACAGCAGATATTTATACAACCAGGCAGGGTGTTAATTAGCGAGAGGAAGGTAGCCGCTGGGTCCTAGAGACAGAGTCTAAGAAAATGTCTGTAAAGCCAAACAGGAGGAGAGCGGACCCTTCCCGCGAGGGCTCACAATCTACAAAGGATAGGTGAGGATACAGTAGATGAGGGTAGAGCTGGTCATGCAGCAGTATGGTGGAAAGAAGGTTACTGCAGGTTGTAGACTTTTCGGAAGAGGTGGGACTTCAGGTTCCTTTTGAAGGTTTCCATGGTAGGCAAGAGTCTTTTTTTGATTGGATAGAGAGTTCCAGAGTAGGAGGGATGCATGGGATAAAGTTTGTGTGCGATTGTGGGAAAAGAAGGTAAGAGTTGGGTAGAGCAGGAGATTTTGTGAGGATTGGAGGTTGCGTGCAGGTATGTACCAGGAGATTAAGTCACAGATACATGGAGGAGACAGGTTGTGGATGGCTTTATGTGCCATGGTTAGGGTTTTGAACTGGAGTCTCTGGGCAATGGGGAGCCACTGAAGGGATTGACAGAGAGGAGACGCAGAGGAATAGAGGGGAGACAAGTGGATTAGTCGGGCAGCAAAGTCGGGTGAGATGAGGAGGTGGTGTGTGAGTGGGAGATACTGATGTCCTGTCTGTCTATGAGGAGATACAAGATAGGGCCAAGTCTGTGATGCCGAGAGATGAGAGAGTCTGTAGTGGTATCCATCACAACCACATTGCCGCCTTTGTCGGACGGCTTTATGGTTATGGTTTGATCCTTTTCAAGTCTGCATAGTGAATCCATTTTACCTCTTGAAAGGTTATGTTATTCCCAAAGCTTAGTTTTTGTCAGTTGTATGATGTCCTCCGTAACCAAATTAAGGAAGAAATCTATGGAACTTAAGTCTCCGGTAGGAGGTGGCATTCTAGAAATTTTATTTTTAATGTCCGTGAAGGGATCAATGTATTAAGGTTCACCTCATCAAGATGGTATAGCAACCTCACGCCTTGTAGAAGGTTATTGGGTATTCCCAAGTTGTCACACTCCTTTCTATCCTCCCTAAGGAAGTGCTATTTTCATTTCAAACGTCTGATGAATAGATGCAGGTCTATTATTATTTCAGATTCATCAAAATCAGTGGTGGGGATAAAACTTAAACGTTTACTCAGTACGCATATTTCATCAGTAGTGAGGGGCATTGATGATAGATTGATGACCTGTGTTGTTAAACGGGATTCTGCTGATTGGATCGGCTCCTGAGCAGGTAGTTCAGCTCTAAAAAACTCCCTCTCTGCGGGGTTCTCCTGTTATTTCCTCTCCCCCGATATCCACCCCTTTCTTTTAATTTCCTCTTTTGGGTTTTGGATTTTGTATCAGTATGTGAGACCTCTGTTTCAGAGGAGGATAAGTCTATCTAAGGAATATAATTCTGTCTCGTAATCGGCACCTAATATGCCTTGTATTCCCTGAATTCTTCAAGGTAATAAAGAACTTGTGTTTACACTCTTTTAGGTGGTATTGGTACCATTCTACCTTGTTCTGTAACTATGTTTCTTTTTTTGCGATGTCCAGTTCTGATGAAAATTTCTTAGTTACCTCTATTTGCTACTTAAGAGCTTCCTTTTTAGGGTGCCAACCACCATGTGAGGTAGGGGACAATATAGAATAGGGAGAGAGTAGGGAATAATAGACACTTTCCTTCCCAGTTTTTTCCAAATAGTGCAGGTTGGTGGTATCACCCTACTAGCCTAGCACATGTAGGGTATCCATGCATCTGTATCTGTATCATTTCTTGACCCTAATGGGAAGCTAAGGGCCTAATCTCATTCTTGATCTAGACCCCACTGACATAACTAATAAATAATGGTAAAATATCTTTGCCCAATCATTTTATTGTTCTATACCCCATTAATATATATAACTGTGATGTACCTCTGAGACCGTCTGCCTCTTTAGAGTACCACTGTGTGTTTATAAAAATATCAGGGTAAATCCCATTTGTTTACAGTGATCCGTGACCATGTGTCTTCTTGGGGGTTTGAAGGAGCAATAAAAAATATGTGTCCCTTCACGTGGATCTCCATTTTCCAGCTGCAAACCATATAGCAGGGCATGCGTCTGAAGTACACCTGTTTATGCCGCATCGCAACATGTCTGAGGAGCAGAATATACAGTCGGTACGGAAAGTATTCAGAACCCTTTAAATATTTCATTTTGTTTCATTGCAGCCATTTTATAAGTTTTAAAAAGTTCATTTTTTTTCTCATTAAAGTACACTCTGTACCCCATCTTGACTGAAAAAAAAACAGAAATGTAGAAATTTTTACAAATTTATTAAAAAAAACAAAAACTGAAATATCACATGGTCATAAGTATTCAGACCCTTTGCTCAGACACTCATATTTAAGTCACATGGTGTCCATTTCCTTGTGATCCTCCTTGAGAAGGTTCTACTCCTTGTGCGGTAGCGCTATTGATCATGTTGAGGGGCACTCACTTCACCGGGTTAATTAAAGCACACATGCAATGTTTTCCAGTAATCTAAAGTCCAGCAGTTTATTACACATCATAAACTGCTTATAACAGTCTATCTCAGCGGCTCGCAGGAATGTTACACATGTAATATCCTAGAGCCTTTTCAGTGGCAGCTATGCCGGCTTGGCTTCAGAAACAGTCCTCAGCAAGGTAACAACATCAAGGTCCATATCAAGCACCGTCTTTTACCTTTGTCAGGTCTAGCTGCTTCCATTAACTCTGTTCTGCCAAAGCTGTGGTTTAAGGCTCACCAGATGTGGCCTACAGGCCTTGTGCCTTCCAGGTCTAATGGTGTCTCAAGCACAGAGATCAGGTCTCTTGACTCACTGCGTTTCAAAACCCCCCCGAATATATATCCCTCTGTGCGCACAGGACCTGTGATGATGTCACAGTCGTGTGATCAGTCATTGTCACTAACTTCGTCAAGTCACATTTCCGAGTCGTAACCTTGTCAGACCCCCCTCGCTCCCAGCAGTCAATATAGCAGTGCGACTCACTTGCCCTTGTATCTAAGGTCAGGTCCGACTCCGTACTCTCTCGTACTGTATTGGGTTGTTTGTATGGGCCTCTCAGACCTGAGTTACTGGAGGACTCACGACCTCTAAACCCACACCCACTATCCTCAGAACATCTTGAAAGGTCTCTAACTTCTGCTGTAGCCGTTCTATTATTTGGAGGGCCCTTTCTCTGTCTGGCCTCACAATTTATAAACGGCTGCCATCTTCTGCTGCTCAGGCGACGCTGTCTTTCCATTTACAGTCTGGCGAGATTCAACTGTTCCACCTCTTGCAGGTAGGTCACTCAGTACTCCATCAGCATTCTTATATATGCAAGATTTTCCTCTGTTCCTACAGCGGAGAATGACACCATGCTGTCTTCATCCGGTATCCAGTCCTGATGATCACGTGGACTGCTTACTTTCATCACACCAGACTTCATTACCATCATTTGCATGGCTTGGCCATTTCTCCCAATGAGCTTTCTTACCAGAGCATGAGGCACCCAGATAACTTCTTCCCGCAGACTTTGAGCTTTTCTCATAAGCTCCAGTTGTCTAATGGCTTGTTAAGTCTTCAACCGGACAATCCGCTTCGTGCAAACACATCGCCAGTGCATGTCACTTAGGACAGCCACCCTCTTCAGTGTGACTTCAGTTGTGGACAGGACCACCAGCTGTTTAGCTTCTGAGGTCGAGTACACCTTACAGGCTCCCACGGCCTTCTTAAACTCTTCATACACTGACTCTCTGGTGCATTCTTCTCTCAAATGTTCGGGTACATCTATGAGGCACTTGTACCGAGAAGTTTCTGTCTAACCAGTGGTCTCCAAACGATCATCTGGCTCAGGTTTCAGGGACAACTGAGTTTCAGATTCTTCACCCTGTATGCTTCCCCTTAGCTGACTCACAGATATGAACTCAAGAATTCTCCGCTTGACATTTTCCTTCCCATACTGATCTTCTTTTAACACTTCCTCAGCTCTCCTCAGTTCCACCTTCTCATAGTATAAAGGATTAAGCGCAACTTGTTTGCCCTTTTCCTTCTCCAAGGCTGCCTCGTTCACTGATTGGTACTTTGCCAGGCGACCTTTGAGCTCGAAAACGTCTTCCCTAGCTCAGCTACTCGCCTCTCTGCAGCCCATCTCTGAAGCTCTTCCTGCTTCAACTGCTCCTTTATCAGCAGAATTCTCTCAGCCCTCTCTGTCTCCAATGCGCCCACTCGGCACTCGACAGCCAGTCTCTCAAGCTTCTCTTGCTTCAAATGGGCTTGTAGCGTCTCCTTGAGCTCCTTGATCTCGGCTCTTACATCCACCGAATCATCCAAGCTCGCATTATTGAGGAGGTATTTGCTTCATACCTCCCTTCTTCAGTGGCAAACTCCTGACCCAGGTCTGTGGCTTCTCCGATAGACTCCTCCATCTTTTTCCACTCAGCTTCCATCCTGCTGATTCTATCCTGAAGGCACGTCTCTGCCCTTTGCAGATCATCACAGAACGTCTTCAGTTCCTTCACCTGAGCTTCCAGTCCTAGGATCTTTCTACGGAGATCATCATTCTCATCATGGGTGTCCTGCTGAGTGGCCTCAATCATTTGTAGCATGTGCTCTGCATCTGTGTCACCCCAGGCCTGGATGCCACAAACTTGTAAGGCTGTGTCTGAGAGCAGGAGGGAGGTTCTCTGTTCATGGACCATTTGCATGCAGCACCTCCTGTCCCAGGCCAGTAGGGGGAGCAGGCTGCCCCTATAAAAACTGGTACTGAGGGCAGGGTTAGGGAGACCAGGACCCACTTCTGAAGTATCCAGAAGGGTTCCAGAAGAGAGGGACAGGTCAGCTGCAGCTGAGGAGTCCAGGAGGCAAAGGAGGAACGGAAAGCAAGGGACAGAGGCGACGAGAGCCGGTCCTGGCAGAGAGAGACTACACAACCGGACACTGGGGTCCGTGGCTGTCAGGGTTGCAAGCCCTGCAGCAGATAACTAACCCGCAATGGATTTTAGGTCCCTTGGCCTAAGAAGCCTGGAGGCTCCGCCACACAGAGGGACCGGTACAGCACGGAGAAGCTACAGGTACCTAAGGCCCGAGTCGCAAGCCATACAGGCGTAGTACACGGCAAGCTCAGGGACATGGGCTATCATACCACTAAAGGGGGAGATAGTCAGCAAGGGCAGAGAGAGAGAACGGTAGGCCTACACACTCACCCTGACCAGCGGAGCTCGCCCGGATGCCCTCAGACACCTAGGTCCATTCCTACCCTGTACTCCTGGTGGGTCTGTGATAAGATCAGTAAAAGACCCTGGACTGCATTATTGGACTCTGTGTGGTTACTGCTGCGCCTGCACCATCACCCCCAGCATCCTACTACCTGCCCTGACGCTACACTCCTCCCGTGGGGAGTTGTACTATTCCCCGCTGCATCCCCAACACCAGCCTCAGCGGTCTGCCTTGCAGCGGCGGTCCTCCCTGACCGCAATCCACGGGTGGCGTAGTCGGACATTACCTAAAACATATAAAAGACTGCCACTGGTCTGACCACCCTGAGCCACGGGACCAGGTCGCCACTACTACTCCCAGCATTGCCCTGAAGTCCGGTCTCGAGTGCCCCACGGCCCAGGGGGCGAGTCACATCAGCCTTATCATCCTCTAGTTTTTTCTTAACCTTGAGGAGATCCTCATAGTCCCTCTTGGTTTATTGCAGGTCCCTATTGTGTTCATCATACTCCTTCTTGGATTCACGCAGCTTCCGGTTGAACTGTTCGCGCAGTTGTTCTAGGTCTTGATCACGTCCAGAAACTTCGTCCTTCATCGCCCATTTTAAGGCAGATAGCTCCCTATCCCGCTGGTGTAGACCCTCGTCCAGCCTTTGCTTCTCCTGCATCAGCTGCTTCACCTGCTCTTGAAATCTCTGCACTTCCTTTCTTGTGACCTCAACTTCCTCCGCATCCACAGAGCCTTTCTTCACTTGGTTCAGCTCTGACTGCACCAGGGAGAAACGATTTTTCATTTCATTCAGCTCATCTTCAGACTCCTCTTTCTCAAGCTTCAACTGCAAAACGTTCTCCTTGGTTTTGCTGAGGTCCTCTTTATTTTTCTGGAACATTTCCTTCCATTGGTTGATTTCCTCTCTGCTTTCCTCCAGTTCTCACTGCAAGTTCCTCAAAATCTGGTTTATTTTCTGCCGCTCAGACTCCAGGCTCAGCTGGTCCTGGGACACATTCTCCATGTTTTTCCTTAGTTGCTGTACATCACTCTGATACTGCTGCCTGAAAGGCTCCAGCTCTTGGTCATGATTGGCCACCTCCTCTTTCAGCGCTCCCTTCAGGGCTGTCAGTTCCTGAACCTTCTGTCTCAGTAGATCATCCTGCTTGTACTGAATCTACAGAACTGCATCCAACTCTTCCTCCTGGTCTTCTTTATTGTCTGATACTGTACCAGAGGTTACTACTGGCAGCGTCACCTCCTCTTCCATCCTGATCTCCTCTGCTTCTAAAGGAGAATCCACACTCGGAATAAAGGCACACAGCATTGACTTTTCTTTATTTACCCTTTCAGCAAAGACTACAGGAGCAAATTTTGTGGCCCTGTACCTTTGACGACGAAAGTGGGACTTTCTCACCTCATTTAACTCCTCCTGACTGAACTCTCTTTCTACTTTCATAGTGTCACTCCCCATGGTGTCAACCCCTTCTACTGGAGCTACCCAGCTATCAACGGTTGAATTGTCATTTTTAGGCGGTACCAACACACGACCAGTAACCGATTCTGGTTTTGTATGCCCCACCGCCTTTTGAGACTCAACCGCTATTGGACAACCACACCTGTAGGGGGTACTTAAAAAAAAAAAAAACGCCATAGTCTTAGGACCCAGTTCACAACATATCTTAGTACCTCCCTGGGCACTCTGGGATAGTGCCGGCGCCACAGGAGAACTCAAGAAATGGTCCGCTGCCGCCATTCTGTAATGTGCCAACAGCTCCTGCCATTCCAGCACCATGTCCTGTTGCCGTTTCCCAAATACCTGCTGCAATTTTAACAGGCACTTTAATCGCTCAATAGCTTCAGTCTCATTTTCTGCTCCATTCACAGCCATCTTTATCAGCTCCTGCATTTTTTTAGCACACTCTATTTTGATGAAGAGCGTTTGCAGCCGGTCATCTAACCCTTTCTCCATTCCGTCTGGGGATACTGCTCCATTCATAACCATCGCAGTACGCTGTTCACACCAGACACTTCACACCGCTCTCCCCGGAAAAATTTTCGTGGCCCCACCAAGCCACAGCAAACCAGATTTGAGTGCGACGACAATTTTCATAACCCCGCCGAGTTACAGCCAGATGCTTTAATATTCGTGGCCCCGTCGAGCCACAGTCAGATGCTTGCATCCATATTAGTCGTCCTGTGCCGTTACCCCTTGCAACCAGACTGCAGTTGCCTGCATTCTCTAACCAATTGTGAGGTAGCACTATTGATCATGTTGAGGGGCACTCACTTCACCGGGTCAATTAAAGCACACATGCAACGTTTTCCTGTAATCTAAAGTCCAGCAGTTTATTACACATCATAAACTGCTTATAACATAGCCCATCTCAGTGGCTCGCAGTAATGTTACACACGAAATATCCTAGACCTTTTTCAGTCGTAGCTATGCCCGCTTGGCTTCAGAAACAGTCCTAAGCAAAGTAACACCATCAATGTCCATATCAAGCACGGTCTTTTACCTTTGCCAGGTCTAGCTGCTTCCATCATCTCTGTTCTGCCAAAGCTGTGGTTTAAGGCTCACCAGATGTGGCCTACAGGCCTCGTGCCTTCCAGGTCTAATGGGGTCCCAGGCACAGAGATCAGGTCTCTTGACTCACTGCGTTTCAAAACCCCCCCGAATATATATCACTCTGTGCACGCAGGACCTGTGATGAGGTCACAGTCATGTGATCAGTCACCTGAAGGGGAGGTACGTGGTGAGCCAGAACACACCCCCTCAGACATTTTGGCAATGCAGCAAGCCGCTGCATTACATCCTTCATTGGAGTCCAGCTGTGTTTAACTAAACTGATAGGACTTCATTTGGAAAGGCACACACCTCTCTATATAAGACCTCACAGCTCACAGTGCATGTGTAACATCCCTGGCGGCGTGCTGACATGGCTTACCATCTCCCACCATGCAAGACCGCCAACTTACCTACCAGTCCAGGCTGCACACTATGCTCCTCTACCTGCTGTGTGCATGTCTCTTGTCTGTTGGCTTAGGGCGGCGGCGCTGGCACTTCCTGATTCTTAACCCTCAACTGGTGAGGTGGGGTTTTTGTCACGCAACTGGTGATGTGGGGTTTCCTATAACCCAGTGTTTAGAAATCTCTTATTTTTACAGAAAATTCAAAGATCACGTTTGTTTTAATCGTTTTCTTATTGGCGATTGATTACACATGAGTATAAAAATTTTTTGACATCCACAAATGGATGGAAGCTAATGAGACACGGATCCTCATACCAGCATTTTTCAATGAATGGCAGCCGAACAAAAATTCCCTGGGTTGTGGCAAACCCCACCTCACCAGTTGAGGGTTAAAGTTACAGTGTGCACAGTTCTAATATGTCCCCAGCCTATTGCTGTGAGTCACTGGATACTTAAACCTCCTCCACCCAGTGGGAGGTGCCTGAGCAACATTTTCTTTCAGTGTGTTCTGTGCAACTGAGTAGCCAGGTCCTATCCTGTATCTGTGACTTCTAGTCTGCTTCTGCCACCCCGGGGGCGGAGAACCCAGGCCCGTTACCTGCATCTGTGACTTCTATTTTTTTCCGCCACTCTGGGGGCTGTATGCACAGGCTTGTTCCTGTATCTCTTTCCAGTGTCAGTTCCGGTCTGAACTGTGTCCTAGCCCGTTACCTGTTTGTCTCTATGTCCGATCCTTCCCTTTTCCTGCAGAGTCTGAACCAGTACCTAACTCCTACTCATTGTCTCTGTACTTCTGTTTGTGAGTTTTGTGTCCACTCGCTACTTCATTGCAAGTACCTTGTGTGTATCTGGTTCTGCTTGTCCCGTTTCCCTGCCTTTGTATCTACCGCCTGTGTTCCAGTTATCTTCTTGTGTTTCCCAGTCTGTTCCATGTGAACAGAGCGCTGTCCTGTCTGCCGACACCTGCGGCTCTGCTCCGCTCTGCTCCGCTTGTCACCGCACCTGCGGCTCTACTCTGCTCCGCTTGTCATCTGCATCTGCGACTCTGCTCTGCTTGTCCTCCGCACCTGCGGCACTGCTCTGCTCCGCTTGTCCTCCGCTCCTGCGGCTCTGCTCCTGTATTCAAGTCTGTACTGGTCCCTAACCAGCCTGTTTACCTACCTGTCAGAACCTGCCTGTCGGCCGTGCCTGCCAGTACCCGCCCGTCTGCATACCAGCCAAACCTGTCCGTTCCTACATTCCCTGGTGTGGGTCAACAGCTGTGTGACCGAGGTCTGACCTGGAGTAGCACCTGGGCCACCTCCCTCATCCCTCCTCAGACTACGGAGTCGATTAAGCCGCCGTGTGTCCGTGATCGGATCTTGCAAGGCACATAGTCACGCCCTTCCAGGCACTCCTCGGTTCGTGGCCCAGTGGAACCACTAACCACGCTCATGCCAAACAGTCCGGGCGTGAGCGTAACAGCATGTCAGACCAAATGAGAATCATGAGCTCAAAGGAACTGCCCAAGGACCTCAGAGACAGAATTATGACAAGGCACAGATCTGGTCAAAGTTACAAAAGAATTTCTGCATTACTCAAGGTTCCTAAGAGAACAGTGGCCTCCATAATCCTTAAATGGAAGAAGTTTGGGACCACCAGAAGTCTTCCTAGACCTGGCCGTCCAGCCAAATTGAGCAATCGTGGGAGAAGAGCCTTGGTGAGAGAGGTAAAGAAGAACTCCAAGATCACTGTGGCTGAGCTCCAGAGATGCAGTAGTGAGGTGGGAGAAAGTTCAAAGTCAATTATCACTGCAGCCCTCAACCAGTCGGGCCTTTATGACAGAGTGGCCCGACGGAAGCCTCTGCTCGGTGCAAGACATATGAAAGCCCGCATAGAGTTTGCTCAGAAACACATGAAGGACTCCCAGACTATGAGAAATAAGATTCTCTGGTCTGATGAGACAAAGATAGAACTTTTTGGTGATAATTCTAAATGATATGTATGGAGGAAACCAGGCACTGCTCATCACCTGCCCAATACAATCCCAACAGAGAATTATGGTGGTGGCAGCATCATGCTAGGGGGGTGTTTTTCAGCTGCAGGGACAGAATGACTGGTTGCAATTGAAGGAAACATGAATGCGGCCAAGTACAGAGATATCCTGGATGAAAACCTCTTCCAGAGTGCTCTGGACCTCAGACTTGGCCAAAGGTTCACCATCCAACAAGACAATGACCCTAAGCATACAGCTAAAATAACAAAGAAGAGGCTTCAGAACAACTCTGTGACCATTATTAACTGGCCCAGCCAGAGCCCTGACCTAAACCCAATTGAGCATCTCTGGAGAGACCTGAAAATGGCTGTCCACCAACGTTCACCATCCAACCTGACAGAATTGGAGAGGATCTGCAAGGAAGAATGGCAGAGGATCCCCCAATCCAGGTGTGAAAAACTTGTTGCATCATACCCAAGAAGACTTATGGCTGTACTAGCTCAAAAGGGTGCTTCTACTTAATACTGAGCAAAGGGTCTGAATACTTATGACCATGTGATATTTCAGTTTTTCTTTTTTAATAAATTTGCAAAAATTTCTACATTTCTGTTTTTTTTTCAGTCAAGATGAGGTGCAGAGTGTACTATAATGAGAAAAAAAAATAACTTTTTAGAATTTACCAAATGGCTGCAATGAAACAAAGAGTGAAAAATTTAAAGGGCCCTGAATACTTTCTGTACTCACTGTAGGAGGTTACAATCCTTCTACCTTGTATCTCGAGTCTGGGGGGCAAGGATTATTATTGTGAGCCCTGGACACTGTTACCATGGGTGCGGCGCCTTAGGCGTCGCTTCCGGAACCAGTGAGTTCCAGCGGCCATGTCCTGCGTTTCACAGACTGGAAGTGAGATCTTCGGACTGGAAATGCGTCACGCATTGTAGACGGAGCCACAACAGCGCAGTGTTGGTTTAAAATGGAGACAGTGAGGTGAGTGCCTCTACTGCAACATTGAGCACGTTATCCCGCAAATGTGTCTGTAATGATATTACCGTCTACACGGTAGGAATAAGTAGCTCCCCTGATGAATCAATGTGTTTGAAGAAACGCGTCTGGAGAATGGAGGAAATGAATGAACTAGGGAATCGGCTTGGTATATCCTCAACTTGGGTGAGATTATTCCCTTTTTTTCCCTACGGTTGGTGAATAATCACATGTGTGCATACAGTTACACCAATACCGCATTATTGTGCATACAGGGTGACAGTGGTATGTTGAGATCATAGCCCTATGTCGCTGCATGTGACTCGCCCCCTGGGCCGTGGGGCACGCGGAACCGGGCGATAGGGAGACGCTGGGAGTAGTAGTGGCGGCCCGGTCCCGCGGCTCAGGGTGGTCAGACCAATGGTAGTCTGCTACGTACTTTAGATATTGTCCGACTACGCCACCCGTGGATTGCGGTTATTAGGAACCGCCGCTGCAAGGCAGTCCGATGGGGCTGATGATGTATGCAGCTGGGATGGTGTGACTCCCCACGGGAAAAGGGCAGCCCCAGGGCAGTGTAGTGGATGGTGGGAGTGATGGTAGTGAGAGTCTCAGTACTGATAGTGCTGGAGGCGCGAAGGAGCACACGGACAACAAGTTACAGTCCAGGCTCTTTACTCACAGTTCATTCGTTCTGGGTCACTTCCGTCGGCAGTGACAGCCCGAGCCGTGCTGCGTCCACCAGGTGAGGGGCTCGGGCAACTCCCAGGCAGTTCAGGAGCATGGCTCAGGACCCCCTTTACTACTTTCTCTGGCCTGCCTCACCAGTGACCCACTTTTGTCCAGCTGCCGCGAACTTGTGCGGTTAAACGCGGGCCCCGTCCTCCGCTGTCCTATATGGCGCCTTCCTAGCAGGTTTAATGAGGTGTCGCACCAATAAATGATCACGACGACCGGTCTTTGGCTAAGGGTAGTTTCTCCTCCACCAACTTGGGATCCGGTACCCTTAATCTGCCTGACCCTTCACCCTGGATTCTCGTGGGTTCTTAGGGTCCCTTCCACCTTCTTGTTCCTGAGCCCTTCTGTTTCTCTCTCTCTCCTTCTCCTTTTCTGTTCCTTCCTGTTCCTTTCTGCTCCGTTCTCTTGGAGCTGAGATGAGCCAAAATCTCAGCTCCCCTCCACCTCCTCCTTGGCCTCTCACTAGGCCCTTCTGGAGTAGAGCTCCTACAGAGCCTCTACTCCCTGTCTTCTCCTCTCTGGACAGAACGAACCTAGATCTAAGATGGTGCCCACCTTTTATACCTCCCTCTGACCATGAGCCCAGGTGACCAGCAACCAATGAGTTCCTAGCTACTCTCAGGAACCAGCCCCTATCTGCCCCTACAGCACTGAGTGTTCCACCCCCCTCCCCACTCCAGACAGGGACATAGTCGGTCGTGCCTGCACTTCTGTCTAGTGGGAGCACCGTTGAGCTGTCCCTCGGAAATGGGGTGTGTGTGCTGTATGCAGCTAACTGAGCTCTGGTCCATACTCCATCCTTACCCGGGAGTGGAATATCACACCTCTGGCAGAGGTGCAATACCCCTGTAGCGGCCGAACCCTCGGGGCGCTACACATGTATGTAGCTGCACCTATAAGAGTGTTATCCCCTTTGACCAAAGTGGACAGGTTTATAGAGGATGTCTGACTGATATATGCTAATTATTGTCATACTACATAAATACCTGAGAAAAGGCATAATATGCTCCACAGTTGAAGAAAGGGACCGGGGTTCCACTAGTAACCACTTGAATGCTCACCTAGTTTGAATGAGCATTGCCATTTCTGAACTAAGGTACATAGAAAAACTGTTCAATAGTACACACGTGGTCAAAATTATTGGTTCCCCTCGTTTAATGAAAGAAAAACCCACAATGGTCACAGAAATAACTTGAATCTGACAAAAGTAATAATAAATTAAGAATGATTACAATTAACAAATGAAAGTCAGTCATTGCTTTTCAACCCTGCTTCCACAGAATTTTTAAAAAAATTAAGCTCATGAAGTAGGCCTGGACAGAAATGATGGTACTCTTAACTTAATATATGTAGCTTACCACGGGCCTAGGTGGTCTGGAGTTGGGACCCGGTCCTATTTGTCTACCCTTTTATATGCATTACTTCAACTTTGATATACAGTAAGGTTTTTAATATAGACAGTATAGGTACCGTCCCAATTTAGGGTCACCTTGCCGCTGGTGGGACGGCTTGTATACTTTTTTTGATCAAAAATAGTTCACTAAGTACCCTATATTTATTATGCAACTTTGCTTTACATTTATATATAATGATGGTAGGGTATGAGAGATATATTTTTTGTCTTTTGTAGGTTTTGCTTCTTTTTGCTAGTGTGAACATGCTCCTATTTCTTGCATGTCTACCATCTTAGACCTCAGTTCACATTGCTTGGTTTCTTAACTTAATATTTTGTTGAACAAACTTTTAAGGCAATCACTGATATCAAACGATTCCTGTAACTGTCAATGAGACCTCTCGACAGGTATTTTGGCCGACTCCTCATGAGCAAACTGCTCCAGTAGTCTCGTGTTTGAAGGTTGCCTTTTCCAGACGGCATGTTTCAGCTCTTTCTAAAGATGCTCAATAGGGTTTAGGTCAGAGCTCATAGAAGGCCACTTCAGAATAGTCCAATGTTTTCCTCTTAGCCATTCTTGGGTGTATTTAGCTGTGTGTTTTGGGTCATTATCCTGTTGCACGAATCATGTCCTGCGACTGAGACCAAGCTTTCTGACACTGGGCAACACATTTCTCTCTAGAATCCCTTGATAGACTTGAGATTTCATTGTACCCTGCACAGATTCAAGACATCCTGTGCCAGACGCAGCAAATCAGCCCCAAACATAACAGAGCCTCCTCCATGTTTAACAGTAGGGACAGTGTTCTTTTATTGTTATGCTTCAAGGGGTTGTCCACTACTATGGAAAATAGCCCAATGTATTTTTATGATGAACAGAAGCTTCTTTGTAATTACCTTCCTCTGCTGTTTCTGCCTGTGAGCAACGCTATCACTGGCCACTCACAGGCAGCATGTGACCCCCGCTGAGGTCATGTCAAGTGAGGCGTGACTCAACGCTGGGATCCCCGCGGTGGCTGCCGGGTTGTGGGCAGTGTTACCCCCGCGTCACACTCTGCTTCCACCACTTGCTTTCCCAATGAATGGGGAGAGGGAGAGCATGCGGTGGATGCCAGGTGTGATGTGCGGGGTAACCCCGCCCACAACCCAGCAGCCACCATGGAACTCAGAAGAGGGACCCTCGGCTGCAGCCTGAACTTGTCAGCTCCGACTGCAGCTGGGGGTCACGTGATGCCTGTGAGCAGCCAGTGATAGCGCCGCTCACAGGCAGAAACAGCAGAGTAAGGTATTTACAAAGAAGCTTCTAGTCATCATAAAAATACATTGGACTATTTTCAATAGTAGTGGACATTCCCTTTAATTTTTCTGTCCGTAAACATAGACAACTGTCCATGGGACATTCTCCCAGTAGCTTTGTGGCTTGTCAACATGTAGTTTGGCAAATTCCAGTCTGGCTTTTTAATGACTTTTTTTTCAACAATGATATTCTCCTTGGTCGTCTCCCATGAAGTCCACTTTGGATCAAACAACGACGAATGGTGCGATCTGACACTGATGTTCCTTAAGCTTGAAGTTCACCTTTAATCTCTTTAGAAGTTATCCTAGGCTCTTTTGTTACCATTCGTATTATCCGTCTCTTTCATTTATCATCAATTTTCCTCCTGCGGCCACGTCCAGGGAGGTTGGCTACAGTCCCATGGATCTTAAATTTCTGAATAATATGTGCAACTGTAGTCACAGGCATATCAAGCTGCTTGGAGATGGTCTCATAGCCTTTACCTTTAACATGCTTGTCTATAATTTTCTTTCTTATCTCCTGAGACAACTCTTTCCTTTGCTTCCTTTGGTCCATGTTGAGTGTGTTACACACCATGTCACCAAACAGCACAGTGAGTATATGTAACCCTATATACAGGCCCACTGGCTGATCATAAGATTGTAGACACCTGTGATGCTAATTAGTGGACACAACTTCATTTAACATGTCCCTTTCGTCACATTATTTTCAGGGGTACTATCATTTCTGTCCAGGCCTAATTCAAGCATTTATTTTTTTTTTTAAATTCTGTGGAAGCAGGGTTGAAAAGCAATGACTGACTTTCATTTGTTAATTTTCATAGATTTTTAATTTATTATTACTTTTGTCAGATTCAAGTTATTTCTGAGACCATTGTGGGTTTTTCTTTCATTAAACGAGGGGTACCAACAATTTTGACCACGTGTGTATATAAGGATATGAGCATTTATTGTACAGTTTGTGGCCACCTCTAGCTGGTCACTAAATTGTTATTTGTACCTGCTTTGTATTTGGCTGCATGTCCAGTGACAATTGGTTTTGGAATACTGGCACTATTCTAAGCACCTACTGGTCCCTGAGGTGACCTACCTCATCTCTGTTGATATTTGTTATTGGTGTTTTTGGGTGATTTTTATTGAGGTTTTTTAATCAATTCTAATAAAAATATATTTTTAATTAGTCCAATTACTGCTTTTCTTGACTTAAATCTGTTTGGGCATCTACCCCTTGCTTTTTTGACTATATTTTATGCATCATAGATACAGTCATTACATTAGTAGACACATAATTACCGCCCTTGTATTTCAGTTTGCTTCATATTGTGGCAGCCGTGGGTCATAAAAATGAGAACTGACATATACAACTATAAAATAAAGACACAAGGAGACAGAGCATTAATTTTAAACATTTTATTAAATAAAATGTTTACCCCTACCTAAAGCCAATGATCCAGAAGAAGGCAAAAAACCTGGACACGTTCAGCCAATGTGTGTCACAGGGAAAAAATTCCTTCTTGACCCCGAGAAAAGGCGATCAGTTCAAGAACCCTGGACCAAGGCCATACTACAACTAACTAACTGATATATAGAGCAATGACTCGTTTCCGGAGAGCAGATCTTCTTTGTCCTGGTAACACGCCTCACCTCTCCTTATCAGATCGGACTCTGAGCTTATAGCTTGTCTACGTTGATCTCCCCTGTAAAAATACAGAACACTACCCCCCACAAACACTAACCCCCACAAACACTACCCCCCACAAACACTACACCCCACAAACACTACACCCCACAAACACTAGACCCCACAAACACTACAACCCACAAACACTACCCCCCACAAACACTACCCCCCACAAACACTAGCCCTTCGGATACAGACATAGGGCAGTTATATCATATCAGGTCCCTTATACAATTAGGTTAGACAGCAGACACCTATGTAATATGATGTCATGATGCACTGATTCCAGAATTAGATCTATATAATCAGTAGATAATGACCTCATAAGACAACAAATATTATCTACAGACATATTAAATGATTAACACTAAATAATCCCGTGGCTCTTGTTAGATTCTTCTGTCTTCTTTCCAGGATCCAGATATTCTTCCTGGTAAGAAAAAAAAAATAATACAAGACGGATCAGGCAAAGACCCATAGAAACTCAGTCATATATATATATTGTACTTTATGCCCCCTTTTCTTTGCATTTTTAAATTTTGATGTAGATAAGATTTAATTTTAAAAAAAATGTGTAAAATGTATGTATATATACATACACCAACCTCTCTCCCATGTGGGGGACTAAGGGTAGATTTTTTTTGCCTCAAAGATCTGAAATTAAAATGACAAAACCACCACCGGCAATCTGGAACTGTCACTGACCGAAGTAGCCTATACAGTGTCTCCATCCAAGGTCCCATCTTGTTACTGACCTCTGTGATAGCCCCAGGGATGTCCCCATGTTTGCTGCATAGAACTCTCAGTGTCAAACATTCCGCTGTGTGACCTCACAAAGAACCTTCATCACCCAAGTCTAGAGATTCTGCCAGCAAAGACTGGAGAAAGCTAGAACCTTACAGCCACAATCTGTAGACTTGGAGGATCGATGTCCATGTTGGCGCTAATTTCACTAACTTAAATCCCTGTAAAGTTTCTCATTTACCTGTATCCTCAATCCAGGAACTTCCAATCTCCTCGTCTCATCTCCTGAAATGAGAATCTGTGTCCTCGATCCTGGATCCTCTGCTCTCCTTGTCTTCATCTCTTGAAATGATCATTTGCCCCCTGAACACCCGTTTATATAGACCCACAGTCATTGTGACATCATGCTGTGAGGTAACAATGGCCTCCTGGATTTGATGATGTCACATATGACCTTGAGTGATATCTCCATAGGTATTAATTAATATTTATAACAAGTAGTAATAATATGGCAGATCACATTGGTTAGCATCAAGGGTGGAGGAGCAGGACGAATAAGGAAAAGTTCCCAAAAGTAAACTGCATTTACTGTGACTGAAAAAAATAAATAACTTTATATTACTTCAAATTTGATTAAATTCTAGGCTCTATGACAAAACTACACTGTTACCATCGGAACAAAGACCTATAGCCCATAGCAACCAGTCCAATTCCAGCTTTAGTGTATTTAAGGCCTGAAACCAAGAACATTGAGTGTTTTGTTTGCTGGTGATACATCTAGCAATGGACAAATGACAGGTAAGAGCAGGAATCATTGTCTATGAGAGAAACCATTCCCATTGTTACACATTTTCACACATTTTGTAGGTGCAGGAACTATGGACATTCCAGTTTTTGTGAAACAACAACTCCCAGCATTCACAGGATAAATATGAACAAAAGTTCAAGAATTGCTTTTTATTTCTTTCATGACATTCGCCGTGCGGTATAAGCAGGGTCGGCTCCAGGTTTTCGTGGGTCCTGGGCGAAAGAGTCTCAGTGGGCCCCTTTATCACATACCACGATTCATGACGCACAGATGCCGCAGAAAGATATATATATATAATACAATGCAGAAGATTTCACTTCTTACATTACATGACCGCTATCTATTGTAAATTCCACAATAGCTCAGAAACCAGTGAATCGCTGCATACAGAATACTGGCCCCCATAAAATGCTCCATACAGGATACTGGCCCCCATATAACGCTCCATAAAGGATACTGCCCCCCATATAACGCTCCATACAGAATACTGGCCCCCATATAATGCTCCATACAGGATACCCTCCCCCATATAATGCTCCATAAAAGATACTGCCCCCCATATAACGCTCCATACAGAATACTGGCCCCCATATAATGCTCCATTGCAGGCTGTTTCCCCCACATAATGCCTCATGCAGGCTGTTCCCCCCATATAATGCCCCATGCAGGATGTCACTTCCCCCTTGTTTAATGCCCCATGCAGGATGTCACCTCTCTCCCCCTTCCCTTATAATGCCCCATGCAGGATGTCACAACACCCCTTCCTTATAATGCCCCATGCAGGATGTCACTCCCCCCTATATAATGCCCCATGCAGGATGCCACTTCCCCCCCATATAATGCCCCATACAGGATGCCACTTCCCCCTTGTTTAATGCCCCATGCAGGATGTCACCTCTCTCCTCCTTCCCTTATAATGCCCCATGCAGGATGTCACAACCCCCCTTCGTTATAATGCCCCATGCAGGATGTCACACCACCCCGCTTTTAATTTCCCGCTTGCAGGATGTCACACTTCCCCTCCCTTATAATGCCCCATGCAGGATGTCACTTCCCCCTTATTATAATGCCCCATGCAGGATGTCACACCACCCCTTTTAATGCCCCATGCATTATGTCACCCCCCTTATAATGTCCATGCAGGATGTCTCCCACGCTTATAATGTCACATACATAATGTCACCACCCCTTATAATGCCCCATGCAGGATGCTACTTCCCCCCATATAATGCCCAATGCAGGATGTCACTTACCCCTCTTTTAATGCCCCATGCAGGATGTCACCTCTCTCCCCCCTCCCTTATAATGCCCCATGCCTCCATACATTCAAAAAAATAAAATAAAATACTCACCTAACTTCTCACCTGCTGCCGCTGCTCTGGACTCCAGCATCGCCGGCGTCTTCCCACTCTGCGCTGTGACGGCTCAGGAGAAAGCGCGGTGGAAAGACGTCACCGCACCCGCTGACCTGAGACGTCACAGTGCTGCAGCTGCGGAAGACATCGGACCTGCTGCGAAAGTACAGGGAGAGGTAAGTATTGTGCCGACGGCTGACGGGGCCCTGAGCAAGTGGGGGGAGCGGGAGCTGACACCACCCTCCTCCTCTCATGGGTTCCATAGCGCGGCGGGTGAGTGAGCTCCCCCGCCTGCTCAGGGCCCCGACACTTGCCCGCGTGCTGACGCCGGGCCTGGGTATAAGTGATACGATGGCTTTATTCTGTAGGTCAGTACGATTACAGCAATACCAGATTAATATAAGATTTTTAGGGTATGTGCACACGATGCAGAAATGCTCAGGATTTTTTCCTGAGCATTTCTGCATCTCCCTGGCAGGAAAAAACGCATGCGGATTGTACATACGGTTTCCTGCCAGGGACATGCGGAAATGAAGCGGTCTTCACTTTCATTTCCGCATGCGGGTTGACAAGCGCTTCCCAAGCGATTTTAGCATCACTTGGAAAGTGCTTGGATTTATATAGTGTGTGAATGTCAAAAAATAAAAAAATAAATATATACTTTACCCTCTGATGGCCCCTGGTGTCCTGCTTCGCTCGGTCCCGGCAGCCGGCAGTGAAGACTGAAGGACCTGCCGACGTCAGCGTCACGTGACCCGTCACATGATTCTGACGTCAGCGAGGGTCCTTCTTCATTCAACTGCAAAGTGCGGGGAACCAAGCAGGAGCGCTGCGCCTGCCGTCTGAAGGTGAGTATATATATATTTTTTATTTTATTCTTTTTTTTTTAATGGTACCTGGGTCTGGATGAGAGTCCTCTCATCCACACCCAGGTACCATCCGCACATTAGACCGCATGAAAAGCGCATCAACATATACAGTGATGCGGATTCCATGCGGTCTAATGCAAGTCAATGGCGCCAAAAAAGCAGCGTTTCCGCAAATTTAATTGACATGCTGCGGATTTTTGAGCGCAGCGTTTACGCTGCGGAAAAATCCGCATCATGGGCACAGCACATGCGGATTTCAATTGGGGAACATTGCTGCCCTTCTACCATGCGTTTTTCATGCGTTTCCGCGGCGTTTACGCAACTGCAAAAACGCCGCGGAAACGCATGAAAAACGCATCGTGTGAACTCAGCCTTAATGTGTTCCTGCTTTTACACACTACAAACATTTTTTTTTGGGTGCATAATATTTAATGAACCCTTTTTATTCAGCAGTATGCATAACATACCGCCATACACTCGTCCTAATTTTCTGGATCAACATCGGACCAATTTTTTATACGCTAGTATGACTCCAGCCTTAAGTTTCCAAACTGATAGCTCTATAACAGATCACTTTATTGAGCTCTGTCCAGTTTGCCTTATATACTCCCTGCTGACATCAGCCGATAGACCTGTATGAGCGTGTTTGGAGAGGTCTGGGCATGAACGTTGGAATATTTCCAATATATAATGCATTAACATTATAAATGAATAGGCTTTGCATGTATAACTTAAAATCTAAATGTGTCAGGAAAATTCGGAGTTCATGTTTGGAATCAGCGCGTTCAATTTAGTGTAAATCACAATAAATCAAAAGTTTTTCTCTCAGTAGCAAAATCATTTTTGGCATGTACTTACTTTTCTAATGTGGCCACTAACCATTAATACAGTAACCTTAGTAATCCACATAATAGATTATCTGCTTGAAGATGGGGTGTAGAAACTCCAGAAGGAGATTAACTTATCATCTTTTTAAAAATACCTACAACTTAAGCACACATATTAGACCCAGTCAACTATGACAAGGATGCTAATACACAATCACTTTATCCCAGATATGATCCTACCTGTGAACCACACACATGGTTTAATTTCTACTAAATATTAACAACTTCTGTGACCTTGCATAGATGAGAACCCTCTGACAGTTAAAGGTTTATTCTCATCTCCAAGATCCTACCTCAATATGTGTTAGGTGTAATAATAATATTAGTGAATTCCTCCAATTATAAATGTAGTATAGTTCTTCTGATTCACTATGTTGCTTACCCCATGCACAGATCATTGCAACATCTTAGGCATCCATGTGTCACGCAAGATGTGGGAAAGACATAGTGCATCACAAAGGGAAGAGGGAAAGGAAGCCCAGACTCTAAGGAAAGGGGGGAAGTGGAGACCTCTTAGGTTGATCTAGCATCTCCCTGTCTTCCCTTGTATTGGCTCTTCACCAGTCGCTGCACATGTGCATTGTCCTGTCTTTCCCTGGCATATGGCTAAGGCTAGGGAAGGGAGGAAATGAGCACTAGTTGATCTCAATTAAACACTATAGACAACAGAGGTAGACAAACAGGGGGAAATTGCTTAGCTTTAGACGAACTCAGGACAAATGCGCACCCGTTCTCAAGCTCCAGAGAGCATAAAGTACTGCTCTTGCTAAAGCCTCCACAAGTAGTAATGAATACATAGCAGGTATTTATACACCCAGGCATGGTGTTAAATAACCAGAGGAAGGTAGCCGCTGGGTCCTAGAGACAGCGTCTAAGAAAATGTCTGTAAAGCCAAACGTAGAGATCTCCTGCAACCAACTGCAGGGTGACTGTCTGTCACTTCTGACACACCCATGACACCATGGTTACAAAAATTAAAAACTTACTAATTGTCACTTTATGATAAGCCATAACCATGGATATCTAAGCTGCTGCAATGCCCTGCCATGGGGTAGGTGACAAAGCAAATCAGAAGAACTATACTACATTTCTAATTGGAGGTATTTGCTAATATTATTATTATACCTACTATATATTGGGATAGGATCTTGGAGATAGGAATACCGATTTAAATCTAAGTGGGAAGCAGATATTGGTCCAATTTCTGAAGAACCGTAGAGGGAGTTGTTGGAGCTCATTCCCAGGTTATCCCCTTGTGAATTACAGAGGTTTTCACAGATCTTTTTTATTCATAGGGTTTATAGAAAACCCAGTTTCCTTCATAAAATTGGGGTTCACTCAAGTGCAGAATGAGAATGAGTGCAGAATGAGGTGTGGAGTGGAGAATGCACAATTGATGCATATGTTCTGGGAATACACTCAGGCCCATTTTGGAAAGATGTTCTGTCCCTAAAAGAAAGCATATTTGAAATCCGATTTTAGGCGCATCTCAGGATTTGTGTATTGGGGGTTTCTGAAGGATTCGGTTGACTTGGAATCTCTGATTGCTATAGGTATATCACATATTTTATATATCAGGCACAAAAACATTGGTTAGATGTCCAACCACCAATAATTGGGGAATAAAATGGACAATATGTGGTTGTAAATAGGAGTCTATAGAAAGAGAAATGCAATTAAGAAATTTGAAAACATTCAGCAACCATTGTTGGATGTTCTAGGATTACCCACCCGAGTCTTTTTGAGAGACAGAATGCTTCCATTACTTGTCCTTTTTAGTTTTATTTGATTGCTCTAGATTCTGTGTACTAAAATTAAATCAAGTAATCTTGAGTAGAGATGAGTGTACCTGAACTTAAAAGTTCAAGAAAGAAGGAATTGTGCGGTGTTACATAGTTACATAGTTACATAGTTACATAGTTAGTAAAGCCGAATAAAGACTTGCGTCCATCAAGTTCGACCTGTTAGTTCTGTAATTGCTAAAGTTGATCCAGAGGAGGGCAAAAACCCCAAATGATTTAGCCAATCTTCACCTGAGGAAAAATTCCCTCCCGACTCTGAAACCAGCAGTCAGAATAAATCCCTGTATCAACCTACTATTTTATTCTATTTTTAAGTATATGCAGAAATCTGCCTGGTATCTAGAAAAGCATCCAGTCCCCGCTTGAACTGGTTTAGTGAATCCGACATTACCGTCTCCTCACTCAGTGAATCCCATATTCTCACTGCTCTTACCGTAAAGAACCCCCTCCTATGCTGGTGCTGAAACCTTTTCTCTTCCAGTCTTAGTGAATGCCCTCTTGTTACCGTAATATCCCTCCTTTTGAACAAATCCCGGGCAAGGTCTCTATACTGTCCCCTAACATATTTGTACACATTTATTATGTCCCCCCTCAACCTTCTCTTTTCCAGGCTGAATAGTCCTAGTTTTGCCAACCTCTCTGGGTATTGCAGTCCCTCCATTCCCCTTATTAATTTTGTTGCCCTCCTTTGTACCTTTTCAAGCTCATTTATATCCTTTCTATATATTGGGGCCCATAACTGAGCACAGTATTCCAAGTGTGGTCTGACCAGTGCTTTGTACAGTGGAAGAACAATGTTCTCATCCTTTGTAGCTATACCTCTTCTGATACATCCCATTACCCTGTTTGCCCTTACAGCAGCCGCCTGACTTTGAGCACTCCAATTTAGTTTGCTATCAATCAAGATGCCCAAGTCCTTCTCCATCTCTGAATTCCCCAATGGTTTCCCATTCAGTGAGTACCGGTGACTTCCATTTTTCCTTCCCATATGTATGACCTTACATTTCTCCTCGTTAAACCTCATTTGCCATTTAATGCTCCACCTACCCAGCTTATCCAAATCCCTCTGTAGGTCTTCACTATCCTCTTTTGTATTAATTGTTTTACATAACTTTGTGTCATCTGCAAATATTGATATTTTACTATTTATCCCATTGACTATGTCGTTAATAAAGATATTAAATAACATTGGGCCTAGTACAGACCCCTGTGGTACCCCACTAGTGACGCTTACCCAATCTGAGTATATTCCATTTATAACCACCCTCTGCCTTCTATCCTTTAGCCAGTTAGCTACCCACTTGCAGACATTTTCCCCCAGCCCCATCATTCTCATTTTGTATACCAACCTATTATGTGGCACGCTATCGAACGCTTTTGAGAAGTCGAGATACACGACATCCACTGGTTCCCCCTGATCTACTCGAGAGCTAACCTCCTCGTAGAAGTCAATCAGGTTTGTTTGGCAGGAGCGATTCCTCATGAATCCATGTTGGTTCGGGGTTAATAGATTATTAGCATCAAGATGCTCCATGATTGCCTCATTAATAAAGCCTTCAAAAATTTTGCCCACAACGGACGTCAGACTCACCGGCCGATAGTTTCCGGTGTTACTTTTTGCTCCCTTTTTGAATATTGGCACTACATTCGCCTGTCGCCAATCAAGTGGTACAGACCCAGTCTCAATAGAGTCCTTCAATATAAGATATAACGGTCTGTCTATCACATTACTTAGTTCCCTTAGTACCCGTGGGTGTATGCCATCAGGTCCTGGTGATTTGTTTATTTTAATGTTACTGAGGCGTTTCTGTACCCCAGCTTGGGTTAGATTTGTCATACTTAGTGGAGGATTAAGTTTGTCACTTCTCATTTCGCCTGTTAGTTCTTTTTCCTTTGTGAAAGTTGACGAAAAAAATTTATTTAATAGATTAGCTTTATCCTCATCTTTCTCTATGATTTTGCCTTCATCACTTTTTATCGGTCCAATATTATTCGATTTAATCCTTTTACTATTTATATACGTAAAGAACAGTTTGGGATTTGATCTACTTTCCCTAGCAATACGTCTCTCTGTTTCCTCCTTTGCTATTTTTATTTGTTTTTTTGCAGGTTCTCGTTTTTTCCTTGTAACACATTAGTGCCTCCTTACTGTTTTCCTGTTTTAATCTCTTGAATGCCTCTTTTTTGCTATTTAATGCCCCTTTTACGTTCTTGTTCAACCATATTGGTTTCCTCTTATTTCTGGCCCTTTTATTCCCATACGGTATATACCTCTCGCACTGAGTATTCAGAATTCTTTTGAAGGTTTCCCATTTACTATTCGTATTTCCTTGATTAAGAACTTTGTCCCAGTCTATAAGTTGAAGGTTTTCTTTCAGCTGATCAAACTTCGCCCTCCTAAAGTTTAATGTTTTTGTTGTTCCCTTATTGATAACCCTACTGAAGGGCATTTTGAAATTGATAATATTATGATCGCTATTACCTAGGTACCCCCCTATCTGTACCTCAGTTATTCTATCAGGCCTATTAGTCAATATTAAGTCCAACACGGCCTTCCCTCTCGTTGGTTCCTGCACTAGTTGGGAGAGATAATTATCCTTGATATTTGTCAAGAACCTTTTTCCTTTCTGCGATCTACAGGTTTCTGTTTCCCAGTCAATATCCGGGTAGTTGAAGTCCCCCATTACAATCACCTCATTATGTTTTGCTACTTTGTCTATTTGTCCTAATAGCAGTTTCTCATTCTCCTCTGTTATATTAGGTGGCTTATAGCAGACCCCCAGTAATATTTTATTATTATTTTTTGCCCCCTCTATCTCTACCCACATGGACTCGACCCCCTCTTCTCCCTCTCCTATATCTTCCCTTAGTCTGGGCTTTAGACGTGACCTTACATATAAGCAGACTCCTCCACCCTTCCCCTGTTTCCGGTCCCTTCTAAATAAACTATAATCTGTTAAATTTACCGCCCAGTCGTAGCTATCGTCTAGCCAAGTCTCTGTTATACCTACGATGTCATACCTCTCCTCCGATATAAGCGCCCGCAGCTCATCCGCCTTATTGGTCAGGCTTCTTGCGTTGGTCAGCATGCAAGATAAAACTTTGGGGTTATTTAGCATCCTATTCTTCTCTAACGATCTAACTGTACTATCCCCACCCCCCTCTCCACCCTCATTATATTCACTTCTCCCCTTCCCCCTTGCTTGCCTCACATCCCACCTATTTCCTTGGTTCCCCCCCCCGTCTCTAGTTTAAAAACTCCTCCAACCTATTAGCCATCTTCTTCCCCAGCACCGCTGCACCCTCCCCATTGAGGTGCAGCCCGTCCCTACGGTAGAGCCTGTAGCCAACAGCGAAGTCGGCCCAGTTCTCCATGAACCCAAACCCTTCTGCCTTGCACCAACTCTTTAGCCACTTATTCACCTCCCTAACCTCCTGTTGGCGCTCCTGTGTGGCTCACGGGATTGGTAGTATTTCTGAGAAAACTACCTTGGAGGTCCTTGCCCTAAGCTTCCTACCTAGATCCCTGAAATCATTTTTAAGGACCCTCCATCTACCACTCACTTTGTCAATGTGGACCATGACCGCTGGGTCTTCGCCAGCCCCACCCAGTAACCTGTCAACCCGATCCGCGATGTGCCGGACTCGAGCGCCAGGGAGGCAGCACACCGTTCGGCGATCCCGGTCTTTGTGACAGATTGCCCTGTCTGTCCCCCTAATAATTGAGTCACCCACTACCAGGACCTGTCTAGCCTGCCCTACACTTCCCCCCTCCCCCTCATTACTGGAGCATACACTCCCCCGGCGGTCAGAGGATCTGTCGTGCTCCAATAATGCCGGTTCTGAACCAGCCTTCCTATACTTCTTCCCTCTATCCCTTCTAACTGTTACCCAGCTCCCTGCCTGTTCAGCCTGCGCTTCCCCACTAAGCTCCACCCCCAGTGTTGACCCATTGAGTTTCTGCTCGGTGAGCAGCAAACTCCGTTCCATGTTGTCGATGCTCCTCAGTACCGCTATCTGAGCACTTAGATCCAGGATTTGGGCTTCCAAGTGCACGATATGCTCACATCTCTCGCAGCAGTATGGATCCCTGAGCGGTAGCTCAGGGAATGCATACATTGCGCAAGATGTACACTGCACGGCTCCGGCCAACATGGACGTCATTCTAAATATGGGGATACAGTCAGTATATATGTACAAGTACAAAACACAATTATTTATATATAGGTGTATGGACGGGGATCAATTAGGGTTGTGCAAGTGTATCGATTAGATATCGGCGCGGGATCAGTTAAGTATGGACGGGGGATCAATTAAGTATCAATTAAGTATGGACGGGGGATCAGCTGAGTGGGTCAGGTGGATTAATTAAGTATGGACGGTGTGTCAATTAACTATGGACTGGGATCAATAAGTATGGACTGGGGAAATAATTAATTGTGGACTAGGGAATCAATCAATTAATTATGGACAGGGGGTTTAATTAAATAGGATGGGGGGTAAAGCAAATAAATAGGTATGGACGGTGGGTCAATTAACTAAGGACTGGGGATCAATAAGTATCAATAATATCAATAAATATGGACTGGGGAAATAATTAATTGTGGTCTGGGGAATCAATCAATTAATTATGGACAGGGGTTAATTAAATATGGTGGGGGATAAGGCAAATAGATAGGGACTGGGGATGAGTAAAAGTGGACAAGGGGAATCTATTAAATAGGACAATGGGGATCAATCAATTATGGGCTGGGGGGGTCAATCATTTAAATGTGGTCAGGGGGATCACTTTAATATGGACGGGGGGTGGTCGGGGATCAATTAAATGAGGACGGGGGGGTCAATTTAATGTGTTAGTGAAGCGCTAGAACAACTAGACAGGGGATTAGGTTATAACACACAAACCTTTTATTGTTTAGTACGCTCTCTAACGCCACCACGCGTTTCAATAGCAGACGCTATCTTCCTCAGGTAGATTAGAGAGCAAATGAAAGAGCAACCATTATATAGGGTAGGTGCACCAGTCAAAGGACACTAACAATTATGACAACACAGGAAATACTTTTTTTTTTTTTACGTCCTGTTTTGTAAGTAAAAGAAATGAATATCATATAAATATGAATATAAATACTACATTAGATCTAAAGGTTAAAAAAGAGAGGATAAAAGATGCCACAGTATACCCAATAAGTGTCATGATGTACTAAAAGCAGGGATTATAAATAAAATATAAAATTAATAAAAAAAATAAAAAGTGAATAAAAACTAGTAATGCGTGAATAAGAACCAAGAGAGAAATAGGGTTAATGAATCGCATTCTCAATTGTTAAATTAAGGCCCTCAGGGGACAGAGTGCCCAATCTAAAAATCCAATAACTCTCACGATTGATTAAACGACCCAAGCGGTCAGTCATGGTTTCAGCAATCTGATCAATAATTTTAAGCCTTAAGTCAGTAGGATCCTTATTATGCGCCACAGAAAAATGTTTAGAAATGCTATGTAGAAGGAAACCACTACGAATGTTAGACCTATGCTTATTCATCCGTGCATGCATGGCCTGTATCGTACGGCCCACATATTGTAGGCCGCACGTATATTCAAGAAGATATACCACGAACATGGAGTGACAGTTTAAAAATTGTCTAATGGTATATGTTTTACCAGTGGTATTCGAGGAGAAAGTCTTTGAACCACTCAAGATGCTCTGGCAACACATGCCTTTTGGGGACCCACAAGAGAAACAACCACTGATCAAATTGCCCATGCCGATAGGTTGGGTTGGAGAGGATTCACATAGCATATTGCTAGGAGCCACCATATTGCGGAGGTTCTTACCCCTTCTGAACACCACCCTTGGTTTATCAGGAAGGTGCCTAGAGAGGAGCGGATCGCTCTTAAGGATAAACTAGAATTTGTCTAGTAACTTCTAGACTGTGCGATGAAGACAGACTCAAACATCCCCATAAACAGGTTAGCGTAACTGAGGGCGAATCTCGTCTCCATCACACAGCCCCTCAACTGCCTGTACACAGATGTCCCAAATGTAAAAACATTGTTGTTCAAAATGAATAGGATCCCCATCTTAAGAAATTCCTTCTGGTCCTCCAAGATAGTATCATCCAAGGAAGGACAGAAAATGATCTACCGCAGATATGCCTAGCTCGTGAGGAATATTGGAATAAAGAGCTGTGACGTCTAAAGTCATCAGCAAACAACCTGGCACTGAAGGAACATCTCTAAGGTGACTGATCAATTGGGATGAGTCCTTCAGATAGGACTCTAACTGAAGAACAAACTTTTGCAAAAAAAAGGGCAATTTGATCAGTGGTTGTTTCTCTTGTGGGTCCCCAAAAGGCATGTTTTGCCAGAGCATCTTGAGTGGTTCAAAGACTTTCTCCTCGAATACCACTGGTAAAATATATACCATTAGACAATTTTTAAACTGTCACTCCATGTTCGTGGTATATCTTCTTGAATATACGTGCGGCCTACAATACGTGGGCCGTACGATACAGGCCATGCATGCACGGATGAATAAGCATAGGTCTAACATTCGTAGTGGTTTCCTTCTACATAGCATTTCTAAACATTTTTCTGTGGTGCATAATAAGGATCCTACTGACTTAAGGCTTAAAATTATTAATCAGATTGCTGAAACCACGACTGACCGCTTGGGTCGTTTAATTAATCGTGAGAGTTATTGGATTTTTAGATGGGGCACTCTGTCCCCTGAGGGCCTTAATTTAACAATTGAGAATGCGATTCATTAACCCTATTTCTCTCTTGGTTCTTATTCACACATTACTAGTTTTTATTCACTTTTTATTTTTTTTATTAATTTTATATTTTATTTATAATCCCTGCTTTTAGTACATCATGACACTTATTGGGTATACTGTGGCATCTTTTATCCTTTCTTTTTTAACCTTTTGATCTAATGTAGTATTTATATTCATATTTATATGATATTCATTTCTTTTACTTCTTTTATTTTTTTTTTTACTTCCTGTTTTGTATTTCCTGTGTTGTCATAATTGTTAGTGTCCTTTGATTGGTGCACCTACCCTATATAATGATATAATGGTTGCTCTTTCATTTGCTCTCTAATCTACCTGAGGAAGATAGCGTCTGCTATTGAAACGCGTGGTGGCGTTAGAGAGCGTACTAAACAATAAAAGGTTTGTGTGCTATAACCTAATCCCCTGTCTAGTTGTTCTAGCGCTTCACTAACACCGCACAATTCCTTCTTTCTTGATTGCTAATCTCCCCTGTGGAGAGCGATTGAAGCTGCTCTGTTTACAACTAGCCTACTACAGGACCTGCCATGTTGTCATTGTGGAACGCCCACTTCGGTCACACGGTCATGGTCATGTGACCGCTGAAGCAGACAGAAACTCCCTACAGCAGTTCCTGCTAAGCTGCAGTCATCTTACAGACTCCCACCTGGAAGTGTTTTCCCTTGCTGTGAGGGGCTCCTTTGCACAAGGACCAGGTGAGTGGTCACAACATCTCCCCCTTCATCCCCCCCCCACCAAACCTCAGGCTCTTCACCTTTGGCGCTCCAACTGCTTTTGTTTTCCATGAACTTAAAAGTTCGACATTCATACCGGACAGTTAGTCCAATGCTAAACGCCGAACATGGACTTTCTTTAGAAGTCTGTTGCAATGTTCGGAGTTGCAGGGAAAGTCCGTTGTAGAGAGAGTTTATTTTTCTTACTCAGACCCAAAGTTCGGGTCTCCATTGTTTTTCATTGAGGTTCAGGTCCTGGTTCAAGTTTGGGTACAGTTCTGGTACCCGAACCGAAGTTTGGAATACAGTTTGGGTCGGGTACCAAGATCCAAATTTCAACAGGTCCGCTCATCCCTTATCCTGAGCTATGGATGTTTATAGCCTGATTCTTTGTGACCCATTCACTTTAGTAGGATTTTATGCATCTAAAAATAAATATCATTTATTTTATATGTAAAAGGGTTCATCATGGTTATTTCTCTCTCTGGTGTGTTGTGAGGCTGGATGTGAGGTTATAATAAAAAAAAGAATAAGTAAAAAATTATATTTTGTAGCTTATAAGATATTCATTGTAATTATTTATAGTAATTTCGCTAATAAATATTCTGTAATTCCAACTACATACAAGTATGTTAAGAATACTTAACTGCCCTTTTGTTTTTGATACAAAATTATCTAATTAAAAAACAAAACATTACTGATTGATTGCATTCCAGTTTCTTTGCTTCTTGTGGGCATTACTGTTGAGGCTGCACTTGAAAAGCATGTTATTCAATGCACTCTTTTTATTGTTGTCAACAAAATATAAAAAGCAGAAAGTTAAAAAAAAAAACTGTTTTGGCAAGAAAAACTAAAGGGTTATTTTTCATTAGACTTGTGAAACAATTGTTATAAAAATTTCATTTTTACAACTTATTTATGAAAGCTAACAATACCAATCTTGTTGCCAAGTGTAACTTTCTTTTTTTCCAACAAATGAAAGCCCAAGTTCTGATTTAAAGAAGACGTTTCACCATTTTTTAGATGGTAAACTGGCTACATCATGATAAAGTGGCTGAAAATCGGAATAAAACATATTTTTTTATTCCTCATCTCCTTTGCACAGCTGTTAGCTTGTAAAGTTTATATACTAATTAACGTTACAACTAAGAAAAGGCAGGATCACAGATTCTTCTCTGAGGGCGTTTCTCTTTTTCCCCTGTATCATATTGCCCAGTAATAAGCAAGCAGCGTTGCACAGGGAAAAAATAAGATGTCCCAGAGAAGGTTAGACCAAGCTTTCTCTATTAGATCTGGTAAAATTGATGAGTCTAACCAGGTCACATGGATCTCACCGTCATCACCACCTGTGATTACGAGTGCAAGGGGAGTAAAGCATAGCAGTATGTCATTACATTTACCGTTCTGCATCAGCGAATACTGCAAAGTGGTGTATGTAATGACTTACAGCTCTTGTCCTCCTCCGGGCACTTGTAATCACAGTAGGCATTGGCAGAGAATTTTGTGTGACCTGGGGAAGAGAGCCAGTAGTGTTGAGTGAGCGTGCTCGGTTAACCCTTCACTGAACACGCTCGAGTGCTGCCCGAGTATTTTCGGCATGCTCAACAACTGTGTTCGAGCTGCCGCTGCATGTGTCACGGCCACTAGACAGCTGCGACACATGCAGGGATCACATAACAAGCAGGCAATCCCTGCATGTGTCGCAGCTGCCTAACAGCCATGACACATGCAGCCGCGGAGTCTCGAACAACGTCGTGCATGGCAGGCAGTACCTGTGAGGTTTTTTTGGCTGTATAACAGCTGCAAAACATATGGAGCGGAGACTCGAGCACACGCGATACTCAGTATATACCCGAGCACCAGATGCAAACTCAAGTAGCGAGCACTTACACTCAACACTAGTCGCCATATCGTCGTCTTTTTTTTTTACTTTGGAAAAAATCCCATCCCCAACACAACCCTAACTTTAACCCTAATACAACTCCAACCCTTGCACAAACCCAACCTAACCCTACTCCAACCATAACCCTAGACCAACCCCAACCCTAACCCGAGCCTAACCCTAACCCTAGCCTAACCGTAGCCCAACCCTAACCCTAGCCTAACCCTAACCCTAGCAGAGCCCTAACCATAGCCCAACCATAACCTTAACCCTAGCCCAACCCTAACCCTAGCGCAACCCTAACCCTAACCATAGCCTGACCCTAACCCCAGCTCAACTTAACCCTAGAGGTTTTTTTTTACGCCGTTTTTTTACACCCGGTGCCAATCGCCCCGGCACCGCTTGTGTGTGGGCGCGATCACAGTATGAAGTAATAGTATGTCCCTGGCCCAATAAGCCCATGGCACATGGAAGAACTATTACCACATACGTCAGAAAGGGGTTAAAATCTGAAATGTTGGCCTACTGAAATGTATGTTCAGTAAATGCACTCAATACTTGGTCGGGGCTCCTTTTGCATCAATTACTGTATCAATGTGTTGTGGCATGGAGGCGATCAGCCTGTGGCACTGCTGAGGTGTTATGAAAGCCCAGGTTGCTTTGATAGCAGCCTTCAGCTCGTCTGCATTGTCAGTCTGGTGTCTCTCATCTTCCTCTTGACAATACCCCATAGATTCTCTATGGGGCTAAGGTCAGGCGAGTTTGCTGGCCAATCAAGTACAGTGATATTGTTGTTTTTAAACCAGATACTGGTACTTTTGGCAGTGTGGACAGGTGCCAAGTCCTGCTGGAGAATGAAGTTTCCATCTCCAAAAAGCTTGTTGGCAGAAGGAAGCATGAAGTGCTCTAAAATTTCCTGGTACACGGCTGCACTGACTCTGGTCTTGATAAAACACTTCACACTAGACGTCAAGCAGCTTGGATTGTGTGCCCCTCCACTCTTCCTGGAGACTCTGGGACCTTGATTTCCAAATGAAATGCAAAATGCACTTTGCATTACTTAATGTGTCAATGACTGTCTTCTGGACATCTGTCAAGTCAACAGTCTTCCCCATGATTGTGGAGCCTACTGAAACAGTCTAAGGGACCTTTTTAAACTCTTAGGAAGTATGTGCCCACGATGCAGAAATGAAGCAGAAAATTTCTGCAGCATTTCTGCATCTCCCTGGCAGAAAAAACGCATGCAGATTGTGCATGCGTTTTTCCTGCAGAATACATGCGGAATACATGCGGATTCACATGCGTTTCCGCATGCAGATTGACAAGCGCTTTCCAGGCGATTAGCATCACTTGGAAAGTGCTTGTCAACTAAGTCACACTATATAAATCCATGCAAACAGCATGGATTTATATAGTGTGACCGTAAAACAATGCTAAAAATAAAGCTATACTCTCCCCCGATGCCCCGGCGTGTGCTGCAGCGCTCGTTCCTGTCTGGTTCCTGGCTGCCGGAATATCGTGAGACACAGCGGTGAAGGACCTGCGGTCACATGACTGTGACGTCACCGAAGGTCCTTCAGCGCTGCCGGCATGCAGAGAGAGCTGTCGGAAAGGTGAATATAAACTTTATTTTTTATTTTATTCTTTTTTTCACAGGTACAATGGTACCCAGGTCTGGATGAGAGTCTTCTCTCCTCCAGAACTGGGTACCATATGCACATTGAAATGCAAATTATCCGCGTGTACAAATGTGCAGACATGGATTATATGCGTCTCAATGCAAGTCAATGGCGGCAATTCCGCTGCGCTTCCGCAAAATTAATGAACATGCTGCGGATTTATGAGCGCTGCAGAAACGCTGCGGAAAAATCCACAGCATGTGCATTGACATTGCGGAATGCCATTGGGGACCATGGGGTGCGGATTACCAAGCGTTTCTGATGCATTTTGGCTGCGGAAATTCCGCAGCGGAAACGCATGAAAAACGCATCGTGGGCACGCAGCCTTAGGAAGCATTTGCAGGTGTTTTTGTTAATTATTCTAATTTACTGAGATAATGACTTTCATGTTTTCATTGCCTGTAAGCCATAATCATCAAATTTAACAGAAATAAACACTTGAAATAGATCACTCTGTTTGTAATGACTATATAATATGAGTTTCACTTTTTGTATTGAAGAAGTAAAATAGATTAACTTTTTGATGATATTCTAATTTAGTGAGATGCACCTGTATGTAGGATGACAATAATATCAGTCAGACATCCACTATAAACCTGTCTACTTTGGGCAAAGGGGATAACACTCTTATAGATGCAGCTGTTGAGGTATCAAAAACTCCCTCTTGCTCTTGTCTAGCGCCCCCTGGCTGTAGCCCTCATTAATAAGACCTTTTAGCTCACTCATGAACCCCTCTAATGGGTTACTAGATAGCTTTTTGTAACCCATCCCCTCACTTAGGAGTGATTGGCACAGTAATAAGTAATTCTCAGTATTATTATTATTATTATTATTTATAGCACCATTAACCCCTTAAGGAACGAGCCACTTTGTAGGTTAATGACTATGCCAATTTTTTCAATTCTGACCACTGTCATTTTATGAGGTAATTACTCTGTAACGCTTCAACGGATCCCCCTGATTCTGAGAAAGTTTTTTTGTGACATATTGTACTTCATGATAGTTGTACAATTTCTTCGATAACTCTCGTGTTTATTTGTGAAAAAAAAATGGAAATTTGGCGAAAATTTTGAAAATTTTGCAATTTTCAAAATTTGAATTGTTCTGCCCTGAAATCAGAGATATATTGTACACAAAATAGTCAATAAATAACATTTCCCACATGTCTACTTTACATCAGCACAAATTTGGAACCAAATTTTTTTTTTGTTAGGGAGCTATAAGGGTTAAAAGCTGACCAGCAATTTCTCATTTTTCCAACAAAATATACCAAACCATTTTTTTAGGGACCACATCACATTTGAAGTGACTTGAGGTGTCTATATGACAGAAAATACCCCAAAGTGACAACACTCTAAAAACTGCACCCCTCAAGGAACTCACAACCACATTCAAGAAGTTTATTAACCCTTCGGGTGCTTCACAGTATCTGAAGCAATGAAGAAGAAAAAAAATAACATTTAACTTTTTTTCACAAAATATTAAATTTAGACTAAATTTTTTTTATTTTCACAAGAGTAACATATAAAAATGGACCACAAAATGTATTGTGCAATTTCTTCTGAGCATGCTGATACCAAATATGTGGCGGAAAACCACTGTTTGGCCACACGGCAGAGTATTGAAGTGAAGGAGCGCCATTTGACTTTTTGAATTCAAAATTTGCTGGAATAATCAGCGAACGACATGTTGCGTTTGGAGAGCCCCTGATGTGCCTAAACAGAGGAAACCCCTGACAAGTGACCCCATTTTGGAAACTAGACCCCTCAATGAACTTATCTAGGTGTGTGATGAGCACTTATTGCTCTTCCCAGCCCCATCATTCCTCTCCCCAGCCCCATTATTGCTCTCCCCAGCCCCATTATTGCTCTTCACAGACCCATCAGCCCTATAATTCCTCTCCCCTGCCCCATCATTGTTCTCCCAAGCCCCATCAGCCCCATAATTGCTGTCCCCAGCCCCATCAGCCCATTATTGCTCTTCCCAGCCCCATTATTGCTCTCCCTGGCCCCATCCGCCCCATCATTTCTCTCCCTGGCCCCATCAGCCCCATTATTGCTCTTCCCAGCCCCATCATTCCTCTCCCCAGCCCCATTATTGCTCTCCCCAGCACCATTATTGCTCTCTCCAGCCCCATCATTGCTCTCCCCAGCCTCATCATCCCATCATTCCTCTCCCCAGCCCCATCAACTCCATTATTCCTCTCCCCAGCCCCATCAGCCACATTATTGCTCAACCCAGCCCCACCATCTCATCATTGCTCTCCCGAGCCCTACCATCCCTATCATTGCTCTCCCCAGCCCTATCATTCCTCTCCCCAGCCCCCTTCATTGCTCTCCCTAGCCCTACCATCCCATTATTCCTCTCTCCAGCACCATCAACCCCATTATTCCTCTCCCCAGTCCCATCATTCCTCTCCCCAGCCCCATTATTGCTCTTCCCATCCCCATCAATCTCATTATTCCTCTCCCCAGCCCCATCATTCCTCTCCCCAGCCCCATCAGCCCCATTATTGCTCTCCCCAGCCCCATCATCCCCATTTATTCGTCTCCCCAGCAGCCCTCTCCCCAGCCCCAATATTTCTCTCCCCAGCCCCATCAGCCCCATTATTGCTCTTCCCAGCACCATCATTCCTCTCCTGAGCCCCATCAGCCCCATTATTGCTCTCACCAGCCCCACCATCCCACCATTGCTCTCCCCACCATTTCAGTAAAAAAACAAAAAAAAAACAACAACTTACCTCAGCTCGCTCCCCTCCAGCATACTCCTGGTTGCCGGCAGCTTTCTTCCTGACCAAAGCGCGCGCTGCATGATGACATCATCAAGCTGCGTGCGCCTGGGTCAGGGAGCAAGCAGGGGACGAACCCTCCAGCTCCGCTGCTATTCTCCTCCTGACAGCAGCGGAGCTGCAGGGATCGCTCACTGACCGCCACGTGCAGGGAGCAGCTGCACCTTGTGGGCCCCTTGGTGCAGCTGCATGGTGGTGACCCGGCACAGCTGCACCGGCAGCGGTATGTCCACCCCTGGACTGCTATGGGGCCCCCCCAGTTCACGGGTCCCATAGCAGTCGCATGGTCTGCTGCCATTGGCGGTACGCCACTGACCACTACATTAAAAGGGAGTGGAAACCTGATGTAATGGAGGGTGGCAGAAACCAAATTGCCTGCTACGTGTCTCTGCTCCACTTGGCTCCTACATTAGTTTTGCTACATCTACCCCAAAATAGGGTGACATTTCCTATAATCTGCCGTCCTTGTATAATACGGGGTTATCTAGGACTTTGATAGATCAGGGGGCTTCTTACACTCGGTACCCCACTGATCCATTGTTTACAGCTCACATGGCACCCAAAAGTGAACAGTGTATGGAGTCAGGACACCACGTAGTGGCCATTCTCAGGTACTACAGCTCAGCTCCCATTGAAGTAAATAAGAGCAGAGCTGCAGAACCTGATAACGGTATTTACACAATGTACAGAGCTTAGGTGTTCCACCTCCTTATACTGTGTACACCCAGCTGCCGGGGGAGCTGCTGCGGACCTCCACCCATCCAAAGGATAAGTCATCAATGTCTAAGTCTTGGACAACCCCTTTAACATATGGAGAGTTTAAGATAACACATATAATGTGTTTGCAAAATTAATGTTTATGATATAATTTCCCAATAATATCACCTCAAATCTTTGTGATCCAATGGTCACTGACCTGACACAGTGACATGATCTTTTCAAGATAGTCATCTGGTGAAATAATTGTACTCAAAATCATAGGTTCAAGATATTCCTTTACTACAGATTTGTCAGGAATTTCAGATGGATTTACAATAGTAATCTCCGTTCTCCATATTCCTAAAGGAATAGTGCGAAAAATTAGATGGGATCATACAATTGGAGCTGATCTGCAGAACCCGACAGTGACTAGTGACCAGCGTGCTGGAGCGGTGTGGATCCGCTCCGAACATCATCTGGCCACCGCTGCACACAGCAGATAGTTGGTGATGCCAGTTGTTGGGACTTCCACCGATCTGACATTGATAACCAGTGCTGGGATTAGGTCATTAATGTTACAGTAGCAGAAAACCACTTTAACTGCAAATACTGAACAAAAAATGTCATCATCTCAACATCCAAGTCCAATTTTACTGATTTTGTTTTCCCCAGAAGTAATGAAACACCCTGATAGTTAGTTTTGGCGTATGGCACAACAAATCAGAGTGGCCGACAATACAGCGCAGAGTGGTTACGTTTCGCAGCCTATGATCCACCAGATCCATGTATAAGGCATTACTGCATCATGGAAGCCATAGACAGAAAGTACCTTAATCAGCTTTGGAGAGGACAGCACAGCCTTGTATGGGACTGTAGGGGACGTCATTATGACAGATACATTGTATTCCTGCTCCAGTCTCTGGTTAAACACCTCCATGTGTTAAAGCCCCAGGAAGCCCAACCTGTGCAGGACATGAACGTTAGTTATAATTTATATAGAGAGGCAAATATACCGAAAGTGTTAATAAAATGGGAAACTACTTAGTGCTCGATAGGGATCCACCACTCTAATAGAAATTGGTCTGGAAAATACCAGTAACGCGGTGTCCATCATAACAGAGAAACACCACGCTATTTGCACTGCCTACTATACACAAGGCAGGTAGTAGAATGAACTACAAACCAGTTCAAGACCAGATCATTTCTGATCATCACCAGGCATATTTTTTCTTTTTCGTACATGGGATTTTAAGATCTCTAAAAATGTCTCTGGTTCAGTCATCCAAATAACGTTTGCCTTCATTTTGTCATTACTGAATTCCCCTGTAACTGGGGCTTATATGCCAGGCCAAGTTACAGGGGAATTCAGTAATAAAACATGACAAAATTCAACTTCCTGCAAACTGTTGAGTCAATCTGGGGCTAACCTAGCAGCGCATGCTTGCCAGCAACCGGTACTCACATGATCATCGTCATTGCTTCCTAAACTATACGCACAGCACTTGTTTAGGAAACAATCAGGAAGGCAGAGGTGGTAATAAACCATTTCCGACTTCTCTATGGGAAGTCCAGAAGGCTCATGTGTACATGTACATGTGTATTGATGAGGATATGAGGATTCAGATCTACACAATACTGTACCGATAACAATCCTGGCTATGGAATTGCAGGATAATATGTCACAAACATATCTGGATAAGCTGGAGGTTTGGGCCGAGAAGTGACAGATGTGATTTAACAATGAAAAATACATTTTCACTAGTCAGACTCCATATGGAACATGGTGCACAGATTTGGCCACCAGTGTGCAAAAAAGACAAAGCCGAGGTCTAGCACGTACAAGGTGGGAAATTAAAGTAAAGATGGAATAGGTGGACTGCAATACAAGGAAAGAGTAATACAATTAATTATTAGTTAAAATTATTAATTATTATTAAATTATTAGTTAAAAAGAAATGCTAAGGAGTGACCTAGTGTAGTATATTCAGTACTGTATCTCTAGCAAAAGGGCCAAGACCAGGATTCTTTACTGTAAGAGTGTGAGACTGTGCAATTCTCTGCGTGATACAATGCTGAATTCACTAGGGGACTAGATACCATTCGTGAGTGTAATATACAAGTGGTTAACGCATTACCAAGATGAACTGTTGAGCCAGTGGTTTGTTCTGCCAAAAATTGGCCTTTACCTTGTAACGTTTTTTTGCTTTCCTCCTGATCATTGTTACAGAAGAATTTTCTGAACTGAAGATGTTTTTTTACAGCCTTACACACTAAATCAATAATTAAACTTTCACAAATGACCCCTTTTCAGAAATTAAAGTTATTGAAATGTCTATCTAATGCTCAATTTATCGGCCAGTAGGTGATAACTGTGCCCTTATGATCACTGTAGGACACATTAATGCCTGCATGGTATATTTTCATCATAAGTATAGGAAATGACTGAAATAAAATATATAGTGATATAAAATAAGTCAGATAATGGCAGTAGAAGACGCACCTCCAGCCAGCACCCAGAGCTGCACTGCTGTCCCAACTAACAGACACACTTGAATCGTCCAAGGTCAGCTTTTCCAGCGCACTCTTCAAATTGTTGTATTCGGATTGGTCAACTGGAAACATTCCTGGAAAGAAAGTTAAAAGAAACCATTAGGGTATGTTCCCACAATATTCTGAAGTGGATTCTGCTCCAAAAACCACATTTAGGGGATGTTCACACTGAGTTTTTTGACTGCTTCAGAAAACGAAGGGGCCGATTCATCCAGCAGTTTACGTTCGTTTTCTAGTGTAAAATTGCTTAAAATTTTGTGGGTTTTTTGGCCCGTCTAGGACCACTTTGCCAAGTTTTTGAACGGTGGTCAGAACTCAACTGGGAGTGGGTATGGCCACTCAATAAATGCACATAAAAAAATCCACATCAAAATACTGTGTGTGAACTTACCCCAAGGGTGTTTGCACATGGCGTCTTTTTCAGCCTGGAATCTGCCAGATAAAGCACCCCATAATATGAACATAATGCACAGCAATGTCAAAGCAACATGACTTTGCACATCTTCTGTCTTATGTCTTTTAACCACTTTAGGATTCGGAAACTGAAGTGGTTAAAATAAGGAACAGGTTCATTCTTTGAGCGTCTTTCGCTAGGAAGCCGCCTGCTCTCTATAGTTACCAGTATAAAGTGAAAAAGCTGCAAAGCCGCTGGAAAGGACACCTCAGGAAAACGACCGTCGCGGTCTTCCTGAAGCGGCTTTGTCTGGAAAATCTTGGTGGCGGTGCCGAAATCTAAGAGAAGCCGTGTGCACATAGCTTAAAATGGTTTTCCAAAAACTCAGGAAACAGCAGGAAAGGTGTTCAATTCAAAATCCCTATTCTCTCCTCTTTGTTCCCCCCATGGCTCCATCACTATTGCTCCAGTAGTCCGCACTGGTCTCCGCTTACTTCCTGCAGACTTTCCGTACATCATTCATGTGACTAAGGTACTGGCTTCAGCAGTGAAGCCGACATCTCCAGCACATGACCTTTAAGGCTCCCGATTATCTTAAAGAGTAACCCTCATTTTAATTGTTATTTCATGAATCAATAGTACACATGAAATTAAACAACTTTGTAATTTTCTTCATTCTCTGCCAAAATGTATCATTCATTATGAAATTCTGAGGTAAAATCTGTATTCAGAGAAGACACTTTCCCATTACTGAGATAGGAGATGGCAGCTGCTACTGATACAATTCTATGTGGGCAGGAAGAGGGAGGAGCTTGAGACAGCTTTTCCCCCTTATCAGTAGCAGCTGCCATCTCCTATCTCAGTAATGGGAAAGTCTGTCTTCACTGAATACAAATTTAAAACCTCAGAATTGAGACTTGATGATGACTGATCAATTTTAGCAAATAAAGAAGCAAATTTCTTTGATAAGATATATTACAAAGTTTCTTATTTTCATGTAAACTATTGATTTATGAAATAAAAATTAAAACGATGGATACACTTTAACCCCTTTACCCCCGAGGGTGGTTTGCACGTTAATGACCAGGCCAATTTTTACAATTCTGACCACTGTCACTTTATGAGGTAATTACTCTGGAACGCTTCAACGGATCCCGCTGATTCTGAGACTGTTTTTTCATGACATATTGTACTTCATGATAGTGGTAAAATTTCTTCAATATCACTTGCGTTTATTTGTGAAAAAAATAGAATTAGACTTACTGGTAATTCGGTTTTTAATAACCCACCACGACAGCACCAAAGGAGGATGTCACCCCACCCTAATAGGGACAGTAAACACAAAGAGGTGAAATAGCCCCTCCCTCATCCTCCCTCCAGTGTTTTTTATAAAGGACCACACAAGTATGGATGCTTCAAATTATATTTATTCAAATTAATTGATTGGCTAACCAAGCCTGGGAGGGAATTACTAGTGCTGTCGTGGTGGGTTATTAGAAACCAAATTACCAGTAAGTCTAATTCTATTTTCTCCAATAACCTCCCACGACAGCACCATAGGAGGAGTACCAAAGACTCATGCTTAGGGAGGGACAATGGCCTGAAGCACTTTCCGCCGAAAGGCCAAGTCTTTAATGGACATTAAAATAAGTTTGTAATGCTTGGTGAAGGTATGAACCGAGGACCATGTAACTGCTCTACATATCTGCTCGAGGGAAGCGCTAGACTTCTCTGCCCAGGAGACAGACATGGCTCTAGTAGAGTGTGCTTTCAGCTTCTCTGGTGGTGAGAGATCTTGGATCTGATATGATTCTATAATTGCTTTCTTGATCCAAGTGGCGATGGTAACCTTTGAGACCTTCTTCCCTCTGTTCTGACCAAATGGCTGAATAAAGAGGTTCTGATCCTTCCTCAAGGCCTCTGTTTTTTGGAGGTAGTGAAGAACAACCCTCCTTCGTCCAAAGTATGGTATTCTTCTTCCCTTTTATTTTTTGGGTCTTGACAGAAGGAAGGAAGAATTATCTCTTGAGACCTATGAAAGTCTGAGACTACCTTTGGCAAGAAAGATGGGTCCAGTTGTAGAATAATCCTATCATCCAGGATTCTCAGATATGGATCATTCACTGAGAAGGCTTGGATTTCTCCCACTCTCCTGGCAGTGGTAATTGCTACTAGAAATATTGTTTTCCAGGCTAATTTATCCAGCTCTATTGAGGCCAAAGGTTCAAACGGTGGTAGTGTCAGACCTTTAAGGACGATATTAAGATCCCAGGAGCGAACGTGGTTAATTATTCTGGGACGCAGGCGATTAGCTGCTGTCATGAACCTTTTTACCCATCGGGGTTCGGCTAGGCTCTGGTCGAATAAATACTCAGTGCTGCGATCTGAACCTTGAGGGTGCTAGGTCTAAGGCCCTTCTCCAGCCCTTCTTGTAGAAAATCCAAGATCTGGGTCATGTCAGGATGCCGAAGATCTGGTATATTTGGTTTATACCATGTTAGGAAGGTCTTCCATATCTTGCTGTATATGGACTTTGTGATTTGTTTCCTACTTTTTTGTAGGGTGTGAATTACTCTTTCTGAGAGTCCTTTGGCCTTCAGGATTGTGAACTCAGAAGCCAGGCTGCTAGATGGAGGTTCTCTGGATCTGGATGGAGTATTTGACCCTGATGGACAGGGGTTCTTGATTGCTGGCAGAATGAGGGGTCCCTCTATGCTTAAACTGTTTAGTGCACAGAACCAGCTCCTTTTGGGCCAAAGCGGGGCTATCAAAATTATCTTGACCTCCTCGGTCCTTACTTTCTGTAAGGTCTTGGCTAGCAATGGAATTGGGGGAAAAGCGTAAGCCGGATGGAAACGCCAAGGATGAGAGAATGCATCTATCCCCAGGCATACGTCGTCTGGATCTAGGGAGAAGTATTTTTGATGTTCTGGCGTCTTGCAAAGAGGTCCACCTCCGGACGACCCCATTGTCTGGTCAGCATGTGAAAAATGTCCAGCTCCCATTCCCCCGGATGGATATTCCTTCTGCTCAGAAAATCGGCCTGGATGTTGTCTGAGCCTTTTATGTGCAGACCTGATAAGGAACGAAGATGTCCTTCTGCCCAGAAGAATATTCTTGCCGAGATACTTTTTAGATTCTCGGACCTTGTACTCCCTTGATGGGACAGGTGAGCTACGGTAGTCATGTTGTCTGAACAGACTTTTACGTGTTTGCCCGTAATGATTGGAGCCGACATTTTGAGTGCCTCCTCCACTGCCTTTAACTCGCGGAAGTTGGAGGATCTCCTGCTGGTCTCTTCTGTCCAGACCCCTTGGAAGGGGGTTTGAGCCACGACTGCTCCCCATCCTGTCTTGCTGGTGTGACGCCCAGCTGCGCTTGGTATCACAGAACCTGGAAGAGTGCATTGATGGATTCCTCCACAAGAGGCCCCCATAAACATTCACACATCTCTGCCTTCCACTTCAGACCACCAGAGGGAGCCCGTTAGGGATATAAATAGGGAAGGTGGAGCCAGGCAGTTCAGCAGCTCAATCTGGAGTGCACAGAGAGTGATTCAGCAGTTCCTCTGGAGAGTTCAGCAAGTACAGGTCTGAATACAGAGTCGAGCTCAGGTCAGTTGTAGCTCAGAATAGTGAGATTTAGGTGTGCCGGCGCCATAAGATTGGTGAAGCGCGGCAAGCTGCCGTAAGTGTGTATAGCCTAGTGAGGGCCCGAGTTGGCCGAAGGCGAGTGGAGAGTTAGTACATAGGGGGCAGAGGAGCTTAACTAGCTCCCCCGAAGCTGTTACCAGACACCGGGTCCGAGCTTACCGGGATCTCTACGACCCAGTTAGGCATAACCGGAATCCCTGGAGAACTACAGGTCCCAGGATCACTAAAGTGCTGATACGTAACAGAGCCAGGAGACACATAAGCCCCGTAAGCCGGGAGCGTGCACTCCAAGAGAAGGCCCAACCACTACGTCAGCCAGCGCAGGACAGAGACAAAGTTAGGCCTAGCTCCAGGCAGGTCAGAAACTTACTACGCAGAGGCAAGAGACACGAGGCCCTACACCTGCTCATTGGGGAGGATCCTGATATGCACCCTTCACCCTACAGTGCTCCGGGATGTGCCCGAATTTCCATCAGTAAAAGGTACTGAAGTAACTATCGTGTCTGTTCCTGTTCTTGCTCTGACCCGGCTGGGTCTCGCCTGTCCCGCTTCTCCTTTCCGTACGCTGCCCTGAGGCCTAGCTCCACCTGTGGGGAGCTATACCATCAAGCTGCCTTATCACTGGCCTCAGTGGACTGCGCAGCACTGGTGATTCTCACCAGAAACCACAGGTGGCGTCACGATCTCTTACAGGATCGCGTGCCCGCTGCAACGACGGAGTGTTATGCCTGTTGTCACCGGGTACTGTGCGCCTTTGTTGAAGTGAACTGCATATTTGACTGTGGTGAAGATTGCCGCCATTGTTGGGTCGCCGAGCGAGAAGAAGGGCGCAACCACGGGAAACTGAGGGGCGTACCTGCAAAAGAGCGTGAAGCCCCGGACACGCACCACGCCTCGAAGTCAAACCAAGAAGCGCCAGGTCCTGTAAGGAGCGTCGCTGAATGCTCTGACATAGGACGCAAGCAACGCAAGGTCCAGAAGACGACCGTCACCTACGGAGCTGCGGCCTACCGGAAGAAAAACTAGAAGGAAGACCACGGTTAGCTAGGGGGGCCCCAGAATGTCTGACGAACAGCACAACGCCGGAATACCGGTCAACGGCCCTGATGTTCAACCAGCGCCCGATGCTGAGCAGGCCGAGGCGGCCGCTTCACCAGCTGCGCCTGTAACTCCTGTCATTCCCATAACTCTACCGTACATTTCTGGAGCAAAGTGGCTCCCACAGTACAACGGCAAACCAGATACCCTGTCTGAATTCAAACGGAAGATATGCGGCATTTTGGACATGTACTCTATGACAGGCAAGCAGAGGGCCGCTGTTGTATTAGGACAACTGACTGGTGCTGCGGAACGGGAAGTGGAAACATGGTCGGCCGCAGACCAGGAGTCAGTGTCCACAATCTTTAAAAAGCTACAGACTGTTTTTGAGGATCTTACTGAGGCGGACCTCCGGATGAGGTTCTACAATTGTTACCAACAGTCGGAGGACAATGTTCGGGACTACGCCTGGCGTCTACAAGGGGCCCTGCGGGCCCTGAAACAGGTTAGTCCGACCAGCATCGAAAATGAAAACAAAATGCTAAAGGACCAGTTTGGCCGGGGACTGTGGTCTCAAGAGGAGAGCAGGACTGTGCGTTGGTGGTCCCTGGATCATCCAGATGCCATCTTTGACAATCTCAAGGGCATGGCTATAAAAGGACTGCAGCCCCTGTAGACAAATGCCATCCAATGTTACCAGGGTGGGGCTACCCCAGTGCCTGCTACACCCACCTTTTCCCCAGTGGCTGCTGAAGCTAAGGTTCCAGCAACGTCCCCTAGAGAGCTGGACAGTCTGCGCTCTGAGGTGCGCCAGCTGAGCAAAACCCTGACCACTGTGCTGAGTGCTCTGCAGCTGCGGACGGAGCCTGAGGAAGGAGGGAAAATCCTGTTAGCCGACAGCCCTGAGGATGTCCCCTGGATGCGAAGGAGGAGGCCAACACCACCCTCTACGAGGACCAGTGACCAGCGCTGTTCACAAAAGGACCCTACCTGCTACCGCTGCCACAAGACAGGACACACCGCCCAGAATTGTCCTTTAAACGAGAAAACCCTGGGTCCGAGGGCCGACACGCAGGAGTAATTCCCCAGGCCCAGCAGACTGGTACAACAGGTTTGTCGGAGGAAGACCTTTCCTGTCCATTGTGCTGGACGGGATCCCGACGCACGCTCTGCTGGACACAGGATCTCAGGTAACCATCATGCCTGATGTCCTCTACAAGAGGTTCTGGTCCATGGACGATCTACGTCCGCCAGCTCCAAATCTTTCTGTTTATGCCTCAAATGGACTCCCCCTTAACCTAATCAGGGTTAAGAATGTGACTGTAAAGGTGGGGAGAGTGGAGCTGAAGGACCTGGGGCTAATTGTAGTAGAGACTTATCCTGATTACACCAATCCGTATATGGTACTTGGCACTAACAATGTTGGTAACTGTTTGGGAGAAGTTGTGTTCTTGCTTCAACAGATAGCTGACACTGCCAGACCAAGACAGAAGAGGGCGCTGCAGAAGGAGATCCGAGTCCTGATGTAACAACAGCAAGTAAGGTTAACAGACGGTGAAATCGGTAATGTGTGGGTGACAGATCCCATACCCATTGTCATCCCCCAAATGAGTGAAATGCTTATCTGGTGAAGAGCTGCTATAGGTCTTAGAGGACAGAGCTACCAGGCGGTAGTAGAACCCCTTTGCTCCGAGCACAGACCCACGCTCTTAACCGCCAGGGGAGTGGTAGATGTACGCAATGGGAGGGTGCCCGTCCGTCTTCTCAACTGTGGGACAGATGAGGTCAGATTGCCACGTTATGCCACTGTTGCCAAATTACATGCTGTAAATGACAACTGCATTCACAAGGCGGAGTCCTTAACCTCACCACATGAAGTGGAGGATAATGACCCTGCAACCCAGGTGGAGGATTGGTGTCAACAGCTCAATGTTGGGACTGACACCACTCCTGCCCCTCAAAAACAGGGTGTACACGCGAGGATTAATGGGGTTCAACACTATATCCCCACAGGTGACCATCCACCCATCAAAGAACGTTACAGGCCTATACCACCAGCACACTACCAGAAGGCTAAGGAAATGTTGCACGACATGAGAAAGGCGGGGGTAATAAGGGATAGTTGTTGCCCCTGGGCAGCTCCCCTAGTGCTAGTTAGGAAAAAGGATGGGAGCATGAGAATGTGTGTAGATTACCGACAAGTAAATCTCAATACACATAAAGATGCATACCCTTTACCACGCATAGAGGAGTCTCTAGCTGCCTTAAAGTCTGCAAATTACTTTTCCACCCTTGACCTCACTAGTGGGTACTGGCAATTAGCTGTGGCTGAGGAGGATCGGGAGAAGATGGCCTTTACAACCCCGATGGGACTCTGCGAGTTCAACAGTATGCCGTTTGGACTCTTAATTCCCCCGGAACGTTCCAGAGATTGATGGAGTGCTGCCTGGGGCACCGCAACTTTGAGACTGTGTTACTATACCTGGATGACGTGATAGTGTACTCCAGAAAACACGAAGACTACTTGAAACACCTGGCAGAGGTATTTGAGTCGCTGTCCTGGTACGGGATGAAGTTGAAGCCCTCAAAGTGCCACCTGCTCAAGAGAAAGGTACAGTACCTGGGGCACATCGTTAGTCCGGAAGAGGTAGCACCAGACCCGGAGAAGGTCACTGCCATCCAGAAGTGGCCGGAGCCGAAGAACCTCAAAGAGGTGCGTCAGTTCTTGAGACTAGTAGGATACTACCGGAGGTTTGTAAAAGACTACACCAAGAAAGCAGCTCTTCTGCAAGACCTCCTGGTATGGCAGTCCCACAAAGGCAGAAATCCCCCATTCCACTGGGGTAAGGAGCAAGCAGAGTCATTTCAGGAAATTAAGGAGATCCTGACAGGCGATGAGATCCTAGCCTACCCTGACTACAGCCAACTGTTCCTGCTGTATACAGATGCCAGCAACGAAGGACTGGGAGCTGTCTTAAGTCAGAAGCAGAATTGCCAAGAGAAAGTGATCGCATACGCAAGCAGGAAGCTCCGCCCGACCGAGAGGAACCCAGAGAACTATAGCAGCTTTAAGGTGGAGTTCCTGGCCCCGGTCTGGGCCATCACTGAAAGGTTCAAGCACTATATAGCCTCCAGTAAGTTCACTGCCTTCACTGATAACAACCCCTTGACCCATCTTGAAACAGCTAAGCTAGGAGCACTGGAACAACGATGGATGGCTCGGCTGTCAAATTATCAATTTACAATTAAATACCGGGCGGGCCGCAAGAACGCCAACGCCGATGCCCTGTCCAGGATGCCTCACCAGTCAGACACAGAAGAAGAAGTGGATGACCAGGAAGAGATTGAGCTACCTGCCTTTCACCGGAATGGGATGATCCACGAGCAACGAGCTTCTAGAAGGCAGCGTGGAAAGACGTTAAACCCTCTGCCTCACCACAGCTGGAAAGAGACCCAGGACAGTGACACGGTTGTCAGACGCATGAAGGAACTGATAACCCAAGAAGGTTCCTCCCTGGAAAAAGACACATCTCTGCAAGCAAAGCAGCTGTGGAACGAGAGAAGCCGGCTGTTTATCCACCGTGAGAAGCTGTGCCGGAGGTACGTCAATCCAAAAACCCATGAGATGGTATGGCAGATAGTGGTCCCCAAGACAGACATCCAAATAGTGTTGGAGGCCTACCACGAAGAGGCAGGGCACTTTGGCTGGAAAAAGTTAGAGACCCTGCTGAATTGTCGATTCTACTGGGTAGGAATGCGCAGCTCCATTGAGCGGTGGTGCCGGGACTGTGGACCCTGTGGCCTTAGAAGAAAAGACTACAGCAGCCAGATGGCACCCCTGCAACCCATCAAGACGACTCGACCCATGGAGATCGTGGCCCTGGACCATGTCAAGCTGTTCCCCTGCAGGTCAGGGTACTTTTACGCTCTAACCATGGTGGATCACTACTCGCGTTTCCTGGTGGTCGCCCCCGTCAAAGACCTGACGGCAGAGACAGCAGCAAAGACGTTCCAAGCGTATTTCTGCAGACCCCATGGTTATCCTGAGCAGGTGCTGACAGACCAAGGCCCGGCCTTTGAGGCTGAGTTGTTCAAGGAGTTCTGCCATCTCTATGGGTGTAAGAAGGCCTTACGGGGCCTATGTGTCTCCTGGCTCTGTTACGTATCAGCACTTTAGCGATCCTGGGACCTGTAGTTCTCCAGGGTTTCCGGTTATGCCTTACTGGGTCGTAGAGATCCCGGTAAGCTTGGACCCAGTGTCCGGTAACTTCTTCGGGGTGAGCTAGTTAAGCTCCTCTGCCCCCTATGTACTAACTCTCCACTCGCCTTCGGCCAACTCGGGCCCTCACTAGGCTATACACACTAAAGGCAGCTTGCCGCGCTTCACCCATCTTATGGCGCCGGCACACCTAAAGCTCACTATTCTGAGCTACAACTGACCTGAGCTCGACTCTGTATTCAGACCTGTACTTGCTGAACTCTCCAGAGGAACTGCTGAATCACTCTCTGTGCACTCCAAATTGAACTGCCTGGCTCCACCTTCCCTATTTATATCCCCAACAGGCTCCCTCTGGTAGTCTGAGGTGGAAGGTGGAGATGTGTGAATGTTTATGGGGGCCTCTTGTGGAGGAATCCATCAATGCACTCTTCCAGGATCTGTGATACCAAGCGCAGCTGGGTGTCACATTCCATCCCCTGGGCTGGTCACTGGCGTCTACCATGACTGTTTTCAGAGGGAACTGAGACCATGGAACCCCTGTTCCTAGTTTTTTTTGGCTGAGCCACCATGATAGGGATGTCTTCACATAATGAGGGATCATGATCATCCTGTTTAGGGAGTCTGGGGATCCGTCCCACTGTGCAAGAATATGGGTACGCAACACCCTGGTGTGAGCCTGAGCCCAGGCTACGGATTGGATGCAGGCTGTCATGGAGCTGAGGGTTGACATGGCAGACCTTAGGGACACTCAGTTCAGGGCCTTCAGATTCGATATCTTGGATCTCAAAAGTATCTGTTTGTCTTCCGGTAGGAAGGAGGTTTGTCTGGCGGAGTCTAGTAGAACACCCAGAAATGTTTTTTCTGTGGCAGGGACCAGGTCTGACTTTTGATGATTTATCAACCACCCTAGGGTGGTCAGGATTGGGATTCTTCTCTGCAGATCTTCCTGGAGTGATTCCACCTAGGGATCTACTAGTAAGAAGTCGTCGAGGTAGGGAATGATGCAGATTTTTTCTTTTCTGATTGAAGCCACTACCTCTGACATAATTTTGGTGAATATTCTTGGTGCTGAGGATATCGCGAATGGCAATACATTGAATTGAAAATGCAGCGTTTGATCCTCTTGAACCACCGCAAACCTTAGAAATTTCCTGTATGTTGGATGTATAGGGACGTGATAGTATGCGTCCTGTAAGTCGATGGTTGCCATCACATATCCTTGTCCTATCAAGGGAACTGCTGATCTGATGGACTCCATTTTGAATCTTCGGTAGATGATGTATTGGTTTAAGGGTTTCAGATTTATTATTATTCTGTAGGTGCCGTTTGGTTTCTTTATCATAAACAGGCGTGAATAGTGGCCTGTGTGACTTTCTGGTTTTGGGACTGGTGAAATAGCCCCCAAGGATAGTAGGTCTTTTAGGCCTGACATCATTGCGGTTCTTAATCTCGGGGAGGTTAGACGAGTTATCCTTACTTTTCTTGGAGGATATGAGGAGAATTCGATCTTTACCCCTTCTTGAATTACCTTCAAGACCCATTGATTGGAGCAGATCTTTTGCCACTGGGGAAGGTATTTCATGATTCGTCCCCCCACTGCTCTGGTGTCACCGCTTCTGTTGTCGCTGTCCTTTTGGGAAAAAAATATTCCTATCTTTCCCCCCTTTGGGGTAGCTCCACCGACCAGACTTGCCGTTCCCCCTGTACTGGGGATTCTGTTCCCGAGGGGGGCGAAAGGGGGTCTTCTTGTAGTGTCTGGGTTCAGGCAGGGATTTCTTTTTATCAGCCGCCTTCTCCAGGAGGTCGTCAAGGGCCTGGCCAAACATATATTCTCCCCTGAAGGGAATGGAACAAAGTTTTATTTTAGAAGCCACGTCACCGCTCCACGATTTCAGGCATAGTGCTCGCTTTGTGGAGTTCGATAGGACTGCTGCCCTGGCGGTTACCCTCACAGATTTCGCTGAAGCATCCGCCAGGAAGTTAGTGGCTTTCTGCAGTAAAGGTATGGAAGCTTGTATCTCCTCTCTGGATGTGCTGGTTGAGCCATCTTGACATGGACCGTGCAACACACGTGGAGACTATGTTTGTGTCCAGAAGGACTGCTGATGTTTCCCAGGATTTTCTGAGAAGGCTGTCCATCTTGCGGTCCAGAGGATCCTTTAGTTGCGATGAGTCTTCGAATGGCAATACTGTCTTTTTAGCGACTCTTGCCACCTGAATATCGACCTTAGGTATCTCGGTCTAACCTTTTGAGGTTTCTTCATCTACGGGAAACCTGTCTTTCAATTCCGCTGGTGTATTCAGTCGTCTTTCAGGATTTTCCCATTCGTCCAGGATTAGATCCTGAATGTTTTTATGTATCGGGAACACCATCTTTTTCTTTGAGTGGAGACCACCGAACATCTCTTCCTGGACTGATCTAGAGGGCTTCTCTTCTTCCACTTCCATCGTTCTTCTTACTGCCGAGAGGAGGTCTTCCATAAATTCCATTGATATAAAAAAAGAATAAAAGAGGAGAGAAGGGGCGCAGAGTCTAAGTGTAGATGAATATGTGCATTTGCCACAACAATATTTGTTTTTTGCACTCACCCTTTAGATGTCTTGTATTTTCACTCAAATGATCCGTATAGTGGATCAGCTCTTTGCAATCCTCTGGTCTGCAGCACAAATGCGGGAAGTATGTCAGCCCTGGTATAATACTTGCATGTTGGATATTGTAGTGGAGAGAAGATTTCCCTTTTTTGGTGCTTCCAGAGGATAAGGATCGTTACAGATGAATTCTTTTTCTCAAAATCAGATTTATTCGGACACTATATTAAGAACAAACAACGCGTTTCTGCCAGCAACGGCCTTCATCAGGTATAATATGCACTTGTAAGGACTTTAAGGGAAGACAATCTTTATAGACTGGTTACTCTTAAGATGTCGTGTTTTTTTTTTTTTTCCCTTTCCTTGACTTGGTTGAATTGATTAGGATTGACACCGCACCCCAATTAAGTTAGGAGAGTGGGTAGTTGTTCAACATTACATTCTAACACCATTCTGTGTACTAGAATGGTATATTTTTTGATATTAGAATGAACATATATACAGTTATATGAAAAAGTTTGGGCACCCCTATTAATCTTAAGCTTAATGTTTTATAAAAATTTGTGTTTTTGCAACAGCTATTTCAGTTTGATATGTGTAATAACTGTTGGACACAGTAATGTTTCTGCCTTGAAATGAGGTTTATTGTACTAACAGAAAATGTGCAATCTGCATTCAAAAAAAATTTGACAGGTGCATAAGTATGGGCACCTCACCAGAAAAGTGACATTAATACTTAGTGGATCCTCCTTTTGCAAAAATAACAGCCTCTACTCGCTTCCTGTAGCTTTTAATGATTTCCTGGATCCTGAATGAAGGTATTTTTTACCATTCCTCTTTACAAAACAATTCCAGTTCAGTTAAGTTTGATGGTCGCCAAGCATGGACAGCCCTCTTCAAATGATCCCACAGATGTTCAATGATATTCAGGTCTGGGGACTGGGATGGCCATTCCAGAACATTGTAATTGTTCCTCTGCATGAATGCCTGAGTAGATTTGGAGCAGTGTTTTGAATCATTGTCTTGCTGAAAGATCCATCCCCTGCGTAACTTCAACTTTGTCACTGATTCTTGAACATTATTGTCAAGAATCTGCTGATACTGAGTGGACAACCATGTACGACCTATTTTGCCTGTATTTTCTCTGAGTTCACTCGGGGAGATTACATTTCCTATTGTCAGGGATTTTTTTGGAACAAATTTACAATCATTTTTTAAATGAGTCCACTAAGGGCTCATTTAGATGCGGGCAGAAGTCATGTGGTTTATGCAAATTCATGATAAATAATAACAAGTCTGTCATAAGCAATGAGGGTCAAGTATTTAATCTTAAGACTTTCATGAACTGTGCTACTGACCACTGTGTTTATATCATTTTTTGCACGATATGCGGAAAACAATATGTGGGATCTACAAGCCGCAGTGTAAGAAAAAGACTGTCGAAGCACATTTATGACATTAACAATGTCACTACCCGCAGTCTTTCAGGGGCTTCCAAACATTTTTTGTACGAACACAAGGGGGATTTAAGTAGCCTGCGAGTAAGTGCTTTGGAATTTGTTTCTGCTCCCCGGCGAGGTGGAGATAGGGTTAAATTACTCCAGATGACTGAAGCTCGATGGATTATTATTATTTTTTTTTTTTTTTGTGAAAAGTATGCCCTTGAAATCAAATGTTAGAACAATAATTTTTAGAAAATAGGTAATGATATCTTTAGAAGCTCTTATTGCTACATATATATGTAAATAGTGCATCAATTGTTTATTCAATGAATTCATATATATAAAAAACTTGGGTAAAAAGTGATCAAATAATTAATGCATTACTAAGTGACAGTTCACATTGTAATATGTTTGTAGAGGATGGATGTAGTATAGGGTTATACTAGTGTTTAGATCACTGCTAGCCTTGAATTAGTGAGCTAATATCACAGCTGATTTTGGTGGGTGTTACCCTTGGCAGCTTCCCTTGACTGTTTTCCTTGAAAAGTGCAACATTTATTCAGTACTTTATGCTATGACTAAGGTACAAATATGATCCGAAACGCGTAAGTCTACACATGCTTTTATCTCTGTTGGAATTGTATTTTTTAACGATGGATTAAATAAAGGCTTTTTCTAATTTTTCTACATCGTGTGCTGGAAAACTATTTTTTACTTTCACTGAGGATTTTTCTCCCAGATGGGGATGGACTAATTCTGAGCACCGAGATCATGGAAAGGAGGACTGGCAGGCTGGGCCAGGTGAGCTGAAGATCTTTTTCTTACTTGCTGAATAACACAGACACTACTCAATACAGCAGGGTTGAGAGGTATTTTGTGGGACAAAATTACAGCATTTTTGAAAGACACCATTCACTTTACTGTGCAAGATATAGAAAACAAGGGCAATGAATTCTAAATAAAGTGAAATGATGCAGAAGAAAAAAACAAACATTTTACTGCTTTCAAAAAATTCTAAACTTTGCAAACAAATTGTTTGGCTTGTGTTTCAATTTTCTAAGACCCGTTTTTAATACTTACCATTTTGGGGAACAACTTTTTGATTGCTCCATCAAATGAATAGTCGTTACTTACCGGTAATAGGATTTTTCAGAGACCATGACAGCACCACGAGAGAGGGGATCCGCCCACCAAGGAGAGGAAACCTACAGGCTTAAAAGGGCGGCACCTCTCTCCCGCCTCAGTTTGGATTACAGAGCATTGAGAGGACCGCCAGGTTAATGAACACAGCAAACAATCACAAAATTGCCATACCACACGACACCTTTTGAGTGTGAGATTATAATTAATAAAAGGGGAGTGCTCCCACAAACGTAAAGGGAGGGAATGTAAGGGTGGTGTCATGGTCTCCGAAAAATCCCATTACCGGTAAGTAACTTACGATTTTATCGGTCGACCATGACAGCACCACGAGAGAATTACAGAGATGAAGTAATCTATTGAAGGACCACAGCCTGGAACACTCTTCTCCTAAAGGTGAGGTCAGCCGATATACCCATATCTAACCTATATAGTGTCTATGGAATGTAGAGGGACAGAACCAGGTAGCAGCCCTACATATGTCTTCTGTCGAGACACCTGTCTTCTCAGCCCAGAAAGTCGCCACAGCCCGGGTGGAATGAGCCTTCAGCCCTTCTGGCACTTCCTCGCCGCTAGATGTATATGCTAGAGATATGGCCTCCCTATTCCATCTAGCTATGGTAGACTTCGTGACTTAAGACCGTTTCCTAGCCCCTTGGTAGGATATAAACAACGAGTTATCTTTTCTAAAGCTTTTGGTAACTGAAAGGTACCTAACCACACATCTCCTCATTTCTAACGTATGTCACTCCACCTCTTTCTGGTTACTAGGATTTGGACAAAAGGAGGGTAGGAGGACTTCATGAAGTCTGTGGAAACGAGTGGCTACCTTAGGGAGAGAGAGTGATTTTTAGACCAGATCCTGCCTATCATCCAGAATTTGAGTAAACGGTGAGGCCAGAGACAGGGCCTGGATGTCACTAATGCTCCTGGCCGAGGTTAAAGCTATTAACAAAGTGGTCTTAAGGGAGAGGGATTTAAGGGTTGCTGACTATTGGCTCAAAGGGCGAGCTAGTCAAGGCCTTTAGATCCAAATTTAAATCCCAGGGAACCAAGCTGCTTTTAATAGATCTAGTTCTAAAAGCTGCCTTAATGAACCGACAAACCCAGTAGTTACCAGCTAGATCACAGCTATATAGGGCACCCAAGGCAGAAACCTGAACTTTAAGGGTGCTGGTGGATAACCCTAGTTCATGACCTTTTTGTCAAAACTCCAAGATGTTTACTATTGGCGCCCCCCATCAACCACAGAACCAGAGAAAGACAAAAACTTTCTCCAAGTTCTGGCATAAATTTGGGTTGCAACAGGTTTTCTGCTGTGCATCAGGATGGTTTCTAGACCTTGGGAAAAACCTTTCCGATTTAGCAGTGTCCTTTCAAGTTCCACCCCGTCAAGTGGAGGCCAGTTGCTTGAGGATGGAATATCGGACCCTGGAGAAAGAGATACGGAATCTCTGGAAGAACCCAATTATTGGAGATGGACATGCTCCTCAGGCATGAGAACCAGGGCCTCCTGGGCCAAAAGGGTGCGATAAGCAGAACCCTGGCCTTGTCCTCCCTGATCTTTCTTATGACCATGAGAAGAAGAGCCAATCGGGGTGGGGGAGGCATACGCCAGGCTGAATTCCCAACGTATCATGAGAGCGTCCACAGCTAGGAGATTTAGGGAACACAAGATCTTTGTCTTCCGATTTAGTTTTGTGGCAAACAGATCTACCTGACAGGAGGCTATTTGGGTAAAAATTCCTTGATTTAGTTCCCATTCCCCTTGCATCAGAGGATAGCAGCTTAGGAAATCTGGTCTGGTGTTTTCTTTTTCCCTTATATGGAGGGCCATCAGGGAAAGGAGGTGACTTTCTGTAATCTGGAAGAGATGATCTGTCCCTCTCATCAGCTATCTTGACCATGTACCCCCCTGGTGGTTCACATATGCTACCGCAACTAGGTTATCCAAGAGGATCTTTACATTCTGGCCCTGAAGGAAAGGTAAGAAATTATTCACCGCATTGTCTACCGCCAGAAGTTCTTTTGCATTGGAGGAGAGACCCTTTTCGATATCTGACCAGGTCCCCTGGGCTACCATGTCTCCCAGATGGGCTCCCCACCCTCTGGGGCTCGCATCTGCGGTAATTGTTCTAGTGACCATAAGTACACAGGGAAACCCTCGAGATAGGTTAGGCTCATCCTGCCACCACTATAAAGATTTTACTGACCGGGGTGATAAGGACATCTTCCCTTCCAAGTGCCCCTTAAGAGAAACTTCATTATGTAGCAGATCCCACTGTAGAACCCTGGAATGGTATTGTGCTCACAGAACCCCTGGGAAGCACGATGTCAGGGTACCCAACAGGTACAATGCACCTCTAAGGGACCTGACAGAATTTGCTATGGCTTTCTTCACCTGGCCCCTCATTTATTGTATTTTAGCTTCCGGTAGGTAGCAGTCTTGAGATTCATAATCCCCAAAAAGTGCTGAACTGTCGAGTAATCTGGATTGTGTGCTCGCGATTCAGGACGAAATCCGTGACACAGTGACGGCAGGGTGAGATATTGCGTGACCGCCCCGGTGTCGTCTGAGGAATCCCTGATGCTGCGCATTAAAAAGAATATTGCACAGTGACAAGATCCTGCTGAGCAACTGAGAGTTGGAATTGACAACCGACACATGCGCAGAGTAGCAAGGACTAGCCCAGCCCCTGAAACAGGCATCACTGATGACACTTCATTCAGGGTGCGGAAAGAGGCAGCAGCAGTGACCGCAGCCTCTGCTCCCTGATCGCGTCCGTCTTCATATCCCAGGATGCACTGGGGATTTTCAAACTAAATGTTATCAAACAGGAAGTTAGTAAAAAAAACAAATATATACACACACATACAAACACACCCCAGTTAGATAAATTCAGATTAATTTTTAATTAAAGTATATTAGAAAAGCAATTAGATTATTAAATTAAATAGAGATTTAGAATTAAATCAGTATTGGTTTCAGACATCCCCTTTAAATTGTTAATTGAAATAAAAACAGTTCCCCGTTGTATTAATAAGGCAGTGATTCCAACTGTATTACCACTGGGAGACCCCCAACTCACACTCCTATTTCCCGAGTGACTTCCATGCCAAGCTTGGTTATGGAGGCTTTGGATTACCATCCATACTGTTCAGCACAGATCATGCTTCTTACAGTGGTGGCCAAAAGTATTGGCACCCCTGCAATTCTGTCAGATAATACTCAGTTTCTTCCTGAAAATGATTGCAGTCACAAATTCTTTGGCATTATTATATTCATTTTATTTGCTTGCAAGGAAAAAACACAAAAGAGAATGAAGCAAAAATCAAATCATTGATCATTTCACACAAAACTCCAAAAATGGGCCAGACAAAAGTATTGGCACCCTCAGCCTAATACTTGGTTGCTCAACCTTTAGCCAAAATAACTGCGAACAACCGCTGCCGGTAACCATCAATGAGTTTCTTACAATGCTCTGCTGGAATTGTAGACCATTCTTCTTTGGCAAACTACATCCCTGATATTTGAAGGGTGCCTTCTCCAAACTGCCATTTTGAGATCTCTCCACAGGTGTTCTATGGGATTCAGGTCTGGACTCATTGCTGGCCACCTTAGAAGTCTCCAATGCTTTCTCTCAAACCATTTTATAGTGCTTTTGGAAGTGTGTTTCGGGTCATTGTCCTGCTGGAAGACCCATGACCTCTGAGGGAGACCCAGCTTTCTCACACTGGACCCTACATTATGCTGCAAAATTTGTTGGTAGTCTTCAGACTTCATAATGCCATGCACACGGTCAAGCAGTCCAGTGCCAGAGGCAGCAAAGCAACCCCAAAACATCAGGGAACCTCCGCCATGTTTGACTGTAGGGACCGTGTTCTTTTCTTTGAATGCCTCTTTTTTTTCCCTGTACACTCTATGTTGATGCTTTTTGCCAAAAATCTCTACTTTTGTCTCATCTGACCAGAGAACATTCTTCCAAAACGTTTTAGGCTTTCTCAGGTAAGTTTTGGCAAACTCCAGCCTGGCTTTTTTATGTCTCGGGGTAAGAAGTGGGGTCTTCCTGGGTATCCTACCATACAGTCCCTTTTCATTCAAACGCCAACGGATAGTACGGGTTGACACTGTTGCACCCTCGGACTGCAGGGCAGCTTGAACTTGTTTGGATGTTAGTCGAGGTTCTTTATCCACCATCCGCACAATCTTGCGTTGAAATCTCTCGTCAATTTTTCTTTTCCATCCACATCTAGGGAGGTTAGTCACAGTGCCATGGGCTTTAAACTTCTTGATGACACTGCGCACGGAAGACACAGGAACATTCAGGTCTTTGGAGATGGACTTGTAGCCTTGAGATTGCTCATGCTTCCTCACAATTTGGTTTCTCAAGTCCTCAGACAGTTCTTTCGTCTTCTTTATTTTCTCTATGCTCAATGTGGTACACACAAGGACACAGGACAGAGGTTGAGTCAACTTTAATCCATGTTAACTGGCTGCAAGTGTGATTTAGTTATTGACAACACCTGTTAGGTGACACAGGTAAGTTACAGGTGCTGTTAATTACACGAATTAGAGAAGCATCACATGATTTTTCAAACAGTGCCAATACTTTTGTCCACCCCCTTTTTTAGGTTTGGTATGGAATTATATCCAATTTGGCTTTAGGACAATCCTTTTTGTGTTTTTTCATTGAAGACAAATTAAATGAAGATAATAATACCAAAGAATTTGTGATTGCAATCATTTTGAGGAAGAAACTGAGCATTATCTGACAGAATTGCAGGGGTGCCAATACTTTTGGCCACCACTGTATACAAGTCATTACCCTGGAAAGGATGTTCCTTAACATATTTCCCAGGAAAATCCATTTTGGTTTTGTTTTTGTATGTTTTATTGAGAGTCCTTAAAAGTGGCGTAATACTCTGACAACGTTGTTGACATCAGTGACCTGGGAGTCAGAAATGCTTCCAGAGGCCTTCCCCATGCTGTTCCCATGTCATTTGAGCACTGTTCCCATCGATTTGGGCAATTTTTAGGCCCTCTGCAGACCGCCTGGGGGAACCGCCTGAAAAATGCTCAAGTTTCCCATAGACTTTCATTGAGCTCGTTTCTCGGGTCGAGCACCCGAGTATTCCAATTTGCTCGTCCCGAGCAATGAGTACCCGAGCATTTTAGTGCTCGCTTATCACTAGATATCAGGTTCAGTGAGGTAGATCTGTGTGACATCGGCATAGAGGTCATACTGAAAGCTATGAGACTCTATGAGCTGTCCAATGCCGAAGGTGTAGATGGAGAAGAGCAGGGGTCCCAGAAATGTTCCTTTGGGGACACCGACAGATAGGAGGTGGTATGTGAGTGGGAGACACTAATGTCCTGTCTGTCTATGAAGAGATCCTAAATAGGGCCAAATCTGTGATGCCGAGAGATGAGAGAGTCTGTAGTGGTATACATCACAACCACATTGCCACCTTTGTCGGACGGCTTTATGGTTATGGTTTGATCCTTTTCAAGTCTGCGTAGTGAATCCATTTCACATCTTGCAAGGTTATGTTATTCCCAATGATTAGTTTTTGTCAGTTGTATGATGTCCTCCGTAACCAAATTAAGGAAGACATCTATGGAACTTAAGTCTCCGGTAGGAGGTGGCAGTCTAGAAATTTTATTTTTAAGGTCCGTGAAGGGACCAATGTATTCGGGTTCACCTCATCAAGATGATATAGCAACCTCATGCCTTCTAAAAGGTTATTGGGTATTCCCAAGTTGTCACACTCCTTTCTATCCTCCCTAAGGAAGTGCTCTTTTCATTTCAAACGTCTGATGAATAGATGCAGGACTTTTATTATTTCAAATTTGTCAAAATCAGTGGTGTGGATAAAACTTAAACCTTTACTCAGTACGCATATTTCATCAGTAGTGAGGGGCATTGATGATAGATTGATGACCTGTGTTGTTAAACAGGATTCCGCTGGTTGGATCAGCTCCTGAGCAGGTAGTTCAGCTCTAAAAAACTCCCTCTCTGCGGGGTTCTCCTGTTATTTCCTCTCCCCTGATATCTACCCCTTCCTTTTAATTTCCCCTTTTGGGTTTTCGATTTTGTATCAGTATGTGAGACCTCTGTTTCAAAGTAGGATAAGTCTATCTCAGGAATAAAATTCTGTCTGGTAAGCGCCACTGAATATTCCTTGTTTTCCCTGAATTCTTCAAGGTAATAAAGAACTTGTGTTTACACTCTTTTAGGTGGTATTGGTACCTTTCTACCTTGTTCTGTAACTGTGTTTCTTTTTTTGCGAAGTCCAGTTCTAAGGAGAATTTTTTAGTTACCTCTATTTGCTCCTTAAGAGCTTCCTTTTTAGGGTGCCAGTAGGGAATAATTGACACTTCCTTCCTCGTTTTTCCCAAATAGTGAAGGTTGGTGGTATCACCCTACTATGCTAGCACATGTAGGGTATCCATGCATGTGTATCTGTATCATTTTTTGACCCTAATGGTAAGCTGAGGGTCCAATCTCGTTTTTGATCTACACCCTCCTTAAGTAAGTAATACACACTGTACATAACGGTAAAATATCTTTGCCCAATCATTTTCTTGTTCTATACCGCAACCTCTGAGATCATCTGCCTCTTTAGAGTACCACTGTGTGTTTATAAAAATATCAGAGTATATCCCATTTGTTTACAGTGATCCGTGACCATGTGTCTTCTTGGTTGATTGAAGGAGCAATAAAAAATATGTGTACCTTAATGTGGATCTCCATTTTCCAGCTGCAACCGATATAGCAGGGCATGCGTCTGAAGTATACAACCCTCTTACATGGTATCTTCGAGACTGGGAGGCAAGGACGAGGAGTGTGACACCTGGACACTGTTACCACGGGGTGGCGCCTTAGGCGTCGATTCCGGAACCAGTGAGTTCCAGCAGCCATGTCCTGCGTTCCACAGACCGGAAGTGAGGTCTTCAGACCGGAAATGCGTCACATGCTGTGGACGAAGCCACCGCAGCGAAGTCTTGCTTTAAAATGGAAGCAGTGAGGTGAGTGCCTCTACTGCAGCATTGAGCAAGTTATCCCACAAACGTGTCTGTAACGATATTACTGTGGTACACGATCGGAATAAGTTCCTCCCCTGTTGAATCAATGTGTTTGAGGAAACGCGTAGGGAGAATAGAGGAAAAAGGGATCAACACCTATGAATGAACTAGGGAACCGGCATAGTATATCCTCAACTTGGGTGAGATTTTTCCCTTTTTTTTGCTACGGTTGGTGAATAATCACAGGTGTGCACACAGTTACACCAATACCGCATTATTGTGCATACAGGGTGACAGTGGTATGTTGAGATCATAGCCCTATGTCACTGCATGTACAGTATGTACCTGCATCTATAAGAGTGTTATCCCCTCTTTCCCAAAGTGGACAGGTTTATAGATGATGTCTGACTGATATATGCTAATTATTGTCATCCTACATAAATACCTGAGAAAAGGCATAATATGCTCCACAGTTGAAGAAAAGGACTGGGGGTTCCACTAGTAACCACTTGAATGCTCAGCTAGTTTGAATGAGCATTGCCATTTCTGCACTAAGGTACATATAAAAACTGTTCAATAGTATATGAGGATATGAGCATTTATTGTACAGTTTGTGGCCACCCCTAGCTGGTCACAAAATTGTTATTTGTACCTGCTGTGTGTTTGGCTGCATGTCCAGTGACAATTGGTTTTGGAATACTGGCACTATTCTAAGCACCTACTGGTCACTGAGGTGACCTACCTCATCTCTGTTGATATTTGTTATTGGCGTTTTTGGGTGATTTTTATTGAGTTTTTTTAATCAATTCTAATAAAAATATATTTTTAATTAGTCCAATTACAGCTTTTCTTGACTTAAATCTGTTTGGGCATCTACCCCTTCCTTTTTTGACTATATTTTATGCATCATAGATGCAGTCATTACATTAGTAGACACATAATTACCGCCCTTGTATTTCAGTTTGCCTTCATATTGTGGCAGCCGTGGATCATAAAAATGAGAACTGACATATACAACTACCTGAGTGCTATAAAATAAAGACACAAGGAGACAGAGCATTAATTTTAAACATTTTATTAAATAAAATGTTTACCCCTACCTAAAGCCAATGATCCAGAAGAAGGCAAAAAACCTGGACACGTTCAGCCAATGTGTGTCACAGGGAAAAAATTCCTTCTTGACCCCGAGAAAAGGCGATCAGTTCAAGAACCCTGGACCAAGGCCATACTACAACTAACTAACTGATATATAGAGCAATGACTCGTTTCCGGAGAGCAGATCTTCTTTGTCCTGGTAACACGCCTCACCTCTCCTTATCAGATCGGACTCTGAGCTTATAGCTTGTCTACGTTGATCTCCCCTGTAAAAATATGGAACACTACCCCCCACAAACACTACCCCTCACAAACACTACACCCCACAAACACTACACCCCACAAACACTACACCCTACAAACACTACACCCCACAAACACTACACCCCACAAACACTAGCCCTTCGGATACAGACATAGGGCAGTTATATCACATCAGGTCCCTTATACAATTAGGTTAGACAGCAGACACCTATGTAATATGATGTCATGATGCACTGATTCCAGAATTAGATCTATATAATCAGTATATAATGACCTCATAAGACAACAAATATTATCTACAGACATATTAAATGATTAACACTAAATAATCCCGTGGCTCTTGTTAGATTCTTCAGTCTTCCTTCCAGGATCCAGATATTTTTCCTGGCAAGAAAAAAATAATATGAGACAGATCAGGCAAAGACCCATAGAAAATCAGTCATACACATATTGTACTTTATGCCCTCTTTTCTTTGCATTTTTAAATTTTGATGTAGATACTTAAAAATGGTGTAATAAATTTAATTTAAAAAAAATTGTGTAAAATGCACATATATATATATGTAAAATAAAGAGTAAAATAAATAAATATACAGTATGTCCCCCAATGTATGTACACCAACCTCTCTCCCATGTGGGGGAATAAGGGTAGATTTTTTTTGCTCCAAAAATCTGAAATTAAAGTGACAGAACCACCACCAGCAATCTGTGCCAGCCACAGATACCACTGGAACTGTCACTGACCAAAGTAGCTACTGTAGTGTCTCCATCCAAGGTCCCATCTTGTTACTGACCTCTGTGATAGCCCCAGGGATGTCCCCATGTTTGCTGCATAGAACTCTCAGTGTCCAACATTCTGCTGTGTGACCTCACAAAGAACCTTCATCACCCAAGTCTAGAGATTCTGCCAGCAAAGACTGGAGAAAGCTAGAACCTTACAGCCACAATCTGTAGACTTGGAGGATCGATGTCCATGTTGGCGCTAAGTTCACTAACAAATCCCTGTAAAGTTTCTCATTTACCTGTATCCTCAATCCAGGAACTTCCACTCTCCTCGTCTTCATCTCTTGAAATGAGCATTTGCCCCCTGAACACCCGTTTATATAGACCCACAGTCATTGTGACATCATGCTGTGAGGTAACAATGGCCTCCTGGATTTGATGATGTCACATATGACCATGAGTGATATCTCCATAGGTATTAATTAAAATTAATAACAAATAGTAATAATATGGCAGATCACATTGGTTAGCATCAAGGCTGGAGGAGCAGGACGAATAAGGAAATGTTCCCAAAAGTAAAATGCATTTACTGTGACTGAAAAAAATAAATAACTTTATATTACTTCAAATTTAATTAAATTCTAGGCTCTATGACAACACTACACTGTTACCATAGGAACAAAGACCTATAGCCCATAGCAACCAGTCCAATTCCAGCTTTAGTGTATCTAAGGCCTGAAATCAAGAACATTGAGTGTTTTGTTTGCTGGTGATACATCTAGCAATGGACAAATGACAGGTAAGAGCAGGAATCATTGTCTATGAGAGAAACCATTCCCATTGTTACACATTTTCACACATTTTGTAGGTGCAGGAACTATGGACATTCCAGTTTTTGTGAAACAACAACTCCCAGCATTCACAGGATAAATATGAACAAAAGTTCAAGAATTGCTTTTTATTTCTTTCATGACATTCGCCGTGCGGTATAAGCAGGGTCGGCTCCAGGTTTTCGTGGGCCCTGGGCGAAAGAGTCTCAGTGGGCCCCTTTATCACATACCACGATTCATGACGCACAGATGCCGCAGAAAAATATATATATAATACAATGCAGAAGATTTCACTTCTTACATTACATGACCGATATCTATTGTAAATTCTACAATAGCTCAGAAACCAGCGAATCGCTGCATACAGAATACTGGCCCCCATAAAATGCTCCATACCGGATATTGGCCCCCATATAACGCTCCATACAGGTTGCTGTCCCCCTTATAACAATACTACAGGATACTGGCTCCCATATAACGCTCCATACAGGATACTGTCCCCCTTATTACAATCCTACTGTAACGGGTCTGGGAGGCGGAACCTCTGAGCTACTATACAAGGGGGCGGTCCTTGTAAGGGAGCGGGTGGCGACCAGGGAAGATGGGCAGGCAGTCACAGCAGGTGACCGGGACAGTCTCTGGGTGAACGGGCTGGAGGTCACGGCAAGTTACCGGGGTAGTCTCTGGGTGAACGGGCTGGAGGTCACGGCAAGTTACCGGGGTAGTCTCTGGATGAACGGGCAGGAGGTCACGGCAAGTGACCGGGGCAGTCTCTGGGTAAAGGGTAGGTACGACCTGTGATGGCTGAGCCTCCAGGTAGGCTAGCAGGCAGATGGTAGATGTGTGCTCCCAGGTGAGCAAGCGAGAGTCTCTGGATAAACGGGTGGTCACAGCATGTGACGGCGGAGCCTCCAGGTAGGCCAACAGACAGGCAGCAGATGAGCGCTCCCAGGTGAGCGGGCAGGAGTCTCTGGAATGGCAGGTGGTCACAGCACGTGACGGCGGAGCCTCCAGGTAGGCTAGCAGGCAGGTAGCAGATGTGCGCTCCCAGGTGAGCGGGCAGGAGTCTCTGGAATGGCAGGTGGTCACAGCACGTGACGGCGGAGCCTCCAGGTAGGCTAGCAGGCAGGTAGCAGATGTGCGCTCCCAGGTGAGCGGGCAGGAGTCTCTGGAATGGCAGGTGGTCACAGCACGTGATGGCGGAGCCTCCAGGTAGGCTAGCAGGCAGGTAGCAGATGTGCGCTCCCAGGTGAACGGGCAAGCTGGTCCATAGACAGACTGACAGGAGTAGGAAGGCAGACCGTCGGACCTCAGGCTAGCAAGCAGGTAGGAGGAATGTCAGGCAGGAAACAGACAGCAAACTGGCAGGTTTCTGGCAGGTAACTGGCAGGTAACTGGCAACGGGACCTGAGGGCTGAAGCAGAGTAGTGAACAGTGCAACAACATTGCTCGGGCACCTCCATTTTGGAGGAGGTGCCTTATATATGGTGAAGTCCTCCGGCCATTGGCTGGGGACTCCTTAGGACGGCGCGCGCGGCCCCTTTAAGAGGGAGGGAGCGCGCGCGCCCTAAGCACAGTGGCCGGGAAGGAGCGCGCGCTGCCAGCAGAGCGGGAGGAGGACGCCGGGCTCGGAGCAGAGGGGTGAGGGGAACAGCGTCCCTGCCTAGCAGAGGGCAGGGACGCCGGCGCTACACCTACAGGATACTGGCTCCCATATTACGCTCCATACAGGATACGGTCCCCATATAACGCTCCATACAGAATACTGGCCCCCATATAACGCTCCATGCAGGATGTGCCCCCATATAATGCTCCATGTAGGCTGTGCCCCCACATAATACCTCATGCAAGCTGTTCCCACCACATAATGCCCCACGCAGGCTATTCCCCCCTTATAATACCCCAAGCAGGATGTCACCCCTCTTATAATGTCCCATGCAGGATGTCACCCTGCTTATAATGCCCCATTCATTATGTCACCCCCCCTTATAATGCCCCATGCAGGATGTCACCCTCGCTTATAATGCCCCATACATTATGTCACCACACCCATATAATGCCCTATGCAGGATGTCACTTCCCCCTCCGCTATAATGCCCCATGCACATGCTGGGAGTTATAGTGCCCCTCAAAGTCAACCACAATACCTGTGGGATCTTAAAGAGGACATACCATACATGGCTGAATACAGCCAGTACATGATACAAGCAACCAGTGGATCAAGCAGCATACTGGCTGTATGACTTCAGCCACATTTGTTTTTTGGCGTTTCTTCCTGTGTGTGTGTACAGTTAGACCACTCAGTCATTGACAGCAGGAGAGGAGAAGCCAAAGGACGGTATGTTTTCCTCTGCCGCAGCATTTCAGACGGAAGACTGAAACATACCATATCAGCCTTACGTCGTACATCCGGTGTCTGATACATTCTGCCTGATCCACGGGCAGCATGCATCAGCTATCGCAATCCATGGGCAGAATGCTTCGAAAGTCTTTTTTTCACTATTTTCCACCTCTAAAACCTTGGTGCGTCTTATGGTCCGGTGCGTCTTATAGTTCGAAAAATACGGTGCTTCCTGCTGACATCAACTGACCTGTATGAGAATGTTCTGACAGGTCTGGGCATGTACGTTGGAATATTTCCAATATATAATGCATTAATATTATAAGTGAATAGGCTTTGCATGTATAACTTAAAATATAAACATGTCAGGCAAATTCGGAGTTCATGTTTGGAATCAGCGCATTCAATTTAGTGTAAATCACAATAAATCAAAATATTTTTCTCTTAGTAGCAAAATCATTGTTGACATGCACTTACTTTTCTAATGTGGTCACTAACCATTAATACAATAACCTTAGCAATCCAGATAATAGATTATCTGCTTGAAGATGGGGTGCCTAAAAGTTTAAAGAAACTCCAGAAGGAGATCAACTTGCCTAATTATCTTTTTACGAACACCTACAACTTAGGCACACATAATGGACCCAGTCAACAATAGTGTTGAGCCACCCCCGTAGTGTTCGAGTTCGGTTCGGTTCGTCGAACACCCGTGTGTTCGCCGAACTGTTCGTCGAACTGTTCGTCGAACACCTTCGAACACCGTTAAAACCAATGGCAGGTAAACAAAAACACATAGAAACACATAGAAAACACATTCAAAGGTGTCCAAAAGCTGACAAACTGCTCAGAAGACATAACTAACACATGGAAAAGTGACAAGTACATATAGTCATGCGAAAATAAAAGAGGTGGAGGAGTAAAAGGAGGGGGAGACACAGATATAGGCATGTCATGCCCTTCTAAAATCCAAAAAGTGAGAAGCCGACACGGCCAGTCCGCTCCTGCCCGTGCCACCTCCGTGTCGCCGGGTTTCTGCCAGAGCCGCGGTGAACCCTGATGGCCAGCCCCCCTCTCCCAATACTGGTGCCTGTCCGCTGGTGGGTCGAGCGAGCCCCCCTGTGGTGGAGGCAGCTCTAAGCTTTTTAATTTAAATTGTCTCTCTAATTTGAATAAATACACTTTAAATCCATTTACAAGGATCTATTGGAGGGCAAGTCTCATGCCAGCAGCCGCGTAATTCCAGCTCCAGTAGCGTCCACTAAAGCTGCTGCAGTTAAAAAGCTTTTATAAGGATCGAGCTCGGCTGTCCACCGCAAGGCATCCTACTGCCAGTCCGAGCCCCTATGCCTTGGGGTGCCTCCTGATGCTCTTCACTGAGTATCCCGTGGTCCCGAAGCATTTCCTTTGAAAAAATTAAGTGTCCAAACTACAGGTGGTGTAGCTTGCTTAACAGCCGGGATAATCCGCTGACTAGCAGACACTGCTACTAGGCACAAAGTATTTCCTGGGCTAGATGCAGTTAAAAATTTGTAATTAGATACTCTCGTTGGATGCTGAGAAAGCATTCCATAGAGTCTCCTGGCACGCCATATATGATTCTCTTAAAAAGCTTGGGGTAGGGGTCTAGGGGACCCTTTTATAGCCAAAATCACGGCCCTGTATCGCAATACGTCACCTAGGCTGAAGATAAATGGAACTGTAGCACCCTGAGGGCTCGGTTGCTACAGAGGTATTGCACCTCACCCAGAGGTGTGATATCTCACTCTCAGGTAAGGATGTAGTGTGGATCAGGACCCGACACCTGCATGCATTACACCACATTGCCGTGGGGCAGGGCGACCAATATGCCCCTGAGATGGGCACGACAGTCCCTGTCCCTGGCTGGAGTGGGGGGAGGGAACACTGAGGAAGGGGAACCCTGTAGTGCAGGAGCAGGGAGGAAGCAGTTCCTGGGTGCATTGAGAAGGGAGTATAAAAGGTGGGCACCATCTTAGTTCAGTGCAGAGAAGTCTGAGCAGAAGTGGCAGGGAGCAGGGGCTCTGCATTAGCTCTGCTCCGGAGGCGGGCCTAGTAACAGAGGCCCAGGCCTGGAAGAGGGAGAAGGAAGGAAGAGGAGCGGAGAAGGCTCCAGGAACGAGGAATGAAGGGATCCCAGGGATGCGGATGGGCGAGTCGCCACCCCACGCCCGAATCCACCTGCGTGGAGGGGTCAGGCCAAAGTGGGAGACCGGTCCCCAAACTAGTGGAGGCAGGAAACGACCCTCAGTTAGAAACCGGAGGCTCTGACATTTTATGTGGCGCAGCCCCTCGCTACACCCGCTAGGAAGGCACCACATAGGGTCAGGGAAACTGGCGCCAAGTTTACCAAGAGGAGGCCCGAGGCAGCCGGACAGAAGTGTTGGTAAGAAAGGCCATACAAAGGACACACAAAGGGGGTCCTGTGAAGTGCTCCAAAGTTATCTGGGAGTTGTCTGAGCCCCTCACCTGGTGAGCACAGTACGACGTGGGCAGCCGTTACCTGCAGACGTGGTCTGGATAATAAGAACTGTGAGTAAAGGCCCTGAACTGCATCACTGACTCCGTGTCGTTACTGCTGCTGCCCTGCACCATCACCCCCATCCTCCTAATACACTGCCCTGAGGCTATACTCCTCCCGTGGGGAGTTATGCTACGCTCTGCTGCACCCACAACACCAGCCTCAGCGGTCTGCCCTGTAGCGGCGGTTCACTCTGACCGCAATCCACGGGTGGCGTAGTCGTACATTTAAACATCAAAACCACATAAATAGTTCCGCCACTGGTTTGACCGCCCTGAGCCACGGAACCGGGTCGCCGCCACGAAGACTACAACCACCAGCATCCACCAAAAAGGGTCCGGCTCCGGGTGTCCCAAGGCCCAGGGGGTGCGTCAGAACATTTTCATCACCTTTCACAATCACCAATGGGACAAGGCAGGGATGTCCTCTGTCCCCTCTCTTATACATCCTAGTGACGGAGCACCTGCTCTCATCAATTCGCCATAACCCCAATATTAGGTGGATTGAGGTGGGAGGCACCGAGTACAAGTGCTCTCTATTTGCTGATGATGTCCTAGTATATATCACTCAATCACATATATCCATCCATGCTGTTATGGCTAAAATAGATCACTTTGCTACATGGTCAAATTTTAAAATCAATGCAGCGAAGTCTGAGGCCCTCGATGTCTCCCTCCCCAAATCCATATAGGATTCCATCCAGTCCAACTTTCCCTTTGCCTGGCCCTCACAGGGTATCAAATACTTAGGAATTCCTATTCATAGAGACCTCTCCCATCTATGTTATCTTAATTTTGGGCCCTTTATTGAACAACTCCATACAGACCACGGTTGGCAAGTTAGAACTGTAAGATTCACTACGTGAACCGCTGGTGTTTTGTGGAAAAGCACATGTACACTGCGTTCCAAATTATTATGCAAAAAAGTGTTTAGGAGTGATAAGGGAAGAATTTGTTTGTTTGTCAGTTAAACTCATTGATGGTGATGTGTGTCAGGGCTCTTTATATCACTGTAAGCAATTGCAGACACCTGTGCTAATTAGTTTGGCAGGTGTGTCCAATGAAAGGCAAGACTACTTAAGAAGGCTCTCTCACATTATTAAGCAGCCTACATTTTCTGCCAAAATGGGAAAGAAAAAGAATGTGTCGGCTGCTGAGAAGCAACAAATTGTGGAGTGTTTAGGTCAAGGCATGACTACAATCAACATTGTGCGATGATCAGGATGAAGTGTCTTGGCAATCAAGAAGTATGTAGCTGATTCACAGTACACACGTGTGCGTGCTGATAAGGGCAAATTGAGGACTCTTTCCTACAGGCAATTACGTCAGGTTGAAAGAGCAGCGGCAAAAAAGCCTTGTCATAGCAGCAGACAAGTTTTTGAAGCTGCTTGTGCCTCCAACGTCCCCCGAACAACAAGATGCAGGGTCCTTCAGAGGTTTGCAGCTGTGCATATGCCATCCTGTCGACCTCCTCTATCCACTTCACACAAGCAGAAACGGCTCCAGTGGGCCAAACATTACATGAAGACTGATTTCAAAACAGTTTTGTTCACGGATGAGTGCCGTGCAGCGCTCGATGGTCCAGATGGATGGAGTGGAGGATGGCTGGTTGATGGACACCCCACGCAAACACGGCTACAGCGCCAACAAGGAGGAGGTGGAGTAATGTTTTGGGCTGGAATCATGGGGAGGGAGATTGTCGGCCCCTTTAGGATCCCTGAAGGCGCTAAAGATGAACTCCATAATGTATGTGGATTTTCTCAAACAGCACTTCCTGCCATGGTTCAAGAAGAAGAACCGTGTATTTCACAGCAAGATCATTTTTCTGCATGATAATGCACCATCTCATGCTGCACATAAAACATCTGCATCTCTGGCTGATATGGGCATAAAAGGGGACAAACTTATAGTGTGACCCCCATGCTCCCCTGACCTCTACCCCATTCAGAACCTTTGGAGTATCATTAAAAGGAGTGTCTATGATGGCGGGAGGCAGTTCACATCTAAGCAACAGCTCTGGGAGGGTATTCTGTCCTCATGCAAAACAATTGAAGCAGAAACCATCCAAAACCTGACAAATTCAATGGACGAGAGAGTTCAGAAGCTCCTTTCGAACAAGGGGTCCTATGTGAAAATGTAACATCACCTAGAATAAAGTTTTGAGTTGAAAACTGTTTGATTTCAGTTTCTAGCAACCTGCTAATGCTTATAATTTCAAAAATGACCATTTTTTGGGTCTTTATTAAAATGAAAAGGTTGATCGAAAAGTTTGGGGGATCTAAGAGTGTGGCAACCCAGTAGTCATGATTACTTCGAATTCTGACAATATGAGGGTCATGCTGCAGGTAGAAGGCACTTATGTGTCTTGCGCATCTCGGAGCCCCAAAATTATTTTCCGGGCTAGATGCAGCTAAAAATTATTTTTAATTTTAAATCTGGTGAAGCTTTAGTATAGATGGCCTAATAGGATCAGTGCTGCACACTGCTACAAAGCCCAAATTATTTTCCAGCCAAGATACAGATAAACATGATTAGTAATTTGAAAGCTTAAAACGGTTGGTAGGGTGATTTTAACCAATCATCAAGCTTTTACTCTCCCCAGGATGACACAGGGGTAGAAAAGTCGTTTCGGATCCATGATTTGTTCATCTTTATGAACGTGAGTCTGTCTACATTATCAGTGGAGAGCCGCGTGCGCTTATCTGTCAGCACACCACCAGCAGCGCTGAACACACGTTCAGACAGAACGCTGGCTGCGGGGCATGACAAGATCTCCAAGGCGTAAGTGGCTAGCTCCGGCCATTTATCCAGATTGGAAGCCCAAAAAGAGCAAGGGTCCAGTGACACAGTCGTGGCTTCAATGTTTACTTGGAGATACTCCTGTACCATCGTCTCTAGGCGTTGACTATGTGTCAGACTTCTTGTCTCCTGTGGCCTTGCAAAGGATGGGCTAAAAAAGTGGTGAAATGATTCCGCAAAATTGATGTTACCAGCAGATACTGTGGTTCTGTTACGGTTTGAGTGCTGAACACTTGACGGTCCCACGGTTGGCAAGTTGGAACTGTGAGATTCACTACGTGCACCACTGGTATTTTGTGGAAAAGCACATGTAAGATTCTGCAACAGTCTCTGCTGATACTCCTGCATGCGTGCATCCCTTTCTATGGCAGGAATAATTTCTGCAAATTTACTTTTGTACCGGGGATCTAACAGTGTGGCAACCCAGTAGTCAGGATTATTTCTAATTCTCACAATTCGAGGGTCATGTTGCAGGTAGTGCAGCAAGAAGGCACTCATGTGTGTTGCGCATTCAGGAGCACCAAGTCCCTGTTGTGTTGGTGGCGAGGTAACAATCATGCTTCCTTCCTCTGTCCTCTCCCCCCAACCTCGCACAACAGAAATGTGATCAAGGTCTCCCTCATCTGATGAGTCTTCCATCAGTTCGTCCTCCACTTCTTCCTGGGCTCCTGCACCTTCCTCACTAGTTTGGCTGCTACCATGCGCCCTGGTAAAACCATCTCCCCCACCCTCACATGCCTGCCGCCTTGGTGCTGCCGACCGTCTGGACCTTGCAGATGTTAGCCCTTCCGCATACAACTCCTCCTCCTCTACTTCCTCCACCTCCTCTTGTGCCACCACCTGACTCCGAATTCTGTTTAACATGTGCTCCAGCATGTAAATCACCGGAATAGTCATGCTGATAATGGCATCGTCAGCACTAAACATCTTCGTCGCCATTTCAAAACTGTGCAGAAGGGTGCATAGGTCCCTGATCTGAGACCACTCCTCCAGCGTGATTTGCCCCACCTCTGGATCTCGTTGGCCCAGGCTATACGTCAGAACGTATTGCACCAGGGCTTGTCGGTGCTGCCACAGTCGCTGCAACATGTGCAGAGTTGAATTCCACCGGGTAGGCACATCGCATTTTAGCCAGTGAAGTGGCAGGCCCAACGACTTCTGTAGAGATGTAAGTCGCTGAGCTACGGGATGCGAACGGCGGAAGTGAGCACACAGCGACCGTGCCCTCTGCAGAAGGCCATCTAGTCTGGGATAGTGGGCTAAAAATTGCTGGACAACCAGCTTCAACACGTGAGTCATACAAGGCACATGTGTGACATTGCCCCGGCGAAGGGCCGCACCCAGGTTTGCAGCATTGTCGCACACGGCCTTCCCTGGTTTCAGGTCCAGTGGAGACAACCATTCATGAAATTGGTTCTCCAGAGCTGACCACAACTCCTCAGCTGTGTGACTCACATTTCCCAGACATTTCAATGTAAAAACCGCCTGATGACGTTGAGCCCTACTGCCAGCATAGTAAGGAGGTGTGCAGGATCCCTTCTGCGCAGTTAGAAAGCTTGTGGCATGACCAGACAGGCTTTGGGTGCAGGTGGAAGACCGAGAGGAGGTTGAGGAGGCAGAAGCAGTGGAGGAACTTTGACATAAAGAGGATTGACGCACAACTCGTGGGGACGGCAAGACTTGGACAGCAGCCCCTTGTCCTGCTGTCACCATAGTTACCCAGTGCCCAGTCAGCGACATGTAACGCCCCTGTCCATGCCTACTCGTCCAAGTGTCTGTGGTGAAATGCACCCTGTCACACACAGAGTTTCTCAAAGAAGCGGTGATGTTGTGTGCGACATGCTGGTGGAGCGCAGGCACACCTTTCTTTGAGAAGTAGTGCTGACTGGGCATCTGGTATTGGGGCACTGCGACGGACATAAGGTCTCGAAAATCCTCTGTGTCCACCAGGCGGAAAGGCAGCATTTCTGTAGCCAAGAGCTTGCAGATGGTGAAATTCAACCTCTTAGCTTTCTCATGGCTAGGAGGAAATGGTCTTTTACTTGTCCACATCTGAGGGACCGAGGGCTGGCTATTGTACTTAGACGGGGTTGATAAGGGTGTCCCCGGCAAACTGCCGGTCTGTGAGGAAGATGCAGGCGGACATGTTAGGTTGCCTTGATCCAAAGGTGGTGCTATCGATGTCGGACAGCGCTCAACACCAGCTGGTGTTCCCACCTCCAAAGAAAATGATGACCTGCCAATCACGCTGGCTGTTGCGGGTAAAGAGGTGGCAGGTCTGCGCCCCAAAACAGGTGTGACTGCTGTCCCCCCAGTCACAGAGGATGAAGAGGCCGCGGATGCACAAGATATGGCAGACGGTGGTTGGCCCGGCCGGCTAGGCCGCATTGTAGCAGACTGAGCTTCCCACTGCAACTTATGCTTCCTGTCCATGTGCCGGTTCACGCATGAAGTACTCAAACTATGTATTTTTTGGCCTCTACTTAGCTTTTGCTGACAAATGTTACAGATAACACGAGTTGGGTCATCTTTATCGATCTGAAAAAATGCCCAGGCTATGCAAGGCTTAGCACCCATGCGACCTGAAGAGCCACCACGACTTGTGGTGAGAGGCAGAGTTGTGTTTGAGGATGCAGTTGTTGACGTGCTTCCAGTACTACGTCTCTGTCCAGGAAGGCGCAACCTGACCTCGTTGTCACTAGCATCTTCCTCCACCTCCTCTGCTGACCTCATCTCTTGGCTGACTGTGGGTTGACAGTAAATGGGATCTCCAACCTCATCATTATCACCCTGTGCGTTATCACACCCGTCGTCCTCAGAGCCAACCTGTTCCTGCCCTGACAAAAAACTAAAGTTGTCGCTCCAATCAGGTATTTGAGTCTTATCATCGTCTTCCTCATTGTCTCCACCAACAGGAGTTACAGTTTGGGAATGAGGGTCTACATTATGGTCAGAACCTTCTGCGTCTGGTCCTGGATCCGACTCATAAAGATTCTGGGCATCAGTGCAGATCATTTCCTCGTCTGGATTCACAGAAGTGCTGGAGTCGACCTCTGATTCCCAGGCTATAGTATGAGTAAACAGCTCTGCAGACTCAACCATCTGTTCTACCTCATACTCAGACAGGCAGCTGGAGATTTGGGAGCTGTGAGGAAGCAAGTGCGATTGGGGTGACACCTTTGAGGACTGGAGTATTTGTGATGTTGAAGTTGATGTGGAGGAGAGCCCACTTAAAGGAGCACTTGATATCTGTTGAAGCACCTGCTGTTTTTGTGCCTCATCTGGAATTTGTAGCGATTGGCGTGGCCGTAAGAAAGGGATCTTATCACATTGTCCGCTAAAAGAAGTAGACATTTTAGTTTGGCTGGAAGATGGTCTTTCTTCTGCAGATGTTACTGTTGCTTTAACACCTACCCCACGAACACAACCTTTTTTCCCCTTCCCAACACGACTATTCCCCTTTCCACCAGCAGCAGGCCTTTTTCCACTCATTTTGGTGGTTAACTAATTCACAACTCTGGAGTTGTTTGCACAAAAAACAATGGATGGTAACCGAGCAGAGCTGAGTGGCCAAACTGTGGTATTAGGCCAAAACTATTGGCTGGGTTAGATGCAGAAAAAAATTATATTCAATTTGCAACCTGATGGAGGTCAGTATAGATGGACTAATACAACAAGTCCCACACACAGCTAGAAGCCCAATATTTTTTCAGAGGTAGATGCAGAAAAAAATATATTCAGTTTGCAACCTGATGGAGGTCAGTATAGATGGACTAATACAACAAGTTCCACACACAGCTAGAAGCCCAAATATTTTTTCAGAGGTACTGTAGATGCAGATAAAAATTATTTTTAATTTGCAACCTGATGGAGGTCAGTATAGATGGACTAATAGAGAAAGTCCGACACACTGCTAGAAGGCCAAATATTTTTTCAGAGCTAGATGCAGAAAAAAATTATATTCAGTTTGCAACCTGATGGAGGTCAGTATAGATGGACTAACAGAGAAAGTCCCACACACTGCTAGAAGGCCAAATATTTTTTCAGAGCTAGATGCAGAAAAAAATTATATTTAGTTTGCAACCTGATGGAGGTCAGTATAGATGGACTAACAGAGAAAGTCCCACACACAGCTAGAAGCCCAATATTTTTTCAGAGGTAGATGCAGAAAAAAATATATTCAGTTTGCAACCTGATGGAGGTCAGTATAGATGGACTAATACAACAAGTCCCACACACAGCTAGAAGCCCAATATTTTTTCAGAGGTAGATGCAGAAAAAAACATATTCAGTTTGCAACCTGATGGAGGTCAGTATAGATGGACTAATACAACAAGTCCCACACACAGCTAGAAGGCCAATATTTTTTCAGAGGTAGATGCAGAAAAAAATATATTCAGTTTGCAACCTGATGGAGGTCAGTATAGATGGACTAATACAACAAGTCCCACACACAGCTAGAAGCCCAATATTTTTTCAGAGGTAGATGCAGAAAAAATATATTCAGTTTGCAACCTGATGGAGGTCAGTATAGATGGACTAATACAACAAGTCCCACACACAGCTAGAAGCCCAATATTTTTTCAGAGGTAGATGCAGAAAAAAATATATTCAGTTTGCAACCTGATGGAGGTCAGTATAGATGGACTAATACAACAAGTTCCACACACAGCTAGAAGCCCAATAGTTTTTCAGAGGTAGATGCAGAAAAAAATATATTCAGTTTGCAACCTGATGGAGGTCAGTATAGATGGACTAATACAACAAGTCCCACACACAGCTAGAAGCCCAAATATTTTTTCAGAGGTACTGTAGATGCAGATAAAAATTATTTTTAATTTGCAACCTGATGGAGGTCTGTATAGATGGATTAATAGAACAAGACCCACACACAGCTAGAAGCCCAATATTTTTTCAGAGGTAGATGCAGAAAAAAATATATTCAGTTTGCAACCTGATGGAGGTCAGTATAGATGGACTAATACAACAAGTCCCACACACAGCTAGAAGCCCAATATTTTTTCAGAGGTAGATGCAGAAAAAAATATATTCAGTTTGCAACCTGATGGAGGTCAGTATAGATGGACTAATACAACAAGTCCCACACACAGCTAGAAGCCCAAATATTTTTTCAGAGTTACTGTAGATGCAGATAAAAATTATTTTTAATTTGCAACCTGATGGAGGTCAGTATAGATGGACTAATAGAGAAAGTCCGACACACTGCTAGAAGGCCAAATATTTTTTCAGAGCTAGATGCAGAAAAAAATTATATTCAGTTTGCAACCTGATGGAGGTCAGTATAGATGGACTAACAGAGAAAGTCCCACACACTGCTAGAAGGCCAAATATTTTTTCAGAGTTAGATGCAGAAAAAAATTATATTCAGTTTGCAACCTGATGGAGGTCAGTATAGATGGACTAACAGAGAAAGTCCCACACACTGCTAGAAGGCCAAATATTTTTTCAGAGCTAGATGCAGAAAAAAATTATATTCAGTTTGCAACCTGATGGAGGTCTGTATAGATGGATTAATAGAACAAGACCCACACACAGCTAGAAGCCCAATATTTTTTCAGAGGTAGATGCAGAAAAAAATATATTCAGTTTGCAACCTGATGGAGGTCAGTATAGATGGACTAATACAACAAGTCCCACACACAGCTAGAAGCCCAATATTTTTTCAGAGGTAGATGCAGAAAAAAATATATTCAGTTTGCAACCTGATGGAGGTCAGTATAGATGGACTAATACAACAAGTCCCACACACAGCTAGAAGCCCAAATATTTTTTCAGAGGTACTGTAGATGCAGATAAAAATTATTTTTAATTTGCAACCTGATGGAGGTCAGTATAGATGGACTAATAGAGAAAGTCCGACACACTGCTAGAAGGCCAAATATTTTTTCAGAGCTAGATGCAGAAAAAAATTATATTCAGTTTGCAACCTGATGGAGGTCAGTATAGATGGACTAATAGAATGATGCTATGCCCAAAAGATTTTACTTCACTAGGTGCAGTAAAAAAATTGGTATTCTATACACAGTTGGTATATCTTGCAACACAGATAGGCTACTCCACTGACTAACACACTCTGCAATAGGCCAAAAAGGATTAGCTTTGCTAGATTCAGCCAAATGCTGTGAAAAAAACTTGCACAGCACTGGCACAGACCTGCCTGGCAAAAACTGATAGGAACTGATGTAACCTAGTCCTGAAAAGGACTCCAATTACAATTAGTCTTTACTCCCACAATCTATCTATTTAAGAGCACAGACCTGCCTGATAAAAGTCGTAGGAAATGCTGTAACCTAGTCCTTAAAAGGACTGCAATCACAACTATTCCCTACTCCCAAGCTATCTGTATATTTGTGCGAAAATTGGCTTGAAATTAACAAGGTATAGCGCACACAGCAACAGCGGTGCCGTCTAACACACAGCTGCAGCAGTGAGAAAATGGTGGCGACGGGGAAAATGGCTTGGTCTTATAGGGCAAGGACATGTGACATACACTGCCAATGACACATGCCCTTGCTTGTGTGAAAAAAAGCACTTCGCTCCGTGTGTGCGCTGCTGATAGGCTGACAGATTGCACCTCCCCACTGCAAATGCGGGAAAGAGAAAAAAAAATGGAGATCTTCATTGTTCCTGCAGAGATCCATCCCCTGCCCCTCCCCCCACCCCGCTGTACACTCAAACTGCGTATTAACATTAATTTTCATCATTACTGAGAAAAAATCCAGTTATGATTTTGGTGCACGAACAGTTATCGAACATAACCTCGAACAGCCGAATTTTTCTCAAATTGTTCGTGTTCGCCGAACGGCTCGAACACCGCCCAAAACAGCTCGAATTTGAGATTGGCGAACAGTTCGAGTAGAACAACGCTCATCTCTAGTCAACAACGACAAAGGATGTTAATACACAATCACTTTATCACAGATATGATATCTGTGAACCACACACATGGTTTAATTTCTACTAAATGTTAACAACTTCTGTGACCTTGCATAGATAAGAACCCTCTGACAGTTAAAGGTTTATTCTCATCTCCAAGATCCTACCTCAATATGTATTAGGTGTAATAATAATATTAGCAAATTCCTCCAATTATAAATGTAGTATAGTTCTTCTGATTCACTATGTTGCTTACCCCATGCACAGATCATTGCAACATCTTAGGTATCCATGTGTCACGCAAGATGTGGGAAAAACCTACTGCAACACAAAGGCAAGAAGGAAAGGAAGTCCAGATTCTAGGGAAAGGGGGGAAGTGGAGACCTCCTAGGTTGATCTAGCATCACCCTGTCTTCCCTAACGTCCTTGTATTGGCTCTTCACCAATCGCCGCACATGTGCCTTGCCCTGTCTTTCCCTGGCATATGGATAAGGCTAGGGAAGGGAGGAGATGAGCAAGTGTTGATCTCAATTAAACACTATAGACAACAGAAGTAGACAAAGAGGGGGAAATTACTTAGCTTTAGACGAACTCCAGACAAATGCGCACACGTTCTCAAGCTCCAACCAGCACGAAGTACTGCTCTTGCTAAAGCCTTCACAAGTTGTAATGAATACACAGCAGATATTTATACAACCAGGCAGGGTGTTAATTAGTGAGAGGAAGGTAGCCGCTGGGTCCTAGAGACAGAGTCTAAGAAAATGTCTGTAAAGCCAAACAGGAGGAGAGCGGACCCTTCCCGCGAGGGCTCACAATCTACAAAGGATAGGTGAGGATACAGTAGATGAGGGTAGAGCTGGTCATGCAGCAGTATGGTGGAAAGAAGGTTACTGCAGGTTGTAGGCTTTTCGGAAGAGGTGGGACTTCAGGTTCCTTTTGAAGGTTTCCATGGTAGGCAAGAGTCTTTTATGATTGGATAGAGAGTTCCAGAGTAGGAGGGATGCATGGGATAAAGTTTGTGTGCGATTGTGGGAAGAGAAGATAAGAGTTGAGTAGAGCAGGAGTTCTTGTGAAGATTGGAGGTTGAGTGCAGGTATGTACCGGGAGATTAAGTCACAGATACATGGAGGAGACAGGTTGTTGGTGGCTTTATGTGCCATGGTTAGGGTTTTGAACTGGAGTCTCTGGGCAATGGGGAGCCACTGAAGGGATTGACAGAGAGGAGACGCAGAGGAATAGAGGGGAGACAAGTGGATTAGTCGGGCAGCAAAGTCGGGTGAGATGAGGAGGTGGTGTGTGAGTGGGAGATGCTGATGTCCTGTCTGTCTATGAGGAGATACAAGATAGGGCCAAGTCTGTGATGCCGAGAGATGAGAGAGTCTGTAGTGGTATTCATCACAACCACATTGCCGCCTTTGTCGGACGGCTTTATGGTTATGGTTTGATCCTTTTCAAGTCTGCATAGTGAATCCATTTCACCTCTTGAAAGGTTATATTATTCCCAATGCTTAGTTTTTGTCAGTTGTATGATGTCCTCCGTAACCAAATTAAGGTAGAAATCTATGGAACTTAAGTCTCCGGTAGGAGGTGGCATTCTAGAAATTGTATTTTTAATGTCCGTGAAGGGATCAATGTATTCAGGTTCACCTCATCAAGATGGTATAGCAACCTCACGCCTTGTAGAAGGTTATTGGGTATTCCCAAGTTGTCACACTCTTTTCTATCCTCCCTAAGGAAGTGCTTTTTTCATTTCAAACGTCTGATGAATAGATGCAGGTTTATTATTATTTCAGATTCATCAAAATCAGTGGTGGGGATAAAACTTAAACGTTTACTCAGTACGCACATTTCATCAGTAGTGAGGGGCATTGATGATAGATTGATGACCTGTGTTGTTAAACGGGATTCTGCTGATTGGATCGGCTCCTGAGCAGGTAGTTCAGATCTAAAAAACTCCCATTCTGCGGGGTTCTCCTGTTATTTCCTCTCCCCCAAAATCCACCCCTTCCTTTTAATTTCCCCTTTTGGATTTTGGATTTTGTATCAGTATGTCAGACCTCTGTTTCAGAGGAGGATAAGTCTATCTAAGGAATATAATTCTGTCTGGTAATCGGCACCTAATATGCCTTGTTGTCCCTGAATTCTTCAAGGTAATAAAGAACTTGTGTTACACTCTTTTAGGTGGTATTGGTACCATTCTACCTTGTTCTGTAACTATGTTTCTTTTTTTGCGAAGTCCAGTTCTGATGAGAATTTCTTAGTTACCGCTATTTCCTACTTAAGAGCTTCCTTTTTAGGGTGCCAACCACCATGTGAGGTAGGGGACAATATAGAATAGGGAGAGAGTAGGGAATAATAGACCCTTTCCTTCCCAGTTTTTTCCAAATACTGCAGGTTGGTGGTATTGACGCTCCCCTGGGCCTGTGTCGCGCTGCGTTGCGCACGCGGGAGCTTACCCGGAGCCGGACCTCTTGAGGGTTGTAGTCTCGTGGCGGTGATCCGGTCCGTGCCCAGGGAGTCAGACTAAGTGGCGCTGTATTAGCGGTAGATGTAGGACGACTACGCCACCCGTTGAATGCAGCTATGGAGCTGCCGCTGCAGGGCAGACCGCTGAGGCCGGTGGTAGGATAGTGCAGCGTAGATGGTATAACCCCCAACGGGAGGGGTATGGCCTCAGGGCAGCCGACGTGGATGATGGGGGTAGCAGGAACCACTTGGAGACGGTACGGTGTAGTTCAGGGTCTTTACTGGTGACAAAGACAGACCCTCCCGGAGTACTGGCTAGCGATTGGGGCCTGGTCAGTCCTTGAGCAGATGGGATCTCCCCTGGCCAGGCGGAGTTGTAGGCCTCCCAAACTAACTGTACTCTTCTGGCTACCTTGCTAGAGGCGGTATAAGTAGCCCACGTCCCTGAGTGTACCGTGTGGTGCTCACCCGTATGGCCGGTGACTCGGGGCCTTCTAGTAGCTTCCGCTCCACGACGGCGGTGCTGGTCCCATGCGTGTGACCGTGCCTTCGGGCTTCTTGGCCAGAGGACCTGAAATCCCCTGCCTGACGGATTCTTCTGCTGGGTAGGAGTTAGTCCCCACAGCCTCGGACTCCGGGTCCGGTAAGAAATCTTCTCAGTCAGGGCGAGCTCTGCAGCTGCCAGCCCCTGACTCCTTGTAACACTGCTCCCACAGAGCTCCTGATGTTCTGTTCCTATATTTGCTTCTTTTCTCTGCTTCTTCTCTACTCTACTCACCCTGCCTCAGCCCTAGGTTTATATAGGGGAAGTTCTTCCCCTCCCAGGACTGGGCAGGAGGTGTGGCATGCATAGGATCCCTGACCAAGAGACCTCCCACCTGCTCTCAGACATAACATTGCTGTTACTGTGGAAAACCAGACCCCTGGGGTGCCACAGTATCACCCTACTAGCCTAGCACATGTAGGGTATCCATGCATGTGTATCTGTATCATTTCTTGACCCTAATGCGAAGCCAAGGGCCTAATGTCATTCTTGATCTAGACCCCCCTGACATAACTAATAAATAATGGTAAAATATATTTGCCCAATCATTTTCTTGTTCTATACCCCATAGGAGTAATTAATATATATAACTGTGATGTACCTCTGAGACCATCTGCCTCTTTAGAGTACCACTGTGTGTTTATAAAAATATCAGGGTATATCCCATTTGTTTAGAGTGATCCGTGACCATGCGTCTTCTTGGGGGTTTGAAGGAGCAATAAAAAATATGTGTCCCTTCACGTGGATCTCCATTTTCCAGCTGCAAACCATATAGCAGGGCATGCGTCTGAAGTACACCTGTTTATGCCGCATCACAACATTTCTGAGGAGCAGAATATACAGTCGGTACGGAAAGTGTTCAGACCCCTTAAAATATTTCACTTTGTTTCATTGCAGCCATTTTATAAGTTTTAAAAAGTTCATTTTTTTTCTCATTTTGCTCAGACACTCATATTTAAGTCACATGGAGTCCATTTCCTTGTGATCCTCCTTGAGAGGGTTCTACTCCTTGTGCGGTAGCGCTATTGATCATGTTGAGGGGCACTCACTTCACCGGGTTAATTAAAGCACACATGCAACGTTTTCCAGTAATCTAAAGTCCAGCAGTTTATTACACATCATAAACTGCTTATAACACAGTCCATCTCAGCGGCTCGCAGGAATATTACACATGTAATATCCTAGAGTTTTTTCAGTGGCAGCTATGCCAGCTTGGCTTCAGAAACAGTCCTCAGCAAGGTAACAACATCAAGGTCCATATCAAGCACTGTCTTTTACCTTTGTCAGGTATAGCTGCTTCCATTAACTCTGTTCTGCCAAAGCTGTGGTTTAAGGCTCACCAGATGTGGCCTACAGGCCTTGTGCCTTCCAGGTCTAATGGTGTCTCAGGCACAGAGATCAGGTCTCTTGACTCACTGCGTTTCAAAAACCCCCGAATATATATCCCTCTGTGCGCACAGGACCTGTGATGATGTCACAGTCATGTGATCAGTCATTGTCACTAACTTCGTCAACTCACATTTCCGAGTCGTAATCTTGTCAGACCCCCCCTCACTCCCAGCGGTCAATACAGCAGTGCGACTCACTTGCCCTTGTATCTAAGGTCAGGTCCGACTCCTTACTGTCTCGTACTGTATTGGGTCGTTTGTATGGGCCTCTCAGACTTGAGTTACTGGAGGACTCACGACCTCTAAACCCACACCCATTATCCTCAGAACATCTTGAAAGGTCTGTAACTTCTTTTGTAGCCGTTTGATTATTTGGAGGGCCCTTTCTCTGTCTGGTCTCACAATTTATAGACGGCTGCCATCTTCTGCTGCTCAGTCGACGCTGTCTTTCCATTCACAGTCTGGCGAGATTCAACTGTTCTACCTCTCGCAGGTAGGTCACTCGGTACTCCATCAGCATTCTTACATATGCAAGATTTTTTTCCGTTCCTACAGTGGAGAATGACACCATGCTGTCTTCATCCGGTATCCAGTCCTGATGATCACGGGGACTGCTTACTTTCATCTCACCAGACTTCTTTACCATCATTTGCATGGCTTGGCCATTTCTCCCAATGAGCTTTCTTACCAGAGCATGAGGCACCCAGATAACTTCTTCCCGCAGACTTTGAGCTTTTCTCATAAGCTCCAGTTGTCTAATGGCTTGGTAAGTCTTCAACCGGACAATCCGCTTCGTGCAAACACATCGCCAGTGCATGTCACTTAGGACAGCCACCCTCTTCCATGTGACTTCAGTTGTGGACAGGACCACCAGCTGTTTAGCTTCTGAGGTCGAGTACACCTTACAGGCTCCCACGGCCTTCTTAAACTCTTCATGCACTGACTCTCTGGTGCATTCTTCTCTCAAATCTTCGGGTACATCTATGAGGCACTTGTACCGTGAAGTTTCTGTCTAACCAGTGGTCACCAAACGATCATCTGGCTCAGGTTTCAGGGACAACTGAGTTTCAGATTCTTCACCCTGTATGCTTCCCCTGAGCTGACTCACAGCTATGAACTCAAGAATACTCCTCTTGACATTTTCCTTCCCATACTGATCTTCTTTTAACACTTCCTCAGCTCTCCTCAGTTCCACCTTCTCATAGTATAAAGGATTAAGCGCAACTTGTTTGCCCTTTTCCTTCTCCAAGGCGGCCTCGTTCACTGATTGGTACTTTGCCAGGCGACCTTTGAGCTTTAAAACTTCTTTCTCTAGCTCAGCTACTCGCCTCTCAGCAGCCCATCTCTGAAGTTCTTCCTGCTTCAACTGCTCCTTTATCAGCAGAATTCTCTCAGCCCTCTCTGTCTCCAATGCGCCTACTCCGCACTCGACAGCCAGTCTCTCAAGCTTCTCTTGCTTCAAATGGGCTTGTAGCATCTCCTTGAGCTCCTTAATTTCAGCTCTTACATCCACCGAATCATCCAAGCTAGCATTATTCGAGGAGGTATTTGCTTCATACCTCCCTTCTTCAGTGGCAAACTCCTGACCCTGATCTGTGGCTTCTCCGATAGACTCCTCCATCTTTTTCCACACAGCTTCCATCCTGCTGATTCTATCCTGAAGGCAAGTCTCTGCCCTCTGCAGATCATCACAGAATGTCTTCAGCTCCTTCACCTGAGCATCCAGTCCTAGGATCTTTCTACGGAGATCATCATTCTCATCATGGGTGTCCTGCTGAGTGGTCTCAATCATTTGTAGCATGTGCTCTGCATCAGCCTTATCATCCTCTAGCTTTTTCTTAACCTTGAGGAGATCCTCATAGTCCCTCTTGATTTATAGCAGGTCCCTATTGTGTTCATCATACTCCTTCTTGGATTCACGCAGCTCCCTGTTGAACTGTTCTCACAGTTGTTCTAGGTCTTGATCGCGTCCAGAAACTTCGTCCTTCAGCTCCCCTTTTAAGGCAGATAGCTCCCGATCCCGCTGGTGTAGACCCTTGTCCAGCCTTTGCATCTCCTGCATCAGCTGCTTCACCTGCTCTTGAAATCTCTGCACTTCCTTTCTTGTGACCTCTGCTTCCTCCTCATCCACAGAGCCTTTCTTCACTTGGTTCAGCTCTGACTGCACCAGGGAGAAACGATTTTTCATTTCATTCAGCTCATCTTCAGACTCCTCTTTCTCAAGCTTCAACTGCAAAACCTCCTCCTTGGTTTTGCGGAGGTCCTCTTTATTTTTCTGTAACATTTCCTTCCATTGGTTGAGTTCCTCTTTGCTTTCTTCCAGTTCTCACTGCAAGTTCCTCAAAATCTGGTTTATTTTCTGCCGCTCAGACTCCAGGCTCAGCTGGTCCTGGGACACATTCTCCATGTTTTTCCTTAGTTGCTGTACATCACTCTGATACTGCTGCCTGAAAGGCTCCAGCTCTTGGTCATGATTGGCCACCTCCTCTTTCAGCGCTCCCTTCAGGGCTGTCAGTTCCTGAACCTTCTGTCTCAGTAGATCATCCTGCTTGTACTGAATCTACAGAACTGCATCCAACTCTTCTTCCTGGTCTTCTTTATTGTTTGATACTGTACCAGAGGTTGCTACTGGCAGCGTCACCTCCTCTTCCATCCTGATCTCCTCTGCTTCTAAAGGAGAATCCACACTCGGAATAAAGGCACACAGCATTGCATTTTCTTTATTTACCCTTTCAGCAAAGACTACAGGAGCAACTTCTTTGTGGCCCTTGTACCTTCGACGACGAAAGTGGGACTTTCTCACCTCATTTAACTCCTCCTGACTGAACTCTCTTTCTACTTTCATAGTGTCACTCCACATGGTGTCAACCCCTTCTACTGGAGCTACCCAGTTATCAACGGTTGAATTGTCATTTTTAGGCGGTATCAACACACGACCAGTAACCAATTCTGGTATTGTATGCCCCACCCCATTTTGAGACTCCACCCCTTTTGGACAACTACACCTGTAGGGGGTGCTTTAAAAAAAATCAACTCCATAGTCTCAGGACCCAGTTCACAACATATCTTAGTACCTCCCTGGGCACTCTGGGATAGTGCCGGCGCCACAGGAGAACTCAAGGATTGGTCCGCTGCCGCCATTCTGTAATGTGCCAACAGCTCCTGCCGTTCCAGCACCATGTCCTGTTGCCATTTCCCAAATACCTGCTGCAATTTTAACAGGCACTTTAATCGCTCAATAGCTTCAGTCTCATTTTCTGCTCCATTCACAGCCATCTTTATCAGCTCCTGCATTTCTTTAGCACACTCTATTTTGCTGAAGAGCGTTTGCAGCCGGTCATCTAACCCTTTCTCCATTCCGTCTGGGGATACTGCTCCATTTATAGCCATCGCAGTACGCTGTTCACACCAGACACTTCACACCGCTCTCCCCAGAAAAATTTTCGTGGCCCCACCAAGCCACAGCAAACCAGATTTGAGTGCGACGACAATTTTCATAACCCTGCCGAGTTACAGCCAGATGCTTAAATCTTCGTGGCCCCGTCGAGCCACAGTCAGATGCTTGTGACGCGCCCCTGGGCCTGTGTCGCGCTGCGTTGCGCACGCGGGAGCTTACCCAGAGCCGGATCTGTTGAGGGTTGTAGTCTCGTGGCGGTGACCCGGTCCGTGCCCAGGGAGTCAAACTGAGCGGCGATGTATCAGAGGTAGATGTTAACTTGATCGACTACGCCACCCGTTGAGTGCGGCTTTGAAGCCGCCGCTGCAGAACAGTCCACTGAGGCCAGGTGTATGAGGATGTGCATCGTGGTGGAATAACCCCCAACGGGAGGGGTATGGCCTCAGGGCAGCAGGGATAGATGATGGGGGTGATGGTGGTACACGAGCGCAACAAAGACAACTCGGAGTCTTGGTGGTGCAGTTCAGGGTCTTTACTCACGGTTACTCGGTTACTGCTCCAGGCCACTGCTGCAGAGGTGGCCGCCTGTGTCGCGCTGTGCTCACCAGGTGAGGGGCTCGGTTAACTCCCAGGTCTTTCTGGAGTGCTTTGCAGGACCCCCTTTATGTCCCCTGTCTCTGGTCTTCAACCCCACTAGTGACCACGCTTATGTCCAGCTGCCTCGGACCTTCTTGGTGGGCAAACGTTGGCCTGCGTTTCCCAGGTCCTATGTGGTGCCTTTCTAGCGGGTATGGTGAGGGGCTGCTCCACATGTAATGTCGCAGCCTCCGGTTCTTAGTTGAGGGTAGTTTCTCTCCTCCACTAATTTGGGATCCGGTTCCCATCTTCTTGACCTGACCCCCCTACTCAGGTAGCGGCGGGCGTGTGGTGGCTACCAGCCAGTCCACACCCCTGGGGTCCCCTCTGTCCTTCCTGGAGCCCAGTCTGCTCCTCTTCCTCCTTCTTCCCTCCTCCAGGCTCAGGCCTCCTGACAGGGCCTGCCTGTGGAGCAGAGCCCATAAAGCAGCTCTGCTCCCTGTCTTCTCCTCTCTCAACTCACTCCCTTTCCAAGATGGTGCCTCCCTTTATACTCCTGTACAGAGTGCACCCAGGATCTACTTCCCCCACGCACACACTACCGGGTTCCCTTCTCTAGGTGTTCCCTCCCCCCACTCCAGCCAGGGACATGCTCACTCGTGCCTGCATAACTAATGGGAGCACCGTCGAGCTGTCCCCCGGAAATGTGGTGTAGTGCATGTGGGTGTTAGGGTCCTGAGCCACACTCCATCCTTACCTGGAAGTCAGATATCGCACATCTGGGTGAGATGCAATACCTCTGTAGCAACCGAACCCTCGGGGTGCTACACTTGCATCCACATTCGTCGTCCTGTGCCGTTACCCCTTGCAACCAGACTGCAGTTGCCCGCATTCTCTAACCAATTGTGAGGTAGCGCTATTGATCATGTTGAGGGGCACTCACTTCACCGGGTCAATTAAAGCACACATGCAATGTTTTCCTGTAATCTAAAGTCCAGCAGTTTATTACACATCATAAACTGCTTATAACATAGTCCATCTCAGTGGCTCGCAGGAATGTTACACATGAAATATCCTAGAGCCTTTTCAGTCGTAGCTATGCCCATTTGGGTTCAGAAACAGTCCTAAGCAAGGTAACAACATCAATGTCCATATCAAGCACTGTCTTTTACCTTTGCCAGGTCTAGCTGCTTCCATCATCTCTGTTCTGCCAAAGCTGTGGTTTAAGGCTCACCAGATGTGGCCTACAGGCCTCGTGCCTTCCAGGTCTAATGGGGTCCCAGGCACAGAGATCAGGTCTCTTGACTCACTGCGTTTCAAAACCCCCCTGAATATATATCACTCTGTGCACACAGGACCTGTGATGATGTCACAGTCATGTGATCAGTCACCTGAAGGGGAGGTACAGTACAGACCAAAAGTTTGGACACACCTTCTCATTTAAAGATTTTTCTGTATTTTCATGACTATGAAAATTGTACATTCACACTGAAGGCATCAAAACTATGAATTAACCCTTGTGGAATTATACACTTAACAAAAAAGTGTGAAACAACTGAAAATATGTCTTATATTCTAGGTTCTTCAAAGTAGTCACCTTTGGCTTTGATGACTGCTTTGCACACTCTTGGCATTCTCTTGATGAGCTTCAAGAGGTAGTCACCGGAAATGGTTTTCACTTCACAGGTGTGCCCTGTCAGGTTTAATAAGTGGGATTTCTTGCCTTATACATGGGGTTGGGACCATCAGTTGTGTTGTGCAGAAGTCTAGTGGATACACATCTGATAGTCCAACTGAATAGACTGTTACAATTTGTATTATGACAAGAAAAAAGCAGCTAAGTAAAGAAAAACAAGTGGCCATCATTACTTTAAGAAGTGAAGGTCAGTCAATCCGAAAATTTGGGAAAACTTTGAAAGTGTCCCCAAGTGCAGTTCAAAAACCATCACGCGCTACAAAGCAACTGGCTCACATGAGGACCGCATCAGGAAAGGAAGACCAAGAGTCACCTCTGCTTCTGAGGATAAGTTTATCCGAGTCACCAGCCTCAGAAATCGCAGGTTAACAGCAGCTCAGATTAGAGACCAGGTCAATGCCACACAGAGTTCTAGCAGCAGACAAATCTCTTCAACAACTGTTAAGAGGAGACTTTGTGCAGCAGGCCTTCATGGTAAAATAGCTGCTAGCAAACCACTGCTAAGGACAGGCAACAAGCAGAAGAGACAAATTTGGGCTAAAGAACACAAGGAATGGACATTAGACCAGTGGAAATATGTGCTTTAGTCTGATGAGTCCAAATTTGAGGTCTTTGGTTCCAACCACCGTGTCTTTGTGCGACGCAGAAAATGTGAACGCATGGACTCTACATACCTGGTTCCCACCGTGAAGCATGGAGGAGAAGGTGTGATGGTGTGGGAGTGCTTTGCTGGTGACACTGTTGGGGATTTATTCAAAATTGAAGGCATACTGAACCAGCATGGCTACCACAGCAACTTGCAACGGCATGCTATTCCATCCGGTTTGCGTTTAGTTGGACCATCATTTTTTTTTCAACAGGACAATGACCCCAAACACACCTCCAGGCTGTGTAAGGGCTATTTGACCAAGAAGGAGAGTGATGGGGTGCTACGCCAGATGACCTGGCCTCCACAGTCACCAGACCTGAACCCAATCGAGATGGTTTGGGTGAGCTGGACCACAGAGTGAAGGCAAAAGGGCCAACAAATGCTAAGCATCTCTGGGAACTCCTTCAAGATTGTTGGAAGATCATTTCTGGTGACTACCTCTTGAAGCTCATCAAGAGAATGCCAAGAGTGTGCAAAGCAGTTATAAAAGCAAAAGGTGGCTACTTTGAAGAACCTAGAATATAAGACATATTTTCAGTTGTTTCACACTTTTTTGCTCAGTATATAATTCCACATGTGTTAATTCATAGTTTTGATGCCTTCAGTATGAATGTACAATTTTCATAGTCATGAAAATACAGAAAAATCTTTAAATGAGAAGGTGTGTCCAAACTTTTGGTCTGTACTGTACGTGGTGAGCCAGAACACACCCCCTCAGACATTTTGGCAATGCAGCAAGTCGCTCCATTACATCCTTCATTGGAGTCCAGCTGTGTTTAATTAAACTGATTGGACTTAATTTGGAAAGGCACACACATCTCTATATAAGACCTCACAGCTCACAGCGCATGTGTAACATCCCTGGCGGCGTGCTGACATGGCTTACCATCTCCCACCATGCAAGACCGCCAACTTACCTACCAGTACAGGCTGCACACTATGCTACTCTACCTGCTGTGTGCATGTCTCTTGTCTGCTGGTTTAGGGCGACGGTGCTGGCACTTCCTGATTCTTAACCCTCAACTGGTGAGGTGGGGTTTTTGTCACGCAACTGGTGATGTGGGGTTTCCTAAAACCCAGTGTTTAGAAATCTCTTATTTTTACAGAAAATTCAAAGATCACGTTTGTTTTAATCGTTTTCTTATTGGCGATTGATTTCACATGAGTATAACAAATTTGTGAGTCACTGGATACTTAAACCTCCTCCACCCAGTGGGAGGTGCCTGAGCAACACTTTCTTTCAGTGTGTTCTGTGCAACTGGGTAGCCAGGTCCTGTCCTCTATCTGTGACTTCCAGTCTGTTTCCGCCACCCTGGGGGCTGAGAACCCAGGCCCGTTACCTGCATCTGTGACTTCTATTTTTTTCCGCCACTCTGGGGGCTGTATGCACGGGCTTGTTCCTGTATTTCTTTCCAGTGTTAGTTCCTGTCTGAACTGTGTCCTAGCCCGTTACCTGTTTGTCTCTATGTCCGATCCTTCCCTTTTCCTGCAGTGTCTTAACCAGTACCTAACTCCTACTCATTGTCTCTGTACTTCTGTTTGTGAGTTTTGTGTCCAGTCGCTACTTCATTGCAAGTACCTTGTGTGTATCTGGTTCTGCTTGTCCCATTTCCCTGCCTTTGTATCTACCGCCTGTGTTCCAGCTATCTTCCTGTGTTTCCCAGTCTGTTCCATGGGAACAGAGCCCTGTCCTGTCTACCCGCACCTGCGGCTCTGCTCCGCTCTGCTTGTCCTCCGCATCTGCGGCTCTGCTCTGCTCCGCTTGTCCTCTGCATCTGCGGCTCTGCTCCGCTTGTCCTCTGCACCTGCGGCACTGCTCTGCTCCGCTTGTCCTCCGCTCCTGCGGCTCTGCTCCTGTATCCCAGTCTGTACTGGTCCCTAACCAGCCTGTTTACCTACCTGTCAGTACCTGCCTGTCTGTATACCAGCCGTGCCTGCCAGTACCCGCCCGTCTGCATACCAGCCAAACCTGTCCTTTCCTGCATTCCCTGGTGTGGGTCAACAGCTGTGTGACAGAGGTCTGACCTGGAGTAGCACCTGGGCCGCCTCCCTCATCCCTCCTCAGACCACGGAGTCGATTAAGCCGCCGTGTGTCCGTGATCGGATCTGGCAAGGCACATAGTCACGCCCCTCCAGGCACTCCTCGGTTCGTGGCCCAATCCGGGCGTGAGCTTAACAGCATGTCAGACCAAATGAGAATCATGAGCTCAAAGGAACTGCCCAAGAAGCTCAGAGATAGAATTATGACAAGGCACAGATCTGGTCAAAGTTACAAGAGAATTTCTGCATTACTCAAGGTTCCTAAGAGCACAGTGACCTCCATAATCCTTAAATGGAAGAAGTTTGGGACCACCAGAAGTCTTCCTAGACCAGGCCATCCAGCCAAATTGAGCAATCGTGGGAGAAGAGCCTTGGTGAGAGAGGTAAAGAAGAACTCCAAGATCACTGTGGCTGAGCTCCAGAGATACAGTAGTGAGGTGGGAGAAAGTTCAAAGTCAATTATCACTGCAGCCCTCAACCAGTCGGGCCTTTATGACAGAGTGGCCCGACGGAAGCCTCTGCTCGTGCAAGACATATGAAAGCCCGCATAGAGTTTGCTCAGAAACACATGAAGGACTTCCAGACTATGAGAAATAAGATTCTCTGGTCTGATGAGACAAAGATAGAACTTTTTGGTGATAATTCTAAAGGATATGTATGGAGAAAACTAGGCACTGCTCATCACCTGCCCAATACAATCCCAACAGAGAAACATGGTGGTGGCAGCATCATGCTATCGGGGTGTTTTTCAGCTGCAGGGACAGAACGACTGGTTGCAATTGAAGGAAACATGAATGCGGCCAAGTACTGAGATATCCTGGATGAAAACCTCTTCCAGAGGGCTCTGGACCTCAGACTTGGCCGAAGGTTCACCATCCAACAAGACAATGACCCTAAGCATACAGCTAAAATAACAAAGAAGTGGCTTCAGAACAACTCTGTGACCATTATTGACTGGCCCAGCCAGAGCACTGACCTAAACCCAATTGAGCATCTCTGGAGAGACCTGAAAATGGCTGTCCACCAACGTTCACCATCCAACCTGACGGAACTGGAGAGGATCTGCAAGGAAGAATGGCAGAGGACCCAATCCAGGTTTGAAAAACTTGTTGCATCATTCCCAAGAAGACTCATGGCTGTACTAGCTCAAAAGGGTGCTTCTACTTAATACTGAGCAAAGGGTCTGAATACTTATGATCATGTGATATTTCAGTTTTTCTTTTTTAATAAATTTGCAAAAATTTCTACATTTCTGTTTTTTTTTCAGTCAAGATGAGGTGCAGAGTGTACTATAATGAGAAAAAAAAATAACTTTTTAGAATTTACCAAATGGCTGCAATGAAACAATGAGTGAAAAATTTAAAAGGCCCTGAATACTTTCTGTACTCACTGTAGGCGGTTACAACCCTTCTACCTTGTATCTCGAGTCTGGGGGGCAAGGACAAGGATTGTGAGCCCTGGACACTGTTAGCATGGGGCGGCGCCTTAGGCGTTGCTTCCGGAACCAGTGAGTTCCAGCGGCAATGTCCTGCGTTTCACAGACCGGAAGTGAGATCTTCGGACTGGAAATGCGTCACACACTGTAGATGGAGCCACAACAGCGCAGTGTTGGTTTAAAATGGAGACAGTGAGGTGAGTGCCTCTACTGCAACATTGAGCACGTTATCCCACAAACGTGTCTGTAATGATATTACCGTCTACATGGTAGGAATAAGTACCTCCCCTGATGAATCAATGTGTTTGAAGAAACGCGTCGGGAGAATGGAGGAAATGAATGAACTAGGGAACCGGCATGGTATATCCTCAAGTTGGGTGAGATTATTCCCTTTTTTTTCCTATGGTTGGTGAATTATCACATGTGTGCACACAGTTACACCAATACCGCATTATTGTGCATACAGGGTGACAGTGGTATGTTGAGATCATAGCCCTATGTCGCAGCATGTATGTAGCTGCACCTATAAGAGTGTTATCCCCTTTGCCCAAAGTGGACAGGTTTATAGAGGATGTCTGACTGATATATGCTAATTATTGTCATCCTACATAAATACCTGAGAAAAGGCATAATATGCTCCACAGTTGAAGAAAGGGACCGGGGTTTCACTAGTAACCACTTGAATGCTCAGCTAGTTTGAATGAGCATTGCCATTTCTGCACTAAGGTACATATAAAAACTGTTCAATAGTACACACGTGGTCAAAATTATTGGCTCCCCTCGTTTAATGAAAGAAAAACCCACAATGGTCACAGAAATAACTTGAATCTGACAAATGTAATAATAAATTAAAAATGATTAAAATGAACAAATGAAAGTCAGTCATTGCTTTTCAACCCTGCTTCCACAGAATTTTTAAAAAAATTAAGCTCATGAAGTAGGCCTGGACAGAAATGATGGTACTCTTAACTTAATATTTTGTTGAACAAACTTTTAAGGCAATTACTGATATCAAACGATTCCTGTAACTGTCAATGAGACTTCTGCACCTCTCAACAGGTATTTTGGCCCACTCCCCATGAGCAAACTGCTCCAGTAGTCTTGTGTTTGAAGGTTGCCTTTTCCAGACGGCATGTTTCAGCTCTTTCTAAAGATGCTCAATAGGATTTAGGTCAGAGCTCATAGAAGGCCACTTCAGAATAGTCCAATGTTTTCCTCTTAGCCATTCTTGGGTGTTTTTAGTTGTGTGTTTTGGGTCATTATCCTGTTGCAAGAATCATGACCTGTGACTGAGACCAAGCTTTCCGACACTGGGCAGCACATTTCTCTCTAGAATCCCTTGATCGACTTGAGATTTCATTGTACCCTGCACAGATTCAAGACATCCTGTGCCAGATGCAGCAAAGCAGCCCCAAACATAACAGAGCCTCCTCCATGTTTAACAGTAGGGACAGTGTTCTTCTATTGTTATGCTTCAAGGGGTTGTCCACTACTATGGAAAATAGCCCAATGTATTTTTATGATGAACAGAAGCTTCTTTGTAATTACCTTCCTCTGCTGTTTCTGCCTGTGAGCAACGCTATCACTGGCCACTCACAGGCAGCATGTTACCCCCGCTGAGGTCATGTCAAGTGAGGCGTGACTCAACGCTGGGATCCCCACGGTGGCTGCTGGGTTGTGGGCAGGGTTATCCCCGCGTCACACTCTGCATCCACCACTTGCTTTCCCAATGAATGGGGAGAGGGAGAGCACGCGGTGGATGCCGGGTGTCATGCGCCGGGTGACCCCGCCCACAACCCAGCAGCCACCATGGAACGCAGAAGAGGGACCCTCGGCTGCAGCCTGAACTTGTCAGCGCCGACTGCAGCTGGGGGTCACGTGATGCCTGTGAGCGGCCAGTGATAGCTCCGCTCACAGGCAGAAACAGCAGAGTAAGGTATTTACAAAGAAGCTTCTATTCATCATAAAAATGCATTGGACTATTTTCAATAGTAGTGGACAATCCCTTTAATTTTTCTGTCTGTGAACACAGACATCTGTCCATGGGACATTCTCCCAGTAGCTTTGTTGCTTGTCAACATGTAGTTTGGCAAATTCCAGTCTGGCTTTTTTATGACTTTTTTTTCAACAATGATGTTCTCCTTGGTCGTCTCCCATGAAGTCCACTTTGGATCAAACAACGACGAATGGTGCGATCTGACACTGATGTTCCTTAAGCTTGAAGTTCACCTTTAATCTCTTTAGAAGTTATCCTAGGCTCTTTTGTTACCATTCGTATTATCCGACTCTTTCATTTATCATCAATTTTCCTCCTGCGGCCACGTCCAGGGAGGTTGGCTACAGTCCCATGGATCTTAAATTTCTGAATAATATGTGCAACTGTAGTCACAGGCATATCAAGCTGCTTGGAGATGGTCTCATAACCTTTACCTTTAACATGCTTGTCTATAATTTTCTTTCTAATCTCCTGAGACAACTCTTTCCTTTGCTTCCTTTGGTCCATATTGAGTGTGTTACACACCATGTCACCAAACAGCACAGTGAGTATCTGTAACCCTATATACAGGCCCACTGGCTGATCATAAGATTGTAGACACCTGTGATGCTAATTAGTGGACACAACTTCATTTAACATGTCCCTTTTGTCACATTATTTTCAGGGGTACCATCATTTCTGTCCAGGCCTAATTCAAACGTTTATTTTTTTTTTTAATTCTGTGGAAGCAGGGTTGAAAAGCAATGACTGACTTTCATTTGCTCATTTTCATAGATTTTTAATTTATTATTACTTTTGTCAGATTAAAGTTATTTCTGAGACCATTGTGGGTTTTTCTTTCATTAAACGAGGGGTACCAACAATTTTGACCACGTGTGTATATAAGGATATGAGCATTTATTGTACAGTTTGTGGCCACCCCTAGCTGGTCACTAAATTGTTATTTGTACCTGCTGTGTGTTTGGCTGCATGTCCAGTGACAATTGGTTTTGGAATACTGGCACTATTCTAATCACCTACTGGTCACTGAGGTGACCTACCTCATCTCTGTTGATATTTGTTATTGGCGTTTTTAGGTGATTTTTATTGAGGTTTTTTAATCAATTCTAATAAAAATATATTTTTAATTAGTCCAATTACTGCTTTTCTTGACTTAAATCTGTTTGGGCATCTACCCCTTGCTTTTTTGACTATATTTTATGCATCATAGATACAGTCATTACATTAGTAAACACATATTTACCGCCCTTGTATTTCAGTTTGCCTTCATATTGTGGCAGCCGTGGATCATAAAAATGAGAACTGACATATACAACTACCTGAGTGCCATAAAATAAAGACACAAGGAGACAGAACATTAATTTTAAACATTTTATTAAATAAAATGTTTACCCCTACCTAAAGCCAATGATCCAGAAGAAGGCAAAAAACCTGGACACGTTCAGCCAATGTGTGTCACAGGGAAAAAATTCCTTCATGACCCCGAGAAAAGGCGATCAGTTCGAGAACCCTGGACCAAGGCCATACTACAACTAACTAACTGATATATAGAGCAATGACTCGTTTCCGGAGAGCAGATCTTCTTTGTCCTGGTAACACGCCTCACCTCTCCTTATCAGATCGGACTCTGAGCTTATAGCTTGTCTACGTTGATCTCCTCTGTAAAAATACAGAACACTAACCCCCACAAACACTACCCCCCCACAAACACTACACCCCACAAACACTAGCCCTTCGGATACAGACATAGGGCAGTTATATCATATCAGGTCCTTTATACAAATAGGTTAGACAGCAGACACCTATGTAATATGATGTCACGTCATGATGCACTGATTCCAGAATTAGATCTACATAATCAGTATATAATGACCTCATAAGACAACAAATATTATCTACAGACATATTAAATGATTAACACTAAATAATCCCGTGGCTCTTGTTAGATTCTTTAGTCTTCTTTCCAGGATCCAGATATTCTTCCTGGTAAGAAAAAAATAATACAAGACGGATCAGGCAAAGACCCAGTCATATATATATTGTACTTTATGCCCCCTTTTCATTGCATTTTTAAATTTTGATGTAGATACTTAAAAATGGTGCAATAAGATTTAATTTAAAAAAAATTGTGGAAAATGTATATATATGTAAAATAAAGAGTAAAATAAAAAAATATATGTCCCCCAATGTATGTACACCAACCTCTCTCCCATGTGGGGGGACTAAGGGTAGATTTTTTTTGCCTCAAAAATCTGAAATTAAAATGACAAAACCACCACCAGCAATCTGGAACTGTCACTGACCGAAGTAGCCTATACAGTGTCTCCATCCAAGGTCCCATCTTGTTGCTGACCTCTGTGATAGCCCCAGGGATGTCCCCATGTTTGCTGCATAGAACTCTCAGTGTCAAACATTCCGCTGTGTGACCTCACAAAGAACCTTCATCACCCAAGTCTAGAGATTCTGCCAGCAAAGACTGGAGAAAGCTAGAACCTTACAGCCACAATCTGTAGACTTGGAGGATCGATGTCCATGTTGGCGCTAAGTTCACTAACTTAAATCCCTGTAAAGTTTCTCATTTACCTGTATCCTCAATCCAGGAACTTCCAATCTCCTCGTCTCATCTCCTGAAATGAGAATCTGTGTCCTCGATCCTGGATCCTCTGCTCTCCTCGTCTTCATCTCTTGAAATGATCATTTGCCCCCTGAACACTCGTTTATATAGACCCACAGTCATTGTGACATCATGCTGTGAGGTAACAATGGCCTCCTGGATTTGATGATGTCACATATGACCATGAGTGATATCTCCACAGGTATTAATTAATATTTATAACAAGTAGTAATAATATGGCAGATCACATTGGTTAGCATCAAGGCTGGAGGAGCAGGACGAATAAGTAAAAGTTCCCAAAAGTAAAATGCATTTACTGTGACTGAAAAAAATAAATAACTTTATATTACTTCAAATGTAATTAAATTCTAGGCTCTATGACAACACTACACTGTTACCATAGGAGCAAAGACCTATAGCCCATAGCAACCAGTCCAATTCCAGCTTTAGTGTATTTAAGGCCTGAAATCAAGAACATTGAGTGTTTTGTTTGCTGGTGATACATCTAGCAATGGACAAATGACAGGTAAGAGCAGGAATCATTGTCTATGAGAGAAACCATTCCCATTGTTACACATTTTCACACATCTTGTAGGTGCAGGAACTGTGGACAATCCAGTTTTTGTGAAACAACAACTCCCAGCATTCACAGGATAAATATGAACAAAAGTTCAAGAATTGCTTTTTATTTTTCTCTTGACATTCGCCGTGCGGTATTAGCAGGGTCGGCTCCAGGTTTTCGTGGGCCCTGGGCGAAAGAGTCTCAGTGGGCCCCTTTAACACATACCACGATTCATGACGCACAGATGCCGCAGAAAAATATATATAATACAATGCAGAAGATTTCACTTCTTACATTACATGACCGATATCTATTGTAAATTCTACAATAGCTCAGAAACCAGCGAATCGCTGCATGCAGAATACTGGCCCCCATAAAAGGCTCCATACAGGATACTGGCCCCCATATAATGCTCCATAAAGGATACTGCTCCCCATATAACGCTCCATATAGGATACTGGCCCCATATAATGCTCCATACAGAAAACTGGCCCCCATATAATGCTCAAAGCAGGCTGTTTCCCCCACATAATGCCTCATGCAGGCTGTTCCCCCCATATAATGCCCCATGCAGGATGTCACCCCCTCTTATAATGCCCCATGCAGGATGTCACCTCCCCTTATAATGCCCCATGCATTATGTCACCACTCCTTATAATGCCCCATGCATAATGTCACCCCCCCTTATAATGCCCCATGCAGAATGTCACCACCCCTTATAATGCCCCATGCATTATGTCACCTCTCTTATAATGCCCCATGCAGGAAATCACCCCCACTTATAATGCCCCATACATTATGTCACCCCCCCTTATAATGCCCCATGCAGGCTGTCATCCCCCATATAATGCCCCATGCAGGATGTCACTCCCCCCCTATATAATGCCCCATGCAGGATGCCACTTCCCCCCATATAATGCTTCATACAGGATGCCACTCCCCCCTTGTTTAATGCCCCATGCAGGATGTCACCTCTCTCCCCCTTCCCTCATAATGCCCCATGCAGGATGTCACAACCCCCCTTCCTTATAATGCCCCATGCAGGATGTCAATCCCCCCCCCTTATAATGCCCCATGCAGGATGTCACACCACCCCGCTTTTAATTTCCCGCTTGCAGGATGTCACACTTACCCTCCCTTATAATGCCCCATGCAGGATGTCACTTCCCCATTATTATAATGCCCCATGCAGGATGTCACACCACTCCTTATAATGCACCATGCAGGATGTCACCCCCCCCTTATATTGCCCCATATAATGCTCCATCTAGGCTATGCCCCCACATAATGCTCCATGCGGGCTGTTCCCCCCATATAATGCCCCATGCAGGATGTCATCCCCCCTTATAATGCCCCATGCATTATGTCACTCCCCCTTATAATGCCCCATGCAGAATGTCACCCCCCTTATAATGCCCCATGCATTATGTCACCCCCCTTATAATGTCTCATGCAGGATGTCACCACCCCTTATAATGCCCCATGCAGGATGCTACTTCCCCCCATATAATGCCCCATGCAGGATGTCACTTTCCCCTCTTTTAATGCCCCTTGCAGGATGTCACCTCTCTCCCCCCTCCCTTATAATGCCCCATGCCTCCATACATTAAAAAAAAAAAAAATAAAATACTCACCTAACTTCTCACCTGCTCCCGCTGCTCTGGACTCCACCATCGCCGGCGTCTTCCCACTCTGCGCTCTGATGGCTCAGGAGAGAGCGCGGTGGAAAGAAGTCACCGCACCCGCTGACCTGAGACGTCACAGTGCTGCAGCTGCGGAAGACATCGGAACTGCTGCGGAAGCACAGGGAGAGGTAAGTCTTGTGCCGACGGCTGACGGGGCCCTGAGCAAGCGGGGGGAGCGGGAGCTGACACCACCCTCCTCCGCTCACTGGTCCCATAGCGCGGCGGGTGAGTGAGCCCCCCGCCTGCTCAGGGCCCCGACACTTGCCCGCGTGCTGACGCCGGGCCTGGGTATAAGTGATACGATGGCTTTATTCTGTAGGTCAGTACGATTACAGCGATACCAGCTTAATATAAGATTTTTAATGTTTTCCTGCTTTTTCACACTAAAAACATTTTTTTTTGGGTGCATAATATTTTATTGAACCCTTTTTATTCAGCAGTATGCATAACATAGCGCCATACACTCGTCCTAATTTTCTGGATCAACATCGGACCAATTTTTTATACGCTAGTATGACTCCAGCCTTAAGTTTCCAAACTGATAGCTCTATAACAGATCACTTTATTGAGCTCTGTCCAGTTTGACTTATATACTCCCTGCTGACATCAGCCGATAGATCTGTATGAGCGTGTTCGGAGAGGTCTGGGCATGTACGTTGGAATATTTCCAATATATAATGCATTAACATTATAAATGAATAGGCTTTGCATGTATAACTTAAAATCTAAATGTGTCAGGAAAATTCGGAGTTCATGTTTGGAATCAGCGCATTCAATTTAGTGTAAATCACAATAAATCAAATGTTTTTCTCTCAGTAGCAAAATCATTTTTGGCATGTACTTACTTTTCTAATGTGGCCACTAACCATTAATACAATAACCTTAGTAATCCAGATAATAGATTATCTGCTTGAAGATGGGGTGTAGAAACTCCAGAAGGAGATTAACTTGCCTTATCATCTTTTTAAAAATACCTACAACTTAGGCACACATATTAGACCCAGTCAACTATGACAAGGATGCTAATACACAATCACTTTATCCCAGATATGATCCTACCTATGAACCACACACATGGTTTAATTTCTACTAAATATTAACAACTTCTGTGACCTTGCATAGATGAGAACCCTCTGACAGTTAAAGGTTTATTCTCATCTCCAAGATCCTACCTCAATATGTGTTTGGTGTAATAATAATATTAGCGAATTCCTCCAATTATAAATGTAGTATAGTTCTTCTGATTCACTATGTTGCTTACCCCATGCACAGATCATTGCAACATCTTAAGTATCCATGTGTCACGAAAGATGTGGGAAAGACATAGTGCATCACAAAGGGAAGAGGTAAAGGAAGCCCAGACTCTAGGGAAAGGGGGGAAGTGGAGACCTCTTAGGTTGATCTAGCATCTCCCTGTCTTCCCTTGTATTGGCTCTTCACCAATCGCCGCACATGTGCCTTGTCCTGTCTTTCCCTGGCATATGGCTAAGGCTAGGGAAGGGAGGAAATGAGTACTAGTTGATCTCAATTAAACACTATAGACAACAGAGGTAGACAAACAGGGGGAAATTGCTTAGCTTTAGACGAACTCAGGACAAATGCGCACCCGTTCTCAAGCTCCAGAGAGCACGAAGTACTGCTCTTGCTAAAGCCTTCACAAGTAGTAATGAATACATAGCAGGTATTTATACACCCAGGCAGGGTGTTAAATAGCCAGAGGAAGGTAGCCGCTGGGTCCTAGAGACAGCGTCTAAGAAAATGTCTGTAAAGCCAAACGTAGAGATCTCCTGCAACCAACAGCAGGGTGAGTGTCTGTCACTTCTGACACACCCATGATACCATGGTTACAAAAATTAAAAACTTACTAATTGTCACTTTATGATAAGCCATAACCATGGATATCTAAGCTGCTGCAATGCCCTGCCATGGGGTAGGTGACAAAGCAAATCAGAAGAACTATACTACATTTCTAATTGGAGGTATTTGCTAATATTATTATTATACCTACTATATATTGGGATAGGATCTTGGAGATAGGAATACCGATTTAAATCTAAGTGGGAAGCAGATATTGGTCCAATTTCTGAAGAACCGTAGAGGGAGTTGTTGGAGCTCATTCCCAGGTTATCCCTTTGTGAATCACAGAGGCTTTCACAGATCTTTTTTATTCATAGGGTTTATAAAAAACCCAGTTTCCTTCATAAAATTGGGGTTCACTCAATTGCAGAATGAGAATGAGTGCAGAATGAGGTGTGGAGTGGAGAATGCACAATTGATGCATATGTTCTGGGAATACACTCAGGCCCATTTTGGAAAGATGTTCTGTCCCTAAAAGAAAGCATATTTGAAATCCGATTTTAGGCGCATCTCAGGATTTGTGTATCGAGGGTTTCTGAAGGATTCGGTTGACTTGGAATCTCTGATTTCTATAGGTATATCACATATTTTATATATCAGGCACAAAAACATTGATTAGATGTCCAACCACCAATAATTGGGGAATAAAATGGACAATATGTGGTTGTAAATAGGAGTCTATAGAAAGAGAAATGCAATTAAGAAATTTGAAAACATTCGGCAACCATTGTTGGATGTTCTAGGATTACCCACCGGAGTCTTGTTGAGAGACAGAATGCTTCAGTTACTTGTCCTTTTTAGTTTTATTTGATTGCTCTAGATTCTGTGTACTAAAATTAAATCAAGTAATCTTGAGTAGAGATGAGTGTACCTGAACTTAAAAGTTCAAGAAAGAAGGAATTGTGCGGTGTTAGTGAAGCGCTAGAACAACTAGACAGGGGATTAGGTTATAACACACAAACCTTTTATTGTTTAGTACGCTCTCTAACGCCACCACGCGTTTCAATAGCAGACGCTATCTTCCTCAGGTAGATTAGAGAGCAAATGAAAGAGCAACCATTATATAGGCTAGGTGCACCAATCAAAGGACACTAACAATTATGACAACACAGGAAATACTTTTTTTTTCCTGTTTTGTAAGTAAAAGAAATTAATATCATATAAATATGAATATAAATACTACATTAGATCTAAAGGTTAAAAAAGAGAGGATAAAAGATGCCACAGTATACCCAATAAGTGTCATGATGTACTAAAAGCAGGGATTATAAATAAAATATAAAATTAATAAAAAAAATAAAAAGTGAATAAAAACTAGTAATGCGTGAATAAGAACCAAGAGAGAAATAGGGTTAATGAATCGCATTCTCAATTGTTAAATTAAGGCCCTCAGGGGACAGAGTGCCCAATCTAAAAATCCAATAACTCTCACGATTAATTAAACAACCCAAGCGGTCATTCGTGGTTTCAGCAATCTGATCAATAATTTTAAGCCTTAAGTCAGTAGGATCCTTATTATGCGCCACAGAAAAATGTTTAGAAATGCTATGTAGAAGGAAACCACTACGAATGGTAGACCTATGCTTATTCATCCGTGCATGCATGGCCTGTATCGTACGGCCCACGTATTGTAGGCCGCACGTACATTCAACAAGATATACCACGAGCATGGAGTGACAGTTTAAAAATTGTCTAATGGTATATGTTTTGCCAGTGGTATTCGAGGAGAAAGTCTTTGAACCACTCAAGATGCTCTGGCAACACATGCATTTTGGGGACACACAAAAGAAACAACCACTGATCAAATTGCCCATGCCGATAGGTTGGGTTGGAGAGGATTCACATAGCATATTGCTAGGAGCCACCATATTGCGGAGGTTCTTACCCCTTCTGAACACCACCCTTGGTTTATCAGGAATGTGCCTAGAGAGGACCGGATCGCTCTTAAGGATAAACCAGAATTTGTCTAGTAACTTCTGGATGTTCCTGTGAGACTGGTTATAAGTAGTCACCAGGCTCCAGTTACTCAACTCAGTAGCGTCATCATGGTTTTTATCACTGGCCAAAGTCGTACTCTTAACAATAGTGTCTTGGGAACGGAGCTGGAGTTTTTTGATACAGGACTCTTGAAATAATGCTCTACATTTCTGAAAGGCATCACTCAGTAATTTCCGTGAATATCCTTTTTGCCTGAACCGTTTGTTGAGGATTTTGGCCTCCAGGGCAGAATCAGAATTATTATTGCAGCTTTTTCTGATCCTCCAGTATTGGCCACATGGTACGTTTCTGACCCATCTAGGGAGGTGTCCACTGTCAAAGCAAAGGTAGCTGTTAACATCAACCTGTTTAAAATGGGTAGACGTGGACAACCTCCCCGACTGGTCAACCCGCACCAAAAGGTCCAAATAATGGAGGGTTGTTTCTGACACAGTTGCTGTAAATGTAAACAAACATAGATGCCTCCTCTTTAGTCCCTGACCACAAAAAGAAGAGATCATCAATGAAACGCTTGTAGAGAACATATCCAGCTGCACAGGGGGACTGCGCGATGAAGACAGACTCAAACACCCCCATAAACAGGTTAGCGTAACTGGGGACGAATCTCGTCCCCATCACGCAGCCCCTCAAGTGCCTGTAAACAGATGTCTCAAAAGTAAATACATTGTTGTTCAAAATGAATAGGATCCCCATCTTAAGAAATTCCTTCTGGTCCTCCAAGATAGTATCATCCAAGGACAGAAAATAATCTACCGCAGATATGCCTAGCTCGTGAGGAATATTGGAATAAAGAGCTGTGACGTCTAAAGTCATCAGCAAACAACCTGGCACTGAAGGAACATCTCTAAGGTGACTGATCAATTGGGACGAGTCCTTCAGATAGGACTCTAACTTAAGAACAAACTTTTGCAAAAAAAAGGGCAATTTGATCAGTGGTTGGTTCTCTTGTGGGTCCCCAAAAATACATGTTTTGCCAGAGCATCTTGAGTGGTTCATAGACTTTCTCCTCGAATACCACTGGTAAAATATATACCATTAGACAATTTTTAAACTGTCACTCCATGTTCATGATATATCTTGTTGAATGTACGTGCGGCCTACAATACGTGGGCCGTACGATACAGGCCATGCATGCACGGATGAATAAGCATAGGTCTAACATTCATAGTGGTTTCCTTCTACATAGCATTTCTAAACATTTTTCTGTGGTGCATAATAAGGATCCTACTGACTTAAGGCTTAAAATTATTGATCAGATTGCTGAAACCACGACTGACCACTTGAGTCGTTTAATTAATCGTGAGAGTTATTGGATTTTTAGATTGGGCACTCTGTCCCCTGAGGGCCTTAATTTAACAATTGAGAATGCGATTCATTAACCCTATTTCTCTCTTGGTTCTTATTCACACATTATTAGTTTTTATTCACTTTTTATTTTTATTTTTTTTATTAATTTTATATTTTATTTATGATCCCTGCTTTTAGTTCATAATGACACTTATTGGGTATACTGTGGCATCTTTTATCCTCTCTTTTTTAACATTTTGATCTAATGTAGTATTTATATTCATATTTATATGATATTCATTTCTTTTACTTTTTTTTTTTACTTCCTGTTTTGTATTTCCTGTGTTGTCATAAATGTTAGTGTCCTTTGATTGGTGCACCTACCCTATATAATGGTTGCTCTTTCATTTGCTCTCTAATTTACCTGAGGAAGATAGCGTCTGCTATTGAAACGCGTGGTGGCGTTAGAGAGCGTACTAAACAATAAAAGGTTTGTGTGTTATAACCTAATCCCCTGTCTAGTTGTTCTAGCGCTTCACTAACACCACACAATTCCTTCTTTCTTGATTGCTAATCTCCCCTGTGGAGAGCGGTGGAAGCTGCTCTGTTTACAACTAGCCCACTCCAGGACCTGTGTTGTCATTGTGGAACGCCCACTTCGGTCACACGGTCATGGTCATGTGACCGCTGAAGCAGACAGAAACTCCCTACAGCAGTTCCTGTTAAGCTGCAGTCATCTTACAGACTCCCACCTGGAAGTGTTTTCCCTTGCTGTGAGGGGCTCCTTTGCACAAGGACCAGGTGAGCGGTCACAACATCTCCCCCTTCATTCCCCCCCCAAACCTCAGGCTCTTCACCATTGGCGCTCCAACTGCTTTTGTTTTCCATGAACTTAAAAGTTCGGCATTCATACCGGACAGTTAGTCCAATGCTTAACGCCGAACATGGACTTTCTCTAGAAGTCAGTTGCAATGTTCGGAGTTTCGGGGGAAGTCCGTTGTAGAGAGAGTTTATTTTTCTTACTCAGACCCAAAGTTCGGGTCTCCATTGTTTTTCATTGAGGTTCGGGTCCTGGTTCAAGTTTGGGTACAGTTCTGGTACCCAAACCGAAGTTTGGAATACAGTTTGGGTCGGGTACCAAGATCCAAATTTCAACAGGTCCGCTCATCCCTTATCCTGAGCTATGGATGTTTACAGCCTGATTCTCTGTGACCCATTCACTTTAGTAGGATTTTATGTATCTAAAAGTAAATATTATTTATTTTATATGTAAAAGGGTTCATCATGGTTATTTCTCTCTCTGGTGTGTTGTGAGGCTGGATGTGAGGTTATAATAAAAAAAAGAATAAGTAAAAAATTATATTTTGTAACTTACAAGATATTCATTGTAATTATTTATAGTAATTTCGCTAATGAATATTCTGTAATTCCAACTACATACAAGTATGTTAAGAATACTTAACTGCCCTTTTGTTTTTGATACAAAATTATCTAATTAAAAAACAAAACATTACTGATTGATTGCATTCCAGTTTCTTTGCTTCTTGTGGGCATTACTGTTGAGGCTGCACTTGAAAAGCATGTTATTCCATGCACTCTTTTTATTGTTGTCAACAAAATATAAAAAGCAGAAAGTTAAAAAAAAACTGTTTTGGCAAGAAAAACTAAAGGGTTATTTTTCATTAGACTTGTGAAACTATTGTTATAAAAATTTCATTTTTACAACTTATTTATGAAAGCTAACAATACCAATCTTGTTACCAAGTGTAACTTTCTTTTTTTTTCCAACAAATGAAAGCCCAAGTTCTGATTTAAAGAAGACGTTTCACCATTTTTTAGATGCTAAACTGGCTATATCATGATAAAGTGGCTGAAAATCGGAATAAAACATATTTTTTTATTCCTCATCTCCTTTGCACAGCTGTTAGCTTGCAAAGTTTATATACTAATTAACGCTACAACTAAGAAACGGCAGGATCACAGATTCTTCTCTGAGGGCGTTTCTCTTTTTCCCCTGTATCACGTTGCCCAGTAATAAGCAAGCAGCGTTGCACAGGGAAAAAATAAGATGTCCCAGGGAAGGTTAGACCAAGCTTTCTCTATTAGATCTGGTAAAATTGATGAGTCTAACTAGGTCACATGGATCTCACCGTCATCACCACCTGTAATTACGAGTGCAAGGGGAGTAAAGCATAGCAGTACGTCATTACATTTACCGTTCTGCATCAGCGAATACTGCAAAGTGGTGTATGTAATGACTTACAGCTCTTGTCCTCCTCCAGGCAATTGTAATCACAGTAGGTATTGGCAGAGAATTTTGTGTGACCTGGGGAAGAGAGCCGAGTAGTGTTGAGTTAGTGTGCTCGGTTAACCCTTCACTGAACACGCTCGAGTGCTGCCCGAGTATTTTCGGCATGCTCAACAACTGTGTTTGAGCTGCCGCTGCATGTGTCACGGCCACTAGACAGCTGCGACACATGCAGGGATCACATAACAAACAGGCAATCCCTGCATGTGTCGCAGCTGCCTAACAGCCATGACACATGCAGCCGCGGAGTCTCGAACAACGTCGTGCATGGCAGGCAGTACCTGTGAGGTTTTTTTGGCTGTATAACAGCTGCAAAACATATGGAGCGGAGACTTGAGCACCCGCGATACTCAGTATATACCCGAGCACCCGATGCAAACTCAAGTAGCGAGCACTTACACTCAACACTAGTCGCTGTATCGTCGTCTTTTTTTTTACTTTGGAAAAAATCCCATCCCCAACACAACCCTAACTTTAACCCTAATACAACTCCAACCCTAGCACAAACCCAACCTAACCCTACTCCAACCGTAACCCTAGACCAACCCCAACCCTAACCCGAGCCTAACCCTAACCCTAGCCTAACCGTAGCCCAACCCTAACCCTAGCCTAACCCTAACCCTAGCCCAACGCTAACCATAGCCCAACCATAACATTAACCCTAGCCCAACCCTAACCCTAGCGCAACCCTAACCCTAACCCTAGCCCAACCGTAACCCAAGCTCAACCTTAACCCTAGAGGTTTTTTTTTACGCCGTTTTTTACACCTGGTGCCAATCGCTCTGACACCGCTTGTGTGTGGGCGCGATCACAGTATGAAGTAATAGTACGTCCCTGGCCCAATAAGCCCATGGCACAAGGACGTACTATTACCACATACGTCAGAAAGGGGTTAAAATCTGAATTGTTGGCCTACTGAAATGTATGTTCAGTAAATACACTCAATACTTGGTCGGGGCTCCTTTTGCATCAATTACTGTATCAATGTGTTGTGGCATGGAGGCGATCAGCCTGTGGCACTGCTGAGGTGTTATGAAAGCCCAGGTTGCTTTGATAGCAGCCTTCAGCTCGTCTGCATTGTCGGTCTGGTGTCTCTCATCTTCCTCTTGATAATACCCCATTGCTTCTCTGTGGGGTTAAGGTCAGGCGAGTTTGCTGGCCAATCAAGTACAGTGATACTGTTGTTTTTAAACCAGGTACTGGTACTTTTGGCAGTGTGGACAGGTGCCAAGTCCTGCTGGAGAATGAAATTTCCATCTCCAAAAGCTTGTTGGCAGAAGGAAGCATGAAGTGCTCTAAAATTTCCTGGTAGACGGCTGCACTGACTTTGGTCTTGATAAAACACTTCACACTAGACGTCAAGCAGCTTGGATTGTGTGCCCCTCCACTCTTCCTGCAGACTCTGGGACCTTGATTTCCAAATGAAATGCAAAATGCACTTTGCATTACTTAATGTGTCAATGACTGTCTTCTGGACATCTGTCAAGTCAACAGTCTTCCCCATGATTGTGGAGCCTACTGAAACAGTCTAAGGGACCTTTTTAAACTCTTAGGAAGTATGTGCCCATGATGCAGAAGTGAAGCAGAAAATTTCTGCAGCATTTCTGCATCTCCCTGGCAGAAAAAACGTATGCAGATTGTGCATGCGTTTTTCCTGCAGAATACTTGCGGAATACATGCGGATTCACATGCGTTTCCGCATGCCGATTGACAAGCGCTTTCCAGGCGATTAGCATCACTTGGAAAGTGCTTGTCAACTAGGTCACACTATATAAATCCATGCAAACAGCATGGATTTATATAGTGTGACCGTAAAACAATGCTTAAAATAAAGCTATACTCACCCCCGATGCCCCGGAGTGTGCTGCAGCGCTCGTTCCTGTCTGGTTCCTGGCTGCCGGCATATCGCAAGACACAGCGGTGAAGGGCCTGCGGTCACATGACTGTGACGTCACCGAAGGTCCTTCAGTGCTGCCGGCATGCAGAGAGAGCCGTCGGAAAGGTGAATATAAACTTTATTTGTTATTTTATTCTTTTTTTCACAGGTACAATGGTACCCAGGTCTGGATGAGAGTCTTCTCTCCTCCAGAACTGGGTACCATACGCACATTGAAACGCATATTATCCGCGTGTACAAATGTACAGACACGGATTATATGCGTCTCAATGCAAGTCAATGGCGGCAATTCCGCTGCGCTTCCGCAAAATTAATGAACGTGCTGCGCATTTATGAGCGCTGCAGAAACGCTGCGGAAAAATCCACAGCATGTGCATTGACATTGCGGAATGCCATTGGGGACCATGGGGTGCGGATTACCAAGCGTTTTTGATGCGTTTCCGCTGCGGAAACACATGAAAAACGCATCGTGGGCACGCAGCCTTAGGAAGTATTTGCAGGTGTTTTTGTTAATTATTCTAATTTACTGAGATAATGACTTTCATGTTTTCATTGGCTGTAAGAAATAATCATCAAATTTAACAGAAATAAACACTTGAAATAGATCACTCTGTTTGTAATAAGATAACATATAATAAGAGTTTCACTTTTTGTATTGAAGAACTAAAATAAATTAACTTTTTGATGATATTCTAATTTAGTGAGATGCACCTGTATGTAGGATGACAATAATATCAGTCAGACATCCACTATAAACCTGTCTACTTTGGGCAAAGGGGATAACACTCTTATAGATGCAGCTGTTGAGGTATCAAAAACTCCCTCTTGCTCTTGTCTAGCGCCCCCTGGCTGTAGCCCTCATTAATAAGACCTTTTAGCTCACTCATGAACCCCTGTAATGGGTTACTAGATAGCTTTTTGTAACCCATCCCCTCACTTAGGAGTGATTGGCACAGTAATAAGTAATTCTCAGTATTATTATTATTATTATTATTATTATTATTATTATTATTTATTATATCACCATTAACCCCTTAAGGAACGATCCACTTTGTAGGTTAATGACTATGCCAATTTTTTCAATTCTGACCACTGTCATTTTATGAGGTAATTACTCTGTAACGCTTCAACGGATCCCCCTGATTCGGAGAAAGTTTTTTCGTGACATATTGTACTTCATGATAGTTGTACAATTTCTTCGATAACTCTCGTGTTTATTTGTGAAAAAAAATGGAAATTTGGCGAAAATTTTGAAAATTTTGCAATTTTCAAAATTTTAATTGTTATGCCCTGAAATCAGAGATATATTGTACACAAAATAGTCAATAAATAACATTTCCCATATGTCTACTTTACATCAGCACAAATTTGGAACCAATTTTTTTTTTTGTTAGGGAGCTATAAGGGTTAAAAGCTGACCAGCAATTTCTCATTTTTCCAACAAAATATACCAAACCATTTTTTTTAGGGACCACATCACATTTGAAGTGACTTTGAGGTGTCTATATGACAGAAAATACCCCAAAGTGACACCACTCTAAAAACTACACCCCTCAAGGAACTCACTACCACATTCAAGAAGTTTATTAACCCTTAACAGTATCTGAAGCAATGAAGATGAAAAAAATAACATTTAACTTTTTTTCACAAAATATTAAATTTAGACGAATTTTTTTTTATTTTCACAAGAGTAACATATAAAAATGGACCACAAAATGTATTGTGCAATTTCTCCTGAGCATGCTGATACCAAATATGTGGCGAAAAACCACTGTTTGGCCACACGGCAGAGTTTTGAAGTGAAGGAGCGCCATTTGACTTTTTGAATTCAAAATTTGCTGGAATAATCAGCGAACGCCATGTTGCGTTTGGAGAGCCCCTGATGTGCCTAAACAGTGGAAACCCCCAACAAGTGACCCCATTTTGGAAACTAGACCCCTCAATGAACTTATCTAGGTGTGTGATGAGCACTTGCTCTTCCCAGCCCCATCATTCCTCTCCCCAAGCCCCATCATTGCTCTCCCCAGTCCCATCAGCCCCATTATTGCTCTTCTCAGACCCATCAGCCCTATAATTCCTCTCCCCAGCCCCATCAATGTTCTCCCAAGCCCCATCAGCCCCATAATTGCTCTCCCCAGCCCCATCAGCCCCATTATTGCTCTTCCCAGCCCCATTATTGCTCTCCCTGGCCCCATCCGCCCCATCATCCCTCTCCCCAGCCCCATTATTGCTCTCTCCAGCCCCATCATTGCTCTCCGCAGCCTCATCATCCCTTCATTCCTCTCCCCAGCCCCATCAACTCCATTATTCCTCTCCCCAGCCCCATCAGCCCCATTATTGCTCAACCCAGCCCCATCATCCCATCATTGCTCTCCCCAGCCCTATCATCCCTATCATTGCTCTCCCCAGCCCTATCATTCCTCTCCCCAGCCCCCTTCATTGCTCTCCCTAGCCCCACCATCCCATTATTCCTCTCTCCAGCCACATCAACCCCATTATTCCTCTCCCCAGTCCCATCATTCCTCTCCCCAGCCCCATTATTGCTCTTCCCAGCCCCATCAGTCTCATTATTCCTCTCCCCAGCCCCATCATTCCTCTCCCCAGCCCCATCAGCCCCATTATTGCTCTCCCCAGCCCCATCATCCCCATTTATTCCTCTCCCCAGCAGCCCTCTCCCCAGCCCCAATATTTCTCTCCCCAGCCCCATCAGCCCCATTATTGCTCTTCCCAGCACCATCATTCCTCTCCCCAGCCCCATCAGCCCCATTATTGCTCTCACCAGCCCCACCATCCCACCATTGCTCTCCCCCCACCTCCCCTCCCCACTATTTCAGTAAAAAAAAAAAACAACTTACCTCAGCTTGCTCCCCTCCAGCATCCTCCTGGTTGCCGGCAGCTTTCTTCCTGACCAAGGCGCGCGCTGCATGCTGACATCATCAAGCTGTGTGCGCCTGGGTCAGGGAGCAAGCAGAGGACGAACCCTCCAGCTCCGCTGCTGTTCTCCTCCTGACAGCAGCGGAGCTGCAGGGATCGCTCACTGACCGCCACGTGCAGGGAGCAGCTGCACCTTGTGGGCCCCTTGGTGGAGCTGCATGGTGGGGACCCGGCACAGCTGCACCGGCAGTGGTATGTCCACCCCTGGACTGCTATGGGCCCCCTCCCCGGCTCACGGGCCCCATAGCGGTACTCTACTGACCACTACATTAAAACTGAGTGGAATCCTGATGTAATGGAGGGTGGCAGAAACCAAATTGCCTGCTACGTGTCTCTGCTCCACTTGGCTCCTACATTAGTTTTGCTACATCTACCCCAAAATAGGGTGACATTTCCTATAATCTGCCGTCCTTGTATAATACGGGGTTATCTAGGACTTTGATATATCAGGGGGCTTCTTACACTCGGCACCCCACTGATCCATTGTTTGCAGCTCACATGGCACCCAAAAGTGAACAGTGTATGGAGTTAAGACACCACGTAGTGGCCATTCTCAGGTACTACAGCTCAGCTCCCATTGAAGTAAATAAGAGCAGAGCTGCAGAACCTGATAACGGTCTTTACACAATGTACAGAGCTTAGGTGTTCCACCTCCATATACTGTGTACACCCAGCTGCCGGGGGAGCTGCTGCAGACCTCCACCTATCCAAAGGATAAGTCATCAATATCTAAGTCTTGGACAACCCCTTTAACATATGGAGAGTTTAAGATAACACATATAATGTGTTTGCAAAATTAATGTTTATGATATAATTTCCCAATAATATCACCTCAAATCTTTGTGATCCAATGGTCACTGACCTGACACAGTGACATGATCTTTTCAAGATAGTCATCTGGTGAAATAATTGTACCCAAAATCATAGGTTCAATATATTCCTTTACTACAGATTTGTCAGGAATTTCAGATGGATTTACAATAGTAATCTCCGTTCTCCATATTCCTAAAGGAATAATGCGAAAAATTAGATGGGATCATACAATTGGAGCTGATCTGCAGAACCCGACAGTGACTAGTGACCAGCGTGCTGGAGCGGTGTGGATCCGCTCCGAACACCATCTGGCCACCGCTGCACACAGCAGATAGTTGGTGATGCCAGTTGTTGGGACTTCCACCGATCTGACATTGATAACCAGTGCTGGGATTAGGTCATTAATGTTACAGTAGCAGAAAACCACTTTAACTGCAAATACTGAACAAAAAATGTCATCATCTCAACATCCAAGTTCAATTTTACTGATTTTGTTTCCTCCAGAAGTAATGAAACAACCTGACAGTTAGTTTTGGCGTATGGCACAACAAATCAGAGTGGCCCACAATACAGCGCAGAGTGGTTACGTTTCGCAGCCTATGATCCACCAGATCCATGTATAAGGCATTACTGCATCATGGAAGCCATAGACAGAAAGTACCTTAATCAGCTTTGGAGAGGACAGCACAGCCTTGTATGGGACTGTAGGGGACGTCATTATGACAGATACATTGTATTCCTGCTCCGGTCTCTGGTTAAACACCTCCATGTGTTAAAGCCCCAGGAAGCCCAACCTGTGCAGGACATGAACGTTAGTTATAATTTATATAGAGAGGCAAATATACCGAAAGTGGTAATAAAATGGGAAACTACTTAGTGCTCGATAGGGATCCACCACTCTAATAGAAATTGGTCTGGAAAATACCAGTAACGCGGTGTCCATCACAACAGAGAAACACCACGCTATTCGCACTGCCTACTATACACAAGGCAGTAGTAGAATGAACTACAAACCAGTTCAAGACCAGATCATTTCTGATCATCACCAGGCATATTTTTTCTTTTTCGTACATGGGATTTTAAGATCTCTAAAAATGTCTCTGGTTCAGTCATCCAAATAACGTTTGCCTTCATTTTGTCATTACTGAATTCCCCTGTAACTGGGGCTTATATGCCAGGCCAAGTTACAGGGGAATTCAGTAATAAGACATGACAAAATTCAACTTCCTGCAAACTGTTGAGTCAATCTGGGGCTAACCTAGCAACGTATGCTGCCAGCAACCGGTACTCACATGATCATCGTCATTGCTTCCTAAACTATAGGCACAGCACTTGTTTAGGAAACAATCAGGAAGGCAGAGGTGGTAATAAACCATTTCTGACTTCTCTATGGGAAGTCCAGAAGGCTCATGTGTACATGTACATGTGTATTGATGAGGATCTGAGGATTCAGATCTACACAATACTGTACCGATAACAATCCTGGCTATGGAATTGCAGGATAATATGTCACAAACATATCTGGATAAGCTGGAGGTTTGGGCCAAGAAGTGACAGATGTGATTTAACAATGAAAAATACATTTTCACTAGTCAGATTCCATATGGAACATGGTGCACAGATTTGGCCACCAGTGTGCAAAAAAGACAAAGCCGAGGTCTAGCACGTACAAGGTGGGAAATTAAAGTAAAGATGGAATAGGTGGACTGCAATACAAGGAAAGAGTAATACAATTAATTATGAGTTAAAATTATTAATTATTATTAAATTATTAGTTAAAAAGAAATGCTAATGAGTGACCTAGTGTAGTATATTCAGTACCGTATCTATAACAAAAGGGCCAAGACCAGGATTCTTTACTGTAAGAGCGTGAGACTGTGCGACTCTCTGCGTGATACAATGCTGAATTCACTAGGGGACTAGATACCATTCGTGAGTGTAATATACAAGTGGTTAACACATTACCAAGATGAACTGTTGAGCCAGTGGTTTGTTCTGCCAAAAATTGGCCTTTACCTTGCAACGTTTTTTTGCTTTCCTCCTGATCATTGTTGCAGAAGAATTTTCTGAACTGAAGATGTTTTTTTACAGCCTTACACACTAAATTAATAATTAAACTTTCACAAATGACCCCTTTTCAGAAATTAAAGTTATTGAAATGTCTATCTAATGCTCAATTAATCGGCCAGTAGGTGATAACTGTGCCCTTATGATCACTATAGGACACATTAATGCCTGCATGGTATATTTTCATCATAAGTATAGGAAATGACTGAAATAAAATATATAGTGATATAAAATAAGTCAGATAATGGCAGTAGAAGACGCACCTCCAACCAGCACCCAGATCTGCACTGCTGTCCCAACTAACAGACACACTTGAATCGTCCAAGGTCAGCTTTTCCAGCGCACTCTTCAAATTGCTGTATTTGGATTGGTCAACTGGAAACATTCCTGGAACAGAAAGATAAAAGAAACCATTAGGGTATTGTAACGGGTCTGGGAAGCGGAACCTCTGAGCTACTATACAAGGGGGCGGTCCTTGTAAGGGAGCGGGTGGCAACCAGGGAAGACGGGCAGGCAGTCACAGCAGGTGACCGGGACAGTCTCTGAGTGAACGGGCTGGAGGTCACGGCAAGTGACCGGGGCAGTCTCTGGATGAACGGGCAGGAGGTCACGGCAAGTGACCGGGGCAGTCTCTGGATGAACGGGCAGGAGGTCACGGCAAGTGACCGGGGCAGTCTCTGGATGAACGGGCAGGAGGTCACGGCAAGTGACCGGGGCAGTCTCTGGATGAACGGGCAGGAGGTCACGGCAAGTGACCGGGGCAGTCTCTGGGTAAAGGGTAGGTACGACCTGTGATGGCAGAACCTCCAGGTAGGCTAGCAGGCAGATGGTAGATGTGTGCTCCCAGGTGAGCAAGCGAGAGTCTCTGGAATGGCAGGTGGTCACAGCACGTGACGGCGGAGCCTCCAGGTAGGCTAGCAGGCAGGTAGCAGGTGTGCGCTCCCAGGTGAGCGGGCAAGCTGGTCCATAGACAGACTGACAGGAGTTGGAGGGCAGACCGTCGGACCTCAGGCTAGCAGGCAGGTAGCAGAAGAGCGCTCCCAGGTGAGCGGGCAAGCTGGTCCTTAGACAGACTGACAGGAGTCGGTAGGCAGACCGTCGGACCTCAGGCTAGCAGGCAGGTAAGCGGAATATCAGGCAGGAATCAGACAGCAACTGGCAGGAATCTGGCAGGTAACTGGCAACGGGACCTGAGGGCTGAAGCAGAGTAGTGAACAGTGCAACAACATTGCTCGGGCACCTCCATTTTGGAGGAGGTGCCTTATATATGGTGAAGTCCTCCGGCCATTGGCCGGGGACTCCTTAGGACGTCGCGCGCGGCCCCTTTAAGAGGGAGGGAGCGCGCGCGCGCCCTAAGCACAGTGGCCGGGAAGGAGCGCGCGCTGCCAGCAGAGCGGGAGGAGGACACCGGGCTCGGTGCAGAGGGGTGTGGGGAACAGCGTCCCTGCCTAGCAGAGGGCAGGGACGCCGGCTCTACAGTACCCCCCCCCTTTAGGCCCCCCCTTTTTTAGGCCAGAGAGAAATTTAGCTAGGATGAGAGGGGCATGGATGTTCTCCCGGGGCTCCCACGTTCTCTCCTCAGGACCAAACCCCTTCCAATCTACTAGAAAAAAGGTCTTCCCTCTTACCCTTTTGGTGGCCAGAATGCTCTCTACCTCAAATTCGTTTTCAGCGGAAACCGGAGCAGGAGGCGTACCTGTAGACTTGGAAAAAGAGTTAAGTACCACAGGTTTGAGGAGAGATACATGGAAGGAGTTAGGGATCCGCAAGTTGGCCGGGAGTTTCAATTTATAGGCCACCGGGTTGATCTGACTGATGACCTCCAGAGGACCGATGAACCGAGGCCCTAACTTATAGGAAGGAATCTTGAGCCGGACATACTTGGACGTGAGCCAGACCTTATCCCCTGGACGGAATTGAGGAGGATCCAGACGTTTTTTGTCAGCATGTCTTTTCATACGCTCGGATGACAGAAGGAGTGCGGATCGGGTACTCTCCCATATGGAGGAAAATTTGTTAACAAGAGATTCCGCAGCCGGATTGTCCACCGAGGTGGAGACGGGAAATGGGATCCGAGGATGCTGACCGAAGACTACAAAAAACGGGGATTTGGAGGAAGATTCGCTCTCGTGATTGTTGTAAGAAAATTCGGCCCATGGCAGGAGATCCACCCAGTCTGAATGGTGGGCATTAACGAAGTGCCGGAGGTAACTGGTCAGGTTCTGATTGATCCGCTCCACTTGACCATTAGACTGTGGGTGGTAAGCGGAGGAAAAGTCCAGGGTGACGTCTAGCAGTTTACAAGTGGCTCTCCAGAAGCGTGAGGTGAACTGTACCCCACGATCCGACACGATGTGGAGGGGCAGGCCATGAAGACGGAAGATGTGGCGGATAAAGTCTTTAGCCAGCTCGGGTGCAGACGGGAGGCCTGGCAGGGGAACGAAATGAGCCATCTTGGAAAAGCGGTCAGCGACCACCCAAATGACCGTACAACCGGCAGAGACGGGCTGACAGCAGGTACTGGGAGCGGAAGGAGGCGACCGGCTGGCAGATGTCTCGGAACCTTGTTGCGGGCGCAGGACACACAGGCTGAAACAAAGTCTATTACGTCCTTGTGCAGGGTAGGCCACCAGTAGTGCCGGGTAATAAGCTGGAGGGTCTTTTTCTGACCGGCGTGGCCAGCTAGTTTAGACGAGTGACCCCAATGTAGGATCTTCTCCCGATCAGGTACTGATATGAACGTCTTACCGGGAGGGAGACGATTTAGACTCACGGGAGCCACCTGCATTACTCTGGCGGGATCGATGATGTGTTTCGGCTCTTCCTCGAGATCAGACACCAGAAAGGATCGGGATAAGGCGTCTGCCTTGATGTTTTTGTCAGCCGGGCGAAAATGAAGAATAAAATCAAAGCGAGCAAAAAACAAGGACCACCGAGCTTGGCGCGGGTTAAGTCTCTGGGCATGCTGGAGGTAAGCCAAGTTCTTGTGGTCAGCGTAAATTATTACCAGGTGAAGAGCCCCTTCGAGCAGGTAACGCCACTCCTCCAATGCCAGCTTGATGGCCAATAACTCTCGATCTCCAATGGAATAGTTGCGCTCAGAAGAGGAGAAGAGTTTGGAGAAGAAGCCACAAGTTACCATTCTCCCGGAAGATGATTTTTGGGTAAGTACCGCTCCGGCTCCAGAGGAGGAGGCGTCAACCTCCAGGAAGAACTGCTTGTTGCCATCTGGGCGATGCAGCACCGGGGCGGAAGAGAAGGCCTGTTTTAAGGAAAGAAAGGCCTCCTCTGCTTCGGGCGGCCACTCTCTGGGATTAGTGCCCTTACGGGTGAGCGCGGAAATTGGGGCAGTCCGGGAGGAGAAGTGCGGTATGAAGAGGCGGTAGTAGTTGGCGAAGCCCAGGAACCGCTGAATTGCCTTCAACCCCTCCGGTCGGGGCCATTTCTCGATGGCAGACAGTTTCTCTGGATCCATTCGTAGGCCGGTCTGAGAAATAATGTAGCCCAAAAACAGAAGCGAGGTCTGCTCAAAGAGGCACTTCTCATATTTAGCGAAGAGGTGATTCTGCCTGAGCCTGAGCAGGACCTGACGAACGTCTCTCCGGTGAGTCTGGAGATCCGGAGAGAAGACCAAGATGTCGTCCAGGTACACCACTACGCAGGAGTAGAGAAGGTCCCGGAAGATGTCATTGACCAACTCTTGAAAGACGGCAGGAGCGTTACAGAGACCAAAGGGCATTACCAGATATTCATAGTGGCCGTCCCGGGTGTTGAATGCAGTCTTCCATTCATCCCCTTGACGGATACGGACCAAGTTGTACGCCCCACGGAGGTCCAGTTTGGTTAAGATTCTAGCCCCCCTCAGACGATCAAATAATTCTGGAATGAGCGGAAGGGGGTATTTATTCTTCACCGTGATCTGGTTAAGGCCTCTATAGTCTATACAGGGACGGAGAGAGCCGTCCTTCTTTTTTACGAAAAAGAAGCCTGCTCCCGCCGGGGAGGTAGATTTCCGGATGAATCCCCTGGCCAAATTCTCCTCAATATATTCGGACATCGACCGGGTCTCAGCAGCGGACAATGGGTAAATACGCCCACGGGGAGGCGTAGCACCGGGTAACAGGTCGATAGGACAGTCGTATGGTCTATGAGGGGGTAATGTCTCTGCCTCCTTTTTATTAAAGACATCAGCAAATGACCAATAGGGAATCGGAAGTCCAGGTAGATTAGTTGGGGTAGGAGAAGGACGGGCGGGATGAACAGGAACCAAACAAGTCTTATGACAGTCCTGTCCCCAGCGAAGGACTTCTCCGGTCTGCCAGTCAAGCACGGGTGCATGTCTCTGGAGCCAAGGTAGACCTAGTAAGAGGGCGTGAGAGAGTCCAGGCAGAACATGAAAAGAGATGCTCTCAGAATGCAACATTCCCACCTGCAGAGTTACGGATTCGGTGATGAGTTGGATGGGACGTGGTAAGAGGCCCCCATCCACAGCAGCGACAGATAATGGTATAGCCAGAGGTTTGGTGGGAATGCGGTATTTTTCTACCAGGGCCTGTGAAATAAGATTCCCGGCCGCTCCAGAGTCAAGTTGGGCTCGTTCGAAAAAACGATTCTCCCCGCAGATAATTGAGACTGACAGCAGCAGAGATGGAGAGGATTTATTCTTGTCTAGGTCGACCTCTCTGAGCGAACCTAGACACAGGCGTTTCCCGACCTCTCCGGGCAGGTACGGATCCGGTGCTCCTTACTGCCACAGTAGAAGCAGCTCCCCTCGGCACGGCGTAAGTCCTGACGGGTTTTGACCATCTTGGTCTGGTCGACCTGCATAGGCTCAGGAGAGTGTACCTGGGGAGAAACGGAGGGAGTGACGGATTTCTGAAAAGTAGGAGCTAGACGTGGAAACCTCCTCTCACGGGTGACTTCTTTGGCACGCTCCTGGAACCGTAGGTCAATCCGGGTGGCAAGAGTTATTAGGTCATCGGGAGTGGTAGGAATGTCTCGACCTGCAAGTTCATCTTTAATACGGCCGGACAGACCCTCCCAGAAGACAGATACCAGAGCGTCGTTATCCCAGGCCAGCTCCGAGGCAAGGGTACGGAACCGTATGGCATATTGGCCCACGGTGAGACCTCCCTGACGGAGGCATAGCAGAGATGATGCGGATGAGGTCTTCCGTCCAGGTTCGTCGAAGACTTTCCGGAAAGCCGTGAGAAAGGCAGGCAAGTCGGACACCAGGGGGTCTCCTCTCTCCCATAGAGGATTTAGCCAGGCCAGGGCCTCCCCGGTGAGATGGGACATGATGAAGGCAATTTTGGCCCGGTCGGAGTTAAACTGGTGGGACAGGAGTTCAAAGTGCAGGGTGCACTGATTTATAAAGCCCCGAGCCTGAGCGGAGTCGCCTCCGAAGCGAGGAGGTGCAGAAAGCCGGGGTCCGGGGTAGGATACCATAGTATTGGTGGGCAGCGGAGCTGCCGGATTGCGAGTCATGGCACTGGCGGTGGTTGCTGGTGGAGCAGTCAGAGTGTCCAGGCGAGAATTGACATTCCGCAGGTGACCCAGGATGGACTCCTGTTGGGACCTCTGACGGACAGTTCATGACACAGGTCCGAGAGTGAGGGAGCTTGGGTGCCACCGGGTTCCATGGCCCGAGCAAACTGTAACGGGTCTGGGAGGCGGAACCTCTGAGCTACTATACAAGGGGGCGGTCCTTGTAAGGGAGCGGGTGGCAACCAGGGAAGACGGGCAGGCAGTCACAGCAGGTGACTGGGACAGTCTCTGAGTGAACGGGCTGGAGGTCACGGCAAGTGACCGGGGCAGTCTCTGGATGAACGGGCAGGAGGTCACGGCAAGTGACCGGGGCAGTCTCTGGATGAACGGGCAGGAGGTCACGGCAAGTGACCGATGCAGTCTCTGGATGAACGGGCAGGAGGTCACGGCAAGTGACCGGGGCAGTCTCTGGATGAACGGGCAGGAGGTCACGGCAAGTGACCGGGGCAGTCTCTGGGTAAAGGGTAGGTACGACCTGTGATGGCAGAACCTCCAGGTAGGCTAGCAGGCAGATGGTAGATGTGTGCTCCCAGGTGAGCAAGCGAGAGTCTCTGGAATGGCAGGTGGTCACAGCACGTGACGGCGGAGCCTCCAGGTAGGCTAGCAGGCAGGTAACAGGTGTGCGCTCCCAGGTGAGCGGGCAGGAGTCTCTGGAATGGCAGGTGGTCACAGCACGTGACGGCGGAGCCTCCAGGTAGGCTAGCAGGCAGGTAGCAGGTGTGCGCTCCCAGGTGAGCGGGCAGGAGTCTCTGGAATGGCAGGTGGTCACAGCACGTGACGGCGGAGACTCCAGGTAGGCTAGCAGGCAGGTAGCAGATGTGCGCTCCCAGGTGAGCGGGCAAGCTGGTCCATAGACAGACTGACAGGAGTTGGAGGGCAGACCGTCGGCCTCAGGCTAGCAGGCAGTTAGCAGAAGAGCGCTCCCAGGTGAGCGGGCAAGCTGGTCCTTAGACAGACTGACAGGAGTCGGTAGGCAGACCGTCGGACCTCAGGCTAGCAGGCAGGTAAGCGGAATATCAGGCAGGAATCAGACAGCAACTGGCAGGAATCTGGCAGGTAACTGGCAACGGGACCTGAGGGCTGAAGCAGAGTAGTGAACAGTGCAACAACATTGCTCGGGCACCTCCATTTTGGAGGAGGTGCCTTATATATGGTGAAGTCCTCCGGCCATTGGCCGGGGACTCCTTAGGACGGCGCGTGCGGCCCCTTTAAGAGGGAGGGAGCGCGCGCGCGCCCTAAGCACAGTGGCCGGGAAGGAGCGCGCGCTGCCAGCAGAGCGGGAGGAGGACGCCGGGCTCGGAGCAGAGGGGTGAGGGGAACAGCGTCCCTGCCTAACAGAGGGCAGGGACGCCGGCGCTACAGGTATGTTCCTACAATATTCTGAAGTGGATTCTGCTCCAAAAACCACATTTAGGGGATGTTCACACTGAGTTTTTTGACTGCTTCAGAAAACGAAGGGGACGATTCATCCAGCAGTTTACGTTCGTTTTCTAGTGTAAAATTGCTTAAAATTTTGTGGGTTTTTTCGCCCGTCTAGGACCACTTTGCCAAGTTTTTGAACGGTGGTCAGAACTCAACTGGGAGTGGGTATGGCCACTCAATAAATGCACATAAAAAAATCCACATCAAAATACTGTGTGTGAACTTACCCCAAGGGTGTGTGCACATGGCGTCTTTTTCAGCCTGGAATCTGCCAGATAAAGCACCCCATAATATGAACATAATGCACAGCAATGTCAAAGCAACATGGCTGTGCACATCTTCTGTCTTATGTCTTTTAACCACTTTAGGATTCGGAAACTGAAGTGGTTAAAATAAGGAACAGGTTCATTCTTTGAGCGTCTTTCGCTAGGAAGCCGCCTGCTCTCTATAGTTACCAGTATAAAGTGAAAAAGCTGCAAAGCCGCTGGAAAGGACACCTCAGGAAAACGACCGTCGCGGTCTTCCTGAAGCGGCTTTGTCTGGAAAATCTCGGTGGCGGTGCCGAAATCTAAGAGAAGCCGTGTGCACATAGCTTAAAATGGTTTTCCAAAAACTCAGGAAACAGCAGGAAAGGTGTTCAATTCAAAATCCCTATTCTCTCCTCTTTGTTCCCCCCATGGCTCCATCACTATTGCTCCAGTAGTCCGCACTGGTCTCCGCTTACTTCCTGCAGACTTTCCGTACATCATTCATGTGACTAAGGTACTGGCTTCAGCAGTGAAGCCGACATCTCCAGCACATGACCTTTAAGGCTCCCGATTATCTTAAAGAGTAACCCTCATTTTAATTGTTATTTCATGAATCAATAGTACACATGAAATTAAGCAACTTTGTAATTTTCTTCATTCTCTGCCAAAATGTATCATTCATTATGAAATTCTGAGGTAAAATCTGTATTCAGTGAAGACACTTTCCCATTACTGAGATAGGAGATGGCAGCTGCTACTGATACAATTCTATGTGGGCAGGAAGAGGGAGGAGCGTGAGACAGCTTTTCCCCCTTATCAGTAGCAGCTGCCATCTCCTATCTCAGTAATGGGAAAGTCGGTCTTCACTGAATACAAATTTAAAACCTCAGAATTGAGACTTGATGATGAATGATCAATTTTAGCAAATAAAGAAGCAAATTTCTTTGATAAGATATATTACAAAGTTTCTTATTTTCATGTAAACTATTGATTTATGAAATAAAAATTAAAACGATGGATACACTTTAACCCCTTTACCCCCGAGGGTGGTTTGCACGTTAATGACCAGGCCAATTTTTACAATTCTGACCACTGTCACTTTATGAGGTAATTACTCTGGAACGCTTCAACGGATCCCGCTGATTCTGAGATTGTTTTTTCATGACATATTGTACTTCATGATAGTGGTAAAATTTCTTTGATATCACTTGCGTTTATTTGTGAAAAAAATAGAATTAGACTTACCGGTAATTCGGTTTCTAATAACCCACTACGACAGCACCAAAGGAGGATGTCACCCCACCCTAATAGGGACAGGAAACACAAAGAGGTGAAATAGCCCCTCCCTCATCCTCCCTCCAGTGTTTTATAAAGGACCACACAAGTATGGATGCTTCAAATTATATTTATTCAAATTAAATGATTGGCTAACCAAGCCTGGGAGGGAATTACCAGTGCTGTAGTGGTGGGTTATTAGAAACCAAATTACCAGTAAGTCTAATTCTATTTTCTACAATAATCTTCCACGACAGCACCATAGGAGGAGTACCAAAGACTCATGTTTAGGGAGGGACAATGGCCTGAAGCACTTTCCGCCGAAAGGCCAAGTCTTTAATGGACATTAAATTAAGATTGTAATGCTTGGTGAAGGTATGAACCGAGGACCATGTAGCTGCTCTACATATCTGCTCGAGGGAAGCGCTAGCCTTCTCTGCCCAGGAGACAGACATGGCTCTAGTAGAGTGTGCTTTCAGCTTCTCTGGTGGTGAGAGATCTTGGATCTGATATGATTCTATAATTGCTTTCTTGATCCAAGTGGCGATGGTAACCTTTGAGACCTTCTTCCCACTGTTCTGACCAAATGGCTGAATAAAGAGGTTCTGATCCTTCCTCAAGGCCTCTGTTTTGTGGAGGTAGTGAAGAACAACCCTCCTTACGTCCAAAGTATGGTATTCTTCTTCCCTTTTATTTTTTGGGTCTTGACAGAAGGAAGGAAGAATTATCTCTTGAGACCTACGAAAGTCTGAGACTACCTTTGGCAAGAAAGATGGGTCCAGTTGTAGAATAATCCTATCATCCAGGATTCTCAGATATGGGTCATTCACTGAGAAGGCTTGGATTTCTCCCACTCTCCTGGCAGTGGTAATCGCTACTAGAAATATTGTTTTCCAGGCTAATTTATCCAGCTCTATTGAGCCAAAGGTTCAAACGGTGGTAGGGTCAGACCTTTAAGGACGATATTAAGATCCCAGGAGGGAACGTGGTTAATTATTTTGGGACGCAGGCGATTAGCTGCTGTCATGAACCTTTTTACCCATCGGGGTTCGGCTAGGCTCTGGTCGAAATAAATACACAGTGCTGCGATCTGAACCTTGAGGGTGCTAGGTCTAAGGCCCTTCTCCAGCCCTTCTTGTAGAAAATCCAAGATCTGGGTCATGTCAGGATGCCGAAGATCTGGTATATTTGGTTTATACCATGTTAGGAAGGTCTTCCATATCTTGCTGTATATGGAGTTTGTGATTTGTTTCCTACTTTTTTGTAGGGTGTGAATTACTCTTTCTGAGAGTCCTTTGGCCTTCAGGATTGTGAACTCAGAAGCCAGGCCGCTAGATGGAGGTTCTCTGGATCTGGATGGAGTATTGGACCCTGATGGACAGGGGTTCTTGATTGCTGGCAGAATGAGGGGTCCCTCTATGCTTAAACTGTTTAGTGCACAGAACCAGCTCCTTTTGGGCCAAAGCGGGGCTATCAAAATTATCTTGACCTCCTCGGTCCTTACTTTCTTGGCTAGCAATGGAATTGGGGGAAAAGCGTAAGCCAGATGGAAACGCCACGGGTGAGAGAATGCATCTATGCCCAGGCATACGTCGTCTGGATCTAGGGAGAAGTATTTTTGGTGTACTGGCGTCTTGCAAAGAGGTCCACCTCCGGACGACCCCATTGTCTGGTCAGCATGTGAAAAATGTCTGAGTCCAGCTCCCATTCCCCCGGATGGATATTCCTTCTGCTCAGAAAATCGGCCTGGATGTTGTCTGAGCCTTTTATGTGCAGACCTGATAAGGAACGAAGATGTCCTTCTGCCCAGAAGAATATTCTTGCCGAGATACTTTTTAGATTCTCGTACCTTGTACTCCCTTGATGGGACAGGTGAGCTACGGTAGTCATGTTGTCTGAACAGACTTTTACGTGTTTGCCCGTAATGATTGGAGCCGATATTTTGAGTGCCTCCTCCACTGCCTTTAACTCACGGAAGTTGGAGGATCTCCTGCTGGTCTTTTCTGTCCAGACCCCTTGGAAGGGGGTTTGAGCCACGACGGCTCCCCATCCTGTCTTGCTGGTGTGACGCCCAGCTGCGCTTGGTATCACAGATCCTGGAAGAGTGCATTGATGGATTCCTCCACAAGAGGCCCCCATAAACATTCACACATCTCCACCTTCCACCTCAGACCACCAGAGGGAGCCCATTAGGGATATAAATAGGGAAGGTGGAGCCAGGCAGTTCAGTCTGGAGCGCACAGAGAGTGATTCAGCAGTTCCTCTGGAGAGTTCAGCAAGTACAGGTCTGAATACAGAGTCGAGCTCAGGTCAGTTGTAGCTCAGAATAGTGAGCTTTAGGTGTGCCGGCGCCATAAGATCGGTGAAGCGTGGCAAGCTGCCGTTAGTGTGTATAGCCTAGTGAGGGCCCGAGTTGGCCGAAGGCGAGTGGAGAGTTAGTACATAGGGGGCAGAGGAGCGTAACTAGCTCCCCCAAAGCTGTTACCGGACACCGGGTCCGAGCTTACCGGGATCTCTATGACCCAGTTAGGCATAACCGGAATCCCTGGAGAACTACAGGTCCCAGGATCGCTAAAGTGCTGATACGTAACAGAGCCAGGAGACACATAGGCCCCGTAAGCCGGGAGCGTGCACTCCAAGAGAAGGCCCAACCACTACGTCAGCCAGCGCAGGACAGAGACAAAGTTAGGCCTAGCTCCAGGCAGGTCAGAAACTTACTACACAGAGGCAAGAGACAGGAGGCCCTACACCTGCTCATTGGGGAGGATCCTGATATGCACCCTTCACCCTACAGTGCTCCGGGATGTGCCTGAATTTCCATCAGTAAAAGGTACTGAAGTGACTATCGTGTCTGTCCCTGTTCTTGCTCTGACCCGGCTGGGTCTCGCCTGTCCCGCTTCTCCTTTCCGTACGCTGCCCTGAGGCCTAGCTCCACCTGTGGGGACCTATACCATCAAGCTGCCTTATCACCGGCTTCAGTGGACTGCGCAGCACTGGTGGTTCTCACCAGAAACCACAGGTGGCGTCACAAACTCTTATAAAATTAACAAATATCCACCCTTTCAAAGAGTGACCCCAGGGTACGGGCCCGGGAGCCGACCACCGCGACATCCCCAAGGCAAAGGCCTGGGTACCGAGTCATCCCCATCCCCTGGGCTGGTCATCTCTTCTGGCGTCACGAACAGGATCGCGTGCCCGCTGTAACGACGGAGTGTTATGCCTGTGCACCTTTGTTGAAGTGAACTGCATATTTGACTGTGGTGAAGATTGCCGCCATTGTTGGGTCGCCGAGTGAGAAGAAGGGCATGACCGCGGGAAACTGAGGGGCGTACCTGCAAAAGAGCGCGAAGCCCCGGACACGCCCCACGCCTCGACGTCAAACCAAGAAGTGCCAGGTCCTGTAAGGAGCGTCGCTGAACGCTCTGACGTAGGATGCAAGCAACGCAAGTTCCAGAAGACGACCGTCACCTGCGGAGCTGCGGCCTACCGGAAGAAAAACCAGAAGGTAGACCATGGTTAGCTAGGGGGGCGCCAGAATGTCTGACGAACAGCACAACGCCGGAATACCGGTCAACGGCCCTGATGTTCAACCCGCGCCCGATGCTGTGCAGGCCGAGGCGGCCGCTTCACCAGCAGCGCCTGTAACTCCTGTCATTCCCATAACTCTACCGTACATTCCTGGAGCAAAGTGGCTCCCCCAGTACAACAGCAAACCAGATACCCTGTCTGGATTCAAACGGAAGATATGCGGCATTTTGGACATGTACTCTATGACAGGCAAGCAGAGGGCCGCTGTTTTATTAGGACAACTGACTGGTGCTGCGGAACGGGAAGTGGAAACATGGTCGTCCGCAGACCAGGAGTCAGTGTCCACAATCTTTAAAAAGCTACAGACTGTTTTTGAGGATCTTACTGAGGCGGACCTCCGGATGAGGTTCTACAATTGTTCCCAACAGTCGGAGGACAATGTTTGGGACTACGCCTGGCGTCTACAAGGGGCCCTGCGGGCCCTGAAACAGGTTAGTGCGACCAGCATCGAAAATGAAAACTAAATAGTAAAGGACCAGTTTGGCCGGGGACTGTGGTCTCCAGAGGAGAGCAGGACTGTGCGTTGGTGGTCCCTGGATCATCCAGATGCCACCTTTGACAATCTCAAGGGCATGGCTATAAAAGGACTGCAGCCCCTGGAGACAAATGCCATCCAATGTTACCAGGGTGGGGCTACCCCAGTGCCTGCTACACCCACCTTTTCCCCAGTGGCTGCTGAAGCTAAGGTTCCAGCAACGTCCCCTAGAGAGCTGGACAGTCTGCGCTCTGAGGTGCGCCAGCTGAGCAAAACCCTGACCACTGTGCTGAGTGCTCTGCAGCTGCGGACGGAGCCCGAGGAAGGAGGGAAAATCCTGTTAGCCGATAGCCCTGAGGATGTCCCCTGGATGCGAAGGAGGAGGCCAACACCACCCTCTACAAGGACCAGTGACCAGTACTGTACACAAAAGGACCCTACCTGCTACCGCTGCCGCAAGACCGGACACACCGCCCAGAATTGTCCTTTAAACGAGAAAACCCTGGGTCCGAGGGCCGACACCCAGGAGTAAATTCCCCAGGCACAGCAGACTGGTACAACAGGTTTGTCGGAGGAAGACCTTTCCTGTCCACTTCTAACGTATGTAACTCCACCTCTTTCTGGTTACTAGGATTTGGACAAAAGGAGGGTAGGAGGACTTCATGAAGTCTGTGGAAACGAGTGGCTACCTTAGGGAGAGAGAGTGATTTTTAGACCAGATCCTGCCTATCATCCAGAATTTGAGTAAACGGCGAGGCCAGAGACAGGGCCTGGATGTCACTAATGCTCCTGGCCGAGGTTAAAGCTATCAACAAAGTGGTCTTAAGGGAGAGGGATTTAAGGGTTGCTGACTATTGGCTCAAAAGGCGAGCTAGTCGAGGCCTTTAGAACCAAATTTAAATCCCAGGGAACCAAGCTGCTTTTAATAGATCTAGTTCTAAAACCTGCCTTAATGAACCAAAAAACCCAGTAGTTACCCGCTAGATCACAGCTATATAGGGCACCCAAGGCAGAAACCTGAACTTTAAGGGTGCTGGTGGATAACCCTAGTTCATGACCTTTTTGTCAAAACTCCAAGATGTTTACTATTGGCGCCCCCCATCAACCACAGAACCAGAGAAAGACAAAAACTTTCTCCAAGTTCTGGCATAAATTTGGGTTGCAACAGGTTTTCTGCTGTGCATCAGGATGGTTTCAAGACCTTGGGAAAAACCTTTCCGATTTAGCAGTGTCCTTTCAAGTTCCACACCGTCAAGTGGAGGCCAGTTGCTTGAGGATGGAATATCGGACCCTGGAGAAAGAGATACGGAATCTCTGGAAGAACCCAAGGATCGGAGATGGACATGCTCCTCAGGCATGAGAACCAGGGCCTCCTGGGCCAAAAGGGTGCGATCAGCAGAACCCTGGCCTTGTCCTCCCTGATCTTTCTTATGACCATGAGAAGAAGAGCCAACCGGGGTGGGGGAGGCATACGCCAGGCTGAAATCCCAACGTATCATGAGAGCGTCCACAGCTAGAAGATTTAGGGAACACATGATCTTTGTCTTCCGATTTCGTTTTGTGGCAAACAGATCTACCTGACAGGAGGCTATTTGGGTAAAAATTCCTTGATTTAGTTCCCATTCCCCTTGCATCAGAGGATAGCAGCTTAGGAAATCTGCTCTGGGGTTTTCTTTTTCCCTTATATGGAGGGCCATCAGGGAAAGGAGGTGACTTTCTGTAATCTGGAAGAGATGATCTGTCCCTCTCATCAGCTATCTTGACCATGTACCCCCCTGGTGGTTCACATATGCTACCGCAACTAGGTTATCCAAGAGGATCTTTACATTCTGGCCCTGAAGGAAAGGTAAGAAATTATTCACCGCATTGTCTACCGCCAGAAGTTCTTTTGCATTGGAGGAGAGACCCTTTTCGATATCTGACCAGGTCCCCTGGGCTACCATGTCTCCCAGATGGGCTCCCCACCCTCTGGGGCTCGCATCTGCGGTAATTGTTCTAGTGACCATAAGTACACAGGGAAACCCTCGAGATAGGTTAGGCTCATCCTGCCACCACTATAAAGATTTTACTGACCGGGGTGATAAGGACATCTTCCCTTCCAAGTGCCCCTTAAGAGAAACTTCATTATGTAGCAGATCCCACTGTAGAACCCTGGAATGGTATTGTGCTCACAGAACCCCTGGGAAGCACGATGTCAGGGTACCCAACAGGTACAATACACCTCTAAGGGACCTGACAGAATTTGCTATGGCTTTCTTCACCTGGCCCCTCATTTATTGTATTTTAGCTTCCGGTAGGTAGCAGTCTTGAGATTCATAATCCCCAAAAAGTGCTGAACTGTCGAGTAATCTGGATCGTGTGCTCGCGATTCAGGACGAAATCCGTGACACAGTGACGGCAGGGTGAGATATTGCGTGACCGCCCCGGTGTCGTCTGAGGAATCCCTGATGCTGCGCATTAAAAAGAATATTGCACAGTGACAAGATCCTGCTGAGCAACTGAGAGTTGGAATTGACAACCGACACATGCGCAGAGTAGCAAGGACTAGCCCAGCCCCTGAAACAGGCATCACTGATGACGCTTCATTCAGGGTGCGGAAAGAGGCAGCAGCAGTGACCGCAGCCTCTGCTCCCTGATCGCGTCCGTCTTCATATCCCAGGATGCACTGGGGATTTTCAAACTAAATCTTATCAAACAGGAAGTTAGTAAAAACAAATATATACACACACACATACAAATGTGTCACCCTGGCCGGGATGCCACAAGTGTAATTAAAGCTGTGTCTGAGAGCAAGGGGGAGGTTCTCTAGTCAGGGGAACATTAGCATGCAGTACCTCTTGTCTCAGGCCAGTAGGGGGAGCAGGCTGCCCCTATAAAAGCTGGTGCTGGGGGCAGGGTTATAGAGAACTTGAAGGCCTGTCTCAGGACTGAGACTTGTCCGAGAGCAGAGCAGGGACAGACAGTTTTGTATTGCACCTAAGAGGAAGTGTGGCAGGAGGAGAGCCACAAGCCAGAGACAAGAGGCGAAGTGAGCCTGTCTTGGCAGATAAAGGACTTAATCTACCAGACTTTGATGTCTGAGGCTGGGAGGATTCTACATCCCCCAGCAGAGAACCAGTCCGCAAGGGACTGTATATTCCTTGGCCTAAGAAGCCTGGAGGCCCTGCCACAACCAAAGGGACCAGTAAAGCCGTACAACGCTGGGAGCAGAAAGGAACCCACGTTGCAGGCCATACAGGCGAGAATACACGGAAAGCTTGGAAACGTGGGCTGTTACCCTATAACGAGGAGATAGCCAGAAGGAGCGCAGAAAGCACGGTAGGCCTACACCCTCACACTGACCAGGGCCAATTTCCCCGTTGCTCTCAGACATCCAGGTCCCCTCCTAGCTGGGACTGTTTGTGGGTCAGTTTACCTGTTTTAGTAAAGACCCTGGACTGCAACCTGTTGTCTGTGTGCTCCTTGCTCCTCCAGCACTATCAGCACTGGGACTCCCACTACCATCACTCCCAACATCCATTATACTGCCCTGGGGCCGCACTCTTCCCGTGGGGAGTCACACTACCCTAGCTGCGCACATCATCAGCCCCAGCGGTCTGCATGCAGCGGCGGTTCCTAATGACCGAAATCCACGGGTGGCGTAGTCGGACATAAACATCAGCACATAATGGACTACCACTGGCCTGACCACCCTGAGCCACGAAACCGGGTTGCCACTACTACTCCCATCGTTCCCCCTATTGCCCGGATCCGAGTGCCCCACGGCCCAGGGGGCGAGTCACAAACACACCCCAGTTAGATAAATTCAGATTAACTTTTAATTAAAGTATATTAGAAAAGCAATTAGATTATTAAATTAAATAGAGATTTAGAATTAAATCAGTGTTGGTTACAGACAACCCCTTTAAATTGTTAATTGAAATAAAAACAGTTCCCCGTTGTATTAATAAGGCAGTGATTCCAACTGTATTACCACTGGGAGACCCCCAACTCACACTCCTATTTCCCGAGTGCCTTCCATGCCAAGCTTGGTTATGGAGGCTTTGGGTTACCATCCATACTGTTCAGCACAGATCATGCTTCTTACAGTGGTGGCCAAAAGCATTGGCACCCCTGCAATTCTGTCAGATAATACTCAGTTTCTTCCTGAAAATGATTGCAATCACAAATTCTTTGGCATTATTATCTTCATTTCATTTGCTTGCAAGGAAAAAACACAAAAGAGAATGAAGCAAAAATCAAATCATTGATCATTTCACACAAAACTCCAAAAATGGGCCAGACAAAAGTATTGGCACCCTCAGCCTAATACTTGGTTGCTCAACCTTTAGCCAAAATAACTGCGAACAACCGCTTCCGGTAACCATCAATGAGTTTCTTACAATGCTCTGCTGGAATTGTAGACCATTCTTCTTTGGCAAACTGCTCCAGGTCCCTGATATTTGAAGGGTGCCTTCTCCAAACTGTCATTTTGAGATCTCTCCACAGGTGTTCTACGGGATTCAGGTCTGGACTCATTGCTGGCCACCTTAGAAGTCTCCAGTGCTTTCTCTCAAACCATTTTATAGTGCTTTTGAAAGTGCGTTTTGGGTCATTGTCCTGCTGGAAGACCCATGACCTCTGAGGGAGACCCAGCTTTCTCACACTGGACCCTACATTATGCAGCAAAATTTGTTGGTAGTCTTCAGACTTCATAATGCCATGCACACGGTCAAGCAGTCCAGTGCCAGAGGCAGCAAAGCAACCCCAAAACATCAGGGAACCTACGCCATGTTTGACTGTAGAGACCGTGTTCTTTTCTTTGAATGCCTCTTTTTTTTCCCTGTACACTCTATGTTGATGCTTTTTCCCAAAAAGCTCTACTTTTGTCTCATCTGACCAGAGAACATTCTTCCAAAACGTTTTAGGCTTTCTCAGGTAAGTTTTGGCAAACTCCAGCCTGGCTTTTTTATGTCTCGGGGTAAGAAGTGGGGTCTTCCTGGGTATCCTACCATACAGTCCCTTTTCATTCAGACGCCGACGGATAGTACGGGTTGACACTGTTGTACCCTCGGACTGCAGCGCAGCTTGAACTTGTTTGGATGTTAGTCGAGGTTCTTTATCCACCATCAGCACAATCTTGCGTTGAAATCTCTCGTCAATTTTTCTTTTCCGTCCACATCTAGGGAGGTTAGCCACAGTGCCATGGGCTTTAAACTTCTTGATGACACTGCACACGGAAGACACAGGAACATTCAGGTCTTTGGAGATGGACTTGTAGCCTTGAGATTGCTCATGCTTCCTCACAATTTGGTTTCTCAAGTCCTCAGACAGTTCTTTGGTCTTCTTTATTTTCTCCATGCTCAATTTGGTACACACAAGGACACAGGACAGAGGTTGAGTCAACTTTAATCCATGTTAACTGGCTGCAAGTGTGATTTAGTTATTGACAACACATGTTAGGTGACAAAGGTAAGTTACAGGTGCTGTTAATTACACAAATTAGAGAAGCATCACATGATTTTTCAAACAGTGCCAATACTTTTGTCCACCCCCTTTTTTAGGTTTGGTGTGGAATTATATCCAATTTGGCTTTAGGACAATCCTTTTTGTGTTTTTTCATTGAAGACAAATTAAATGAAGATAATAATACCAAAGAATTTGTGATTGCAATCATTTTGAGGAAGAAACTGAGCATTATCTGACAGAATTGCAGGGGTGCCAAAACTTTTGGCCACCACTGTATACAAGTCATTACCCTGGAAAGGATGTTCCTTAACATATTTCCCAGGAAAATCCATTTTGGTTTTGTTTTTGAATATTTTATTGTGAGTCCTTAAAAGTGGCGTAATACTCTGACAACGTTGTTGACATCAGTGACCTGGGAGTCAGAAATGCTTCCAGAGGCCTTCCCCATGCTGTTCCCATGTCATTTGAGCACTGTTCCCATCGATTTGGGCAATTTTTAGGCCCTCTGCAGACCGCCTGAGGGAACCGCCTGAAAAATGCTCAAGTTTCCCATAGACTTTCATTGAGCTCGTTTCTCGGGTCGAGCACCCGAGTATTCCAATTTGCTTGTCCCGAGCAATGAGTACCCGAGCATTTTAGTGCTCGCTTTTCACTAGATATCAGGTTCAGTGAGGTAGATCTGTGTGACATCGGCATAGAGGTCATACTGAAAGCCATGAGACTCTATGAGCTGTCCAATGCCGAAGGTGTAGATGGAGAAGAGCAGGGGTCCCAGAAATGTTCCTTAGGGGACACCGACAGATAGGAGGCGGGATGAGGAGGTGGTATGTGAGTGGGAGACACTAATGTCCTGTCTGTCTATGAAGAGATCCAAAATAGGGCCAAGTCTGTGATGCCGATAGATGAGAGAGTCTGTAGTGGTATCCATCACAACCACATTACCACCTTTGTCTGACGGCTTTATGGTTATGGTTTGATCCTTTTCAAGTCTGCGTAGTGAATCCATTTCACCTCTTGCAAGGTTATGTTATTCCCAATGATTAGTTTTTGTCAGTTGTATGATGTCCTCCGTAACCAAATGAAGGAAGACATCTATGGAACTTAAGTCTCCGGTAGGAGGTGGCAGTCTAGAAATTTTATTTTTAAGGTCCGTGAAGGGACCAATGTATTCGGGTTCACCTCATCAAGATGATATAGCAACCTCACGCCTTGTAAAAGGTTATTGGGTTTTCCCAAGTTGTCACACTCCTTTCTATCCTCCCTAAGGAAGTGCTCTTTTCATTTCAAACGTCTGATGAATAGATGCAGGACTTTTATTATTTCAAATTTGTCAAAATCAGTGGTGGGGATAAAACTTAAACCTTTACTCAGTACGCATATTTCATCAGTAGTGAGGGGCATTGATGATAGATTGATGACTAGAGATGAGCGTTGTTCTACTCTAACTGTTCGCCAATCTCAAATTCGAGCTGTTTTGGGCGGTGTTCGAGCCGGTCGGCGAACACGAACAATTTGAGAAAAATTCGGCTGTTCGAGGTTATGTTCGATAACTGTTCGTGCACCAAAATCATAACTGGATTTTTTCTCAGTAATGATGAAAATTAATGTTAATACGCAGTTTGAGTGTACAGCGGGGCGGGGGGAGGGGCAGGGGATGGATCTCTGCAGGAACAATGAAGATCTCCATTTTTTTTTCTCTTTCCCGCATTTGCAGTGGGGAGGTGCAATCTGTCAGCCTATCAGCAGCGCACACACGGAGCGAAGTGCTTTTTTTCACACAAGCAAGGGCATGTGTGATTGGCAGTGTATGTCACATGTCCTTGCCCTATAAGACCAAGCCATTTTCCCCGTCGCCACCATTTTCTCACTGCTGCAGCTGCGTGTTAGACGGCACCGCTGTTGCTGTGTGCGCTATACCTTGTTAATTTCAAGCCAATTTTCGCACAAATATACAGATAGCTTGGGAGTAGGGAATAGTTGTGATTGCAGTCCTTTTAAGGACTAGGTTACAGCATTTCCTACGACTTTTATCAGGCAGGTCTGTGCTCTTAAATAGATAGATTGTGGGAGTAAAGACTAATTGTAATTGGAGTCCTTTTCAGGACTAGGTTACATCAGTTCCTATCAGTTTTTGCCAGGCAGGTCTGTGCCAGTGCTGTGCAAGTTTTTTTCACAGCATTTGGCTGAATCTAGCAAAGCTAATCCTTTTTGGCCTATTGCAGAGTGTGTTAGTCAGTGGAGTAGCCTATCTGTGTTGCAAGATATACCACCTGTGTATAGAATACCAATTTTTTTACTGCACCTAGTGAAGTAAAATCTTTTGGGCATAGCATCATTCTATTAGTCCATCTATACTGACCTCCATCAGGTTGCAAACTGAATATAATTTTTTTCTGCATCTAGCTCTGAAAAAATATTTGGGCTTCTAGCAGTGTGTGGGACTTGGTCTATTAGTCCATCTATGCTGACCTCCATCAGGTTGCAAATTAAAAATAATTTTTTTCTTCATTTAGCTCTGAAAAAATATTTGGGCTTCTAGCAGTGTGTGGGACTTGTTCTATTAGTCCTTCTATACTGACCTCCAGCAGGTTGCAAATTGAATATAATTTTTTTCTGCATCTAGCTCTGAAAAAATATTTGGGCTTCTAGCGGTGTGTGGGACTTGGTCTATTAGTCCATCTATACTGACCTCCATCAGGTTGCAAATTAAAAATAATTTTTTTCTGCATCTAGCTCTGAAAAAATATTTGGGCTTCTAGCAGTGTGTGGGACTTGGTCTATTAGTCCATCTATACTGACCTCCATCAGGTTGCAAATTAAAAATAATTTTTTTCTTCATTTATCTCTGAAAAAATATTTGGGCTTCTAGCAGCGTGTGGGACTTGTTCTATTAGTCCATCTATACTGACCTCCATCAGGTTGCAAATTAAAAATAATTTTTTTCTGCATCTAGCTCTGAAAAAATATTTGGGCTTCTAGCAGTGTGTGGGACTTGGTCTATTAGTCCATCTATACTGACCTCCATCAGGTTGCAAATTAAAAATAATTTTTTTCTGCATCTAGCTCTGAAAAAATATTTGGGCTTCTAGCAGTGTGTGGGACTTGGTCTATTAGTCCATCTATACTGACCTCCATCAGGTTGCAAATTGAATAAAAAAATTTTCTGCATCTAGCTCTGAAAAAATATTTGGGCTTCTAGCGGTGTGTGGGACTTGGTCTATTAGTCCATCTATACTGACCTCCATCAGGTTGCAAATTAAAAATAATTTTTTTCTGCATCTAGCTCTGAAAAAATATTTGGGCTTCTAGCAGTGTGTGGGACTTGGTCTATTAGTCCATCTATACTGACCTCCATCAGGTTGCAAATTAAAAATAATTTTTTTCTTCATTTAGCTCTGAAAAAATATTTGGGCTTCTAGCAGTGTGTGGGACTTGTTCTATTAGTCCTTCTATACTGACGTCCAGCAGGTTGCAAATTGAATATAATTTTTTTCTGCATCTAGCTCTGAAAAAATATTTGGGCTTCTAGCGGTGTGTGGGACTTGGTCTATTAGTCCATCTATACTGACCTCCATCAGGTTGCAAATTAAAAATAATTTTTTTCTGCATCTAGCTCTGAAAAAATATTTGGGCTTCTAGCAGTGTGTGGGACTTGGTCTATTAGTCCATCTATACTGACCTCCATCAGGTTGCAAATTAAAAATAATTTTTTTCTGCATCTAGCTCTGAAAAAATATTTGGGCTTCTAGCAGTGTGTGGGACTTGGTCTATTAGTCCATCTATACTGACCTCCATCAGGTTGCAAATTAAAAATAATTTTTTTCTGCATCTAGCTCTGAAAAAATATTTGGGCTTCTAGCGGTGTGTGGGACTTGGTCTATTAGTCCATCTATACTGACCTCCATCAGGTTGCAAATTAAAAATAATTTTTTTCTGCATCTAGCTCTGAAAAAATATTTGGGCTTCTAGCAGTGTGTGGGACTTGGTCTATTAGTCCATCTATACTGACCTCCATCAGGTTGCAAATTGAATAAAAAAAATTTCTGCATCTAGCTCTGAAAAAATATTTGGGCTTCTAGCGGTGTGTGGGACTTGGTCTATTAGTCCATCTATACTGACCTCCATCAGGTTGCAAATTAAAAATAATTTTTTTCTGCATCTAACCCAGCCAATAGTTTTGGCCTAATACCACAGTTTGGCCACTCAGCTCTGCTCGGTTACCATCCATTGTTTTTTTGTGCAAACAACTCCAGAGTTGTGAATTAGTTAACCACCAAAATGAGTGGAAAAAGGCCTGCTGCTGGTGGAAAGGGGAATAGGCGTGTTGGGAAGGGGAAAAAAGGTTGTGTCCGTGGGGTAGGTGCAGAAGAAAGACCATCTTCCAGCCAAACTAAAATGTCTACTTCTTTTAGCGGACAATGTGATAAGATCCCTTTCTTACGGCCACGCCAATCGCTACAAATTCCAGATGAGGCACAAAAACAGCAGGTGCTTCAACGGATATCAAGTGCTCCTTTAAGTGGGCTCTCCTCCACATCAACTTCAACATCACAAATACTCCAGTCCTCAAAGGTGTCACCCAAATCGCACTTGCTTCCTCACAGCTCCCAAATCTCCAGCTGCCCGTCTGAGTATGAGGTAGAACAGATGGTTGAGTCTGCAGAGCTGTTTACTCATACTATAGCCTGGGAATCAGAGGTCGACTCCAGCGCTTCTGTGAATCCAGACGAGGAAATGATCTGCACTGATGCCCAGAATCTTTATGAGTCGGATCCAGGACCAGACGCAGAAGGTTCTGACCATAATGTAGACCCTCATTCCCAAACTGTAACTCCTGTTGGTGGAGACAATGAGGAAGACGATGATAAGACTCAAATACCTGATTGGAGCGACAACTTTAGTTTTTTGTCAGGGCAGGAACAGGTTGGCTCTGAGGACGACGGGTGTGATAACGCACAGGGTGATGATGATGAGGTCGGAGATCCCACTTACTGTCAACCCACAGTCAGCCAAGAGATGAGGTCAGCAGAGGAGGTGGAGGAAGATGCTAGTGACGACGAGGTCAGGTTGCGCCTTCCTGGACAGAGACGTAGTACTGGAAGCACGTCAACAACTGCATCCTCAAACACAACTCTGCCTCTCACCACAAGTCGTGGTGGCTCTTCAGGTCGCATGGGTGCTAAGCCTTGCATAGCCTGGGCATTTTTTCAGATCGATAAAGATGACCCAACTCGTGTTATCTGTAACATTTGTCAGCAAAAGCTAAGTAGAGGCCAAAAAATACATAGTTTGAGTACTTCATGCATGAACCGGCACATGGACATGAAGCATAAGTTGCAGTGGGAAGCTCAGTGTGCTACAATGCAGTCTAGCCGGCCGGGCCAACCACCGTCTGCCATATCTTGTGCATCCGCGGCCTCTTCATCCTCTGTGACTGGGGGGACAGCAGTCACACCTGTTTTGGGGCGCAGACCTGCCACCTCTTTACCCGCAACAGCCAGCGTGATTGGCAGGTCATCATTTTCTTTGGAGGTGGTAACACCAGCTGGTCTTGAGCGCTGTCCGACATCGATAACACCACCTTTGGATCAAGGCAACCTAACATGTCCGCCTGCATCTTCCTCACAGACCGGCAGTTTGCCGGGGACACCCTTATCAACCCCGTCTAAGCACAATAGCCAGCCCTCGGTCCCTCAGATGTGGACAAGTAAAAGACCATTTCCTCCTAGCCATGAGAAAGCTAAGAGGTTGAATTTCACCATCTGCAAGCTCTTGGCTACAGAAATGCTGCCTTTCCGCCTGGTGGACACAGAGGATTTTCGAGACCTTATGTCCGTCGCAGTGCCCCAGTACCAGATGCCCAGTCGGCACTACTTCTCAAAGAAAGGTGTGCCTGCGCTCCACCAGCATGTCGCACACAACATCACCGCTTCTTTGAGAAACTCTGTGTGTGACAGGGTGCATTTCACCACAGACACTTGGACGAGTAGGCATGGACAGGGGCGTTACATGTCGCTGACTGGGCACTGGGTAACTATGGTGACAGCAGGACAAGGGGCTGCTGTCCAAGTCTTGCCGTCCCCACGAGTTGTGCGTCAATCCTCTTTATGTCATTTTTCCTCCACTGCTTCTGCCTCCTCAACCTCCTCTCGGTTTTCCACCTGCACCCAAAGCCTGTCTGGTCATGCCACAAGCTTTCTAACTGCGCAGAAGGGATCCTGCACACCTCCTTACTATGCTGGCAGTAGGGCTCAACGTCATCAGGCGGTTTTTACATTGAAATGTCTGGGAAATGTGAGTCACACAGCTGAGGAGTTGTGGTCAGCTCTGGAGAACCAATTTCATGAATGGTTGTCTCCACTGGACCTGAAACCAGGGAAGGCCGTGTGCGACAATGCTGCAAACCTGGGTGCGGCCCTTCGCCGGGGCAATGTCACACACGTGCCTTGTATGGCTCACGTGTTGAACCTGGTTGTCCAGCAATTTTTAGCCCACTATCCCAGACTAGATGGCCTTCTGCAGAGGGCACGGTCGCTGTGTGCTCACTTCCGCCGTTCGCATCCCGCAGCTCAGCGACTTACATCTCTACAGAAGTCGTTGGGCCTGCCACTTCACCGGCTAAAATGCGATGTGCCTACCCGGTGGAATTCAACTCTGCACATGTTGCAGCGACTGTGGCAGCACCAACAAGCCCTGGTGCAATACGTTCTGACGTATAGCCTGGGCCAACGAGATTCAGAGGTGGGGCAAATCACGCTGGAGGAGTGGTCTCAGATCAGGGACCTATGCACCCTTCTGCACAGTTTTGAAATGGCGACGAAGATGTTTAGTGCTGACGATGCCATTATCAGCATGACTATTCCGGTGATTTACATGCTGGAGCACATGTTAAACAGAATTCGGAGTCAGGTGGTGGCACAAGAGGAGGTGGAGGAAGTAGAGGAGGAGGAGTTGTATGCGGAAGGGCTAACATCTGCAAGGTCCAGACGGTCGGCAGCACCAAGGCGGCAGGCATGTGAGGGTGGGGGAGATGATTTTACCAGGGCGCATGGTAGCAGCCAAACTAGTGAGGAAGGTGCAGGAGCCCAGGAAGAAGTGGAGGACGAACTGATGGAAGACTCATCAGATGAGGGAGACCTTGATCACATTTCTGTTGTGCGAGGTTGGGGGGAGAGGACAGAGGAAGGAAGCATGATTGCTACCTCGCCACCAACACAACAGGGACTTGGTGTTCCTGGATGCGCAACACACATGAGTGCCTTCTTGCTGCACTACCTGCAACATGACCCTCGAATTGTGAGAATTAGAAATAATCCTGACTACTGGGTTGCCACACTGTTAGATCCCCGGTACAAAAGTAAATTTGCAGAAATTATTCCTGCCATAGAAAGGGATGCACGCATGCAGGAGTATCAGCAGAGACTGTTGCAGAATCTTACATGTGCTTTTCCACAAAATACCAGTGGTGCACGTAGTGAATCTCACAGTTCCAACTTGCCAACCGTGGGACCGTCAAGTGTTCAGCACTCAAACCGTAACAGAACCACAGTATCTGCTGGTAACATCAATTTTGCGGAATCATTTCACCACTTTTTTAGCCCATCCTTTGCAAGGCCACAGGAGACAAGAAGTCTGACACATAGTCAACGCCTAGAGACGATGGTACAGGAGTATCTCCAAGTAAACATTGAAGCCACGACTGTGTCACTGGACCCTTGCTCTTTTTGGGCTTCCAATCTGGATAAATGGCCGGAGCTAGCCACTTACGCCTTGGAGATCTTGTCATGCCCCGCAGCCAGCGTTCTGTCTGAACGTGTGTTCAGCGCTGCTGGTGGTGTGCTGACAGATAAGCGCACGCGGCTCTCCACTGATAATGTAGACAGACTCACGTTCATAAAGATGAACAAATCATGGATCCGAAACGACTTTTCTACCCCTGTGTCATCCTGGGGAGAGTAAAAGCTTGATGATTGGTTAAAATCACCCTACCAACCGTTTTAAGCTTTCAAATTACTAATCATGTTTATCTGTATCTTGACTGGAAAATAATTTGGGCTTTGTAGCAGTGTGCAGCACTGATCCTATTAGGCCATCTATAATAAGCTTCACCAGATTTAAAATGAAAAATAATTTTTAGCTGCATCTAGCCCGGAAAATAATTTTGGGGCTCCGAGATGCGCAAGACACATAAGTGCCTTCTTGCTGCACTACCTGCAGCATGACCCTCATATTGTCAGAATTCGAAGTAATCATGACTACTGGGTTGCCACACTCTAAGATCCCCCAAACTTTTCGATCAACCTTTTCATTTTAATAAAGACCAAAAAAATGGTCATTTTTGAAATTATAAGCATTAGCAGGTTGTTAGAAACTGAAATCAAACAGTTTTCAACTCAAAACTTTATTCTAGGTGATGTTACATTTTCACATAGGACCCCTTGTTCGAAAGGAGCTTCTGAACTCTCTCGTCCATTGAATTTGTCAGGTTTTGGATGGTTTCTGCTTCAATTGTTTTGCATGAGGACAGAATACCCTCCCAGAGCTGTTGCTTAGATGTGAACTGCCTCCCGCCATCATAGACACTCCTTTTAATGATGCTCCAAAGGTTCTGAATGGGGTAGAGGTCAGGGGAGCATGGGGGTCACACCATAAGTTTGTCCCCTTTTATGCCCATATCAGCCAGAGATGCAGATGTTTTATGTGCAGCATGAGATGGTGCATTATCATGCAGAAAAATGATCTTGCTGTGAAATACACGGTTCTTCTTCTTGAACCATGGCAGGAAGTGCTGTTTGAGAAAATCCACATACATTATGGAGTTCATCTTTAGCGCCTTCAGGGATCCTAAAGGGGCCGACAATCTCTCTCCCCATGATTCCAGCCCAAAACATTACTCCACCTCCTCCTTGTTGGCGCTGTAGCCGTGTTTGCGTGGGGTGTCCATCAACCAGCCATCCTCCACTCCATTCATCTGGACCATCGAGCGCTGCACGGCACTCATCCGTGAACAAAACAGTTTTGAAATCAGTCTTCATGTAATGTTTGGCCCACTGGAGCCGTTTCTGCTTGTGTGAAGTGGATAGAGGAGGTCGACAGGATGGCGTATGCACAGCTGCAAACCTCTGAAGGACCCTGCATCTTGTTGTTCGGGGGACGTTGGAGGCACAAGCAGCTTCAAAAACTTGTCTGCTGCTATGACAAGGCTTTTTTGCCGCTGCTCTTTCAACCTGACGTAATTGCCTGTAGGAAAGAGTCCTCAATTTGCCCTTATCAGCACGCACACGTGTGTACTGTGAATCAGCTACATACTTCTTGATTGCCAAGACACTTCATCCTGATCATCGCACAATGTTGATTGTAGTCATGCCTTGACCTAAACACTCCACAATTTGTTGCTTCTCAGCAGCCGACACATCCTTTTTCTTTCCCATTTTGGCAGAAAATGTAGGCTGCTTAATAATGTGAGAGAGCCTTCTTAAGTAGTCTTGCCTTTCATTGGACACACCTGCCAAACTAATTAGCACAGGTGTCTGCAATTGCTTACAGTGATATAAAGAGCCCTGACACACATCACCATCAATGAGTTTAACTGACAAACAAACAAATTCTTCCCTTATCACTCCTAAACACTTTTTGCATAATAATTTGGAATGCGGTGTACATGTGCTTTTCCACAAAACACCAGTGGTTCACGTAGTGAATCTTACAGTTCTAACTTGCCAACCGTGGTCTGTATGGAATTGTTCAATAAAGGGCCCAAAATTAAGATAACATAGATGGGAGAGGTCTCTATGAATAGGAATTCCTAAGTATTTGATACCCTGTGAGGGCCAGGCAAAGGGAAAGTTGGACTGGATGGAATCCTATATGGATTTAGGGAGGGAGACATCGAGGGCCTCAGACTTCGCTGCATTGATTTTAAAATTTTAAATTTTACCATGTAACAAAGTGATCTATTTCAGCCATAACAGCAGGGATTGATATATGTGATTGAGTGATATATACTAGGACATCATCAGCAAATAGAGAGCACTTGTACTCGGTGCCTCCCACCTCAATCCACCTAATATTGGGGTTATGGCGAATTGATGAGAGCAGGTGCTCCGTCACTAGGATGTATAAGAGAGGGGACAGAGGACATCCCTGCCTTGTCCCATTGGTGATTGTGAAAGGTGATGAAAATGTTCTGACGCACCCCCTGGGCCTTGGGACACCCGGAGCCGGACCCTTTTTGGTGGATGCTGGTGGCTGTAGTCTTCGTGGCGGCGATCCGGTTTCGTGGCTCAGGGCGGTCAAACCAGTGGCGGAACTATTTATGTGGTTTTGATGTTTAAATGTCCGACTACGCCACCCGTGGATTGCGGTCAGAGTGAACCGCCGCTACAGGGCTGACCGCTAAGGCTGGTGTTGTGGGTGCAGCAGAGCGTAGCATAACTCCCCACGGGAGGAGTATAGCCTCAGGGCAGTGTATGCGGAGGATGGGGGTGATGGTGCAGGGCAGCAGCAGTAACGACACGGAGTCAGTGATGCAGTTCAGGGCCTTTACTCACAGTTCTTATTATCCAGACCACGTCTGCAGGTAACGGCTGCCCACGTCGTACTGTGCTCACCAGGTGAGGGGCTCACACAACTCCCAGATAACTTTGGAGCGCTTCACAGGACCCCCTTTGTGTGTCCTTTGTCTGGCCTTTCTTACCAACACTTCTGTCCGGCTGCCTCGGGCCTCCTCTTGGTAAACTTGGCGCCAGTTTCCCTGACCCTATGTGGTGCCTTCCTAGCGGGTGGAGCAAGGGGCTGCGCCACATAAAATGTCAGAGCCTCCGGTTTCTAGCTGAGGGTCGTTTCCTGCCTCCACTAGTTCGGGGACCGGTCTCCCCCTTTGGCCTGACCCCTCCACGCAGGTGGATTCGGGCGTGCGGTGGCGACTCGCCCGTCCGCACCCCTGGGATCCCTTCATTCCTCGTTCCTGGAGCCTTCTCCACTCCTCTTCCTTCCTTCTCCCTCTTGCAGGCCTGGGCCTCTGTTACTAGGCCCGCCTCCGGAGCAGAGCTCATGCAGAGCCCCTGCTCCCTGCCACTTCTGCTCAGACTTCTCTGCACTGAACTAAGATGGTGCCCACCTTTTATACTCCCTTCTCAATGCACCCAGGAACTGCTTCCTCCCTGCTCCTGCACTGCAGGGTTCCCCTTCCTCAGTGTTCCCTCCCCCCACTCCAGCCAGGGACAGGGACTGTCGTGCCCATCTCAGGGGCATATTGGTCGCCCTGCCCCACGGCAATGTGGTGTAATGCATGCAGGTGTCGGGTCCTGATCCACACTCCATCCTTATCTGAGAGTGAGATATCACACCTCTGGGTGAGGTGCAATACGTCTGTAGCAACCGAGCCCTCGGTGCTACAGTTCCATTTATCTTCAGCCTAGGTGACGTATTGTGATACAGGGCCGTGATTTTGGCTATAAAAGGGTCCCCTAGACCCCTACCCCAAGCTTTTTAAGAGAATCATATATGGCGTGCCAGGAGACTCTATGGAATGCTTTCTCAGCATCCAACGAGAGTATCTACTTACAAATTTTTAACTGCATCTAGCCCAGGAAATACTTTGTGCCTAGTAGCAGTGTCTGCTAGTCAGCGGATTATCCCGGCTGTTAAGCAAGCTACACCACCTGTAGTTTGGACACTTAATTTTTTCAAAGGAAATGCTTCGGGACCACGGGATACTTAGTGAAGAGCATCAGGAGGCACCCCAAGGCATAGGGGCTGGGACTGGCAGTAGGATGCCTTGCGGTGGACAGCCGAGCTCGATCCTTATAAAAGCTTTTTAACTGCAGCAGCTTTAGTGGACGCTACTGGAGCTGGAATTACGCGGCTGCTGGCATGAGACTTGCCCTCCAATAGATCCTTGTAAATGGATTTAAAGTGTATTCATTCAAATTAGAGGGACAATTTAAATTAAAAAGCTTAGAGCTGCCTCCACCACAGGGGGGCTCTCTCGACCCACCAGCGGACAGGCACCAGTATTGGGAGAGGGGGGCTGGCCGTCAGGGTTCACCGCGGCTCTGGCACAAACCCGGCGACACGGAGGTGGCACGGGCAGGAGCGGACTGGCCGTCTCGGCTTCTCACTTTTTGGATTGTAGAAGGGCATGACATGCCTATATCTGTGTCTCCCCCTCCTTTTACTCCTCCACCTCTTTTCTTTTCGCATGACTATATGTACTTGTCACTTTTCCATGTGTTAGTTGTGTCTTCTGAGCAGTTTGTCAGCTTTTGGACACCTTTGAAGGTGTTTTCTATGTGTTTCTATGTGTTTTTGTTTGCCTGCCATTGGTTTTAACGGTGTTCGAAGGTGTTCGATGAACAGTTCGACGAACAGTTCGGCGAACACACGGGTGTTCGACGAACCGAACCGAACTCGAACACTACGGGGGTGGCTCAACACTATTGATGACCTGTGTTGTTAAACGGGATTCCGCTGGTTGGATCGGCTCCTGAGCAGGTAGTTCAGCTCTAAAAAACTCCCTCTTTGCGGGGTTCTCCTGTTATTTCCTCTCCCCTGATATCCACCCCTTCCTTTTAATTTTCCCTTTTGGGTTTTCGATTTTGTATCAGTATGTGAGACCTCTGATTCAGAGTAGGATAAGTCTATCTCAGGAATATAATTCTGTCTGGTAAGCGCCACTGAATATTCCTTGTTTTCCCTGAATTCTTCAAGGTAATAAAGAATTTGTGTTTACACTCTTTTAGGTGGTATTGGTACCTTTCTACCTTGTTCGGTAACTGTGTTTCTTTTTTTGCGAAGTCCAGTTCTGACGAGAATTTTTTAGTTACCTCTATTTGCTCCTTAAGAGCTTCCTTTTTAGGGTGCCAGTAGGGAATAATTGACACTTGCTTCCTCGTTTTTCCCAAATAGTGAAGGTTGGTGGTATCACCCTACTAGGCTAGCACATGTAGGGTATCCATGCATGCGTATCTGTATCATTTTTTGACCCTAATGGTAAGCTGAGGGTCCAATCTCGTTCTTGATCTACACCCTCCTTAAGTAAGTAATACACACTGTACATAACGGTAAAATATCTTTGCCCAATCATTTTCTTGTTCTATACCGCAACCTCTGAGATCATCTGCCTCTTTAGAGTACCACTGTGTGTTTATAAAAATATCAGAGTATATCCCATTTGTTTACAGTGATCCGTGACCATGTGTCTTCTTGGGGGATTGAAGGAGCAATAAAAAATATGTGTCCCTTAATGTGGATCTCCATTTTCCAGCTGCAACCCATATAGCAGGGCATGCGTCTGAAGTATACCTGTTTATGCCACATGGCAACATGCCTGATGAGCAGCATACAGGAGGTTACAACCCTCTTACATGGTATCTTCGAGACTGGGAGGCAAGGAAGAGGAGTGTGACACCTGGACACTGTTACCATGGGGCGGCGCCTTAGGCGTCGCTTCCGGAACCAGTGAGTTCCAGCAGCCATGTCCTGCGTTCCACAGACCGGAAGTGAGGTCTTCAGACCGGAAATGCGTCACATGCTGTGGACGAAGCCACCGCAGCGAAGTGTTGCTTTAAAATGGAAACAGTGTGGTGAGTGCCTCTAATGCAGCATTGAGCAAGTTATCCCACAAACGTGTCTGTTACGATATTACTGTGGTATACGATCGGAATAAGTTCCTCCCCTGATGAATCAATGTGTTTGAGGAAATGCGTAGGTAGAATAGAGGAAAAAGGGATCAACACCTATGAATGAACTAGGGAACCGGCATAGTATATCCTCAACTTGGGTGAGATTTTTCCCTTTTTTTCCTACGGTTGGTGAATAATCACAGGTGTGCACACAGTTACACCAATACCGCATTATTGTGCATACAGGGTGACAGTGGTATGTTGAGATCATAGCCCTATGTCACTGCATGTACAGTATGTACCTGCATCTATAAGAGTGTTATCCCCCCTTTCCCAAAGTGGACAGGTTTATAGATGATGTCTGACTGATATATGCTAATTATTGTCATCAGACCTAAATGCCTGAGAAAAGGCATAATATGCTCCACAGTTGAAGAAAAGGACTGGGGGTTCCACTAGTAACCACTTGAATGCTCAGCTAGTTTGAATGAGCATTGCCATTTCTGCACTAAGGTACATATAAAAACTGTTCAATAGTATATGAGGATATGAGCATTTATTGTACAGTTTGTGGCCACCCCTAGCTGGTCACTAAATTGTTATTTTTACCTGCTGTGTGTTTGGCTGCTGACAATTGGTTTTGGAATACTGGCACTATTCTATCATCTCTGTTGATATTTGTTATTGGCGTTTTTAGGTGATTTTTATTGAGTTTTTTTAATCAATTCTAATAAAAATATATTTTTAATTAGTCCAATTGCAGCTTTTCTTGACTTAAATCTGTTTGGGCATCTACCCCTTGCTTTTTTGACTATATTTTATGCATCATAGATACAGTCATTACATTAGTGGACACATAATTACCGCCCTTGTATTTCAGTTTGCCTTCATATTGTGGCAGCCGTGGATCATAAAAATGAGAACTGACATATACAACTACCTGAGTGCTATAAAATAAAGACACAAGGAGACAGAGCATTAATTTTAAACATTTTATTAAATAAAATGTTTACCCCTACCTAAAGCCAATGATCCAGAAGAAGGCAAAAAACCTGGACACGTTCAGCCAATGTGTGTCACAGGGAAAAATTCCTTCTTGACCCCGAGAAAAGGCGATCAGTTCAAGAACCCTGGACCAAGGCCATACTACAACTAACTAACTGATATATAGAGCAATGACTCGTTTCCGGAGAGCAGATCTTCTTTGTCCTGGTAACACGCCTCACCTCTCCTTATCAGATCGGACTCTGAGCTTATAGCTTGTCTATGTTGATCTCCCCTGTAAAAATACAGAACACTACCCCGACAAACACTACCCCCCCACAAACACTACCCCCCACAAACACTACACCCCACAAACACTACACCCCACAAACACTGCACCCCACAAACACTACCCCCCACAAACACTGCACCCCACAAACACTACCCCCCACAAACACTACCCCCCACAAACACTACATCCCACAAACACTAGCCCTTCGGATACAGACATAGGGCAGTTATATCACATCAGGTCCCTTATACAATTAGGTTAGACAGCAGACACCTATGTAATATGATGTCATGATGCACTGATTGCAGAATTAGATCTATATAATCAGTAAATAATGACTTCATAAGACAATAAATATTATCTACAGACATATTAAATGATTAACACTAAATAATCCCGTGGCTCTTGTTAGATTCTTCAGTCTTCCTTCCAGGATCCAGATATTTTTCCTGGTAAGAAAAAAATAATATGAGAAAGATCAGGCAAAGACCCATAGAAAATCAGTCATATATATATTGTACTTTATGCCCTCTTTTCTTTGCATTTTTAAATTTTGATGCAGATACTTAAAAATTGTGCAATAAATTTAATTTTAAAAAAATTGTGTAAAATGCACATATATATATGTAAATTAAAGAGTAAAATAAATAAATATACAGTATGTCCACCAATGTATGTACACCAACCTCTCTCCCATGTGGGGGAACAAGGGTAGATTTTTTTTGCTCCAAAAATCTGAAATTAAAGTGACAGAACCACCACCAGCAATCTGTGCCAGCCACAGATACCACTGGAACTGTCACTAACCAAAGTAGCTACTGTAGTGTCTCTGACGCGCCCCCTGGGCCAGTGTTGTTTGGGGGATACCCGGAGCCGGATCAGATGGGGGTTGTAGTCTCCGAGTGGCGTTGACCCGGTCCGTGCCCAGGGTGTCAAGCTCAGTGTGTGGCAGTCCTACAGATGTTGCTGGATGTTCTTTAGTGTCGACTACGCCACCCGTTGATTTGCGGTCAATACGGCCGCCGCTGCAGCAGGGTCCGCTGAGGCTGGTGGTGTGTGTGCAGCTTCTGGTAGTATAACCCCCAACGGGAGGGGTATAGCCTCAGGGGGTCAGTTGTAGAGGGTGGTGGTTGTGGTGGTGCAGTGAGGATGGTATTAAGACTCAGAGTCGGGCTGTGCAGTTCAGGTTTTTTACTTACTGCTGTTGTTCTGGTCACTCCGGCCTTGAGTGACCGCCCGAGCCGTGCTGCGTCCACCAGGTCCTGGACTCGGCCAACCCCCAGGTAATTCTGGAGCGTGATCCTGAGCTCCCTTTCTGACGTTCCTTTTCTCTGGCCTTCCCCACCAGGGATCCACCTATGTCCGGCTCCCTCGGGTCTCTTGGTGGGTACACCTCCTCTGGGTTCCCTGACCCTATACTTGGTCTGCCTTCCTGGTGGATTTAGTGGGGGGGTCGTGGCAGATCCTGCCCACAACCTCCGGTCTCTGGCTGAGGATTAGTGCCCTCCACCAGCTTGGGATCCGGTACCCTTGTGCCAACCCTTCACCCTGTTGCTTGTATTTGGGCTCTTGGGGTTCCCTCTTCTTCCCCTCTGGGTCCTTCTGACTCCTCTCTCTCTTCTTTCAGGACTGCTTGACCCTCTACAACAGACTGACTAGTAGCTGTCTGCCTGTCTGACCCTGATCTAAGATGGTTCCCACCTTATATACTCCCTCTATGTGTGAGCTCAGGTGACCAGCACCCAATGAGCTCCTAGCTTTACCCAGACTGCTCCACCTATCTGCCCCTACACTACTGGGATGTTCCACCCCCCTCCCACTCCAGCCAGGAACAGACACTATCGTACCTGCACATAAACTGGTGGGAGTACCGTCGGTCTGTCCCCCGGAAATGGGATGTATGTAGTGTATGCAGCCTACTGAGCTCAGTTCCACACTCCATCCTTACCCGGGAGTGGAATACCACACCTCTGGCTTGAGGTGTAATACCCCTGTAGCAGCCGAATCCTCAGGGTGCTACATTCCCCCCTGGTAAATCACAGCACGTCCTCGGGCTGTAAGAGAATAAACATCCAAAACATAAATTTTTTTTTCATAAAACATAAACATATAAAATAATATCTATATCAGCATAAAACTTTTTATAAATATCATTCTTGTTCCTCCGGCCACGGTGCAACTTGTGACCGGGTAAAGTGCGACAGTCTCTTCAAGAAAAACTACAGTTTCCTATAAAACCGGTAGGGGGCGCCTTAGAAAGCGCAACTATATACAAGGGGATATGGCCGCTCTCAGTCCTCGGTCAGTTGGATTAAGGGACACACAGGTTAACAGTTTACACTTGTCCCAACAGGGACATATTTAAAGCAGCAACAGTTCACTGTACCCAGACGGGTAACTATTTACAGTCTCTTTACCGTACTTTAACGACGGCGTCCTCCTGCTCCTTCTTTATCTTCAGACCCGTCCGGGTCCTCTTGCTCCTCCTCACACCGCAGCTCCTCCTCCGTCAGGCGATGCACATGGAGGGCGTAGGGTCCTTTGGCACATTTGTGCCGGGTGAACGTGACCTCGTCCCCTACGTACAGGTCACGACCTCTGTGTCCCTCCGGCAGATGGCTCTCTACGTCTCTGCGGGTTACAAAGACGTCGCCGGGGGTATGATGGTCTCTTATGAAGCCCCACCCATGCTGCAGGTTGAATTTAATCACAGTCCCGGTGGTACGGGGACCATGAGCTGCACGGGGGTTCCTCCTGGTCCGGCTCTTCTGCCCTGCGCTCTGTTCCTGCAGCCGCTGCTCACGTATCCGCCTCTCTTTCCGCTCTTGCTCAAAGGCTGCCAACTGCTGGCGGCAGCACTCCACTCGCTCTGCTGCAGCTGCCCGCGTTTCTTGAGTGAACCCCATGAGGTCTCCTCCGGTGGGGTCCCACTCGAATTGTGCTTCTTCTAGCGGGAGCGGGGTTCTCCTGACGGGCTTCGGAGCCGGAATCAGGGGCTCGCACAGGGGCCTTGCTCTTTCGAGTTCCAGTTGGTAGTACTCCTGGGGCCATACAAAGGGCTGCCCATCCGGGCACGTGTGCTGGGCAAATAGATCTTCGCCCAGGTGCGGCACTCGAGATGTTGAGGGCGCGTTGATGGTAGCGGCGCCCGGGTTGACCAGGCCTTGCGACCAGGCTTGGGGCACCCTAAAGGTAAAGGGCACCGTAAGGACGGCGGCGCCCGGGGGTACTCGGCCCTGCGACCAGGCCGGTGGCTCCGCGGAGGTAGGGGGCGCTGTTGGAATTGCGGCGCCCGGAGGTACTAGACCTTGCGACCAGGCCGATGGTATTTCCTGTTTGGTCGCGCTCAGGGTCGAGGCGTGTGACGTCACAGGGGTCGCGGCTGCGGCTTCTGCTTGAGGCTTAGTCTGGCACGGTGACGATGCAGCGACGGGCACGGCAGGGGGAATTTCGGGCTCTGCGACGGGGAGCTGGGACAGGTACACGGTTTCTCGGCACGGGGTAGTGACGTCCCCTTTACCTGCCTCCGTCCGTTCAGCTCCCTTCTCGGCGCCGTCTCCGGCCTTCACTCCTCCTGCACCATCCTCAGAGGCGGTCTGTCTCCTCGTCTCGGGTGGCGTGCTCCGCTGACGGGTTCCGGTCTGCTGGGCCATCTCACGGCTCCACTCCGTCAGCGTGTCTTGCTGCACCTGGGCCATCCTCCGTGCGAGGCCCTCCAGCGCGGTCTGTGCACACTCCCGGTCTCGGGGGAGCTGTGCCAGGATCTCCACTAAGCCTAGTGGGGTTGTTGCTTGCAACAGGCTCCTGACCACTGGGTCGGTGCTGCCTGCCTCTCCCTCCATCTCCGGGTACGACTTCTCCGGAGTCCTCTCCAGACTTCTTGTCTCCGGGTGCGCTCTCTCCAGACTCCTCCAGGCTGCACCCATCTTCGTTCTTTTGTTCAGTCTCCGCCCACATTGAGGGTGGTCCCGGGGCAACTTTGTGATTGTCAGTTCCAGGGGCAGTTCTCTCACGCTGATGGACACTTCCAGCATCACAGTCTCTGTTGGTGGGCGCGGTTTCCGCTTTTGGCGCCATTCTTCGACCTGGCCCACGATGGGAGGTGGCCTTTTGCCACCCTCTGGCACGCCCATAATGGCGTCCACTCTTCCAAGGCGGGAAATCTTTGGAAATGGCGGGAATCGTCTCCCAGTGGCGGGAAACTCCATGGATGGCGGGAAAAAGCTGCAAATGGCGGACAACCGGCGGGAAACGACCTGTGATGGGGTCCGTTGGCGGGGACCCTCTGGAACCGGCGGGAGACTTCTTTTTAAGGTAACGATGAACTTTTCTTCAGGCACGCAGGACCCGGTTGTTGCGGGCACGTAATCCTGCCGACTACGCCAAAGTTGACGCGCCCCCTGGGCCAGTGTTGTTTGGGGGATACCCGGAGTCGGATCAGATGGGGGTTGTAGTCTCCGAGTGGCGGTGACCCGGTCCGTGCCCAGGGTGTCAAGCTCAGTGTGTGGCAGTCCTACAGATGTTGCTGGATGTTCTTTAGTGTCGACTACGCCACCCGTTGATTTGCGGTCAATACGGCCGCCGCTGCAGCAGGGTCCGCTGAGGCTGGTGGTGTGTGTGCAGCTTCTGGTAGTATAACCCCCAACGGGAGGGGTATAGCCTCAGGGGGTCAGTTGTAGAGGGTGGTGGTTGTGGTGGTGCAGTGAGGATGGTATTAAGACTCAGAGTCGGGCTGTGCAGTTCAGGTTTTTTACTTACTGCTGTTGTTCTGGTCACTCCGGCCTTGAGTGACCGCCCGAGCCGTGCTGCGTCCACCAGGTCCTGGACTCGGCCAACCCCCAGGTAATTCTGGAGCGTGATCCTGAGCTCCCTTTCTGACGTTCCTTTTCTCTGGCCTTCCCCACCAGGGATCCACCTATGTCCGGCTCCCTCGGGTCTCTTGGTGGGTACACCTCCTCTGGGTTCCCTGACCCTATACTTGGTCTGCCTTCCTGGTGGATTTAGTGGGGGGGTCGTGGCAGATCCTGCCCACAACCTCCGGTCTCTGGCTGAGGATTAGTGCCCTCCACCAGCTTGGGATCCGGTACCCTTGTGCCAACCCTTCACCCTGTTGCTTGTATTTGGGCTCTTGGGGTTCCCTCTTCTTCCCCTCTGGGTCCTTCTGACTCCTCTCTCTCTTCTTTCAGGACTGCTTGACCCTCTACAACAGACTGACTAGTAGCTGTCTGCCTGTCTGACCCTGATCTAAGATGGTTCCCACCTTATATACTCCCTCTATGTGTGAGCTCATGTGACCAGCACCCAATGAGCTCCTAGCTTTACCCAGACTGCTCCCCCTATCTGCCCCTACACTACTGGGATGTTCCACCCCCCTCCCACTCCAGCCAGGAACAGACACTATCGTACCTGCACATAAACTGGTGGGAGTACCGTCGGTCTGTCCCCCGGAAATGGGATGTATGTAGTGTATGCAGCCTACTGAGCTCAGTTCCACACTCCATCCTTACCCGGGAGTGGAATACCACACCTCTGGCTTGAGGTGTAATACCCCTGTAGCAGCCGAATCCTCAGGGTGCTACATCTCCATCCAAGGTCCCATCTTGTTACTGACCTCTGTGATAGCCCCAGGAATGTCCCCATGTTTGCTGCATAGAACTCTCAGTGTCCAACATTCCGCTGTGTGACCTCACAAAGAACCTTCATCACCAAAGTCTAGAGATTCTGCCAGCAAAGACTGGAGAAAGCTAGAACCTTACAGCCACAATCTGTAGACTTGGAGGATCGATGTCCATGTTGGCGCTAAGTTCACTAACAAATCCCTGTAAAGTTTCTCATTTACCTGTATCCTCAATCCAGGAACTTCCACTCTCCTTGTCTTCATCTCCTGAAATGATCATTTGCGCACTGAACATCCGTTTATATAGACCCACAGTCATTGTGATATCATGCTGTGAGGTAACAATGGCCTCCTGGATTTGATGATGTCACATATGACCATGAGTGATATCTCCATAGGTATTAATTAATATTTATAACAAGTAGTAATAATATGGCAGATCACATTGGTTAGCATCAAGGCTGGAGGAGCAGGACGAATAAGGAAAAGTTCCCAAAAGTAAAATGCATTTACTGCGACTGAAAAAAATAAATAACTTTATATTACTTCAAATTTATTTAAATTCTAGGCTCTATGACAACACTACACTGTTACCATAGGAACAAAGACCTATAGCCCATAGCAACCAGTCCAATTCCAGCTTTAGTGCATTTAAGGCCTGAAATCAAGAACATTGAGTGTTTTGTTTGCTGGTGATACATCTAGCAATGGACAAATGACAGGTAAGAGCAGGAATCATTGTCTGAGAGAAACCATTCCCATTGTTACACATTTTCACACATTTTGTAGGTGTAGGAACTATGGACATTCCAGTTTTTGTGAAACAACAACTCCCAGCATTCACAGGATAAATATGAACAAAAGTTCAAGAATTGCTTTTTATTTTTTTCATGATATTCGCCGTGCGGTATAAGCAGGGCCAGCTCCAGGTTTTCGTGGGCCCTGGGCGAAAGAGTCTCAGTGGGCCCCTTTAAAACATACCACAATTCATGATGCACAGTTGCCGCAGAAAAATATATATATAATACAATACAGAAGATTTCACTTCTTACATTACATGACCGATATCTATTGTAAATTCTACAATAGCTCAGAAACCAGCGAATCGCTGCATACAGAATACTGGCCCCCATAAAATGCTCCATATAGGATACTGGCCCCCATATAATCCTCCATAAAGGATACTGCCCCCCATATAACGCTCCATACAGAATACTGGCCCCCATAAAATGCTCCATACAGGATATTGGTCCCCATATAACGCTCCATACAGGATACTGTCCCCCTTATTACAATCCTACAGGATACTGGCTCCCATATAACGCTCCATACAGGATACGGTCCCCATATAACGATCCATACAGAATACTGGCCCCCATATAACGCTCCATGCAGGATGTGCCCCCAAATAATGCTCCATGCAGGCTGTGCCCCCACATAATGCTCCATGCAGGCTGTTCCAACCACATAATACCTCATGCAAGCTGTTCCCACCACATAATGCCCCACGCAGGCTATTCCCCCCTTATAATACCCCATGCAGTATGTCACCCCTCTTATAATGTCCCATGCAGGATGTCACCCCGCTTATAATGCCCCATTCATTATGTCACCCCCCTTTATAATGCCCCATACATTATGTCACCACCCCCATATAATGCCCTATGCAGGATGTCATTTCCCCCATATAATGTCCCATGCAGTATGTCACTCCCCCCATATAATGCCCCATGAAGGATGACACTTCCCCCCCTTTGAATGCCCCATGCAGGATGTCACCTCTCCCCCCTCTTATAATGCCCCATGCAGGATGTCACACCCCCCTCCCTTATAATGTCCCATGCAGGATGTCACTCACTCCCCTTATAATGCCCCATGCAGGATGTCACAGCATACCCCCTTTTAATTCCCCATGCAGGATGTCACCCCACCTTATACTGCCCCATGAAGGATGTCACCCCCCCTTCCTTATAATGCCCCATGCAGAATGTCACACCCCCCTCCCTTATAATGCCCCATGCCTCCATACATTAAAAAAAAATAATCAAATACTCACCTCACTTCTTCTCACCTGCTGCCGCTGCTCTGAACTCCAGAGTCGCCGGCGTCTTCCCACTCTGCGCTGTGACGGCTCAGGAAAGAGCGCGGTGAAAAGATGTCACCGCACCCTCTGACCTGAGACATCACAGTGCAGCAGCCGCGAAGAGACTGGAGCGGCTGCGGAGGAACGGGGAGAGATAAGCGATGAGCCGCAGGCTTTTTATTTTTTGTATTAATTTTATACTTTATTTATAATCCCTGCTTTTAGTACATCATGACACTTATTGGGTATACTGTGGCATCTTTTATCCTCTCTTTTTTAACCTTTTGATCTAATGTAGTATTTATATTCATATTTATATGATATTCATTTCTTTTACTTTTTTTTTTTTTTTTTACTTCCTGTTTTGTATTTCCTGTGTTGTCATAATTGTTAGTGTCCTTTGACTGGTGCACCTACCCTATATAATGGCTGCTCTTTCATTTGCTCTCTAATCTACCTGAGGAAGATAGCGTCTGCTATTGAAACGCGTGGTGGCGTTAGAGAGCGTACTAAACAATAAAAGGTTTGTGTGCTATACCCTAATCCCCTGTCTAGTTGTTCTAGCGCTTCACTAACACCGCACAATTCCTTCTAGCCTACAACAACTAGCCTACCACAGGACCTGCCGTGTTGTCATTGTGGAACGCCCACTTCGGTCACACGGTCATGGTCATGTGACCGCTGAAGCAGACAGAAACTCCCTACAGCAGTTCCTGCTAAGCTGCAGTCATCTTACAGACTCCCACCTGGAAGTGTTTTCCCTTGCTGTGAGGGGCTCCTTTGCACAAGGACCAGGTGAGTGGTCACAACATCTCCCCCTTCATTCCCCCCCCAAACCTCAGGCTCTTCACCATTGGCGCTCCAACTGCTTTTGTTTTCCATGAACTTAAAAGTTCGGCATTTATACCGGACAGTTAGTCCAATGCTAAACGCCGAACGTGGACTTTCTCTAGAAGTCTGTTGCAATGTTCGGAGTTGCGGGGGAAGTGCGTTGTAGAGAGAGTTTATTTTTCTTACTCAGACCCAAAGTTCGGGTCTCCATTGTTTTTCATTGAGGTTCGGGTCCTGGTTCAAGTTTGGGTACAGTTCTGGTACCCGAACCGAAGTTTGGAATAGAGTTTGGGTCGGGTACCAAGATCCAAATTTCAACAGGTCCGCTCATCCCTTATCCTGAGCTATGGATGTTTACAGTCTGATTATTTGTGACCCATTCACTTAAGTAGGATTTTATGTATCTAAAAATAAATATTATTTATTTTATATGTAAAAGGGTTCATCATGGTTATTTCTCTCTCTGGTGTGTTGTGAGTCTGGATGTAAGGTTATAATAAAAAAAAGAATAAGTAAAAAACAATATTTTGTAACTTATAAGATATTCATTGTAATTATTTATAGTAATTTCGCTAATGAATATTCTGTAATTCCAACTACATACAAGTATGTTAAGAATACTTAACTGCCCTTTTGTTTTTGATACAAAATTATCTAATTAAAAAACAAAACATTACTGATTGATTGCATTCCAGTTTCTTTGCTTCTTGTGGGCATTACTGTTGAGGCTGCACTTGAAAAGCATGTTATTCAATGCACTCTTTTTATTGTTGGCAACAAAATATAAAAAGCAGAAAGTAAAAAAAAACTGTTTTGGCAAGAAAAACTAAAGGGTTATTTTTCATTAGACTTGTGAAACTATTGTTATAAAAATTTCATTTTTACAACTTATTTATGAAAGCTAGCAATACCAATCTTGTTGCCAAGTGTAACTTTCTTTTTTTCCAACAAATGAAAGACCAAGTTCTGATTTAAAGAAGACGTTTCACCATTTCTTAGATGCTAAACTGGCTATATCATGATAAAGTGGCTGAAAATCGGAATAAAACATATTTTTTTATTCCTCATCTCCTTTGCACAGCTGTTAGCTTGTAAAGTTTATATACTAATTAACACTACAACTAAGAAACGGCAGGATCACAGATTCTTCTCTGAGGGCGTTTCTGTTTTTCCCCTGTATCATGCTGCCCAGTAATAAGCAAGCAGCGTTGTACAGGGAAAAAATAAGATGTCCCAGAGAAGGTTAGACCAAGCTTTCTCTATTAGATCTGGTAAAATTGATGAGTCTAACCAGGTCACATGGATCTCACAGTCATCACCACCTGTGATTACAAGTGCAAGGGGAGTAGAGCATAGCAGTATGTCATTACATTTACCGTTCTGCATCAGCGAATACTGCAAAGTGGTGTATGTAATGACTTACAGCTCTTGTCCTCCTCCGGGCACTTGTAATCACAGTAGGTATTGGCAGAGAATTTTGTGTGACCTGGGGAAGAGAGCAGAGTAGAGTTGAGTGAGTGTGCTCGGTTAACCCTTCACTGAGCACGTTCGAGTGCTGCTCGAGTATTTTCGGCATGCTCAACAACTGTGTTCGAGCTGCCACTGCATGTGTCACGGCCACTAGACAGCTGCGACACATGCAGGAATCACATAACAAACCGGCAATCCCTGCATGTGTCGCAGCTGCCTAACAGCCATGACACATGCAGCCGCTTAGTCTCGAACCACGTCGTGCATGGCAGGCAATACCCGTGAGATTTTTTTGGCTGTATAACAGCTACAAAACATATGGAGCGGAGACTCAAGCACACGCGATACTCAGTATATACCCGTGCACCCGATGCAAACTCAAGTAGCGAGCATTTACACTCAACACTAGTCGCCATATCGTCGTCTTTTTATTTACTTTGGAAAAAATCCCATCCCCAACACAACCCTAACTTTAACCCTAATACAACTCCAACTAGCACAAACCCAACCTAACCCTACTCCAACCATAACCCTAGACCAACCCCAACACTAACAGTAGCCTAACCCTACCCCTAGCTTAACCCAACCCTAACCATAGCCCAACCATAACCTTAACCGTTGCCCAACCCTAACCCTAGCGCAACCCTAACCTTAACCCTAGCCCGACCCTAACCCCAGCCAACCCTAACCCTACCTCAACCCTAACCCTAACCCTAGAGGTTTTTTTTTACGCCATTCCTCGTGAAGTATAATTGATTAGAGAACTTTTTTCTTTGGTGCGATTACAGTGATACCATATTCATATAGTTTTTTTATGATTGACAGCTGTCACACACTAAAAGACGCTTTTTTTTTTGCAAAGACTAGTTTTTGCATTGACATATTTTGAGAGATATAATTTTTCCATATTTTGGCCGACAGAGTCATGTGATGGCTTGTTTTTTGAGGGACCAGTTGACGTCTTTAGTGGTACCAGTTTCGGGTACGTGACCTTTTCTTATCGCTTTCTATTCCGACTTTTGAAAGGCAGAATAAATAAAAAACAACAATTCCGGAATTGTTTTCTTTTGTGTTTCTTTATGCCGTTCCGCGTGTGGTAAAATTGATAAGGTAGCTTTATTCTTTGGGTCAGTATGTTTACAGCAATACTACATTTATATTTTTTTTATGTTTTGGCGCTTTTACACAAAAAATATTTTATAGAAAAAAAAAAAATTCTATCGCTTTATTTTTCGTCTGATGGAGCTATATGGCAGCTTGTTTTTTGCGGGACAAGATGATGTTTTCAGCGGTACTATTTTTATTTGCTTTCATCTTTTTGATCGCGTTTTATTACATTTTTTGTTTGGCAATATGATGATAAAGCAACATTTTTTGCTTTGTGTTTTTTTTTTGTTTTGTTTTTTTACAGTGTTCACTAAAGGGGTTAACTAGCAAGACAGTTTTATAGGTCAGGTCATTTCGGACGCAGTGATACAACATATGTGTACTTTTATTTATTTATTTTTTTCATAAGAATGTTTATTTATGGGTACAGTATATTTTTATTTTTTTGGATTATTTCTTTCATTTTTTTAAAAATATTTTTACAGTTTTTTTTTTTACACTTTGACACTTTTGGAATTTTTACACATTGTCCCACTATGGGACTTTTACTTTTTACATTCTGATAGCCTGTATAGCACAGGAATGCAGCAGCATCCCTGTTCTATACAGCCTGTCAGCGCTGCACAAGGAGAAGTTACTTTGATCGCGCACTGCACATGATCAAAGTAACTTCTTGCTGTCTGGTGACGACATCTAAATCACCATGACAACCACTGGGACCTGGCTCAGTATTGGCTTACCTCCCCTTGCCACCGGAATGCTGTGATTGACTTTGATCGCAGCATTTTGGGGGTTAATGTTCAGGTAGCGGTGCGGAACAACCACTCCTTGCACATAGCGCTGGGTGTCAGCTGTGACAATCAGCTGACACCCGGTGCCAATCTCCCCCGCACCGCTTGTGTGTGGGCGCGATCACAGTATGAAGTAATAGTACGTCCCTGGCCCAATAGGCCCATGGCACAAGGACGTACTATTACCACATACGTCAGAAAGGGGTTAAAATCTGAAATGTTGGCCTACTGAAATGTATGTTCAGTAAATGCACTCAATACTTGGTCGGGGCTTCTTTTGCATCAATTACTGTATCAATGTGTTGTGGCATGGAGGCGATCAGCCTCTGGCACTGCTGAGGTGTTATGAATATAGATGAGCGTTGTTCTACTCAAACTGTTCGCCAATCTCAAATTCGAGCTGTTTTGGGCGGTGTTCGAGCCGTTCGGCGAACACGAACGATTTGAGAAAAATTCGGCTGTTCGAGGTTATGTTCGATAACTGTTCGTGCACCAAAATCATAACTGGATTTTTTCTCAGTAATGATGAAAATTAATGTTAATACGCAGTTTGAGTGTACAGCGGGGTGGGGGGAGGTGCAGGGGATGGATCTCTGCAGGAATAAAGAAGATCTCCATTTTTTTTTCTCTTTCCCGCATTTACAGTGGGGAGGTGCAATCTGTCAGCCTATCAGCAGCGCACACACGGAGCGAAATGCTTTTTTTCACACAAGCAAGGGCATGTGTCATTGGCAGTGTATGTCACATGTCCTTGCCCTATAAGACCAAGCCATTTTCCCCGTTGCCACCATTTTCTCACTGCTGCAGCTGCGTGTTAGACGGCACCGCTGTTGCTGTGTGCGCTATACCTTGTTAATTTCAAGCCAATTTTCGCACAAATCTACAGATAGCTTGGGAGTAGAGAATAGTTGTGATTGCAGTCCTTTTAAGGACTAGGTTACAGCATTTCCTATGACTTTTATCAGGCAGGTCTGTGCTCTTAAATAGATAGGTTGTGGGAGTAAAGACTAATTGTAATTGGAGTCCTTTTCAGGACTAGGTTACATCAGTTCCTATCAGTTTTTGCCAGGCAGGTCTGTGCTCTTAAATAGATAGGTTGTGGGAGTAAAGACTAATTGTAATTGGAGTCCTTTTCAGGGCTAGGTTACATCAGTTCCTATCAGTTTTTGCCAGGCAGGTCTGTGCCAGTGCTGTGCAAGTTTTTTTCACAGCATTTGGCTGAATCTAGCAAAGCTAATCCTTTTTGGCCTATTGCAGAGTGTGTTAGTCAGTGGAGTAGCCTATCTGTGTTGCAAGATATACCACCTTTGTATAGAATACCAATTTTTTTACTGCACCTAGTGAAGTAAAATCTTTTGGGCATAGCATCATTCTATTAGTCCATCTATACTGACCTCCATCAGGTTGCAAATTAAAAATAATTTTTATCTGCATCTAACTCTGAAAAAATATTTGGGCTTCTAGCTGTGTGTGGGACTTGTTCTATTACTCCATCTATACTGACCTCCATCAGGTTGCAAATTGAATATAATTTTTTTCTGCATCTAGCTCTGAAAAAATATTGGGCTTCTAGCTGTGTGTGGGACTTGTTGTATTAGTCCATCTATACTGACCTCCATCAGGTTGCAAACTGAATATATTTTTTTCTGCATCTACCTCTGAAAAAATATTGGGCTTCTAGCTGTGTGTGGGACTTGTTCTATTAATCCATCTATACAGACCTCCATCAGGTTGCAAACTGAATATAATTTTTTCCTGCATCTAGCTCTGAAAAAATATTTGGCCTTCTAGCAGTGTGTGGGACTTTCTCTATTAGTCCATCTATACTGACCTCCATCAGGTTGCAAATTAAAAATAATTTTTATCTGCATCTACCTCTGAAAAAATATTTGGGCTTCTAGCTGTGTGTGGGACTTGTTCTATTACTCCATCTATACTGACCTCCATCAGGTTGCAAATTGAATATAATTTTTTTCTGCATCTAGCTCTGAAAAAATATTGGGCTTCTAGCTGTGTGTGGGACTTGTTGTATTAGTCCATCTATACTGACCTCCATCGGGTTGCAAACTGAATATATTTTTTTCTGCATCTACCTCTGAAAAAATATTGGGCTTCTAGCTGTGTGTGGGACTTGTTCTATTACTCCATCTATACTGACCTCCATCAGGTTGCAAATTGAATATAATTTTTTTCTGCATCTAGCTCTGAAAAAATATTGGGCTTCTAGCTGTGTGTGGGACTTGTTGTATTAGTCCATCTATACTGACCTCCATCAGGTTGCAAACTGAATATATTTTTTTCTGCATCTACCTCTGAAAAAATATTGGGCTTCTAGCTGTGTGTGGGACTTGTTCTATTAGTCCATCTATACAGATCTACATCAGGTTGCAAACTGAATATAATTTTTTTCTGCATCTAGCTCTGAAAAAATATTTGGCCTTCTAGCAGTGTGTGGGACTTTCTATATTAGTCCATCTATACTGACCTCCATCAGGTTGCAAATTAAAAATAATTTTTATCTGCATCTAGCTCTGAAAAAATATTTGGGCTTCTAGCTGTGTGTGGGACTAGTTCTATTACTCCATCTATACTGACCTCCATCAGGTTGCAAATTGAATATAATTTTTTTCTGCATCTAGCTCTGAAAAAATATTGGGCTTCTAGCTGTGTGTGGGACTTGTTCTATTAATCCATCTATACAGACCTCCATCAGGTTGCAAACTGAATATAATTTTTTTCTGCATCTAGCTCTGAAAAAATATTTGGCCTTCTAGCAGTGTGTGGGACTTTCTCTATTAGTCCATCTATACTGACCTCCATCAGGTTGCAAATTAAAAATAATTTTTATCTGCATCTACCTCTGAAAAAATATTTGGGCTTCTAGCTGTGTGTGGGACTTGTTCTATTAGTCCATCTATACAGACCTCCATCACGCTGCAAATTCAAAATAATTTTTTGTCTGCATCTAGCTCTGAAAAAATATTTGGCCTTCTAGCAGTGTGTGGGACTTTCTCTATTAGTTCATCTATACTGACCTCCATCAGGTTGCAAATTAAAAATAATTTTTATCTGCATCTAGCTCTGAAAAAATATTTGGGCTTCTAGCTGTGTGTGGGACTTGTTCTATTACTCCATCTATACTGACCTCCATCAGGTTGCAAATTGAATATAATTTTTTTCTGCATCTAGCTCTGAAAAAATATTGGGCTTCTAGCTGTGTGTGGGACTTGTTGTATTAGTCCATCTATACTGACCTCCATCGGGTTGCAAACTGAATATATTTTTTTCTGCATCTACCTCTGAAAAAATATTGGGCTTCTAGCTGTGTGTGGGACTTGTTCTATTAATCCATCTATACAGACCTCCATCAGGTTGCAAACTGAATATAATTTTGTTCTGCATCTAGCTCTGAAAAAATATTGGGCTTCTAGCTCTGTGTGGGACTTGTTCTATTAATCCATCTATACAGACCTCCATCAGGTTGCAAACTGAATATTATTTTTTTCTGCATCTAGCTCTGAAAAAATATTTGGCCTTCTAGCAGTGTGTGGGACTTTCTTTCTTAGTCCATCTATACTGACCTCCATCAGGTTGCAAATTAAAAATAATTTTTATCTGCATCTACCTCTGAAAAAATATTTGGGCTTCTAGCTGTGTGTGGGACTTGTTCTGTTAGTCCATCTATACTGACCTCCATCACGCTGCAAATTCAAAATAATTTTTTGTCTGCATCTAGCTCTGAAAAAATATTTGGCCTTCTAACAGTGTGTGGGACTTTCTCTATTAGTCCATCTATACTGACCTCCATCAGGTTGCAAATTAAAAATAATTTTTATCTGCATCTAGCTCTTAAAAAATATTTGGGCTTCTAGCTGTGTGTGGGACTTGTTCTATTACTCCATCTATACTGACCTCCATCAGGTTGCAAATTGAATATAATTTTTTTCTGCATCTAGCTCTGAAAAAATATTGGGCTTCTAGCTGTGTGTGGGACTTGTTGTATTAGTCCATCTATACTGACCTCCATCAGGTTGCAAACTGAATATATTTTTTTCTGCATCTACCTCTGAAAAAATATTGGGCTTCTAGCTGTGTGTGGGACTTGTTCTATTAATCCATCTATACAGACCTCCATCAGGTTGCAAACTGAATATAATTTTTTTCTGCATCTAGCTCTGAAAAAATATTGGGCTTCTAGCTGTGTGTGGGACTTGTTCTATTAATCCATCTATACAGACCTCCATCAGGTTGCAAACTGAATATAATTTTTTTCTGCATCTAGCTCTGAAAAAATATTTGGCCTTCTAGCAGTGTGTGGGACTTTCTTTCTTAGTCCATCTATACTGACCTCCATCAGGTTGCAAATTAAAAATAATTTTTATCTGCATCTACCTCTGAAAAAATATTTGGGCTTCTAGCTGTGTGTGGGACTTGTTCTATTAGTCCATCTATACTGACCTCCATCAAGCTGCAAATTCAAAATAATTTTTTGTCTGCATCTAGCTCTGAAAAAATATTTGGCCTTCTAGCAGTGTGTGGGACTTTCTCTATTAGTCCATCTATACTGACCTCCATCAGGTTGCAAATTAAAAATAATTTTTATCTGCATCTAGCTCTGAAAAAATATTTGGGCTTCTAGCTGTGTGTGGGACTTGTTGTATTAGTCCATCTATACTGACCTCCATCAGGTTGCAAACTGAATATATTTTTTTCTGCATCTACCTCTGAAAAAATATTGGGCTTCTAGCTGTGTGTGGGACTTGTTCTATTAATCCATCTATACAGACCTCCATCAGGTTGCAAACTGAATATAATTTTTTTCTGCATCTAGCTCTGAAAAAATATTGGGCTTCTAGCTGTGTGTGGGACTTGTTCTATTAATCCATCTATACAGACCTCCATCAGGTTGCAAACTGAATATAATTTTTTTCTGCATCTAGCTCTGAAAAAATATTTGGCCTTCTAGCAGTGTGTGGGACTTTCTTTCTTAGTCCATCTATACTGACCTCCATCAGGTTGCAAATTAAAAATAATTTTTATCTGCATCTACCTCTGAAAAAATATTTGGGCTTCTAGCTGTGTGTGGGACTTGTTCTATTAGTCCATCTATACTGACCTCCATCAAGCTGCAAATTCAAAATAATTTTTTGTCTGCATCTAGCTCTGAAAAAATATTTGGCCTTCTAGCAGTGTGTGGGACTTTCTCTATTAGTCCATCTATACTGACCTCCATCAGGTTGCAAATTAAAAATAATTTTTATCTGCATCTAGCTCTGAAAAAATATTTGGGCTTCTAGCTGTGTGTGGGACTTGTTCTATTACTCCATCTATACTGACCTCCATCAGGTTGCAAATTGAATATAATTTTTTTCTGCATCTAGCTCTGAAAAAAATATTGGGCTTCTAGCTGTGTGTGGGACTTGTTGTATTAGTCCATCTATACTGACCTCCATCAGGTTGCAAACTGAATATATTTTTTTCTGCATCTACCTCTGAAAAAATATTGGGCTTCTAGCTGTGTGTGGGACTTGTTCTATTAATCCATCTATACAGACCTCCATCAGGTTGCAAATTGAATATAATTTTTTTCTGCATCTAGCTCTGAAAATATATTGGGCTTCTAGCTGTGTGTGGGACTTGTTCTATTAATCCATCTATACAGACCTCCATAAGGTTGCAAACTGAATATAATTTTTTTCTGCATCTAGCTCTGAAAAAATATTTGGCCTTCTAGCAGTGTGTGGGACTTTCTTTCTTAGTCCATCTATACTGACCTCCATCAGGTTGCAAATTAAAAATAATTTTTATCTGCATCTACCTCTGAAAAAATATTTGGGCTTCTAGCTGTGTGTGGGACTTGTTCTATTAGTCCATCTATACTGACCTCCATCAAGCTGCAAATTCAAAATAATTTTTTGTCTGCATCTTGTTCTGAAAAAATATTTGGCCTTCTAGCAGTGTGTGGGACTTTCTCTATTAGTCCATCTATACTGACCTCCATCAGGTTGCAAATTAAAAATAATTTTTATCTGCATCTAGCTCTGAAAAAATATTTGGGCTTCTAGCTGTGTGTGGGACTTGTTCTATTACTCCATCTATACTGACCTCCATCAGGTTGCAAATTGAATATAATTTTTTTCTGCATCTAGCTCTGAAAAAAATATTGGGCTTCTAGCTGTGTGTGGGACTTGTTGTATTAATCCATCTATACTGACCTCCATCAGGTTGCAAACTGAATATATTTTTTTCTGCATCTACCTCTGAAAAAATATTGGGCTTCTAGCTGTGTGTGGGACTTGTTCTATTAATCCATCTATACAGACCTCCATCAGGTTGCAAATTAAAAATAATTTTTATCTGCATCTACCTCTGAAAAATTATTTGGGCTTCTAGCTGTGTGTGGGACTTGTTCTATTAGTCCATCTATACTGACCTCCATCACGCTGCAAATTCAAAATAATTTTTTGTCTGCATCTAGCTCTGAAAAAATATTTGGCCTTCTAGCAGTGTGTGGGACTTTCTCTATTAGTCCATCTATACTGACCTCCATCAGGCTGCAAATTAAAAATAATTTTTATCTGCATCTACCTCTGAAAAAATATTTGGGCTTCTAGCTGTGTGTGGGACTTGTTCTATTAGTCCATCTATACTGACCTCCATCACGCTGCAAATTCAAAATAATTTTTTGTCTGCATCTAGCTCTGAAAAAATATTTGGCCTTCTAGCAGTGTGTGGGACTTTCTCTATTAGTCCATCTATACTGACCTCCATCAGGTTGCAAATTAAAAATAATTTTCATCTGCATCTAGCTCTGAAAAAATATTTGGGCTTCTAGCTGTGTGTGGGACTTTCTTTCTTAGTCCATCTATACTGACCTCCATCAGGTTGCAAATTAAAAATAATTTTTATCTGCATCTACCTCTGAAAAAATATTTGGGCTTCTAGCTGTGTGTGGGACTTGTTCTATTAGTCCATCTATACTGACCTCCATCACGCTGCAAATTCAAAATAATTTTTTGTCTGCATCTAGCTCTGAAAAAATATTTGGCCTTCTAACAGTGTGTGGGACTTTCTCTATTAGTCCATCTATACTGACCTCCATCAGGTTGCAAATTAAAAATAATTTTTATCTGCATCTAGCTCTTAAAAAATATTTGGGCTTCTAGCTGTGTGTGGGACTTGTTCTATTACTCCATCTATACTGACCTCCATCAGGTTGCAAATTGAATATAATTTTTTTCTGCATCTAGCTCTGAAAAAATATTGGGCTTCTAGCTGTGTGTGGGACTTGTTGTATTAGTCCATCTATACTGACCTCCATCAGGTTGCAAACTGAATATATTTTTTTCTGCATCTACCTCTGAAAAAATATTGGGCTTCTAGCTGTGTGTGGGACTTGTTCTATTAATCCATCTATACAGACCTCCATCAGGTTGCAAACTGAATATAATTTTTTTCTGCATCTAGCTCTGAAAAAATATTGGGCTTCTAGCTGTGTGTGGGACTTGTTCTATTAATCCATCTATACAGACCTCCATCAGGTTGCAAACTGAATATAATTTTTTTCTGCATCTAGCTCTGAAAAAATATTTGGCCTTCTAGCAGTGTGTGGGACTTTCTTTCTTAGTCCATCTATACTGACCTCCATCAGGTTGCAAATTAAAAATAATTTTTATCTGCATCTACCTCTGAAAAAATATTTGGGCTTCTAGCTGTGTGTGGGACTTGTTCTATTAGTCCATCTATACTGACCTCCATCAAGCTGCAAATTCAAAATAATTTTTTGTCTGCATCTATCTCTGAAAAAATATTTGGCCTTCTAGCAGTGTGTGGGACTTTCTCTATTAGTCCATCTATACTGACCTCCATCAGGTTGCAAATTAAAAATAATTTTTATCTGCATCTAGCTCTGAAAAAATATTTGGGCTTCTAGCTGTGTGTGGGACTTGTTCTATTACTCCATCTATACTGACCTCCATCAGGTTGCAAATTGAATATAATTTTTTTCTGCATCTAGCTCTGAAAAAAATATTGGGCTTCTAGCTGTGTGTGGGACTTGTTGTATTAGTCCATCTATACTGACCTCCATCAGGTTGCAAACTGAATATATTTTTTTCTGCATCTACCTCTGAAAAAATATTGGGCTTCTAGCAGTGTGTGGGACTTTCTCTATTAGTCCATCTATACTGACCTCCATCAGGTTGCAAATTAAAAATAATTTTCATCTGCATCTAGCTCTGAAAAAATATTTGGGCTTCTAGCTGTGTGTGGGACTTTCTTTCTTAGTCCATCTATACTGACCTCCATCAGGTTGCAAATTAAAAATAATTTTTATCTGCATCTACCTCTGAAAAAATATTTGGGCTTCTAGCTGTGTGTGGGACTTGTTCTATTAGTCCATCTATACTGACCTCCATCACGCTGCAAATTCAAAATAATTTTTTGTCTGCATCTAGCTCTGAAAAAATATTTGGCCTTCTAACAGTGTGTGGGACTTTCTCTATTAGTCCATCTATACTGACCTCCATCAGGTTGCAAATTAAAAATAATTTTTATCTGCATCTAGCTCTTAAAAAATATTTGGGCTTCTAGCTGTGTGTGGGACTTGTTCTATTACTCCATCTATACTGACCTCCATCAGGTTGCAAATTGAATATAATTTTTTTCTGCATCTAGCTCTGAAAAAATATTGGGCTTCTAGCTGTGTGTGGGACTTGTTGTATTAGTCCATCTATACTGACCTCCATCAGGTTGCAAACTGAATATATTTTTTTCTGCATCTACCTCTGAAAAAATATTGGGCTTCTAGCTGTGTGTGGGACTTGTTCTATTAATCCATCTATACAGACCTCCATCAGGTTGCAAACTGAATATAATTTTTTTCTGCATCTAGCTCTGAAAAAATATTGGGCCTTCTAGCAGTGTGTGGGACTTTCTTTCTTAGTCCATCTATACTGACCTCCATCAGGTTGCAAATTAAAAATAATTTTTATCTGCATCTACCTCTGAAAAAATATTTGGGCTTCTAGCTGTGTGTGGGACTTGTTCTATTAGTCCATCTATACTGACCTCCATCAAGCTGCAAATTCAAAATAATTTTTTGTCTGCATCTAGCTCTGAAAAAATATTTGGCCTTCTAGCAGTGTGTGGGACTTTCTCTATTAGTCCATCTATACTGACCTCCATCAGGTTGCAAATTAAAAATAATTTTTATCTGCATCTAGCTCTGAAAAAATATTTGGGCTTCTAGCTGTGTGTGGGACTTGTTCTATTACTCCATCTATACTGACCTCCATCAGGTTGCAAATTGAATATAATTTTTTTCTGCATCTAGCTCTGAAAAAAATATTGGGTTTCTAGCTGTGTGTGGGACTTGTTGTATTAGTCCATCTATACTGACCTCCATCAGGTTGCAAACTGAATATATTTTTTTCTGCATCTACCTCTGAAAAAATATTGGGCTTCTAGCTGTGTGTGGGACTTGTTCTATTAATCCATCTATACAGACCTCCATCAGGTTGCAAATTGAATATAATTTTTTTCTGCATCTAGCTCTGAAAAAATATTGGGCTTCTAGCTGTGTGTGGGACTTGTTCTATTAATCCATCTATACAGACCTCCATAAGGTTGCAAACTGAATATAATTTTTTTCTGCATCTAGCTCTGAAAAAATATTTGGCCTTCTAGCAGTGTGTGGGACTTTCTTTCTTAGTCCATCTATACTGACCTCCATCAGGTTGCAAATTAAAAATAATTTTTATCTGCATCTACCTCTGAAAAAATATTTGGGCTTCTAGCTGTGTGTGGGACTTGTTCTATTAGTCCATCTATACTGACCTCCATCAAGCTGCAAATTCAAAATAATTTTTTGTCTGCATCTAGCTCTGAAAAAATATTTGGCCTTCTAGCAGTGTGTGGGACTTTCTCTATTAGTCCATCTATACTGACCTCCATCAGGTTGCAAATTAAAAATAATTTTTATCTGCATCTAGCTCTGAAAAAATATTTGGGCTTCTAGCTGTGTGTGGGACTTGTTCTATTACTCCATCTATACTGACCTCCATCAGGTTGCAAATTGAATATAATTTTTTTCTGCATCTAGCTCTGAAAAAAATATTGGGCTTCTAGCTGTGTGTGGGACTTGTTGTATTAGTCCATCTATACTGACCTCCATCAGGTTGCAAACTGAATATATTTTTTTCTGCATCTACCTCTGAAAAAATATTGGGCTTCTAGCTGTGTGTGGGACTTGTTCTATTAATCCATCTATACAGACCTCCATCAGGTTGCAAATTAAAAATAATTTTTATCTGCATCTACCTCTGAAAAAATATTTGGGCTTCTAGCTGTGTGTGGGACTTGTTCTATTAGTCCATCTATACTGACCTTCATCACGCTGCAAATTCAAAATAATTTTTTGTCTGCATCTAGCTCTGAAAAAATATTTGGCCTTCTAGCAGTGTGTGGGACTTTCTCTATTAGTCCATCTATACTGACCTCCATCAGGCTGCAAATTAAAAATAATTTTTATCTGCATCTACCTCTGAAAAAATATTTGGGCTTCTAGCTGTGTGTGGGACTTGTTCTATTAGTCCATCTATACTGACCTCCATCACGCTGCAAATTCAAAATAATTTTTTGTCTGCATCTAGCTCTGAAAAAATATTTGGCCTTCTAGCAGTGTGTGGGACTTTCTCTATTAGTCCATCTATACTGACCTCCATCAGGTTGCAAACTGAATATATTTTTTTCTGCATCTACCTCTGAAAAAATATTTGGGCTTCTAGCTGTGTGTGGGACTTGTTCTATTAGTCCATCTATACTGACCTCCATCAGGTTGCAAATTGAATATAATTTTTTTCTGCATCTAACCCAGCCAATAGTTTTGGCCTAATACCACAGTTTGGCCACTCAGCTCTGCTCGGTTCCCATCCATTGTTTTTTTGTGCAAACAACTCCAGAGTTGTGAATTTGTTAACCACCAAAATGAGTGGAAAAAGGCCTGCTGATGGTGGAAAGGGGAATAGGCGTGTTGGGAAGGGGATAAAAGGTTGTGTCCGTGGGGTAGGTGTTAAAGCAACAGTAACATCTGCAGAAGAAAGATCATCTTCCAGCCAAACTAAAATGTCTACTTCTTTTAGCGGACAATGTGATAAGATCCCTTTCTTACGGCCACGCCAATCGCTACAAATTCCAAATGAGGCACAAAAACAGCAGGTGCTTCAACGGATATCAAGTGCTCCTTTAAGTGGGCTCTCCTCCACATCAACTTCAGCATCACAAATACTCCAGTCCTCAAAGGTGTCACCCCAATCGCACTTGCTTCTTCACAGCTCCCAAATCTCCAGCTGCCCGTCTGAGTATGAGGTAGAACAGATGGTTGAGTCTGCAGAGCTGTTTACTCATACTATAGCCTGGGAATCAGAGGTCGACTCCAGCGCTTCTGTGAATCCAGATGAGGAAATGATCTGCACTGATGCCCAGAATCTTTATGAGTCGGATCCAGGACCAGACGCAGAAGGTTCTGACCATAATGTAGACCCTCATTCCCAAACTGTAACTCCTGTTGGTGGAGACAATGAGGAAGACGATGATGAGACTCAAATACCTGATTGGAGCGACAACTTTAGTTTTTTGTCAGGGCAGGAACAGGTTGGCTCTGAGGACGACGGGTGTGATAACGCACAGGGTGATGATGATGAGGTTGGAGATCCCACTTACTGTCAACTCACAGTCAGCCAAGAGATGAGGTCAGCAGAGGAGGTGGAGGAAAATGCTAGTGATGACGAGTTCAGGTTGCGGGTTCGTGGACAGAGACGTAGTACTGGAAGCACGTCAACAACTGCATCCTCAAACACAACTCTGCCTCTCACCACAAGTCGTGGTGGCTCTTCAGGTCGCATGGGTGCTAAGCCTTGCATAGCCTGGGCATTTTTTCAGATCGATAAAGATGACCCAACTCGTGTTATCTGTAACATTTGTCAGCAAAAGCTAAGTAGAGGCCAAAAAATACATAGTTTGAGTACTTCATGCATGAACCGGCACATGGACATGAAGCATAAGTTGCAGTGGGAAGCTCAGTGTGCTACAATGCGGCCTAGCCGGCCGGGCCAACCACCGTCTGCCATATCTTGTGCATCCGCGGCCTCTTCATCCTCTGTGACTGGGGGGACAGCAGTCACACCTGTTTTGGGGCGCAGACCTGCCACCTCTTTACCCGCAACAGCCAGCGTGATTGGCAGGTCATCATTTTCTTTGGAGGTGGTAACACCAGCTGGTGTTGAGCGCTGTCCGACATCGATAGCACCACCTTTGGATCAAGGCAACCTAACATGTCCGCCTGCATCTTCCTCACAGACTGGCAGTTTGCCGGGGACACCCTTATCAACCCCGTCTAAGCACAATAGCCAGCCCTCGGTCCCTCAGATGTGGACAAGTAAAAGACCATTTCCTCCTAGCCATGAGAAAGCTAAGAGGTTGAATTTCACCATCTGCAAGCTCTTGGCTACAGAAATGCTGCCTTTCCGCCTGGTGGACACAGAGGATTTTCGAGACCTTATGTCCGTCACAGTGCCCCAGTACCAGATGCCCAGTCGGCACTACTTCTCAAAGAAAGGTGTGCCTGCGCTCCACCAGCATGTCGCACACAACATCACCGCTTCTTTGAGAAACTCTGTGTGTGACAGGGTGCATTTCACCACAGACACTTGGACGAGTAGGCATGGACAGGGGCGTTACATGTCGCTGACTGGGCACTGGGTAACTATGGTGACAGCAGGAGAAGGGGCTGCTGTCCAAGTCTTGCCGTCCCCACGAGTTGTGCGTCAATCCTCTTTATGTCAAAGTTCCTCCACTGCTTCTGCCTCCTCAACCTCCTCTCGGTCTTCCACCTGCACCCAAAGCCTGTCTGGTCATGCCACAAGCTTTCTAACTGCGCAGAAGGGATCCTGCACACCTCCTTACTATGCTGGCAGTAGGGCTCAACGTCATCAGGCGGTTTTTACTTTGAAATGTCTGGGAAATGTGAGTCACACAGCTGAGGAGTTGTGGTCAGCTCTGGAGAACCAATTTCATGAATGGTTGTCTCCACTGGACCTGAAACCAGGGAAGGCCGTGTGCGACAATGCTGCAAACCTGGGTGCGGCCCTTCGCCGGGGCAATGTCACACACGTGCCTTGTATGGCTCACGTGTTGAACCTGGTTGTCCAGCAATTTTTAGCCCACTATCCCAGACTAGATGGCCTTCTGCAGAGGGCACGGTCGCTGTGTGCTCACTTCCGCCGTTCGCATCCCGCAGCTCAGCGACTTACATCTCTACAGAAGTCGTTGGGCCTGCCACTTCACCGGCTAAAATGCGATGTGCCTACCCGGTGGAATTCAACTCTGCACATGTTGCAGCGACTGTGGCAGCACCGACAAGCCCTGGTGCAATACGTTCTGACGTATAGCCTGGGCCAACGAGATCCAGAGGTGGGGCAAATCACGCTGGAGGAGTGGTCTCAGATCAGGGACCTATGCACCCTTCTGCACAGTTTTGAAATGGCGACGAAGATGTTTAGTGCTGACGATGCCATTATCAGCATGACTATTCCGGTGATTTACATGCTGGAGCACATGTTAAACAGAATTCGGAGTCAGGTGGTGGCACAAGAGGAGGTGGAGGAAGTAGAGGAGGAGGAGTTGTATGCGGAAGGGCTAACATCTGCAAGGTCCAGACGGTCGGCAGCACCAAGGCGGCAGGCATGTGAGGGTGGGGGAGATGGTTTTACCAGGGCGCATGGTAGCAGCCAAACTAGTGAGGAAGGTGCAGGAGCCCAGGAAGAAGTGGAGGACGAACTGATGGAAGACTCATCAGATGAGGGAGACCTTGATCACATTTCTGTTGTGCGAGGTTGGGGGGAGAGGACAGAGGAAGGAAGCATGATTGTTACCTCGCCACCAACACAACAGGGACTTGGTGCGCCTGGATGCGCAACACACATGAGTGCCTTCTTGCTGCACTACCTGCAACATGACCCTCGAATTGTGAGAATTAGAAATAATCCTGACTACTGGGTTGCCACACTGTTAGATCCCCGGTACAAAAGTAAATTTGCAGAAATTATTCCTGCCATAGAAAGGGATGCACGCATGCAGGAGTATCAGCAGAGACTGTTGCAGAATCTTACATGTGCTTTTTGTAGCATCGGCGTCTCTGCCCCGTGCTAGGCAGAGACGCCGTCCCTCTCACCTCCCCACTCCTGGCGCGGCGTCCTCCAGCACTTCTCTCCCCGCTGCTTCCGGCACGCGCTCCTTCCCCGGCAGTGTGCTTAGGGCACGCACGCGCGCGCTCCCCCGCTCTTAAAGGGACCGCGCGCGCCGTCCTAAGGAGTCCCCGGCCAATTGCCGGAGGACCTCCCATTTATAAGGCACCTCCTCCAAAATGGAGGTGCCCGAGCTATGTTGTTTGCACTGTGTCTCACCTGTGCTTCAGCCCTCAGGTTCCGCTGCTAGCCTGACTTCCCATCCTGCATGCCAGCCTGTTACTTGCCTAGTCCGTCAGACCGCTCACCTGGGAGCATCTTCTACTTACCTGCCTTGTCTGCCAGTCCGCTCACCTGGGAGCGTCCTTCAGTTACCTGCCTGTTACCTGCCTCGTCTGTCAGACGGCTCACCTGGGAGCGTACACCAGTTACTTGCCTGTTACCTGCCTTGTCTGCTGACTGCTCACCTGGGAGCGCCCACCAGTCACCTGCCTGTCTCCTGCCTCGTCTGTCAGACTGCTCACCTGGGAGCGTCCACCAGTTACCTGACTGTTTCCTGCTGACTCAGTCTGCCCGCTCACCTGGGAGCGCCCGCCAGCTACCTGTCAGGTACCCGCCTCGCCTGTCTACCCAGAGACTGCCCCGGTCACTTGCCGTGACCACCTGCCTATCTACCCAGAGACTGCCCCGGTCACTTGCCGTGACCACCTGCCTATCTACCCAGAGACTGCCCCGGTCACTTGCCGTGACCACCTGCCTATCTACCCAGAGACTGCCCCGGTCACTTGCCGTGACCTCCTGCCTATCTACCCAGAGACTGCCCCCATCACTTGCCGTGACCACCTGCCTGTCTACCCAGAGACTGTCCCCGTCACTTGCTGTGACTACCTGCTTGCCCTCCCTGGGAGTCACCCGCTTCCTTACAAGGACTTCCCCCTTGTATTGCAGCTCAGAGGTTCCAATTCCCGGACCCGTAACACTTTTCCACAAAACACCAGTGGTGCACGTAGTGAATCTCACAGTTCCAACTTGCCAACCGTGGGACCGTCAAGTGTTCAGCACTCAAACCATAACAGAACCACAGTATCTGCTGGTAACATCAATTTTGCGCAATCATTTCACCACTTTTTTAGCCCATCCTTTGCAAGGCCACAGGAGACAAGAAGTCTGACACATAGTCAACGCCTAGAGACGATGGTACAGGAGTATCTCCAAGTAAACATTGAAGCCATGACTGTGTCACTGGACCCTTGCTCTTTTTGGGCTTCCAATCTGGATAAATGGCCGGAGCTAGCCACTTACGCCTTGGAGATCTTGTCATGCCCCGCAGCCAGCGTTCTGTCTGAACGTGTGTTCAGCGCTGCTGGTGGTGTGCTGACAGATATGCGCACGCGGCTCTCCACTGATAATGTAGACAGACTCACGTTCATAAAGATGAACAAATCATGGATCCGAAACGACTTTTCTACCCCTGTGTCATCCTGGGGAGAGTAAAAGATGGATGATTGGTTAAAATCACCCTACCAACCGTTTCAAGCTTTCAAATTACTAATCATGTTTATCCGTATCTTGGCTGGAAAATAATTTGGGCTTTGTAGCAGTGTGCAGCACTGATTCTATTAGGCCATCTATACTAAGCTCCACTAGATTTAAAATTAATAATAATTTTTAGCTGCATCTAGCCCGGAAAATAATTTTGGGGCTCCGAGATGCGCAAGACACATAAGTGCCTTCTTGCTGCACTACCTACAACATGACCCTCATATTGTCAGAATTCGAAGTAATCATGACTACTGGGTTGCCACACTCTTAGATCCCCCAAACTTTTCGATCAACCTTTTCATTTTAATAAAGACCAAAAAAATGGTCATTTTTGAAATTATAAGCATTAGCAGGTTATTAGAAACTGAAATCAAACAGTTTTCAACTCAAAACTTTATTCTAGGTGATGTTACATTTTCACATAGGACCCCTTGTTCAAAAGGAGCTTCTGAACTCTCTCGTCCATTGAATTTGTCAGGTTTTGGATGGTTTCTGTTCAATTGTTTTGCATGAGGACAGAATACCCTCCCAGAGCTGTTGCTTAGATGTGAACTGCCTCCCGCCATCATAGACACTCCTTTTGATGATGCTCCAGAGGTTCTGAATGGGGTAGAGGTCAGGGGAGCATGGGGGTCACACCATAAGTTTGTCCCCTTTTATGCCCATATCAGCCAGAGATGCAGATGTTTTATGTGCAGCATGAGATGGTGCATTATCATGCAAAAAAATGATCTTGCTGTGAAATACATGGTTCTTCTTCTTGAACCATGGCAGGAAGTGCTGTTTGAGAAAATCCACATACATTATGGAGTTCATCTTTAGCGCCTTCAGGGATCCTAAAGGGGCCGACAATCTCTCTCCCCATGATTCCAGCCCAAAACATTACTCCACCTCCTACTTTTTGGCGCTGTAGCCGTGTTTGCGTGGGGTGTCCATCAACCAGCCATCCTCCACTCCATCCATCTGGACCATCGAGCGCTGCACGGCACTCATCCATGAACAAAACAGTTTTGAAATCAGTCTTCATGTAATGTTTGGCCCACTGGAGCCGTTTCTGCTTGTGTGAAGTGGATAGAGGAGGTCGACAGGATGGCGTATGCACAGCTGCAAACCTCTGAAGGACCCTGCATCTTGTTGTTCGGGGGACGTTGGAGGCACCAGCAGCTTCAAAAACTTGTCTGCTGCTATGACAAGGCTTTTTTGCCGCTGCTCTTTTAACCTGACGTAATTTCCTGTAGGAAAGAGTCCTCAATTTGTCCTTATCAGCACGCACACGTGTATACTGTGAATCAGCAACATACTTCTTGATTGCCAAGACACTTCATCCTGATCATCGCACAATGTTGATTGTAGTCATGCCTTGACCTAAACACTCCACAATTTGTTGCTTCTCAGCAGCCGACACATCCTTTTTCTTTCCCATTTTGGCAGAAAATGTAGGCTGCTTAATAATGTGAGACAGCCTTCTTAAGTAGTCTTGCCTTTCATTGGACACACCTGCCAAACTAATTAGCACAGGTGTCTGCAATTGCTTACAGTGATATAAAGAGCCCTGACACACATCACCATCAATGAGTTTAACTGACAAACAAACAAATTCTTCCCTTATCACTCCTAAACACTTTTTGCATAATAATTTGGAACACAGTGTACATGTGCTTTTCCACAAAACACCAGTGGTTCACGTAGTGAATCTTACAGTTCTAACTTGCCAACCGTGGTCTGTATGGAGTTGTTCAATAAAGGGCCCAAAATTAAGATAACATAGATGGGAGAGGTCTCTATGAATAGGAATTCCTAAGTATTTGATACCCTGTGAGGGCCAGGCAAAGGGAAAGTTGGACTGGATGGAATCCTATATGGATTTGGGGAGGGAGACATGAAGGGCCTCAGACTTCGCTGCATTGATTTTAAAATTTGACCATGTAACAAAGTGATCTATTTCAGCCATAACAGCATGGATGGATATATGTGATTGAGTGATATATACTAGGACATCATCAGCAAATAGAGAGCACTTGTACTCGGTGCCTCCCACCTCAATCCACCTAATATTGGGGTTATGGCGAATTGATGAGAGCAGGTGCTCCGTCACTAGGATGTATAAGAGAGGGGACAGAGAACATCCCTGCCTTGTCCCATTGGTGATTGTGAAAGGTGATGAAAATGTTCTGACGCGCCCCCTGCGCCTTGGGACACCCGGAGCCAGACCCTTTTTGGTGGATGCTGGTGGTTGTAGTCTCCGTGGCGGCGACCCGGTTCCGTGGCTCAGGGCGGTCAAACCAGTGGCGGAACTATTTATGTGGTTTTGATGTTTAAATGTCCGACTACGCCACCCGTGGATTGCGGTCAGAGTGAACCGCCGCTCCAGGGCAGACCGCTGAGGCTGGTGTTGTGGGTGCAGCAGAGCGTAGCATAACTCCCCACGGGAGGAGTATAGCCTCAGGGCAGTGTATGCAGAGGATGGGGGTGATGGTGCAGGGCAGCAGCAGTAACGACACGGAGTCAGTGATGCAGTCCAGGGCCTTTACTCACAGTTCTTATTATCCAGACCACGTCTGCAGGTAACGGCTGCCCAGGTCGTACTGTGCTCACCAGGTGAGGGGCTCAGACAACTCCCAGATAACTTTGGAGCGCTTCACAGGACCCCCTTTGTGTGTCCTTTGTCTGGCCTTTCTTACCAACCCTTCTGTCCGGCTGCCTCGGGCCTCCTCTTGGTAAACTTGGCGCCAGTTTCCCTGACCCTATGTGGTGCCTTCCTAGCGGGTGTAGTGAGGGGCTGCGCCACATAAAATGTCACAGCCTCCTGTTTCTAGCTGTGGGTCGTTTCCTGCCTCCACTAGTTTCGGGGACCGGTTTCCCCCTTTGGCCTGACCCCTCCACGCAGGTGGATTCGGGCGTGCGGTGGCGATTCGCCCGTCCGCACCCCTGGGATCCCTTCGTTCCTCGTTCCTGGAGCCTTCTCCGCTCCTCTTCCTTCCTTCTCCCTCTTCCAGGCCTGGGCCTCTGTTACTAGGCCCGCCTCCGGAGCAGAGCTCATGCAGAGCCCCTGCTCCCTGCCACTTCTGCTCAGACTTCTCTGCACTGAACTAAGATGGTGCCCACCTTTTATACTCCCTTCTCAATGCACCCAGGAACTGCTTCCTCCCTGCTCCTGCACTACAGGGTTCCCCTTCCTCAGTGTTCCCTCCCCCCACTCCAGCCAGGGACAGGGACTGTCGTGCCCATCTCAGGGGCATATTGGTCGCCCTGCCCCACGGCAATGTGGTGTAATGCATGCAGGTGTCGGGTCCTGATCCACACTCCATCCTTACCTGAGAGTGAGATATCACACCTCTGGGTGAGGTGCAATACCTCTGTAGCAACCGAGCCCTCAGGGTAATACAGTTCCATTTATCTTCAGCCTAGGTGACGTATTGCGATACAGGGCCGTGATTTTGGCTATAAAAGGGTCCCCTAGACCCCTACCCCAAGCTTTTTAAGAGAATCATATATGGCGTGCCAGGAGACTCTATGGAATGCTTTCTCAGCATCCAACGAGAGTATCTAATTACAAATTTTTAACTGCATCTAGCCCAGGAAATACTTTGTGCCTAGTAGCAGTGTCTGCTAGTCAGCGGATTATCCCGGCTGTTAAGCAAGCTACACCACCTGTAGTTTGGACACTTAATTTTTTCAAAGGAAATGCTTCGGGACCACGGGATACTCAGTGAAGAGCATCAGGAGGCACCCCAAGGCATAGGGGCTGGGACTGGCAGTAGGATGCCTTGCGGTGGACAGCCGAGCTCGATCCTTATAAAAGCTTTTTAACTGCAGCAGCTTTAGTGGACGCTACTGGAGCTGGAATTACGCGGCTGCTGGCATGAGACTTGCCCTCCAATAGATCCTTGTAAATGGATTTAAAGTGTATTCATTCAAATTAGAGAGACAATTTAAATTAAAAAGCTTAGAGCTGCCTCCACCACAGGGGGGGCTCGCTCGACCCACCAGCGGACAGGCACCAGTATTGGGAGAGGGGGGCTGGCCGTCAGGGTTCACCGCGGCTCTGGCACAAGCCCGGCGACATGGAGGTGGCACGGGCAGGAGCGGACTGAACGTGTCAGCTTCTCACTTTTTGGATTTTAGAAGGGCATGACATGCCTATATCTGTGTCTCCCCCTCCTTTTACTCCTCCACCTCTTTTCTTTTCGCATGACTATATGTACTTGTCACTTTTCCATGTGTTAGTTATGTCTTCTGAGCAGTTTGTCAGCTTTTGGACACCTTTGAAGGTGTTTTCTATGTGTTTCTATGTGTTTTTGTTTGCCTGCCATTGGTTTTAACGGTGTTCGAAGGTGTTCGACGAACAGTTCGACGAACAGTTCGGCGAACACACGGGTGTTCGACGAACCGAACCGAACTCGAACACTACGGGGGTGGCTCAACACTAATCTCTACTCAGGATTTCTTGATTTAATTTTACTACACAGAACCTAGGGGTTATAGCAATCAAATAAAACTAAAAAGGATTAGTAACTGAAACATCCTCTCAACAAGACTCCGGTGGGTAATCCTAGAACATCCAACAATGGTTGCTGAAAGTTTTACAATTTCTTAATTGGTATTCTCTTTCTATACACTCCTTTTTACAACCACATAATGCTCATTTTATTTCTCAATTCCTCCATTGTTGGTGGTTGGACATCTAACCAATGAAGCGTAATACGTTTTTGTGCCTGATATAAAATATGTGATATACAATGAAGACTCCAAGTCAACCGAATCCCTCAGAAACCCCGATACACACATCCTGAGATGCGCCTAAAGTCGGACTCCAAATACCCTTTCTATTAGTGACAGAGCATCTTTCCAAAATAGGCCTGAGTGTATTCCCAGAACATATGCATTAATTGTGCATTCTCCACTCCACACCTCATTCTGCACTCATTCTCATTCTGCACTTGACTGAAACTCAATTTTATGGAGGAAGCTGGGTGTTCTAAAAACCCTATGAATAAAGAGATCAGTGAAAGCCTCTGTGATTCACATAGGGACAACCTGGGAATGAGCTCCAACAACTTTCTCCGTGGTTGTTCACAAATTGGGCCAATATCTACTTCCCACTTAGATTTAAAGGGGTATACCTATCTCTAAGATCCTATCCTAATATGTAATAGGTATAATAATAATAATAATAATAATAATAATAATATCAAATACTCTAATTAGAAATGTAGTATAGTTCTTCTGATTAGCTATGTCACCTACCCCAGATATCCATGGTTATGGTCTATCATATAGTGATAGTTAGTTTTTAGTCTTTGGAACCATGAATACCTAAGCTACTACAATGCTCTGTGCATGGTGTAAGCAACATAGTGAATCAGAAGAACTATACTACATTTCTAATTGGAGGAATTTGCTATTATTATTATAACACCTAAACATATTGAGGTAGGATCTTGGAGATGAGAATAAACCTTTAACTGTCAGAGGGTTTTCATCTATGCAAGGTCACAGAAGTTGTAAATATTTAGTAGAAATTAAACCATGTGTGTGGTTCACAGATATGATCATATCTGTGATAAAGTGATTGTGTATTAACATCCTTTGTCGTGGTTGACTGGGTCCATTATGTGTGCCTAAGTTGTAGGTATTCGTAAGAGAGATGATGAGGCAAGTTAATCTCCTTCTGGAGTTTCTACACCCCATCTTCAAGCAGATAATCTATTATCTGGATTGCTAAGGTTATTGTACTAATGGTCAGTGGCCACATTAGAAAAGTAAGTACATGCCAACAATGATTTTGCTACTGAGAGAAAAACATTTGATTTATTGTGATTTACACTAAATTGAACGCGCTGATTCCAAATATGAACTCTGAATTTGCCTGACACATTTAGATTTTAAGGGGGTTGTCCACTTCTCTTGAAAATAGCCCAATGTATTTTTATGATGAATAAAAGCTTCTTTGAAATTACCTTCCTCTGCTGTTTCTGCCTGTGAGCGGCGCTATCACTGGACGATCACAGGCAGCACATGACCCCCCACTGACGTCAAGTCAAGTGAGGCGTGACTCAGCGCTGGGGTCTCCGCGATGGCTGCTGGGATGTGGGCAGTGTTACCCCCGCGTCACACTCTGCATCCACCACGCGCTTTCCCAATGAATGGGGAGAGGGAGAGTCCCTACCCACAGCCCAGCAGCCACCGTTGAACACAGAAGAGGGACCCTCGACTGCAGCCTGAACTTGTGACATCAGCGGATGTCAGAGCCGGCTGCAGCCGGGGGTCACGTGATGCCTGTGAGCGAACAGTGATAGCGCCACTCACAGGCAGAAACAGCAGAGGAAGGTAATTACAAAGAAGCTTCTATTCATCATAAAAATACATTGGGCTATTTTCAATAGTAGTGGACAACCCCTTTAAGTAATAAATGCAAAGCCTATTCATTTATATTATTATTGCGTTATATAGTGGAAATAATCGGACATGCCCAGACCTCTCCGAACACGCTCATACAGGTCTATCGGTTATGTCAGCAGGGAGTATATAAGGCAAACTGGACAGAGCTCAATAAAGTGATCGGTTATAGTGCTATCAGTTTGGAAACTTAAGCGTATAAAAAATTGGTCCGATGTTGATCCATAAAAGTTGGAGGAGTGTATGGTGCTATGTTATGTATACTGCTGAATAAAAAGGGTTCAATAAAACATTATGCACCCAAAAAAAATGTTTTTAGTGTGAAAAAGCAGGAAAACATTAAAAATCTTATATTAATCTGGTATCGCTGCAATCGTACTGACCTACAGAATAAAGCCATCGTATCACTTATACCGCACGGCGAATGTCATGAAAAAATAAAAAGCAATTTGTGAACTTTTGTTCATATTTATCCTGTGAATGCTGGGAGTTGTAGTTTCACAGAAACTGGAATGTCCATAGTTCCTGCACCTACAAAATGTGTGAAAATGTGTAACAATGGGAATGGTTTCTCTCAGACAATGATTCCTGCTCTTACCTGTCATTTGTCCATTGCTAGATGTATCACCAGCAAACAAAACACTCAATGTTCTTGATTTCAGGCCTTAAATACACTAAAGCTGGAATTGGACTGGTTGCTATGGGCTATAGGTCTTTGTTCCTATGGTAACAGTGTAGTGTTGTCATAGAGCCTAGAATTTAATTACATTTGAAGTAATATAAAGTTATTTATTTTTTTCAGTCACAGTAAATACAGTTTACTTTTGGGAACTTTTCCTTATTCGTCCTGCTCCTCCAGCCTTGATGCTAACCAATGTGATCTTCCATATTATTACTACTTGTTATTAATATTAATTAATACCTGTGAAGATATCACTCATGGTCATATGTGACATCATCAAACCCAGGAGGCCATTGTTACCTCACAGCATGATGTCACAATGACTGTGGGTCTATATAAACGGGTGTTCAGGAGGCAAATGCTCATTTCAAGAGATGAAGACAAGGAGAGCAGAGGATCCAGGATCGAGGACACAGATTCTCATTTCAGGAGATGAGACGAGGAGATTGGAAGTTCCTGGATTGAGGATACAGGTAAATGAGAAACTTTACAGGGATTTAAGATAGTGAAATTAGCGCCAACATGGCCATCGATCCTCCAAGTCTACAGATTGTGGCTGTAAGGTTCTAGCTTTCTCCAGTCTTTGCTGGCAGAATCTCTAGACTTGGGTGATGAAGGTTCTTTGTGAGGTCACACAGCGGAATGTTGCACACTGAGAGTTCTATGAATAACATAGGTGATAAACCCAGAGGAGTAGAATTATTGAACATATAAATCCTTTAATAACAATAATTTTATTAGATTCTCTAAAAACACCAATACCCATATGTTTTAAAATGAGATACAGATAACCATAAATGCTATATTATAACACATCCCAAAAGAGGATTATTACTATGAAGGACGGACTTAAAATCACCCTGATAAACCCTTCAAAAGTCCTGCCTATCACGCTGATTGGCACCCTAAAAAGCGAATTTGGCGCACCCACTCCACGGTGACTGCCCTTAACTATCCCTGTAATGCCCTATGTAAGTGAAAGAAAAGGTGACTGCCTAATCTAATATTTTCATTATACCTATGCTAGGAAAATTATTGTATCACAATAAACCCAGATATACACAGAGTAAATTGATAGGACTTTTCTCTGATTATGCAATCCCCTCAACGCGTTTCCCAGGAATCAGGTTAATCAGTAGGCTGATACAAAAAGCTATGCAGAGGATCACTCCAGATACATGTTGCAGGATGGCAGGCTTTCTCCAGTCCTTGCTGGCAGAATCTCTAGACTTGGGTGATGAAGGTTCTTTGTGAGGTCACACAGCGGAATGTTGGACACTGAGAGTTCTATGCAGCAAACATGGGGACATCCCTGGGGCTATCACAGAGGTCAGTAACAAGATGGCACCTCGGATGGAGACACTACAGAAGCTACTTTGGTCAGTGACAGTTCCAGTGGTATCTGTGGCTGGCACAGATTGCTGGTGGTGGTTCTGTCATTTTAATTTCAGATTTTTGGGGCAAATAAAATCTACGCTTATTCCCCCACATGGGAGAGAAGTTGGTGTACATACATTGGGGGACGTATATTTATTTATTTATTTGCTTGTAATATTTATTTATTTTACTCTTTATTTTACACATATATATATATATATATATATATTCTATATACATCTGCATTTATTGCACCATTTTTAAGTATCTACATCAAAAGTTAAAAATGCAAAGAAAAGGGGGCATAAAGTACAATATATTTATGACTGATTTTCTATGGGTCTTTGCCTGATCTGTCTCATGTTATTTTTTTCTTACCAGGAAGAGTATCTGGATCCTGGAACGAAGACTGAAAAATCTAACAAGAGCCACGGGATTATTTAGTGTTAATCATTTAATATGTCTGTAGATAATATTTGTTGTCTTATGATGTCATTATATACTAATATAGATCTAATTCTGGAATCAGTGCATCATGACATCATATTACATAGGTGTCTGCTGTCTAACCTAATTGTACAAGGGACCTGATATGATATAACTGCCCTATGTCTGTATCCGAAGGGCTAGTGTTTGTGGGGTGTAGTATTTGTGGGGTGTAGTGTTTGTGGGGTGTAGTATTTGTGGGGTGTAGTATTTGTGGGGTGTAGTGTTTGTGGGGTGTAGTGTTTGTGGGGTGTAGTGTTTGTGGGGGGTAGTGTTCTGTATTTTTACAGGGGAGATCAACGTAGACAAGCTATAAGCTCAGAGTCCGATCTGATAAGGAGAGGTGAGGCGTGTTACCAGGACAAAGAAGATCTGCTCTCCGGAAACGAGTCATTGCTCTATATATCAGTTAGTTAGTTGTAGTATGGCCTTGGTCCAGGGTTCTTGAACTAATCGCCTTTTCTCGGGGTCAAGAAGGAATTTTTTCCCTGTGACACACATTGGCTAAACGTGTCCAGGTTTTTTGCCTTCTTCTGGATCATTGGCTTTAGGTAGGGGTAAACATTTTATTTAATAAAATGTTTAAAATTAATGCTCTGTCTCCTTGTGTCTTTATTTTATAGCACTCAGGTAGTTGTATATGTCAGTTCTCATTTTTATGATCCACGGCTGCCACAATATGAAGGCAAACTGAAATACAAGGGCGGTAATTATGTGTCTACTAATGTAATGACTGTATCTATGATGCATAAAATATAGTCAAAAAAGCAAGGGGTAGATGCCCAAACAGATTTACGTCAAGAAAAGCAGTAATTAGATTAATTGAAAATATCTTTTTATTAGAATTGATTAAAAAACCTCAATAAAAATCACCTAAAAACGCCAATAACAAATATCAACAGAGATGAGGTAGGTCACCTCAGTGACCAGTAGGTGATTAGAATAGTGCCAGTATTCCAAAACCAATTGTCACTGGACATGCAGCCAAACACACAGCAGGTACAAATAACTATTTAGTGACCAGCTAGTGGTGGCCACAAACTGTACAATAAAGGCTCATATCCTCATTTACACAGTTTTAAGTGCTCCCTAAAAACACACCTGTTTAGGATAGCCTATCACCTTCCCTAATCAAAGTCCTTTTATATTCCTATAGCCAATCCCTTATTTCTCTAAACATAACTCTCCACTGAACCAAAAAGCACAACAGATACTGGCTGCTGATGAGCTCATGCAGCCTTTATCTATCCCTCATCCCCTCAAGATGGCTGGACCATCCTTGTAAATAAGCCATTGTACTTTGTGTCACCCCCACCTCATTGTAGATTGTAAGCTCTTACGAGCAGGGTCTTCATTATTTTTGCTATAATTAATTTATTATCTTTAGGTATGTTACTTATGACTGTTATATATGAACCTGTGAATTGTTAAGCCCTGCGGAATATGTGGGTGCTATATAAATACAGATTATTATTATTATTATTATATACACACGTGGTCAAAATTGTTGGTACCCCTCGTTTAATGAATGAAAAACCCACAATGGTCACAGAAATAACTTGAATCTGACAAAAGTAATAATAAATTAAAAATCTATGAAAATGAACAAATGAAAGTCAGTCATTGCTTTTCAACCCTGCTTCCACAGAATTTTTAAAAAAATGAAACTCAGCCAGAGCCCTGACCTAAACCCAATTGAGCATCTCTGGAGAGACCTGAAAATAGTTTTCCACCAATGTTCACCATCCAACCTGACGGAACTGGAGAGGATCTGCAAGGAAGAATGGCAGAGGATTAGTGATGAGCGAGCATGCTCCCTACTGCTCGGTGCACGCCCTAGCATCTCACTGCTCGAGATGCTCGGCGCTTGCCGAGTATTTCGGGGTTGCTTGGCGGGAGCTCGGGTCCCCTCCCTGCATGTTTGCCGCTCTTTAGAGAGCCAATGAACATGCAGGGATTGCCTGCCACTCATTGTAATGCCACAGCCATGGTGGTTGTGGCATTACAGTGATTGGCTGGCCGTCCAGCGTTATCAGGTCTATATCAGACCTGGTGCCGCTGTGCTGGTCACAGTCACTCCGGATCAGACAGTGTAGGGAGAGCTGCTGCTGCTTCAGGGAGAGATTTGCTTGTGTATTAGGTAGTGTAGGGAGAAAAACCGTACATTACACATATCCATCTTAACAAACAGTCCTTCTGAGGACTAATCCATCTGCAGAGATATCAGGCAGACAGTGTATATAGGCAGGCAGGCAGGGTATATAGCAGACTGCAGTGCATATAGCACAAGAGGCTCCATTCCAATTCTGCCTTCTGCTGCTGTTAGATATCTTTTTGGATCTTAATCCTCATTATTTGCTTAAAAAGCAATCCAGAGAACACTGTTTTTTTCCATTCGCTTATTGGCACTGCAGAATACAGCCAGGTCCATTCCATATTACAGCACTAGAAATCCAGCTATTTAAAACTGTCTTTTCTCCGACAAACGGATCACATATATGTTGTCAGAAAAAGCTGCCATTTCTGGCCTCCATTAAAAATTTCCTTTAGTGTGTCAGTAAAGCAATTCACACCAGTTTGCTGTTCAAACTACTTACCTACAGGCCAGGTATTTAAAACTCTGTTTTCTCCGTCACACGGATCACATATACGTTGTCAGAAAATACTGCCATTTCTGGCCTCCATTAAAAATTTCTTTCAGTGTGTCAGTGAAGCAATTCACAGCAGTTTGCTGTTCAAACTACTTACCTACAGGCCAGGTATTTAAAACTCTATTTTCTCCGTCACACGGATCACATATAAGTTTGCTCCAAACTCAGTCATTTGTAGTGAGCGTGGAAGATACTGTCCTCCAATTAAAATGGGCAAGGCACGTGGCAAGGGACGGGGAACTGGACGTGATAGTAATGGTTCATGCAGAGGCCGAGGAAAAGGCCATGGGCAAGCCGAAATTGTGCCACAACAAACACCCACATCTTCTCGCCTGACCTTCCTGTCCCAATTCCTAGGGGACCGCAGCACCCCACTATTGAACCCAGAGCAGTGTCAAAAGGTTGTTGGTTGGATAGCGGATAATGCTTCCAGTCACTTAGCCACCACCACCATCAGCACCCTGTCTTCCACACGGTCAACTCTCAGTAGCCATGAGTCTGGACCACATATTCCTCACCCTGATACTCCTTCCTCCCACCATGCCGAGTGCCAGGAGACAACTGATCCCACACTTGGACACTCTGAAGAGCTGTTCACTTTTCCATTTATAGACCCGGTCCACTTGAAGCGGGACAAGAGGTGATCGCGTGTAGCGATGCCCAAATATTTGAGCAGCCACGGTCACACGAAGGTGACAGTGGGAAAGTGTCACAAGAGGTGGACGATGATGAGACACAATTGCCAGAAAGTCAGGAGGAGGACCAGGCTGTGGAAGTGGAAGACGAGGTGGTGGATGATATGGTAACTGACCCAACCTGGCAGGTGGACATGCAGAGCGAGGACAGCAGCACACAGGGGGAGGGAGGCAAAGCACCCCAAAAGGCAGGAAGAAGCAGTGTGGTGGCCGCAGACAGAAGGCGGGCAACCGTTCCCCGTAACACCAACACAAAGGAAGTTGCCAGTACAACTGTTAGGTTTTCCCGAGTCTGGTTGTTTTTTAAAGACTCTGCCGATAACCCACCGCCTGCCAGGCCAGCATCAGCAGGGGTGGCAAAACGACCAGCCTGACCACCACCAGCATGATCAGGCACATGGCAGCAAAGCACCCGATTTTATGGGCTGAACCCCAGGGTCCAGGAACAGTGTCTACAGGTGGCATCATTGCTTCTTCCGCTGTTGTGCATGCAAGCCAATCCCCTGTCTATGGTGCATGTGAAGATGCCTCCTGCCCTGCACCTGTCATTGCGCACTCTCAAGTAGCAGCATCAGGAAGCACGTCCATGTCCTTGTCCCAGCGCATCGTTCAGTTGTCCATACCCCACTCCTTGGAATGCAAGCGCAAATATGCAGCCAACGCCCCACAGGCCACACTACTAAATTCTCACATTTCACGACTGCTTGCGCTCGAAATGTTGCCTTTTAGGCTCGTGGAGACGGAAGCAATCCGCAACCTGATGGCGGCGGCCATCCCTCGGTATTGGGTCACCAGCCGCCACTATTTCTCCCAGAAAGCCGTCCCCGCATTACACAAGCACGTGTCCCAAAACATTAGCCGTGCCCTCAACAACGCATTTACCGGGAAAGTCCACCTAACCACGGACACGTGGACAAGTGCTTGTGGGCAGGGACGGTACATCTCGCTGACGGCACACTGGGTTAACATAGTGGAAGCCGGGACCCAGTCGAACCTTGGGACGGAACACGTCCTCCCGACGCCAAGGATTGCGGGCCCTAGGTCAATCAGGGTTGCCCCCACAGTCTACAGCTCCTGCACCTCATCCTCCTCAGCCTCCTCCTCTTCAGCCTCCATCTCTGAAATGACCACATCAGTCACAAGCTGGAAGCACTGCAGCACTGCCTCGGCCAAGCGGCAACAGTCTGTGCTGAAGCTAATATGCTTAGGTGACAAACCGCACAATGCTGAAGAGTTGTGGACAGCTCTGAAAGAGCAGACAGATCTGTGGCTCACACAGCTGAACCTACAGCCAGACATGGTCATGTGTGACAATGGCCAGAACCTGGTGGCGGCTCTGAGGCGAGGCGAGCTCACACACGTAAAATGCCTTGCCCATGTTCTTAACCTCGTGGTTCAGCGATTTCTCAAATCCTACCCGGAGCTGACGGATCAACTTGTTAAAGTACGCCACCAGTATGCCCATTTTAGAAAGTCACCTACAGCTTCCGCCGCCCTTGCCATGTTTCAGCTGCAGCTTCCGGCACACAGACTGGTGTGTGATGTCCCCACGCATTGGAACTCTACACTGCAGATGTGGGGAAGGATTTGTGAGCAGAAGAGGGCATTTGTTGAATGCCAGCATCAACAAGGCCATCGGTATTCAGTTCAGACTCCACACATAAGACCTCAGGAGTGGACATGGATGTCAGACATATGTACCATCCTCCAAAACTTTGAAGACTCCACCAAGATGGTGAGCGGCCATGACGCCATAATTAGCATCACCATCCCGCTTCTCTGTCTTCTGAAACGCTCTCTGCTCACAATCAAAGAGGATGCATTGCAGGCAGAGCACGATGAGATGGAGAAAGGAACCATTCAGGGTGATTACACACAGCCAAGCCTCATCTCATCCCAATGAGGATTGGGTGACAATGAGGAAGAGGAGCAGGAGGAGGAAGGACAGGAGCTAGTTTCATGCACTATAGACGGTACTACCTGCACATCTGTCATACCGTCTGTTCAGCGTGGATGGCCAGAGGACAGAGAGGAGGAGGAGGAGAGCATGGTCAGTCATCCTCTTGGTGAGGACACGGAAGTCTTGCCTGTTAGTAGTCTGGCACGCATGGCGGAGTTTATGTTACGCTGCCTTTCCCATGACCCTCGCATTCTCAAAAATTTGAGTGACAGCCATTACTGGTTGGTGACACTTCTAGACCCACGTTACAAAGAGAACTGTATATCTCTTATTCCTGAGGCGGACAAATCTACAAAAATGGGGCTGTACCAAAAGGCCCTTGTTGCGGAACTATTAAAAAAATTCCCATCTGAAAACGCGAGTACAGGCGAGAGCGACACAACTTCAATCCAGCAGAGGCAGCGGAACACTGTCAAAGTTCTGGGAGATTTTTCTCAGCCCCTCCATTCGCACAGGCCCTGAGGAATGGGGTACTCTCGCAAGGAGTGCAAAGTTTGGGAAGATGCTGAGGGGGTAACTTGCAGACCGTACCAATGTCCTCCGTGATTCCTCTGTGCCTTATAATTATTGGGCATCCAAGCTGGATACTTGGCATGAACTGGCTCTCTATGCCTTGGAGGTCCTGGCCTGCACTGCCGCTAGCGTTTTATCACAGCGGGTTTTTAGTGCCGCTGGTGGAATTAAAACTGATAAGCGCATCCGCCTGTCAACTGAAAATGCTGACAGGCTAACTCTTATAAAAAAGAACAAGGGCTGGATTGGGCCAGACTTCTCAACACCACCGAATGATAGCAGCGTAACATAAACTCAAATCCAGTGTCTTTTCTTGGTAGGTATATTCCCATGCACTTTTCACATCCACACATGGGTATACGCTTCCTGATTTTGGCTATTTGCTCTAGTCCTCCTCCTTCTCCTCATCCTCCACCACCATATCACCAGCGTGACCGTGGTCTGTGATGCAACACCTACATAATTTTTTTAAAGGGTGTTTATGATGGCAGTAAAAAATATTTTTGTACAGTATGTTCTTGTATACCCCCCAGGAGTAAATGTTTGTCAACCCATACACTTAGTGCATGGGCATTACAAGTATAGGAGGCCTGCTCCTTTCTAATTGGAACATTTTTTTATGAGGCTCTCCGCCACGTCTTTTCCAAGGGGCATTGAAGTGCCTCCAAATTTTTTACAGCCCTTGCATTCACTGCATAGGCCAACACTATGGGAGACTCTCTCCTTTCTAATGGGAATTTGTCATTACTGTGGCCCTGCTATATGCCTCTTTAAATTGTTAGTGGGTTTTTTCCTAAATGTTGTCAGCCGTTAGACTCACTGCATACCCTATAACTGTATAGCAGACTCTCTCCTTTCTAATGGGAATTTTTCATTACTGTGGCCCTGCTCTATGTGTCTTTAATTTCTTAGTGGGGTTTTTCCTAAATTAGGTCAGCAGTTAGACTCACTGCATACCCTATAACTGTATAGCAGACTCTCTCCTTTCGAATGGGAATTTGTCATTACTGTGGCCCTGCTCTGTGTGTCTTTAAATTCTTAGTGGGGTTTTTCCTAAAATTGGTCAGCCGTTGGACTCACTGCATACCCTAAAACTGTTTAGCAGACTCTCTACTTTCTAATGGGAACATGTTGTACTCGTTACTGTGGCCCTGCTCTATGCGTCTTTCAGAGTCCCTCCATCATCAATGAAACAGGATGTATCTGATGATGTGTCACACACCACATTGCCAGATAAGGTTGTAAAATGTTAAAATGACAAAATGAAATTTCCCAGTGAATGCATTTGCCTTTAAAAATAACGTAAAGAAAAAAACAGTAGGTTCTTTCTTTAGTATAAAAACAGAGTTGCCAATGTAACCTCAATGTCATCACATTGTTTAGCTCCTTCACCTCCTCTCCCATCTCTGAAATGACCACATCAGTCACAAGTAGTGTTGAGCGATACCTTCCGATATCAGGAAATATCGTATCGGATTGGATCGGGCCGATACCCAAAAAGTATCGGATATCGCCGATTCCGATACCGGAAACCAATGCAAGTCAATGGGACACAAATATCGGAATGAAAATAAACCCTTTCTTTCCTTGTAGGTTAATTCTACATGAAGTAAAACAACTAAGAATAATGTAGAATGACATGAAAAGCCGGCAATTCATCAGCGGCATACACCGGTACCCCACAATTTACAACAGAAAGAATAGAGCTTCACACATAGATTAGATAGATAGAAACATGTCAGTCACATATATATGAAGTACAGTGACAGTGTTGCTTACTGTACTTGTCATTTAGTGTAAAGGATTTATTAAAAAAAATATTAGTGTTTTCGTGCACCGTCTCTTTAAAAAAGCCGGCCGGCAATTCAGCATCGGTACCCGACAATTTATAACAGACAGAATAGAGCTTCACACATAGATTAGATAGATAGAAACATGTCAGCCACATATATAAGAAGTACAGTGACAGTGTTGCTTACTGTACTTGTCATTTAGTGTAAAGGATTTATTTAAAAAAATAATAGTGTTTTCATGCACCGTCTCTTTAAGAAAGCCGGCCGGCAATTCAGCATCTGTACCCGACAATTTAGAATAGAAGGAATAGAGAATCACACATAGATTAGATAGATAGAAACATGTCAGCCACATATATACGAAGTACAGTGACAGTGTTGATTACTGTACTTGTCATTTAGTGTTAAAATAAAGGATTTATTTAAAAAAAAATTGGCGTGGGGTTCCCCTTAATTTTAGGCTCTAGCGGAGGTTAAGCAGACAGCTGGGGCAAATGTTTGAAGCCTGGGAAGGGGGTAATACCCACGGAGCTTCCCAGGCTACTAATATCAGCCCCCAGCTGAATACCTAGCCTTTACTAGCTATTAAAATGGGGGAACCCCCCCAAAAAAATAACGTGGGGTCCCCCCTAATTTAATAGCTAGCACAGGCTAGGCAGACAGCTGGGGGCTGATATTAATAGCCCAGGAAGGGTGCCATGAATATTGGCCCCCTCCCAGGCTAGAAACACCAGCCGTCAGCCGCCCCAGAAATGGCGCATCCATAGGATGCGCCAATTCTGGCACTTAGCCTCGCTCTTCCACGCTGCCCTGGTGCGGTGGCAGGGGGTAATAGGGTTGGGGTTGATGTCAGCTTATAATGCCAGCTGACATCAAGCCCAGGTTAGTAATGGAGAGGCGTCTATAAGACACCCCCATTACTAACCCCATAGTCAAAGTTAAAAGAAAACACAAACACCCAGAATAAAGTCCTTTAATTGAAATAAAGACACAATTCTTTATTGTTCTAAATTAAACCATACTTACCATCACGCCCATTCCAGCTGAAGCCAACGATCTCCTGCAATAAAAGTAAAATAATAAAGCAACATCATCCTTACCTTTCCATGGTTCCCAGGACAGCTTCAGCTCTCCTACATCGAGATGACAGGCTGGACCGCAGCAGAACGCTGCCATCCAGCCTGTCATCCCGCAGACACTGAGAAGCGCAGGCATGCTTGCGCTCCTCAGTGTCTCTCTGTGACGTCATCCAGATGAGCCGAGTTCATGTCCAATGAACTCAGCTCACCTCATGCACGTCACTGACAGCGTGGGAAAATTCTCCTGCACTCAGCGCTTCAGCGTGAGAATTCTCCCACGCTGTCAGTGACATACATGAGGTGAGGTCATGTCCAATGAACTCAGCTCACCTCATGCACGTCACTGACAGCGTGGGAAAATTCTCACGCTGAAGTGCTGAGTGCAGGAGAATTTTCCCACGCTGTCAGTGACGTACATGAGGTGAGCTGAGTTCATTGGACATGACCTCGGCTCATCTGGATGCCGTCACAGCCAGACACTGAGGAGTGGAAGTATGCCTGCGCTTCTCAGTGTCTGCGGGATGACAGGATGGATGGCAGCGTTCTGCTGCGGTCCAGCCTGTCATCTCGATGTAGCAGAGCTGAAGCTGTCGTGGGAGCCATGGAAAGGTAAGGATGATGTTGCATTATTATTTTACTTTTATTGCAGGAGATCGTTGGCTTCAGCTGGAATGGGCGTGATGGTAAGTATGGTTTAATTTAGAACAATAAAGAATTGTGTGTTTATTTCAATTAAAGGACTTTTTTCTGGGTGTTGTGTTTTTTTAAATACTTTACTAGAAATTCATGGTGGTCATGTCTAATATTGGCGTGACCCCATGAATTTCGGGCTTAGGGCCAGCTGATAATGCCAAGCTGGCCTTGACCCCTTTATTACCCAGTGAGCCACCGCACCAGGGCCCTGGATGAGTTGGGTACAGCGCCAGAAGATGGCGCTTCTATGAACGCGCCATTTTCTGGGGCGGCTGCGGACTGCAATTTGCAGCGGGGGTGGCCCAGAAAGCTTGGGTCTCCCTGCGCTGCGGATTCCAGCCCCCAGCTGCCTAGTTGTATCTGGCTGGGCACAAAAATAGGGCGAAGCCCCACGCATTTTTTTTTTAAATTATTTCATGAAATTCATGGAATAATTAAGAAAAAAAGGGCTTCCCTATATTGTTGTGTCCAACCAGGTACAAATAGGCAGCTGGTGGTTGGGGGCAGCCCATTCCTGCCTGCTGTACCTGGCTGGACACAAATATAGTGCGAAGCCCCACGTCAATTTTTTTTTAATTATTTCATGAAATAATTTTTTTAAAAAAGGGCTTCCCTATATTGTTGTGTCCGGCCAGGTACAAATAGGCAGCTGGTGGTTGGGGGCAGCCTGTTCCTGCCTGCTGTGCCTGGCTGGACACAAATATAGGGCGAAGCCCCACGTCAATTTTTTTAAAATAAATCCATTATTTTAACACTAAATGACATTTGAGGAGTTAATAAAGATGCAGTCCCTAAATTATTATTTATTTTTTAATTAATTTTTCCCAAAACTTTTGACGTGGGCTTCACCATATTTTTGTATGCCAGCCAGGTACAGCATCCAGCTTCTATGAACGCGCCATTTTCCGGGGCTGCTGCGGACTGCAATTTTCAGCGGGGGGGGGGGGGCAGAAAGCTTGGGCCTCCCTGCGCTGCAGATTCCATCCCCCAGCTGCCTAGTTGTACCTGGCTGGACACAAAAATAGGGAGAAGCTTCACGTATTTTTTTTTTTTTAATTATTTCATGAAATTCATGAAATAATTAAGAAAAAAAGGGCTTCCCTATATTGTTGTGTCCAACCAGGTACAAATAGGCAGCTGGTGGTTGGGGGCAGCCCGTTCCTGCCTGCTGTACCTGGCTGGACACAAATATAGTGCGAAGCCCCACGTCAATTTTTTTTAAATCATTTCAGGAAATTCATGAAATAATTAAAAAAAAATTGATGTGGGGCTTCGCCCTATATTTGTGTCCAGTCAGGTACAGCAGGCAGGAACGGGCTGCCCCCAACCATCAGCTGCCTATTTGTACCTAGCCGGACACAACAATATAGGGAAGCCCTTTTTTTCTTAATTATTCCATGAATTTCATGAATTTAAAAAAAAAAAACGTGGAGCTTCGCCCTATTTTTGTGTCCAGCCAGGTACAACTAGGCAGCTGGGGGCTGGAATCTGCAGCGCAGGGAGGCCCAAGCTTTCTGGGCCCCACCCGCTGCAAATTGCAGTCCGCAGCAGCCCCGGAAAATGGCGCGTTCATAGAAGCGCCATCTTCTGGTGCTGTACCCATCTCATCCAGGGCCCTGGTGCGGTGGCTCACTGGGTAATAAAGGGGTTAAGGCCAGCTTGGCATTATCAGCTGGCCCTAAGCCCGAAATTCATGGGGTCCCGCCAATATTAGACATGACCACCATGAATTTCTAGTAAAGTATTTAAAAAAAACACAAACACCCAGAAAAAAGTCCTTTAATTGAAATAAACACACAATTCTTTATTGTTCTAAATTAAACCATACTTACCATCACGCCCATTCCAGCTGAAGCCAACGATCTCCTGCAATAAAAGAAAAATAATAAAGCAACCTCATCCTTACCTTTCCATGGCTCCCACGACGGCTCCAGCTCTGCTACATCGAGATGACAGGCTGGACCGCAGCAGAACGCTGCCATCCAGCCTGTCATCCCGCAGACACTGAGAAGCGCAGGCATACTTCCACTCCTCAGTGTCTGGCTGTGACGGCATCCAGATGAGCCGACAATGAACTCGGCTCACCTCATGTACGTCACTGACAGCGTGGGAGAATTCTCCTGCACTCAGCGCTTCAGCGTGAGAATTTTCCCACGCTGTCAGTGACGTGCATGAGGTGAGGTCATGTCCAATGAACTCGGCGCACCTCATGCACGTCACTGACAGCGTGGGAAAATTCTCACGCTGAAGCGCTGAGTGCAGGAGAATTTTCCCACGCTGTCAGTGACGTGCATGAGGTGAGCTGAGTTCATTGGACATGACCTCGGCTCATCTGGATGCCGTCACAGCGAGACACTGAGGAGCGCAAGCATGCCTGCGCTTCTCAGTGTCTGCGGGATGACAGGCTGGATGGCAGCGTTCTGCTGCGGTCCAGCCTGTCATCTCGATGTAGCAGAGCTGAAGCTGTCCTGGGAACCATGGAAAGGTAAGGATGAGGTTGCTTTATTATTTTACTTTTATTGCAGGAGATCGTTGGCTTCAGCTGGAATGGGCGTGACTGTAAGTATGGTTTAATTTAGAACAATAAAGAATTGTGTCTTTATTTCAATTAAAGGACTTTTTTCTGGGTGTTTGTGTTTTTTTTAAATACTTTACTAGAAATTCATGGTGGTCATGTCTAATATTGGCGTGACCCCATGAATTTCGGGCTTAGGGCCAGCTGATAATGCCAAGCTGGCCTTAACCCCTTTATTACCCAGTGAGCCACCGCACCAGGGCCCTGGATGAGTTGGGTACAGCGCCAGAAGATGGCGCTTCTATGAACGCGCCATTTTCCGGGGCGGCTGCGGACTGCAATTTGCAGCGGGTGGGGCCCAGAAAGCTTGGGCCTCCCTGCGCTGCGGATTCCAGCCCCCAGCTGCCTTGTTGTACCTGGCTGGACACAAAAATAGGGCGAAGCCCCACGTATTTTTTTTTTTAATTATTTCATGAAATTCATGGAATAATTAAGAAAAAAAGGGCTTCCCTATATTGTTGTGTCCGGCTAGGTACAAATAGGCAGCTGGTGGTTGGGGGCAGCCCGTTCCTGCCTGCTGTACCTGACTGGACACAAATATAGGGCGAAGCCCCACATAATTTTTTTTTAATTATTTCATGAATTTCCTGAAATAATTAAAAAAAAATTGACGTGGGGCTTTGCACTATATTTGGGTCCAGCCAGGTACAGCAGGCAGGAACGGGCTGCCCCCAACCACCAGCTGCCTATTTGTACCTGGTTGGACACAACAATATAGGGAAGCCCTTTTTTTCTTAATTATTCCATGAATTTCATGAAATAATTAAAAAAAAAAAAAACGTGGAGCTTCTCCCTATTTTTGTGTCCAGCCAGGTACAACTAGGCAGCTGGGGGATGGAATCTGCAGCGCAGGGAGGCCCAAGCTTTCTGCCCCCCGCTGAAAATTGCAGTCCGCAGCCGCCCCGGAAAATGGCGCGTTCATAGAAGCTGGATGCTGTACCTGGCTGGCATACAAAAATATGGCGAAGCCCACGTCAAAAGTTTTGGGAAAAATTAATTAAAAAATAAATAATAATTTAGGGACTGCATCTTTATTAACTCCTCATATGTCATTTAGTGTTAAAATAATGGATTTATTTAAAAAAAAAATGGCGTGGGATCCCCCATAATTTTAGTCTCTAGCGGAGGTTAAGCAGACGGCTGGGGCAGATGTTTGAAGCCTGGGAAGGGGGTAAAACCCACGGAGCTTCCCAGGCTACTAATATCAGCCCCCAGCTGAATACCTAGCCTTTACTAGCTATTAAAATGGGGGACCCCCCCCAAAAAAATGACGTGGGGTCCCCCCTATTTTAATACCTAGCAAAGGCTAGGCAGACAGCTGGGGCTGATATTAATAGCCCAGGAAGGGTGCCATGAATATTGGCCCCCTCCCAGGCTAGAAACACCAGTCGTCAGCCGCCCCAGAAATGGCGCATCCATAGGATGCGCCAACTCTGGCACTTAGCCTCGCTCTTCCACGCTGCCCTGGTGCGGTGGCAGGGGGTAATAGTGGTGGGGTTCATGTCAGCGCCAGCTGCCATGAAGCCCAGGTTAGTAATGATGGGCGTCTATAAGACACCCCCATTACTAACCTACAAAGTGTTAAAAAGAAAAAACACACTACACCCAGAAAAAAATAATTTATTTGAAATAAAACACACAATTTTATTTAATTCTTAGTTTACTAAAAATAATAGTTACCTGTCCACGTTCCTGCGCTGATCTCCCATGCACAGCTGTCACATCTGGAGATGGTGACAGCTGTGCATGGCTGCTGTAAGCTCACGCTGCCGGGAACACGTCCGCTCCCGGCAGCGGGAGCCACTGACTGAGGTCACCGGAGTGCATTCAGGCAGCGCAGCTCCGGAGACCTCCTTTACGGCACTGCTGTACCGTGGGAATTTCTCACGATACAGCAGGGCCGTAAAGGAGCTAACCGGAGCAGCGCTGCCTGAACTCCGGTGAACCCTTACGGCCCCGTCATTCTAGCGGCGGCAGCGGTTCAGAGCGGTCACATTCTATGTGGCTGCTCTGAACTGGAGATCTTCGTGGGACACTCGTGGACTGCTACGGAGGGGTAAGGATAAGGTTGTGGTTTATTATTTTATATTTTATTACAGGAGATCGATGGCTTCGGGGAATTAGGTGTCTAGGTGAGTATAGGTGTAGTTTTTTATTTTTTACTTTATTTTAGGTGGCGATCGGCGGGAACAGGTAATGTATGAACTAATTTCTTTTAGGTAACCACTGGCCACCAATGACATGTATTTAACATTTATTGGGGACACAGTAGGGCAATTTAAATAGCAGGATCAGTCTGATGGGAACTACTGCTCCCATCGAGCTGATCCTGCTGGCAGGAGTGGACGGGGGACAGACATAGGCCGATGGGAGTAGTAGTGTCACATCGGCCTATGTCTGCCTGCACGCACACACCCGCACACACACCGCACACACCCGCACACATCGCACAGACACCGCGCACACCCGCACAAACATCGCGCACACACCCCGCACACACACCCCGCACACACACTAATCATGACGGGCTGATGGTCTGGGAGGTGAGGCTGACCTGTGCGGCCGTGGTAAAGTTCATGTGAGTTCATGCAGTCAAGCATGAACTCACATGAACCCTCTGAGGGCAACGCGGCGACTTCAAATGAACAGCTGATCAGCATCACCTGATACTTCAGCTGTTCATTTGAAATAACCGGTGGGAAAGCGCAGCACAGAACGGGAAAGCCGACGGTGAAGTCTTTTCACTGCCGGCTTCCCCGCCCGGGTCCTTCACTCCCCGCTCCTTGGAGCTGCGCTCCCCGCCCGGTCCTAACTTACGATCGGGATGGGAGGTGGCGAGGGGAGCGGAGGATCGGGGTGGGAGGCTGCGGGGAAGCAGTATGGGGCTGTGTGATTGTTTAAAAGCCGGCGGCTTTATACCGCCCGCCGGCTTTTAAACAATCAGGAGAATTCTCCCCCGCTGGGATGGCATTCTGATGACAGGCTGGATCGCGCTGCCATCCAACTTGTCATCCTTCACAGACACTGCAGAGCGCAGGCATTATGGGAACTTCCGATTCCGGTATTCGATATTGTAAAAGTATCGGAATTAAGTATCGGAATTCCGATACCGCGAATATCGGCCGATACCCGATATTACAGTATCGGAATGCTCAACACTAGTCACAAGCTGAAAGCACTGCAGCACTGCCTTGGCCAAGCGGCAACAGGCTGTGCTGAAGATAACATGCTTAATGCTTAGGTGACAAACCGCCCAGCGCTGCAGAGTTGTTGAAAGCTGTAACACAGCAGCTTGATCAGTGTTTCTCACCGCTGAACATACAGCCAGGCATGGTCGTGTGTGACAATGGGCAGAACCTGGTGACGGAGAAATGACAGCCGGAGTAGATACGGTTTCCCGTAAAGAATATGGCTGTGGTGAAATACAACTCCCACTGAGAAGCTGTTTTAGATTGAAAAACATTGGGCCCACCAGAGTATTTGATTCTGAGGGCTCACCTTTCTCCCCCGCTCAAGAGCTCCATAGCAGCTGAAAAGTTAGCGCTATCATTAACTCTCCTGATGTAGAAGCCAGGGCACACCAGAGGATTCTCTGGTGGGACCGTTCAACCCTGCGGAGAAGCAGTCCTGGCTAAGAAAAGTGTGTGGCAAGGTTCCCGGACACTCTATGGCTGCTTTTTTTACTGAGGTGGAAACCCACGCAAACACCGGGAGAACATACAAAATCCTTGCAGATGTTGTCCTTGCTGGGATTTGAACCCAGGATCCCAGCGCTGCAAGGCTTCAGTGCTAACCAGTGATCCAATGTGCTGCCATTCACCCTCTGATATCTAACAGGCTGCATAAACTTGCACCTACTGCCACTCTATCTTCAGCTCCTTTGTGAGAAACTAATGTATTTGGGCAGCCACTAAGTCTACCAAATAAAATTCCTGAGAAGGAAATTGGGGAAGGCTTCGCTACTGGTACTGAGGGCAGTGCTAATACCATGGCATCATACCATAGTTTACTGGAAATATTCCAGGCTGGTAGAAGGCAAGCAGATTCCCACAGAAAAGTACCAGCAGTAATGTTCAGGGACCCGTGCTAGTAGAAGGCGGAGACAACACCGGGAGAAATAGTGGCGGCTGGGGACCGAGTATGGACATGAGGCATGAGGTTGTGAAAAGCTTCCGCCTCCACGAGCCTAAAAGGTCACATTTCAAGTGAAAGCAGCTTTAGAGGACTTCCTGGGAGAAATGACAGATGGAGTAGATATGGTTTTGCAAGTCCTTTCACCAAGCTAAGGAATATGGATATGGTGAAATACAACTCAGCAAAAAGAGCTGTGGACTGACTCCGTACCCTCCCTGGCCACATTCACCTGTTCACGTGTTTGTGGTTAGGCGGTCCTTCCCAGTAAGTGCACTGGGGAGGGCACGGGTAATGTTGTGGAACCCGTGCTTTTGGAAGGCGGAGACGACACCGGGAGAAACAGTGGCGGCTGGTGACCGAGTATGGACACCCGGCCACCGCCGGCATGAGGTTATGAAAAGCTTCCGCCTCCACGAGCCTAAAAGGCCACATTTCAAGTGAAAGCAGCTTTAGAAGACTTCCTGGGAGAAATGACAGCTGGGTAGATATGGTTTCCCAAATCCTTTCACCGAGCTAATAAATATGGCTGTGGTGAAATTCAACTCAGCAAAAAAGCTGTGGACTGGCTCCGTACCATCCCTGGCCACATTCACCTGTCCACGTGTTTGTGGTTATGCGGTCCTTCCCAGTAAGTGCACTGGGGAGGGCACGGGTAATGTTGTGGGACCCGTGCTTTTGAAAGGCGGAGACGACACCGGGAGAAACAGTGGCAGCTGGGGACCGAGTATGGACACCCGACCGCCTCTGGCATGAGGTTATGAAAAGTTTCCGCCTCCACGAGCCTAAAAGGCCACATTTCAAGTGAAAACAGCTTTAGAAGACTTCCTGGGAGAAATGACAGCTGGGTAGATATGGTTTCCCAAATCCTTTTGACGCGCCCCCTGGGCCGTGGGGTACTCGGTGGCCGGGCCGGTTTGTGCTGGGGGATGTCACGTGGCAGTGAACCAGTCCGTGACTCAGGGCGGTCAATTAAAGGGGAAAATAGAAAAGGGATTAAAGTTTTTTTATGATTAATGTTCGTGATGCCACCTGTGGTATGCGGCTATGTGGAGCCGACGCTGCGGTGTAGATCCTCTGGAGCTGATGGTGACGCAGCAGAGTTGGGTCAGCTCTCCACAGGTAGAGCTAAGCTCCAGGGCAGTGTTGTTGTTGAATGAGGTAGATGTTGCTGTCCAGTGTAGTGCAGGGCGAGTGATGGCGCAGCAATTATTCACAGACACAGTGGGGTGCAGTCTTCAAGCTTTACTCACGGTTTTCAGACTCCAAGTTACCAGCGCCAGGGTAACTGCCCATGCTGTCCTGTGTTTATCAAGGGAGGGGTTCAGCAAACTCCCAGGTAACTCAAGAGTATGTAACGGGACCCCAGTCTGTGTGCCTTCATCGGTCGTCTTCCTGAGCTGGCTCTCACCCTCCTGCCCTGCGCCTCGCAACCAGTGTCCCAAGCTGGTGACCTCAGATTTTGGCGGGCAACCTGCAGTCCCCTGAATCCTTTGTGGCTACCTTTTCGGCAATTAGTTGCGGCTGAGAGCAACTACACCCTGAAAGTGCAGAAGCCTCCAGTTTCTAGCTGAGCCTTGTAGTTCTCCACTAGTTAGGGGCCGGTCCCCTTTGCGGCCTGATCCCTCCACGTTCCTGTAGATTCGGGCGCATGGGTGGCGCTCTGCACTCGCCGTGCCCCTGGGATCCCCTCTGTTCCTGGAGCCTTCCCTCTTCTACCGTCCTCTCCTCTCAGTCTTTCCTGGGCCTCTCTCACTAGGCCCGCTCCTTCCTCCTCTCCTCCTGAGCAGAGCTCCTTCTGATCTCCTGCTCCAGCTCTCTCCCCTCTGACTCTCTCCTCAGACTGAACACACTCTTCCAAGATGGCTCCCCTTTTTATACTCCTACTGTACTGCTCCCCTGTTATTCCTCCACCCACACCCACTACATGGTTCCACCCTCCAGCTAGGGACCAGGGACTGTGCTATCCCTTCGGAGCAATCTCGCCCTGCCCCTACTGAAGTGGAGTGTGTTGGATGCAGGTGTGTGGGTCCCAGGCAGCACTCCCTCCTTACCTGAGAGTGGGATACCATACCTCTGGGTGAGATGCAGTACCTCTGTGGCGACTGAACCCGCAGGGACGCCACACTTTCACCAAGCTAAAGAATATGGCTGTGGTGAAATACAACTCAGCAAAAAAAGCTGTGGACTGGCTCCGTACCGTCCCTGGCCACATTCACCTGTCCACGTGTTTGTGGTTAGGCGGTCCTTCCCAGTAAGTGCACTGGGGAGGGCACGGGTAATGTTGTGAGACCCGTGCTTGTGGAAGGCGGAGACGACACCGGGAGAAACAGTGGCGGCTGGGGACTGAGTATGGACACCTGGCCGCCGCCGGCATGAGGTTATGTAGAGCTTCCACCACCACGAGCCTGAAAGGTCACATTTCAAGTGAAAACAGCTTTAGAGGACTTCCTGGGAGAAATGACAGCTGAGTAGATATGGTTTCCCAAATCCTTTCACCAAGCTAAAAAATATGGCTGTGGTGAAATTCAACTCAGCAAAAAAGCTGTGGACTGGCTCCGTACCGTCCCTGGCCACATTCACCTGTCCATGTGTTTGTGATTAGGCGGTCCTTCCTAGTAAGTGCACTGGGGAGGGCACGGGTAATGTTGTGGGACCCATGCTTTTGGAAGGCGGAGACGACACCGGGAGAAACAGTGGCAGGTGGGGACCGAGTATAGAAACCCGGCTGCCTCTGGCATGAGGTTATGAAAAGTTTCCAACTCCACGAGCCTAAAAGGCCACATTTCAAGTGAAAACAGCTTTAGAAGACTTCCTGGGAGAAATGACAGCTGGGTAGATATGGTTTCCCAAGTCCTTTCACCAAGCTAAAAAATATGGCTGTGGTGAGATTCAACTCAGCAAAAAAGCTGTGGACTGACTCCGTACCGTCCCTGGCCACATTCACCTGTTCACGTGCTTGTGGTTAGGCGGTCCTTCCCAGTAAGTGCACTGGGGAGGGCACGGATAATGTTGTGGGACCCGTGCTTTTGGAAGGCGGAGACGACACCGGGAGAAACAGTGGCGGCTGGTGACCGAATATGGACACCCGGCCACCGCCGGCATGAGGTTATGAAAATCTTCCGCCTCCACGAGCCCAAAAGGCCACATTTCAAGTGAAAGCAGCTTTAGAAGACTTCCTGGGAGAAATTACAGCTGGGTAGATGTGGTTTACCAAATCCTTTCACCAAGCTAATAAATATGGCTGTGGTGAAATTCAACTCAACAAAAAAGCTGTGGACTGGCTCCGTACCATCCCTGGCCACATTCACCTGTCCACGTGTTTGTGGTTATGCGGTCCTTCCCAGTAAGTGCACTGGGGAGGGCACGGGTAATGTTGTGGGACCCGTTCTTTTGGAAGGCGGAGACGACACCGGGAGAAACAGTGGCAGTGGGGACCGAGTATGGACACCCGGCCGCCTCTGGCATGAGGTTATGAAAAGTTTCCGCCTCCACGAGTCTAAAAGGCCACATTTCAAGTGAAAACAGCTTTAAAAGACTTCCTGGGAGAAATGACAGCTGGGTAGATATGGTTTCCCAAGTTCTTTCACCAAGCTAACGAATATGGCTGTGGTGAAATACAACTCAGCAAAAAAGCTGTGAACTGGCTCTGTCCTGTCCCTGGCCACATTCACCTGTCCACGAGTTTGCTGTTAGGCGGTCCTTCCCAGAAAATGCACTGGGGAGGGCACGGGTAATGTTGTGGGTGTTATAATCTGCTACAAGAACTAAGGATAAATAGGAAAACTGTCCCTACATTAGGACTAAGCTGATTCCCTACGATGCAGCGGGCAACCTATTGCTTGTGATCAGACCCGCCTTCATCCTCAACTAGTCTGAACGCAGACCTATAGATATAAGGGAGGGGTCCCTAAAAGTACTAAGGACTGGGACAAAATTGGACACCTCCTAGCAGAAGTTGTAGCGGAGCAAAAAGACAAACAGAGAAAAATACTTAGAGGTCCAAGGACCAAGCAAACTATAGAGATAGGTACAAAGCACCTGGCTAGATTAAGAGTCAAAGTAACACTGAAGTCCAGCAAAGCCAGAAGGGCGGAGCTGGAATAAATAGGCAGCAGGTCACGCGACCACAAAATAGAAAAAAACTAACAGGAGGGTTCTAACAGTGGGACCCTTGCTTGTGGAAGGTGGAGACGACACCGGGAAAAACAGTGGCGGCTAGGGACCGAATATGGACACCCGGCCGCCGCCGGCATGAGGTTATGAAAAGCTTCCGCCTCCACGAGCCCTAAAGGCCACATTTCAAGTGAAAGCAGCTTTAGAAGACTTCCTGGGAGGAATGACAGCTGGGTAGATTTGGTTTCTCAAGTCCTTTCACCAAGCTAAAGAATATGGCTGTGGTGAAATACAACTCAGCAAAAAAAGCTGTGGACTGGCTCGGTACAGTCCCTGGCCACATTCACCTGTCCACGTGTTTGTGGTTAGGCGGTCCTTCCCAGTAAGTGCATTGGGGAGGGCATGGGTAATGCTGTGGGACCCGTGCTTGTGGAAGGTGGAGACGACACCGGGAAAAAGAGTGGCGGCTGGGGACCAAGTATGGACACCCGGCCATCACCGGCATGAGGTTATTAAAAGCTTCTGCCTCCATGAGCCTAAAAGGCCACATTTCAAGTGAAAGCAGCTTTAGAGGACTTTCTGTGAAAAATGACAGCTGGGTAGATATGGTTTCCCAAGTCCTTTCACCAAGCTAAAGAATATGGCTGTGGTGAAATACAACTCAGCAAAAAAGCTGTGGACTGGCTCCGTACCGTCCCTGGCCACATTCACATGTTCATGTGTTTGTGGTTAAGCGGTCCTTCCCAATAAGTGCACTGGGGAAGGCACGGGTAATGTTGTGGGACCTGTGCTTGTGGAAGGCGGAGACGACACCGGGAGAATCAGTGGCGGCTGGGGACCGAGTATGGACACCCAGCCGCCACCGGCATGAGGTTATGAAAAGCTTCCTCCTCCACGAACCTAAAAGGCCACATTTCAAGTTCAAGCAGCTTTCAAAAATTTAGCAGTATAGTATTGCAGCCTGTGGGTTGGTGGGTGGCTGTCTGCATACTTGCGCTTGCATTCCAAAGAATGGGGTAGGGACAACTGAACGCTGCACTGGGACAAGGACATGGACGTTGATTGTTGCAAGTCTGCAATGACAGGTGCATGGCGGGAGGCATCTTCGCATATGCCAAGGATCACTTATGATGGGCGCACTTTTAGGTAGTGACCTGGGAGTCAGAGATGCTTCCAGAGGTCTTCCCCATGCTGTTCCCATGTCTTTTCAGCACTGTATGCATGTGTCTGATGATGTGTCACACACCACAAGGCCAGATAAGGTTGTAAAATGTTAAAATGTCCGTAAAAGTGGCGTAATAGTCTGACAACGCTGTTGACAGCAGTGATCTGGGAGTCAGCTACGTGCTCAGGGGAAATTGCACAACAACTTTTGGGGTCTGTTTTTTCCTGTTAACCATGCAAAAATAAAAAAATTGGGGTCTAAAGTAACATTTTTGTGAAAAAAGTTAAAAGTTCATTTTTTTCTTCCCCATTCCAAAAATTCCTGTGAAGCACTTGAATGGTTAATAAACGTATTGAATGTGGTTTTGAGCACCTTGAGGGGTGCAATTTTTAGAATGGTGTCACTTTTGGGTAATTTCTGTCATAAAGGCCCCTCAAAGTCACTTCAAATGTGATGTGGACCCTAAAAAATGGTTTTGCAAATTTTGTTGTAAAAATGAGAAATCACTGGTCAATTTTTAACCCTTATAGCTCCCTAATAAAAAGAAATGTTGGTTCCAAAATTGTGCTGATGTAAAGTAGACATGTGGGAAATGTTATTTATTAACTATTTTGTGTGATATATCTCTCTGATTTGAGGGCATAAAAATTCAAATTTTGAAAATTGCGAAATTTTCAACATTTTCGCCAAATTTTCAATTTTTTCACAAATAAACGGAAGTGATATCAAAGAAATTTTACGACTATCATGAAGTAAAATATGTCACGAAAAAACAATCTCAGAACCAGCAGAATCCCTTGAAGCATTCCAGAGCTATTGCCTCATAAAGTGACAGTGGTCAGATTTGAAAAAAATTGGCCCGGTCATTAACGTGCAAATCACCCTCGGAGGTAAAGGGGTTAAAGCACCGGTCTATTTTCCCCACTGTTTTAGGGGTCAGATACTGGCTTTTGCTGTCCACATTAGTCCACTTAAAAAGGCGGTTAGTGCCCAACCCAATGCAGTAGTCCAAACATTTCCTACTGCTTGCTACAAAGCACGCACCAGCCCATTTTTCCCGCTGTTTTTGGGGTGACAGCCTGCCTTCTGTCCACATTAGTCCACTTAAATAGGCGTTTACTGTGCTACACAAAGCAGTAGTCCAAACATTTCCTACTGCCTGCTACCAATCACGCACCAGGCCATTTTCCCCGCAGTGTTTGGGGTGACAGCCTGCCTTCAGTCCACATTAGTCCACTTAAAGAGGCGTTTAGTGCACTACGCAAAACAGTAGTCCAAACATTTCCTACTGCCTGCTACCAAGCATACACCAGGCCATTTTCCCCGCTGTTTTTGGGGTGACAGCCTGCCTTCTGTTCACATTAGTCCACTTAAAAATGCGTTAATGCACTAAAAAAAGCAGTAGTCCAAACATTTCCTACTGCCTGCTACCAAGCATGCACCAGACCATTTTCCCCGCTGTTTTTGGAATGACAACCTGCCTTCTGTCCACATTAGTCCACTTAAAAAGGTGTTCAGTGCACTATGCAAAGCGGTAGTCCAAACATTTCCTACTGCTTGCTACAAAGAACGCACCAGCCCATTTTCCCCGTTGTTTTTAGGGTGACAGCCTGCCTTATGTCCACATTAGTCCACTTAAAAAGGCGTTTAGTGCCCTACGCAAAGCAGTAGTCCAAACATTTCCTACAGCCTGCAACCAGGCACGCACCAGGCCATTTTCCCCGCTGTTTTGGGGGTGAGAGCCTGCCTTCTGTCCACATTAGTCCACTTAATAAGGCTTTTACTGCCCTAGGCAAAGCAGTAGTCCAAACATTTCCTACTGCCTGCTACCAAGCATGCACCAGGCCATTTTCCCCGCTGTTTTTGGGGTGACAGCCTGCCTTCTGTCCACATTAGTCCACTTAAAAAGGCGTTTAGTACCCTATGCAAAGCAGTAGTCCAAATATTTCCTACTGCCTGCTACCAAGCACGCACCAGCCCATTTTCCCCGCTGTTTATGGGGTGACAGTCTGCCTTTTGTCCATATTAGTTCACTTAAAAAGGCGTTTAGTGCACTACGCAAAGCAGTAGTCCAAACATTTCCTACTGCTTGCTACCAAGCACGCACCAGGCCATTTTCCCCACTGTTTTTGGAGTGAGAGCCTGTCTTCTGTCCATATTAGTCCACTTAAAAAGGCGGTTAGTGCACTACGCAAAGCAGTAGTCCAAACACTTCCTACTGCCTGCTGCCAAGCATGCACCAGGCCATTTTACCCACTATTTTGGCTGTGACAGCTAGCTTGGCTTGTGCTATCAACATCTGAAAATCTGTCAACAAAACCCAAAATGCCAAAAAAATCTGTTGTTAAGGGACGTGGTGTTGTCAGTGGTGCACGAGAAGGCACTCAGTCTGTGTCAGGTCAGAAGAAGCTTGATGCATCCACTATGTTCCTGGAAAAATTTCCCGGTCTGGAACGTAAACATGTGTGGAAGCCAGAAGAGCGAGAGCAGATTCTGTGTTGGATAGCAGACAAGGCCTCTACGCATTTGCCAAGCAGCAACAAATCTTCCATGAACACACAGTCTACTGTCAATACACAGAAGGCTGGCCCATCCAATCCTGAAGCTGGTTCTACTTCCTCCCGACATTATCAGTCACAGGAAACATATGACCCCAAGCTTGGCCACTCCAAGGATCTTTTTGGCACGTATACTTTGGTTGTCTCTGGCCTATCACCGTGCAGCATTGAAGAGGGACTGTCTCCAAAGGTGGAGGCTGATCATGATGAGACACAGTTGACATCAGGTCAGCCTACGATGTCAACTGGAAAGAAGGATGAGATGGAAGACGAGGTGGTCGATGATGAGTCCACTGATCCAACCTGGACCATTGGCATGCATAGCCATGACAGCAACACAGAGGAAGATGGATATGTAGCACCAACACAGGCACCAAGGGGTCATGGTTTGCCCAGAGTGAGAACTGGGTCAACTGTTCCCAAGAGTACCCCTGCTGTGCGCCAAGTCAGGGCAAGGGGGCGTTCAGCTTCTGTGTGGAATTTTTTTTCTGAAAGTCCTTCAGAGAAAAACATTGTAGTCTGTAGCATCGGCCATGCCAAGTTGAGCAGAGGCCAGGGCAAATGCAACCTGATCACCACCAGTATGCAAAACCACAAGGCAGCCAAGCACCCCAGTAGGTGGGCGGAACACCAGGGTACCAAATCTGCATCTGCGGGTCAAACCAATGCCATGTCACCTGAACTATGTCCTTCAGAATCTGCTGTTCAGGAAGCAGGCGCTCATACCTCCTGCCCACAAGCTGCGGTTGCTCACACACAACAAACATCAAACATATCCACTTCCTTGTCCCAGCGAAGCGTCCAATTGTCCGTGCCTGAGAGCTTGGAAAGAAAACGTAAATACCCAGCCACACAACCACAGGCACAAATACTAAATTCGCATATTGCCAAATTGCTAGCTATGGAGATGTTGCCGTTTAGGCTTGAGGGAACACAATCTTTCCATGATCTCTTGGCTGTGGCTGCCCCACGATACAGTGTTCCCAACCGCCACTATTTTGCCCGGTGTGCCGTCCCTGCATTACACAAGCACGTGTTAAACAATCTGAATCGTGCTCTCACCAACGCCGTAACCAGGAAGGTCCACCTAACAACAGAAACCTGGACAAGTTGTTGTGGACAGGGACAATACATTTCTGTCACGGCACACTGGGTGAACCTGGTGGAGGGTGGGACAAAGGCGCAAATTGGAACATCACACATCCTTCCCACACCAAAAATAGCGGGCCCCAATTCTGTCAGAGTTTCCGCCTCTTCATATTCCACTTCCTCTTGCCCCTGCTCCTGCTCCTCATCCTCTACTGAATTACCCTCCCCATCACAACCAAGCTGGGACCTGTGCAGCAGCGCTGCAGCAAAGTGGCAACACGCTCTGCTTAAGCGGATCTGTTTAGGTCAGAAAGCACACACTGCAGCAGAGCTGTGGCAAGCTTTAAAACAACAGACTGATCAGTGGCTCTCCCCGCTGCACCTCCAACCCGGGTCTGGTCGTCTGCCATAATGGGCGTAACCTGGTGGAGGCATTAAAGGTCGGCAAGCTGGGTCATGTGCCATGCATGGCTCATGTGCTGAACCTAGTTGTTCAGAAATTTCTGAAAACGTACTTGCCATACCTACTTGAGAAGGTGCGCCGTATTAACGCCTATTTCTCTCATTCCTCTACCACTTTTGCTGCTCTTACAGCGCTGCAAAAGCGCTTAAATTTGCAAAGTCACCGACTCATTTGCGACATGCCCACGCGGTGCAACTCAACCTATCATATGTTGGTGAGGATTAGTGAACAGCAGAGGGCAGTAGCTGAATACCAGCTTCAACATGCCCATCAGACTGGGAGTCAGCCACCACACACAACAACTGTCGAGTGAGTGTGGATCGCTGACATTTGTGAGGTTCTTGAGAACTTTGAGCACTGCACCAACCCCGTAAACGGTGATCAGGCTATTATCAGCGTAACCATCCCGCTGCTGTGTCTCTTGAAACAATCACTGCATAATCTCAAAGAGGAAGCTTTGAGTGCCCAGCATGTTGGTATGGAGCCAGATTTCCCAATGGGTGATACTACCCAGCCCAGCCAAAATTCTGAGGCAACATTGGGTGATGAGGAGGAAGATGAGGAGGATGAGGAGGGAGAGGACTTGTTTTTCTGTGCTACAGAGGGGACACTCAACCCAAGCTTCATGTCTGTCCAGCCTGGATGGGATAGAGAGGAGGAGGTGGAGGAGGAGAAGGAGGCAAATCAGCGTGAGGAGAGGATGGGTACTGTTTCTACTGTTGAGGACACAGAACATTTCCCTTTTTGCAGCTTGGCCCACATGGCACTGTTCATGTGTAAGTGTCTGTGGCAAGACCCTAGTGTGATACACATTTTATCCAACAACCTATACAATATGGCCACCTTTCTCGATCCACGGTACAAGGAGAAATTTCCTTCTCTCCTTTTGGAGTCACCAAAGAGTTTTACAATGGAATCATTCAAGAGGGCCGTTGTAGATCAGTTGCTGAAAACATCACCCTCAGACAATGCTTGTGGCAGAGGTACCAGCTCTTTTCAACACCAAGGGATAATGGGGAGAAACACGAACACCAGCTCCAACAGAGGTGGAGGAAAAATGTGCACAAATTGAGCAATTTTCAATAAACCAGCACTACAGCAAGGGCTATCTGTGCCTGTAACAATGCCAAGGAAGGATAAGTTGCAGAACATGGTCAAGGGGTACTTAAGTGAGCATACCTGCGTCCTTTCTGACGCTTCAGTTCCCTTTAATTATTGAGTGTCTAAGCTGAACACTTAGCCCAACCTCTCCTTAGATGCCTTGGAGGTGCTGGCCTGCCCGGCTTCTAGTGTGATGTCAGAGCGTGTTTTCAGTTCCGCTGGGGCAATCATCACTGATAGGCGCACACGCCTCTCCACGGGAAATGCAGACTGACTTACTCTGATTAAATTCAACAAGGACTTGATATCTCCACAGTTCGTAATCCCTCCAGATGACAGCAAGCCAACCTAAATTCACTAAAAATGCAGATTCATGCTACTGCTGTTAACGTCACCCCCTTCCCATAAAAACCCGTTTCCTTCCTTCGGCAACCATGACTCAGCCTATAGGGCTCATTTTTACAAACTCTATGCACATTGTGCAGTGGCCTAATCTGGAATGTACAGTGGTCCTACCAAACTAATATTTGTCATCTGAGGCCCTTGTCACAGATTGTGCCGCATTGTGACTGAGATAGGGGATAAATACTCAATAGAAATGTATTGTCAGTCACCCTATTTGGCAAAAAAACACACCTGGCTTGTGCCACATTGTGACTGAGATAGAGGATACATATTCAATAGAAATTTACACTGACTGTTGATGACCGACTGATGGACCTCTGAAAACTTGAATTGAGGGCCACAACTACTACAGTACTCCATCATAGATAATGTTTGTCAAGGGAGGCCCTTGTCATGAAATCTTCCTGCACCTATGACACGGCCCCCAGGAGTAATTTTTGGAAATACGATGCACATTCTGCACTGGACCAAGTAGTACAGTATCAAGAAGTCTTCACTTCCTATATAATCTGGGGAATATTGACAATCAAAATCTCTAAGCCATTGGGAGAAGCTTCTCCAACCCATCCTGGAGAGGGGGCGCCGTATATCCTTTGTCCATTGACTTGCACAAGTGATATATCTGAGCTCGTCATTAGAGATGAGCGTTGTTCTACTCGAACTGTTCGCCAATCTCAAATTCGAGCTGTTTTGGGCGGTGTTCGAGCCGTTCGGCGAACACGAACAATTTGAGAAAAATTCGGCTGTTCGAGGTTATGTTCGATAACTGTTCGTGCACCAAAATCATAACTGGATTTTTTCTCAGTAATGATGAAAATTAATGTTAATACGCAATTTGAGTGTACAGCGGGGTGGGGGGAGGGGCAGGGGATGGATCTCTGCAGGAACAATGAAGATCTCCATTTTTTTTTTCTCTTTCCCGCATTTACAGTGGGGAGGTGCAATCTGTCAGCCTATCAGCAGCGCACACACGGAGCGAAGTGCGTTTTTTCACACAAGCAAGGGCATGTGTCATTGGCAGTGTATGTCACATGTCCTTGCCCTATAAGACCAAGCCATTTTCCCCGTCGCCACCATTTTCTCACTGCTGCAGCTGAGTGTTAGACGGCACCGCTGTTGCTGTGTGCGCTATACCTTGTTAATTTCAAGCCAATTTTCGCACAAATCTACAGATAGCTTGGGAGTAGGGAATAGTTGTGATTGCAGTCCTTTTAAGGACTAGGTTACAGCATTTCCTACGACTTTTATCAGGCAGGTCTGTGCTCTTAAATAGATAGATTGTGGGAGTAAAGACTAATTGTAATTGGAGTCCTTTTCAGGACTAGGTTACATCAGTTCCTATCAGTTTTTGCCAGGCAGGTCTGTGCCAGTGCTGTGCAAGTTTTTTTCACAGCATTTGGCTGAATCTAGCAAAGCTAATCCTTTTTGGCCTATTGCAGAGTGTGTTAGTCAGTGGAGTAGCCTATCTGTGTTGCAAGATATACCACCTGTGTATAGAATACCAATTTTTTTACTGCACCTAGTGAAGTAAAATCTTTTGGGCATAGCATCATTCTATTAGTTCATCTATACTGACCTCCATCAGGTTGCAAATTGAATATAATTTTTTTCTGCATCTAGCTCTGAAAAAATATTGGGCTTCTAGCTGTGTGTGGGACTTGTTGTATTAGTCCATCTATACTGACCTCCATCAGGTTGCAAACTGAATATATTTTTTTCTGCATCTACCTCTGAAAAAATATTGGGCTTCTAGCTGTGTGTGGGACTTGTTCTATTAATCCATCTATACAGACCTCCATCAGGTTGCAAACTGAATATATTTTTTTCTGCATCTACCTCTGAAAAAATATTGGGCTTCTAGCTGTGTGTGGGACTTGTTGTATTAGTCCATCTATACTGACCTCCATCAGGTTGCAAACTGAATATATTTTTTTCTGCATCTACCTCTGAAAAAATATTGGGCTTCTAGCTGTGTGTGCGACTTGTTCTATTAATCCATCTATACAGACCTCCATCAGGTTGCAAACTGAATATATTTTTTTCTACATCTACCTCTGAAAAAATATTGGGCTTCTAGCTGTGTGTGGGACTTGTTGTATTAGTCCATCTATACTGACCTCCATCAGGTTGCAAACTGAATATATTTTTTTCTGCATCTACCTCTGAAAAAATATTGGGCTTCTAGCTGTGTGTGGGACTTGTTCTATTAATCCATCTATACAGACCTCCATCAGGTTGCAAACTGAATATATTTTTTTCTGCATCTACCTCTGAAAAAATATGTGGCCTTCTAGCAGTGTGTGGGACTTTCTCTATTAGTCCATCTATACTGACCTCCATCAGGTTGCAAACTGAATATAATTTTTTTCTGCATCTAGCTCTGAAAAAATATTTGGCCTTCTAGCAGTGTGTGGGACTTTCTCTATTAGTCCATCTATACTGACCTCCATCAGGTTGCAAATTAAAAATAATTTTTATCTGCATCTACAGTACCTCTGAAAAAATATTTGGGCTTCTAGCTGTGTGTGGGACTTGTTCTATTAGTCCATCTATACTGACCTCCATCAGGTTGTAAATTGAATATAATTTTTATCTGCATCTAGCTCTGAAAAAATATTTGGCCTTCGAGCAGTGTGTGGGACTTTATCTATTAGTCCATCTATACTGACCTCCATCAGGTTGCAAATTAAATATAATTTTTATCTGCATCTAGCTCTGAAAAAATATTTGGCCTTCTAGCAGTGTGTGGGACTTTCTCTATTAGTCCATCTATACTGACCTCCATCAGGTTGCAAATTAAAAATAATTTTTATCTCCATCTACCTCTGAAAAAATATTTGGGCTTCTAGCTGTGTGTGGGACTTGTTCTATTAGTCCATTTATACTGACCTCCATCAGGTTGCAAACTGAATATATTTTTTTCTGCATCTACCTCTGAAAAAATATTGGGCTTCTAGCTGTGTGTGGGACTTGTTGTATTAGTCCATCTATACTGACCTCCATCAGGTTGCAAATTAAAAATAATTTTTATCTGCATCTACAGTACCTCTGAAAAAATATTTGGGCTTCTAGCTGTGTGTGGGACTTGTTCTATTAGTCCATCTATACTGACCTCCATCAGGTTGCAAATTGAATATAATTTTTATCTGCATCTAGCTCTGAAAAAATATTTGGCCTTCTAGCAGTGTGTGGGACTTTCTCTATTAGTTCATCTATACTGACCTCCATCAGGTTGCAAATTAAAAATAATTTTTATCTGCATCTAGCTCTGAAAAAATATTTGGCCTTCTAGCAGTGTGTGGGACTTTCTCTATTAGTCCATCTATACTGACCTCCATCAGGTTGCAAATTAAAAATAATTTTTATCTGCATCTACAGTACCTCTGAAAAAATATTTGGGCTTCTAGCTGTGTGTGGGACTTGTTCTATTAGTCCATCTATACTGACCTCCATCAGGTTGCAAATTGAATATAATTTTTATCTGCATCTAGCTCTGAAAAAATATTTGGCCTTCTAGCAGTGTGTGGGACTTTCTCTATTAGTCCATCTATACTGACCTCCATCAGGTTACAAATTGAATATAATTTTTATCTGCATCTAGCTCTGAAAAAATATTTGGCCTTCTAGCAGTGTGTGGGACTTTCTCTATTAGTCCATCTATACTGACCTCCATCAGGTTGCAAATTAAAAATAATTTTTATCTGCATCTACCTCTGAAAAAATATTTGGGCTTCTAGCTGTGTGTGGGACTTGTTCTATTACTCCATCTATACTGACCTCCATCAGGTTGCAAACTGAATATATTTTTTTCTGCATCTACCTCTGAAAAAATATTGGGCTTCTAGCTGTGTGTGGGACTTGTTGTATTAGTCCATCTATACTGACCTCCATCAGGTTGCAAATTAAAAATAATTTTTTTCTGCATCTACAGTACCTCTGAAAAAATATTTGGGCTTCTAGCTGTGTGTGGGACTTGTTCTATTAGTCCATCTATACTGACCTCCATCAGGTTGCAAATTGAATATAATTTTTATCTGCATCTAGCTCTGAAAAAATATTTGGCCTTCTAGCAGTGTGTGGGACTTTCTCTATTAGTCCATCTATACTGACCTCCATCAGGTTGCAAATTAAAAATAATTTTTATCTGCATCTAGCTCTGAAAAAATATTTGGCCTTCTAGCAGTGTGTGGGACTTGTTCTATTAGTCCACCTATACCGACCTCCATCAGGTTGCAAATTCAAATTAATTTTTTGTCTGCATCTAGCTCTGAAAAAATATTTGGCCTTCTAGCAGTGTGTGGGACTTTCTCTATTAGTCCATCTATACTGACCTCCATCAGGTTGCAAACTGAATATATTTTTTTTCTGCATCTACCTCTGAAAAAATATTGGGCTTGTAGCTGTGTGTGGGACTTGTTCTATTAATCCATCTATACAGACCTCCATCAGGTTGCAAACTGAATAAAAAAATTTTCTGCATCTACCTCTGAAAAAATATTTGGGCTTCTAGCTGTGTGTGGGACTTGTTCTATTAGTCCATCTATACTGACCTCCATCAGGTTGCAAATTGAATATAATTTTTTTCTGCATCTAATCCAGCCAATAGTTTTGGCCTAATACCACAGTTTGGCCACTCAGCTCTGCTCGGTTCCCATCCATTGTTTTTTTGTGCAAACAACTCCAGAGTTGTGAATTAGTTAACCACCAAAATGAGTGGAAAAAGGCCTGCTGCTGGTGGAAAGGGGAATAGGCGTGTTGGGAAGGGGAAAAAAAGTTGTGTCCGTGGGGTAGGTGTTAAAGCAACAGTAACATCTGCAGAAGAAAGACCATCTTCCAGCCAAACTAAAATGTCTACTTCTTTTAGCGGACAATGTGATAAGATCCCTTTCTTACGGCCACGCCAATCGCTACAAATTCCAGATGAGGCACAAAAACAGCAGGTGCTTCAACGGATATCAAGTGCTCCTTTAAGTGGGCTCTCCTCCACATCAACTTCAACATCACAAATACTCCAGTCCTCAAAGGTGTCACCCCAATCGCACTTGCTTCCTCACAGCTCCCAAATCTCCAGCTGCCCGTCTGAGTATGAGGTAGAACAGATGGTTGAGTCTGCAGAGCTGTTTACTCATACTATAGCCTGGGAATCAGAGGTCGACTCCAGCGCTTCTGTGAATCCAGACGAGGAAATGATCTGCACTGATGCCCAGAATCTTTATGAGTCGGATCCAGGACCAGACGCAGAAGGTTCTGACCATAATGTAGACCCTCATTCCCAAACTGTAACTCCTGTTGGTGGAGACAATGAGGAAGACGATGATAAGACTCAAATACCTGATTGGAGCGACAACTTTAGTTTTTTGTCAGGGCAGGAACAGGTTGGCTCTGAGGACGACGGGTGTGATAACGCACAGGGTGATGATGATGAGGTTGGAGATCCCACTTACTGTCAACCCACAGTCAGCCAAGAGATGAGGTCAGCAGAGGAGGTGGAGGAAGATGCTAGTGACGACGAGGTCAGGTTGCGCCTTCCTGGACAGAGACGTAGTACTGGAAGCACGTCAACAACTGCATCCTCAAACACAACTCTGCTTCTCACCACAAGTCGTGGTGGCTCTTCAGGTCGCATGGGTGCTAAGCCTTGCATAGCCTGGGCATTTTTTCAGATCGATAAAGATGACCCAACTCGTGTTATCTGTAACATTTGTCAGCAAAAGCTAAGTAGAGGCCAAAAAATACATAGTTTGAGTACTTCATGCATGAACCGGCACATGGACATGAAGCATAAGTTGCAGTGGGAAGCTCAGTGTGCTACAATGCGGCCTAGCCGGCCGGGCCAACCACCGTCTGCCATATCTTGTGCATCCGCAGCCTCTTCATCCTCTGTGACTGGGGGGACAGCAGTCACACCTGTTTTGGGGCGCAGACCTGCCACCTCTTTACCCGCAACAGCCAGCGTGATTGGCAGGTCATCATTTTCTTTGGAGGTGGTAACACCAGCTGGTGTTGAGCGCTGTCCGACATCGATAGCACCACCTTTGGATCAAGGCAACCTAACATGTCCGCCTGCATCTTCCTCACAGACAGGCAGTTTGCCGGGGACACCCTTATCAACCCCGTCTAAGTACAATAGCCAGCCCTCGGTCCCTCAGATGTGGACAAGTAAAAGACCATTTCCTCCTAGCCATGAGAAAGCTAAGAGGTTGAATTTCACCATCTGCAAGCTCTTGGCTACAGAAATGCTGCCTTTCCGCCTGGTGGACACAGAGGATTTTCGAGACCTTATGTCCGTCGCAGTGCCCCAGTACCAGATGCCCAGTCGGCACTACTTCTCAAAGAAAGGTGTGCCTGCGCTCCACCAGCATGTCGCACACAACATCACCGCTTCTTTGAGAAACTCTGTGTGTGACAGGGTGCATTTCACCACAGACACTTGGACGAGTAGGCATGGACAGGGGCGTTACATGTCGCTGACTGGGCACTGGGTAACTATGGTGACAGCAGGACAAGGGGCTGCTGTCCAAGTCTTGCCGTCCCCACGAGTTGTGCGTCAATCCTCTTTATGTCAAAGTTCCTCCACTGCTTCTGCCTCCTCAACCGCCTCTCGGTCTTCCACCTGCACCCAAAGCCTGTCTGGTCATGCCACAAGCTTTCTAACTGCGCAGAAGGGATCCTGCACACCTCCTTACTATGCTGGCAGTAGGGCTCAACGTCATCAGGCGGTTTTAACATTGAAATGTCTGGGAAATGTGAGTCACACAGCTGAGGAGTTGTGGTCAGCTCTGGAGAACCAATTTCATGAATGGTTGTCTCCACTGGACCTGAAACCAGGGAAGGCCGTGTGCGACAATGCTGCAAACCTGGGTGCGGCCCTTCGCCGGGGCAATGTCACACACGTGCCTTGTATGGCTCACGTGTTGAACCTGGTTGTCCAGCAATTTTTAGCCCACTATCCCAGACTAGATGGCCTTCTGCAGAGGGCACGGTCGCAGTGTGCTCACTTCCGCCGTTCGCATCCCGCAGCTCAGCGACTTACATCTCTACAGAAGTCGTTGGGCCTGCCACTTCACCGGCTAAAATGCGATGTGCCTACCCGGTGGAATTCAACTCTGCACATGTTGCGTTGACTGTGGCAGCACCGACAAGCTCTGGTGCAATACGTTCTGACGTATAGCCTGGGCCAACGAGATCCAGAGGTGGGGCAAATCACGCTGGAGGAGTGGTCTCAGATCAGGGACCTATGCACCCTTCTGCACAGTTTTGAAATGGCGACGAAGATGTTTAGTGCTGACGATGCCATTATCAGCATGACTATTCCGGTGATTTACATGCTGGAGCACATGTTAAACAGAATTCGGAGTCAGGTGGTGGCACAAGAGGAGGTGGAGGAAGTAGAGGAGGAGGAGTTGTATGCGGAAGGGCTAACATCTGCAAGGTCCAGACGGTCGGCAGCACCAAGGCGGCAGGCATGTGAGGGTGGGGGAGATGGTTTTACCAGGGCGCATGGTAGCAGCCAAACTAGTGAGGAAGGTGCAGGAGCCCAGGAAGAAGTGGAGGACGAACTGATGGAAGACTCATCAGATGAGGGAGACCTTGATCACATTTCTGTTGTGCGAGGTTGGGGGGAGAGGACAGAGGAAGGAAGCATGATTGTTACCTCGCCACCAACACAACAGGGACTTGGTGCTCCTGGATGCGCAACACACATGAGTGCCTTCTTGCTGCACTACCTGCAACATGACCCTCGAATTGTGAAAATTAGAAATAATCCTGACTACTGGGTTGCCACACTGTTAGATCCCCGGTACAAAAGTAAATTTGCAGAAATTATTCCTGCCATAGAAAGGGATGCACGCATGCAGGAGTATCAGCAGAGACTGTTGCAGAATCTTACATGTGCTTTTCCACAAAATACCAGTGGTGCACGTAGTGAATCTCACAGTTCCAACTTGCCAACCGTGGGACCGTCAAGTGTTCAGCACTCAAACCGTAACAGAACCACAGTATCTGCTGGTAACATCAATTTTGCGGAATCATTTCACCACTTTTTTAGCCCATCCTTTGCAAGGCCACAGGAGACAAGAAGTCTGACACATAGTCAACGCCTAGAGACGATGGTACAGGAGTATCTCCAAGTAAACATTGAAGCCATGACTGTGTCACTGGACCCTTGCTCTTTTTGGGCTTCCAATCTGGATAAATGGCCGGAGCTAGCCACTTACGCCTTGGAGATCTTGTCATGCCCCGCAGCCAGCGTTCTGTCTGAACGTGTGTTCAGCGCTGCTGGTGGTGTGCTGACAGATAAGCGCACGCGGCTCTCCACTGATAATGTAGACAGACTCACGTTCATAAAGATGAACAAATCATGGATCCGAAATGACTTTTCTACCCCTGTGTCATCCTGGGGAGAGTAAAAGCTTGATGATTGGTTAAAATCACCCTACCAACCGTTTTAAGCTTTCAAATTACTAATCATGTTTATCTGTATCTTGGCTGGAAAATAATTTGGGCTTTGTAGCAGTGTGCAGCACTGATTCTATTAGGTCATCTATAATAAGCTCCACCAGATTTAAAATTACTAATCATGTTTATCTGTATCTTGACTGGAAAATAATTTGGGCTTTGTAGCAGTGTGCAGCACTGATCCTATTAGGCCATCTATACTAAAGCTTCACCAGATTTAAAATTAATAATAATTTTTAGCTGCATCTAGCCCGGAAAATAATTTTGGGGCTCCGAGATGCGCAAGACACATAAGTGCCTTCTTGCTGCACTACCTGCAGCATGACCCTCATATTGTCAGAATTCGAAGTAATCATGACTACTGGGTTGCCACACTCTTAGATCCCCCAAACTTTTCGATCAACCTTTTCATTTTAATAAAGACCAAAAAAATGGTCATTTTTGAAATTATAAGCATTAGCAGGTTGTTAGAAACTGAAATCAAACAGTTTTCAACTCAAAACTTTATTCTAGGTGATGTTACATTTTCACATAGGACCCCTTGTTCGAAAGGAGCTTCTGAACTCTCTCGTCCATTGAATTTGTCAGGTTTTGGATGGTTTCTGCTTCAATTGTTTTGCATGAGGACAGAATACCCTCCCAGAGCTGTTGCTTAGATGTGAACTGCCTCCCGCCATCATAGACACTCCTTTTAATGATGCTCCAAAGGTTCTGAATGGGGTAGAGGTCAGGGGAGCATGGGGGTCACACCATAAGTTTGTCCCCTTTTATGCCCATATCAGCCAGAGATGCAGATGTTTTATGTGCAGCATGAGATGGTGCATTATCATGCAAAAAAATGATCTTGCTGTGAAATACACGGTTCTTCTTCTTGAACCATGGCAGGAAGTGCTGTTTGAGAAAATCCACATACATTATGGAGTTCATCTTTAGCGCCTTCAGGGATCCTAAAGGGGCCGACAATCTCTCTCCCCATGATTCCAGCCCAAAACATTACTCCACCTCCTCCTTGTTGGCGCTGTAGCCGTGTTTGCGTGGGGTGTCCATCAACCAGCCATCCTCCACTCCATCCATCTGGACCATCGAGCGCTGCACTGCACTCATCCGTAAACAAAACAGTTTTGAAATCAGTCTTCATGTAATGTTTGGCCCACTGGAGCCGTTTCTGCTTGTGTGAAGTGGATAGAGGAGGTCGACAGGATGGCGTATGCACAGCTGCAAACCTCTGAAGGACCCTGCATCTTGTTGTTCGGGGGACGTTGGAGGCACCAGCAGCTTCAAAAACTTGTCTGCTGCTATGACAAGGCTTTCTTGCCGCTGCTCTTTCAACCTGACGTAATTGCCTGTAGGAAAGAGTCCTCAATTTGCCCTTATCAGCACGCACACGTGTGTACTGTGAATCAGCTACATACTTCTTGATTGCCAAGACACTTCATCCTGATCATCGCACAATGTTGATTGTAGTCATGCCTTGACCTAAACACTCCACAATTTGTTGCTTCTCAGCAGCCAACACATCCTTTTTCTTTCCCATTTTGGCAGAAAATGTAGGCTGCTTAATAATGTGAGACAGCCTTCTTAAGTAGTCTTGCCTTTCATTGGACACACCTGCCAAACTAATTAGCACAGGTGTCTGCAATTGCTTACAGTGATATAAAGAACCCTGACACACATCACCATCAATGAGTTTAACTGACAAACAAACAAATTCTTCCCTTATCACTCCTAAACACTTTTTGCATAATAATTTGGAACACAGTGTACATGTGCTTTTCCACAAAACACCAGTGGTTCACGTAGTGAATCTTACAGTTCTAACTTGCCAACCGTGGTCTGTATGGAGTTGTTCAATAAAGGGCCCAAAATTAAGATAACATAGATGGGAGAGGTCTCTATGAATAGGAATTCCTAAGTATTTGATACCCTGTGAGGGCCAGGCAAAGGGAAAGTTGGACTGGATGGAATCCTATATGGATTTGGGGAGGGAGACATCGAGGGCCTCAGACTTCGCTGCATTGATTTTAAATTTGACCATGTAACAAAGTGATCTATTTCAGCCATAACAGCATGGATGGATATACATGATTGAGTGATATATACTAGGACATCATCAGCAAATAGAGAGCACTTGTACTCGGTGCCTCCCACCTCAATCCACCTAATATTGGGGTTATGGCGAATTGATGAGAGCAGGTGCTCCGTCACTAGGATGTATAAGAGAGGGGACAGAGAACATCCCTGCCTTGTCCCATTGGTGATTGTGAAAGGTGATGAAAATGTTCTGACGCGCCCCCTGGGCCTTGGGACGCCCGGAGCCGGACCCTTTTTGGTGGATGCTGGTGGTTGTAGTCTCCGTGGCGGCGACCCGGTTCCGTGGCTCAGGGCGGTCAAACCAGTGGCGGAACTATTTATGTGGTTTTGATGTTTAAATGTCCGACTACGCCACCCGTGGATTGCGGTCAGAGTGAACCGCCGCTCCAGGGCAGACCGCTGAGGCTGGTGTTGTGGGTGCAGCAGAGCGTAGCATAACGCCCCACGGGAGGAGTATAGCCTCAGGGCAGTGTATGCGGAGGATGGGGGTGATGGTGCAGGGCAGCAGCAGTAACGACACGGAGTCAGTGATGCAGTCCAGGGCCTTTACTCACAGTTCTTATTATCCAGACCACGTCTGCAGGTAACGGCTGCCCACGTCGTACTGTGCTCACCAGGTGAGGGGCTCAGACAACTCCCAGATAACTTTGGAGCGCTTCACAGGACCCCCTTTGTGTGTCCTTTGTCTGGCCTTTCTTACCAACCCTTCTGTCCGGCTGCCTCGGGCCTCCTCTTGGTAAACTTGGCGCCAGTTTCCCTGACCCTATGTGGTGCCTTCCTAGCGGGTGTAGCGAGGGGCTGCGCCACATAAAATGTCACAGCCTCCTGTTTCTAGCTGAGGGTCGTTTCCTGCCTCCACTAGTTTCGGGGACTGGTCTCCCCCTTTGGCCTGACCCCTCCATGCAGGTGGATTCGGGCGTGCGGTGGCGACTCGCCCATCCGCACCCCTGGGATCCCTTCGTTCCTCGTTCCTGGAGCCTTCTCCGCTCCTCTTCCTTCCTTCTCCCTCTTCCAGGCCTGGGCCTCTGTTACTAGGCCCGCCTCCGGAGCAGAGCTCATGCAGAGCCCCTGCTCCCTGCCACTTCTGCTCAGACTTCTCTGCACTGAACTAAGATGGTGCCCACCTTTTATACTCCCTTCCCAATGCACCCAGGAACTGCTTCCTCCCTGATCCTGCACTACAGGGTTCCCCTTCCTCGTGTTCCCTCCCCCCACTCCAGCCAGGGACAGGGACTGTCGTGCCCATCTCAGGGGCATATTGGTCGCCCTGCCCCACGGCAATGTGGTGTAATACATGCAGGTGTCGGGTCCTTATCCACACTACATCCTTACCTGAGAGTGAGATATCACACCTCTGGGTGAGGTGCAATACCTCTGTAGCAACCGAGCCCTCAGGGTGCTACAGTTCCATTTATCTTCAGCCTAGGTGACGTATTGCGATACAGGGCCGTGATTTTGGCTATAAAAGGGTCCCCTAGATCCCTACCCCAAGCTTTTTAAGAGAATCATATATGGCGTGCCAGGAGACTCTATGGAATGCTTTCTCAGCATCCAACGAGAGTATCTAATTACAAATTTTTAACTGCATCTAGCCCAGGAAATACTTTGTGCCTAGTAGCAGTGTCTGCTAGTCAGCGGATTATCCCGGCTGTTAAGCAAGCTACACCACCTGTAGTTTGGACACTTAATTTTTTCAAAGGAAATGCTTCGGGACCACGGGATACTCAGTGAAGAGCATCAGGAGGCACCCCAAGGCATAGGGGCTGGGACTGGCAGTAGGATGCCTTGCGGTGGACAGCCGAGCTCAATCCTTATAAAAGCTTTTTAACTGCAGCAGCTTTAGTGGACGCTACTGGAGCTGGAATTATGCGGCTGCTGGCATGAGACTTGCTCTCCAATAGATCATTGTAAATGGATTTAAAGTGTATTCATTCAAATTAGAGAGACAATTTAAATTAAAAAGCTTAGAGCTGCCTCCACCACAGGGGGGCTCGCTCGACCCACCAGCGGACAGGCACCAGTATTGGGAGAGGGGGGCTGGCCGTCAGGGTTCACCGCGGCTCTGGCACAAACCCGGCGACGCGGAGGTGGCACAGGCAGGAGCGGACTGAACGTGTCGGCTTCTCACTTTTTGGATTTTAGAAGGGCATGACATGCCTATATCTGTGTCTCCCCCTCCTTTTACTCCTCCACCTCTTTTCTTTTCGCATGACTATATGTACTTGTCACTTTTCCATGTGTTAGTTGTGTCTTCTGAGCAGTTTGTCAGCTTTTGGACACCTTTGAAGGTGTTTTCTATGTGTTTCTATGTGTTTTTGTTTGCCTGCCATTGGTTTTAACGGTGTTCGAAGGTGTTCGACGAACAGTTCGGCGAACACACGGGTGTTCGACGAACCGAACCGAACTCGAACACTACAGGGGTGGCTCAACACTACTCGTCATCCAGTTGACTAGTGCAGCTTTAATTTTCCGGTTCACAAAATTCAGCCATATCTGAGGATCGCAGGCTGCGCTCACTGCTACCTTCTAGTACTTCATGTCTCTTGGCCTTTTTCTCTGTAATCTCTGCCCTTAAATGAGTTAAATAATAGAGTGAGGGCCCTACAATATGAATAAGTGAGGGCACTCTCAAATGTACACAAGAGGGACCTCCAAGATTTCTAGAGGAGGGCACTTCAAAATGTATGTTACAGGGCCACACGAGGCTCTCAGAAAACTCAGCTTTCCTGCCTACTGCAGGCCCTCTGAACATTTGAATTTAGTGCCACAGTATCATATGTTGGTGGAGGAGGTGGAGTAGGTGGAGGAGGAGGAGGAGGAGGGTCAATCCCAATGCTACAATGGGCAAATTGTAAACTGCTATGGAATATGTATTCCACTATCTGAGTGTCAATGATGGAGGGACCGCCCAAATATCTAAGTAACAGCTGTCCTTCCAAAACTCATGTTACAGAGCCACTTGAGGCCTCTCAGGTCAAAGATCAACATACCTACTGGTACGTTCTAACTTTGCTTGTAAAGTGCTGGGTAATAGCGAACTAAAAATGATGTATGACAGAGGGACCTCCAAAATGTATAAGTCAGGGCCCTCCCAATTGTAAGAGGCTAAAAAAAAAACACAACAGTATGTGTGAACAAACGCTAAAAGGGATATTTTTTTGGTTTGTCTGCTTTATTTAGCCTTATATACAAGTGATTATGCAGGTAAAACTGTTTCTTAACTTTTATGGCCTGTTAAATGCAATTTAGGTTAGATTTGGTAGTTGTTCTTGTGTGTCTGTAAAAGTGGCATAAAACTGCGACAAACTTATTCCCAGAAACCATATGTGAGTTAGAAATGCATGCAGGCATATTCTCCAGGCTCTTCTCATTCTGTTTCATCACTTTCCCATCCATTTCTGACTTTTCCTCAGGCCCCCAGACACCTTTGTAGGGTCCAGCAGAAAATTACTTGTATTTCCCTTTGACTTACATTGTACTCGCTATTCGGAAAGAATACGCGATTATTACAAAGACCTCGTTACGAGTATAGCGATTACGAATATTACGGTACTCGCTCTTCACTAGCCTCCATCTCCGAAATGACCACATCAGTCACAAGCACTGCAGCACTGCCTCGGCCAAGCGGCAACAGGCTGTGCTGAAGATAATATTCTTATGCTTAGGTCACAAATCGCACACTGCTGCAGAGTTGTTGAAAGCTGTAACAAAAGCAGGCAGCTCTGTGGCTCTCACCACTGAACATACAGCCAGGCATGGTCGTGTGTGACAATGTCTGGAAACTGGTGGTGGAGAAATGACAGCTGGAGTGGATACGGTTTCAATATATGCCAGTCTTTTCACCGAGCTAAAGAATATGGCTGTGATGAAATACAACTGTCACGGAGAAGCAGTGTCAGACTGAAGAACATTGGGCCCACCAGAGGATTTGATTCTGAGGGCCCACCTTTCTTCCCCACCCAAGAACCCCATACCAGCTGCAAGGTTTGCGCTATGAACTCTCCAAAATGAGAAGCCAGGGCCCATCAAAGGATTCTCCAGTTCTCTGGGCTCATCCAGCCCTGCTGAGAAGCAGCACTGGCTAAGAAAGGTCTGTGTGAAGGGTCCCGAACACACTATGGCTGCTTTTTTACTGAGGGGAAAAATCATGCAAACACAGGAAGAACATACCAAATCCTTGCAGATGTTGTCATTGGTGGGATTTGAACCCAGAACCCCAGTGCTGCAAGTCTGCAGTGCTATCCACTGAGCCACTGTGCTGCCCTCTCTGTTCTTCCTCTGATATCTAACATGCTGGAGAAACTTTCACCTACTGTCACTCAGTATCTTCAGCTCCTTTGTGAGAAACTAATGTTTGGGCAGCAAGTTTACCAAATAAAATTCCTGAGAAGGAAGTTGTGTATAGCTTTGCTTCTGGTACTGGGTGCACTGCTAATACCATGGCATGACATAATTCACCGGAAATCTTCCTGGCTGGTTAGAGACAAGCTCATTCTCACAGAAAAGTAACAGAAAGCTAAGGAGATAGTGGCCTCTATCATCATGAATAATTTGCTCGTTGTCTAGGAGACCGACTCTGCTGCTGTCTACCTTGTGAACATTGTGTTGAAGCTTGATTGACCCAGGGCCCACAATGTGTCGAGAAGATGTGTTCCATCCCAGGGTCCGCCTGGGTCCCAGCTTCCACAATATTAACCCAGTGATGTGTCAGTGAGATGTACTGTGCCTGACAAAAGCACTTGTCCACGTGTCTGTGGTTAGGCGATCCTTCCCACTAACTGCGCTGGTGAGGGTACAGGTAATGTTTTGGGACCTGTGCTTGTATAAGGCGGGGGCGGTGTGGCACCCCAGGGGTATGGTTACCACAGTAATAGAAATATTACGTCTGAGAGCAAGTGGGAGGTTTCTCTGGTCAGGAGCCCTTAAGCATGCAACACTTCCTACCCAGACCTGGGAAGGGAGGAATCTGCCCTTATAAACTGGGTCTGGGGCGGGATTAGTCAGTCAGAGCCTGGAAACAGTTCCAGACACAGGGAGAGTTACAGCTAGGAGCTCTGTAGGAGCAGGAGCTGAAGACCAGGGGCTGGAGCTGAGCAGAGCTCGCCCTGGCAGAAGAATCCAAGTACCGGACACCGGAGTCCGAGGCTGTGGGGACGTATATTCACCCAGCAGCAGAAACCAGCCAGCAGGGGATTCCAGGTCCTCTGGCCATAGAAGCCCGGAGGCTCAGTCACAAGGAAGGGACCAGCACCGCCTTCGAGGAGCGGAGGCTATCAGAAGGCCCCAAGTCACCAGCCATACGGGTGAGCACCACACAGTATACTCAGGGACGTGGGCAACTTCCACTCGCTTCCAGCAAGGTAGCCATGAAGAGTGCAGATAGACAGGGAGGCCTACAACTCCACCTGGCCAGGGGAACTCCTGTTTGCTCGCAGACTGACCAGGCCCCTTATGCTAGCCAGTACTCCCGGGAGGGTCTGCCTTAATATCATCAGTAAAGACCCTGAACTGCACTGCAAAGACTCTGAGTCGTTCCTGCTTTCTCAACGCATACAGCACTACTAGTACTGGGACGCCCGCGCATCATCACTCCCATCATCCACATTCCCTGCCCTGAGGCCATACTCTTCCCGTGGGGAGTTATCCCATCTTTTGCTGCGCACACCACACCAGCCTCAGTGGACTGCCTCGCAGTCCATGGGTGGCGTAGTCGGACAATTAACCTAAAACCCATAAAAGACTGCCACTGGTTTGACCACCCTGAGCCACGGGACCGGGTCGCCGCCACGGAGACTACAACCCCCAGAGACCCAGCTCCGGGTATCCCACACACGTCCACACTCGGCCCAGGGGGCGCGTCAACTTTGGCGTAGTCGGCAGGATTTCGTGCCCGCAACCACCGGGTACTGCGTGCCTTCAAAAGACTGTCATAGCTGCCGTGGTGAAGGTTCCCGCCATCCGGAGCCGTTTCCCGCCATCTTCAGAAGTTTCCCGCCATCCGCAGCTGTTTTCCCGCCATCCGCAGTCGTTTTCCCGCCATCGGACGCCATCTTCGGGACGCCGCGTGGGAAGAAGAGGGGCGTGGACGCCGAAAGCGCACGAGACCCGAAGCTCCGCCCCAAGCACCGACGCTGCGCAAGGTCCTGGAAGGGAGAGAGAGCGACGCTGACGTCACCAGGACGCAACGCAAGGTCCTCTTCCGGAGCAGCACCAGCGGAGCCGCGGCCTACAGAAGAGGATCGTCGGAAGGTAGGCCACACTTAACTAGGGGGGAGGAAGATGATGGACACGGAGGGACCCTCTACCACCAGCGCGGCCACCGCCGCAGTAATGCCATTTACAATGCCTTACATCCCCGGAGCGGCCTGGCTGCCCCAATACTCAGGGGAGTCGCATACCCTAAGCGACTTTAAAGAGAGACTGTACAGCCAGTTTAAAGTATACCTCATGACGGAGGGACAAAAAGTGAGCATATTGGTAGGCCAGCTAACCGGCGCAGCCCAACGTGAAGTAAAGTCCTGGTCAGTCCGGGACAAGGAGACCGTAAAGGAGATCTTGGCCCGTCTGAAGGACACTTTTGTTACCCGCACCTCAGTCGAGATCAAAATGAGATTTTATGGGTGCAAGCAGCGGGCCCAAGACAGTATAAGAGACTATGCTTTGAGTTTGCAAGAGGCCATTAAACAGGCAGATCCTGACAGTGTGCGGAATGCAGATGAACTATTAACTGAGCAATTCATTGAGGGTCTGCTGTCCAGCGCCCACCGAACCCAGTTATGTGCAATGGCCTTGCAGAACCCTGGTTTAGACTTTGCAAAGTTCAAAGACAGGGCCATCCGGGTGCTCCGAGAACCGGCACCGGGTAGCACTGTAACCCACCGGCGCTCTGCTATTACCTATCACCAGGAGGCGGCGCCCTTGTCTGCAGAGCCTATAGGAGCTGGTGCACAGGCTTTGGACAACAACCGGGCTACAGACCTGCACCATCAGGTCCAAGAGCCAACTAAAAGCGTAGCCGCGCTAACCCGAACTGTACAGTCTTTACAGGTCTCTCCTCCAGGAAGGATCAAGCTGGCCACCAGTCCAGAGGATGTCCCGTGACTCCGACAGAGGAGGATCCCATCGTCCAGAGGAAGACCCAGCGACAGATACAACAAGGACGGACAACCCATCTGCCGCCGCTTCAATCACCCCGGACATATGGCAAGGTATTGTCATTTAAACCCCCAGGCATAAGATCATCAGGCCCATTGATCTGGCGTGATAAATACGTAGGGGGATGTCCGGTCTTGCCTGTGGTACTGGATGGCATTCCTATGAGTGCCCTACTAAACACTGGGTCACAGGTGACTACCATCCCGTACGTGCTCTTTAAGCGGTACTGGAATGACTCAGACATAACCCGCTACCCAGATGACGACCTGAGTATCATCGCCAGCAAGGTGGGATTCAAAGAGGTGGCCATTAAAATCGGTAAAGTCGAACTGGCGGCACAAGGACTGATTATTGTGGACATTGACCGTCATGAGAGTCACCCTAGAATAACCTTGGGAACTAACGTGATTGAAAATTGTCTTGCAGAGGTGATTCTCATTTTAGAGCAGGTTGCCAAGAATGCCAGTTCCAGCCAGCAGCGTCTCCTCCAAAAAGAAATCTGGGCACTGATGAAACGGCAACAGGTGGAATTATCTGGTGGTGAGATTGGTAGCGTGAGAATGTGTGACCCGTTCCCTATTGCCATGCCCCCGAAAAGTGAGATGATGATGGTGCCGGGCAGCTATTGGTCTAAGAGGTAGAGACTACCAAGCAATGGTAGAGCCCGTCTACTCAGACAGTAGGCCCACCATTTTGACAGCACGGGGAGTGGTCAATGTACGCCATGGGAGGGTACCTGTCCGCATCGTAAATATCGGGGAGAGAGAAGTACACCTGCCCCGGTATGCCACGCTAGCCAAATTGTTCACCATAAACCAAAATTCTGTAAAGGCTGTAGAACCCTTGCCTCCATCTCAACCAGAGGAAGGTAACGGCTCTAAGAAACAAATGGAGGACTGGTGTCACCAACTGCATTTGGGTACTGACTCCACTCCCTCACACCAAAAACAGGGAGTCTACCGGGTGGTTCAGGAGTATGAAAGAGTCTTTAGTAAACACCCGCTAGACTTCGGGCGAGTAAAGGGGGTAGAACATCACATCCCCACAGGAGACCATCCACCCATAAAGGAAAGATACTGACCTGTACCCTCTGCACACTATCAGCATGCAAAAGGGATGTTGCGGGACATGAAGGAGGCTGGGGTAATCAGGGACAACCGTAGCCCCTGGGCAGCTCCACTAGTTCTAGTGAAAAAGGACAACACAATGAGAATGTGTGTGGACTACAGAAAGGTCAACCGTATCACACACAAAGATGCGTACCCGTTACTTAGAATAGAAGAATCTTTAGCTGCATTAAAATCTGCTAACTTCTTCTCCACTTTGGATCTTACTAGCGGGTACTGGCAGGTTCCTGTAGCAGAGGCAGACAAGGAGAAGACTGCATTCACCACCCCGATGGGTCTCAGCGAATTCAACTGTATGCCGTTCGGGCTCTGCAACGCACCAGGAACCTTCCAGCGGTTGATGGAATGCTGTCTGGGACACCGGAATTTCGAGACGGTCCTGTTATACCTGGACGATATCATCGTTTATTCCAAAACCTACGAGGACCATCTGAAACACCTGGCAGAAGTGTTTGACGCCCTGGCAAGCTACGGCCTAAAGGTGAAACCCTCCAAGTGTCACCTGCTGAAACCAAAGGTACAGTACCTGGGACACGTGGTGAGTGCTGACGGAGTGGCTCCCGACCCCGATAAGATCACCGTGATTAAAGACTGGCCAAGACCCTCCAGCATAAAGGAAGTGCGGCAGTTCCTCGGGTTGGTAGGCTACTACCGAAGATTCATTCCTGGTTTCACCAAAATGGCAGCTCCTATGCAGGACCTCCTGAAAGGTCAATCCAGGAAGGCCAAAAACCAGAAGCCGCCCTTCAGGTGGGAAAAGCTGGAAGAGGAGTCCTTCCGCCAGCTGAAGAAGGCCCTCACGGGGGATGAAATCCGGGCGTACCCTGACTACAGCCAGCCCTTTATCCTCCACACGGACGCGAGCAACATCGGGCTAGGAGCCGTACTGTCCCAGATTCAGCAGGGGAAAGAACGGGTAATCGCTTACACCAGCCGAAAACTAGGGCCCACAGAGAGAAACCCTGAGAATTATAGCTCATTCAAGCTAGAGTTCCTGGCAGTGGTGTGGGCAGTGACCGAACGTTTCAAGCATTACCTTGCCTCTTCCAAGTTCACCGTGTATACGGATAACAACCCGTTGACACACCTGGACACTGCAAGACTTGGTGCCCTGGAGCAGAGATGGATGGCCCGCCTGTCCAACTATGAATTCACCATCAAATACCGGGCGGGACGCTCAAATGCCAATGCGGATGCCCTGTCCAGAATGCCAAACTTACCGGACGTAGGGGAAGATCCAGAAGAACTGGAAGAAGTTGAACTCCCAGCTTTCCACCGTCATGGGATTACCCTGTATTCCCATCGTGTAAGGCAGTGGTCCCCAACCTTTTTTGCACCAGGGACCGGCTTGAAGCAAGATCATTTTTCCATGGCCCAGCAAGGAGGGGGTGGGGTGGGCGGGGCTTTGGTCATATGGGGGCGGGGTAATGGAGGGATTTGGAGTTTAGTGCATGCTTATCATATAGTGTAGACCAGGTCCCCACCAGGAGCTATGCCAGGAGCCCCACATAATGTGCTGTGCCAGGAGCCGCATCACTGAGGCCCCATCACGCCCTGCAGCAGGACAGGGCAGCTGTCCTGACAGCTGCTGTTCAGCTGCATTTACTTCATCCCAGGGGCGGACACAGACTGTAGTGGGCCCCTGTGCAAGAAATTTTTGGGGGCCCCCCCCGCCCTTCATAAGGCAACAAAGTTATGTAAACATAACCCCCCCATGTGCATCTCTCACCCCCCCATCTCTCATCCCCCTCCGTGCATCTCTCATCCCCCTCCGTGCATCTCTCATCCACCCCCCGTGCATCTCTCATCCCCTCCGTACATCTCTCATCCCCCCCGTGCATCTCTCACCCCCCCGTGCATCTCTCATCCACACCCCGTGCATCTCTCATCCCCCCCGTGCATCTCTCACCCCCCGTGCATCTCTCATCCACCCCCCGTGCATCTCTCATCCCCCCCGTGCATCTCTCACCCCCCCGTGCATCTCTCATCTCTCCCCTCCCTACCATGTGCATCTCTCAACTCTCCCCTCCCCCCATGTGCATCTCTCATCTCTCCCCTCCCCCCATGTGCATCTCTCATCTCTCCCCTCCCCCCATGTGGATCTCTCATCTCTCCCCTCCCCCATGTGCATCTCTCATCTCTCCCCTCCCCCCATGTGGATCTCTCATCTCTCCCCTCCCCCATGTGCATCTCTCATCTCTCCCCTCCCCCCCATGTGGATCTCTCATCTCTCCCCTCCCCCATGTGCATCTCTCATCTCTCCCCTCCCCCCATGTGCATCTCCCATTCCCCCCACTCCTAGCTAATTGTATTTAAAAAAAAATAAAACTTGTTATACTTACCCCCATGCGATCCCTGCAGAATCCTGGCGCTCATCCAAATCGCTGACACCAGGTTCTCCTGACTTCCGGCCATGTGACGGCGCCGTCACATGACCGGAAGTCAGGGGAATCATGAAGGTGCTGCCGCAGCAGCGCAGCGCTAAGATGTCCCGGACCCGGCGCTTAGCATGCGGCCGGGGGCCCCATGAGGAGAGAGACGCACAAGAGGGGGGCTCCGAGGGGGCTCCTACCGGCCGGGCCCCATACTGGAGTCAGGGCAGTCATGCCCTGATGGCGGCCCTGCTGGAGGCTGGAGGGGCCCCCTCTCCCCGCGGACCGGCTGAAAAACCCCAACGGCCCGGTCCTGGTCCGCGGACCGGCGGTTGGGGACCTCTGGTGTAAGGGTCAGGCGCTCTGCTACGTTCAATCCCTTACCCCACTACAGCTGGGCGGAGACACAAGACAGTGATCCCGCAGTCCGTCTGGTGAAGGAAATGCTGACACAGGCTGATGCCCGTCTTGACCCAGACGCTCCGGAGGAGACCAAGCAACTGTGGAAGGAGAAAAGTAGACTGTTTCTTTACAAGGAGAAGCTGTGCCGGAGAATGGTCAACTCTAGAACACCTTCGAAGCGGAGGTCTTCCAAGAGTTCTGCAATCTGTATGGCTGCAGGAAGATAAGAACAACGCCCTATCACCCTCAGACCAACGGACTATGTGAGAAAATGAACCAGGTGGTGATGGACTTGCTAAAAACATTGCCCCTGGAAGAACGCAGTCTCTGGCCTGAAAAACTGCCTGATCTGGTGGACTTATATAATCACATCCATGTAGGTTCCACCAACTGTACCCCGGCTTACCTAATGAGAGCAAGACCTGGTAAGCTGCCTATTGACCTGGATATGGGAGTCCTGACACCTGAGGACACCTCGCCAGAGGCAGACTGGGATACAGAACGGCAGCAGCAGTATCGGAAAGTACAGGAGAGCGTCGAGCGGAGTCTGTCTCAAGCAAGAGAAAGGCAAGAGAAGACTTATAACCAGTATGCTCCCGCTGTTCCCCTGGTACCTGGAGAGCAGCTCTTGAAGAGAAAGAGGCGGCTCCACAAGTTGGACGACCAGTGGGAGAAGGACCTGTACACCGTACTGCCCTCAAGCCATGACAATCCAAAAGTCTGTATAATCAGTAAGGATGGAGGAGAAACCACAGCCATTGTCTCCAGAGACCACCTGAAAAAGTGTCCCGAGCAGCTGCAAAGCCCTGACGAAGATCAAGAGAACCCTCAACCCGCCGAGGAAAGGGAAGAAATGATCAGTACCGCACTCGGAGACTTTCCCCGGTCCTGGACTCAAATCAACAAAGCAGTCGTGGTACCCGTCCTCACCTTTCTCCAGCCAGCCCTTCAAGGGCCTACAGAAGAACAGGTAGTGTCAGAAGAGCAGCTGGCCCAGGAGGCAGAAGAATCCATACCAGCAGCCCAGGAGAATCAACCCTCTGCTAGTAGTGAGCCTGCCGTGCCCCTAGTAAGCCAAAGAGTACGCAGAAAGCTGCCAGACCTACCCGTAACACCTCCTACATCCTGTAGTGCAGAACCAGATAGTGGGTTACGTAGGTCCACCAGGAGCACTAGAGGACAGATGCCCGCTCGCTGGAGAATCTAAAATATAATGTGAATTTGCTTGTAAATTGCCAATGTTGAAAAAGGTTTATGTTTTTGTTACCTGGTTACTAATTAAGCATGCAACACTTCCTGCCAAGACCTGGGAGGGGAGGAATCTGCCCTTATAAACTGGGTCTGGGGCGGGATTAGTCAGTCAGAGCCTGGAGACAGTTCCAGACACAGGGAGAGTTACAGCTAGGAGCTCTGTAGGAGCAGGAGCTGATGGCCAGGGGCTGGAGCTGAGCAGAGCTCGCCCTGGCAGAAGAATCCAAGTACCGGACACCGGAGTCCGAGGCTGTGGGGATGTATATTCACCCAGCAGCAGAAACCAGCCGGCAGGGGATCCCAGGTCCTCTGGCCATAGAAGCCCGGAGGCTCAGTCACAAGGAAGGGACCAGCACCGCCATCGAGGAGTGGAGGCTATCAGAAGGCCCCAAGTCACCAGCCATACGGGTGAGCACCACACGGTATACTCAGGGACGTGGGCTACTTCCACTCGCTTACAGCAAGGTAGCCAGGAAGAGTGCAGATAGACGGGGAGGCCTACAACTCCACCTGGCCAGGGGAACTCCTGTTTGCTCACAGACTGACCAGGCCCCTTATGCTAGCCAGTACTCCCGGGAGGGTCTGCCTTAATATCATCAGTAAAGACCCTGAACTGCACTGCAAAGACTCTGAGTCGTTCCTGCTTTCTCAACGCATACAGCACTACTAGTACTGGGACGCCCGCGCATCATCACTCCCATCATCCACATTCCCTGCCCTGAGGCCATACTCTTCCCGTGGGGAGTTATCCCATCTTTTGGTAAGCACACCACACCAGCCTCAGCGGACTGCCTCGCAGCGGCGGTACACCCTGACCGCAATCCACGGGTGGCGTAGTCGGACAATTAACCTAAAACCCATAAAAGACTGCCACTGGTTTGACCACCCTGAGCCACGGGACCGGGTTGCCGCCACGGAGACTACAACCCCCAGAGACCCGGCTCCGGATAACCCACACACGTCCACACTCGGCCCAGGGGGCGCGTCAGCGGCACCGGGAGAAATAGTGGCGGCTGGGGACCGAGTACCAAGGGATAGCTGCCGCCATGAGGTTTCGGAAAGCTTCTTCCCTCACAAGCCTAAAAGGCAAAATTTCTAGTGCAAGCAGTCGAGAAATGTGGCAGTATGCTATTGTGGCCTGTGGATGGGTGGCTGCATATTTGCGCTTGCGTTCAAAGGACTGGGGTACGGAACACTGAACGCTGCGCTGGGACAAGGACGTGGACAGGGTTGCTGATTGTGATGGTTGCAAATGTGCAATGGTAGGTGCAGGGTGGGAGGCATTTTCGTCTGCATCATGGACGGAGGCGTGCAACAGGGGAAGAGGCAGTGGTGTCACCCGCAGACACTGTTTCTGAACCCTGCCATTTGGCCCAAGTACTCGGGTGCTTTGTTGTCATGTGCCTGAGCATGCTGGTGGTGGTCAGGCTGGTAGTTTTACTACTCTTGCTGATGCTGGCCTGGCAGATGTTGCAAATGGTCTTTTTGGGGTTGTCTGGACAGTCTTTAAAACAGAACCAGACTCAGGAAAACCTAACGGTTGTACTGGCAACTTCTGTTGTGATGGTGTTTCGGGGAACAGTTACCCGCCTTGTGTCTGTGGCCACCACACTGCTTGTTCCTGCCTGTTGATGTGCTACGCCTCCCTTCCCCTGTGTGCCGCTGTCCTTGCTCTGCATGTCCCCTTGCCAGGTTGGGTCAGTGACTTCATCGTCCATCACCTTGTCTTCCACTTCCGCACCCTGGTCCTCCTCCTGATTTTCTGTCCATTGTGTCTCATCATCATCCACCCTTTGCTACATTAATTGCACTTTCCCAGCATCACCTTTGTGTGACCATAGCTGCTGAAATATTTGGGCATCACTACATGCGATCTCCTGTTGCCCCGGTTGAAGCTGACCGAGGGAGAACCCATAATCTATAAATGGAAAGATGAACAAAACAGCTCTTTGGAGTGTCCAAGTGTGGGATTAGTTGTCTCAGGGCACTCGGAATGGTAGAAGGAAGGAAGATCAGGGTAAAGAATATGCTGACTCCAAGTAAAAAAAATCTCACGGATCCGCACATTCCTCAACCACAAATCTGCAGAAACACTAGTGTACGCCCTCATCATCTCCCGCCTCCACTACTGCAACCTCCTGCTTTGTGGCCTCCCTTCTAACACTCTTGCACCCCTCCAATCGATCCTAAACTCTGTTGCCTGACTAATCGACATGTCCCCCCGCTATTTCCCGGCCTCTCCTCTCCGCTGGAAGGTCGATTTAACAGACGCACAGGACACTAGTTATCTAAACTATCTGACTTTCAAGCACTGGCCTATCTATCTAGATAAAATCTCTCAGGAGCAGGGTCCAGCAGCAGTGTCTGAATAGTTACATGCATAAAATGGCACTCAGAGAACATATCCGCTGTTTATATATAGAATACATGTGATTTCAGCAGCCAATGGCAAAAGCCCTTGTGTTTGAACAGTGTGGATGCGTCCTGCACTCTGATTGGCTAGCCAAGATTTGCACATATAAAGTTAGAGAAAAAAAATTAGCTCAGCTCTCAGCTTCTGTCTGCTCTCCCCCCCCCCCTCATCAAACATGTCCCCCCGCTCATCATTCACAAGCAGTATGCTAGGCAAAGTCTTAAAAAAAGTTTTTCAATGAATGTTACTGATTTTTGCAGATTTTAAGAAAAAATCACAAATCCGAATGTGCCATATTCGTGTCGAATTTTACATTTGAGATTGGATTTTGAACATATTCGCTCATCACTAGTTAGCGAGTAACACTACCTGCCATTGGTTGTATAGAGATCTGTGCCCACATCCGTCAGACACATCTCAACCACATACATCGGCAGAATACTTTTTATATTATTCTGTAAGAATTGTAATGAAGTATATTTTTATATGCTATTTGTTGTATATGATTGTAATACTTTTTAGATTATTCTGTAAGAATTGTAATGAAGTATATTTTTATATGCTATTTGCTGTACATGATTGTAATACTTTTTGTATTATACTGTAAGAAGTGTAATAATGTATATTTTATATGCAATTTGCTGAATATTCTTGAAATATTTTTTATATTATTCTGTAAGAATTGTAATGATGAATATTTTTATATGCAGTTTGCTGTATATGATTGTAATACTTTTTATATTATTCTGTAATATCTTGTTGGAACAAATTCTTGTTCTGTGACTGAATTATTCTGAGATGTAATCATCTGGATTGATGTGTGTGGGGGCATTATTGTACTTATGTTTTGTATCATTTTGTACCCAGGTTGCCCTTCAATAAGGTGTTACAATCCTTTAGTACTGATTTACAAAGAATTGATAATATCTTTTCTGAATTTGTAACCTCTATTTTTTCTGAACACTCAATCTACACCACAAGTTGTCTTTATAAGCAGCGCTGTATGTGAGTACTATCATTGTCTCAGCTGTTTGCTAAATGTACTTTCGTGGCCTGAATGACTTGCAATCAACAGCTGTTTACTAAATCTAGTGTCTTGCCATTCCTATTTTCTAGAGTAATGTCTTGTTGGATCAAATCTGTGAGTGAATCATTCTGAGATGTGATTATCTGAATTGGCTGTGTGTCTGCTAACTTTTACAATATTGTGTCTTTCATTTTTACAACCTTAGCGCATCTGTCTAGTAAATTGTCTGTAATGACTAAACATGAGTGCTATACTGTATATTGTCTCAGCTGTTTGTGCCACTCACAGCTACTACTGAAAAATCATGTGTCTACATATAATCTGTGACTGAATCATTCTGAGATGTAATTCTTTTTAGAACAATAAAATCTTTTAAAACTTTTACAATATTGTGTCTTTGCTTTTTTACACATAAAACACATACTCTATACTTGGGAAGGGGTGTTGTGACAGGTGAATAATAGCCTTTTTGGCCATATACAGTGGTGGCCAAAAGTATTGGCACCCCTGCAATTCTGTCAGATAATATTCAGTTTCTTCCTGAAAATGATTGCAATCACAAATTTTTTGGTATTATTATCTTCATTTAATTTGTCTTCAATGAAAAAACACAAAAAGAATTGTCCTAAAGCCAAATTGGATAAAATTCCACACCAAACCTAAAAAATGGGGTGGACAAAAGTATTGGCACTGTTTGAAAAATCATGTGATGCTTCTCTAATTCGTGTAATTAACAGCACCTGTAACTTACCTGTGGCACCTAACAGGTGTTGGCAATAACGAAATCACACTTGCAGCCAGTTAACATGGATTAAAGTTGACTCAACCTCTGTCCTGTGTCCTTGTGTGTACGACATTGAGCATGGAGAAAAGAAAGAAGACCAAAGAACTGTCTGAGGACTTGAGAAACCAAATTGTGAGGAAGCATGAGCAATCTCAAGGCTACAAGTCCATCTCCAAAGACCTGAATGTTCCTGTGTCTTCCGTGCGCAGTGTCATCAAGAAGTTTAAAGCCCATGGCACTGTGGCTAACCTCCCTAGATGTGGACGGAAAAGAAAAATTGACGAGAGATTTCAACGCAAGATTGTGCGGATGGTGGATAAAGAACCTCGACTAACATCCAAACAAGTTCAAGCTGCCCTGCAGTCCGAGGGTACAACAGTGTCAACCCGTACTATTCGTCGGCGTCTGAATGAAAAGGGACTGTATGGTAGGATACCCAGGAAGACCCCACTTCTTACCCCCCGACATAAAAAAGTCAGGCTGGAGTTTGCCAAAACTTACCTGAGAAAGCCTAAAACGTTTTGGAAGAATGTTCTCTGGTCAGATGAGATAAAAGTAGAGCTTTTGGGGAAAAAGCATCAACATAGAGTGTACAGGAAAAAAAAAGAGGGATTCAAAGAAAAGAACACGGTCCCTACAGTCAAACATGGCGGAGGTTCCCTGATGTTTTGGGGTTGCTTTGCTGCCTCTGGCACTGGACTGCTTGACCGTGTGCATGGCATTATGAAGTCTGAAGACTACCAACAAATTTTGCAGCATAATATAGGGCCCAGTGTGAGAAAGCTGGGTCTCCCTCAGAGGTCATGGGTCTTCCAGCAGGACAATGACCCAAAACACACTTCCAAAAGCACTATAAAATGGTTTGAGAGAAAGCACTGGAGACTTCTAAGGTGGCCAGCAATGAGTCCAGACCTGAATCCCATAGAACACCTGTGGAGAGATCTCAAAATGGCAGTTTGGAGAAGGCACCCTTCAAATATCAGGGACCTGGAGCGGTTTGCCAAAGAAGAATGGTCTACAATTCCAGCAGAGCATTGTAAGAAACTCATTGATGGTTACCGGAAGCGGTTGTTCGCAGTTATTTTGGCTAAAGGTTGTGCAACCAAATATTAGGCTGAGGGTGCCAATACTTTTGTCTGGCCCATTTTTGGAGTTTTGTGTGAAATGATCAATGATTTGATTTTTGCTTCATTCTCTTTTGTGTTTTTTCCTTGCAAGCAAATTAAATGAAGATAATAATACCAAAGAATTTGTAATTGCAATCATTTTCAGGAAGAAACTGAGTATTATCTGACAGAATTGCAGGGGTGTCAATACTTTTGGCCACCACTGTAACTAATATGCCCAATCAAAATCAATGAGAATCGTGGATAATAGCATTATTGGCCATATAAATAGTATGCCCAATCAATGAGAATCACGCTATCAAAATAAGAATGATATGACAAATAAATGAGTTGGGGATATCAAACTTATATAAAATACAGGGAAAGGACACACACAAAATGACAGACAGTCTGATAGGGAAGGGGCAGTGTGTGCAGATGGAGGAGAGGAAGGAGTGAACATACACTTTTTGATACACTTTCATAGGGAGTGGCACCTGTCAGATTATATTTGATGAGTAATATGTAAGCTACACTACTCCTAGCCAACACCACCAGATGCATCCATAAATACCATGAATCAACTTCAATAAACTTCCATTGCCAATAACTATTCCCATTAAACTTACCCAAAAATTCCAACGATTCCTTTAAGGCTAAGTGCCCACGATGAAGAAATGCTGCATATTTTTTCCGCTTCTCCCTGGCAGGAAAAATGCATGCGGATTTTACATGCATTTTTCCTGCCAGGTAGAAGCGTTTGTCAAGCGTTTTTTAATGCATTTCTGCATGCGGGTTATCAAGCGCTTTCCAAGCGATTTTAGCGTCACTTGGAAAAGTGCTTGACAACTTGGTCACACTATAAACAGTACAGACCAAAAGTTTGGACACACCTTCTCATTTAAAGATTTTTCTGTATTTTCATGACTATGAAAATTGTACATTCACACTGAAGGCATCAAAACTATGAATTAACACAAGTGGAATTATATACTTAACAAAAAAGTGTGAAAAAACTGAAAATATGTCTTATATTCTAGGTTCTTCAAAGTAGCCACCTTTGCTTTGATGACTGCTTTGCACACTCTTGGCATTCTCTTGATGAGCTTCAAGAGGAAGTCACCGGAAATGTTTTTCACTTCACAGGTGTGCCCTGTCAGGTTTAATAAGTGGGATTTCTTGCCTTATAAATGGGGTTGGGACCATCAGTTGTGTTGTGCAGAAGTCTGGTGGATACACAGCTGATAGTCCTACTGAATAGACTGTTAGAATTTGTATTATGGCAAGAAAAAAGCAGCTAAGTAAAGAAAAATGAGTGGCCATCATTACTTTAAGAAATGAAGGTCAGTCAGTCCGAAAAATTGGAAAAACTTTGAAAGTGTCCCCAAGTGCAGTTTCAAAAACCATCAAGCGCTACAAAGAAACTGGCTCACATAAGGACCACCCCAGGAAAGGAAGACCAAGAGTCACCTCTGCTTCTGAGGATAAGTTTATCCGAGTCACCAGCCTCAGAAATCACAGGTTAACAGCAGCTCAGATTAGAGACCAGGTCAATGCCACACAGAGTTCTAGCAGCAGACACATCTCTTCAACAACTGTTAAGAGGAGACTTTGTGCAGCAGGCCTTCATGGTAAAATAGCTGCTAGGAAACCACTGCTAAGGACAGGCAACAAGCAGAAGAGACTTGTTTGGGCTAAAGAACACAAGGAATGGACATTAGACCAGTGGAAATCTGTGCTTTGGTCTGATGAGTCCAAATTTGAGATCTTTGGTTCCAACCACCGTGTCTTTGTGCAATGCAGAAAAGGTGAACGGATGGACTCTACATGCCTGGTTCCCACCGTGAAGCATGGAGGAGGAGGTGTAGTAGTGTGGGGGTGCTTTGCTGGTGACACTGTTGGGGATTTATTCAAAATTGAAGGCATACTGATCCAGCATGGCTACCACAGAATCTTGCAGCAGCATGCTATTCCATCCGGTTTACGTTTAGTTGGACCATCATTTATTTTTCAACAGTACAATGACCCCAAACACACCTCCAGGCTGTGTAAGGGCTATTTGACCAAGTAGGAGAGTGATGGGGTGCTACGCCAGATGACCTGGCCTCCACAATCACCAGACCTGAACCCAAAAGAGATGGTTTGGGGTGAGCTGGACCGCAGAGTGAAGGCAAAAGGGCCAACAAGTGCTAAGCATCTCTGGGAACTCCTTCAAGATTGTTGGAAGACCATTTCCGGTGACTACCAGTTGAAGCTCATCAAGAGAATGCCAAGAGTGTGCAAAGCAGTCATCAAAGCAAAAGGTGGCTACTTTGAAGAACCTAGAATATAAGACATATTTTCAGTTGTTTCACACTTTTTTGTTAAGTGTATAATTCCACATGTGTTAATTCATAGTTTTGATGCCTTCACTGTGAATGTACAATTTTCATAGTCATGAAAATACAGAAAAATCTTTAAATGAGGTGTGTCCAAACTTTTGGTCTGTACTGTATGTTCTGCCCGTGTTTGTGTGGGTTTCCTCCGGGTTCTCTGTTTCCTTCCACACTCCAAAGACATACTGATAGGGAATGTAGATTGTGAGCCCCCAAAGGGGACAGTGCCCATAATGTCTGTAAATTGTCTGAATTGTAAAGCACTGCAGAATATGTTGGCGCTATATAAATAAAAAAAGTTTTACATTTTGGCCCTCTGTGAGTTTAAGTTTGACATTCCTAATGTGGCGCCCCTGAGGGTTTGACCGCCACAGGGATGATGCACTTCTTTAATGGAGTGTAGTGGTCCTCCTCTGAGGTAAGGCCAGTGTGATAGTCGTGACCCAGCCCCTACATCCAACACCACACTTCTCCACCAGAGGGAGCTATTTTGCACTAGGTGCTGCTCCCCTGATTACAGGGAGACTGGGAACCAAGAGAGGGGAACAAGTTAGTGGGTGAGGGTGGAGGACTTACAAGTTAGTTACACTTTAGATTTCATATTTAATAGAAAGCCATCTTTGATCTTGGTCTTTGGTTAGTCAAGTTCTTGTGCTGTCTTGGTTGCTGTCAACTACTGTGTGTAATGTGACCTCCCTCCGGGAGCGCAGATCCTGTGTGGGCCTGCACCGGCAAGGGACATAGCCCTCGTACCCTGGCCTTGGGACGAGAGGTAGGTTGTAGACAAGGAATGTCTCAACCCGGCCAAGGACCATGATCAAGAAGGCCCGGAGCCTAAGAGTGTGGCTCCATAGCAAATGGATCCCAGGCAGGATGCAGACGGAGCGGTGTACGCCACCTGTCCTTGCCAACCTGATATATTCAGAGGGACTCCGGCTGCAAAAGGGGTCCCGGCTCCCGACACCCGACCTTGCTACTCTACGTCCTGGACAGGAAAGCCCGGTTAGGACCAGATGATCCCACCGGGCATCGGACGGAGCGGAGCTGTCCCCGTGCTCTTGTTCTGAGAGGAGTTCAGAGGGAGACCCGGTCTATTTGCACACACACAGACAGGAAAGGAATTGGTCTGTAGTTCAGGAACACTCTGCTGTGGGGTTCCGACTGAATGCTGGACTTACTCGGAGGTTGTCGGACCCCCGTCTCTGGTGAGTGCAGGACTCCGCGGGGAGCAGGAAGTCGCCTTCCTTTGCCATCTAAGTGAGTAAAGCCTTGGAAGTTCACCCCTATGGCCTCCGGATTGTTATTTCTGCATCACACCGCGGGACGTGGGATCCCTTTTCCTTATCTACTACCTCCTTCATCCTGTCCCTCTGCCCTGAGGCCTTGCTCCGCCTGTGGGGAGTAGTAAGAACTTTGGCCACAGTAACATCATGCCTCAGCGGACTGCAGCGGCGCTGGTGGCCCTTCACCAGGCACCACGGGTGGCGTAGTCGTTAACCAACCACTCATCCCGGGTAAGCCCTCACCATCTCCTTTTTTTAATGTGACGGCCCTGAGCACGGGTCGGGTCCGGGCCATGTCTGCGTCCCATCTCTCCATCAAAGGACCCGACACCGAGTCCCCCAACACCCAGGGTGAATTAAAAGGGCTTATACCGGACATACTGAAGCGTCACACTACCCTAGCTGCTAAATTTAACAAACCCAGTAAAGTGTAACTTTATTGCTAGAAAGCATAATTGTTAATAAATTCCTAACTTTGATCAATTTATCTTCCGGTAGACAAAATTTCATTTCACGGGAAGACTTTCACGGGAAGATTCTCTGCAGCCAATGGAAGCCCAAATCTTTCAGCAATATCAAAAAAATTTCAATAATTATATATTTAAATAATAATAAACCATTGCACAAACCCGAGACAGAATCATAGACAAAAAGAAAATCATCCAGATAATGGATAATACCACCCTCTGAAATCAATCTGAACAACTCAATGTATAAAAGTTGAAAATGCCTCGGAAGTAAAAACATGACAAGTAAAATCCCATGGGAAGGCACTTATCAAAGTAAAATTGACCATCAAAATAAAAACCCAGGGAGTTAAAAGCAGACAGATGAACTGTTAGCAGTCTAAAGGTCGATTTTACATCTGCTTTAGCTAGCAAAGCATTCTGACCAAACTTACTAAGAATAACTAATGTCTGGTCAAATGATGCATAAAAAAACCGACGCCTCAGACTTGTCCACTTGATCATTTTGGGACGAAAAGACAAATGGTGAATCAGTCTGAAAGAATTAACTTCTTTTTTAGGAACCACTCCAAGGGGCGAGACTCTAAAATTACGTGGGTTAACAAAAGGCCCCGCTATGCTATCCACTACCAGCTCAATTGTCAATTTTTCTTTAACTACCTCTTTAAACCAAATAACAGACTTAAGATTGCAAGACCAGCAACATTGAATTCTGGCACAAAGAAACCATCATTGAAACCATTATGAATTAGTAATGCCTTCTCCTGGTCGCAATACTTGCTTAGCCATGACAACATGTTTGTTAACCTCACTGGTGTCCATGCTCTTGGCCGGATATTCCTTGGTACCTGGCTACACCTAGGATGGGATCCACCACAAAAGGAGCATTCATGTCTATATTTACAATTGGTAAGCCATTTACACTGGCTTTCATTAAAAGCGAAGCAGATGCCTTTTCTCATATTACCCTGTACTCTGCTCAGTTTAGGTGGCATATGTCCTGGAGGGAACATCAGATTTAGCTAAAGGTCTACATCCTTTGAATCCCATTTTAGAGATGGATGTATGGTGAGATTGTTTCTTAATAATTCATCATAATTCAGCCAAGCAAACCACCAAAATTGCGGTATGCTTCCAAAATTATATCCAGGTGCTGAAAAAGTCTGCTAGATTTCTCAGGGAATTTCTCCCCTAATACAGCACTATAGATACAAAATGCTTGGACCCAATTATTAAATGATTTAGAAACACTACCCTATTTTCTTCCTCACTTTTATGATTTTTCTTGTCAATCCTAATAATCTGCTCTTTTTGGGAAGGTAATAATGAAAATAAATCCACAAACTCATTGCCCCAAATGACATGGCAGGTGACCTCACAGGAGGCTGAACACCAACCAGCCTGTATGACATGAGCAGCTGCTGACACTACACACTGCTACATCCAGCTAACTAAGGGTTAACCAATGGACTGTGCTGTGCAGGGGGATAGAATCCCCCCACACAGCTGCTGGAGAGCTCACAGACAGCTGAGTCTTCAGCATTGATCCTGTTAGAAGCTCAATGAAATCAGCCAACAGGGCTCTGGTGTCAGTGTTAGGGGCTTGCAAGGGGCCGGGGAACAAGGGTGGGGGGAGAAGATAATCTCACCACTCCCTCACTCTGCTCCAGCTCCCGAGGTGTGCTCAGGTACTGGAGTCACGTCTCTTGGGGTAACCCGTCCTTCATCTGTGGGTGACATCTGCAGCTGAGGTTCCTCCAGGCATCGCCTAATCCAATCTTCTCCAATATCTCCTTTACTAAGGATCCAGCATAGCACTGATCTTCCACTTCTTTCTTCAGACTGACAGAAAAGACCTTCAGCACCAGGTATTGGTGAATGTGGCAAAATAACCACTGCAATATCCCTGTAAGGCCCTAAATCATGAGCCCTACCTACCCACCCATAGAGGTTGACACCTCAATAGGCAACACAAGTGAAGGTGCCCCTGCGCCTCCTCCTCTAGCCCTGAGAGCCCCTATGACGACCCTAGATAGGTGATTTACCCTTAGAGCACAGATTCTACCAAAAGAAACACAGACATGATAGTCTATAAGACACAAAAGGCAGTAGTCTCATTATGTGGCAATAGATGCTTCATATGGGTACAAGTAAAAGTATTTATCGTTTAATAATAAGGGTTTCTTCACTTGTGAGACCTAGATTCCCGTATGGATTAAATTTAAAGATGGATGTTCTGTTCCATTATTAGGTTCTTGTGGTTTTATTCCATTTTGTGCATGCTTCACATTCATACAGGGTTTCATCTACGTTGATAATCTCCACTAACAACTCCCTTTCTTTTACCTACCAGGTTTATCCTGGAAGTGGCCAGGGAATAGCATTACATATAGTTAGTTACCTATTGTCATGTATTGATAAGACTATTATTTTTTTATTTAAATTAATTTTGTTTAGTTTATCGTTATAGCATTTTATAACCTTTCATTTTAGATCTACATGTAGCCTGTGTCAGTTTGACATTTCTACATATACTGTATGAAGGAGAGATGTCATTACTCTGGATTTTCAGATTTTTCATATACCGTATTTTTTGGATTATGAGACGCATTTGTTTTCTCCCTAATTTGGGAGGAAAAAGGGTGTGCGTCTTATAATGCGAACTTACAGTATTTTACCTGGGGGCGGCGTCGGATCGGGATCCCAGATGTAGGAGGTTGGTGGCGGCTGCAGCGGTAGCGGGGCGATGCTGCGGGCCCCATCCTCAAAAGATGTGTTGTTGATTCAGGGCGGTGGTGGTGGCGGCAGTAGCGGGGTGATGCTGCGGGCCCCATCCTTACAAGATGTGTTGCTGATTCAGGGAGGTGGTGGTGGCGGCAGTAGCGGGGCGATGCTGTGGCCCCGTCCTCAGAAGTCGGGGGTGAGAGCAGCCAAGAGTCCCCATCTTGTACATAGCCCTGCGCTGTGCTTTAGCAAAATGGACACCAAAACATACGTAGTTTGAGATCTCGGGAGGCGAGATCTCATCTCTCGAGATCTGGATCTACGCATGCTCCGATGGCCATTTTACTGAAGCACAGCACAGGGCTATTTACGGGATGCAGAACCTCTCCTGCTCTCACCGCCGACTTCTGGAGGACGGGGCCTCAGCATCTCCCTGCCACCTCCAGAGCCGCAGCATTGCCTGGCCACCGCCGGGGCCGCAGCATCGCCCCGCCACCGCCGCCACCACCGCCGCCTTGAATCAGCGCCACTTATGAGGACAGGGCCCGCAGCATCACCTGACTCCTGCCGCAGCCGTCTCCGCCACCAGTCTCCGGTATGTGTGACCCCGCTCCACCACCGCCCCCCCAGGTAAAAAGGATTATAAGGCGCACCATTTTAGATTTAAAAAAACATTTTTTCCTATTTTGCACCCCAAAATTTGAGGTGCGTCTTATATCCGGTGAGTCTTCTGATCCGCAAAATACGGTTTATGTTGAACCCATATATGTTTCTTCCTGGATATTTTGTCACTATATAGTTCTTTTGAATGGCGGTTTTGATTTAATTAGTCCATAACACATAGTTTTCATACGTTTTCATTCATATTACTTGTTCCAATCATTCTGTATTTTTTTTATTTTTGTACTTTATTTTAATCTTTTTTTTCTGGTTTATATGTAAATTCTTTGTTTCTTGTAAGTTTGCAAACCGCTATTGCATATTATTACAAAGTGTTTAGGGCTAGTACGGCACCATATTTTTGGAGATGTTTCTGGAGTTTCTCTCTGTCTCATGTGAGCACAAATTATTTCATGGATACTCCACCCATGAAATGGTTTCAGAACTTCATATTCAAACAGAGTTTGCCTTTAATTTTTGTTATCCATTAGTGTTGAGCAAACGTGCTTGGATAATGTGTTATCCGAGCATACTCGGTCTTATACGGGTATTTTCAGCGTCCACGGCTAATATGTCTGACTCCCTGCGGCTGCATGTTTTGTGGTGGTAGACAGATGCAACACATGCGGGGATTGCCTAACATATTATCCGTACACGTTCACTCAATACTATTATCCATGATTAAGGACTTGGTTTATAGTCGGAAGTGCGTAGGAAATGCATACTATATTGCTGGATGTAATTGAAGATGTCTTTTACTTTTTAACCGCACAGGAATAAAGTTCTATTTTTTACCTGGATTTTTTGGCTGGAGGAATTTTTTCCTGTTGGATCTATACAGCGTGAGGTCTAGAAGGAGAGGCTTCCTCCATGCTGAGGATCGCAGTCATATAGCAGGGGTGAGCTGGCTGTTTCTAATGCCACGTCTCATGCTGCACATAACACATCTGCATCTCTGGCTGCTGTGGGCATAAAAGGGGACAAACTTATGGTGTGGCCCCCATGCTCCCCTGACCTCAACCCCATTGAGAACCTCTGGAGCATCATCAAAAGGAGTGTCTATCATGGCGGGAGGCAGTTCACATCTAAGCAACAGCTCTGGGAGGGTATTCTGTCCTCATGCAAAACAATTGAAGCAGAAACCATCCGAAACCTGACAAATTCAATGGACGAGAGAGTTCAGAAGCTCCTTTCAAACAAGCGGTCCTATGTGCAAATGTTACATCACCTAGAATAAAGTTTTGAGTTGAAAACTGTTTGATTTCAGTTTGTAATAACCTGCTAATGCTTATAATTTCAAAAATGACCATTTTTTTGTTCTTTATTAAAATGAAAAGGTTGAAAACTCTGCTGTGCATAATAATTTGGAACATGCATTTTGAGTGCAGTTTGAGTGTTTTATTTTTCTAAAAATATACTGTTATCATAGGCAGTTTGTACAAAAACCTTTCAATTGTACTCTAATAGTTATTTGACTGGAAAATTACAATGACTGCAATTCATATAAGTAATTTGGGAAAATCTGAGAAAATATTATTTGCATAATAATTTGGAACACAGTGTATATATCTAGCTATCCATATATCTATTATCTATCTATCTATCTATCTATCTTTCTATCTATCTATCTATCTATCTATCTATCTATCTATCTATCCATATATCTATTTCCTATCCATATATCTATCTATCTATCCATATAGCTATTATCTATCTATACATCGATATAGCTTATAAATGTGCCCCTGCTGTGTACTGTGTAATGACTGTGTCTGACCGTGCAGGAACATGGTCTAATCATACCACATTTCCTGGCCAGGGAGGACGCAAAAGTGTATACAGATATTACAGCAAGGGATAACAAATTATTCTTTCTTTGTATTAAAACACTGCTGTGATCCCATGCTGTAATGTCTGTATACTCTTTTGCTATTCCCCCCTGCCCAGGAGATGTGGTATGATCAGACCATGTTCCTGCTCAGTCAGACACAGACATTACATAGTGTATAACGAGGACGCATTTATGAGATTATCACAGCACAAGAACATCTTATTTAAACACATCCAATTGTGGAAATTATTATTATTCCAAGATCTATTGATTAAAATGAACTTTTATTCATGGAAAACCCCTTTAACCCCTTAAGCCCCGAGGGTGGTTTGCACGTTAATGACCAGGCCAATTTTTACAATTCTGACCACTGTCACTTTATGAGGTAATTACTCTGGAACGCTTCAATGGATTCCCCTGATTCTGAGAATGTTTTTTCGTGACATATTGTACTTCATGATAGTGGTAAAATTTCTTCGATATCACTTGCGTTTATTTGTGAAAAAAACGGAAATTTGGCGAAAATTTTGAAAATTTTGCAATTTTCAAAATTTGAAATTTTATGCCCTTAAATCAGAGAGATATGTCACACAAAAGAGTTAATAAATAACATTTCCCACATGTCTACTTTACATCAGCACAATTTTGGAACCAAAATTTTTTTTTCGTTAGGGAGCTATAAGGGTTAAAAGTTGACCAGCGATTTCTCATTTTTCCAACAAAATTTACAAAACCATTTTTTTAGGGACCACATCACATTTGAAGACACTTTGAGAGGTCTTTATAATAGAAAATACCCAAAAGTGACACCATTCTAAAAACTGCACCGCTCAAGGTGCTCAAAACCACATTCAAGAACTTTATTAACCCTTCAGGTGCTTCACAGGAATTTTTGGAATGTGGAAGAAAAAAATTAACATTTAACTTTTTTCGCAAAAATGTTACTTTAGACCCAATTTTTTTTATTTTCACAGGGGTAACAAGAAAAATGGACCCCAAAATTTGTTGTGCAATTTCCTATGGGCACGCAGATACCCAATATGTGGGGAAAAAATACTGTTTGGGCGCATGGCAGGGCTCGGAAGGGAAGGAGCGCCATTTGACTTTTTGATTGTAAAATTTGCTTGAATAATTAGCGGACGCCATGTTGTGTTTGGAGAGCCCCTGTGTGCCCAAACATTGGAGCTCCCCCACAAGTGACCCCATTTTGGAAACTAGACCCCCAAAGGCACCTATCTAGATGCATAGTGGGGGTTCCAAGTGCTCACTATGCATCTAGATAGGTGCCTTGGGGGGTCTAGTTTCCAAAATGGGGTCACTTGTGGGGGAGCTCAAATGTTTGGGCACGCAGGGGCTCTCCAAACGCAACATGGCGTCCGCTAACAATTTGAGCCGATTTTCCATTCAATTTGTTAGCGGACACCATGTCATGTTTGGAGAGCCCGTAATGTGCCTAAACAGTGGAGGTCCCCCACAAGTGACTCCATTTTGGAAACTATACCCCTCAAGGATTTTATTAAGGTGTATAGTGAACATTTTGAACCCAGAGGTACGACACAGAATTTGTTTACATTAGGTCATCATATTGAATAAGTTGTCATTAGTCTTGAGCGCAAGTGCTCGCTACTTGAGTTTGCATCGGGTACTCAGGTATGCACCATGTACAGCGTGTGCTCGAGTGACATGCTCGAGTCCCTGCTCCGCATGTTTCACGGTAATTATACACCCAAAAAAAAACATGCGGGGATCGCTCATGCATGGCAGGCAATCCCCGTAAAGTTTTTTTGGCCGCGAAGCATATGGGGCAGAGACTCGAGCATGTCACTCAAATACCCACGATACTCAATGCATACCAGAGCACTCGATGCAAACTCAAGTAGCGAGCACTTGCGCTCAACACTAGTCGCCATATCGTCATCTTTTTTTCTTACTTTTGAAAAAATCCCAACCCCATCACAACCCTAACCCCAACCCTAACCCTAACCCCAGCCCTAACCCTAGCACAACCCTAACCGTAGCACAACCCTAACCCTAGCACAACCCTAACCCTAGCACAACCCTAACCCCAAACCCAGCCCTAACCCTAGCCCAATCCTAACCCAAGAGTTTATTTTTGACGCCGTTCCTCGTGCGGTATAAGTGATTAGACGACTTTATTCTTCGGGTCGGTGTGATTACAGCAATACCAGAATCATATGGGGTTTTTATGACTGACAGCTGTCACACACTAAAAGATGCATTTTTTGTAAAATCTAGTTTTTGCATCGCCATATTTTGAGAGCTATAATTTGTCCAGATTTTGGCAGACAGTCATGTGACAGCTTGTTTTTTGCGGGATGAGTTGACGTTTCTATTGGTGCCATTTTCAGGCACGTGACATTTTTTGATCGCTTTCTATTCCGATTTTTGGGAGGCAGAATAAACAAAAACCAACAATTCAGGAATTGTTTTTTTTTTGTTTTTTTTTTATTCTGTTCCACGTGTGGTAAAATTGATAAGGTAGCTTTATTCTTCGGGTCAGTACGTTTACAGCGGTACCACATTTATATCGTTTTTCTATCGTTTTTTGCACTTTTACATATAAAAGCAATTTTATAGAAAAAATTATTTTTTAGCATAGCTTTATTCTGAGAGCTATAACTTTTTTATTTTTCGGCTGATGGAGCTGTATGGCAGCTTGTTTTTTTGCGGGACGAGATGACATTTTCAGTGGTACCATTTTTATTTATATTTGTCTTTTTGATCGCGTGTTATTCCATTTTTTGTTTCGTGGTATGGTGATAAAGCATTGTTTTTTGCTTCGTTTTTTTTTTTTTTTTTTTTACCGTGTTCACTGAAGGGGTTAACTAGTGGGACAGTTTTATAGGTCAGGTTGTTCCGGACGCGGCGATACCAAATATGTGTACTTTTATTGTTTTTTTTTTTGTTTTTTTATAATAATATTTATTGATGGGTACATTATATTTTTATTTTTGGTGGATTATTTTTTTTATTTTTTTTTTTATATTTTTGCAATTTTTTTTCTCACTTTCTGAAAGTTTATATACTTTATTACTTTGTCCCACTCTGGGACTTTCACTTTTTTTTCTCTGATCGCCTGCATGGCACAGGAATGCAGCACCATCCCTGTGCTATGCAGGCTGTCAGCGTTGGACAGGGAGAAGATTGTTTGGAGATGCACTGCGCATGTCCAAACAATCTTCCTGTTGTCTGGTGACCCGGATGTTGTCATGACGACATCGGGTCGTCATGGCAACGCCCGGGAAGCCTTTGCAGATAGCCCCCGCAATGCTGCGATCGACTTCGATCGCAGCATCGCGGGGGTTAATGTGCTGGGAGCGGTGCAGGACCGCTCCCTGCACATAGTATCGGGTGTCAGCTGTGACAATCAGCTGACACCCGGCGGCGATCGCGCCCGCACAGCCTGTGTGCGTGCGCGATCGCCATGACGTACTAATACGGGTCTGGCTCTTAAGTCCCAGGGCACAGACGCGTATTAGTACGTCAAATGTTGTTAAGGGGTTAATCCTTCCTAAATAGTGGCATCTGTTGAACTAAAACTTAGTGATGGCAGTTTTGAGTGATTATTAGAGATAAGCGAGCACTAAAATGCTCGAATGTTTGTTACCCGAACCAAGCAATTTGTAATGCTCGAGTGCTCATTTCGAGTAACGAACATAGTCAATGAGAAATCCAAGCATTTTTCCAGCAGACAATACAAAGAGGTCTTGGGGGGACAGTGAAAATGTTGAAATGGATGGAAAAAGTGCTGAATGGAAGGAGAATGGCAGGGGGAAGACCCTTGGAAGCATATCAGACTCCCAGATCGCTGCTGAGAACAATGGTGTCATACTTTTACTCTACTGTAAGGACTGACAATGAAAAAAAATCAAAAACGGCGAAAAATTGAAGTTTACAGGGAAAAAAATGTTAAGAAACATTCTTTCCTGTATAATGACTTGTATATAAGACTACATTTAAAAAGGATTAAAAAATATAATTTAAGTAAACCAAAATTTATTTTTTTTTATTAAAAAATTTAAAATTTCAGTGTAATTTATGAAGGAAGCAAGAAGTACCAAAAATTAGGGACTCAGATGCACCCTGTGTTAGACATAAAGGAGGGCCTCATACACATTCTGCTCAAATTGTCATGTAGTGTACTCCTAGACTCATAAAGGCTATGCACTGAGTGCAAATCCTTCCCAAATTTACAAGCAGGGTCATGCATACATCCTTGAAGGTACCACCTGTAATCCTTCAATCAAATATTGTGAACAAAGTGTATTTGTGGTACTCCTACACTCATAAAATCTGCACACACTGCAAAGCCAGCCAACAAATATAAGCAGGATCATCCATACACCCTTGCAGGCACCAACTGTAGTGCCTCATAAACAAATTAGGAAAGTGTACTTGTGGTACTTCTACACTCAAAAAGGCTTGGTACAAAGTGCAAAGCCAGGAAAAAATTATGAGTAGGGTCACCCAGTCATCCATAGACCTAGAAGATAACAACCAATTAAATATTAAAAATGAAAAACACTTTATGTGCTGCTGTCATCGGGTGGTGTGGAAAAGTCAGGGCTAATCCAGGTTTTTTTCATTGTTTTCAGAGTGAGCCTGTTGGCACTTTCTGTTGACAGGCAAAAGCGACTGTCTTATATGACTGCCCTCGGCGGCACTAAAAACCTGCTCAGAAAAGACGCTATCATCAGGACAGCACAACATCTCCAAGGCATAGAGGGACTGCTCATGCCAGGTTTCCAGCTATGAGACCCAATAACTGAAGGTCGCAGAGGAATTGGGGCGTATGCTGGTCTGGTCAGCCAGGTATTGCTTGACCAACTCTTAAGTTAAAAATACCGGGTCATCAGGGCATGGATGCTGGGAGGGTGTCATGGAATTGCCCCAGGCCTTTGACAGTGTACCCCTGCCTCTGCTGTGTGTGTTTCTCGCCTCTCTTCCTTGGCTGGGCAAGAAAGATTACCCCCTGCCGCTAGCGTTGACTGATGAGAAATTTTTGTTCAACAAATTTTTCACAATGGCTTACTGTTATAGCACCATTTTAGAAAATTGTTTCCCATCAGGAAGAAGAGATGCAAAATTCTCCTTCTAGCATTGGACTAGCATGCTGAACAACCAGTATTCTTTTTTTTGTACAAAATCAATGTAAAGCATTGGTCATGGGAAAGGCATAGATACATAAAGTCTTCCATGTCTCCACCATGATGACTACTCTCCATCTCCTCCTCCATCTCTTCCTCCTCATTCCCCTTCTCAGCCCATCCACGTAGGAGAGAGGGTACTAAACTTTCGTGGGTACTAGCCTCTTTTGCACAGCCAGCTCCTGTTCCTCATCCTCTTCATAATCCTCCACCTCCTCATTGGAACCAAATCCGTGCCAAGCACATGAGATGAGGGTGGGCTGCGTACTATCTCCATGTATTGTGTCTTCCTCTGGCTCCACCTGGTCCCCATGCCAAGCTTCATGTTTCATTGTCAGCAGCGACTGTTTTAGTAGGCACAGAAGCGGGATTGTTGCGCTGATGATGGCATCATTGCCTCTCACCATCTTTGTGGAGTCCTCAAAGTCTTGGAGTACTGTACAAATGTCAGACATTCATGTGCACTCTTCAGTTGTTATGTGTGGAGGCTGATAAGAATACCGACTGGCATGTTGGAGCTGGTATTCCACAACTGGCCTCTGCTGCTCACAAAGCATTGCCAGTACGTGCAGTGTGGCCTTCCAGCACGTGGTCACGTCAGACATCAGTCAGTGATCTGGCACTACTTGCAAGTGCTGCTACAGCACTGACAGAGCGGCGGCAGCTGTAGTTGACTTGTGTAAATGGGCGCTGAACTGATGTACCTTGACCTGAAGCTCTGGCAAATCTGGGTAGGTTAAGGTTTGCAGAAACTGATGAACTACCAAGTTGAACACATGGGCCAAGCATGGTACATGTATGAGCTTGCCAAGGTTCACAGCTGCGACTAGGTTATGGCCATTATCACACACGACCATGCCTAGTTGGAGGTTCAGCAGCGATAGCCACAGATCTGTCTGTTCTGTTATTCCTTTCAATAATTCTGCCATGGTGTAGGATTTGTCTCCTAGACAAATTAGCTTCAGCAGAGCCTGATGCCACTTCGCTGAGGCAGTGCTGTAGAGCTTTTAGCTTCTGACTGATTTGGAAGATGTGCTCTGAGAAGCAAATCGGAGAGAGAGGATGAGCAGGAGGGGTGCAGGAACTCGTGTAGGCGATGGAGGAAACCCTGGTAGAAGTAGGGCCAGCAATTCTCTGCGTCAGTAACATATGTGCCATGACAGGATGGGACTCGGCCCCGGCTTCCACAATGTTCACCCAGTGTGCCGTCAGGGAAATGTAGCGTCCCTGGCCACAAGTACTTGTGCACTTGTCAGTCATTAAGTGGACAATCCCGGTAACCGAATTGGTAAGAACAAGGGTGATATTCCTGGACACGTTCTGGTACAAGGCAGTGACGCCACAATGGGAGAAATAGTGGTGGCTGGGGACCAAGTACGAAGGAACCAAATTTGTACACCGGTAGCAGGCCAATTTTTGATTTTTTTGTCAAATTTCACACAAACCAAGTTCTACAGTATGTATGACAAGTAACCCTCTTTTTTTCTCCATTATTTTAATTTTTTTAAACTGTACAGTTTTCAAGAAATGAAACATATTTTAATGAAAAGATTGTCAACTAAAAGAAAACTGTGTGACAAAATGTATTTGTTGTTAAAAAATATATTATAATAAAAACACCTTGATGGTAATAGTCAATTATTGAACTACCAAATTTCTACACCTGTATGTAGCAGGTCATTTTTTGCTTTTATTTCAAACCAACGAAATTTCACAAAAGCCAGGTTCTACAGTATATATGACAAAAGTCAATTTTTGGAACAAAAATGTTTTGTGAACTGTACCAGGCCAAGCGGTTTTTAAAATTTTTAACCCACAGTAATTTTACACAGTGCACATTAAACTGTATGGATGACTAAATGAATCCAGAACAAAGTTTTGAACTTTTTGGGGAGTTTTAGATACCACCGTAATGTAATAATAACCGTGTTAAACTGCATGGATGACTAATTGAATCCAGAAAAATGTTTTGAATTTTTTTAATGTAAATATTTTTAAATTGTGCTTCATGTGCTCCTACATTCATAAATGCTTTGCAGAAAGTGCTAAGCCAGGAAAAAAATTATAAAGGAGGGTAATACAGTAATCTTCTTCAGGTGTTCGCTTCTTGTTCTCCTTCCTCGGGAGGCTGGTGTGACTGCCTCCACCTGCTTCATGGAACTCGATTCCCAGGTGCCTGGGCTGTAAATGACCCAGTTTCAGGTAGTGCCACAGCCCCTGACATGTAAAAATGGGCAACAGCTTACTGTGTCACCTGCACCATCACCTGCTCCCGCATAGGAGGTAGGGTACTCCAAGGACAGTGCGATCTTTCAGGGATCGTGGTCCCATCTTGAGCCGCCTTGAGATGTCTCTCCCAGACCCATTCATTCCTCAAGAAGGGTTCAGCCTGCACCCTTCCTCCTGGTATCACACCCACCACATACCAGCGATGTTGACCCTCCATTTTGAGGAATGTGACCCTGGTTCCAGCCGTCAGCTCTTGCAGTCTTCGTGTCACAGGTGTGTCAGAAGTGACAGACAGTCTCCCTGCCGTTGGTTGCAGGAGATCTCTAGGTTTGGCATTGCAAACAGCTTCTAAGTTGAGAGGCTATCTTTAGGACCTAGCGGCTACCTCCCTCTGCTAATTAGCTCTCAAGCCTGGGTGTATATATACTGTACCTGGTGTGTCTGAGAGGTAGTTGCCAGCTGTATTCTTTTCTACTTGTGAAGCCTAGCAGGAGCTGTATTTCGTCCTCTCAGAAGCTTGAGGCCGTGTGCATATTTGGAGTTCATCTAAAGCTAAGCTATTTTCCCCTGTGTTGTCTACCCTTGTTGTCTATAGAGTTTAGTAGAGGTTGACTAGTGTTCATCTCCTTCCATCCCTAGCCGTAGCCTTATGACGCGCCCCCTGGGGCCGTGGGGTACTTGGTAGCCGGGCCGGTCAGTGCTGGGGATGTTACGGTGGGAGTGACCCGGTCCGTGGCCCCGGGCGGTCAATGAAAGGAGAAAAGTAAAAGGGGAATAAAGTTTTTAAAGATAATGTTCGTGACGCCACCTGTGGTATGCAGCTATATGGGGCCGCCACTGCGGTGCAGATCCTCTGGAGTTGATGGTGATGCAGCAGAGTTGGATCAGCTCTCCACAGGTAGAGCTAAGCTCCAGGGCAGGATATAGTGATGCTATGAGGTAGATATTGGTGGTGCGGTGTAGTGCAGGTGATGGTGTTGATAATGAGTCGAGGACACAGTGGGGTGCAGTCTTCAGGCTTTACTCACAGTTCAAAGCAGTTCCAAGTCACCGCTGCAACCGGAAATGACCACCCATGTCGTCCTGTGTCCTCCGGGGTAAGGATCCAGCAATCTCTCAGGTACCTCAGGAGCACTTAAACGGGACCCCGTTCTATGTACCTTTCCTGGTCGTCTCTCTGCACTGGCTCTCGCCCTCCTGCCCTGCGCCTCACAATCAGTGTCCCAAGCAAGAGGCCTCGGGCCTTGTCGGGCAACTTGCAATCCTCTGAACCCTATGTGGCCACCTTTTCAGCGATATAATTGTGTGTTTTGGCTGCAACACCTTGAAAGTTCTGCGGCCTCCAGTTGGCTAGCTGACCCTTGTTGTTCTCCACTAGTTTGGGGCCGGTCCCCTTCTGAGGCCTGATCCCTCCACATCCGTGTGGATTCGGGCACACAGATGGCTTCCTGCACTAACTGCACCCCTAGGATCCACTCTGTCTCTGGAGCCTTCCCTCTGCTCCCTTCCTCTCTCAGTCTCTCCTCCTGGGCCTCTCGCACTAGGCCCGGCTCTCCTCCTCTCCTGAGCGGAGCTCCTCCTGAGCTCCCACTCCCAACTGTCTCCTCTCTGTACTGGACTGACTGACTCAACTCCTTCTAGATGGTTCCCCTCCTTCTTATTATAGAAGAGCGGTGTTCGACTAGAACTGTTCGCCAATCTCAAATTTGAGCTGTTTTGGGCGGTGTTCTAGTTGTTCGATGAACACGAACGATTTGCAAAAAATTCGGCTGTTCGAGGTTATGTTCGATAGCTGTTCGTGCACCAAAAGCGTAACTGGATTTTTTCACATAATGCAGGGATTGTCTGCCACTCATTGTAATGTCACAGCCATGGTGGTTGTGGCATTACAGTGGTTGCCCAAATTGATGGGAACAGTGCTCACAGTGAAACATGAAAAGCCGGCAATTCAGCAGCGGCATACACCGGTACCCGACAATTTAGAACAGAAAGAATAGAGCATCACACATAGATTAGATAGATAGAAACATGTCAGTCACATATATAAGAAGTACAGTGACAGTGTTGTTTACTGTACTTGTCATTTATTGTTAAAGGATTTATTAAAAAAAATAATAGTGTTTTCATGCACCGTCTCTTTAAAAAAGCCGGCCGGCAATTCAGCATCGGTACCCGACAATTTAGAACAGAAAGAATAGAGCATCACACATAGATTAGATAGATAGAAACATGTCAGTCACATATATAATAAGTACAGTGATAGTGTTGATTACTGTACTTGTCATTTAGTGTTAAAATAAAGGATTTATTAAAAAAAAATTGGCGTGGGGTTCCCTGTAATTTTAATCTCTAGCGGAGGTTAAGCAGATGGCTGGGGCAGATGTTTGAAGCCTGGGAAGGGGGTAATACCCACGGAGCTTCCCAGGCTACTAATATCAGCCCCTAGCTGAATACCTAGCCTTTACTAGCTATTAAAATGGGGGACCCCCCAAAAAAATGATGTGGGGTCCCCCCTATTTTAATAGCTAGCAAAGGCTAGGCAGACAGCTGGGGGCTGATATTAATAGCCCAGGAAGGGTACCATGAATATTGGCCCCCTCCCAGGCTAGAAACACCAGCCGTCAGCCGCCCCAGAAATGGCGCATCCATAGGATGCGCCAATTCTGGCACTTAGCTTCGCTCTTCCCACTGCCCTGTAGCAGTGGCAGTGGGGTAATAGGGCTGGGGTTGATGTCAGCTTATAATGCCAGCTGACATCAAGCCCAGGTTAGTAATGGAGAGGCGTCTATAAGACACCCTCATTACTAACCCCATAGTCTAAGTAAAAAAAACCACAAACACCCAGAATAAAGTTCATTAATTGAAATAAACACACAATTCTTTAATGTTCTAAATTAAACCATACTTACCGTCACGCCCATTCCAGCTGAAGCCAATGTCTTCTGCAATAAAAGTAAAATAATAAACCAACCTCATCCTTACCTTTCCATGGTTCCCAGGATGGCTCCAGCTCTGCTACATTCACATGACAGGCTGGATCGCAGCCAAAAACTGCCATCCAGCTTGCCATGCCACATACACTGAGAAGTGCAGGCATGCTTGCGCTCCTCAGTGTCTGGATGTGACGGCATCCAGATGAGCCGAGTTCATGTCCAATGAACTCAGCTCACCTCATGCACGTCATTGACAGCGTGGGAGAATTCTCCTGCGCTCAGCGCTTGAGCAGGAGAATTCTCCCACACTGGGATGGCATTCTGAAGACAGGCTGGATCGCAGCTGAGCGCTGCCATCCAGCTTGTCATCCTTCAGAGACACTGAAGAGCGCAAGCATGCCTGCGCTCTGCAGTGTCTATGAAGGATGGCATGCTGGATGGCAGCGCTCAGCTGCGATCCAGCCTGTCATCTCAAAGCCATCCCAGCATGGGAGAATTCTCCTGCTCAAGCGCTGAGCACAGGAGAATTCTCCCACGCTGTTAGTGACGTGCATGAGGTGAGTTGAGTTCATTGGACATGAACTCGGCTCATCTGGATGCCTTCACAGCCAGACACTGAGGAGCGCAAGCATGCCTGCGCATCTCAGTGTCTGTGGCATGGCAAGCTGGATGGCAGCTTTCGGCTGCGATCCAGCCTGTCATGTGAATGTAGCAGAGCTGGAGCCGTCCTGAGAACCATGGAAAGGTAAGGATGATGTTGGTTTATTATTTTACTATTATTGCAGGAGATCGTTGGCTTCAGCTGGAATGGGCGTGATGGTAAGTATGGTTTAATTTAGAACATTAAAAAATTGTGTGTTTATTTCAATTAAAGGACTTTATTCTGGGTGTTTGTGTTTTTTTTAAATACTTTACTATAAATTCATGGTGGTCATGTCTAATATTGGTGTGACCCCATGAATTTCGGGCTTAAGACCAGCTGATAATACCAAGCTGGCCCTAACCCCTTTATTACCCAGTGAGCCACCGCACCAGGGCCCTGGATGAGTTGGGTACAGCGCCAGAAGATGGCGCTTCTATGAACGCGCCATTTTCTGGGGTGGCTGCAGACTGCAATTTGCAGCGGGGGCGTGGGGGGCACGAAAGCTTGGGCCTCCTTGCGCTGCGGATTCCAGCACCCAGCTGCCTAGTTGTACCTGGCTGGACACAAAAATAGGGCGAAGCCCGACGTATTTTTTTTTTAAATTATTTCATGAAATTCATGAAATAATTTTAAAAAAAAAGGGCTTCCGTATATTGTTGTGTCCGGCCAGGTACAAATAGGCAGCTGGTGGTTGGGGGCAGCCCGTTCCTGCCTGCTGTACCTGGCTGGACACAAAAATAGGGCGAAGCCCCACATCAATTTTTTTTTAATTATTTCATGAAATTCATTCATTTGACACCTTTGAAGGTGTTTTCTATATATTTTTATTTGCCTGCCATTGGTTTTAACGGTGTTCGACGGTGTTCGACAGTGTTCTAAGGTGTTCCACGAACAGTTCGACGAACCAAACCCGAACACTACGGGGGTGGCTCAACACTACTTCTTATACCCTTTCTGTCTGTGCTCCCCTGATCTACTTCCTCCACCCACCTCCTTTACCTAGTTCCACCCTCCAGATAGGGACCAGGGACTTTGCTCTCCCTAAGGAGCAATCTCGCCCTTCCCTACTGAAGTGAAGTGTATTGGTTGTGTGTGTGTGGGTCCCAGGTAGTACTTCATCCTTACCTGAGAGTGGGGTACCACACCTCTGGGTGAGATGCAGTACCTCTGTGGCTACTGGACCCACAGGGGCGCCACACTTACATCAGGGAGAGTAGGGTGAGGCACGCGTTGGCGATTGCTGAGGAGGCAATATAGGGACGGTAGTTGAGACAGGGTGACGCTAGAACAGACTAGGAGGTCTCCACTTCCCCCTTTCCCTAGTGTTTGTGCTCCCTTTCCCTTTTCCCTCTGTGTTGCACTAGTCTTTCCCACACCTCGTGTAACACTTCGGGGCAGTGCCACTGGCTGGAAGAGATGTCATGATGGGTTCCAAACTCTTTGATCGACCACTTTCTCTACTGTGGGTTGTATGTAACACCCCCCCGGCATGCCAACGGTCGGTACCTTGCGGCTAGCGGCCCACTAGCATTTTTCCTGTCCTGGTCTTGGCTCGCCTCCTTCTCTCTTCCAACAGGCTAGGCCCTGCAGTCCGCTCACTAGTTGCTGGCTCCTGGCTCTCCTATCTGCTGTCCGCAAGAACCCCAGTGTTAAAGGCTTTGGCCTGGGTTTGCGCCTTTGTAAATCTGGGAAAGCAGCTGGTTCAGGACCACAGGCTATTGCGACCTCCACTGTCATGCTAGCTTGGTCTGACTCTGATATTCCTCTGGTCACTCCCTCGGGAGTCTCGCAGGATTATGCCACCTTTGTTACCTTGTCGCCCACTAAGCACTTTACACTGTATGGTTTACTAATTCAATCCAGAAACTTGAATGCATTTTTTTGGAGTGTTATATACCACTGAAATGTACTACAAAGCACGTAATGCTCTATGGCTGCGTAATTGAACACAGAAAAAAATTTTGAACGCTCTTTTGGGGTGTTATATACCAATGAAATGTAACAGAAGGCACGTAATACTCCATGGACGAGTAATTGAATCCAGATACATTTTTGAACCCTTTTTAGGAGAGTTATTTACCACGAAATGTACCACAAAGGACATAATACTTTATGGATGAATAATTGAATACAGAAAACATTTTCAATGCTTTTTTTGACTGTTATATACCACTGAAATGTAACAGAAAGCATGTAATACTCTATGGGTGACTAAATGAATCAAGAAAAAAATTTCAACCCTTTTTTTGGATGGTTATATACCACCGAAATGTACCCCAGAACATGTAATACTGTATGTATGGGCAATATATAAAAAAAAAAAATGAAAACTTGTTTTGAGGATTATATACCACTGAAATGTACCCCAAAACATGTAATTCTCTATGGATGAGCAATATAATACCGATACAGGGTTGTTTACCACCAAAATATACCAAAGAGGACATAACACTGTATGGATGAGTAATTGAATCCAAATTAATTTTTCAAGCATCATTGCATCCATAAAAACTGTTTTACCATCGTGATGTAACAAGAGCTGTGTTAGTGCATGGATGAATCACTGAATCCATATACATTTTGGAAGGATTTTTTCAAGTTTTATATAGCACCGTAATGTAACAAGAACTGTGTTACAGTGTATAGATGAATCATTGAATTCATAAAAATTTTTTGAAGGTTTTTGCATTTTATATACCACCGAAATGTAACAGAAAGCACATAATACTCTATAGATGAGTAATTGAATCCAGACAAATATTTCTATGCTTTTTTCGAGTATAATATAACACAGAAATGTACAACCAATCATGTAATACTGTATGGGTGACAATAATTATTTTTTTTACTCACTTATATAGCGCCATTAATTCCACAGCGCTTTACAGACATTATCGGCACTGTCCCCATTAGGGCTCACAATCTAAATTTCCTATCAGTATGTCTTTAGAATGTGGGAGGAAACCGGAGAACCCGGAGGAAACCCACGCAAACAAGGGGAGAACATACAAACTCCTTGAAGATGTTGTCCTTAGTGGGATTTAAACCTAGGACCCCAGCGCTGCAAGGCTTCAGTGCTAACCACTGAGCCACCGTGCTGCAACAGAGTAATATTTTTTACCCCGCCCCCCAAAAAAAATCCGGCCACGTGCAGCTGCAGTATGTTTTGCAACTGACTGTGAAGCCATCAGCCCTGCCTACAGCCTTTATTCTACCACTTTCCCTGCGACTGTCCCTAGGCTAAATGCACACTGGATTATCCCTTAGAAGGACTGTTAGTATGATAGTTCAGAATCAGCGCCAGTATCAATGCTAGAGGACTATGATACGTTCAAGTGTGCGCACACAGGCCTGGACAAACACTCTCTCCTTCCAATACAAAGTGTTCCTGAGCTGTGGATTGGTGTCAGTGTTGCTGATCGAGTTGGTGCCTTTCCTTTTATAACCTCTGATGAGATAATGCGGCCAGCCAATCACAGTAATGCCACTACCAAGATGGCTACGGGAATAGAGTGACTGGCAGGCAATTCTGGCATGTTTATTGGCTGCGTAAAAGGCGCCAAACATGTGGAGCGGAGATTCAAGCATTACATCCCAAGCACTAGATAATGCTTGTCGAGTGCCGAGCACATCTGAACACTCAGATATTCGAGTGATGTCAGAGTATCACCGATATTCCCTAGTGATTATTAATGAGTTTGAGATGTACATTAGAGGGTTGCAATCATTTTAGACAGACAAGGCGGTCTTGTAGTGGATACCCTAAGTCATGACCACCCTCGCAGGAGCTGGTGTGATGTGTGGGTGTGACAATAAACTTGAATATTAGAGAGCAAAACTGGGAAATCGGTAGATGAGCATGCTCCATTTCTTTAGTTTAGACTATACTGGGCTACATGTTAATATTAAAAAAGGGTGGATGACTCCTCTAATATGACATTGATATCAAAAGTGAATGCCACAAAAAAACTGCTAAGTTGCTTCCAACCCCACTAAAAAAAATAGCATGTACCTCAAAAATACAACATTTCCAGACAAAACATTACTTAAATGATGGAAAAAGGAAAACGTTAGCGAATCCGAAGTGAGAAGAAAAAATAATGAAGGAAATAATTTTTGCCGTAATGTAGTATACTTACTGGACCCTGCTCCAGTGATGCCTTCTATCACTACACGCCACCGTACTGATTGAGGGCAGCACCAATGATATTGGAGGCGGAGATGTCAGCATTAGTGATGACTGATGAGCAAGCATGCTCGTCACTGCTTGGTACTCGCCCGAGCAGCTCACTGGTCGACATGCTCGGCCAGTATTTCCGGGATGCTCGGGTGGGAGCTTGGGTCCCCGCCCTGCATGTTTGGCCCTCTTTAGTGAGCCAATTAACATACAGAGATTGCTTGCCATGCACTGTAATGCTGTAGCCATGTTGGTTGTGGCATTACAGTGATTGACAGGTCGCATAGCGTCATCGGGTCTATATAAGACCTTGTGGCCCTATGCTCGTCACAGACTAACCCAGAAACAGGCAGATTAGGGAGAGATACTGCTGAGCTAGGGAGAGAATTGGAGGTGAAATAGTTAGTTCAGATAGATATATATCTTGGTGTATAAAACCTACAACTAACAGTCCTTCTGAGGACTAATCCTGCTGCACATATTAATCCTGATGGCAGGAGTTAGGCAAGTAGGCAGGCAGGGTTTGTGGCAGTGTATACAGCACAATAGGGTCCATTGCATGTTCTGTCTGATGCTGCTGTTACAGATATCCATATAGCCCTACATATCCGGGCTAATTTTTTTTTTTTTGCTCTTAATCCTGATAATTTGCTTAAAAAGCAATCCAGAGTATACTATTTTACTGCTCCATTTGCTTGTTAGCAGAATACAGACAGATGTTTTTGATTATATTCGCATTACTGTATTGTAGAAGCAGAGATACTTTTCCATGAACAGCCGTGATCCCATATTACTGCCATAACAATACAGACATTTTGTGGAGCATGCCAAATATTACTCTCCTTTTAAAATCAGTCAGCTGTGTTTTGTTGAACCTATTCACACTTGGTTGCTGACAAATACCATACTATTAGGCGACTGCCTGAAACCATGGCCATCAGACATGATCCCATATTACTGCCGTAATAATACAGAAATTTTTGGAAATGTGTCACATATTACACTGCATTTAAAGTCTGCCAGGTGTATGTTCCAAACTATTGACACTTGGTCTCTGACAAATACCATACTATTAGGTGACTGTCTGAAACTGTAGCCATCAGACTTGATGCCATTTTATTGCCGTAACAAAACAGAATTTTTTGGGAATGTGTTACACTTCATTTAAAGTATAGCAGTTGTGTGTTCAAACCTATTCACAGTTGGTCGCTGCAAATAGCATATCTGTGAACAATGTTGTCAGAGTATTGCGCCACTTTTACAGACTGAAAATAAAAAATACAAAAAACAAGCTAAAATGGATTTTACTGAAAAAAATGTCGAGAAAGATTCTTTTCAGGGTAATGACTTATATATAAAAAATAATAATAAAAAAAAAGTTTTGGACTGTGGAAGAGATTTATGCGACCAGAATGAACACTCATCTTGAGTTGATGATATCACCTAGCACCTGTCTCTATTGTAAATGCATCTAACAGCGTTATCAATAGGGAATCAAATAGATGTTTTTTTTTTTTTTCGGCAGCACCAGCAGCACGCAGTATACAGCTGGCTGAATCGGTGTACTGCGCTATCTATACTGCCATACCTCACCCGTAAACAAATTTCAGATAAGACAGGTAATATTCTAGAATATAGAATCTATTTGAATTGTCCTTCCCATTGTTAAAGAGTGGGTCTACTATACTGTTATTCCATATATGCAGCAATTAGAAGGGCTGGCAAAAATTAGGACGCACTCCAATACGCATTTGAAGAGACATAAAAAACAAACAAATATGCAAAAACACAGTAGGATCTTTAGTATAAAAAACAGACTCACCAATGTAACTTCAATGTAATTATAATGTACAGCTCCTGCACCTCCTCCTCTTTGACCTCCATCAGTCACAAGCTGGAAGCACTGCAGCACTGCCTTGGCCAAGCGGCAACAGGCTGTGCTGAAGATAATATGCTTAGGTGACCAATCGCACACCACTGCAGAGTTGTTGAAATCTGTAACACAGCAGGCAGATCTGTGGCGCTCACTGCTAAACATACAGCCAAGCATGGTCATGTGTAACAATGTCCTGAACCTGGTGGTGGAGAAATGATAGCTGGAGTAGACATGGTTTCCCTCTATGCCAGTCCTTTCACCGAGCTAAAGAATATGGCTGTGGTGAAATAAAATTATCACTGAGAAGCAGTGTCAGACAGAATAACATTTGGTCAACCAGAGGATTTGATTCGGAGGGCCCACCTTTCTCCCCTGCTCAAGAGCCCCATAGCAGCTGCTAGGTTTGTGCTATGAACTCTCCTGAAGGAGAAGCTAGGGCTCACCGGAGGATTCTCCGTTTCTCTGGTGGGCCCGTCCAACCCTGCCGAGAAACAGCTCTGGCTAAGAAAAATCTGTGTGAAGGTTCCCGGACACTCTATGGCTGCTTTTTTTTTACTGTGGACTGGCTCAAGCAATCTACAATATTGCAATCTATAAGATTCCTTCGCTGGCTCCAAATTGCCCAGCGTATCCAGTTCAGACTACTAACACTGACCTTCAAAGTCATCCATAACCTTTCTCCTCTGTACAACTCTGAACTAATCTCCCTATATCTTCCCTTACATAATCTCCAGGCTAACATGCTGGAGAAACTTGCATCTACTGCCACTCAGTATCTTCAGCTCCTTTGTGAGAAACTAATGTATTTGGGCAGCCACTCAGTCTACCAAATAAAATTCCTGAGAAGGAAATTGTCGACGGCTTTGCTTCTGGTACTAGGTGCACTGCTAAAACCTTGGCGTGCCATAATTCACTGCAAATATTCCTGGAGGGTTGGAGACTAGTGAAGAGCGTGCACTAAAATGCTTGGGTACTCGTTGCTCGGGTCGAGCAAATTGGAATGGTCGAGTGCTGGGTCTGAGTAACGAACCCAATGTAAGTCTATGGGAACGCGAGCATTTTTCTGGCGGCTCCCCCCGGCAGTCTGCAGAGGGCCTGAAAATTGCCCAAATCGACGGGAACAATGCTCAAATGACATAGGAACAGCATGGGGAAGACCCTTGGAAGCATTTCTGACTCCCAGGTCACTGCTGTCAACAACGTTGTCAGAGGTATTATGCCACTTTTACGGACTCACAATAAAACATGCAAACGAAACCAAAATGGATTTTCCTGGGAAATATGGTAAAGGACATCCTTTCCAGGGTAATGAATTGTATATAAGGCAAAATAAACAACCAAAAACAAAAATGATCCTCTACACCTTTGGCTATATTCACACGTATCGTTTTTGATGCGTTTTTGCACTTTTGCATTGCTTTCAACCAAGACAAATGGATTCACCGGGAAATGACATTTTAACATTTTACAATCTTATCTGGTCATGTGGTGTGAGACACATCAACAGACACATGCATACAGTGCTGAAAAGACATGGTAGCAGCATAGGGAAGACCCCCGGAAGTGTCTCTGACTCCCAGGTCACTGCCTAAGTGTGCCCATCATAAGTGATCCTTGGCGCATGCGAAGGTGCCTCCAGCCATGCACCTGTCGTTGCAGACTTGCAACAATCACCATACATGTCCTTGTCTCAGCGCAGTATTCAATTGTCCCTACCCCATTCCTTGGAATGCAAGCGCAAGTATGCAGCCAGCCACCCACCTACCCACAGCCTGCAATACTATACTGCCAAATTTTTGACAGCTGCTTGCATTTGAAATGTGGCCTTTTAGGCTCGTGGAGGCAGAAGCTGTCCACAACCTCATGGTGGTGGCGGCCAGGTGTCCATTCTCGGTCCCCAGAAGCCACTATTTCTCCCGATGTCGTCTCCACCTTCCACAAGTGCGGGTCCCACAACATTACCCATGCCCTCCCCAGTGCACTTACTGGGAAAGATCACCTAACCACAAACACATGGTCAAGTGAATGTGGCCAGTGACGGTACAGAGCCAGTCCACAGCTTGTTGGTGAGTTGTATTTCACCACAGCTGTATTTTTTAGCTCGGTGAAAGGACTGACATTTGGGAAACCGTATCTACTCTGGCCTTCATTTCTCCGTCACCAGGTTCCGCCCATTGTCACACACGAACATGCCTGGCTGTATGTTCAGCGGTGCAAGCCACAGATAAGGCTGCTGTGTTACAGCTTTCAACAACTCTGCACCAGTGGGCAGTTTGTCACCTAAGCATTAAGCATGTTATCTTCAGCACAGCCTGTTGCCGCTTGGCCAAGGCAGTGCTGCAGTGCTTTCAGCTTGTGACTAGTGTTGAGCGATACCTTCCGATATCGGGAAATATCGGATCGGATTGGATCGGACCGATACCGAAAAAGTATCGGATATCGCCGATTCCGATACCGGAAACCAATGCAAGTCAATGGGACATAAATATCGGAATTAAAATAAACCCTTTCTTTCCTTGTAGGTTATTTCTACATGAAGGAAAACAACTAAGAATAATGTAGAATGTATTGGGGGAGGTGGGGGAGACAATAAAGGCATAGAGGTTTAGCCCAGTCAAATGGAATAGCAGGAATTACTATTTTTTTATTATGTTCTGAGTTACGGAAATATTAACTATGTTAAGTATTTTTTTATTTTGTCAGATATTTATGTTTCACTACTTCCATGCTCTTCACCTTCTTTTTTACTTCTCCCACACTTTCTCCTTCATCATCCTCAGCATCTTTTTCATCCACTTCTTCTTCACCTTCTTCTTCTTCACCTTCTTCGTATTATTCTTTTTTTTACATTCTTCATATTCTACTTCTTCATCTTCTTCATATTCTTCTTCTTCATCATATTCTTATTTGTGACAGGCATTCCTGTAGTTGTTATCTATAAAAGGTTGGACATTACACCTTTCGTTCTGCCCGTCACAAAAGATTTACAACAGGATTTGTCCGCGTTCAGTTTGGCCTGCAGCAGCAGGTCTTTTCCAGGGGCACCACGAGGAGGAACGGACTCACCCCCATACACTGCTTAGTCATCTTCTGCTTATAATTTAGATATTATCTTTTGCTCTGATTTTTAGTCTTATGCTTAATGTTCTTCCGCTTTTTGTTCTGCAGCTTCTTGTATTTCTGCTTCTTGGTTTTCTGTCTCTTGTTCTTCTGTATCTTGGTGCTTGTCTTCTCTTCTTTGTCTTCTTGGTCAACTTCTTCAGGGTCATCTTCTTGGTCTTTTTCGGGGTGGTCTTCAGGGTCGTCGTCGTCGGGGGTCCTCGTCTTCGGGGTCCTCGTCTTCTTCGGGTTGGTCTTCTGGGTCCTCGTCTTCGGGGTCCTCGTCTTCTTCGGGGTGGTCTTCAGGGTCCTCGTCTTCTTCAGGGTGGTCTTCAGGGTCCTCGTCTTCTTCGGGGTGGTCTTCAGGGTCCTCGTCTTCAGGGTCATTGTCTTCGGGGTCCTCGTCTTCTTAGGGTTGGTCTTCAGGGTCCTCGTCTTCAGGGTCCTCGTCAGGGAGATCCAGAGTGATTACCAAGAACCATTTCAAAAAGCTTGAACTTGGAAATGTAGCAGAAGGTACAAGAAAGCTGAGGAACTACCGAGGACCAGCTGACGGTACTGGAACCCGGATGGGTAGCAGAAGGTACAAGAGCCAATGGAACTACCGAGGACCAGCTGATGTTACTGGAACTCGGTTACTAAGCAGGAGGTACCTGTGCCAGAAAGCACTACCAAGGACCAGCAGACGTTGGTGGAACTTGGATACCGAGAAGGAGGCACCTAATCCAAAGGCACTGCTGAGAACCAGCTGACGGTACTGGAACCCGGATGGGTAGCAGAAGGTACCCATGTAAAAAAAAGTTCAAGGCCGCGAGCCGGCCGCAGTTACCAAAACCCACAGTCCTACAGGGGGTGCTTGTTCTATTGGCACTATGGAACCAGCCTTCATTGCCAGATCCCGCAGCCCACATAGGAGTCACCTAAACTGCAGGCACCATAGAGTCGGCTAACCCGACCGCAACACGACAGGACAACGCATTGGAGGCAAAGTGACGTTGACACTACCCGGAAACAGCTGGCGTGCTGGAACCAGGCTGGGCAGGAGGGAGTACCCGTGCCAAAGACACTGCCGAGAACCAGCTGACGGTACTGGAACCCGGATGGGTAGCAGAAGATACAAGAGCAAATGGAACTACCGAGGACCAGCTGACGGTACTGGAACCCGGATGGGTAGCAGAAGGTACAAGAGCCAATGGAACTGCCGAGAACCAGCTGGCGGTGCTGGAGCCCAGGGTAAATGCTAAAAACAGAGGAGCCAGAGGTGTATTTGGAGGAGGTTTTAAATCCGTAGTACAGTGGATGTGGACAAAGCAGGAGAATTTGCCGGACACACAGCTGGGGATCAGCTGACGTTACTGAACCCCAATAACACTGGAGCAAGTGTTGACTGTGCAGACGGCACTTCTGAGCAGCAACTAGCGGTATTGGAGCCCAGGGTAAATACTAAAAACGGAGGAGCCAGAGGTGTAATTGGAGCAAGTTTTAAATAAGTAGCACAGTGAATATGGACAGAGCAGGAGAAATTGCCGTGAACACAGCAGGGGAACAGCTGACGTTACCGAACCCCAATAACACCGCAGCAAGTGTTGACTGTGCAGACGGCACTTCCGAGCGCCAACTGGCGGTGCTGGAGCCCAGGGATAAGAATGAAAACAGAGGAGCCAGAGGTGTAATTGGAGCAACTTTAAAATGTGTAGTACAGTGGATGTGGACAAAGCAGGAGAAATTGCCGTCCGTACAGCAGGGGAACAGCTGACGTTACCGAACCCCAATAACACGGCAGCAAGTGTTGACTGTGCAGACAGCACTTCCGAGCGCCAACTGGCGGTGCTGGAGCCCAGGGATAAGAATAAAAATAGAGAGGAGCCAGAGGTGTAATTGGAGCAAGTTTTAAATAAGTAGCACAGTGAATATGGACAGAGCAGGAGAAATTGCCGTGAACACAGCAGGGGAACAGCTGACGTTACCGAACCCCAATAACACCGCAGCAAGTGTTGACTGTGCAGACAGCACTTCCGAGCGCCAACTGGCGGTGCTGGAGCCCAGGGATAAGAATAAAAATAGAGAGGAGCCAGAGGTGTAATTGGAGCAAGTTTTAAATAAGTAGCACAGTGAATATGGACAGAGCAGGAGAAATTGCCGTGAACACAGCAGGGGAACAGCTGACGTTACCGAACCCCAATAACACCGCAGCAAGTGTTGACTGTGCAGACGGCACTTCCGAGCGCCAACTGGCGGTGTTGGAGCCCAGGGATAAGAATGAAAACAGAGGAGCCAGAGGTGTAATTGGAGCAACTTTAAAATGTGTAGTACAGTGGATGTGGACAAAGCAGGAGAAATTGCCGTCCGCACAGCAGGGGAACAGCTGACGTTACTGAACCCCAATAACACGGCAGCAAGTGTTGACTGTGCAGATGGCACTTCCGTGCGCCAACTGGCGGTGTTGGAGCTCAGGGATAATACTGAAAACAGAGGAGCCAGAGGTGTAATTGGAGCAACTTTAAAATCTGTAGTAGTGAGAATGTGGACAGAGCAGGAGAAATTGCCGTCCGCACAGCAGGGGAACAGCTGACGTTACTGAACCCCAATAACATGGTAGCAAGTGTTGACTGTGCAGACGGCACTTCCGAGCGCCAAATGGCGGTGTTGGAGCTCAGGGATAATACTGAAAACAGAGGAGCTAGAGGTGTATTTGGAGGAGGTTTTAAATCAGTAGTACAGTGGATGTGGACACAGCAGGAGAAATTGCCGTCCGCACAGCAGGGGAACAGCTGACGTTACTGAACCCCAATAACACGGCAGCAAGTGTTGACTGTGCAGACGGCACTTCCGAGCGCCAACTGGCGGTGTTGAAGCTCAGGGATTACAGTTCAGGTGGTAGAAACATGAACAGAACAGGAGACCTGGATACTGTTGCCAACCAATTATTTATTCTGGAAGAGGACTGGCAAATTCATGAGAGATCGAGGCCTTGTTCATTTTGAGAAAAGTAAGCCGGTCAACGTTATCGGAGGATAGTCGCATGCGACGGTCTGTTAGTACACCACCTGCGGCACTAAAGACGCGTTCCGATAATACACTAGCAGCAGGGCAAGCTAGCACCTCCAGTGCATACTGACTAAGCTCTGGCCATGTATCCAGCTTACAGACCCAAAACTTGACGGGAGAAGAGCCGTCTGGGAGTACACTAAGAGGGCAAGACATGTAGTCTGTCACCATCTGATGGAAACGTTGCCTCCTGCTGACTGGAGCCGTCTGTGATGGTGTAGACATTTGTGGCGGCGGGGACACAAAACTTTGCCACATTTCGGCCATACTGGTCTTGCCTTGTGCTGAGGCGCTGCTTCTGCTCCCTCTTTGTGCAGAGCTTCCTCCACTGCCTCGACGCACTGAGCTGCTTTGTAAAGCACTAGCAGCACTGCTCTCGGTTGGAATGGAGAACATGATGGAATGCACCAGTGCGTCTTGGTACTCCCGCATTTTACGCTCCCGGTTCAACGGTGTTATGAGGCTTTGTAAGTTGTCCCGGTAGCGAGGATCTAGGAGGGTGGACACCCAATAATCAGCCGTGTTGAGAATGTGGGCGATGCGGCGGTCGTTTCTCAGGCACTGCAGCATGAAATCAACCATGTGCTGCAGACTGCCAACTGGCCAAGAAACGCTGTCCCCTGCTTGAGGCGTGATCTCTGCCTGCTCTGCATCACCCCACCCTCGCTCTAGATACTGACTACTAGAGCATTGTGTACCACCCTCCTCTGGACAGATGTCTTCCTCATCCATTGACTCCTCCTCATCCTCCTCACAAAGTGTCCCCTGCCTAGGCCTTTGTGAGGAACCACGTTGCGCAGACTGTAGAGAAGCAGATGGCATTTGTGACTCCTATCCTCCACCTCTTCCAAAACCTCGTCCCTTAGTGCTTGCAGTGTTTTTTCAAGCAGGCAGATAAGGGGGATAGTCATGCTGACTAGTGCATCATCTGCACTCGCCATCCGCGTGGAATAATCGAAGGCACGCAAAACGTGGCAAATGTCCTTCATAGAGGCCCACTCAGTGGTGGTGAAGTGTGAACGGCGCGCACTGCGACTTGTTTGCGCCTGCTGCAGCTGGTACTCCATTACTGCTGCCTGCTGCTCACACAACCTCTCCAACATATGTAACGTTGAATTCCACCTGGTGGGTAGGTCACATATGATGCGATGTTCCGGAAGACATAATCGGCGCTGCAGAGCTGCAATGCGTGATCTTGCATTGCTGGAACGCCGCAAGTGAACGCACTCTATGCGGACCTTGTGAAGCAGTGCATCAAGATCCGGATAGTCCCTCAAAAAACTCTGCACGACCAAGTTGAGCACATGTGCCAGACATGGGATGTGAGTGAGGTTGCCTAGGCCCAGAGCTGCCACCAGATTTCGGCCATTGTCACACACTACCATGCCTGGCTGGAGATTCGCTGGCACAAACCACACGTCACTCTGCTGCTTGATGGCATTCCAGAGCTCCTGCGCTGTGTGGCTTCGATTCCCCAAAGAAATTAATTTTAATACGGCCTGTTGACGTTTGGCCACGGCTGTGCTCATATCGGTCATCATAACAGGTAACCGTTCACGGGTCGATGTGGAGGTAGACCGTGACGGCTCCTGCAGCGCTGATTCAGAGGAACTGGAGTATGAGGAGGAGTCAATGTGTACAGACTGGATTCCTGCAATCCTTGGAGTTGGCAGAACACGTACAGCGCCACTCTCAAGATCTGTACCCGGCTCCACAACATTTACCCAATGGGCAGTGAGGTAAAGGTATCGTCCCTGTCCATGCTTACTGGTCCACGCATCAGTGGTCAGGTGGACCTTGCTACTGACGGCGTTTTGTAGCGCATGTTTAATTTTTCCCTCCACATGATGTTGCAGGGCAGGGACGGCTTGCCTGCTGAAATAAAAGCGGCTGGGCACGTTGTATTGTGGGACTGCCAATGCCATAAAGTTACGGAATGTGTCAGTCTCCACCAGCCTGAATGATAGCATTTCAAGGGCCAGTAGTTTAGCAATGCCAGCATTCAGAGCCTGTGCTCGGGGGTGGTTTGCCGAGTATGGGCGCCTTTTCTCCCATGCCTGTGCTAACGATGGCTGTAGACTGGCCTGGGAGTGTGAGGATGACTGGGAAAGTGGTGCTGTGGGTGGAATTACACTGTGTCTCTGTACAACAGTGCCAGAGATTCTTCCATGGCGATCCTGTGAGGAAGCCGAACCAGCTGTGTGTGAGCTGGAGGAAGAGGCTACAACACGAGCTGAAGAGGTGGTAGGTGGCGCTGTAGGTTGGCCTAGGTCTTCAGTGTGTTTGTGTAACTCCACCACGTGCTTGGTCCGCACATGTTTCCACATATTTGTGGTATTGAGGTTGCTGACACTTTTCCCTCTTTTCACCTTCTGATTACACAGCTTGCATTTGACAAAGCAAATGTCATCTGCAACTGTGTCAAAAAAGGACCAGGCACTGCAAGTCTTGGGAGCGCCCGCTTTGGATTTTGGAAGAGCCATGCTCCTAATGGGTGCCGAAGTGGAGGCTACAGGCAACCAAGTCTGCCCCCTCCCTCTCCCTCCTTTTTGGGCCGTTCGGGGAATCTCTTCCTCAGAGCTGCTCCCACCACCTTCCTGTCCCTCACGCCATGATGGGTCAAGGATCTCATCATCTACACCACCCTCTTCAAACAACTGCTTCTCCTGGGTAGTCTCGACAGCACAGTACGCACCAGAAAGTGGCACCTGAGTCTCATCATCAGATGCGTACTGAGGTGTGCTGCTGACCATAGGCACTGGCCCACCCGCCTCTTCAGATTCAGAGAGACAAAACGGTTGCGCATCACTGCATACTACCTCTTCTTCAAATTCTCGAATTCTGCTTGGCTGGCCCCCTCTTTCCAAGCCAAGAGATTCAGAGAACAGAAGTAGAGATGGCTCCTGTCCAGGGCTCTCTGACTGCCTGGGCAATTTGGCAGGTGGTGAAGAGACAGATGGGTGCTCTTCAGTGCTCAGGACCTGAGAGGATCTGGAACTAATTGAAGTCGATGCGTTAGCTGCCATTAATCCGACAACGGCTTCAATTTGGTCCTCGCGCAGCAGTGGGGTACGGCTAGCTCCTACAAAGCTGTGCATAAAGGACTGTTCCCTGGTAAAACTGGGGGATGCTGAGTCACTGTTGCCCGCAGCAGGCACAGAATCCCCACGTCCTCTCCCTGCAGGCACAGAATCCTCACGTCCTCTCCCTGCAGAAACTCCACGCCCACGCCCACGCCCACGACCACATGCCTTACTCCCTGCCTTCTTCATCTTGGTAGACTGATAAAGATAGGCAGAAAAGTACTAAGGGCTTAGTGTGCTTATTCCTGAACAGCTGCTAACAGGTATAAGAAACACTAATTTTATAAAGTGTGGACTAGACTTTAATATGAGCTAATGTGGCCTACACAACTGTAAAGTGGAGTGTTTGGTGAACTTTATTTAGGTTTTTTTTTGTCACAAAAAGACACTGGATGTGCCTAAAGATGTAATAACGATAGTATCACAAACTTTTTGTAGCTATTACAATGTAGGAAGGTAACCTACAATGCAATAGATGAGGTTGCAAAAAATAGGCTAATACTAATCTGGCTGGGGCTGCAGGGCCCAAGGCTGCAGAAAGGCTCCTCTATCTACTCCTATATAGTGTGTTTGGAATCAATTTAGCTGAATACGGATGGAACCACCACACTAATAGGAGATATCAGGAAAAATTATGAATTGGCAATAAAGGACAATGTATGAGGCAGTGACACACACTGAGTGCACTACAATCAGACGGGGTTGAAGCACACACTACAGGGTGAACTGCACTCACACACCAGACCTTGCAGACAGCGGTGAACAGTACAGATGCAGAGCACTGTGCACTAGCGCTGCAAGACCAAAAAAATTTCTCTATCTACTCCTATATAGTGTGTTTGGAACCAATTTAGCGGAATACGGATGGAACCACCACACTAATAGGAGATATCAGGAAAAATTATGAATTGGCAAAAAAGGACAATGTATGAGGCAGTGACACACACTGAGTGCACTACAACCAGACGGGGTTGAAGCACACACTACAGGGTGAGCTGCACTCACACACCAGACCTTGCAGACAGCGGTGAACAGTACAGATGCAGAGCACTGTGCACTAGCGCTGCAAGACGGAAAAAAATTTCTCTATCTACTCCTATATAGTGTGTTTGGAACCAATTTAGCTGAATACAGATGGAACCACCACACTAATAGGAGATATCAGGAAAAATTATGAATTGGCAAAAAACGACAATGTATGAGGCAGTGACACACACTGAGTGCACTACAACCAGACGGGGTTGAAGCACACACTACAGGGTGAGCTGCACTCACACACCAGACCTTGCAGACAGCGGTGAACAGTACAGATGCAGAGCACTGTGCACTAGCGCTGCAAGACCAAAAAAATTTCTCTATCTACTCCTATATAGTGTGTTTGGAACCAATTTAGCTGAATATGGATGGAACCACCACACTAATAGGAGATATCAGGAAAAATTATGAATTGGCAAAAAAGGACAATGTATGAGGCAGTGACACACACTGAGTGCACTACAACCAGACAGGGTTGAAGCACACACTACAGGGTGAGCTGCACTCACACACCAGACCTTGCAGACAGCGGTGAACAGTACAGATGCAGAGCACTGTGCACTAGTGCTGCAAGACGGAAAAAAATGTCTCTATCTACTCCTATATAGTGTGTTTGGAACCAATTTAGCTGAATACAGATGGAACCACCACACTAATAGGAGATATCAGGAAAAATTATGAATTGGCAAAAAAGGACAATGTATGAGGCAGTGACACACACTGAGTGCACTACAACCAGACTTGGCTGAAGCACACACTACAGGGTGAGCTGCACTCACACACACAGACCTTGCAGACAGCGGTGAACAGCACAGGGAACTGTGCACTAGCACTGCAAGGCACAGTGATTTAGAAAGTAGCTTGGGTAAAGCAGTATAGAGCAAATAGGTAGCTAAAACTGTCCCTCAGAACAACAGCGTCCTATCCCTAACTGAATTCACAGCAGAGTGAGCTCAAAATGGCGGCGGTGGCTTTTATAGTGCATCATGACATCATTTCAGCAGCCAATCACAGCCATGCCATTAGTTAAGATGCCTACATGCCTAACAGGATGTGCCCACACTTCTTAGGATCCTCATTGGCTGAATAAAATGAAAATGTCTCATTGCATTATGGGAACTTCCGATTCCGGTATACGATATTGCAAAAGTATCGGAATTAAGTATCGGAATTCCGATACCGCGAATATCGGCCGATACCCGATATTTCAGTATCGGAATGCTCAACACTACTTGTGACTGATGTGGTCTTTCAGAGATGGATGCCGAACTGGAGGAGGAGGTGCAGGAGCTGAACAATGTGATTACATTGAGGTTACCATGGCGACTCTGGTTTTTATGCTAAACAAAGATCCTACTGTGTTTTTTTTTTATGTTATTTTTTAAGACAAATGCATTCACTGGGAAATGTCATTTTAACATTTTACAACCTTATGTGGCCATGTGCTGTGTGAAACATCATCAAACACATCCTGTTTCATTTATGATGGAGGGACTCTGAAAGTCACAAACCTATTTTTAAAGGGCCATCAGGCAGCCCTTACTATTCTAAAAGGGCTAGCAGTCGGCCCCCGCTATTGTTAGAGAGCCATCAGCCGGCTATGCTTTGCTGTTCCCATTATTAACGATGGGTATCCTATACTTACTGTTATTGCATATGCAGTGACTGCAAGGGCTGCAAAATATTTGGAGGCACGCTAATGCCCCTTGTAAGAGACATAGAGGTCAGAGAGACTCCTAAAAACAATGTTCCTATTATTAGGAAGTGGGTCTCCCATTGTGTTTGTCTGTGCAGTGAAGCAATGGCTGCCAAAAATTTGGAGGCACTCCAATGCCCCTTGCAAGAGACGTAGAGGTCAGAGAGCCTCCTAAACACAATGTTCCCATTATTAGGAAGTGGATCTCCCATAGTGTTTGCCCATGCAGTGAAGCAATGGCTGCCAATAATTTGGAGGAACTCCTATGCCCTTAGCAAGAAACGTAGAGGTCAGAGAGCCTCCTAATTAAAATGTTCCCATTATTAGGAATTGGGTCTCCCAGAGTGTTTGACTATGCACTGAAACCACAGCTGCCAAAAATTTGGAGGCACTCAAATGCCCCTTACAAGACACGTAGAGGTCAGAGAGCCTCCTAAAAACAATGTTCCCATTATTAGGAAGTGGGTCACCTATAGTGTTTGCCTATGCAGTGAAGCAATGGCTGCCAAAAATTTGGAGGAACTGCAATGCACTTTGCAAGAGACGTAGGGGTCAGAGAGCCTCCTAAAAACAATGTTCCCATTATTAAGCACATGGGCCAGGTATGGTATGTGTGTGAGCTTGCCGCACCTCAGAGCCGCCACCAGGTTCCGGCCATTGCCACACATGACCATGACTGGCTGTAGGTTCAGTGGTGTCAGCCACAGATCTGCCTGCTCTTTCAGAGCTGTCCACAACTCTTCAATGTTGTGTGATTTGTCACCTAAGCATATTAGCTTCAGCACAGCCTGTTGCTGCTTGGTTGAGGCAGTGCTGCAGTGCTTCCAGCTTGTGACTGATGTGGTCATTTCGGAGATGGATGCTGAAGAGGAGGAGGTGCAGAAGCTATAGACTGTGGGGGCAACCCTGATTGACCCAGGGCCCGCAATCCTCAGCATCGGGATGACGTGTTTTGTCCCAAGGCCCGACTGGGTCCCAGCTTCCACTATGTTAACCCAGTGTGCTGTCAGCGCGATGTACCATCTCTTCCCACAAGCACTTGTCCACGTTTCCGTGGTTAGGTGGACTTTCCTAGTAACTGCGTTGTTGAGGGCACGACTAATGTTGTGGGACATGTGCTTGTGTAATGCAGGGACTGCACACCAGGAGAAATCGTGGCGGCTGGGGACTGAGTACTGAGGGACGGCCGCCGCCATGAGGTTGCGGAAAGTTTCCGTCCCCACGAGCCTAAAAGGAAACTTTTCGAGTGCAAGCATTTGCGAAATGTGTGAATTTAGTAGTGTGGCCTGTGGGGCCTTAGCTGCGTATTTGCGCTTGCGTTCCAAGGACTGGGGTAGGGAAAACTGAACGCTGCGATGGGACAAGGACGTGCTTGCTGATGGTGCCAGTTGAGAGTGTTCAACAACAGGTGCAGGGCGGGTGGCATCTCGGCATGCGCCATGGACAGGGGATTGGCGTGCACGCACAACAGCGGAACAAGAAGTGGTGTCACCCATAGACACTGTTGCTGGACCCTGTGGTTCGGCCCACTTAGTTGGGTGCTTTGCTGCCATGTGCCTGATCATGCTGATGGTGGTCAGGCTGCTAGTTTTGCTACCCCTGCTGATGCTGGCCTGGCAGGGGGTACAAATGGCCTTTTTGGGGCTATCAGCAGAGTCTTTAAAAAACGACCAGACTTGGGAAGACCTAACAGTTGCACTGGCAACTTCCTTCGTGTTGATGTTACGGGGAACGGTTGCCCGCCTTCTGTCTGTTGCCACCACACTGCTTGTTCTTGCCTGTTGTGTTGCTATGCCTCCCTCCCCCTGTGTACTGCTGTCATCGCTCTACATGTCTCCTTGCCAGGTTGGGTCAGTGACTTCATCGTCCTCCACCTCAGCTTCCACTTCTACACCCTGGTCCTCCTCCTGACTTTCTGGCAATTGTGTCTCATCATCATCCACCTATTGTGACAGTTTCCCACCGTCGCCTTCGTGGCTGCTCAAATATTTGGGCATCGCTACGTGCGATCTCCTCTTGCCCCACTTCAAGTGGACCGGGTGAGAGGCCCTAATCTATAAATGGAAAAGTGAATAGCTCTTTGGAGTGTCCAAGTGTGGGATAAGTTGTCTCTGGGCACTCGGCATGGTGGGAGGAACGATGATCAGGGTGAGGAATTTGCAGTCCAGACTCACGGCTACTGAGACTTGACCGTGTGGAAGACAGGGTGGTGGAGGTGGCTAAGTAACTGAAAGCATTATCTGCTATCCAACCAATAACCTTTTCACACTGCTATGTGTTCAATAGTGGTGTTCTGCGGTCCCCTATTAATTGGGACAGGAAGGTCGAGCGAGAAGATGTGGGTGTGTGTTGTTGGCACAATTTCAGCTTGCCCACGGCCTCGGCCTCGTCCTTTGCATGCACCATCATCACAATCACGTCCAGTTCCCCGTACCTTGCCATGCGCCTTGCCTGTTTTAAATGAAGGACAATATTTTCCATGATCACTACAAATGGCTGGATTTGAACCGCAGTGATATGTAATCTGTGTGACAGAAAGCCACAGTTTTAACCCCTTTCCAACTACGTCAGTAGTAGTACGTAGCTGTGCCCTGGGACTTATGGACCAACTGCGTACTATTACGCATAATGCGATCGTGCCCGCACACAAGCGGTGCGGGTCGATCGCCGCCGGGTGTCCGCTGATTGTCACAGCTGAAACCCGGTGCTATGTGCAGGGAGTGGTCCCGCTGACAGGCTGCATCGCATAGGGAGCTGCTGCTCTCTATGCTATACAGCCGATCAAGCTGCAAAAAGTGAAAGTCCCATAGTGGGACAATGTGTAAAAGTAAAAAAAAACCTAGTAAAGTGAAAAAAAAATAAAAATTGTAAAAATATTTAAAAAAAAATGAAAAATACAATCCCCAAAAATAAAAATATATTGAACCCATGATATTTATTTATTATGAAAAAAAATCAACAATAAAAGTACACATATTTGGTATCGCCGCGTCCGGAACGACCTGACCTATAAAACTGTCCAACTAATTAACCCCTTTAGTGAACACAATAAAATAAATAAATAAAAAACTAAGCTAAAAACAATGCTTTATCATCATACCCCCAAACAAAAAACTGAATAACACGCGATCAAAAAGATGAATGTAAATAAAAATGGTACCACTGAAAACGTCATGTTGTCCCGCAAAAAAGAAGCTGCTATAGCGCTACATCATCCGAAAAATAAAAAAGTTATAGCTCTCAGAATAAAGCGATACAAAAAAATATTTTTTCTAGAAAAGTTTTTATTGTGTAAAAGCGCCAAAACATAAAAAGAAACATATAAATGTGGTACCGCTGTAAACATACTGACCTGAACAATTAATCTGCCTTATCAATTTTACCACACGCGGAGCGGCATAAAAAACCCACCATAAAAACAATTCCGGAATTGCTGTTTTTTGTTTATTCTGCCTCCCAAAAATCGGAATAGAAAGCAATCAAAAAATGTCACATGCCAGAAAATGGCACCAATAAAAACGTCAACTTGTCCCACAAAAAAAAAGCTGTGACATGACTCTGTCGGCCAAAATATGGAAAAATTATAACTCTCAAAATATGACGATGCAAAAACTAGTCTTTGCAAAAAAAAGTGTCTTTTAGTGTGTGACAGCAGTTAATCATAAAAACCCGATATGAATCTGGCATCGCTGTAATCGCACTGACCCAAAGAATAAATCATCTACACTGTGTTCCAAATTATTATGCAAATAATATTTTCTCAGATTTTCCCAAATTACCTATATGAATTGTAGTCATTGTAATTTTCCAGTCAAATAACTATTAGAGTACAATTGAAAGGTTTTTGTACAAACTGCCTATGATAACAGTATATTTTTAAAAAAATAAAAAACTCAAACTGCACTCAAAATGCATGTTCCAAATTATTATGCACAGCAGAGTTTTCAACCTTTTCATTTTAATAAAGAACAAAAAAATGGTCATTTTTGAAATTATAAGCATTAGCAGGTTATTACAAACTGAAATCAAACAGTATTCAACTCAAATCTTTATTGTAGGTGATGTTACATTTGCACATAGGACCCCTTGTTCGAAAGGAGCTTCTGAACTCTCTCGTCCATTGAATTTGTCAGGTTTTGGATGATTTCTGCTTTAATTGTTTTGCATGAGGACAGAATACCCTCCCAGACCTGTTGCTTAGATGTGAACTGCCTCCCGCCATCATAGACACTCCTTTTGATGATGCTCCAGAGGTTCTCAATGGGGTTGAGGTCAGGGGAGCATGGGTGCCACACCATAAGTTTGTCCCCTTTTATGCCCATAGCAGCCAGAGATGCAGATGTGTTATGTGCAGCATAGGTAATTGACATAGGTAATTTGGGAAAATCTGAGAAAATATTATTTGCATAATAATTTGGAACACAGTGTAATCACTTATACCACACGAGGAACGGTGTAAAAAAATAAACGCTAGGGTTAGGGTTGGACTAGGGTTAGGGTTGGGCTAGAGTTAGGGTTGGAGTTAGGGTTAAGTTTGGGCTAGGGTTAGGGTTAGGCTAGGGTTAGGGTTGGGCTAGGGTTGGGGTTGTATTAGGGTTGGGGTTAGGGTTGGGATTTTTTCAAAAGTAAAGGAAAAAAATGATGACGATATGGTGACCAGTGTTGAGCACAAGTGCTCACTACTAGTGTTGAGCGAGCACTAAAATGCTCGGGCCGAGCTCACCGTGATACTCGGGTGCTCGACCCGAGCAACGAGCCCAATGTTAGTCTATGGGAGACCCGAGCATTTTTGCGGTGGCACCCCCGGCGGTCTGTAGAAAGCCTAAAAAGTGTCCAAAACGATAGTGACAGTGCTCAAATGACATGGGGATAGAATGAGGATCGCCCCAGGAAGCATTTCTGACCCCCAGGTCACTGCTGTCAATAATGTGGTCAGAGTTATAAGCCACTTTTACGGGCTCACAATAAAATGTTCAAAAACGAAACTGAAACGGTTTTCCTGTGAAATATGTTAAGGAACATCCTTTCCAGGGTAAAGACTTGTGTATAAGGTAAAATAAATACCCAAAAACAAAAATACTCCTCCACACCTTGGGCTTAGTTCACAAGTAGCATTTTTTATGCGTTTTTGAACTTTTGTATTGCTTTCAACAGTGACAAATGCATTCACCGGGAACTGTCATTTTAACATTTTACAACCTTATTTGGCCATGTGCTGTGTGACACATGCATACAGTGCTGAAAAGACATGGGAACAGCATGGGAAAGACCCCAGGAAGCATCTCTGACACCCAGGTCCCTGCCTAAAAGTGTGTCCATCAGAAGTGATCCTTGCTGCATCAGAAGATGCAGACTTGCAACTATCCCCGTGCAAGTCCTAGTCCCAGGGCAGTGTTCAATTGTACCTCCCCCATTCCTTGCAATGCAAGAGTAAGTATGCAACCTGCCACCCACCCACCCCCAGGCTGCAATACCATACTGCTTGCTTGCTTGCACTTGAAATTGGGCCTTTTAGGCATGTGAAGGCGGAATCAGGCCACCACGTCATGGCTGCGTCGGTGGCCTGGTATCCATACTCAGTCCCCATCCGCCCCGCGGCCGGGTGTCCACACTTGGTCCCTAGCCGCCAGTGGGTGGCCGAGTGTCCATACTCGGTCCCAAGCCACCCCGCGGCCGGGTGCCCACACGCTGTCTCCAGCCGCCTGGGGGCGGCCGGGTGTCCATAAACGGTCCCCAGCCGTCCCTATTTGTTTCGGTGCGCCTTGTACACAAGTGCGCATACCAAAACATTACCTGTGCCCTCCCCAGTGCATTTAGTGGGAAGGACAGCCTAACCACAAACACGTGGAAAAGTGAATATGGCCAGGGATGGTCCATCTCACTGACGCCTTCACACTGGGTTAATATTGTGGAAGCCAGGACACAGTTAGACACTGGGATGCAACACGTCCTCCAGACATAGAGGATTGCGGGTCCTGGGTCAATCAGGCTTCAACACAAAGTTCAGAAGGAAGACAGCAGCAGTGGTCGGCCTCCTACACAACGAGTAAATTATTCATGATCATGAGGCCATCCATCTCCTTAGCTTTCTGTTCCTTGGAATGCAAGCGCATGTATGTAGTAGCGGCTAGGCCTGAGGTGGTCAGCGTTTTGGCGCATATCCTACCTCCTCCGAGGATTGCTGGATGTTTTCCTGCTACTATCCCAGTTCTATGACTCCCGTTAAAACAAAGTGACTCGCCCCCTGGGCCGTGGGGCACTCGGAGCCGGGCAATCGGGAAACGATGGGGGTAGTAGTGGCAACCCGGTTCCGTGGTTCCGGGTGGTCAGACCAATGGTAGTCTGCGACGCGCTGTTGATGTGTCCGACTATGCCACCCGTGGATTGTGGTCAGTGCGGACCGCCGCTGCCAGGTAGACCGCTGGGGCTGATGATGTATGCAGCTGGGATAGTGTGACTCCCCACGGGAAGAGTGCGGCCCCAGGGCAGTATAATGGAAGATGGGGGTGTTGGTGCAGGACGTCCCAGTACCGTTAGTGCTGGAGGAGCAAGGAGCACACAGACAACAGGTTGCATTCCAGGGTCTTTACTAGAACAGGTGAACTGACCCACAAACAGGCCCGGCTAGGAGGGGGCCTGGACGTCTGAGAGCAAACGGGAAATTGGCCCTGGTCAGGATGAGGGTGTAGGCCTACCGTGCTCTCTGCGCTCCTTCTGGCGATCTCCTCCTGGTAGGGTAACAGCTCACGGTCCCGAGCTCACCGTGTCCTCTCGCCCGTATGGTTTGCAACGTGGGTTCCTTTCTACTCCCGGCCTGGTACGGCTTTGCTGGTCCCTTCTGCTGTGGCGGAGCCTCCGGGCTTCTCAGGCCAAGGAACGTACAGTCCCCTGCGGACTGGTTATCTGCTGTAGGACGTGGAATCCTCACAGCCTCAGACGCCAAAGTCTGGTAAATTGGGTTCTTTGTCTGCCAGGACAGGCGACCTTCACCTCTTGTCCCTGGCTTGTGGCTCTCCTACCGCCACACGTCCTCTTAGGGTGCAATGCAACTGTCCCTCACTGCTCTGGGACACCTCTCAATCCAGAGACAGGTCGTCCAGTTCTCCCTAACCCTGCCCCCAGTTCCAGCTTTTATAGGGGCAGCCTGCTCTCCCTACTGGCCTGAGACAGGAGGTATTGCATGCTAATGTTCCCCTGACCAGAGAACCTCCCCCTTGCTCTCAGACACAGCTTTATTATATTTGTGGCATCCAGGCCAGGGTGACGCATTCCCCCCTAGTAGAATTTAGTACTCCGGGACTAAACAGTAAACAAAGATAATATACATAAAACATAATATACTATAAAACATTAGTAGACAAACGACGCACAGATTGAGTTCTTAAGGTCACAGTGTGGTCTGTGACCGGGTGTCCATCTCACCAACACAACGGGGAGTCTTAACCAGGTGGGGGTCTGTCCTAGCCCCAAGTCCTTTCCAGTCTTAGTTCATTCCTTGGTGAGGCTTCGAACGCAGTCCATACAAAGTCCCGGTTATTAAAAGTCCATAACCTTTGAGTCCGTACGGTAACTGAAAGAAACTGAAACACAGAATTACCAATCATGCATGTAACTTTGCAAACATTTCAACACTTGGCAACAGGGTTATTTACAATTTTAGTGCACCCTATATTCTCCAGCGAGCGGGTATCTGCCCCTTTGTGCTCCTGGTTGACCTGCGTAACCCACTGTCTGGTTGTGGACCAACCTGGCTTTCCCCACTAGCGTTAGCGGTACAGCTACCAGCTGGACTTACAGGTAGGGCAGGCAGCTGTCTGCGGGTCCTTTGGTTTACCGCAGGCATGGCAGGCTCACTGTCAGCAGAGGGTTGATTCTCCTGGGCTGCTATTTCAGGCTCTTCCGCCTCTGGAACTGCTTGCTCTTCTTCGCCTTCCAGCTCTGGTGTAGGGTGTTGCTGAGCCGGTTGCAGGAAATGCAGGACGGGTACCACTATGGCATCTTTTATTCGAGTCCAGGACTGAGGGAACTCTCCGAGAACGGTGCTGATTATTTCTTCCTTGTCCTCTGCGGGTTCAAGGTCATTTTGATCCTCTTCTGCACTACGGAGTTGCTCGGGGCATCTTTTGAGGTGGTCTCTGGTACTAGTGGTTTCTCCTCCGTCCTTGGTGATCACGCACACCTTCGGGTTGTCGTGGTCAGACTGCAGTATGGTGTAGGGTTCCCTTTCCCACTGGTCGTCCAACTTGTGAAGCCTTCTCTTTCGCTTCAGGACCTGCTCACCAGGTTCTAGGGGACCAGCAGGGGCGTGTTGGTTGAAGAGTTTTTCTTGCCTCTCTCTCACCTGGGCCAGGCTCTTCTCCACACTCTCCTGTACCTTCTTGTACTGCAGTTGCCTTTCCGTATCCCAGTCCGCATCCGGGGAGGTGTCCTCAGGTGTTAGGACTCCCATCTCCAGGTCTACGGGCAGCTTACCTGGTCTAACTCGCATCAGGTAAGCCGGGTGCAGTTTGTAGCATTCACCGGGATATGGTTGTATAAGTCTATTAGATCCGGCAGTTTTTCTGGCCACAGGCTGCGTTCCTCCAGGGGCAACGTCTTCAGGAGATCAATGACTATATTGTTCATTTTCTCACACATCCCGTTGGTTTGTGGGTGGTAAGGCGTTGTCCGAATCTTCTTACAGCCATAGAGGTTGCAGAACTCTTGGAAGACTTCAGCCTCGAATGCTGGACCCTGGTCTGTCAGGACCTGTTCCGGATACCCGTGTGGACAGCAGAAGTATTGCTGGAAGGCTCTGGCCGCTGTTTGGGCTGTCAAGTCTTTTACCGGGACCACCACTAGAAAACGGGAATAGTGGTCCACGATTGTCAGGGCATAGATGTATCCTGACCGGCTTGGAGCCAATTTGACGTGGTCCAGAGCTACCAGCTCAAGAGGCTGTGTGGTGACGATGGGCCTCAAGGGTGTCTTCTGGCTGGCACGATCCTTCCTCCTTAAGTTAGAAGGGCCACAGTCCCTGCACCACTTCTCTGCAGCCCCTCTCATGCCGACCCAAAAGAACCGTCCTCTTAGCAGGAACTCCAGTTTCTTCCAGCCAAAGTGCCCCGCTCTGTCATGGTAAGCCCCCAGGACCATAGCTGCATCCCGCCTTGCCAGGTCAGCTCGTGTGTCCGGTGGTTGACAAGCCTTCTGCACAGCTTGCCTTCATAGAGGAACAGCTTGCTCTTCTCTTTCCATAGCTGCTTGGCTTCCTCTGGGGCATCCGGATCTAAGCGGGAGTCTTCCCGGGTCAGCAGATCTTTCACCAGGCGGATGGCAGGGTCAGTATCTTGGGTCTCGGCCCAGCTGTTGTAAGAAAGGGGATTGATCATAACGGTTGTTAAATCTTCCTCCTCCCACGCGGTGGGAGTATTGAGCGGCTCCATACCGGTGAAACGCTGGGAGTTCTACCTCCTCCAGCTCTTCTGGGTCTTCGTGTTATGATCTGCTACAAGCACTAAGGAAAGACAGGAGATCTGTCCATACAATAGAACTAAGCTGGATCTCTATGATGTAACGGGGAACCTGATCCTGCGATCAGACCCGCTAAAGTCCTCGGCTAGTCTGAACGAAGACCTATAGATGTGAGGAAGGGATCCCTACAAGAACTAGGAACTGGGAGAAAGATGGACACCTCCTAGCAGAAATTGTAGCAGAAATAAGACAAACAAACAACATAGAACATAGAGGTCCGAAGACCTAGCAAAACTGACTGAGAAAGGTAACAGAGCACCAAGCTAGCTCAAGAGTAGAAATTACAATGAAGTCCAGCAAGGCCAGGAGGGCGGAGCAGGATTAAATAGGCAAAAAAGGTCAAGTGACCAGCAAACTAGAAAAAACCTAACAGGAGAGTTCTAACAGTACCCCCTCTTCTAAGAGGATCCTCTGGATCCCCTAGGCCCGGGCTTATCAGGAAACCTCCTGTGAAACGCTCTGACAAGTCTGGAAGCAGAAACATCATCCGCCCTCACCCATGAGTTATCCTCGGGTCCGAAACCCTTCCAAGCGACGAGATACTGCAAACTCCCTCTATACCATCTAGAATTTAGGATGCGGGAAATTTCATATTCCCCGTCCTCCACCACCGGAGGAACAGTGGCAGAGGCGTCACCATCCGACACATCAGCTCTTTTCAACAGAGAAACATGAAACACCGGATTAATCTTCCAGGTGGTAGGAACCTCCAACCTAACAGCAGATTGGTTAACTATCTGAAGCACCTTGGGACCCAATTTTTTAGAAGGAATCCTCAATCGCAGATTCTTAGAGGACAACCAAACCTTGTCACCAATAGCAAACAAAACCTCTTGCCGCTTCCTATCAAAGTACCTGTTAGATTTTTTGTTAGCCTCCTGAAGATTACCATGCACATCAGTCCAAACTCTCTCCAAATCACCGGAAAAACTCACCTCCTCAGGCACAGCCGATACCAATTTGGAGAATGACCCAAAAGACGGATGTCTCCCAGAACAACAAAAAAAAGGCGAACACCCAGCAGAAGAGGATGTATGGTTGTTAAGAGCAAATTCAGCAAGTGGCAAAAACTCAGACCACCCTCTTGATTGTCTGCCACAAAACAATGCAAGAACTGCTCAACATCCTGGTTCTTTCTTTCTGTCTGGCCATTAGACTCAGGATGATATCCGGATGAAAACAACAAATGAACTCCCAACCTGTCACAAAAGCACGCCAAAAACGAGCCACGAACTGAGGTCCCCTATCAGAAACAATGTCAGTAGGAACGCCATGTAGTCTGACAATTTCCTTGACAAAGGCCTTAGCGAGTGTCTTAGCGCAGGGCAGTTTGATGAAGGGAACCAAGTGACACATCTTGCTAAAACGGTCCACGACCACCCAGATGACCGTGAAACCCTCAGAGGGGGGAAGGTCAGTAATAAAGTCCATAGCCAGATGTGTCCAAGGTGCACTGGGAACCTCCAGAGGGCAAAGCAACCCCGCAGCAGGAGCATGCAAAGACTTAGATCTAGCACACACAGTACATTGACGCACCCACTTAATGACTTCCTTCTGCCATCCAGGCCACCAAAAACTGTGAGCCACAAGTCTCTTGGTCTCAGAAATTCCTGGATGACCTGCAAACCGAGACTCATGACACTCAACAAACAAATCTCTCCTAAAGGTCCTAGGCACAAACAACCTCCCATGGGGAGTGTTAGATGGGGCATTCTCCTGCGCTTTAAGAATCTCATCCTCCAAAATGGAGTCCAAAGCAGCAATCACAACACCTTCTTGTAAAATGCTCTCCTCCTCCTCAGCACTGACCATGGGAGAAAAGCTGCGAGACAAAGCATCAGCTTTAACATTCTTGGTACCCGGGATGTAAGTAACGGAAAAATTAAACCGCGAGAAAAGAAGTGCCCACCTAGCCTGATGGCAGCATCAAGATAGATCAGATTTTTATGATCAGTGAAAACCTGAATGGGAAATTCAGCACCTTCCAAGAGATGACGCCAGTGTTCAAATGCGAGTTTAATAGCCAGCAATTCCCGATTACCAATATCGTAATTAAGTTCAGTCTCAGAAAATTTTTTTTAAAAAAGGCACAGGGATGTACTCCATCCTTGTTTTCCTGAGACAACACTGCACCGACCCCCACAGAAGAAGCATCAACCTCAACCAAAAACGGCTTAGTCACATCAGGCTGCATAAGGATGGGAGCAGAGGTGAACCTCTCCTTTAGAAACACAAAAGCTTCAATGGCCTCAGAAGTCCACTGAACCGTATTAGCACCTTTCCTGGTGAGATCGGTCAGTGGTTTGACAATAATAGAAATTTTTTTTATGAATTTTCTGTAATAATTGGCGAAACCCAAAAACCTCTGTATCGATTTCAAACCAATAGGCCTAGGCCATTCCTGCACAGCTTGAACTTTCACCGGGTCCATCTCAAAGCCCTCGCTGGAGATAATGTAGCCCAAAAAACTAATTCTCTGAACAGCGAACTCACATTTCTCCAGCTTAGCAAAAAGCAAATTGTCAGTCAATAACTGCAATACCTCACGTACGCTCCGCCAATGAGACTCCAGATCCGGCGAATAAATCAAAATGTCATCCAAATACACAACCACATTTTTGCCGATCAAAGGTCTAAGGATGTCATTAATAAGATTCTGAAAAAATGCTGGAGCATTGGTAAGACCAAAACGCATAACCAGATTCTCAAAATGACCCACAGGAGTGTTAAAAGCAGTCTTCCATTCATCACCCTCCTTCATGCGCAACAAATTGTATGCCCCCCAGAGATCAATTTTAGAGAACCACTTGGCCCCCACTAACTGGTTAAACAAATCAGGAATCAATGGCAGTGGGTAAGGATTGCGTACAGTAATTTTATTAATCTCACGAAAGTCCAGACAAGGACGTAAACCGCCGTCCTTTTTTTTAACAAAAAAAAATCCAACAGCCACAGGAGACTTGGAAGGCCTAATGTGACCGGCGGCCAAGCTTGTCTGTATGTATTCCTCCAAAGCCTTTCTCTCAGGAATAGTAAGATTAAATAAACGACTTTTAGGAAGAGTCGCTCCAGGGACAAATTCAATGGTACAATCATAGTCTCTATGGGGAGGCAAAATTTGCGATTCCTTCTCAGAAAAAAAATTCCAAAAATCCTGAATAGGTACAGGTAATTCCCCTTTATCCACAGCAGCAATGCGCCCGTTACAACACTTGTCATAACACTTAGCGCTCCAGGACTTAATTTCATTGGTAGACCAATCCAGTACAGGATTGTGCAATTTTAACCAGGGTAACCCCAACACTACTGGAGATGGCAAATTATTTAATACTACCAAATCTGAATTCTCTTGGTGAATACCATTAATAGTGAGGGGAAATTCACAGACCTTGTGAGTAACACTCTTTAAGGGAGAGCCATCGACAGAAACCACTGCAATAGGGGATGACAAAGGTTTGGGTTTTAATTTAAGTTTTTCCAAGAATCCCCCATCAATCACATTCAGAGTAGAACCACAATCCACAAATACCCGAAATTCAATTAATTCTTCCTGAGCAGTGGTAGTAGCAGAAAGAAATACACCCTTAGTATTTAAACAGGCTATACGGGCATAACTGACCTTTTTTTATTCTTTGTTCATACGAAGCACACAGTTCTTAATGAAATGGTCAGATCCACCGCAATAAAAGCACAAACCTTCAGAAAATCTGCGGTCTTTTTCCTGAGAGCGAGGTGACATCGCCCCAATGTCAGTACAGACCCTCTCAAGACTCGGAGCTGACATGGCAGAGGATTTACTCTCATTAACCCTTGAACGCAGTCTCATGTCCACCCGTATAGCTAATTGCATTGCCTCCTGCAAGTTTCCAGGTGAAGGATAAGCAATCAGCAGATCCTTAACCCTTTCACCTAGCCCCGCAAGAAACAAACTTTTCAAAGCTGAATCGTTCCACCCCACCTGAGCAGACCACCGACGGAAGTGAGTACAATAATTTTCCACATTACTTGATCCCTGCCTCAAACGTCTTAATTCAGACTCAGCAGATGAGACACGATCAGGATCATCATACAACAACCCCAAAGCAGAAAAGAAACTATCCACTGATCTAAAGCACGGATCACTAGGTTGGAGAGAAAAGGCCCATCCCTGAGGTTCTTTGCGCAAAAGTGACATTATGAACCCTATGCGCTGTGATTCATCACCAGAGGATCTGGGCCTCAAACGAAAATACAGCAAACAAGCATTTTTAAAGGAAAAAAAATCTTGTTGTTCACCAAAAAATAGATCAGGCAGACGTACTTTTGGCTCCACAAAATGCGCTCCAGAACAGCTACTCATGTGTTGTTGGAGCTTGGCCACCTCCAGAGAGAGTCCCTGCAAGCGCTGAGCCAAATCCTGAACCGAGACCATGATGGAAACTGGAGGTCTTTCCTTAGAGAAATTTTTTGGGCTGGACTTACTGTTATGATTTGCTACAAGCACTAAGGAAAGACAGGAGATCTGTTCCTACAATAGAACTAAGCTGGATCCCTACGATGTAACGGGGATCCTGATCCTGCGATCAGACCCGCTAAAGTCCTCGGCTAGTCTGAACGAAGACCTATAGATGTGAGGAAGGGATCCCTACAAGAACTAGGGACTGGGAGAAAGATGAACACCTCCTAGCAGAAATTGTAGCAGAAATAAGACAAACAAACAACATAGAACATAGAGGTCCGAAGACCTAGCAAAACTGACTGAGAAAGGTAACAGAGCACCAAGCTAGCTCAAGAGTAGAAATTACAATGAAGTCCAGCAAGGCCAGGAGGGCGGAGCAGGATTAAATAGGCAAAAAAGGTCAAGTGACCAGCAAACTAGAAAAAACCTAACAGGAGAGTTCTAACAGTACCCCCTCTTCTAAGAGGATCCTCCGGATCCTCCTGAACTCGCTCAGTCCCATCGGGGTGGTGAAGGCGGTCTTCTCCTTGTCAGCCTCTGCCACAGGAACCTGCCAGTACCCGCTAGTAAGGTCCAAAGTAGAAAAAAAGTTAGCTGATTTTAGTGCGGCTAAAGACTCCTCTATTCTAGGCAGCGGATATGCGTCTTTGTGGGTGATACGGTTGATTTGTCTATAGTCCACGCACATTCTCATGGTGCCGTCTTTCTTTTTTACCTGAACCAGGGGGGCTGCCCAGGGGCTACAGCTATCTCTAATGACCCCAGCGTCTTTCATTTCTCTTAGCATCCCCTTTGCGTTCTGATAATGTGCAGGGGATACAGGTCTGTGTCTCTCTTTTATTGGTGGGTGGCTCCCTGTGGGGATGTGGTGTTCTATCCCTTTTACTCTGCCGAAGTCTAGCAGGTGCTTACTAAAAATTCTCTCGTACTCCTGGACCACCCGGTAGACTCCTTGTTTTTGGTGCAGGGGAGTGGAGTCAGCACCCACATGGAGTTTCTGGCACCAGTCCTCCTTTTGTTTCTGGGAGCCATTACCCTCCGCCTGTGGAGATGGAGGCAAGGGTTCCACGGCCCTGATAGCTTTGTGCTCAACAGCAAACAGTTTGGCAATTGTAGCGTACCTGGGTAAATGTACCTCCCTTTCCACAATGTTGAGAATGCGAACGGGCACCCTCCCATGACGGACATCAACCACCCCCCAGGCTGTCAAAATGGTGGGCCTGCTGTCTGAGTACACGGGTTCTACCATGGCTTGGTAGTCTCTACCTCTCAACCCGATTGCAGTCCGACACCAGATCATCATTTCACTTTTGGGAGGCATGGAAATGGGGAATGGGTCACTCATTCTTACGCTACCAATATCACCACCAGACAGTTCTACCTGCTGCCGTCTCATCAGGGCTTTTATCGATTTGTTGAGGACTCTCTGTTGGCTGGAACTAGCATTCACCGCCACCTGTTGTAGAATTACAATTACCTCAGAAAGACAATTTTCAATCACGTTAGTACCCACAGTTATTTTAGGGTGACTTTCACGACGGTCAATCTCCACAATAATCACTCCCTGTGCCGACAGTTCAACTTTACCAATCTTAATGGTCATCTCTTTGAACCCCATCTGTGGCACAGGCAAGCCATTACTGGCGATGATGCTCAAGTCACCCTCTGGATACCGTGTTATACCAGCATCAGTCCAATACTGCTTAAAAAGTACATAAGGGACAGCGGTTACTTGCGACCCGGTATCCAGCAAGGCGCTCATGGGGATACCGTCCAGCATCACCGGTAAAACCGGGCGTCCCCCAACGTACTTATTATGCCAATTGTAAGGGCCTGGTGATCTTATGCCTGGGGGTTGGCCCTCTGCCCCAGGTTGGACCCGTTTAAATTACAGTACCTGGAAATGTGTCTGGGCTGGTTGCATCGACGGCAAATGGGCTGTCCATCCTCTGCGTAGCGGTCTGTGGGCCTCCCTCGGAACGACGGGATCCTCGTCTGTCGACGCCACGGGACATCCTCCGGACTTGAAGCCAGCTCGATGGGTCTTGCCGGGTCCACTTGTAATGCCTGGACGGTCCTGGTCAATGCCGCGACGCTCCTGGTCAGCTCCTGGACTTGGTGATGCAGATCTTTCGACGGGGCTTGGTTCAGGGCCTGTGCATCAGCCCACACGGAGTCCATAGAGGAGGGCGCTGCCTCCCGGTGGTAGGTGAGAGCAGGGTGCCGGGGGTTTATTGCGCCACTGGTTGCGGGTTCACGGAGCACCCTTATGGCCCTGTCTTTAAATTGGGCAAAGGTCAGATCAGGGTTCTGAAAGAACATGAGGCGCAGCTGGGTCCTGTGGGCGGTAGACAGCAGACCTTCTTTGAACTGTTCTATTAGTAGCTTATCTGTATCCTGCATGCTGCCAGGGTCAGCTTGTTTGATGGCCCTCAAGGCTTCCTGCAAATTTAGGGCATAGTCTCTGATGCTGTCCTGTGCCCGCTGCTTACATCCATAGAACCTCATTTTAATTTCAGCGGAGGTACGTGTGTCAAAAGTACCCCGCAGCCGGGCCAGAATACCCTTCACAGTTCTTTTCTCCTCAGCAGGCCATGACTTTACCTCCCGCTGGGCTGCGCCAGTTAACTGCCCTGTCAGTATGCTAACCTTCTGTTCCTCTGTCAGGGGGTAAACCTGGAACAAACTGTACAGCCTTTCCTTAAAGTCAGTTAGGGCATGGGGCTCCCCCGAATACTTAGGCAGCCAGGCCGCTCCAGGGATGTAGGGCAGGGAAAATGGCATCACCGCTGCTGCAGCTGCGCTGATGGTAGTGGGCGCCTCCGTGTCCGACATCTTCCTCCCCCCTAGTTAAGCGTGGCCTACCTTCCGACGATCCTCTTCTGTAGGCCGTGGCTCCGCTGGTGCTGCTCCGGACGAGGACCTTGCGTCGCGTCCTGGTGACGTCAGAGTCTCGCTCTCTCTCCCTTCCAGGACCTTGCGCAGCGTCAGTGCGTGGGGCGGAGCTTCGGGTCTCGCGCGGTTTGGACGTCCACGCCCCTCTTCTTCCTACGCGGCGTCCTGAAGATGGCGTCCGATGGCGGGAAAAAGGCTGAAAATGGCGGGAACCGACGGAAGATGGCGGGAGACGGCTAAAAATGGCGGGAAACGGCTCTGGATGGCGGAAAACCTCTTCTTCAGGTACGTGTATAGTCTTTTTCAGGCACGCAATACCCGTTTTTGGCGGGTTGGTTACTATCCTGCCGACTACGCCAAAGCTGACTCGCCCCCTGGGCCGTGGGACACTCGGATCCGGGCAATCGGGAAACGATGGGGGTTGTAGTGGCAACCCGGTTCCGTGGCTCAGGGTGGTCAGACCATTGGTAGTCTGTGACGCGCTGTTTATGTGTCCGACTGCGCCACCCGTGGATTGCGGTCAGTGCGGACCGCCGCTGCCAGGTAGACCGCTGGGGCTGATGATGTATGCTGCTGGGATAGTGTGACTCCCTTCGGGAAGAGTGCGGCCCCAGGGCAGTATAATGGAAGATGGGGGTTATGGTGCAGGACGTCCCAGTACCGTTAGTGCTGGAGGAGTAAGGAGCACACAGACACCAGGTTGCAGTCCAGGGTCTTTACTAGAACAGGTGAACTGACCCACAAACAGGCTCAGCTAGGAGGGGGCCTGGACGTCTGAGAGCAAACGGGAAATTGGCCCTGGTCAGGGTGAGGGTGTAGGCCTACCGTGCTCTCTGCGCTCCTTCTGACGATCTCCTCCTGGTAGGGTAACAGCCCACGGTCCCGAGCTCACCGCGTACTCTCGGCCGTATGGTTTGCAACGTGGGTTCCTTTCTACTCCCGGCCTGGTACGGCTTTGCTGGTCCCTTCTGCTGTGGCGGAGCCTCCGGGCTTCTTAGGCCAAGGAACGTACAGTCCCCTGCGGACTGGTTATCTGCTGTAGGACGTGAAATCCTCACAGCCTCAGACGCCAAAGTCTGGTAAATTGGGTTCTTTGTCTGCCAGGACAGGCGCACTTCACCTCTTGTCCCTGGCTTGTGGCTCTTCTACCGCCACACGGCCTCTTAGGGTGCAATACAACTGTCCCTCACTGCTCTGGGACACCTCTCAATCCAGAGACAGGTCGTACAGTTCTCCCTAACCCTGCCCCCAGTTCCAGCTTTTATAGGGGCAGCCTGCTCCCCCTACTGGCCTGAGACAGGAGGTATTGCATGCTAATGTTCCCCTGACCAGAGAACCTCCCCCTTGCTCTCAGACACAGCTTTATTATATTTGTGGCATCCAGGCCAGGGTGACACAAAAGCTTCAGGTGATGAATGATGGATGAGGTGGTGGCAAAGGAGAAAGAGCAGGAGGAACAGGGACCATTCACATCAATATCAGGCCAGTCAACCACACATTTCTTGTAGGATATGTTTCTGTACCAAAAGGAGCGGTTCGGCTACACAGTTATAGGGCATACAGTGAGTGCAATGCCTACCAAAAATTTTGAGGCACTCCAATGCCCCTTGGAAGTGACATGGAGGTCAGAGGGCCTTAACTAAACCGTTTTTTCCATTTATAGCAACTGGGTCTCCTGTACACTGTTGGCCTAAGCAGTGAATGGAAGGCTTTCCAAAAATGATGAGGAACTGCAATGCCCCTTGAAACAGACGTGGATTACAGCGTACTAAAAACCTTTTACCCATTATTGGGGAGTGGGAGTGGGTCTTCCTTAGTGTTTGCCTATGCACTGAAAAGCAAAAGCTGACTAAAATTAGGAGGAAATGCAATGCCCGGTGGAAGAGTCGTGGAGGTTAGAGTTAATTAAAAACAACATTCATTTCAATGCCCCTTGGAAGGGCTGTGGAGTTCAGAGTGGTTTAACAAGACGGTTTTAAAGCCCCTTGGAAGAGATGTGAAGGTCAGAGTGGTTTAACAAGATGGTTTTAATGCCCCTTGGAAGAGAAGTGGAGGTCAAAGTAGCTTAACAAGACGGTTTTAATGCCCCTTGGAAGAGTGGAGGAGGTTACAGTGGAATAAAAAGACAATATCAATGCCCCGTGGAAGAGACGTGGAGGTCACAGTAGCTTAAAAAGACGGATTTAATGCCCCTTGGAAGAGACGTGGAGGTCACAGTAGCTTAATAAGACAGTTTTAATGCCCCTTGGAAGAGACGTGGAGGTCACAGTAGCTTAACAAGACGGTTTAAATTCCCCTTTGAAGAGACGAGGAGGCCACAGAAGCTTAACAAGACGGTTTTAATGCCCATTGGAAGAGACATGGAGGTCGCAGTAGCTTAACAAGACGGTTTTAAGGCCCCTTGGAAGAGACGTGGAGGTCACAGTAGCTTAATAAGACACTTTTAATGCCCCTTGGAAGAGACATGGAAGTCACAGTAGCTTAACAAGACGGTTTTAATGCCCCTTGGAAAACTGGTGAAGGTTAAAGTGGAATAAAAAGACAATATCAATGCCCCGTGGAAGAGTGGTGGAGGTCGCAGTAGCTTAACAAGACGGTTTTAATGTCGCTTGGAGAAGATGTGGAGGTCACAGTAGCTTAACAAGACGGTTTTAATGCCCCTTGGATGAGACGTGGACGTCATAGAAGCTTAACAAGTTATTTTTAATGCCTCTTGGAAGAGTGGTGGAGGTTACAGTGGAATAAAAAGATAATATCAATGCCCCGTGGAAGAGTGGTGGAGGTCGTAGTAGCTTAACAAGAGGGATTTAATGCCCCTTGGAAGAGTGGTGGAGGTCACAGTGGAATAAAAAGACAATATCAATGCCCCGTGGAAGAGTCGTGGAGGTCACAGTAGCTTAATAAAATGGTTTTAATGCCCCCTGGAAGAGACGTGGAGGTCGCAGTAGCTTAACAAGACGGTTTAAATGCAATTTGGAAGAGTATTGGAGGTCGCACTGCAATAAAAAGACAATATCAATACCCCTTGGAAGAGTGGTGGAGGTCGCAGTAGCTTAACAAGACTGTATTAATGCCGCTTGGAAGAGACGTGGAGGTCACAGTAGCTTAACAAGACGGTTTCAATGCCCCTTGGAAGAGTGGTGGAGGTAACAGCGGAATAAAAAGACAATATCAATGCCCCTTGGAAGAGTGGTGGAGGTCGCAGTGGAATAAAAAGACAATATCAATGCCCCGTGGAAGAGACGTGGAGGTCACAGTAGATTAACAAGACGGTTTCAATGCCCCTTGGAAGAGATGTGGAGGTCACAGTAGCTTAACAAGACGGTTTTAATGCCCCTTGGAAGAGACTTGGAGGTCACAGTAGCTAAACAAGATGGTTTAATGCCCCTTGGAAGAGTGGTGGAGATCGCAGTGGAATAAAAAGACAATATCAATGCCCCGTGGAAGAGTGGTGGAGGTCGCAGTATCTTAACAAGAAGGCTTTAATGCCCCTTGGAAGAGTGGTGGAGGTCACAGTAGCTTAACAAGATGGTTTTAATGCCCCTTGGAAGAGACGTGCAGGTCACAGTAGCTTAACAAGTTGGTTTTAATGCCCCTTGGAAGAGTGGTGGAGGTTACACTGGAATAAAAAGACAATATCAATGCCCCGTGGAAGAATGGTGGAGGTCGTAGTAGCTTAACAAGACGGTTTTAATGCCCCTTGGTATAGTGGTGGAGGTCGCAGTGGAATAAAAAGACAATATCAATGCCCCGTGGAAGAGTCGTAGAGGTCACAGGAGCTTAACAAGATGGTTTTAATGCCCCTTGGAAGAGACGTGGAGGTCACAGTAGCTTAACAAGATGGTTTTAATGCCCCTTGAAAGAGTATTGGAGGTCGCAGTGCAATAAAAAGACAATATCAATGCCCCTTGGAAGAGTCGTGGAGGTCGCAGTATCTTAACAAGACGGTTTTAATGCCCCTTGGAAGAGTGATGGAGGTCACAGTGGAATAAAAAGACAATATCAATACCCCTTGGAAGAGACGTGGAGGTCGCAGTAGCTTAACAAGATGGTTTTAATGCCCCTTGGAAGAGACGTGGAGGTCACAGTAGCTTAACAAGACAGTTTTAATGCCCCTTGGAAGAGTGGTGGAGGTTACAGTGGAATAAAAAGACAATGTCAATGCCCCTTGGAAGAGTGGTGGAGGCCGCAGTGGAATAAAAAGACAATATCAATGCCCCGTGGAAGAGACGTGGAGGTCACAGTAGATTAACAAGACGGTTTTAATACCCCTTGGAAGAGACGTGGAGGTCACAGTAGCTTAACAAGACAGTTTTAATGCCTCTTGGAAGAGACGTGGAGTTCACAGCAGCTTTACAAGACGGTTTTAATGCTCCTTGGAAGAGACGAGGAGGTCACTTGGAAGAGTGGTGACGGTCGCAGTGGAATAAAAAGACAATATCAATGCCCCTTGGAAGAGTGGTGGAGGTCGCAGTAGCTTAACAACACGGTTTTAATGCCCCTTGGAAGAGGGCTGGAGGTCACAGTGGAATAAAAAGACGATATCAATGCCCCGTGGAAGAGACGTGGAGGTCACAGTAGCTTAACAAGATAGTTTTAATGCCCCTTGGATGAGAGGTGGAGGTTACAGTGGAATAAAAAGACAATATCAATGCCCCGTGGAAGAGTGGTGGAGGTCGCAGTATCTTGACAAGAAGGCTTTAATGCCCCTTGGAAGAGTGGTGGAGGTCACAGTAGCTTAACAAGATGGTTTTAATGCCCCTTGGAAGAGACGTGGAGGTCACAGTAGCTTAACAAGTTGGTTTTAATGCCTCTTGGAAGAGTGGTGGCGGTCGCATTGGAATAAAAAGACAATATCAATGCCCCTTGGAAGAGTGGTGGAGGTTGCAATAGCTTAAAAAGACGGTTTTGATGCCCCTTGGAAGAGTAGTGGAGGTCGCAGTTTAATAAAAAGACAATATCAATGAACCTTGGAAGAGTTGTGGAGGTCGGAGTAGCTTAACACGTTGGTTTTAATGCCCCTTGGAAGAGTGGTGGAGCTTACAGTGGAATAAAAAGACAATATCATTGCCCCTTGGATGAGACATGGAGGTTACAGTGGAATAAAAAGACAATATCAATGCCCCATGGAAGAGTGGTGGAGGTCGCAGCGGAATAAAAAGACAATATCAATGCCCCTTGGAAGAGTGGTGGAGGTCGCAGTAGCTTAAAAAGACAGTTTTAATGCCCTTTGGAAGAGTGGTGGAGGTCACAGTAGCTTAATAAGACGGTTTTAATGCCCCTTGGTAGAGACGTGAAGGTCACAGTAGCTTAACAAGATGGTTTTAATGCCCCTTGGAAGAGTGGTGGAGGTTACAGTGGAATAAAAAGACAATATCAATGCCCCGTGGAAGAGTGGTGGAGGTCGTAGTAGCTTAAGATGGTTTTAATGCCCCTTGGAAGAGTGGTGGAGGTCACAGTGGAATAAAAAGACGATATCAATGCCCCGTGGAAGAGACATGGAGGTCACAGTAGCTTAACAAGATGGTTTTAATGCCCCTTGGAAGAGACGTGGAGGTCACAGTAGCTTAACAAGATGGTTTTAATGCCCCTTGGATGAGTGGTGGAGGTTACAGTGGAATAAAAAGACAATATCAATGCCCCGTGGAAGAGTGGTGGAGGTCGCAGTATCTTGACAAGAAGGCTTTAGTGGCCCTTGGAAGAGTGGTGGAGGTCACAGTAGCTTAACAAGACGGTTTTAATGCCCCTTGGAAGAGACGTGGAGGTCACAGTAGCTTAATAAGTTGGTTTTAATGCCCCTTGGAAGAGTGGTGGAGGTTACAGTGGAAAAAAAAGACAATATCAATGCCCCGTGGAAGAGTCGTGGAGGTCACAGTACCTTAACAAGACCATTTTAATGCCCCTTGGAAGAGACGTTGAGGTCACAGTAGCTTAACAAGATGGTTTTAATACCCCTTGAAAGAGTATTGGAGGTCGCAGTGGAATAAAAAGTCAATATCAATGCCCCTTAGAAAAGTGGTGGAGGTCACAGAAGCTTAACAAGACGGTTTTAATGCCCCTTGGAAGAGTGGTGGAGGTCAGAGTGGATTAAAAAGACAATATCAATACCCCTTGGAAGAGTGGTGGTGGTCGCAGTAGCTTAACAAGACGGTTTTAATGTCCCTTGGAAGAGACGTGGAGGTCACAGTAGCTTAACAAGACGGTTTTAATGCCTTTTGGAAGAGTGGTGGAGGTTACAGTGGAATAAAAAGCCAATATCAATGACCCTTGGTAGAGTGGTGGAGGTCGCAATGGAATAAAAAGACAATATCAATGCCCCGTGGACGAGACGTGGAGGTCACAGTAGGTTAAAAAGACTTTTTTAATGCCCCTTGGAAGAGAAGTGGAGGTCACAGTAGCTTAACAAGACTGTTTTAATGCCTCTTGGAAGTGATGTGGAGGTCACAGTAGCTTAGCAATACGATTTCAATGCCCCTTGGAAGAGACGAGGAGGTCACAGTAGCTTAACAAGATGGTTTTAATGCCCCTTGGAAGAGACGTGGAGGTCACAGTAGCTAAACAAGACGGTTTAATGCCCCTTGGAAGAGACGTGGAGGTCACAGTAGCTTAACAAGACGGTTTTAATGCCCCTTGGAAGAGTGGTGGAGGTTGCAGTGGAATATAAAGACAATATCAATGCCCCGTGGAAGAGTGGTGAAGGTCGCAGTAGCTTAACAAGACGGGTTTAATGCCCTTTGGAAGAGTGGTGGAGGTCACAGTGGAATAAAAAGACGATATCAATGCCCCGTGGAAGAGACGTGGAGGTCACAGTAGCTTAACAAGATGGTTTTAATGCCCCTTGGAAGAGACGTGGAGGTCACAGAAGCTTAACAAGATAGTTTTAATGCCCTTTGGATGAGTGGTGGAGGTTAGAGTGGAATAAAAAGACAATATCAATGCCCCGTGGAAGAGTGGTGGAGGTCGCAGTATCTTGACAAGAAGGCTTTAATGCCCCTTGGAAGAGTGGTGGAGGTCACAGTAGCTTAACAAGATGGTTTTAATGCCCCTTGGAAGAGACGTGGAGGTCACAGTAGCTTAACAAGTTGGTTTTAATGCCTCTTGGAAGAGTGGTGGCTGTCGCATTGGAATAAAAAGACAATATCAATGCCCCTTGGAAGAGTGGTGGAGCTTGCAATAGCTTAAAAAGACGGTTTTGATGCCCCTTGGAAGAGTAGTGGAGGTCGCAGTGGAATAAAAAGACAATATCAATGCCCCTTGGAAGAATGGTGGAGGTCGGAGTAGCTTAACAAGTTGGTTTTAATGCCCCTTGGAAGAGATGTGGAGGTCACAGTAGCTTAACAATACGGTTTTAATGCCCCTTGGAAGAGTGGTGGAGGTTACAGTGGAATAAAAAGACAATATCATTACCCCTTGGATGAGACATGGAGGTTACAGTGGAATAAAAAGACAATATCAATGCCCCATGGAAGAGTGGTGGAGGTCGCAGCGGAATAAAAAGACAATATGAATACCCCTTGGAAGAGTGGTGGAGGTCGCAGTAGCTTAACAAGACAGTTTTAATGCCCTTTGGAAGAGTGGTGGAGGTCACAGTAGCTTAACAAGACGGTTTTAATGCCCCTTGGTAGAGACGTGGAGGTCACAGTAGCTTCACAAGATGGTTTTAATGCCCCTTGGAAGAGTGGTGGAGGTTACAGTGGAATAAAAAGACAATATCAATGCCCCGTGGAAGAGTGGTGTAGGTCGTAGTAGCTTAAGACGGTTTTAATGCCCCTTGGAAGAGTAGTGGAGGTCGCAGTGGTATAAAAGGACAATATAAATGCCCTGTAGAAGAGTCGTGGAGGTCACAGTAGCTTAACAAGACTGTTTTAATGCCTCTTGGAAGTGACGTGGAGGTCACAGTAGCTTAACAATACGGTTTTAATGCCCCTTGGAAAAGACGAGGAGGTCACAGTAGCTTAACAAGACGTTTTTAATGCCCCTTGGAAGAGTATTGGAGGACGCAGTGGAATAAAAAGACAATATCAATGCCCCTTTTAAGAGTGGTGGAGGTCGCAGTGGCTTAATAAGACGGTTTTAATGCCCCTTGGAAGAGTGGTGGAGGTCACAGTGGAATAAAAAGACAATATCAATACCACTTGGAAGAGTGGTGGAGGTCGCAGTAGCTTAACAAGACGGTTTAATGCCCCTTGGAATAGACGTGGAGGTCACAGTAGCTTAACAAGACAGTTTTAATGCCCCTTGGTAGAGTGGTGGAGGTTACAGTTGAATAAAAAGACAATATCAATGCCCCTTGGAAGAATGGTGGAGATCACAGGGGAATAAAAATACAATATCAATGCCCCGTGGAAGAGACGTGGAGGTCAGAGTAGCTTAACAAGACAGTTTTAATGCCCCTTGGAAGAGACGTGGAGGTCACAGTAGCTTAACAAGACGGTTTTAATGCCCCGTGGAAGAGTATTGGAGGTCGCAGTGGAATAAAAAGACAATATCAATGCCCCTTGGAAAAGTGGTGGAGGTCGCAGTTGCTTAACAAGACGGTTTTAATGCCCCTTCGAAGAGTGGTGGAGGTCGCAGTAGCTTGACAAGACGGTTTTAATGCCCCTTGGAAGAGACGTGGAGGTCACAGTAGCTTAACAAGACGGTTTTAATGCCTCTTTGAAGTGACGTGGAGGTCACAGTAGTTAACAATACGGTTTTAATGCCCCTTGGAAGAGACGAGGAGGTCACAGTAGCTTAACAAGATGGTTTTTATGCCCCTTGGAAGAGACGTGGAGGTCACAGTAGCTAAACAAGACGGTTTAATGCCCCTTGGAAGAGACGTGGAGGTCACAGCAGCTTAACAAGACGGTTGTAATGCCCCTTGGAAGAGTATTGGAGGTTACAGTGGAATAAAAAGACAATATCAATGCCCCGTGGAAGAGTGGTGGAGGTCGCAGTAGCTTAACATGACGGTTTTAATGCCCCTTGGAAGAGTGGTGGAGGTCGCAGAAGCTTAAAAACACGGTTTTAATGCCCCTTGGAAGAGACGTGGAGGTCACAGTAGCTTAACAAGACGGTTTTAATGCCCCTTGGAAAAGTGGTGGAGTTCGCAGTGGAATAAAAAGACAATATCAATGCCCCGTGGTAGACACGTGGAGGTCACAGTAGCTTAACAAGACTGTTTTAATGCCCCTTGGAAGAGAAGTGGAGGTCACAGTAGCTTAACAAGAAACTTTTAATGCCTCTTGGAAGAGTGGTGGCGGTCGCATTGGAATAAAAAGACAATATTAATGCCCCTTGGAAGAGTGGTGGAGTTTGCAGTAACTTAAAAAGACGGTTTTAATGCCCATTGGAAGAGTGGTGGAGGTCGCAGTGGAATAAAAAGACAATATCAATGCCCCTTGGAAGAGTGGTGGAGGTTGGAGTAGCTTAGCAAGATGGTTTTAATGCCCCTTGGAAGAGATGTGGAGGTCACAGTAGCTTAACAAGATGGTTTTAATGCCCCTTGGAAGAGTGGTGGAGGTTACAGTGGAATAAAAAGACAATATCAATGCCCCTTGGAAGAGTGGTGGAGGTCGCAGTGGAATAAAAAGACAATATCAATGCACCGTGGAAGAGACATGGAGCTCACAGTATCTTATCAAGATGTTTTTTATGCCCCTTGGAAGAGACATGGAGGTTACAGTGGAATAAAAAGACAATATCAATGCCCCTTGGAAGAGTGGTGGAGGTCGCAGTGGAATAAAAAGACAATATCAATGCCCCTTGGAAGAGTGGTGGAGGTCGCAGTAGCTTAACAAAACTTTTTCGATGCCCCTTGGAAGAGACGTGGAGGTCACAGTAGCTTAAAAAGATGATTTTAATGCCGCTTGGAAGAGTCTTGGAGGTTACAGTGGAATAACAAGACAATATCAATGCCCCTTGGAACAGTGGTGGTGGTCGCAGTGGAATAAAAAGACAGTATCAATGCCCCTTGGAAGAGTGGTGGAGGTCACAGTGGAATAAAAATTCAATATCAATGCCCCTTGGAAGGGTGGTGGTGGTCGCAGTAGCTTAACAATACGATTTTACTGCCCCTTGGAAGAGTGGTGGAGGTCGCAGTGGAATAAAAAGACAATATCAATGCCCCTTGAAAGAGTGGTGTAGGTCGCAGTGGAATAAAAAGACAAATCGCGAAATCTAGAAGAGAGGTTAACTACCTTGAAAATCATTAAGGAAGGTGAAGAGTTCTTAGACAGAGCAGAATTATCTCTTCATGATTCAGAAAGAGAAGAAATTCGAACTGCACCTGATGAAACAGAGGAATGGAAGCATGTGACCCACAGAAGCTGGAGGATCGAGAGGCAGTCAGCACCCATACTGCTCAGGAACCAGTACCAGGCGCTCACACAGGAGAACCATGAAGAAATACAGCAAAATAAGACTTTGCCAGCAATGAATAACCTTGTAAGCCCTCAGAATCCTCCTGGATGGAGAAAGAAGAATGTTGTGAATAAAAAACGGAGAGTGGTGGTCATGGTGGATTCCCTGTTAAGAGGAACAGAGGCCGCTATCTGCAGACCAGACATAACCTCAAGAGAAATGTGCTGTCTTCCAGGAGCAAAAATTAAAGATGTGTCTGACAGGATATCAAGACTCTTCAGACCTACAGATCACTACCCATTCCTGCTAATACATGTGGGGACAAATGACACCGCAAGAAAGGACCTGGTAACCATCTGCAGTGACTTTGAAGACTTAGGCAAGAAAGTGAAAGAATTGGGAGCGCAGGTGGTCTTCTCATCCATCCTCCCAGTGGATGGCCATGGAACAATAATAACAATAAGATTCTACAGGTGAACAACTGGCTACGTCGATGGTGCCGTCAACAAGGATTTGGATTTCTGGATCACGGAATGAATTACCTATACGATGGACTACTTGCTAGAGATGGGGTGCACCTTACGAAGACTGGAAAACATGTATTTGGAAGTCGCCTTGCTACACTCATCAGAAGAGCTTTAAACTAGAACAATGGGGAAGGGAAGCAAAAGGCCAGAAAAAGCCATACAGCTGACAAATACTATTGAGATCTCTGCTACTGGAAGTGGAAAGGAAGAACAAAGACAAAACAATTTAAATAATAAAAATATGGGAGGAAGAGAAACCAATCACAAACTAAAATGTTTTTATACAAATGCACAAAGCATGGGCAACAAACAAGGAGAATTGGAACTACTAATGCAGGAAAAGGAATATGATGTCATTGGAATCACTGAAACTTGGTGGGACGATACACATGATTGGAATAAAAGGCTAAAAGGATACAACTTATTTGCAAGAAACAGACTTGATAAACGAGGAGGAGGTGTTGCATTGTATGTTAGAAAAGCGTATATCTGCACAGAGATTGAAGCTTCAGAGACTGGGAGTTCTGTGGAAACTGTTTGGGTAAGAATACAAGGAGAGAACAACGGAAAGGACACCATTGTAGGCATTTACTACAGGCCACCTGGGCAAGCTGAAGATATGGATGAACTCTTTATGTATCAAATGACCAAGTTCTCCAAAAAATATGATGTAGTGGTCATGGGAGATTTCAACTATCCAGTCATTTGTTGGGAATCTCTCTCAAGTAAAACTAACAGGTCAAGCAAATTCTTATCCTCTCTTGCTGACAACTTTATCTTCCAAAAGGTAGGGGAGAAAACAAGGGGATCTGCTACTTTGGATCTAATCCTTATAAACAGGGAGGAAATGGTTGAGGAGGTAAAGGTGGCTGGGACCCTAGGAGGCAGCGATCATGCTATTATAGAATTTTGGATAACTAGAGGAGGAAGACATGTGAAGACTCAAACTTCAAGGTTAGATTTTAGAAAGGCAGATTTTAAGAGACTCAGAAAGAGAATAGGAGAGATCCAATGGCTGGATGTCCTTAAGGACAAAAATGTCCAGGAAGGATGGGAAATTTTTAAAAATGAAATTCTCAAAGCACAATCGTTAACAATCCCGAAAAGTAGGAAGAATGGGAAGCATTTAAGGAAACCAGGATGGACGAACACAGAACTTAAACACATGCTAAAAAGAAAGAAAGAAATGTTTATTAAATGGAAAGAGGGAGGCATATCTAAAGAAGATTATAATGCAGTCTGCAGATCCTGCAGGGCACGTATCAGGTTAGCTAAAGCTGACAATGAATTAAGGCTTGCAAGAGATGTCAAAAGCAATAAAAAAGGATTTTGGGGGTATGTCAAAAGTAAAAGAAAAGTCAAAGATGCTATAGGATTTTTACAGGATGAAAATGGAGAAATGGTAAGAGAGGATGTTGAGAAGGCCGAACTTTTTAATTCCTATTTTGCATCTGTTTTCTCTCAGAAAGAAAATGTAACATCAACTGATCTTCACTGTCCTTTTAAAGGAATAGAGGAATCCAAGTTATCTGTAAACAGAAAGATTGTGAGGGAATATTTAGCTAACATAAATGAGTTCAAGTCTCCAGGTCCAGATGAATTACACCCCAGAGTACTGAAGGAGATCGTAGAAGAAATTTTAGAACCACTCTCCATAATCTTTGAAAATTCTTGGAGAACAGGAGAAGTCCCAGAAGACTGGAGAAGAGCAAATGTTGTTCCTATCTTCAAAAAGGGGAAGAAGGTGGACCCAGGGAACTATAGGCCGGTGAGTCTGACTTCTATACCAGGAAAGATCTTTGAACAAATTATTAAACAACATGTATGTAAGTACATGGATAAGAATGAAGTGATTAACCAGAGTCAGCATGGGTTTGTAACTAACAAGTCATGTCAGACTAACTTAATTTCCTTCTATGACAGAATCACTGACTGGGTGGATCAGGGAAATGCTGTAGATATAGTATATCTTGACTTCAGCAAAGCATTTGACAAAGTATCTCACACCATCCTTATTGAAAAAATGACCAAGTATGCAATGGACCAGGCAACTGTTAGGTGGATTCATAACTGGCTTAGTGATCGAACTCAAAGGGTGGTTGTAAATGGCTTCACATCCAGCTGGATGAATGTCTCAAGTGGGGTACCACAGGGCTCCGTCCTGGGACCTGTATTGTTCAACATCTTTATCAATGATTTAGATGAAGGAATTGAGGGTAAACTGATTAAATTTGCTGATGACACAAAGATAGGAGGGATAGCTAATACTAGAGAAGAGAGAGAGAGGATTCAAAAAGACCTAAATAAACTGGAGCAGTGGGCAGCAACCAACAGAATGGTTTTTAACAGGGAAAAATGCAAAGTACTACATCTGGGCAATAAAAATGAAAAAAGCATATACAGAATGGGAGGAATAGAGCTAAGCAACAGTACATGTGAAAAAGACTTAGGTATACTAATAGATCATAGACTGAACATGAGTCAACAGTGTGATGCAGCAGCAAAAAAGGCAAATACAATTCTGGGATGTATTAACAGAAGCATACAGTCTAGATCACGTGAAGTCATTATCGGTCTTTACTCCTCTTTGGTCAGACCTCATCTGGAATACTGTGTACAGTTTTGGGCACCACATTTTAAAAAAGACATAGACAAACTGGAGCAAGTTCAGAGAAGAGCGACCAGAATGGTGACTGGTCTGCAAACCATGTCCTATGAGGAATGGTTGCAGGATTTGGGAATATTTAGCTTGCAAAAAAGAAGACTGAGAGGAGACTTAATAGCTGTCTACAAATATGTCAAGGGCTGTCACATTGTAGAAGGATCATCTTTATTCTCATTTGCACAAGGAAAGACTAGAAGCAATGGGATGAAACTAAATGGGAGGAGACACAGATTAGATATTAGAAAAAACTTTTTGACAGTTAGGGTGATTAATGAGTGGAACAGGCTGCCACGAGAGGTGGTGAGTTCCCCTTCAATGGACGTCTTCAAACAGAGGCTGGACAGACATCTGTCTGAGATGATTTAGTGAATCCTGCTTTGAGCAGGGGGTTGGACCAGATGACCCAGGAGGTCCATTCCAACTCTACCATTCTATGATTCTATGATTCTATGAACTTATCTAGATGCGTGGTGAGCACCCTTAACTTCACAGAAGTTTATAACATGGAGCCGAGAAAATAAAAAAATCTAACTTTTTCCACAAAAGTGATCTTTGAGCCCCACATTTTTTTATTTTCACAAGGGTAAGAGGAGAAAATGGAACCTAAAAACTGTTGTGCAATTTCTCCTGAGTACTCCAATACCCCATATGTAGGGAAAATACAATGTTTGGGCGCACGTCAGGGTTCAGAAGCGAAGGATCTGAGATGATATAGTGAATCCTGCTTTGAGCAGGGGGTTGGACCAGATGACCCAGGAGGTCCCTTCCAACTCTACCATTCTATGATTCTATGATTCTATGAATATCAATGCACCTTGGAAGAGTGGTGGAGGTCGCAGTGGTCGCAGTGGAATAAAATGAAATTATCAATGCCCCGTGGAAGAGACGTGGAGGTCACAGTAGCTTAACAAGGACGATTTTAAAGCCCCTTACAAGAGCCATGCAGTACAGAATATTAAAAACATTATTTACATTATTGGGAAGTGGGTCTACCATAGTCTTTGCCTATGCCTTCCAAGCAAAAGCTGCCAACACGGACCACGGTCACCCTGGTGGTATAGTGGTGGTCAAGGCTGAGGATAAGGAGAACAGCAAAAAACAGTCGAAATGAGGAAGCGTATACCCATGTGTGGGTATGAAGTGGTGCATGGGAATACACCTCCCGAAACAACACAGTGGATTTGACTTTATGTTACTCTGCTGTCATTTGGTGGTGATGAGAAGTCTGGCCCAATCCTGCCCTTGTTCATTTTGATAAGGGTCAGCTTGTCAGCATTGTCAGTTGACAGGCGAGTACGGCTTATCAGTTATAATTCCCCCAGCAGCACTAAAAACAGCTCCGGTAACACGCTAGCGGCAGGGCAGGCCAGGACCTCCAAGGCGTACAGAGCGAGTTCATTCCAAGTGTCCAGCTTGGATTCCCAATAATTAAAAGGAACAGAGGAATCAGGGAGGACGCTGGCACGGTCGGCAAGGCACTCCCTCACCATCTTTTGAAACTTTCCACTCCTTGTGAAAGTACGCCACGCCTCAGGGCCTGTAAGCTGGGCGGGTCTCAGAAAACTGTCCCAGAATGTTGACAGTGTTCCCCTGCATCTGCTGGATTGGAGTTGCGTCTCTCGCCTGTACGCCTTGGTTGGTCAACGAACTGTGACATCTGCCGCTAGCGTGTTCAGATGCAAATTTTTTTAATAGTTCTGCAGCAAGGGCCTTCTGGTACTGCCCCATTTTTGTAGACCTCTCCACCTCAGTAATAAGAGAGTGAAAGTTCTCCTTGTAGCGGGGGTCTAAAAGTGTCACCAGCCAGTAATGACTGTCACCCAACATTTTGACAACGCGAAGGTAACGGTTAAGGCAGCGTAACATAAAGTCAGCCATGCGTGCCAGACTGGTAACAGGCAAGACTTCCGTGTCCTCACCAAGATGACGACTGACCATGCTCTCCTCCTCCTCCTCCTCCCCCCTGTCCTCAGTCCACCCACGCTGAACCGACGGTACGACAGTTGTACAGGTACTACCGTCTACAGCGCATGATACCAGCTCCTGTTCTTCCTCCTCCTCTCCCTCATTGTCCCCCAATGCACATTGGGATGAGATGAGGCTGGGCTGTGTGTAATCGCCCGCTACGGCTTCTTGATCCATCTGTCACACTGTCACAGAATACTGGAGGTAGGGGGCCTAAGCTGACCCTAAGCTGGGGCCCTGACTAATCCCTCATCCTGGAGGTACTGTTAAAGGTACAGAGGTCCAGGCCGCCAGCGTAACCCCTACCTCCTGAGGATCCCTGCACCACAGTAATCTAGTCCTGAGAAGGACCCCGATCACAACAATAGGGAACCAGCAATAATATGCCCACACACAGTATTTAGACGAACGAGACAGTACAAGGGAAAAACCAAAACCACCTTGCATACAACTTCAACAAAACTACAACAGAGGGAACACCAACGGGAAAGGAGATAAATGATAAAGCGAGGAAAGGGAAATAACACTTTCAAATACACTTATCTCAGCAACTCCAAACACCACGATCCGCTCTGTAAGTCTGAATGAAAAGCTTTCACCGACACCTCACAAACAGACCTGCAGGAATATAAAGGAGTCTCACTAACGAAGCATTGATTGCAGCTGGGCGAGGCTGGACCTCAGCTAGCCCAGAGAGAGAGAGAATTAACTCCTTCACTGCCGAGAAAACACAAAGCACCAACAAGTCAGCTGCGAGAAGTCAGGCTGTGTACTCGTGACAATCTTCGTGGCAACACACCCGTGACAGTACCCCCCCTTCTACGAGGGGCCTCCGGACCCTCAGGGCCAGGTTTATCCGGGTGAGTCGTGTGGAAGGCCCGAACTAATCGGTCTGCGTTAATATCCGACGCAGGAACCCACATCCTCTCCTCAGGACCATACCCCTTCCAATGAACCAAGTACTGAAGGGACCGGCGATTAAAGCGTGAATCAATGACCCTCGATACCTGGAACTCCAAGTTACCATTGACAACCACAGGAGGGGGAGGTAAAGGTGACGGTACCACCGGCGCCACATACCTCTTAAGCAATGATCTGTGAAACACGTTGTGAATTTTAAACGTAGGGGGGAGGTCAAGACGGAATGCCACCGGATTAATAACAGAACTGATTCTGTACGGCCCGATGAACCTGGGACCCAGTTTCCAGGAGGGAACCTTAAGTTTAATATTCCTGGTAGACAACCATACCTGATCGTTCACACTTAGGTCCGGACCAGACACTCTCCTCCTATCAGCCATACGTTTGTATCGGTTCCCCATAGTATTCAGATTCTTCAGCACCCCTCTCCATACTGAAGCGAGAGATGAGGAAAATCGTTCCTCCTCCGGAACCCCCGAAGAGCCCCCCCTACTGAAAGTACAAAACTGGGGGTGAAAACCATATGCCCCAAAAAACGGGGACTTACCAGTGGACTCGCTTCGCCTATTATTGAGAGCAAACTCTGCCAGAGGTAGGAAAGAAGCCCAGTCCTCCTGGTTCTCTGACACAAAACACCGAAGATATGTCTCCAAGCTCTGGTTCATACGTTCCGTCTGACCATTGGTCTGAGGATGAAAAGCCGACGAGAATGACAAATGCATCCCCCGCCGTGCACAAAACGCCTTCCAGAACTTGGACACAAACTGAGACCCCCGATCAGACACCACCTCGGAGGGTACCCCGTGAAGCCTCACAATCTCCCCAATGAACACCTGCGCAAGAGTTTTAGCATTAGGGAGAGCCGGAAGAGCGATAAAATGTGCCATCTTGCTGAACCTGTCCACTACAACGAGTATGACCGTTTTACCCGAAGACGGAGGGAGGTCCGTAATAAAGTCCATAGACAGATGAGTCCAAGGACGCTCCGGGATCTTCAAAGGTAAGAGGGCCCCAGACGGACGGGTATGTGAGGTCTTAGAGCGCGCACAAACCCCACAGGACGCGACAAAAGTTACCACCTCTTTATGTAAGTTAGGCCACCAAAACCGACGCGAGAGGAGATCCACAGTTGCTTTACTCCCCGGGTGTCCTGCAAAAACTGAGTTATGGTGTGCCTCGATCACCTTTTGTCGCAACTGATCTGGAACGAACAGTCTCCCCGGAGGTCCAACAGGGGCGTCCCCCTGAGCCTCCAATATCTCCTCCTCCAGCTCAGAGCATACTGCCGAAACCACCACCCCCTCCTGAAGAACAGGAATCGGGTCGTCCGTATTCCCGGCCCCAGGGAAACTACGAGATAAGGCATCCGCCTTTACATTTTTAGACCCAGGACGATATGTAACGACGAAATTAAACCTGGTAAAAAACAATGACCACCTAGCTTGTCTGGGATTCAGACGTTTAGCGGACTCCAGATATAGCAGGTTCTTGTGATCGGTGATGACGGTGACCGGATGAACTGCCCCCTCCAAAAAATGGCGCCACTCCTCAAAAGCTAACTTAATGGCCAGGAGTTCCCTATTGCCGACATCGTAATTCCTCTCAGCGGACGACAATTTTTTAGAGAAAAAGGCGCACGGATGCCACTTACCAGGGGACGAACCCTGTGACAATACTGCTCCCACCCCTACCTCGGAAGCGTCTACCTCTACAAAGAATGGCTGAGACGCATCAGGTTGAATGAGTATGGGTGCCGAGGCAAAACATTTTTTCAAGGAGGAGAATGCTTGACAAGCCTTGTCAGACCACCTAGAAAAATCCGTCCCCTTTTTAGTCATGTCTGTGAGAGGCTTAACCACGGACGAGAAATTACGATTGAACTTCCGGTAATAGTTAGCAAACCCCAGGAAACGTTGTAGTGCCTTAAGATTCTCCGGCCGATCCCACTCAAGAACTGCCCGCACTTTCCCAGGGTCCATACGAAAACCGGACGCAGAAACCAGGAAGCCTAAAAACTGGAGTTCCTGTACGGCGAACACACACTTTTCCCACTTGGCATACAGTTTATTATCCCGCAAGATCTGTAACACCTGTCTAACGTGCTCCTGATGAGACACCAGATCCGGCGAGTAAATTAAGATATCATCCAGATATATGACAACAAACTGTCCCACCAGGTGGCGAAAAATATCATTAACAAAGTGTTGAAACACCGCCGGGGCATTAGTCAGACCGAATGGCATGACAAGGTTCTCATAATGCCCCTCCGGAGTGTTAAAAGCCGTCTTCCACTCATCCCCCTCCTTCATCCTAATCAAATTGTACGCCCCCCTGAGATCCAACTTAGAGAACCATTTGGCGCCCACGATCTGATTAAAGAGATCGGGAATAAGTGGGAGCGGATACGGATCTCGGACCGTAATCCGATTAAGTTCACGGAAATCCAGGCAAGGGCGTAGGCCTCCATCTTTCTTCTTAACAAAGAAGAACCCCGCGGCCACCGGTGAAGATGAAGGTCTAATATGCCCCTTAGCCAGACTTTCAGAAATATAATCCTTCATGGCCTGCCTCTCAGGACCAGAAAGGTTATACAACCTAGCTTTAGGTAACTTGGCCTCAGGGAGCAGTTTTACAGAACAGTCATACTCGCGATGAGGAGGTAGTTCCTGACACCCATTCTCCGAGAATACATCCTCAAAGTCTGCCAGAAATGGAGGTAAGACCCAAGGAGTAACCGCACCGATGACCGTGTTCATGCAGTTTTTATTACAGAATTTACTCCATTGGCTTATCTCTCTGGTTTGCCAATTAATAACAGGGTTATGCTTAGCTAACCAAGGAAGGCCCAACACTATAGGAGTGGGAAGACCCTCCAACACGTAGCAAGACAACAGTTCTTTATGTATTGCCCCCACTTGAAGTTTTACGCCATGCACAGCTTGCAAAAAACTTCCCTGACCGAGAGGCCTGGCATCGATCGAGAATATGGGGATGGGTTTAGCCAACTCACTCAATCGCATACCTTGAACCCGGGCAAACCGAGCATCAACCAGATTAGCCCCGGCCCCACTATCCAGAAGAACAGATATCCTCTCAGTTCTCGTACCCACCACCACCTCCGCCGGTACGAGAAACTGAGACGAACCTAGGGACGAAATACCTACTCCCAGATTGCCGTCCACCACACAACCTGGGATCAACAGTTTTTTCGACGACTCTTTACTCAGCAAGGGGCGGGATGGACACCCCCCAATAAAATGTCCCTTTTTCCCGCAGAGGAAACACCTTCCTGTCTTATGGCGCACCACCGGTCCCCTTCCCCGAAATGATGTCCCTCCTAATTGCATAGGCTCCTCCGGACTGACCAGGGGAACCACCATATGAGGGGACCTTGTAAGAGGTGGAGACATTACAGGGGGTAGAGTTATCCCGCACCTCTCCCGAAGCCGTCTGTCAACGCGAATAGCAAGGGCCATAGCGGCTTCCAGTGACGCGGGAGAGTCATACTGTGCCAACACATCCTGTAATTTGTCGGATAAACCATGACAAAACTGGCTCCTAAGAGCCGGGTCATTCCACTGGGTGTCCGTGGCCCACCTACGGAACTCCGAACAGAATTCCTCCGCCGGACGATCTCCCTGCTGAATCCTACGTAACTTAGACTCAGCAAGGGAGATCCGATCTGGGTCATCATACACGAGTCCCAAAGCAGCGAAAAACCTATCCACTGACTGGAGAACTGGGGAGCTAGGGGGAAGAGAGAACGCCCAAGATTGTGGGTCCCCTTGTAGGAGCGAGATGACAATTCCCACCCTTTGTTCTTCACTGCCCGATGACCGAGGCCACAGCCGAAAGTACAATTTGCATGCCTCCCGGAAAACAAAAAACTTGTCCCGCCCCCCAGTGAACCTGTCAGGGAGAGCTACTTTAGGTTCTGGTCCGGCTTGCTCCAGAGGATGCAAAACCTTGGACCTAACGTCCGCCAGCCCCATGGACAAACTCTGCAACTGCTGAGCTAGACCGGCTACTGGATCCATGGTAGCTGGAGAAAAACTAAGATGGTCGGTGAAAATGTCACACTGTCACAGAATACTGGAGGTAGGGGGCCTAAGCTGACCCTAAGCTGGGGCCCTGACTAATCCCTCATCCTGGAGGTACTGTTAAAGGTACAGAGGTCCAGGCCGCCAGCGTAACCCCTACCTCCTGAGGATCCCTGCACCACAGTAATCTAGTCCTGAGAAGGACCCCGATCACAACAATAGGGAACCAGCAATAATATGCCCACACACAGTATTTAGACGAACGAGACAGTACAAGGGAAAAACCAAAACCACCTTGCATACAACTTCAACAAAACTACAACAGAGGGAACACCAACGGGAAAGGAGATAAATGATAAAGCGAGGAAAGGGAAATAACACTTTCAAATACACTTATCTCAGCAACTCCAAACACCACGATCCGCTCTGTAAGTCTGAATGAAAAGCTTTCACCGACACCTCACAAACAGACCTGCAGGAATATAAAGGAGTCTCACTAACGAAGCATTGATTGCAGCTGGGCGAGGCTGGACCTCAGCTAGCCCAGAGAGAGAGAGAATTAACTCCTTCACTGCCGAGAAAACACAAAGCACCAACAAGTCAGCTGCGAGAAGTCAGGCTGTGTACTCGTGACGATCTTCGTGGCAACACACCCGTGACACCATCTCATCATACTCTGGCTGCAATACCTCCTCTTTAATTCTCTGGAGAGAGCGTTGAATAAGACAGACAAGTGGGATGCTGACGCTATTGACTGCGTCATCGCCACTCACCATCTTGGTGGACTCAAAGTTTGTCAGAATGGTACATATGTCAGACATTCAGGTCCACTCCTGAGGTCTTATGTGTGGAGTCTGACCTGAATATCGACGGCCTTGTTGCAGCTGGTACTCCACAACTGCTCTCTTCTGCTCACAAATCCTTTGCAACATGTGGAGGGTAGAGTTCCAATGTGTGGGGACATCACACACCAGTCGGTGTGCCGGAAGCTGCAAACGCTGCTGCAACACAGCAAGGGTGGCGGAAGCTGTAGACGACTTGCGAAAATGAGCTGACAGGCGGCGTACTTTGACGAGCAGATCTGGCAACTCGGGGTACGATTTAAGAAACCGCTGAACCACGAGGTTAAGCACATGAGCCAGGCATGGTAGGTGTGTGATCTCGCATCGCCTCAGAGCCGCCACCAGGTTACAGCCATTGTCACACACGACCATGCCTGGATGTAGGTTCAGCGGTCTCATCCACAGATCTGCCTGCTCTTTCACAGCTGTCCACAACTCACAAACAGTGTGAGGTTTATCACCTAAGCTTATGTGTTTCAGCACAGCCTGTTGCCGCTTGGCGGAGGCAGTACTGCAGTGCTTCCAGCTTGTAACCTATGTGGTGATATCTGAGATGGAGGCTGAACATGAGGAGGAGGTTGATGAGCAGGAGCTGTACACTGTGGGGGCAACTCTGACTGACATATGGCCCGCAATCCTCGATGTGGGGAGGATGTGTTCCGTCCCAAGGTCCGACTCGGTCCCGGCATCCAGTATGTTTACCCAGTGTGCCATCAGGGAGATGTACCATCCCTGGCCACAAGCACTTGTCCACGTGTCCGTTGTCAGGTGGACTCTCCCAGTAACTGCGTTGTTGAGGGCACGGCAGATGTGTTGGGACACGTGCTTGTGTAGAGCGGGGATGGCACACCGGGCAAAATAGTGTCGGCTGTGGACCGAGTACCGAGGGACAGCCACCGCCATAAGGTTGCGGAAGGATTCAGTCTCCACCAGCCTAAAAGGCAGCATTTCCAATGCAAGCAGTCGTGAAATATGCAAATTTAGGACTGTGGCCTGTGGGGTGTTGGCTGCGAATTTGCGCTTTCATTCAAAGCTCTTGGATATGGACAATTGAACGCTGCGGTGGGACGTGGACATGGACGTTGATGCTGTTTCTAGAGAAACTGCCATAACAAGTGAAGACTGAGAGGAGGGGGCATCTTTGCATGCAGTATAGACAGGGGATTGCCTTGCACGCACAACAGGGTTTTCACTTACATGCACAACAGCGGAAGAAGCAGTGGTGACACCCGCTGACACTGGTCGTGAACCCTGGGATTCGCCCGACAAAGTCGGGTGCTTTGCTGACATGTGCCTGATCATGCTGGTGGTGGTCAGGCTGGTAGTTTTGTCACCCCTGCTGATGCTGGCCTGGCAGGTGGTACAAATGGCCTATTTGGGGTTATCAGCAGAGTCTTTAAAAAAATTCCAGACTCTGGAAGACCTACCGGTTGTACTGGCAACGTCCCTCGTGTTAGTGTTACGGGGAACGGTTGCTCGCCTTCTGTCTGCGGCCAGCACACTTCTTCTTCCTGCCTGTTGGGGTACTCTGCCTCCCTCCCCCTGTGTGCTGCTGGCCTCGCTCTCCGTGTCCTCCTGCCACGTTGGGTTAGTTACTAGATCATCCACCATCTCCTCCTCTTCCACTTGCGCACCACGGTCCTCCTCCTCACTTCGTGGCAATTGTGTCTCGTCATCGTCCACCTCTTGTGACAAATTGCCAGCGTCGCGTTCCTATGGCCGTGGCTGTTCAAATATTTGGCCATCGCTACATGGGATCTCCTCTTCCACCGCTTCAAGCGGAGCAGGCGAGGGGCCCAAATATGGAAATAGACCAGCTAACAGCTCTTCAGAGTGTCCAACTGTGGGATCAGTTGCTGTCTAACAACACTCAGCATGGTGGGAGGAAGGAGCATCAGGGTGAGGAGGAGTATGCAGTCGAGACTCACGGCTACTAACACTTGACCGTGTTGAAGACAGACCGGAGGTGGTGGTGCCCAGGTGACTGGAAGTATTATCTGCTATCCAATTAATAACCTGTTCACACTGATGAGTTCGCAATAGTGGTGCTGTTGTGTGCTTCCCTAGTAATTTGGTCAAGAACTGGGAGCGAGAAGATGTGGCTGTTGGTTGTGGCACATTTTCACCTTGGCCATGGCCCCGTCCTCTGCACGCACTATCACCAGATTGTCCATTTCCACGTCCCTTGCCACGTGCCTTGCCCATTGTAAATGAAGTAAAATAGCTTACACTCGCAAAAGGGTAATAAAAAGGCGATTTGAATCGTGGAAGAGGAAAACCACAGTTTTAGCTATCTGGCCTACACCAGACTCTTTTAAACAGATATATTTGAGTCTGAACAGTCAGCGAGTACACTCAAAATGTTTTTTTTATGCAAAAAGGCAGATTACACCCAGATTTGAACCATGGGAGAGGAAAACCACAGGTCTAGTTATCTGGCCTACATCAGAATCTTTTAAACAGATATATTTGTATCTGAACAGTCAGCGAGACACTCAAAATGTTTTTTTTTATTGAAAAAAGGCAAAAAAGTGGATTATACAGAGATTTGAACCGTGGAACTGCAAAACTACAGTTATAGTTATCTGGCCTACACCAGACTCTATTAAACAGATATATTGGTGTCTGAACAGTCAGCGAGACACTGATAATGTTTTTTTTTATGCAAAAAAACAAGAAAGTGGACAATACAGAGATTTGAACCGTGGAACTGCAAAACCACAGTTATAATTTCCTGGTGTATACCAGACTTGTTAAAATAGATATATTTGTGTCTGAACAGTCAGCGACACACTCAAACTGTTTTTTTTTATGGAAAAAAGGCAAGCAGGTTGATAACACCCAGATTTGAACCGTGGAAGAGGAAAAGCACAGTTCTAGTTCTCTGGCCTACACCAGACTCTTTTAAACAGATATATTGGTGTCTGAACAGTCAGCGAGACACTCAATTTTTTTTTTTGGGGGGGGGGGAAATACCAAAAGGTTAATAGGTTAATAAGACGGGTATTTTTACAGTCTGACTGAGGAAAAAAAAAAAGAGGATTTAGATGAATAAAAAATGATTTTTTCTGGCCCCTGAGACCTGGGGATACGTCTAGCAATTTTACCAGCAGGAGCACACAGGACTGTAATGCAGTGTTTGTTGGTATAACCACTGCGTCTCCTGTACAGCCTGCCTGATATCTGGGATGGATATTAGTCCTGAGAAGGACAGTTTGTTTGATTTGGCAGACTTTAGAGACCCTACACTAACTATTTTGCAGTATAAATCTCTCAGTGCTCAGTGATCCTTCGCTTCTGAACCCTGACGTGCGCCCAAACATTGTATTTTCCCCACATATGGGGTATTGGAGTACTCAGGAGAAATTGCACAACAGTTTTTAGGTTCCATTTTCTCCTCTTACCCTTGTGAAAATAAAAAAATGTGGGGCTCAAAGATCACTTTTGTGGAAAAAGTTAGATTTTTTTATTTTCTCGGCTCCATGTTATAAACTTCTGTGAAGTTAAGGGTGCTCACCACGCATCTAGATAAGTTCATAGAATCATAGAATCATAGAATGGTAGAGTTGGAATGGACCTCCTGGGTCATCTGGTCCAACCCCCTGCTCAAAGCAGGATTCACTAAATCATCTCAGACAGATGTCTGTCCAGCCTCTGTTTGAAGACGTCCATTGAAGGGGAACTCACCACCTCTCGTGGCAGCCTGTTCCACTCATTAATCACCCTAACTGTCAAAAAGTTTTTTCTAATATCTAATCTGTGTCTCCTCCCATTTAGTTTCATCCCATTGCTTCTAGTCTTTCCTTGTGCAAATGAGAATAAAGATGATCCTTCTACAATGTGACAGCCCTTGACATATTTGTAGACAGCTATTAAGTCTCCTCTCAGTCTTCTTTTTTGCAAGCTAAACATTCCCAAATCCTGCAACCGTTCCTCATAGGACATGGATTGCAGACCAGTCACCCTGGGGGGCCTAGCTCCCAAAATGGTGTCACATGTGGGGGGGTTTTCCACTGTTTAGGCACAGCAGGGGCACATCCGCTAATTATTCAAGCAAATTTTACATTCAAAAAGTCAAATGGCGCTCCTTCCCTTCCGAACCCTGCCGTGCACCCAAGTAGTGGTCCCCCCCCCATATGGGGTATCGGCTTACTCAGGAGAGATTGCACAACAAGATGAATGGTGCAATTTCTCCTGTTACCTTTATGAAAATACAAAACTGGGGGCTGAAAAACATTTTTGTGGGAAAAATGTGAAAATTGTATTTTCAAGGCTCAGTGTTATAAATTTCTGTGAAGCACCTGGGGGTTGCTCACCACACATCTACTTAAGTTCCCTGAGGTGTTTAGTTTCCAAAATGGTATCACTTGTGGGGGGTTTCCACTGTTTAGGCACATCAGGGGCTCTATAAACGCAACATGGCATTCCCTTCTGAGCCCTGCTGTGTGCCCAAACAGAGTATCTGCGTGCTCAGGGGAAATGGCACAACAAATTTTGGGGTCCATTTTTTCCTGTTACCCCTGCAAAAATAAAAAAATTGTGTCTAAAGTAACATTTTTGTGAAAAAAGTTAAATGTTCATTTTTTTCTTCCCCGTTCCAAAAATTTCTGTGAAGCAACTGAAGGGTTAATAAACTTCTTAAATGTGGTTTTGAGCATCTTGAGGGGTGCAGTTTTTAGAATGGTGTCACTTTTGGTTATTTTCGGTCATAAAGGCCCCTCAAAGTCACTTCAAATGTGATGTGGTCCCTAAAAAAATGTTTTTGCAAATTTTGTTGTAAAAATGAGAAATCGCTGGTCAACTTTTACCCTTATAGCTCCCTAATAAAAAAAATTTTGGTTCCAAAATTGTGCTAATGTAAAGTACACATGTGAGAAATGTTATTTATTAACTACTTTGTGTAATATTGCTCTCTGATTTAAGGGCATAAAAATTCAAATTTTGAAAATTGCGAAATTTTCAAAATTTTTGACAAATTTCCGATTTTTTCACAAATAAGTGATATCAAAGAAATTTTACCACTATCATGAGGTACAATATGTCACAAAAAACAATCTCAGAATCAGCAGGATCTGTTGAAGCGTTCCAGAGGTATTACCTCATAAAATGACAGTGGTCAGATTTGTAAAAATTGGCCCGGTCATTAATGTGCAAACCACCCTCGGGGGTAAAGGGGTTAAATAGCTGGCCTGTAGGTTACTATTTTTCACAGTGACCTTGTGTCAAAAACTTCACTAGCACACTGCAACAAAACTGAAATGGAGGATTGAAATGCCTGAATTTGGAGCACACTTATATGTGATACGTGTGACTGAAAACCACAGTTTTAAATAGCTGGCCTGTAGGTTACTATTTTTCACAGGGACCTCGTGTCAATAACTTCACTGACACACTGCAACAAAACTGAAATGGATGCCAATATTTTCCACGTTCACTACAAATTTTTGGATTTTTATCGCTGTAATATGGAAAGAATCTGGCTATATTCTGCTGTGGCAATAAGCAAATGGAGCAGAAAAGCTGTGTTCTCTGGATTGCTTTTTAACCAAATAATCAGGATTAAGATCAAAAAAATAATTATCCCTGGCCCCTGATACCTGGGGCTTTTTGTAGAAATATCTGTAACAGAAGCATCAGACAGAACTGGAATGGAGCCTCTTGTGATGTATTATGACTAGCCGAGGGGATGGGGATGACTCGGTACCCGGGCCTTTGCCTTGGGGATGTTGCGGTGGTCGGCTCCCGGGCCTGTACCCTGGTGTCTCTCTTTAAAAGAGGTGGTTTGATTTGTTAAGTTTAGTTTTATGAAAGTTCATGACGCCACCTGTGGCTTCTGGTGAGAACCACCAGCGCTGCGCAGTCCACTGAGGCCGATGATATGGCAGCTGGATGGTATAGCTTCCCACAGGTGGAGCTAGGCCTCAGGGCAGCGTACGGAAAGGGGGATGCAGGACAGGCGAGACCCAGCCGGGTCAGAGCAAGAACAGGGACAGACACGATAGTCACTTTAGTACCTTTCAGTGATGGAAATTCAGGCACGTCCCGGAGCACTGTAGGGTGAAGGGTGCATGTCAGGATCCTCCCCAATGAGCGGGTTTAGGGCCTCCTGTTTCTTGCCTCTGCGTAGTAAGTTTCTGACCTGCCTGGAGCTAGGCCTAACTTTGTCTCTGTCCTGCGCTGGCTGACCTTGTGGTAGGGCCTTTTCTTGGAGTACAAGCACCTCAGCTTGCGGGGCCTATGTGTCTCCCGGCTCTGTTACGTATCAGCACTTTAGCGATCCTGGGACTTGCAGTTCTCCAGGGATTCCTTTTATGCCTTACTGGGTCATAGAGATCCCGGTAAGCTTCGGACCCGGTGTCCGGTAAATTCTTCGGGATGAGCTAGTTAAGCTCCTCTGCCCCCTATGTACTAACTCTCCACTCGCCTTCGGCCTACTCGGGCCCTCACTAGGCTACTCACACTAACGGCAGCTTGCCGTGCTTCACCGATCTTATAGAGCCGGCACACCTAAAGCTCACTATTCTGAGCTACAACTGACCTGAGCTCAACTCTGCATTCAGACCTGTACTTGCTGAACTCTTCAGAGGAACTGCTGAATCACTGAGCTCCACTGCAGACTGACCTGTTTCTGTGTCTCACTCTGCAGGAACTGAACTGCCTGGCTCCACCTTCCCTATTTATCTCCCTAACGGGCTCCCTCTGCTGGTCTGAGGTGGAAGGTGGAGATGTGGGAATGAGTGTGGGGGCCTCTTGTGGAGGAATCCATTAATGCACTCTTCCAGGATCTGTGATACCAAGCGCAGCTGGTCGTCAGATTCCCCCCTAGTTAAGCTCAGCACTGCCAGGCTGAAGTACATTTTATAACAACAGGAAACATGAACAATGCAATAACAATAAGAACAATCTTCCCTTTATGGGAGGCACCAATCTTAACCGTTGCATAACAATATCAAATACAAATTGTCCTCAGAACTCAAGTCTATTATGGTGATGTTCCCAAGAAGGATGTCCATCTCACAGGGTAGAGTACTTGGTAGTTTTTGAGGGACCTGTCCCAAACCCTCAACGTAGGCCCTGGGGTGGCTGCAGGGCATGAAGATCCCGAGTTGGACCTCCAATAGAGCCACTCCCGACAGGTTTTGCTTCTGAGGTCACCTAAAGGGGGCACTACAGGGAGCGCAATTATGTACAAAAGCAGTTTTTGTGCTGCACACAGTCCTCAGCTACGAAGTTCTTAGGTAAATAATAAAGAAATTAATGAGGTAAAGCACAAATTAATATACATATGCATGAAAACACACAGTAATACAGTACATTACAATTTTAATACCCCAGGGGTAACTATCTACAATCCAAAAATTTGACTACTTACTGAGTGTACCTAACAGGGGGTTTGCCTCTCGTGCAACGTGTTGATCTGCGTAGTGCGGTGGTCTGTGGGGTATCAGAGTCTGCATTGTCAGTTACCCTACCAGTTCTACCTGTGACCATGTTGTAAAACTGCCTTAACCTCTCTCTTGGACTGGCAAGTTCACCATTGGCTGGGCCCTCTTGCTCTGCTCCTACCGGGGATCCTTCATCCGGGGATACTTCTTGAGCTGGCTCTTCTGCAGCACTTACAGGTTCAACTTGCTGTGGAGGGTTTTCTGGCTGTTCATAGAATTGGAGTACTGGGATGATTATTGCACCTCCTATTTGAGGCCAATCAGCCAGGAAGTCTCCTAGGTCAGTGTGTATCACTGCTTCTTCAGGTTCTTCCGGGATTGTGAGAGGTACTTCATCTTTGAGTTTCAGTAAGTCTGGACACAACTTTAGGTGGTCCCTGGACACTGTTGTAGACGTCCTTCCTCCATCTCGACTGATTATGCAGGTCTTCTTGTTATCAAATCTTGATGGTAACACAGTATAGGGTTCTTTTTCCCACTGGTCATCAAGTTTGTGGTTGCGTCTTTTCCTTTTCAATACTGTATCACCAGGTGTGAAAGGTTCTGCTGGTGCGTTTTTGTTGCATTGAGCCTCCTGCTTTTCTCTCACCCGAGTGAGACTGTCCTCGACACAGGCTTGTACTCTTCTGTACTGCTCTTGTCTGGTCGTGTCCCAGTCCTCAGTGGTCATATCAGCTTCAGGCTCAACAACACCAAGCTCCAGATCCATGGGCAGCTTTCCTGGCCTTACCCGCATGAGGTATGCCAGAGTGCAATTGGTGGAACTTACTGGTATATGATTGTACAGATCCACTAGGTCAGGTAGTAGGTCTGGCCACTGGTTTCTCTCCTCAAGTGGTATGGTCTTTAGCAGGTCGATGATGATGTTGTTCATCTTTTCACAGAGACCGTTGGTTTGTGGGTGGTGCGGTGTAGTTCTTATCTTCTTACACCCGTAGAGATGGCAGAACTCCTTAAAAAACTCAGCCTCAAAGGCCGGGCCTTGGTCCGTCAGCACCTGCTCAGGGTAACCATGGGGTCTACATAAATACGCTTGGAACGTCTTTGCTGCTGTCTCTGCCGTCAGGTCTTTGACGGGGGCGACCACCAGGAAACGTGAGTAGTGATCCACCATGGTCAGAGCATATGAGTACCCTGACCTGCTGGGGGACAGCTTGACATGGTCCAGGGCCACGATCTCCAGGGGCCGAGTATTTTTGATGGGTTGCAGGGGTGCCTTCTGGCTGCTGTAGTCTTTTCTTCTAAGGCCACAGTCTCAGCACCACCGTTCAATGGAGCTGCGCATTCCTACCCAGTAGAATCGACACTTCAGCAGGGTCTCTAGCTTTTTCCAGCCAAAGTGCCCCGCCTGATCGTGGTAGGCATCCAACACCATTTGGATGTCTGTCTTGGGGACCACTATCTGCCATACCATCTCATGAGTTTTCAGATTAACGTACCTCTGGCACAGCTTCTCACGGTAGATAAACAGCTGGCTTCTCTCGTTCCACAGCTGCTTTGCTTGCAGAGATGCTTCTTTTTCCAGGGAGGAACCTTCTTGGGTTATCAGCTCCTTGATGCGGCTGACAACCGGGTCACTGTCCTGGGTCTCTTTCCAGCTATGGTGAGGCAGGGGATTTAACGTCTTTCCACGCTGCTTCCTGGAGGCTCATTGCTTGTGGATCATCCCATTCCGGTGAAAGGCAGGTAGCTCAATCTCTTCCAAGTCATCCACTTCTTCTTCTGTGTCTGACTGGTGAGGCATCCTGGACAGGGCATCGGCGTTGGCGTTCTTGCGGCCCGCCAGGTATTTAATTGTAAATTGGTAATTTGACAGCCGAGCCATCCATCGTTGTTCCAGTGCCCCTAACTTGGCTGTTTCAAGATGAGTCAAGGGGTTGTTATGAGTGAAGGCAGTGAACTTACTGGAAGCCAGGTAGTGCTTAAATCTTTCAGTGATGGCCCAGACCAGGGCCAGGAACTCCAACTTGAAGCTACTATAGTTCTCTGGGTTTCTCTGGGTCGGGCGGAGCTTCCTGCTTGCGTATGTGATTACCTTCTCTTGGCCATTCTGCTTCTGACTTAAGACAGCTCCCAATCCTTCGATGCTGGTATCTGTATACAGCAGGAACGGTTGGCTGTAGTCAGGGTAGGCTAGGATCTCATCGCCTGTCAGGATCTCCTTCATCTCCTGAAACGACTCGGCTTGCTCCTTACCCCAGTGGAATGGGGAGTTTTAGCTTTTGGGGGACTGCCCTACCAGGAGGTCTTGCAGAGGAGCTGCTTTCTTGGTGTAATCTTTTACAAACCTCTGTTAGTATCCTACTAGTCCCAAGAACTTACGCACCTCCTTGAGGTTCTTCAGCTCCGGCCACTTCTGGAAGGCTGTGACCTTCTCCGGGTCTGGTGCTACCCCTTCCGGACTGACAATGTGCCCCAGGTACTGTACCATTCTCTTGAGCAGGTGACACTTTGAGGGCTTCAAGTTCATCCCGTACCGGGACAGTGACTCAAATACCTCTGCCAAGTGTTTCAAGTGGTCTTCGTACATTCTGGAATACACTATTACATCGTCCAGGTAAAGTAACACAGTCTCAAAGTTGCGGTGTCCCAGGCAGCACTCCATCAATCTCTGGAACGTTCCGGGGGCATTGCAGAGTCCAAACGGCATACTGTTGAACTCGCAGAGTCCCATCGGGGTAGTGAAGGCCGTCTTCTCCCGATCCTCCTCAGCCACAGCTACTTGCCAGTACCCACTAGTGAGGTCAAGGGTGGAAAAGTAATTTGCAGACTTTAAGGCAGCTAGGGACTCCTCTCTGCATGGTAAAGGGTATGCATCCTTATGCGTAATGCGATTTACTTGACGGTAATCTACACACATTCTCATGCTCCCGTCCTTTTTCCTAACTAGCACTAGGGGAGCTGCCCAGGGACTACAACTATCCCTTATTACTCCCGCCTTCCTCATGTCATGCAACATTTCCTTTGCCTTCTGGTAGTGTGCTGGTGGTATAGGCCTGTAACGTTCTTTGATTGGGGGATGGTCGCCTATGGGGATATGATGTTGAACCCCCTTAATCCTCCCAAAGTCAAGTGGATGTTTACTGAACATCTGCGAGTATTCTTGAACCACCCTGTTTTTGATGGGCTGGAGTGGTGTCGGTCCCAACATGGAGCTGTTGACACCGATCCTCCACCTGGGTTGCAGGGTCATTATCCTCCACTTCATCTGGTGAGGTTAAGGACTCCGCCTCGTGAATGCAGTTGTTATTTACGGCATGTAATTTGGCAACAGTGGCATAATGTGGCAGTCTGACCTCATCTTCCCCTAAATTGAGAAGACGGACGGGCACCCTCCCATTACGTACATCTACCACTCCCCTGGCAGTTAAGAGCGTGGGTCTATGCTCGGAGCAAAGGGGTTCTACTACCGCCTGGTAGCTCTGTCCTCTAAGACCTATAGCAGCTCTACACCAGATGAGCATTTCACTCATCGGAGGGACGACAATGGGTATGGGGTCTGTTACCCGCACGTTACCGATTTCACCGTCTGTTAACCTTACTTGCTGTTGATACATCAGGACTCGGATCTCCCTTTGCAGTGCCCTCCTCAGTCTTGGTCTGGCAGTGTCGGCTATCTGTTGGAGCAAGAACACAACTTCTCCCAAACAGTTACCAACAATGTTAGTGCCTAATACCATATACGGATTGGTGTCATCAGGATTAGTCTCTACTACAATTAGCCCCTGGTCCTTCAGCTCCACTCTCCCCACCTTTACAGTCACATTCTTAACCCCGAGTAGGTTAAGGGGGAGTCCGTTTGAGGCATATACAGAAAGATTTGGAGCTGGAGGTCGTAGGTCGTCCATGGACCAGAACCTCTTGTAGAGGACGTCAGGCATGATGGTTACCTGAGATCCTGTGTCCAGCAGGGCGTGCGTCCGGATCCCGTCCAGTACAATGGACAGGAAAGGTCTTCCTCTGACGAACCTGTTGTACCAGTCTGATGGGCCTGGTGAGTTTACTCCTGGGTGTCGGCCCTCAGACCCAGGGTTTTCTCGTTTAAAGGACAATTCTGGGCGATGTGTCCGGTCTTGCGGCAGCGGTAGCAGGTAGGGTCCTTCGGTGGACGGGGCTGGTCACTGGTCCTCGAAGAGGGTGATGTTGGCCTCCTCCTCCTTCGCATCCAGGGGACATCCTCAGGGCTATCGGCTAACAGGATTTTCCCTCCTTCCTCGGGCTCCGTCCGCAGCTGCAGAGCACTCAGCACAGTGGTCATGGTTTTACTCAACTGACGCACCTCAGAGCGCAGACTGTCCAGATCTCTAGGGGACGTTGCTGGAACCTTAGCTTCAGCAGCCACTGGGGACAAAGTAGGTGTAGCAGGCACTGGGGTAGCCCCACCCTGGTAACGTTGGATGGCATTTGTTTCCAGGGGCTGCAGTCCTTTTATAGCCATGTCCTTCAGATTATCAAAGGTGGCATCTGGATGATCCAGGGACCACCAACGCACAGTCCTGCTCTCCTCTGGAGACCTCAGTTCCCGGACAAACTGGTCCTTTAGCATTTTGTTCTCATTTTCAATGCAGGTTGGACTGACCTGTTTAACCCCTTAATAACATCTGACGTACTAATACGCGTCTGTGCTCTGGGACTTAAGAGCCAGACCCGTATTAGTACGTCATCGCGATCGCGCGCGCACACAGGCTGTGCGGGCGGGATCGCCGCCGGGTGTCAGCTGATTGTCACAGCTGACACCCGGTACTATGTGCAGGGAGCGGTCACGCACCGCTCCCAGCACATTAACCCCCGCGATGCTGCGATCGAAGTCGATCGAAGTCGATCGCGGCATTGCGGGGGCAAGGGGAGGTGATCGGCGATACTCACCTCCTCTTCCGGCTTCCAGCGCAGTCTGCAAAGGCTTCCCGGGTGTTGCCATGACGACCCGATGTCGTCATGACAACATCCGGGTCACCAGAGAGCAGGAAGATTGCTTGGACATGCGCAGTGCATCTCCAAGCAATCTTCACACTGTGCACTTCTGACAGCCTTCATGGCATAGGGATGGTGCTCCATTCCTGTGACATGCAGGCGATCAGAAAAAAAAAGTGAAAGTCCCAGAGTGGGACAAAGTAATAAAGTGGATAAACTGTGTGAAAGTGGAAAAAAAAAAAAAAAAAATGTGCAAAAATATTATAAAAAAATAAAAAAAATAATACACCAAAAATAAAAATATAATGTACCCATCAATAAATATTATTATAAAAAAAATAAAAAAAAACCAATAAAAGTACACATATTTGGTATCGCCGCGTCCGGAACAACCTGACCTATAAAACTGTCCCACTAGTTAACCCCTTCAGTGAACACGGTAAAAAAAAAAAAAAAAAAAAAAACAAGCAAAAAACAATGCTTTATCACCATACCGCCAAACAAAAAGTGGAATAGCACGCGATCAAAAAGACGCATATAAATAAAAATGATACCGCTGAAAACGTCATCTCGTCCCGCAAAAAACAAGCCGCCATATAGCTCCATCAGCCGAAAAATAAAAAAGTTATAGCTCTCAGAATAAAGCGATACTAAAAAATATTTTTTTCTATAAAATAGCTTTTATTGTCTATAAGCGCCAAAACATAGAAAAATGATACAAATGTGGTACCGCTGTAAACATACTGACCCGAAGAGTAAAGCTGCCTCATCAATTTTACCACACGCGGAACAGAATAAAAAAAAAAAAAAAAAACAATTCCTGAATTGTTGGTTTTTGTTTATTCTGCCTCCCAAAAATCGGAATAGAAAGCGATCAAAAAATGTCACGTGCCTGAAAATGGCACCAATAACAACGTCAAGTCATCCCGCAAAAAACGAGCCGTCACATGACTGTCTGCCAAAATCTGGAAAAATTATAGCTCTCAAAATATGGCGATGCAAAAACTAGATTTTACAAAAAATGCGTCTTTTAGTGTGTGACAGCTGTCAGTCATAAAAACCCCATATGATTCTGGCATTGCTGTAATCACACCGACCCGAAGAATAAAGTTGTCTAATCACTTATACCGCACAAGGAACGGCGTCAAAAATAAACTCTTGGGTTAGGATTGGGCTAGGGTTAGGGCTGGGTTTGGGGCTAGGGTTGTGCTAGGGCTAGGGTTGTGCTGGGGCTAGGGTTGTGCTGGGGCTAGGGTTGGGATTTTTTTCAAAAGTAAGAAAAAAAGATGACGATATGGCGACTAGTGTTGTGAGCAAGTGCTCGCTACTTGAGTTTGCATCGGGTGCTCTGGTATGCATTGAGTATCGTGGGTATTTGAGTGACATGCTCGAGTCTCTGCCCCATATGCTTCGCGGCCAAAAAACTTTACGGGGATTGCCTGCCATGCACGAGCGATCCCCGCATGGTTTTTTTTGGGTGTCTAATAACCGTGAAACATGCGGAGCAGGGACTCGAGCATGTCACTCGAGCACACGCTGTACATGGTGCATACCTGAGTACCCGATGCAAACTCAAGTAGCGAGCACTTGCGCTCAAGAATAATGACAACTTATTCAATATGATGACCTAATGTAAACAAATAATGTGCCGTACCTCTGGGTTCAAAATGTTCACTATACACCTTAATAAAATCCTTGAGGGGTATAGTTTCCAAAATGGGGACACTTGTGGGGGAGCTCCACTGTTTAGGCACATCACGGGCTCTCCAAATGCGACATGGTGTCCGCTAACAAATTGAATGGAAAATCGGCTCAAATTGTTAGCGGACGCCATGTTGCGTTTGGAGAGCCCCTGTGTGCCCAAACATTGGAGCTCCCCCACAAGTGACCCCATTTTGGAAACTAGACCCCCCAAGGCACCTATCTAGATGCATAGTGAGCACTTAGAACCCCCAGGTGCTTCACAAATTGATTCGTAAAAATGAAAAAGTGAAAATAAAACACTTTTTCATTTTTATGAATCAATTTGTGAAGCACCTGGGGTTCCAAGTGCTCACTATGAATCTAGATAGGTGCCTTGGGGGGTCTAGTTTCCAAAATGGGGTCACTTGTGGGGGAGCTCCAATGTTTGGGCACACAGGGACTCTCTAAATGCAACATGGTATCCGCTAACAAATTGAATGGAAAATCGGCTCAAATTGTTAGCGGACACCACATTGCGTTTGGAGAGCCCCTCTGTGCCCAAACTTTGGAGCTCCCCCACAAGTGACCCCATTTTGGAAACTAGACCCCCCAAGGCACCTTTCTAGATGCATAGTGAGCACTTGGAACCCCCAGGTGCTTCACAAATTGATTCGTAAAAATGAAAAAGTGAAAAAAAAAACACTTTTTCATTTTTATGAATCAATTTGTGAAGCACCTGGGGTTCCAAGTGCTCACTATGAATCTAGATAGGTGCCTTGGGGGGTCTAGTTTCCAAAATGGGGTCACTTGTGGGGGAGCTCCAATGTTTGGGCACACAGGGACTCTCCAAATGCAACATGATATCCGCTAACAAATTGTCGGCTCAAATTGTTAGCGGATATCATGTTGCATTTGGAGAGTCCCTGTGTGCCCAAACTTTGGAGCTCCCCCACAAGTGACCCCATTTTGGAAACTAGACCCCCCAAGGCACCTATCTAGATGCATAGTGAGCACTTGGAACCCCAGGTGCTTCACAAATTGATTCATAAAAATGAAAAAGTGTTTTTTTTTCACTTTTTCATTGTTACGAATCAATTTGTGAAGCACCTGGGGGTTCCAGGTGCTCACTATGCATCTAGATAGGTGCCTTGGGGGGTCTAGTTTCCAAAATGGGGTCACTTGTGGGGGAGCTCTAATGTTTGGGCACACAGCAGCTCTCCAAACGCAACATGGTGTCGCTAACAATTTGAGACAATTTTGCGTTAAATTTGTTAGCGGACACCATGTTGCATTTAGAGAGCCGCTGTGTGCCCAAATATTGGAGCTCCCCCACAAGTGACCCCATTTTGGAAACTAGACCCCCCAAGGCACCTATCTAGATGCATAGTGAGCACTTGGAACCCTCAGGTGCTTCACAAATTGATTCATACAAATGAAAAAGTGTTTTTTTTTTCACTTTTTCATTGTTACGAATCAATTTGTGAAGCACCTGGGGGTTCCAAGTGCTCACTATGCATCTAGATAGGTGCCTTGGGGGGTCTAGTTTCCAAAATGTGGTCACTTGTGGGGGAGCTCCAATGTTTGGGCACACAGGGACTCTCTAAATGCAACATGGTGTCCTCTAACAAATTTAACGGAAAATCGGCTCAAATTGTTAGCGACACCATGTTGCGTTTGGAGAGCCGCTGTGTGCCCAAACATTGGAGCTCCCCCACAAGTGACCCCATTTTGGAAACTAGACCCCCCAAGGCACCTATCTAGATGCATTGTGAGCACTTGGAACCCTCAGGTGCTTCACAAATTGATTCATAAAAATGAAAAAGTGTTTTTTTTTTCCACTTTTTCATTGTTACGAATCAATTTGTGAAGCACCTGGGGGTTCCAAGTGCTCACTATGCATCTAGAAAGGTGCCTTGGGGGGTCTAGTTTCCAAAATGGGGTCACTTGTGGGGGAGCTCCAAAGTTTGGGCACACATGGGCTCTCCAAACACAACATGGCGTCCGCTAATTATTCAAGCAAATTTTACAATCAAAAAGTCAAATGGCGCTCCTTCCCTTCCGAGCCCTGCCGTGCGCCCAAACAGTATTTTTTCCCCAAATATTGGGTATCTGCGTGCCCAGGGGAAATTGCACAACAAATTTTGGGGTCCATTTTTTCTTGTTACCCCTGTGAAAATAAAAAAAATTGGGTCTAAAGTAACATTTTTGTGAAAAAAGTTAAATGTTCATTTTTTTCTTCCACATTCAAAAAATTCCTGTGAAGCACCTGAAGGGTTAATAAAGTTCTTGAATGTGGTTTTGAGCACCATGAGGGGTGCAGTTTTTAGAATGATGTCACTTTTGGGTATTTTCTGTCATAAAGACCTCTCAAAGTGACATCAAATGTGATGTGGTCCCTAAAAAAATGGTTTTGTAAATTTTGTTGGAAAAATGAGAAATCGCTGGTCAACTTTTAACCCTTATAGCTCCCTAACAAAAAAAAATTTTGGTTCCAAAATTGTGCTGATGTAAAGTAGACACGTGGGAAATGTTATTTATTAACTCTTTTGTGTGACATATCACTCTGATTTCAGGGCTTAAAAATTCAAATTTTGAAAATTGCAAAATTTTCTAAATTTTCGCCAAATTTCCATTTTTTTCACAAATAAACGCAAGTGATATCGAAGAAATTTTTCCACAATCATGAAGTACAATATGTCACGAAAAAACCGTCTCAGAATCAGGGGGATCCCTTGAAGCGTTCCAGAGTAATTACCTCATAAAGTGACAGTGGTCAGAATTGTAAAAATTGGCCCGGTCATTAACGTGCAAACCACCCGCGGGGCTTAAGGGGTTAAGAGCCCCAGGGCCCCCTGTAGACGCCAGGCGTAGTCCCGAACATTGTCCTCCAGTTGTTGGGAACAGTTATAGAACCTCATCCGGAGGTCCGCCTCAGTTAGGTCCTCAAAGACAGTCTGTAGTTTTTGGAATATTGTGGACACTGACTCCTGGTCTGCGGCCGACCATGTTTCCACTTCCCGTTCCGCAGCACTGGTCAGTTGTCCTAATACGACAGCGGCTCTTTGTTTACCTGTCATGTAGTACATATCCAAGATACCACATATCTTCCGTTTGAATCCAGACGGGGTATCTCGTTTGCTGTTGTACTGGGGGAGTCACTTTGCTCCAGGAATGTACGGTAAAGTCATAGAAATGACAGGTGTTACAGGTGCTGCTGGTGGAGCGGCGGCCTCGGCCTGCTCATCATCGGGCGTGGGTTGAACCTCAGGAACGTTGACCGGCATGTCGGCGTTCTGCTGTTCGTCGGACATTCTGGCGCCCCCCTAGTTAACCGTGTCCTACCTTCTAATTTTTCTTCCGGTAGGCCGCAGTTCCGCAGGTAACGGTCGTCTTCAGGACATTGCGTCGCTTGCATCCTACGTCAGAGCGTTCAGCGACGCTCCTTACAGGACCTGGCGCTTCTTGGTTTGACATAGAGGTGTGGGGCGTGTCCGGGGCTTTGCGCTCTTTTGCAGGTATGCCCCTAATTTTCCCGCGGTTACGCCCTTCTTTTCGCTCGGCGCCCAACAATGTCGGCAACCTGCACCACAGTCAAAACACTCAGTTCAGAATAAAGGTGCAAGTACCCGGTGGCAACGGGCATAACACTCCGTTGTTGCAGCGGGCACGCGATCCTGTTCGTGACGCCAGGAAGCAGATGACTAGCCCAGGGGATGGGGATGACTCAGCTAGGCCTCAGAGCAGCATACGGAAAGGGGGATGCAGGACAGGCAAGACCCAGCCGGGTCAGAGCAAGAACAGAGACAGACACGATAGTCACTTTAGTACCTTTTAGTGATGGAAATTCAGGCACGTCCCGGAGCACTGTAGGGTGAAGGGTGCATGTCAGGATCCTCCCCAATGAGCGGGTTTAGGGCCTCCTGTTTCTTGCCTCTGCGTAGTAAGTTTTTGACCTGCCTGGAGCTAGGCCTAACTTTGTCTCTGTCCTGCGCTGGCTGATCTTGTGGTAGGGCCTTTTCTTGGAGTACACGCACCTCAGCTTGAGGGCCTATGTGTCTCCTGGCTTTGTTACGTATCAGCACTTTAGCGATCCTGGGACTTGTAGTTCTCCAGGGATTCCTTTTATGCCTTACTGGGTCATAGAGATCCCGGTAAGCTTCGGACCCAGTGTCCGGTAAATTCTTCGGGTTGAGCTAGTTAAGCTCCTCTGCCCTCTATGTACTAACTCTCCACTCGCCTTCGGCCTACTCGGGCCCTCACTAGGCTGCTCACACTAACGGCAGCTTGCCGTGCTTCACCGATCTTATGGCGCCGGCACACCTAAAGCTCACTATTCTGAGCTACAACTGACCTGAGCTCAACTCTGCATTCAGACCTGTACTTGCTGAACTCTTCAGAGGAACTGCTGGCTCCACCTTCCCTATTTATCTCCCTAATCTCCCTAACGGGCTCCCTCTGCTGGTCTGAGGTGGAAGGTGGAGATGTGTGAATGAGTGTTGGGGCCTCTTGTGGAGGAATCCATCAATGCACTCTTCGAGGATCTGTGATACCAAGCGCAGCTGGGCGTCACAATTATACACTGCAGTCTGCCACATACATTGCCTGCCTGCCTAGCTCTGATATATATATATATATATATATATATATATATATATATATATATACAGTACAGACTAAAAGTTTGGACACACCTTCTCATTTAAAGATTTTTCTGTATTTTCCTGACTATTCACACTGAAGGCATCAAAACTATGAATTAACACATATGGAATTATATACTTAACAAAAAAGTGTGAAACAACTGAAAATATGTCTTATATTCTAGGTTCTTTAAAGTAGCCACTAATGTTGAGCGAACATGCTCGACACTGCTCGGTACTCGCCCGAGCATCACGCTACTCGGGATGTTCGGCGAGCACCGAGCATTTCCGGGTTACTCGGGCGGGAGCTCGGGTCTCCGCCCTGCATGTTTGGCGCTCTTTACAGAGTCAATGAACATGCAGGGATTGCCAGCCAGTCACTGTAATGCCGCAGCCATGTTGGTTGTGGGCATTACATTGATTAGCTGGCCGCACAGCGTCACCTTGAGTATTTAAAACCGGGCGCTGCCATCTTGGACACAGATGGCTGGGATCAGACAGTGTAGGGACAGCGCTGCTGATTTAGGGAGAGATATATACTGCAAAATAGTTAGTGTAGGGTCTGTAAAGGCTGCCAGATCAAACAAACAGTACTTCTCAGAACTATTATCCATCCCAGATATCAGGCAGGCTGGCAGGCTTTATAGGAGACGCAGTGGTTATACCAGCAAACGCTGCATTACAGTCCTGTGTGCTGCTGTTGCTGAAATTGCTGGACTTAGCTCCAGGTCTCGGGGGCCAGGAGAAATCCTTTTTTTTTCATCGAAGTCCTCTTTTTTTTTTCTCCTTCACACTATTATTATTATTATTATTTATTATTATACCGCCATTTATTCCATGGCGCTTTACATGTGATAGGGATATACATAACAAAAGCATTTACATAATCTTAACAAAACGAGTCAGCGACTGGTACAGGAGGAGCGAGGACACCCTGCCCATGAGTGCTCACATTCTAGAAGGGATGGGTGAGGATACATTAGGTGAGGGTAAAGCTGGTTGTGCAGCGGTGGTTACTGCAGGTTGTAGGCTTGTCGGAAGAGGTAGGTCTTCAGGTTTCTTTTGAAGGTTTCCACGGTCGGCGAGAGTCTGATGTGTTGGGGTAGAGAGTTCCAGAGTAGGGGGGATGCACGGGAGAAATATTGTATACGATTGTGGGAGGAGGAGATAAGAGGGGAGTAGAGAAGGAGATCTTGTGAGGATCGGAGGTTGCGTGCAGGTAAGTACCGGGAGACTAGGTCACAGATGTATGGGGGAGACAGGTTGTGGATGGCTTTGTATGCCATGGTTAGAGTTTTGAACTGGATTCTCTGGGCAATGGGGAGCCAGTGAAGAGATTGACAGAGAGGAGAGGCCGGGGAATAGCGGGGGGACAGGTGGATTAGTTGAGCAGCAGAGTTTAGGATAGATTGGAGAGGCGCAAGAGTGTTGGAAGGGAGGCCACGGAGCAGGAGGTTGCAGTAGTCGAGGCGGGATATGATGAGGGCATGCACTAGTGTTTTTGCAGAGTCTTTGCCGAGGAATGCACGGATCCGGGAGATGTTTTTGAGTTGGAGTCGGCAAGAAGTGGAGAGGGCTTGGATATGTGGCTTGAAGGAGAGGTCAGAGTCCAGGGTTACTCCAAGGCAGCGAGCTTGTGGGACTGGGGAGATTGAACAGCCATTGACATTGATGGCTAGGTCAGATGGGGGATATGAATGAGAGGGTGGAAAGATGATGAACTCTGTTTTATCCATGTTGAGTTTTAGAAATCTGTCAAAGACGAAGGATGAGATGGCAGACAGACATTGTGGGATTTTGGTTAGTAGGGAGGAGATATCGGGTCCAGAGAGGTAGATTTGTGTGTCGTCAGCATAGAGGTGATACTGAAAACCGTGAGACTCTATGAGCTGTCCCAGGCCAAAGGTGTAGATGGAGAAGAGCAGAGGTCCTAGAACTGAACCTTGGGGGACACCGACAGATAGGGGGCGAGATGAGGAGGTGGTGCGTGAGTGTGAGACGCTGAATGTCCTGTCTGTTAAGTATGAGGAGATCCAAGATAGAGCCAAGTCCGTGATGCCAAGAGATGAGAGAATCTGGAGTAAGAGGGAATGGTCCACTGTGTCAAAGGCAGATGACAGGTCCAGAAGGAGGAGGATGGAGTAGTGTCGCTTGGATTTGGCATTTAGTAGGTCGTTGGTGACTTTGGTCAGGGCAGTTTCAGTCGAGTGATGCGGTCGGAAGCCAGATTGCAGGCGGTCGAAGAGGGAGCAGGAGGAGAGGTGGGAGGACAGTTCAAGGTGCACATGTTGTTCTAGTAGTTTTGAGGCAAAGGGGAGGAGTGATATGGGGCGGTAGCTAGTCAGAGAGGAAGGGTCAAGGGAGGGCTTTTTGAGGATGGGTGTGATTGCGGCATGTTTGAAACATGAGGGGAAGACATCGGTTGTTAGTGACAGATTGAAGAGGTGGGTTAGGGTTGGGATGAAGACTGTGATAAGGTTAGTGATGAGGTGGGATGGGATTTGGTCAAGTTTGCAGGTGGTGAGGTGTGATTTGGAGAGTAAAGAGGAGACTTGACCTTCTGTAATGTTGGAGAAGTGGGGTTTGGAGGAGGAGGGTTGAATAGATATGAGGAGGGGTTGTGTGGACTTTAGGCAAAAGTTTTGTCTGATGGTGTCAATCTTGTTTGAAGAATGAGGCAAAGTCATCGGCTGAGATGAGAGAAGAGGGAGGAGGTGCTGGGGGACGAAGGAGAGAGATGAAAGTGTTAAATAGCTGTTTAGGGTTGTGAGATAGGGAGGATATGAGAGATGAGTAGTAGGTTTGTTTTGCTGTAGTGAGTGCGGACTTGAAATTAGTGAGGGATTGCTTGAATGCCATGAAGTGCTCGATGGCGTGAGACCTTTTCCATCTCCGCTCCGCAACCCTGGAGGCCCGGCGCAGTTCTTTAGTAAGTTTAGTGTGCCAGGGTTGCCTGTTGAATGTGCGAGATGTGGTGTGTGTGAGAGGGGCAATCGAGTCTAGAGCTGCAGCTATTGTGGTGTTATATGAAGCAGCAGCAACGTCTGCATCGTGTAAGGAATTTATGTCTGTAAGAGGGAGGAGGGATTCAGAGAGTGAGTGTAGGTCAAGGTGTTTGAGATTTCTGCGAGGGTATGCAAGTTTGTAGAGTGGGGATTGTTGCCCCGGGGAGGAAAGAGAAGAGAATGTAAGTAGGCTGTGATCAGAGAGAGGGAGAGGTGAGTTAGAGAGGTTAGATAGGGAACAGAGGCGGGTGAAGATGAGGTCCAGTGTGTGGCCATCTTTGTGGGTGGGTGTGGAAGACCATTGAGTGAGTCCGAAGGAGGAAGTGAGAGATAGGAACTTAGAGACAGACGAGTGGGAAGTGTTAATGGGGATGTTGAAGTCACCCATTATGATAGTGGGGATGTCAGTGGAGAGGAAGTGAAGCAGCCAGGTGGTGAAGTGGTCTGAGAAGGTGGTGGCTTGCCCTGGGGGTCGGTAAACGACGGCCAGTTGGAGGTTGGAGGGGGAATAGATGCGCACACAGTGCACCTCAAAAGAGGGGAGTGTAACGGAGGGTGGCATTGGGATTTGGGTGAAAGCGCAGTGTTCTGATAGGAGAAAACCTACACCTCCGCCATGTTTGCCGTTGGGGCGGGGGGTGTGGGAAAGGTGGAATCCGCCATATGAAAGTGCAGCTCATGAGGCTGAGTCAGAGGGGGTGAGCCAAGTTTCAGTGATGGCGAGGAAGGAAAGTTTGTAATGAAAAGATTGTTGATGAAGGAAAGTTTGTTGCAGACAGAGCGAGCGTTCCATAGGGCTCCTGTTAGAGCAACTAAGGGAGTGGGGATTGGTTGGATGGGTATGAGGTTAGAAGGGTTGCGACAGTTTGTGGAAGGTCGTGGATAGGAGGAAGAGGTAACTGTGGGGATATGGCGAGGAGGACCAGGATTTGGAGAGATCTCTCCAGCAGTGAGGAGGAGCTGAGAAAGTGTTAGCAGGTGGGAGCAAGAGAGAGCATGAGGTGGCTGTCTGTGTTTGGAGATCCAGGATTGAATGTTTAGGAATAATTCGGAGGAGGAGGTGAGATGAATGGGGAGGATGGAGGGAGAGATGAAGAGTTTCTTACTAGGTGTAGGGATTTGAGGGGTTATTAGAAAGTGGAGGACTATAGAGGAAAAAGTGAGAGCTAACAGAAACATAGTTAAAAGAGAGTGAGTGGTCAAAGTGTTTGTTATCTGACTCCTGCCCTGACTAATGGCCTCTGAAATAACTGCCACTTATCTCCGAAGCCACTTTGCACAAGAAGACGCGTGCACACCCCAGCACGCGTGCACCCCTTAGAGAGCTTCTAAATATATAGGGCACATTAAACTATCAGGTGAAGGGCATTGTGGGAGCTGCATACGGCTAAATTAGCAGCTGGTCGTCTCACCAGGAGATGGCAGGGTGATCAAACACAGAGCTAGGACTCTAGTCTCTGCAGTTTAGCACCTCTAAAAATCAGATAAGATCTACAGAGGGGAAGGGACAGACATATGTGGGTATTGAATGGAGTGGGACAGATAAAGCAGAGAAATTATGCAGAGCATGTACCAGTGAGGTGAATCAGCAAAGCAGAGCATTAGATTACAGCAGACACAGCAAGCAGAGAAATTATGCAGAGCATGTACCAGTAAGGTGAATCAGCAAAGCAGAGCATTTGATTACAGCAGACACAGCAAGCAGAGAAATTATGCAGAGCATGTACCAGTGAGGTGAATCAGCAAAACAGAGCATTAGATTACAGCAGACACAGCAAGCAGAGAAATTATGCAGAGCATGTACCAGTGAGGTGAATCAGCAAAGCAGAGCATTAGATTACAGCAGACACAGCAAGCAGAGAAATTATGCAGAGCATGTACCAGTGAGGTGAATCAGCAAAGCAGAGCATTAGATTACAGCAGACACAGCAAGCAGAGAAATTATGCAGAGCATGTACCAGTGAGGTGAATCAGCAAAGCAGAGCATTAGATTACAGCAGACACAGCAAGCAGAGAAATTATGCAGAGCATGTACCTGTGAAGAGAGAAGAAGAAGAGGGATGTTAGTCCATTGCCTCTGAAATAACTGCCACTTATCTCCGAAGCCACTTTGCACAAAAAGACTCGTGCACACCCTAGCACGCGTGCACCCCTTACAGAGCTTCTAAATATATAGGGCACATTAAACTATCAGGTGAAGGGCATTGTGGGAGCTGCATACGGCTAAATTAGCAGCTGGTCGTCTCACCAGGAGATGGCTGGGTGATCAAACACAGAGCTAGGACTCTAGTCTCTGCAGTTTAGCACCTCTAAAAATCAGATAAGATCTATAGTGGGGAAGGGACAGATATGTGGGTAATGAATGGAGTGGGACAGATAAAGCAGAGAAATTATGCAGAGCATGTACAAGTGAGGTGAATCAGCAAAGCAGAGCATTAGATTACAGCAGACACAGCAAGCAAAGAAATTATGCAGAGCATGTACCAGTGAGGTGAATCAGCAAAGCAGAGCATTAGATTACAGCAGACACAGCAAGCAGAGAAATTATGCAGAGCATGTACCAGTGAGGTGAATCAGCAAAGCAGAGCATTAGATTACAGCAGACACAGCAAGCAGAGAAATTATGCAGAGCATGTACCAGTGAGGTGAATCAGCAAAGCAGAGCATTAGATTACAGCAGACACAGCAAGCAGAGAAATTATGCAGAGCATGTACCAGTGAGGTGAATCAGCAAAGCAGAGCATTAGATTACAGCAGACACAGCAAGCAGAGAAATTATGCAGAGCATGTACCAGTGCGGTGAATCAGCAAAGCAGAGCATTAGATTACAGCTGACACAGCAAGCAGCGAAATTATGCAGAGCATGTACCAGTAAGGTGAATCAGTAAAGCAGAGCATTAGATTACAGCCGACACAGCAAGCAGAGAAATTAGGCAGAGCATGTACCAGTGAGGTGAATCAGCAAAGCAGAGCATTAGATTACAGCAGACACAGCAAGCAGAGAAATTATGCAGAGCATGTACCAGTGAGGTGAATCAGCAAAGCAGAGCATTAGATTACAGCAGACACAGCAAGCAGAGATTTTATGCAGAGCATGTACCAGTGAGGTGAATCAGCAAAGCAGAGCATTAGATTTCAGCAGACACAGCAAGCAGAGAGATTATGCAGAGCATATACCAGTGAGGTGAATCAGCGAAGCAGAGCATTAGATTACAGCAGACACAGCAAGCAGAGAAATTATGCAGAGCATGTACCTGTGAAGAGAGAAGAAGAAGAGGGATGTTTGTCCATTGCCTCTGAAATAACTGCCACTTATCTCCGAAGCCACTTTGCACAAGAAGACGCGTGCACACCCCAGCACGCGTGCACCCCTTACAGAGCTTCTAAATATATAGGGCACATTAAACTATCAGGTGAAGGGCATTGTGGGAGCAGCATACGGCTAAATTAGCAGCTGGTCATCTCACCAGGAGATGGCTGGGTGATCAAACACAGAGCTAGGACTCTAGTCTCTGCAGATTAGCACCTCTAAAAATCAGATAAGATCTATAGTGGGGAAGGGACAGATATGTGGGCAATGAATGGAGTGGGACAGATAAAGCTGAGAAATTATGCAGAGCATGTACAAGTGAGGTGAATCAGCAAAGCAGAGCATTAGATTACAGCAGACACAGCAAGCAGAGAAATTATGCAGAGCATGTACCAGTGAGGTGAATCAGCAAAGCAGAACATTAGATTACAGCAGACACAGCAAGCAGAGAAATTATGCAGAGCATGTACCAGTGAGGTGAATCAGCAAAGCAGAACATTAGATTACAGCAGACACAGCAAGCAGAGAAATTATGCAGAGCATGTACCAGTGAGGTGAATCAGCAAAGCAGAGCATTAGATTACAGCAGACACAGCAAGCAGAGAAATTATGCAGAGCATGTACCAGTGAGGTGAATCAGCAAAGCAGAGCATTAGATTACAGCAGACACAGCAAGCAGCGAAATTATGCAGAGCATGTACCAGTTAGGTGAATCAGCAAAGCAGAGGATTAGATTGCAGCAGACACAGCAAGCAGAGAAATTAGGCAGAGCATGTACCAGTGAGGTGAATCAGCAAAGCAGAGCATTAGATTACAGCAGACACAGCAAGCAGAGAAATTATGCAGAGCATGTACCATTGAGGTGAATCAGCAAAGCAGAGCATTAGATTACAGCAGACACAGCAAGCAGAGAAATTATGCAGAGCATGTACCAGTGAGGTGAATCAGCAAAGCAGAACATTAGATTACAGCAGACACAGCAAGCAGAGAAATTATGCAGAGCATGTACCAGTGAGGTGAATCAGCAAAGCAGAGCATTAGATTACAGCAGACACAGCAAGCAGAGAAATTATGCAGAGCATGTACCAGTGAGGTGAAACAGCAAAGCAGAGCATTAGATTACTGCAGACACAGCAAGCAGAGAAATTATGCAGAGCATGTACCAGTGAGGTGAATAATGCAAAGCAGAGCATTAGATTACAGCAGACACAGCAAGCAGAGAAATTATGCAGAGCATGTACCTGTGAAGAGAGAAGAAGAAGAGGGATGCCAGTCCATTGCCTCTGAAATAACTGCCACTTATCTCCGAAGCCACTTTGCACAAGAAGACGCGTTCACACCCCAGCACGCGTGCACCCCTTACAGAGCTTCACAAATACAAATACACAAGTACAAATACCCGTCTTATTAACCTTTTGGTATCCCCCCCCCCAAAAAAAAGTGTATCTCTGATTTTTCAGACACAAATATATCTGTTGAAAATGGTGTAGGCCAGAGAAACAGAAGTGTGGTTTTGCAGTTCCACGGTTCAAACCTCTGTATTATCCACTTATGGGCCATTTGTATCTAAAAAAAACAGTTTGAGTGTGTCGCTCACTGTTCAGCCGCAAATATATATATTTAAAAAAGTCTGGTATACACCAGTAAATTATAACTGTGGTTTTGCTGTTCCACGATGAAAAAGCTCTATTATTCTGCTTTTGGCATTTTTTGCCGTAAAAAAAAAAACTAATAGTGTCTCCCTGATTTTTCAGACACAAATATGTTTGTTGAAAATAGTCTGGTGTAGGCCAGAGAAACAGAAGTGTGGTTTTGCAGTTCCATGGTTCAAACCTCTGTATTATCCACTTTTGGGCCATTTGTATCTAAAAAAAACTGCTTGAATGCGTCGCTCACTGTTCAGCCGCAAATATATATATTTAAAAAAGTCTGGTATACACCAGTAAATTATAACTGTGGTTTTGCTGTTCCACGATAAAAAAGCTCTATTATCCTGCTTTTGGCATTTTTTGCCGTTAAAAAAAAACTAATAGTGTCTCCCTGATTTTTCAGACACAAAAATATCTGTTGAAAATAGTCTGGTGTAGGCCCGAGAAATAGAAGTGTGGTTTTGCAGTTCCACGGGTCAAATCTCTGTATTATCCTGCTTTTGCCATTTTTTGCCGTAAAGAAAACCAGTAGTTTCTCCTGATTGTTCAGACACAAATATATCTGTTGAAAATAGTCTGGTGTAGGCCAGAGAAACAGAAGTGTGGTTTTGCAGTTCCACGGTTCAAACCTCTGTATTATCCACTTTTGGGCCATTTGTATCCAAAAAAAACAGTTTGAGTCTGTCGCTCACTGTTCAGTCGCAAATATATATATTTAAAAAAGTCTGGTATACACCAGTAAATTATAACTGTGGTTTTGCTGTTCCACGGTAAAAAATCTCTATTATCCTGCTTTTGGCATTTTTTGCTGTAAAAAAAAAACTAATAGTGTCTCCCTGATTTTTCAGACACAAATATATCTGTTGAAAATAGTCTGGTGTAGGCCCAAGAAATAAAAGTGTGGTTTTGCAGTTCCACGGGTCAAATCTCTGTATTATCCGGCTTTTGGCATTTTTTGCCGTAAAGAAAACCAGTAGTGTCTCCTGATTGTTCAGACACAAATATATCTGTTGAAAATAGTCTGGTGTAGGCCCGAGAAATAGAAGTGTGGTTTTGCAGTTCCACGGGTCAAATCTCTGTATTATCCTGCTTCTGGCATTTTTTGCAGTGAAGAAAACCAGTAGTGTCTCCTGATTGTTCAGACACAAATATATCTGTTGAAAATAGTCTGGTGTAGGCCCGAGAAATAAAAGTGTGGTTTTGCAGTTCCACGGGTCAAATCTCTGTATTATCCTGCTTTTGCCATTTTTTGCCGTAAATAAAACCAGTAGTGTGTCCTGATTGTTCAGACACAAATATATCTGTTGAAAATTGTCTGGTGTAGGCCCGAGAAATAGAAGTGTGGTTTTGCATTTCCACGGGTCAAATCTTTGTATTATCCTGCTTTTGCCATTTTTTGCCGTAAAGAAAAACAGTAGTGTCTCCTGATTGTTCAGACAAAAATATATCTGTTGAAAATAGTCTGGTGTAGGCCCGAGAAATAGAAGTGTGGTTTTGCAGTTCCACGGGTCAAATCTCTGTATTATCCTGCTTTTGGCATTTTTTGCCATAAAGAAAAACAGTAGTGTCTCCTGATTGTTCAGACACAAATATATCTGTTGAAAATAGTCTGGTGTAGGCCCGAGAAATAGAAGTGTGATTTTGCAGTTCCACAGGTCAAACCTCTGTATTATCCACTTTTGAGCCATTTTTACCAAAAAAAAAAATAGTTTGAGTGTGTCGCTCACTGTTCAGCCGCAAACATATCTATTTAAAATTGTCTGGTATACCCCAGTAAACAATATCTGTGGTTTTGCCATTCCACGGTAAAAAATCTCTATTATTCAGCTTTTGATATTTTTTCCGTAAAGAAAAACAGTAATAGTTTCTCCATGATTGTTCAGATTGCTTAAAAGAGTTGGGTGTAGGCCAGAAAAATAGAACTGTGGTTTTCCTCTTCCATGGTTCTAATCTACTTTCTATTACCCTTTTTCCATTGATAGTGCGAGTGTGAGATATTTTACTTCCTTTACAATGGGCAACGCGCATCGCAAGGGACGTGGAACTGGACGTTCTGGTGATGGTGCATGCAGAGGACGGGGCCGTGGCCAAGGTGAAAATGTGCCACAACCAACAGCCACATCTTCTCGCTCCCACTTCTTGACCGAATTACTAGGGAAGCACAGAACAACACCAGTACTGCGAACTGATCAGTGTGAACAGGTTATTAATTGGATAGCAGATAATACTTCCAGTCACCTGGGCATCACCACCTCCAGTCTGTCTTCCACACGGTCAACTCTTAGTAGCCGTGAGTCTCGACCGCATACTCCTCCTCACCCTGATGCTCCTTCCTCCCACCATGCCGAGTGTCGTCAGACAGCAACTGATCTCACACTTGGACACTCAGAAGGGCTGTTCACTGGTCCATTTCCAGATTTGTGCCCCTCGCCTGCTCCGCTTGAAGTGGTGGAAGAGGAGATCCCATGTAGCGATGCCCAAATATTTCAACAGCCATGGCCACAGGAAGTCGACGCTGGCAATTTGTCACAAGAGGTGGACGATGACGAGACACAATTGCCAGGAAGTGAGGAGGACGATTGTGGTGCGCAAGTGGAAGAGGAGGAGGTGGTGGATGATCTAGTAACTGACCCAACATGACAGGAGGACATGCAGAGCGAGGCCAGCAGCACACAGGGTGAGGGAGGCAGAGTACCCCAACAGGCAGGAAGAAGCAATGTGGTGGCCGCACACAGAAGGCAGGCAACAGTTCCCCGTAACACCAACATGAGGGACGTTGCCAGTACAACCGGTAGGTCTTCCAGAGTCTGGAAATTTTTTAAAGACTCTGCTGATAACCCCAAAAAAGCCACTTGTACCACCTGCCATGCCAGCATCAGCAGGGGTGACAAAACTACCAGCCTGACCACCACCAGCATGATCAGGCATATGGCAGCAAAGCACCCGACTTTGTGGGGCGAACCCCAGGGTCCACGACCAGTGTCAGCGGGTGTCACCACTGCTTCTTCCGCTGTTGTGCGTGCAATAGAACCCCCTTTTGTGAGTGCAAGGCAATCCCCTGTCCATACTGCAAGCAAAGATGCCCCCTCCTCTCATTCTTCACTTGTTATGGCAGTTTCTCAAGAAACAGCATCAACGTCTACGTCCACGTCCCACCGCAGCGTTCAATTGTCCATATGCCAGACCTTTGAACGAAAGCGGAAATTCGCAGCTAACGCCCCACAGGCCACAATCCTAAATTCGCACATTTCACAACTGCTTGCGTTGGAAATGCTGCCTTTTAGGCTGGTGGAGACGGAATCCTTCCGCAACCTTATGGCGGTGGCCGTCCCTGGGTACTCGGACCCCAGCCGACACTATTTTGCCCGGTGTGCCATCCCCGCACTACACAAGCTCGTGTCCCAAAACATCTGCCGTGCCCTCAACAATGCAGTTACTGGGAGAGTCCACCTGACAACGGACACGTGGACAAGTGCTTGTGGCCATGGACGGTACATCTCCCTGACGGCACACTGGGTAAACATAGTGGAAGCCGGGACCCAGTCAGACCTTGGGACGGAGCACATCCTCCCCACACCAAGGATTGCGGGCTCTATGTCAGTCAGAGTTGCCCCCACAGTATACAGCTCCTGCGCATCATCCTCCTCCTCCTCCTCATGTTCAGCCTCCATCTCAGATATCACCAAATCAGTTACAAGCTGGAAGCACTGCAGTACTGCCTCCGCCAAGCGGCTACAGGCTGTGCTGAAACTCCTAAGCTTAGGTGAGAAACCTCACACTGCTTGTGAGTTGTGGACAGCTGTGAAAGAGCAGGCAGATCTGTGGCTGAGACCGCTGAACCTCCATCCAGGCATGGTCGTGTGTGACAATGGCCGTAACTTGGTGGCCGCTCTGAGGGGAGGCGAGATCACACACCTACCATGCCTGGCTCATGTGCTTAACCTCGTGGTTCAGCGGTTTCTTAAATCGTACCCCGAGTTGCCAGATCTGCTCGTCAAAGTACGCTGCCTGTCAGCTCATTTTCGCAAGTCGGCTACAGCTTCCGCCACCCTTGCTGTATTGCAGCAGCGTTTGCAGCTTCCATCACATCGACTGGTGTGTGATGTCCCCACACGTTGGAACTCTACCCTCCACATGTTGCAAAAGATTTGTGAGCAGAAGAGAGCAGTTGTGGAGTACCAGCTGCAACAAGGCCATCGATATTCAGGTCAGACTCCACACATAAGACCTCAGGAGTGGACCTGGATGTCTGACATATGTACCATCCTGACAAACTTTGAGGAGTCCACCAAGATGGTGAGTGGCGATGATGCCATCATTAGCGCCAGCATTCCACTTGTCTGTCTTTTGCAATGCTCTCTGCAGAGAATTAAAGAGGAGGCATTGCAGCCAGAGTATGATGAGATGGATCAAGAAGCCGTAGCGGTCGATTACACAGAGCCCAGCCTCATCTCATCCCAACGTTCATTAGGGGACAATGAGGTAGAGGAGGAGGAGGAGGAAGAACAGGAGCTTGTATCATGCGCTGTAGACGGTAGTACCTGTACAACTGTCATACCGTCGGTTCAGCATGGGTGGCCTGAGGACAGGGGGGAGGAGGAGGAGGAGAGCATGGTCAGTCGTCATCTTGGTGAGGACACGGAAGTCTTGCCCGTTACCAGTCTGGTACGCATAGCTGACTTTATGTTACGCTGCCTTAACTGTGACCCTCGCGTTGTCAAAATGTTGGGTGACAGTCATTACTGGTTGGTGACACTTTTAAACCCCCGCTACAAGGAGAACTTTCACTCTCTTATTCCTGAGGTGGAGAGGTCTACAAAAATGGGGCAGTACCAGAAGGCCCTTGCTGCCGAACTGTTAAAAAAATTCCCATCTGAACACGCTAATGGCAGAGGTCACAGTTCGTTGCCCAACCAAGGCGTACATGCGAGAGAGACGCAACTCAAATCCAGCAGAGGCAGGGGAACACTGTCAACGTTCTGGGACAGTTTTCTCAGACCCTCCCTTCGGACAGACCCTGAGGCGCGGGGTACTCTCACAAGGAGTGGAAAGTTTCAAAAGATGGTGAGGAAGTACCTTGCCGACCGTACCAGTGTCCTCCGTGATTCCTCAGTGCCTTTTAATTATTTGGTATCCAAGCTGGACACTTGGAATAAACTCGCTCTGTACGCCTTGGAGGTCCTGGTCTACCGTGCCGCTAGCGTGTTATCGGAGCGTGTTTTTAGTGCCGCTGGGGGAATTATAACTGATAAGCGCACTCGCCTGTCAACTGACAATGCTGACAAGCTGACCCTTATCAAAATGAACAAGGGCTGGATTGGGCCAGACTTCTCATCACCACCAAATGACAGCAGAGTAACATAAAGTCAAATCCACTGTGTTATTTCGGGAGGTGTATTCCAATGCATCGCTTCACACCCACACATGGGTATACGCTTCCTCATTTCGGCTGTTTTATGTTCTTATCCTCAGCCTCCACCACCACTATGCCACCAGGGTGACCATGGTCCGTGTTGCCATTATTGAAAGTTCCTCCGTCCTTATTTTTGTCAGCTTTTGCTTGGAAGGCATAAGCAAAGACTGTGGGAGACCCACTCCCCAATAATGGGAATAATATTTTTAACATGCTGTACTGTATGGCATGTGTAAGGGGCATTAAAACTGTCTTGTTAAGCTACTGCGACCTCCATCACTTTTCCAAGGGGCATTAAAACCATCTTGTTAAGCTACTGGGACCTCCACGTCTCTTCCGAGGGGCATTAGAAACGTCTTGTTAAGCTACTGTGACCTCCACGTCTCTTCCGAGGGGCATTAAAACTGTCTTGTTAAGCTACTGTGACCTCCACGTCATTTTCGAGCGGCATTAAAACCATCTTGTTAAGCTACTGTGACCTCCACCACTTTTCCAAGGGGCACTAAAACCGTATTGTTAAGCTACTGCGTCCTCCACCACTTCTCCAAGGGGCATTAAAACCGTCTTGTTAAGCTACTGGGACTTCCACGTCTCTACCGAGGGGCATTAAAACTGTCTTGTTAAGCTACTGTGACCTCCACGTCTCTACCGAGGGGCATTAAAACCATCTTGTTAAGCTACTGTGACCTCCACGTCTCTTTTGAGGGGCATTAAAACCATCTTGTTAAGCTACTGTGACCTCCACCACTTTTCCAAGGGGCATTAAAACCGTCTTGTTAAGCTACTGTGACCTCCACGTCTCTTCCGAGGGGCATTAAAACTGTCTTGTTAAGCTACTGTGACCTCCACGTCTCTTCCAAGGGGCATTAAAACCATCTTGTTAAACCACTCTGAACTCCACGTCTCATCCAAGGGGCATTGCATTTCCTCATAATTTTAGTCAGCTTTTGCTTTTCAATGCATAGGTGAACACTAAGGGAGACCCACTCCCCAATAATGGGTAGAAGGTATTTAGTACGCTGCAATCCACGTCTGTTTCAAGGGGCATTGCAGTTCCTCATAATTTTTGGAAAGCCTTCCATTCACTGCTTAGGCCAACAGTGTACAGGAGACCCAGTTGCTATAAATGGAAAAAACGGTTTAGTTAAGGCCCTCTGACCTCCATGTCACTTCCTAGGGGCATTGGAGTGCCTCGAAATTTTTGGTAGGCATTGCACTCACTGTATGCCCTATAACTGTGTAGCCGAACCGCTCCTTTTGGTACAGAAACATATCCTACAAGACATGTGTGGTTGACTGGCCTGATATTGATGTGAATGGGCCCTGTTCCTCCTGCTCTTTCTCCTTTGCCACCACCTCATCAATCATTCATCACCTGAAGCTTTGCTTTAACGGGAATCATAGAACTGGGATAGTAGCAGGAAAACTTCCAGCAATCCTCGGAGGAGGTAGGATATGCGCCAAAACGCTGACCACCTCAGGCCTAGCCACTACTACATACAGTACAGACCAAAAGTTTGGACACACCTTCTGATTTAAAGATTTTTCGGTATTTTCATAACTATGAAAATTGAACATTCACACTGAAGGCATCAAAACTATGATTAAACACATGAGGAATTATATAATTAACAAAAAAGTGTGAAACAACTGAAAATATGTCTTATATTCTAGGTTCTTCAAAGTAGCCACCTTTTGCTTTGATGACTGCTTTGCACACTCTTGGCATTCCCTTGATGAGCTTCAAGAGGTAGTCACCGGAAATGGTTTTCACTTCACAGGTGTGCCCTGTCAGGTTTAATAAGTGGGATTTCTTGCCTTATAAATAGGGTTGGGAACATCAGTTGTGTTGTGCAGAAGTCAGGTGGATACACAGCTGATAGTCCTAATGAATAGACTGTTAGAATTTGTATTATGACAAGAAAAAATCAGCTAAGTAAAGAAAAACGAGTGGCCATCATTACTTTAAGAAATGAAGGTCAGTCAGTCCGAAAATTGGGCAAACTTTGAAAGTGTCCCCAAATGCAGTTGCAAAAACCATCAAGCGCTACAAAGAAACTGGCTCACATGAGGACCACCCCAGGAAAGGAAGACCAAGAGTCACCTCTGCTTCTGAGGATAAGTTTATCCGAATCACCAGCCTCAGAAATCGCAGGTTAATAGCAGCTCAGATTAGAGACCAGGTTAATGCCACACAGAATTCTAGCAGCAGACACATTTCTACAACAACTGTTAAAAGGAGACTTTGTGCAGCAGGCCTTCATGGTAAAATAGCTGCAAGGAAACCACTACTAAGGACAGGCAACGAGCAGAAGAGACTTGTTTGGGCTAAAGAACACAAGGAATGGACATTCGAGCAGTGGAAATCTGTGCTTTGGTCTGATGAGTCCAAATTTGAGATCTTTGGTTCCAACCACCGTGTCTTTGTGCGACACAGAAAAGGTGAACGGATGGACTCTACATGCTTGGTTCCCACCGTGATGCATGGAGGAGGAGGTGTGATGGTGTGGGGGTGCTTTGCTGGTTACACTGTTGGGGATTTATTCAAAATTGAAGGCATACTGAACCAGCATGGCTACCACAGCATCTTGCAGCGGCATGCTATTCCATCCGGTTTGTGTTTAGTTGGACCATCATTTATTTTTTAATAGGACAATGACCCCAAACACACCTCCAGGCTGTGTAAGGGCTATTTGACCAAGAAGGAGAGTGATGGGGTGCTACGCCAGATGACCTGGTCTCCACAGTCACCAGACCTGAACCCAATCGAGATGGTTTGGGGTGAGCTGGACCGCAGAGTGAAGGCAAAAGGGCCAACAAGTGCAAAGCATCTCTGGGAACTCCATCAAGATTGTTGGAAGACCATTTCCGGTGACTACCTCTTGAAGCTCATCAAGAGAATGCCAAGCGTGTGCAAAGCAGTCATCAAAGCAAAAGGTGGCTACTTTGAAGAACCTAGAATATAAGACATATTTTCAGTTGTTTCACACTTTTTTGTTAAATATATAATTCCACATGTGTTAATCCATAGTTTTGATGCCTTCAGTGTGAATGTACAATTTTCATATTCATGAAAATACAGAAAAATCTTTAAATGAGAAGATGTGTCCAAACTTTTGGTCTGTACTGTACATGCGCTTGCTTTCCAAGGAACAGAAAGCTAAGGAGATGGATGGCCTCATGATCATGAATAATTTACTCGTTGTGTAGGAGGCCGACCACTGCTGCTGTCTACCTTCTGAACTTTGTGTTGAAGCCTGATTGACCCAGGACCCGCAATCCTCTATGTCTGGAGGACGTGTTGCATCCCAGTGCCCAACTGTGTCCTGGCTTCCACAATATTAACCCAGTGTGAAGGCGTCAGTGAGATGGACCATCCCTGGCCGCATTCACTTGTCCACGTGTTTGTTGTTAGGCTGTCCTTCCCACTAAATGCACTGGGGAGGGCACAGGTAATGTTTTTGTATGAGCGCTTGTGTATAAGGCGCACCGGGACAATTAGCGGCAGCTGGGGACCGTTTATGGACACCCGGACGCCCCTAGGCGGCGGGGACCAAGCGTCGACACCCGGCCGCCGGGCGGCTGGGGACTGAGTATGGATACCAGGCCGCCGCCGCAGCCGTGACGTGGTGGCCAGATTCCACCTCCACATGCCTAAAAGGCCTAATTTCAAGTGCAAGCAAGCAGTATGTTATTGCAGCCTGGGGGTTGGTGGGTGGCAGGCTGCATACTGGCGCTTGCATTGCAAGGAATGGGGGAGGTACAATTGAACACTGCCTTGGGACAAGGACTTGAACGTGGATAGTTGAAAGTCTGCAACGACAGGTGCAAGGCGGGAGGAATCTTCGCATGTGCCATGAACAGGGGGTTGGCGTGCACACACTACAGTGGAATAGGCTGTCCTTCCCACTAAATGCACTGGGGAGGGCACAGGTAATGTTTTGGTATGCGCGATTGTGTATAAGGTGCACCGGGACAAATAGGGGCGGCTGGGAACCGAGTGTGGACACTCGGCTGCCCCCTGACGGCTGGGGACCGAGTGTGGACACCCGGCGGCTGGGGACTGAGTATGGATACCAGGCCGCCGACGCAGCCATGAGATGGTGGCCGGCGTCTGCCTCCACAAGCCTAAAAGGCCTCATTTCAAGTGCAAGCAATCTAGCAGTATGGTATGGCAGCCTGGGGTTGGGTGGGTGGCAGACTGCACACTTACGCTTGCATTCCAAGAAAACAAAGCAGATTCTAATTTCTATCATCATCATCACGCTCCTCACCTTGGCACTCTCAACTCCCCTGATGGAGAAGCCAGGGCCCACCGGAGGAGTCTGGTTGTCTGGTGGGCTCATCCAATGCTGCCCTAAAGCAGGCCAGGCTGAGAAAAGAGTGGGGAAGGTTCCCAGGACAAATAGTGGCAGCTGGGGACTGAGTATGGAGTCCTCGCTACTGAAGCAGCCATGAGGTAGTGGCCAGCTTCGGCCTCCTCCAAACTAAAAGGCCCCATTTCAAGTGCAAGCTAGCAGTATAGTATTGCAGCCTGTGGGTGGGTGGATGGTTGGCTGCATATTTGCGCTTACATTGCAAGGAATGGGGGAGGTACAATTGAACAATGCCCTGGGACAAGGACTTGCGCGGGGATAGTTGCAAGTCTCCATCTTCTGATGCGGCAAGAATCACTTCTGATGGGCACAATTTTAGGCAGTGACCTGGGTGTCAGAGATGCTTCCAGGCGTCTTCCCCATGCTGTTCCCATGTCTTTTCAGCAGTGTATCACACAGCACATGGCCAGATAAGGTTGTAAAATGTTAAAATGACGTTTCCGATGAATGCATTTGTCACGGTGGAAAGCAATACAAAAGTGCAAAAATGCATAAAAAATGCTACTTGTGAACATAGCCCAAGGTGTGGAGGAGTATTTTTGTTTTTGGTTATTTATTTTACCTTATACACAAGTCTTTACCCTTGAAAGGATGTTCCTTAATCCCTTTCCGACCTGGTCAGTAATAGTACGCACTAGGTCGGCAAGGCCGGTTCAGCGGGGGCTCCGGCGGTGAGCCCGCACTGAACTGAGCACATGTCAGCTGATTATTACAGCTGATATGTGCCCGCAACAGCCGCGAGTGGAATCGCGATCCACCCGCGGCTATTAACATGTTAAATGCCGCTGTCAATCTCTGACAGCGGCATTTAACTCGCGCTTCCGGGAAGCGAGTCCTAAGCCCCGCCCATCGGTGACCCCGTCACTTGATCGTGGGTCACCAATGGGTGGGCAATGCAACCCAGGGTCTGCAGCAGACGCCTGTGGTTGTCATGTCTCAATTGCTATGAGCGCCACCTAGTGGTCAGCGCTCATAGCAAGTGAGCATGTCTCCCATAGACTAACATTGGGCTCGTAGCTCGGGTCGAGCACCCGAGTATCACGGTGAGATCGGCCCGAGCTTCAAGCACACGAGCATTTTAGTGCTCGCTCAACACTAGTAGCCACCTTTTGCTTTGATGACTGCTTTGCACACTCTTGGCATTCTCTTGATGACCTTCAAGAGGTAGTCACCGGAAATGGTTTTCACTTCACATGTGTGCCCTGTCTGGTTTAATAAGAGGGATTTCTCACCTTATAAATGGGGTTGGGACCATCAGTTATGTTGTGCAGAAGTCTGGTGCATACACAGCTTATAGTCCTAATGAATAGACTGTTAGAATTTGTATTATGGCAAGAAAAAAGCTGCTAAGTAAAGAAAAACGAGTTGCCATCATTACTTTAAGAAATGAAGGTCAGTCAGTCTGAAAAATTGGGCAAACTTTGAAAGTGTCCCCAAGTGCAGTTGCAAAAACCATCAAGCGCTACAAAGAAACTGGCTCACATGAGGACTGCCCCAGGAAATGAAGACCGAGAGTCACCTCTGCTTCTGAGGATAAGTTTATCCAAGTCACCAGCCTCAGAAATCACAGGTTAACAGCAGCTCAGATTAGAGACCAGGTCAATGCCACACAGAGTACTAGCAGCAGACACATCTCTACAACAACTATTAAGAGGAGACTTTGTGCAGCAGGCCTTCATGGTAAAATAGCTGCTAGGAAACCACTGCTAAGGACAGGCAACAAGCAGAAGAGACTTGTTTGGTCTATAGAACACAAGGAATGGACATTAGACAAGTGGAAATCTGGTCTGATGAGTCCAAATTTGAGATCTTTGGTTCCAACCACCGTGTCTTTGAGCGATGCAGAAAAGGTGAAAGGATGGACTCTACATGCCTGGTTCCCACCGTGAAGCATGGAGGAGGAGGTGTGATGGTGTGGGGGTGCTTTGCTGGTGACACTGTTGGGGATTTATTCAAAATTGAAGGCATACTGAACCAGCATGGCTACCACAGCATCTTGCAGCGGCATGCTATTCTATCTGGTTTGCGTTTAGTTGGACCATCATTTATTTTTCAACAGGACAATGACCCCAAACACACCTCCAGGCTGGGTAAGGGCTATTTGACCAAGAGGGAGAGTGATGGGGTGCTACGCCAGATGACCTGGCCTCCGCAGTCACCAGACCTGAACCCAATCGAGATGGTTTGGGGTGAGCTGGACCGCAGAGTGAAGGCAAAAGGGCCAACAAGTGCTAAGCATCTTTGGGAACTCCTTCAAGATTGTTGGAAGACCATTTTCGGTGACTACCTCTTGAAGCTCATCAAGAGAATGCCAAGAGTGTGCAAAGCAGTTGTTACGGATCCGGGTGGTGGAACCTCTGTGCTGTGGTGCAAGGAGGGACCCAGAGGGGCGTAACTAAGTATCAACTCGGACCGACCAAGGTCGTACGGCGGCTATCGACTCTGTGACCAGGGAGGGACCGAGCAGAGGGACCAGGTGCTACTCTGGGGACGACTTTGTAAGAGAGCAGGTGACTCCCACGGGTCAGATGGCAAGGACTGACCGGTACAGCAGATGAGCACGGCAAGCAGGCTGACGGGTGCTCCGGACAGACCGACTGGCAGACATGGCAGGAACAAGCAGGAACCTCCAGGTAGGCTGACAGGTAGACACGGCAGGTAACAGGCGGGAGCCTCTAGGTAGGCTGTCAGGCAGGCAAGGCAGGTAACGGGCAAGAGCCTCTAGGTAGGCTGTCAGGTGGTCACGGCAAGTGACTGGCAGGAGCTTCTAGGTAGGCTGTCCGGTGGTCACGGCAAGTGACAAGCAAGAGCCTCTAGGTAGGCTGTCAGGTGGTCACGACAAGTGACAGGCGGGAGCCTCTAGGTAGGCTGTCAGGTATACACGGCAGGTGGAGGCAGGAGCCTCCAGGAAGCAGACAAGTTCTCCAGGTAGGCAGGCTAGCCTAGCCCATAGACAGACTGGCGGGTTAGACCGTAGGCAGACCGTCGGGCTGGAGAGTGTCCTTGGCAGGCGGAGACAGGTAGCAGGTGAAGGCTCCGGATAAGCGGACTGGCCAAGCCCATAGACAGACTAGCGGACTGGGCTGTAAGCAGATTGTCGGGCTGGACTGGTAATCAAGCTGGCAGACTGGACTGATAGTCAGACGAACTGGACTGGTAGTCAGACAGGCAGCAGGACCTGTGGGCTGAAGCAGAATTTAGCATACAGAGCAACAACCTTGCACGGGCACCTCCATATTGGAGGAGGTGCCTTTTATAGGGGAAGTCCTCCAGCCATTGGCCGGGGACTTTTTAGGACAGCGAGCGCGGCCCCTTTAAGAGGGAGGAAGCGCGAGCGCGTGCCCTAAGCACAAGGCCAGAGAAGCTGCGAGCACCAGCAGCAGCTGCTGGGAGGCCAGAGGACGCTGGAGCAGGACCGCGGCGGTAAGGAGGACGGCATCTCTGCTGAGCAGGAGGCAGAGACACCAATGCTACATTACCCCCTCCATTATGCCCCCTCTTTTTCAGGCCACCAAGAAATTTTTTAAGGAGAAGCGGGGCGTGGATGTTCTCCCTGGGTTCCCAAGTTCTCTCCTCCGGGCCAAACCCCTTCCAATCCACAAGAAAAAAGGTTTTTCCTCTTACCCTCTTGGTGGCCAGAATGTTCTCTACCTCATAGACGTCCTCAGCGGAGACCGGAGCTGGGGAGGTACCTGGATTGTCGGAAAAAGAATTAAGCACAACAGGTTTGAGGAGAGATACGTGGAAGGAGTTGAGAATCCGTAAGGTGACCGGGAGTTTTAACTTGTAGGCCACTGGATTGAATTGCTTGAGGACTTCAAATGGAACGATGAACCGTGGGCCCAACTTATAGGAGGGTATCTTGAGACGAACATGTTTGGAGGAGAGCCAAACCTTGTCTCCCGGATGGAATAGAGGTGGATGCAGACGTCTCTTATCAGCATGTTTCTTCATCCGCTTGGAGGATTGAAGATGTGCGGATCTCGTGTCCTCCCAAATAGTGGAAAATTAGCTGACCAGAGACTCTGCGGCCGGGCTGTCCACTGAAGTAGAAATGGGAAACGGAATCCGGGGATGTTTACCGTAGACCACAAAGAATGGGGACTTGGAAGAAGATTCGCTCTCATGGTTGTTGTAGGAGAACTCGGCCCATGGTAGGAGCTCCACCCAATCGGTATGGTGAGCATTGACGAAGTGCCGGAGGTAGCTAGTAAGGATCTGGTTGATACGCTCCACTTGGCCATTGGACTGCAGATGGTAAGCAGAGGAGAAATCCAGGGTGACATCCAGCAGCTTGCACGTAGCTCTCCAGAAGCGCAAAGTGAACTGGACCCCTCGATCAGACACAATGTGGAGGGGTAGGCCGTGGAGGCGAAAGATGTGATGGATGAAGTCCTTAGCCAGCACAGATGCAGACGGGAGACCAGGCAAAAGGATGAAGTGGGCCATTTTAGAAAAGCGGTCAGCGACCACTCAAATGACCGTATAACCGGCAGAAACAGGGAGATCATTAATAAAATCCATAGCAATGTGTTGCCACGGGGCAGCAGGTACGGGAAGAGGCAGGAGGCGACCGGCAGGAAGATGTCTGGGAACTTTGTTGCGGGCACAGGACGAACAGGCCGTGACGAAGTCTACCACATCCTGGCGCAGGGTAGGCCACCAGTAATGCCGCGTAATGAGCAGGAAGGTCTTCTTCTGGCCAGCATGGCCGGCTAGTTTGGATGAATGACCCCAGAGAAGAACCTTTTTACGATCCGGAACCGCTACAAATGTCTTACCTGGTGGGAGACGAGACAGATCCAAGGGGGCCACATTCATCACTTTGGAGGGATCGATGATATGCATAGGCTCCTCCTCTTGATCGGAAGACAGGAAGGATCGGGACTAGGCATCTGCTTTAACGTTCTTGTCCGCCGGGCGGTAATGTAGGGTAAAGTTAAAGCGGGCGAACAAGACCACCGGGCCTGACGCGGATTGAGTCTTTGGGCATTCTGTAGATATGCCAGGTTTTTGTGGTCAGTATAGATGACCACCGGGTGCAGAGTGCACTCGAGCAGGTAACGCCACTCCTCCAGCGCCAATTTGATGGCTAGCAGTTCTCAGTCTCCTATGGAGTAGTTGCGCTCAGACAAGGAGAAGAGCTTGGTGAAGAAGCCGCAGGTTACCATTCTCCCGGATGAAGATTTCTGGGTGAGCACCGCTCCGGCACCGGAAGAGGAGGCATCAACCTCCAGAAAGAACTGTTTGTTGTTATCCGGATGGTGCAGACTGGAGAGTTAGACCGTAGGCAGACCGTCGGGCTGGAGAGTGTCCTTGGCAGGCGGAGACAGGTAGCAGGTGAAGGCTCCGGATAAGCGGACTGGCCAAGCCCAAAGACAGACTAGCGGACTGGGCTGTAAGCAGACTGTCGGGCTGGACTGGTAATCAGGCTGGCAGACTGGACTGATAGTCAGATGAACTGGACTGGTAGTCAGACAGGCAGCAGGACCTGTGGGCTGAAGCAGAGTTTAGCATACAGAGCAACAACCTTGCACGGGCAGCTCCATATTGGAGGAGGTGCCTTTTATAGGGGAAGTCCCCCAGCCATTGGCCGGGGACTTTTTAGGACAGCGCGCGCGGCCCCTTTAAGAGGGAGGAAGCGCGCGCGCGCCCTAAGCACAGGGCCCGAGAAGCTGCAAGCACCAGCAGCAGCTGCAGGGAGGTCAGAGGACGCCGGAGCAGGACCGCGGCGGTAAGGAGGATGGCGTCTCTGCCGGGCAGGAGGCAGAGACGCCGATGCTACAGCAGTCATCAAAGCAAAAGGTGACTACTTTGAAGAACCAAGAATATAAGACATATTTACAGTTGTTTCACACTTTTTTGTTAAGTATATAATTCCACATATGTTAATATATAGTTTTGATGCCTTCAGTGTGAATGTACAATTTTAATAGTCATGAAAATACAGAAAAATCTTTAAATGAGAAGGTGTGTCCAAACTTTTGGTCTGTACTGTACATATACAGTACAGACCAAAAGTTTGGACACACCTTCTCATTTAAAGATTTTTCTGTATTTTCATGACAATGAAAATTGTACATTCACATTGAAAGCATCAAAACTATGAATTAACACATGTGGAATTATATACTTAACAAAAAAGTGTGAAACAACTGAAAATATGTCTTATATTCTAGGTTCTTCAAAGTAGCCACCTTTTGCTTTGATGACTGCTTTGCACACTCTTGGCATTCTCTTGATGAGCTTCAAGAGGTAGTCACCAGAAATGGTCTTCCAACAATCTTGAAGGAGTTCCCAGAGATGCTTAGCACTTGTTGGCCCTTTTGCCTTCACTCTGCGGTCCAGCTCACCCCAAACCATCTCGTTTGGGTTCAGGTCTGGTGACTGTGGAGGCCAGGTCATCTGGCGTAGCACCCCATCACTCTCTTTCTTGGTCAAATAGCTCTTACACAGCCTGGAGGAGTGTTTGGGGTCATTGTCCTGTTAAAAAATAAATGATGGTCCAACTAAACGCAAACCGGATGGAATAGCATGCCGCTGCTAAATGCTGTGGTAGCGATGCTGGTTCAGTATGCCTTCAATTTTGAATAAATCCCCAACAGTGTCACCAGCAAAGCACTCCAACACCATCACACCTGCTCCTCCATGCTTCACGGTGGGAACCAGGCAAGTAGAGTCCATCCGTTCACCTTTTCTGCGTCGCACAAAGACACGGTGGTTGGAACCAAAGATCTCAAATTTGGACTCATCAGACCAAAGCACAGATTTCCACTGGTCTAATGTCCATTCCTTGTGTTCTTTTGCCCAAACAAGTCTCTTCTGCTTGTTGCCTGTCCTTAGCAGTGGTTTCCTAGCAGCTATTTTACCATGAAGGCCTGCTGCACAAAGTCTCCTCTTAATAGTTATTGTAGAGATGTGTCTGCTGCTAGAACTCTGTGTGGCATTGACCTGGTCTCTAATCTGAGCTGCTGTTAACCTGAGATTTCTGAGGCTGGTGACTGGGATAAACTTATCCTCAGAAGCAGAGGTGACTCTTGGTCTTCCTTTCCTGGGGCGGTCCTCATGTGAGCCAGTTTCTTTGTAGAGCTTGATGGTATTTGCAACTGCACTTGGGGACACTTTCAAAGTTTTCCCAATTTTTCGCACTGACTGACCTTCATTTCTTAAAGTAATGATGGCCTCTCGTTTTTCCTTATTTAGCTGCTTTTTTCTTGCCATAATACAAATTCTAACAGTCTATTCAGTAGGACTATCAGCTTTGTATCCACCAGGCTTCAACACAACACAACTGATGGTCCCAACCCCATTTATAAGGCAAGAAATCCCACTTATTAAACCTGACAGGGCACACCTGTGAAGTGAAAACCATTTCCGGTGACTACCTCTTGAAGCTCATCAAGAGAATGCCAAGAGTGTGCAAAGCAGTCATCTAAGCAAAAGGTGGCTACTTTGAAGAACCTAGAATATAAGACATATTTTCAGTTGTTTCACACTTTTTTGTTAAGTATATAATTCCACATGTGTTAATTCATAGTATTGATGCCTTCAATGTGAATGTACAATTTTCATAGTCATGACAATACAGGAAAGTCTTTAAATGAGAAGGTGTGTCCAAACTTTTGGTCTGTACTGTACATATATATATATGTGTGTGTATATATGTATGTATGTATACATATATATATATATACGTGTATATATATATATATATACATATATATATATATATATATATCTTGTGGAATACCTAGACTAACAGGACATTCAATGGACCCTCTTGCTATATGCAGTGCAGTCGGCCACATACACTGCCTGCCTGCCTAACTCCTCCTATCACCACTGATTATATGCAACTGGATTAGTCCTCAGAAGGACTGTTAGGTCAGATGGATATTATAGATATACTAGATGGTGGCCCGATTCGAACGCATCGGGTATTCTAGAATAGGTATGCGGCCGACGGGGCGCAATTAGCAGAGCGGCGTTTAAATTTGGCGCCAAAATCGCTGATCGGTCGCGGGCGGCGGCCGCGACCAATCAGCGAACCGTGTTAGTGAGGAATGGAGAGCGTGTTTAAATTTGGCACCAAAATTGCTGATTAGTCGCGACCGCGACCAATTAGCAAAGAGGTGTTTAAATTTGGCGACAATACTGCTGATTGGTCGCGGCCGGCGACCGCGACCAATCAGCAGAGCGATGTAGACCGGGGTTTAAATTTGGCGCCAAAATGGCTGATTGGTCGCCGACCGCGACCAATCAGCAGAGCGGTGTTTAAATTTGGCGCCAAAATCGCTGATTAGTCGCGGCTGACGGCCGCGACCAATCAGCAAAGCGTTGTTTAAATTTTGCGCCAGTACTGCTGATTGATCTCGGCCAGCGACTGCGATCAATCAGCAGAGCGTTGTTTAAATTTGGCGCCAATCTCGCTGATTGGACGCGTCTGGCGTCCGCGACCAATCAGCAGAGCGTTGTTTAAATTTGGCGCCAAGCTCGCTGATTGGTCGCGGCTGGCGTCCGCGACCAATTAGCACAGCAGTGTTTAAATGTGGCGGCAAGATCGGTGATTGGTCGCGGCCGCTATTTAAATGTGGCGCCCAAATCGGTGATTGGACGCGGGCAGCGGCCGCGACCAATCAGCAGAGCGGTGTTTAACTTTAGCGCCAAGATTACTGATTGGTCGCGTGCGGAGAGCGCAACCAATCAGAGTATCGTATTGGTGAGGAGCGGGGAGCGGAATCGTGTTAGTGAGGACCGGGGAGCGCCGCTGCCTGTGCGGCTACTTCCGCTGCGAGAACCCGGGACATGAGCGACTGCTCGCAGCAGAAGTATCCCGACCCGCAGCGCCGCTCCCCGGTCTTCCCTTCACACCCTAGCCGCTGATCTCCCCACAGTATCCGCATGGTGTAACAAAGGTCAGGACAAGAGATGAGCGTTGTTCGACTCGAACTGTTCGCCAATCTCAAATTCGAGCTGTTTTGGGCGGTGTTCGAGCCGTTCGGCGAACACGAACGATTTGAAAAAAATTCGGCTGTTCGAGGTTATGTTCGATAACTGTTCATGCACCAAAATCATAACTGGATTTTTTCTCAGTAATGATGAAAATTAATGTTAATACGCAGTTTGAGTGTACAGCGGGGCGGGGGGAGGGGCAGGGGATGGATCTCTGCAGGAATAATGAAGATCTCCATTTTTTTTTCTCTTTCCCGCATTTACAGTGGGGAGGTGCAATCTGTCAGCCTATCAGCAGCGCACACACGGAGCGAAGTGCTTTTTTTCACACAAGCAAGGGCATGTGTCATTGGCAGTGTATGTCACATGTCCTTGCCCTATAAGACCCAGCCATTTTCCCCGTCGCCACCATTTTCTCACTGCTGCAGCTGCGTGTTAGACGGCACCGCTGTTGCTGTGTGAGCGATACCTTGTTAATTTCAAGCCAATTTGCGCACAAATCTACAGATAGCTTGGGAGTAGGGAATAGTTGTGATTGCAGTCCTTTTAAGGACTAGGTTACAGCATTTCCTACGACTTTTATCAGGCAGGTCTGTGCTCTTAAATAGATAGGTTGTGGGAGTAAAGACTAATTGTAATTGCAGTCCTTTTCAGGACTAAGTTACATCAGTTCCTATCAGTTTTTGCCAGGCAGGTCTGTGCCAGTGCTGTGCAAGTTTTTTTCACAGCATTTGGCTAAATCTAGCAAAGCTAATCCTTTTTGGCCTATTGCAGAGTGTGTTAGTGAGTGGAGTAGCCTATCTGTGTTGCAAGCTACACCACCTGTGTATAGAATACCAATTTTTTTACTGCACCTAGTGAAGTGAAACCTTTTGGGCATAGCATCATTCTACTAGTCCATCTATACTGACCTCCATAAGGTTGCAAATTGAATATAATTTTTTTCTGCATCTAGCTCTGAAAAAATATTTGGCCTTCTAGCTGTGTGTGGGACTTGTTCTATTAGTCCATCTATACTGACCTCCATCGCGTTGCAAATTGAATATAATTTTTTTCTGCATCTAGCTCTGAAAAAATATTTGGCCTTCTAGCAGTGTGTGGGACTTGTTCTATTAGTCCATCTATACTGACCTCCATCAGGTTGCAAATTGAATATAATTTTTATCTGCATCTAGCTCTGAAAAAATATTTGGCCTTCTAGCAGTGTGTGGGACTTGTTCTATTAGTCCATCTATACTGACCTCCATCAGGTTGCAAATTGAATATAATTTTTTCTGCATCTAGCTCTGAAAAAATATTTGCCTTCTAGCAGTGTGTGGGACTTGTTCTATTAGTCCATCTATACTGACCTCCATCAGGTTGCAAACTGAATATAATTTTTTTCTGCATCTACCTCTGAAAAAATATTTGGGCTTCTAGCTGTGTTTGGGACTTGTTCTATTAGTCCATCTATAATGACCTCCATCAGGTTGCAAATTGAATATAAAATTTTTCTGCATCTAGCTCTGAAAAAATATTTGGCCTTGTAGCAGTGTGTGGGACTTGTTCTATTAGTCCATCTATACTGACCTCCATCAGGTTGCAAACTGAATATAATTTTTTTCTGCATCTACCTCTGAAAAAATATTTGGGCTTCTAGCTGTGTGTGGGACTTGTTCTATTAGTGCATCTATACTGACCTCCATCAGGTTGCAAATTGAATATAATATTTTTTTGCATATAGCTCTGAAAAAATATTTGGCCTTCTAGCAGTGTGTGGGACTTGTTCTATTAGTCCATCTATACTGACCTCCATCAGGATGCAAATTGAATATAATATTTTTCTGCATCTAGCTCTGAAAAAATATTTAGCCTTCTAGCAGTGTGTGGGACTTGTTCTATTAGTCCATCTAAACTGACCTCCATCAGGTTGCAAACTGAATATAATTTATTTCTGCATCTAGCTCTGAAAAAATATTTGGCCTTCTAGCAGTGTGTGGGACTTGTTCTATTAGTCCATCTATACTGACCTCCATCAGGTTGCAAATTTAATATAATTTTTTTCTGCATCTAGCTATGAAAAAATATTTGGCCTTCTTGCAGTGTGTGGGACTTGTTCTATTAGTCCATCTATACTGACCTCCACAGGTTGCAAACTGAATATAATATTTTTCTGCATCTACCTCTGAAAAAATATTTGGGCTTCTAGCTGTGTGTGAGACTTGTTCTATTAGTCCTTCTATACTGACTTCCATCAGGTTGCAAATTGAATATAATATTTTTCTGCATCTAGCTCTGAAAAAATTTTTGGCCTTCTAGCAGTGTGTGGGACTTGTTCTATTAGTCCATCTATACTGACCTCCATCAGGTTGCAAACTGAAAATAATTTTTTTCCGCATCTACCTCTGAAAAAATATTTGGTCTTCTAGCTGTGTGTGGGACTTGTTCTATTGGTCCAGTTATACTGACCTCCATCAGGTTGCAAATTGAATATAATATTTTTCTGCATTTAGCTCTGAAAAAATATTTGGCCTTCTAGCAGTGTGTGGGACTTGTTCTATTAGTCCATCTATACTGACCTCCATCAGGTTGCAAACTGAATATAATTTTTTTCTGCATCTACCTCTGAAAAAATATTTGGCTTCTAGCAGTGTGTGGGACTTGTTCTATTAGTCCATCTATACTGACCTCCATCAGGTTGCAAACTGAATATAATTTTTTTCTGCATCTACCTCTGAAAAAATATTTGGCTTCTAGCAGTGTGTGGGACTTGTTCTATTAGTCCATCTATACTGACCTCCATCAGGTTGCAAATTGAATATAATTTTTTTTTGCATCTAGCTCTGAAAAAATATTTGGCTTCTAGCAGTGTGTGGGACTTGTTCTATTAGTCCATCTATACTGACCTCCATCAGGTTCCAAATTGAATATAATATTTTTCTGCATCTAGCTCTGAAAAAATATTTGGCCTTCTAGCAGTGTGTGGGACTTGTTCTATTAGTCCATCTATACTGACCTCCATCAGGTTGCAAACTGAATATAATTTATTTCTGCATCTACCTCTGAAAAAATATTTGGGCTTCTAGCAGTGTGTGGGACTTGTTCTATTAGTCCATTTATACTGACCTCCATCAGGTTGCAAATTGAATATAATTTTTTTCTGCATCTAGCTCTGAAAAAATATTGGCCTTCTAGCAGTGTGTGGGATTTGTTCTATTAGTCCATCTATACTGACCTCCATCAGGTTGCAAATTGAATATAATATTTTTCTGCATCTAGCTCTGAAAAAATATTTGGCCTTCTAGCAGTGTGTGGGACTTGTTCTATTAGTCCATCTATACTGACCTCCATCAGATTGCAAACTGAATATAATATTTTTCTGCATCTAGCTCTGAAAAAATATTTGGGCTTCTAGCAGTGTGTGGGACTTGTTCTATTAGTCCATCTATACTGACCTCCATCAGGTTGCAAATTGAATATAATTTTTTTCTGCATCTAGCTCTGAAAAAATATTTGGCCTTCTAGCAGTGTGTGGGACTTGTTCTATTAGTCCATCTATACTGAACTCCATCAGGTTGCAAATTGAATATAATTTTTTTCTGAATCTAGCTCTGAATAAATATTTGGCCTTCTAGCTGTGTGTGGGACTTGTTCTATTAGTGACTGGTCACTGGGTAACTATGGTGACAGCAGGACAAGGGGCTACTGTCCAAGACTTGCCTTCCCCACGAGTTGTGCGTCAATCCTCTTTATGTCAAAGTTCCTCCACTGCTTCTGCCTCCTCAACCTCCTCTCGGTTCTCCACCTGCACCCAAAGCCTGTCTGGTCATGCCACAAGCTTTCTAACTGCGCAGAAGGGATCCTGCACACCTCCTTACTATGCTGGCAGTAGGGCTCAACGTCGTCAGGCGGTTTTTACTTTGAAATGTCTGGGAAATGTGAGTCACACAGCTGAGGAGTTGTGGTCAGCTCTGGAGAACCAATTTCATGAATGGTTGTCTCCACTGGACCTGAAACCAGGGAAGGCCGTGTGCGTCAATGCTGCAAACCTGGGTGCGGCCCTTCGCCGGGGCAATGTCACACACGTGGCTTGTATGGTTCACGTGTTGAACCTGGTTGTCCAGCAATTTTTAGCCCACTATCCCGGACTAGATGGCCTTCTGCAGAGGGCACGGTCGCTGTGTGCTCACTTCCGCCATTCGCATCCCGCAGCTCAGCGACTTACATCTCTACAGAAGTCGTTGGGCCTGCCACTTCACCGGCTAAAATGCGATGTGCCTACCCGGTGGAATTCAACTCTGCACATGTTGCAGCGACTGTGGCAGCATCGACAAGCCCTGGTGCAATACGTTCTGACGTATAGCCTGGGCCAACGAGATTCAGAGGTGGGGCAAATCACGCTGGAAGAGTGGTCTCAGATCAAGGACCTATGCACCCTTCTGCACAGTTTTGAAATGGCGACGAAGATGTTTAGTGCTGACGATGCCATTATCAGCATGACTATTCCGGTGATTTACATGCTGGAGCACATGTTAAACAGAATTCGGAGTCAGGTGGTGGCACAAGAGGAGGTGGAGGAAGTAGAGGAGGAGGAGTTGTATGCGGAAGGGCTAACATCTGCAAGGTCCAGACGGTCGGCAGCACCAAGGCAGCAGGCATGTGAGGGTGGGGGAGATGGTTTTACCAGGGCGCATGGTAGCAGCCAAACTAGTGAGGAAGGTGCAGGAGCCCAGGAAAAAGTGGAGGACGAACTGATGGAAGACTCATCAGATGAGGGAGACCTTGATCACATTTCTGTTGTGCGAGGTTGGGGGGAGAGGACAGAGGAAGAAAGCATGATTGTTACCTCGCCACCAACACAACAGGGACTTGGTGCTCCTGGATTCGCAAGACACATGAGTGCCTTCTTGCTGCACTACCTGCAACATGACCCTCGAATTGGGAGAATTAGAAATAATCCTGACTACTGGGTTGCCACACTGTTAGATCCCCGGTACAAAAGTAAATTTGCAGAAATAATTCCTGCCATAGAAAGGGATGCATGCATGCAGGAGTATCAGCAGAGACTGTTGCAGAATCTTTCATGTGCTTTTCCACAAAACACCAGTGGTGCACGTAGTGAATCTCACAGTTCCAACTTGCCAACCGTGGGAGCGTCGAGTGTTCAACACTCAAACCGTAACAGAAACACAGTATCTGCTGGTAACATCAATTTTGCGGAATCATTTCACCACTTTTTTAGCTCATCCTTTGCAAGGCCACAGGAGACAAGAAGTCTGACACATAGTCAACGCCTAGAGACGATGGTACAGGAGTATCTCCAAGTAAACATTGAAGCCATGACTGTGTCACTGGACCCTTGCTCTTTTTGGGCTTCCAATCTGGATAAATGGCCGGAGCTCGCCACTTACACCTTGGAGATCTTGTCATGCCCCGCAGCCAGCGTTCGGTCTGAACGTGTGTTCAGCGCTGCTGGTGGTGTGCTGACAGCTAAGCGCACGGTGCTCTCCACTGATAATGTAGACAGACTCACGTTCATAAAGATGATCAAATCATGGATCCAAAACGACTTTTCTACCCCTGTGTCATCCTGGGGAGAGTAAAAGCTTGATGATTGGTTAAAATCACCTCACCAACCGTTTTAAGCTTTCAAATTACTAATCATGTTTATCTGTATCTTGGCTGGAAAATTATTTGGGCTTTGTAGCAGTGTGCAGTAATGATTCTATTAGGCCATCTATACTAAGCTCCACCAGATTTAAAATTACTAATCATGTTTATCTGTATCTTGGCTGGAAAATTATTTGGCCTTTGTAGCAGTGTGCAGTAATGATTCTATTAGGCCATCTATACTAAGCTCCATCAGATTTAAAATTACCAATCATGTTTATCTGTATCTTGGCTGGAAAATAATTTGGGCTTTGTACCAGTGTGCAGTACTGATTCTATTAGGCCATCTATACTAAGCTCCACCAGATTTAAAATCAATAATAATTTTTAGCTGCATCTAGCCCGGAAAATAATTTTGGGGCTCCGAGATGCGCAAGACACATAAGTGCCTTCTTGCTGCACTACCTGCAACATGACCCTCAGATTGTCAGAATTCGAAGTAATCCTGACTACTGGGTTGCCACACTCTTAGATCCCCCACACTCTTCGATCAACCGTTTCATTTTAATAAAGACCAATAAAATGGTCATTTTTGAAATTATAAGCATTAGCAGGTTGTTAGAAACTGAAATCAAACAGTTTTCAACTCAAAACTTTATTCTAGGTGATGTTACATTTGCACATAGGACCCCTTGTTCGAAAGGAGCTTCTGAACTCTCTCGTCCATTGAATTTGTCAGGTTTTGGATGGTTTCTGTTCAATTGTTTTGCATGAGGACAGAATACCCTCCCAGAGCTGTTGCTTAGATGTGAACTGCCTCCCGCCAACATAGACACTCCTTTTGATGATGCTCCAGAGGTTCTGAATGGGGTAGAGGTCAGGGGAGCATGGGGGTCACACCATAAGTTTGTCCCCTTTTATGCCCATATCAGCCAGAGATGCAGATGTGTTATGTGCAGCATGAGACGGTGCATTATCATGCATGAAAATGATCTTGCTGTTGAATACACGGTTCTTCTTCTTGAACGATGGCAGGAAATGCTGTTTGAGAAACTCCACATACATTATGGAGTTCATCTTTACTAGTGCTGAGCCACCCCCGTAGTGTTCGGGTTCGGTACGGTTCGTCGAACAGTTCGTCGAACACCTTAGAACACCGTCGAACACCGTTAAAACCAATGGCAGGCAAACAAAAACACATAGAAACACATAGAAAACACCTTCAAAGGTGTCCAAAAGCTGACAAACTGCTCAGAAGACACTCTCTTTAAAAAAGCCGGCCGGCAAATTCAGCAGCGGCATACACCGGTACCCGACAATTTAGACAAGAAGGAATAGAGCATCACACATAGATTAGATAGATAGAAACATGTCAGTCACACATATAAGAAGCACAGTGACAGTGTTGGTTACTGCACTTGTCATTTAGTGTAAAGGATTTGTTAAAAAAAATATTAGTGTTTTCATGCACCGTCTCATTAAAAAAGCCGGCCGGCAATTCAGCAGCGGTACCCGACAATTTAGAACAGAAAGAATAGAGCTTCACACATAGATTAGATAGATAGAAACATGTCAGTCACATATATAAGAACTACAGTGACAGTGTTGCTTACTGTACTTGTCATTTAGTGTAAAGGATTTATTTAAAAAAATAAGTGTTTTCATGCACCGTCTCTTTAAAAAAGCCGGCCGGCAATTCAGCATCTGTACTAGAGATGAGCGTTGTTCTACTCGAACTGTTCGCCAATCTCAAATTCGAGCTGTTTTGGGCGGTGTTCGAGCCGTTCGGCGAACACGAACAATTTGAGAAAAATTCGGCTGTTCGAGGTTATGTTCGATAACTGTTCGTGCACCAAAATCATAACTGGATTTTTTCTCAGTAATGATGAAAATTAATGTTAATACGCAGTTTGAGTGTACAGCGGGGTGGGGGGAGGGGCAGGGGATGGATCTCTGCAGGAACAATGAAGATCTCCATTTTTTTTTCTCTTTCCCGCATTTACAGTGGGGAGGTGCAATCTGTCAGCCTATCAGCAGCGCACACACGGAGCGAAGTGCTTTTTTTCACACAAGCAAGGGCATGTGTCATTGGCAGTGTATGTCACATGTCCTTGCCCTATAAGACCAAGCCATTTTCCCCGTCGCCACCATTTTCTCACTGCTGCAGCTGCGTGTTAGACGGCACCGCTGTTGCTGTGTGCGCTATACCTTGTTAATTTCAAGCCAATTTTCGCACAAATCTACAGATAGCTTGGGAGTAGGGAATAGTTGTGATTGCAGTCCTTTTAAGGACTAGGTTACAGCATTTCCTACGACTTTTATCAGGCAGGTCTGTGCTCTTAAATAGATAGGTTGTGGGAGTAAAGACTAATTGTAATTGGAGTCCTTTTCAGGACTAGGTTACATCAGTTCCTATCAGTTTTTGCCAGGCAGGTCTGTGCCAGTGCTGTGCAAGTTTTTTTCACAGCATTTGGCTGAATCTAGCAAAGCTAATCCTTTTTGGCCTATTGCAGAGTGTGTTAGTCAGTGGAGTAGCCTATCTGTGTTGCAAGATATACCACCTGTGTATAGAATACCAATTTTTTTACTGCACCTAGTGAAGTAAAATCTTTAGGGCATAGCATCATTCTATTAGTCCATCTATACTGACCTCCATCAGGTTGCAAATTAAATCTAATTTTTTTCTGCATCTAGCTCTGAAAAAATATTTGGCCTTCTAGCAGTGTGTCGGACTTTCTCTATTAGTCCATCTATACTGACCTCCATCAGGTTGCAAATTCAAAATAATTTTTATCTGCATCTACAGTACCTCTGAAAAAATATTTGGGCTTCTAGCTGTGTGTGGGACTTGTTGTATTAGTCCATCTATACTGACCTCCATCAGGTTGCAAACTGAATATATTTTTTTCTGCATCTACCTCTGAAAAAATATTGGGCTTCTAGCTGTGTGTGGGACTTGTTGTATTAGTCCATCTATACTGACCTCCATCAGGTTTCAAACTGAATATATTTTTTTCTGCATCTACCTCTGAAAAAATATTGGGCTTCTAGCTGTGTGTGGGACTTGTTGTATTAGTCCATCTATACTGACCTCCATCAGGTTGCAAACTGAATATATTTTTTTCTGCATCTACCTCTGAAAAAATATTGGGCTTCTAGCTGTGTGTGGGACTTGTTGTATTAGTCCATCTATACTGACCTCCATCAGGTTGCAAACTGAATATATTTTTTTCTGCATCTACCTCTGAAAAAATATTGGGCTTCTAGCTGTGTGTGGGACTTGTTGTATTAGTCCATCTATACTGACCTCCATCAGGTTGCAAACTGAATATATTTTTTTCTGCATCTACCTCTGAAAAAATATTGGGCTTCTAGCTGTGTGTGGGACTTGTTGTATTAGTCCATCTATACTGACCTCCATCAGGTTGCAAACTGAATATATTTTTTTCTGCATCTACCTCTGAAAAAATATTGGGCTTCTAGCTGTGTGTGGGACTTGTTGTATTAGTCCATCTATACTGACCTCCATCAGATTGCAAACTGAATATATTTTTTTCTGCATCTACCTCTGAAAAAATATTTGGCTTCTAGCTGTGTGTGGGACTTGTTGTATTAGTCCATCTATACTGACCTCCATCAGGTTGCAAATTGAATATCATTTTTTTCTGCATCTAACCCAGCCAATAGTTTTGGCCTAATACCACAGTTTGGCCACTCAGCTCTGCTCGGTTACCATCCATTGTTTTTTTGTGCAAACAACTCCAGAGTTGTGAATTAGTTAACCACCAAAATGAGTGGAAAAAGGCCTGCTGCTGGTGGAAAGGGGAATAGGCGTGTTGGGAAGGGGAAAAAAGGTTGTGTCCGTGGGGTAGGTGTTAAAGCAACAGTAACATCTGCAGAAGAAAGACCATCTTCCAGCCAAACTAAAATGTCTACTTCTTTTAGCGGACAATGTGATAAGATCCCTTTCTTACGGCCACGCCAATCGCTACAAATTCCAGATGAGGCACAAAAACAGCAGGTGCTTCAACGGATATCAAGTGCTCCTTTAAGTGGGCTCTCCTTCACATCAACTTCAACATCACAAATACTCCAGTCCTCAAAGGTGTCACCCAAATCGCACTTGCTTCCTCACAGCTCCCAAATCTCCAGCTGCCCGTCTGAGTATGAGGTAGAACAGATGGTTGAGTCTGCAGAGCTGTTTACTCATACTATAGCCTGGGAATCAGAGGTCGACTCCAGCGCTTCTGTGAATCCAGACGAGGAAATGATCTGCACTGATGCCCAGAATCTTTATGAGTCGGATCCAGGACCAGACGCAGAAGGTTCTGACCATAATGTAGACCCTCATTCCCAAACTGTAACTCCTGTTGGTGGAGACAATGAAGAAGACGATGATAAGACTCAAATACCTGATTGGAGCGACAACTTTAGTTTTTTGTCAGGGCAGGAACAGGTTGGCTCTGAGGACGACGGGTGTGATAACACACAGGGTGATGATGATGAGGTTGGAGATCCCACTTACTGTCAGCCCACAGTCAGCCAAGAGATGAGGTCAGCAGAGGAGGTGGAGGAAGATGCTAGTGACGACGAGGTCAGGTTGCGCCTTCCTGGACAGAGACGTAGTACTGGAAGCACGTCAACAACTGCATCCTCAAACACAACTCTGCCTCTCACCACAAGTCGTGGTGGCTCTTCAGGTCGCATGGGTGCTAAGCCTTGCATAGCCTGGGCATTTTTTCAGATCGATAAAGATGACCCAACTCGTGTTATCTGTAACATTTGTCAGCAAAAGCTAAGTAGAGGCCAAAAAATACATAGTTTGAGTACTTCATGCCTGAACCGGCACATGGACATGAAGCATAAGTTGCAGTGGGAAGCTCAGTGTGCTACAATGCGGCCTAGCCGGCCGGGCCAACCACCGTCTGCCATATCTTGTGCATTCGCGGCCTCTTCATCCTCTGTGACTGGGGGGACAGCAGTCACACCTGTTTTGGGGCGCAGACCTGCCACCTCTTTACCCGCAACAGCCAGCGTGATTGGCAGGTCATCATTTTCTTTGGAGGTGGTAACACCAGCTGGTGTTGAGCGCTGTCCGACATCGATAGCACCACCTTTGGATCAAGGCAACCTAACATGTCCGCCTGCATCTTCCTCACAGACCGGCAGTTTGCCGGGGACACCCTTATCAACCCCGTCTAAGCACAATAGCCAGCCCTCGGTCCCTCAGATGTGGACAAGTAAAAGACCATTTCCTCCTAGCCATGAGAAAGCTAAGAGGTTGAATTTCACCATCTGCAAGCTCTTGGCTACAGAAATGCTGCCTTTCCGCCTGGTGGACACAGAGGATTTTCGAGACCTTATGTCCGTCGCAGTGCCCCAGTACCAGATGCCCAGTCGGCACTACTTCTCAAAGAAAGGTGTGCCTGCGCTCCACCAGCATGTCGCACACAACATCACCGCTTCTTTGAGAAACTCTGTGTGTGACAGGGTGCATTTCACCACAGACACTTGGACGAGTAGGCATGGACAGGGGCGTTACATGTCGCTGACTGGGCACTGGGTAACTATGGTGACAGCAGGACAAGGGGCTGCTGTCCAAGTCTTGCCGTCCCCACGAGTTGTGCGTCAATCCTCTTTATGTCAAAGTTCCTCCACTGCTTCTGCCTCCTCAACCTCCTCTCGGTCTTCCACCTGCACCCAAAGCCTGTCTGGTCATGCCACAAGCTTTCTAACTGCGCAGAAGGGATCCTGCACACCTCCTTACTATGCTGGCAGTAGGGCTCAACGTCATCAGGCGGTTTTTACTTTGAAATGTCTGGGAAATGTGAGTCACACAGCTGAGGAGTTGTGGTCAGCTCTGGAGAACCAATTTCATGAATGGTTGTCTCCACTGGACCTGAAACCAGGGAAGGCCGTGTGCGACAATGCTGCAAACCTGGGTTGGGCCCTTCGCCGGGGCAATGTCACACACGTGCCTTGTATGGCTCACGTGTTGAACCTGGTTGTCCAGCAATTTTAAGCCCACTATCCCAGACTAGATGGCCTTCTGCAGAGGGCACGGTCGCTGTGTGCTCACTTCCGCCGTTCGCATCCCGCAGCTCAGCGACTTACATCTCTACAGAAGTCGTTGGGCCTGCCACTTCACCGGCTAAAATGCGATGTGCCTACCCGGTGGAATTCAACTCTGCACATGTTGCAGCGACTGTGGCAGCACCGACAAGCCCTGGTGCAATACGTTCTGACGTATAGCCTGGGCCAACGAGATTCAGAGGTGGGGCAAATCACGCTGGAGGAGTGGTCTCAGATCAGGGACCTATGCACCCTTCTGCACAGTTTTGAAATGGCGACGAAGATGTTTAGTGCTGACGATGCCATTATCAGCATGACTATTCCGGTGATTTACATGCTGGAGCACATGTTAAACAGAATTCGGAGTCAGGTAGTGGCACAAGAGGAGGTGGAGGAAGTAGAGGAGGAGGAGTTGTATGCGGAAGGGCTAACATCTGCAAGGTCCAGACGGTCGGCAGCACCAAGGCGGCAGGCATGTGAGGGTGGGGAAGATGATTTTACCAGGGCGCATGGTAGCAGCCAAACTAGTGAGGAAGGTGCAGGAGCCCAGGAAGAAGTGGAGGACGAACTGATGGAAGACTCATCAGATGAGGGAGACCTTGATCACATTTCTGTTGTGCGAGGTTGGGGGGAGAGGACAGAGGAAGGAAGCATGATTGTTACCTCGCCACCAACACAACAGGGACTTGGTGCTCCTGGATGCGCAACACACATGAGTGCCTTCTTGCTGCACTACCTGCAACATGACCCTCGAATTGTGAGAATTAGAAATAATCCTGACTACTGGGTTGCCACACTGTTAGATCCCCGGTACAAAAGTAAATTTGCAGAAATTATTCCTGCCATAGAAAGGGATGCACGCATGCAGGAGTATCAGCAGAGACTGTTGCAGAATCTTACATGTGCTTTTCCACAAAATACCAGTGGTGCACGTAGTGAATCTCGCAGTTCCAACTTGCCAACCGTGGGACCGTCAAGTGTTCAGCACTCAAACCGTAACAGAACCACAGTATCTGCTGGTAACATCAATTTTGCGGAATCATTTCACCACTTTTTTAGCCCATCCTTTGCAAGGCCACAGGAGACAAGAAGTCTGACACATAGTCAACGCCTAGAGACGATGGTACAGGAGTATCTCCAAGTAAACATTGAAGCCACGACTGTGTCACTGGACCCTTGCTCTTTTTGGGCTTCCAATCTGGATAAATGGCCGGAGCTAGCCACTTACGCCTTGGAGATCTTGTCATGCCCCGCAGCCAGCGTTCTGTCTGAACGTGTGTTCAGCGCTGCTGGTGGTGTGCTGACAGATAAGCGCACGCGGCTCTCCACTGATAATGTAGACAGACTCACGTTCATAAAGATGAACAAATCATGGATCCGAAACGACTTTTCTACCCCTGTGTCATCCTGGGGAGAGTAAAAGCTTGATGATTGGTTAAAATCACCCTACCAACCGTTTTAAGCTTTCAAATTACTAATCATTTTTATCTGTATCTTGACTGGAAAATAATTTGGCCTTTGTAGCAGTGTGCAGCACTGATCCTATTAGGCCATCTATAATAAGCTCCACCAGATTTAAAATTAAAAATAATTTTTAGCTGCATCTAGCCCGGAAAATAATTTTGAGGCTCCGAGATGCGCAAGACACATAAGTGCCTTCTTGCTGCACTACCTGCAGCATGACCCTCATATTGTCAGAATTCGAAGTAATCATGACTACTGGGTTGCCACAATCTTAGGTCCCCCAAACTTTTCGATCAACCTTTTCATTTTAATAAAGACCAAAAAAATGGTCATTTTTGAAATTATAAGCATTAGCAGGTTGTTAGAAACTGAAATCAAACAGTTTTCAACTCAAAACTTTATTGTAGGTGATGTTACATTTTCACATAGGACCCCTTGTTCGAAAGGAGCTTCTGAACTCTCTCGTCCATTGAATTTGTCAGGTTTTGGATGGTTTCTGCTTCAATTGTTTTGCATGAGGACAGAATACCCTCCCAGAGCTGTTGCTTAGATGTGAACTGCCTCCCGCCATCATAGACACTCCTTTTAATGATGCTCCAAAGGTTCTGAATGGGGTAGAGGTCAGGGGAGCATGGGGGTCACACCATAAGTTTGTCCCCTTTTATGCCCATATCAGCCAGAGATGCAGATGTTTTATGTGCAGCATGAGATGGTGCATTATCATGCAGAAAAATGATCTTGCTGTGAAATACACGGTTCTTCTTCTTGAACCATGGCAGGAAGTGCTGTTTGAGAAAATCCACATACATTATGGAGTTCATCTTTAGCGCCTTCAGGGATCCTAAAGGGGCCGACAATCTCTCTCCCCATGATTCCAGCCCAAAACATTACTCCACCTCCTCCTTGTTGGCGCTGTAGCCGTGTTTGCGTGGGGTGTCCATCAACCAGCCATCCTCCACTCCATCCATCTGGACCATCGAGCGCTGCACGGCACTCATCCGTGAACAAAACAGTTTTGAAATCAGTCTTCATGTAATGTTTGGCCCACTGGAGCCGTTTCTGCTTGTGTGAAGTGGATAGAGGAGGTCGACAGGATGGCGTATGCACAGCTGCAAACCTCTGAAGGACCCTGCATCTTGTTGTTCGGGGGACGTTGGAGGCACCAGCAGCTTCAAAAACTTGTCTGCTGCTATGACAAGGCTTTCTTGCCGCTGCTCTTTTAACCTGACGTAATTGCCTGTAGGAAAGAGTCCTCAATTTGCCCTTATCAGCACGCACACGTGTGTACTGTGAATCAGCTACATACTTCTTGATTGCCAAGACACTTCATCCTGATCATCGCACAATGTTGATTGAAGTCATGCCTTGACCTGAACACTCCACAATTTGTTGCTTCTCAGCAGCCGACACATCCTTTTTCTTTCCCATTTTGGCAGAAAATGTAGGCTGCTTAATAATGTGAGAGAGCCTTCTTAAGTAGTCTTGCCTTTCATTGGACACACCTGCCAAACTAATTAGCACAGGTGTCTGCAATTGCTTACAGTGATATAAAGAGCCCTGACACTCATCACCATCAATGAGTTTAACTGACAAACAAACAAATTCTTCCCTTATCACTCCTAAACACTTTTTGCATAATAATTTGGAACGCAGTGTACATGTGCTTTTCCACAAAACACCAGTGGTTCACGTAGTGAATCTTACAGTTCTAACTTGCCAACCGTGGTCTGTATGGAATTGTTCAATAAAGGGCCCAAAATTAAGATAACATAGATGGGAGAGGTCTCTATGAATAGGAATTCCTAAGTATTTGATACCCTGTGAGGGCCAGGCAAAGGGAAAGTTGGACTGGATGGAATCCTGTATGGATTTGGGGAGGGAGACATTGAGGGCCTCAGACTTCGCTGCATTGATTTTAAAATTTGACCATGTAACAAAGTGATCTATTTCAGCCATAACAGCAGGGATGGATATATGTGATTGAGTGATATATACTAGGACATCATCAGCAAATAGAGAGCACTTGTACTCGGTGCCTCCCACCTCAATCCACCTAATATTGGGGTTATGGCGAATTGATGAGAGCAGGTGCTCCGTCACTAGGATGTATAAGAGAGGGGACAGAGGACATCCCTGCCTTGTCCCATTGGTGATTGTGAAAGGTGATGAAAATGTTCTGACGCACCCCCTGGGCCTTGGGACTCCCGGAGCCGGACCCTTTTTGGTGGATGCTGGTGGTTGTAGTCTTCGTGGCGGCGACCCGGTTCCGTGGCTCAGGGCGGTCAAACCAGTGGCGGAACTATTTATGTGGTTTTGATGTTTAAATGTCCGACTACGCCACCCGTGGATTGCGGTCAGAGTGAACCGCCGCTACAGGGCAGACCGCTGAGGCTGGTGTTGTGGGTGCAGCAGAGCGTAGCATAACTCCCCACGGGAGGAGTATAGCCTCAGGGCAGTGTATGCGGAGGATGGGGGTGATGGTGCAGGGCAGCAGCAGTAACGACACGGAGTCAGTGATGCAGTCCAGGGCCTTTACTCACAGTTCTTATTATCCAGACCACATCTGCAGGTAACGGCTGCCCACGTCGTACTGTGCTCACCAGGTGAGGGGCTCAGACAACTCCCAGATAACTTTGGAGCACTTCACAGGACCCCCTTTGTGTGTCCTTTGTCTGGCCTTTCTTACCAACACTTCTGTCCGGCTGCCTCGGGCCTCCTCTTGGTAAACTTGGCGCCAGTTTCCCTGACCCTATGTGGTGCCTTCCTAGCGGGTGTAGCGAGGGGCTGCGCCACATAAAATGTCAGAGCCTCCGGTTTCTAGCTGAGGGTCGTTTCCTGCCTCCACTAGTTCGGGGACCGGTCTCCCCCTTTGGCCTGACCCCTCCACGCAGGTGGATTCGGGCGTGCGGTGGCGACTCGCCCGTCCGCACCCCTGGGATCCCTTCATTCCTCGTTCCTGGAGCCTTCTCCGCTCCTCTTCCTTCCTTCTACCTCTTCCAGGCCTGGGCCTCTGTTACTAGGCCCGCCTCCGGAGCAGAGCTCATGCAGAGCCCCTGCTCCCTGCCACTTCTGCTCAGATTTCTCTGCACTGATCTAAGATGGTGCCCACCTTTTATACTCCCTTCTCAATGCACCCAGGAACTGCTTCCTCCCTGCTCCTGCACTACAGGGCTCCCCTTCCTCAGTGTTCCCTCCCCCCACTCCAGCCAGGGACAGGGACTGTCGTGCCCATCTCAGGGGCATATTGGTCGCCCTGCCCCACGGCAATGTGGTGTAATGCATGCAGGTGTCGGGTCCTGATCCACACTCCATCCTTACCTGAGAGTGAGATATCACACCTCTGGGTGAGGTGCAATACGTCTGTAGCAACCAAGCCCTCAGGGTGCTACAGTTCCATTTATCTTCAGCCTAGGTGACGTATTGCGATACAGGGCCGTGATTTTGGCTATAAAAGGGTCCCCTAGACCCCTACCCCAAGCTTTTTAAGAGAATCATATATGGCGTGCCAGGAGACTCTATGGAATGCTTTCTCAGCATCCAACGAGAGTATCTAATTACAAATTTTTAACTGCATCTAGCCCAGGAAATACTTTGTGCCTAGTAGCAGTGTCTGCTAGTCAGCGGATTATCCCGGCTGTTAAGCAAGCTACACCACCTGTAGTTTAGACACTTAATTTTTTCAAAGGAAATGCTTCGGGACCATGGGATACTTAGTGAAGAGCATCAGGGGGCACCCCAAGGCATAGGGGCTGGGACTGGCAGTAGGATGCCTTGCGGTGGACAGCCGAGCTCGATCCTTATAAAAGCTTTTTAACTGCAGCAGCTTTAGTGGACGCTACTGGAGCTGGAATTACCGCGGCTGCTGGCATGAGACTTGCCCTCCAATAGATCCTTGTAAATGGATTTAAAGTGTATTCATTCAAATTAGAGAGACAATTTAAATTAAAAAGCTTAGAGCTCCTTCCACCACAGGGGGGCTCGCTCGACCCACCAGCGGACAGGCACCAGTATTGGGAGAGGGGGGCTGGCCGTCAGGGTTCACCGCGGCTCTGGCACAAACCCGGCGACACGGAGGTGGCACGGGCAGGAGTGGACTGGCCGTGTCGGCTTCTCACTTTTTGGATTTTAGAAGGGCATGACATGCCTATATCTGTGTCTCCCCCTCCTTTTACTCCTCCACCTCTTTTATTTTCGCATGACTATATGTACTTGTCACTTTTCCATGTGTTAGTTATGTCTTCTGAGCAGTTTGTCAGCTTTTGGACACCTTTGAAGGTGTTTTCTATGTGTTTCTATGTGTTTTTGTTTGCCTGCCATTGGTTTTAACGGTGTTCGAAGGTGTTCGACGAACAGTTCGACGAACAGTTCGGCGAACACACGGGTGTTCGACGAACCGAACCGAACTCGAACACTACGGGGGTGGCTCAACACTACTTGTCACTTTTCCATGTGTTAGTTATGTCTTCTGAGCAGTTTGTCAGCTTTTGGACACCTTTGAAGGTGTTTTCTATGTGTTTCTATGTGTTTTTGTTTGCCTGCCATTGGTTTTAACGGTGTTCGAAGGTGTTCGACGAACAGTTCGACGAACAGTTCGGCGAACACACGGGTGTTCGACGAACCGAACCGAACTCGAACACTACGGGGGTGGCTCAACACTAATCTGTACCCGACAATTTAGAACAGAAAGATAGAGCATCACACATAGATTAGATAGATAGAAACATGTCAGTCAGATATATAATAAGTACAGTAATAGTGTTGGTTACTGTACTTGTCATTTAGTGTTAAAATAAAGGATTTATTAAAAAAAAAATTAGCGTGGGGTTCCCCGTAATTTTAGTCTCTAGCGGAGGTTAAGCAGACGGCTGGGGCAGATATTTGAAGCCTGGGAAGGGGGTAATACCCATGGAGCTTCCCAGGCTACTAATATCAGCCCCCAGCTGAATACCTAGCCTTTACTAGCTATTAAAATGGGGGACCCCCCCAAAAAAATGACGTGGGGTCCCCCTATTTTAATAGCTAGCAAAGGCTAGGCAGACAGCTGGGGGCTGATATTAATAGCTCAGGAAGGGTGCCATGAATATTGGCCCCCTCCCAGGCTAGAAGCACCAGCCGTCAGCCGCCCCAGAAATGGCGCATCCATAGGATGCGCCAATTCTGGCACTTAGCCTCGCTCTTCCCACTGCCCTGTAGCGGTGGCAGTGGGGTAATAGGGCTGGGGTTGATGTCAGCTTATAATTCCAGCTGACATCAAGCCCAGGTTAGTAATGGAGAGGCGTCTATAAGACACCCCCATTACTAACCCCATAGTGAAAGTTAAAAAAAACACAAACACCCAGAATAAAGTCCTTTAATTGAAATAAACACACAATTCTTTATTGTTCTAAATTAAACCATACTTACCGTCACGCCCATTCCAGCTGAAGCCAACGATCTCCTGCAATAAAATTTAAATAATAAACCAACATCATCCTTACCTTTCGATGGTTCCCAGGACAGCTCCAGCTCTGCTACATCGAGATGACAGGCTGGACCGCAGCAGAACGCTGCCATCCAGCCTGTCAACCCGCAGACACTGAGAAGAGCAGGCTTGCTTGCGCTCCTCAGTGTCTCGCTGTGACGGCATCCAGATGAGCCGAGTTCATGTCCAATGAACTCGGCTCACCTCATGCACGTCACTGACAGCGTGGGAAAATTCTCCTGCACTCAGCGCTTCAGCGTGGGAGAATGACGTGCATGAGGTGACGTGCATGAGGTGAGATGAGATCATTGGACATGAACTCACCTCATGCACATCACTGACAGCGTGGGAAAATTCTCACTCTGAAGCGCTGAGTGCAGGAGAATTCTCCCACGCTGTCAGTGACATGCATGAGGTGAGCTCATGTCCAATGAACTCAGCTCACCTCATGCACGTCACTGACAGCGTGGGAAAATTCTCCTGCACTCAGCGCTTCAGCGTGAGAATTTTCCCACGCTGTAGTGACTTGCATGAGGTGAGTTCATGTCCAATGATCTCAGCTCACCTCATGCACGTCTCTTACAGCGTGGGAGAATTCTCACGCTGAAGCGCTGAGTGCAGGAGAATTTTCCCACGCTGTCAGTGACGTGCATGAGGTGAGCCGAGTTCATTGTGCATGAGGTGAGCCGAGTTCATTGGACATGAACTCGGCTCATCTGGATGCCGTCACAGAGAGACGCTGAGGAGCGCAAGCAAGCCTGCGCTTCTCAGTGTCTGCGGGATGACAGGCTGGATGGCAGCTTTCTGCTGCGGTCCAGCCTGTCATCTCGATGTAGCAGAGCTGAAGCTGTCGTGGGAACCATGGAAAGGTAAGGATTATGTTGCTTTATTATTTATTCTTTTATTGCAGGGGATCGTTGGCTTCAGCTGGAATGGGCGTGATTGTAAGTATGGTTTAATTTAGAACAATAAAGAATTGTGTCTTTATTTCAATTAAAGGACTTTATTCTGGGTGTTTGTGTTTTTTTTTAACTTTGACTATGGGGTTAGTATTGGGGGTGTCTTATAGACGCCTCTCCATTACTAACCTGGGCTTGATGTCAGCTGGCATTATAAGCTGACATCAACCCCAGCCCTATTACCCCACTGCCACCGCTACAGGGCAGTGGGAAGAGCGAGGCTAAGTGCCAGAATTGGCGCATCCTACGGATGCGCCATTTCTGGGGCGGCTGATGGCTGGTGTTTCTAGCCTGGGAGGGGGCCAATATTCATGGCACCCTTCCTGGGCTATTAATATCAGCCCCCAGCTGTCTGCCTAGCCTTTGCTAGCTAATAAAATAGGGGGGACCCCACGTCAATTTTTTGGGGGGTCCCCCATTTTAATAGCTAGTAAAGGCTAGGCATTCAGCTGGGGGCTGATATTAGTAGCCTGGGAAGCTCCGTGGGTATTACCCCTTCCCAGGCTTCAAACATCTGCCCCAGCTGTCTGCTTAACCTCCGCTAGAGCCTAAAATTATGGGGAACCCCATGCCAATTTTTTTTTAAATAAATCCTTTATTTTAACACTAAATGACAAGTACAGTAATCAACACTGTCACTGTACTTCATATATATGTGACTGACATGTTTCTATCTATCTAATCTATGTGTGATGCTCTATTCCTTCCATTCTAAATTGTCGGGTACCGCTGCTGATTTGCCGGCCAGCTTTTTTAAAGAGACGGTGCATGAAAACACTAATATTTTTTTTAATAAATCCTTTACACTAAATGGCAAGTACAGTAATCAACACTGTCACTGTACTTCTTATACATGTGACTGACATGTTTCTATCTATCTAATCTATGTGTGATTCTCTATTCCTTCTATTCTAAATTGTCGGGTACCGCTGCTGAATTGCCGGCCGGCTTTTTTAAAAAGACGGTGCATGAAAACACTCATATTTTTTTTTAATAAATCCTTTACACTAAATGACAAGTACAGTAATCAACACTGTCACTGTACTTCTTATATATGTGACTGACATGTTTCTATCTATCTAATGTATGTGTGAAGCTCTATTCTTTCGGTTCTAAATTGTCGGGTACCGGTGTATGCCGCTGCTGAATTGACGGCTTTTCATGTTTCACTGTGAGCACAGTTCCCATCGATTTGGGCAATCACTCTAATGCCACAACCACCATGGCTGTGGCATTACAGTGAGTGGCAGACAATCCCTGCATGATTGGTGCTCTAAATAGCGCCAGACATGCAGGACACGCTTTTGGTGCACGAACAGTTATCGAACATAACCTCGAACAGCCGAATTTTTTGCAAATCGTTCGGGTTCGTCGAACAACTCGAACACCGCCCAAAACAGCTCGAATTTGAGATTGGCGAACAGTTCTAGTCGAACACTACTCATCTCTAATCTTTACCCCTTCAGGGATCCTAAAGGGGCTGACAATCTCTCTCCCCATGATTCCAGCCCAAAACATTACTCCACCTCCTCCTTGTTGGCGCTGTAGCCGTGTTTGCGTGGGGTGTCCATCAACCAGCCATCCTCCACTCCATCCATCTGGACCATCGAGCGTTGCACGGGACTCATTCGTGAACAAAACAGTTTTGAAATCAGTCTTCATGTAATGTTTGGCCCACTGGAGCCGTTTCTGCTTGTGTGCAGTGGATAGAGGAGGTCGACAGGATGGCGTTCGCACAGCTGCAAACCTCTGAAGGACCCTGCATCTTGTTGTTCGGGGGACGTTGGAGGCACCAGCAGCTTCAAAAACTTGTCTGCTGCTATGACAAGGCTTTTTTGCCGCTGCTCTTTTAACCTGACGTAATTGCCTGTAGGAAAGAGTCCTCAATTTGCCCTTATCAGCACGCACACGTGTGTACTGTAAATCAGCTACATACTTCTTGATTGCCAAGACACTTCATCCTGATCATCGCACAATGTTGATTGTGTTATGCTCTGCTACCAAAGCTAAGGAAAGAGAGGAGATCTGTCCCTACTATAGGACTCAGCTGAATCCCTACGATGTAACAGGGAACCTGATCCTGCGATCAGACCTGCTAAAGTCCTAATCTAGTCTGTACGGAGACCTATAGATGTGGGGAGGGAATCCCTACAAGTACTAAGGACTGGGAGGAATATGGGACACCTCCTAACAGAAATAGTAGCAGACAGACGAACAAACAAAATAGATAGAACATAGAGGTCCGTAGACCAAGCAAACTAACAGAGCTAGATACAGAGCACAGGCTAGCTAGAAAGTAGATATACAATGAAGTCCAGCAAAGCCAGAAGGGCGGAGCAGGATTAAATAGGCCAACAAGGTCATGTGACCAGCAAAGGAAAAAAAACCTAACAGCAAGGTTCTAACAGTACCCCCCCTTCTAAGAGGATCCTCCGGATCCCCTAGGACCAGGCTTATCAGGAAATCTCCTGTGAAACGCTCTGATAAGTCTGGACGCGGAAACATCATCTGACCTCACCCAAGAGTTATCCTCGGGTCCGAAACCTTTCCAGGCCACAAGATACTGCAAACTACCTCTATACCGTCTAGAGTCAAGGATGCGAGAAATTTCATATTCCCCGTCCTCCACCACCGGAGGAACAGAGGCAGAGGCGTCACCATCCGACACAACAGCTTTTTTTAACAGAGAGACATGAAAGACCGGATTAATTCTCCAGGAGGTAGGAACCTCCAACCTAACAGCAGATTGGTTGACAACCTGAAGCACCTTAAAGGGCCCTACAAACTTGGGACCCAATTTCTTAGAAGGAATCCTCAACCGCAGATTCCTAGAGGACAACCAAACCATGTCACCAACAGCGAACAAAACCTCCTGTCGTTTCCTATCAAAGTAGTCTTTAGATTTTCTGTTGGCCTCCTGAAGATTACCACGCACATCCGTCCAAACTCTTTCCAAATCACCGGAAAAATTCTCCTCCTCAGGCACGGCAGATCCCAACTTGGAGAACGACCCAAACGACGGATGTCTTCCAGAACAACAAAAAAAAGGCAAACAACCAGCAGAAGAAGATGTATGATTGTTCAGAGCAAATTCGGCAAGTGGCAGAAACTCAGACCACCCCTCTTGATTGTCTGCCACAAAACAACGCAAGAACTGCTCAACATCCTGGTTTTTCCTTTCTGTCTGGCCATTAGATTCAGGATGATATCCGGACGAAAACGACAAATGAATTCCCAACCTGTCACAAAAGGCACGCCAAAAACGAGCCACGAACTGAGGACCCCTATCAGAAACAATGTCAGTAGGAACGCCATGAAGTCTGACAATTTCCTTGACAAAGGCCTTAGCGAGAGTTTTAGCGCAGGGCAGTTTGACGAAGGGAACCAAGTGACACATCTTGCTAAAACGGTCCACGACCACCCAGATGACAGTAAAACCCTCAGAGGGGGGAAGGTCAGTTATAAAGTCCATAGCCAAATGTGTCCAAGGAGCACTGGGGACCTCCAAAGGACAAAGTAACCCCGCAGCAGGAGTATGTGAGGACTTAGATCTAGCACATATAGTACATTGGCGCACCCACTTAATGACTTCATTCTGCCATCCAGGCCACCAAAAACTGCGACCCACCAGTCTCTTGGTCTCAGAGATTCCGGGATGACCTGCCAACCGAGATTCGTGACACTCAACAAACAAATCTCTCCTAAAGGTCCCAGGCACAAACAACCTCCCATGAGGAGTGTTAGATGGGGCATTCTCCTGAGCTTTAAGAATCTCATCTTCCAAAACGGAGTCTAAAGCAGCTATCACAACACCTTCTTGTAAAATGTTTTCCTCTTTCTCAGCACCGACTATGGGAGAAAAACTGCGAGACAAGGCATCCGCCTTAACATTCTTAGTACCAGGGATGTAAGTAACGGAGAAATTAAACCGCGAGAAAAACAGTGCCCACCTAGCCTGACGGGCATTCAGGCGCTTGGCAGCATCAAGATATATCAGATTTTTATGATCCGTAAGAACCTGAACGGGAAATTCCGCACCTTCCAAGAAGTGGCGCCAGTGTTCAAATGCGAGTTTAATAGCCAATAATTCCCGATTACCAATATCGTAATTCAATTCAGTCTCCGAAAATTTTTTTGAAAAAAAGGCACAGGGATGTAATCCATCCCCGTTATCCTGAGACAATACTGCGCCAACCCCCACAGAGGAAGCATCAACCTCAACCAAAAACGGCCTAGTAACATCAGGCTGCATAAGGATGGGAGCAGAGGTGAACCTCTCCTTGAGATACACAAAAGCTTCAATGGCCTCAGAAGACCACTGAACCGCATCAGCACCTTTCCTGGTGAGATCAGTCAGAGGTTTGACAATACTAGAAAATTTTTTTATGAATTTTCTATAGTAATTGGCGAAACCCAAAAACCTCTGTATCGATTTCAAACCAATAGGCCTAGGCCATTCCTGCACAGCCTGAACCTTAACCGGATCCATCTCAAAACCTTTGCTGGAGATAATGTAGCCCAAAAAACTAATTCTCTGTACAGCGAACTCACATTTCTCCAGCTTAGCAAAAAGCGAATTGTCCATTAATAACTGTAATACCTCACGCACGCTCCGCCAATGAGACTCCAGATCTGGCGAATAAATCAAAATGTCATCCAAATACACAACCACATTTTTACCGATCAAAGGTCTAAGGATGTCATTAATCAGATTCTGAAAAAATGCAGGAGCATTAGTAAGACCAAAAGGCATAACCAGATTCTCAAAATGACCCACAGGAGTGTTAAAAGCAGTCTTCCATTCATCACCCTCCTTCATGCGCAACAGATTGTATGCCCCCTTAAGGTCAATTTTAGAGAACCACTTGGCCCCCAATAACTGGTTAAACAGTTCAGGAATCAATGGCAGTGGGTAAGGATTGCGTACCGTAATTTTGTTAATCTCACGAAAATCCAGACAAGGACGTAAACCGCCGTCCTTTTTTTTTACAAAAAAAAATCCAACCGCCACAGGAGACTTAGAGGGCCTAATGTGACCGGCGGCCAAGCTTGTCTGTATGTATTCCTCCAAAGCCTTCCTCTCAGGAATAGTAAGGTTAAATAAACGACTTTTAGGAAGAATCGCTCCAGGGACAAATTCAATAGAACAATCATAGTCTCTATGGGGAGGCAAAACCTGCGATTCTTTCTCAGAAAAAACTCTCCAAAAATCCTGAATAGGAACAGGCAATTCTCCCCTATCCAAAGCTGCAATACGCCCGTTACAACACTTGTCATAACATTTATGGCTCCAGGATTTAATTTCACTGGTAGACCAATCCAGTACAGGATTGTGAAATTTTAACCAGGGCAAACCCAATATTACTGGAGAAGGCAAGTTATTCAACACTACCAAATCCAATTTCTCATGGTGAACACCATTAATAGTGAGAGGAAATTCACTGACCTTGAGAGTAATATTCTTCAAAGGGGAGCCATCCACAGAAACCACAGCAATGGGGGATGATAAAGGTTCAGGTTTTAAATTGAGTTTTTCCACGAATCCCCCATCAATTACATTCAGTGTAGACCCGCAATCAACAAACACCCGAAATTCCATTAATTTTTCCTGAGCAATCGTGGAAGCAGCTAAAAATATACCCTTGGAATTTAAACAGGCAATACGGGCGTGACTGACCATTTTTTTTTCTTTCTTCATACGAAGCTCACAGCCTTTAATCAAATGACCAGATTTTCCGCAATAGAAACACAAGCCTTCCGAAAAACGACGGTCTTTTTCTTGAGAGCGAGGTGCCACCGATCCAATCTCCATCGGTTCACCACTGTTAGTACACACATTATCATAACCAGAAACTGACATAGCAGAGGATTTGCTCTCATTAACCCTAGTACGCAGTCTTCTATCCACCCGTATAGCTAATTGCATAGCCTGTTGCAAATCCTCAGGTGTAGGATAAGCAATTAGCAGGTCTTTAACCCTTTCACTGAGCCCAGCAAGAAATAGACTTTTCAGAGCAGAATCGTTCCACCCTGTTTGAGTGGACCAACGACGAAAATGAGTACAATATTTTTCCACATTACCTGATCCTTGTTTTAAACGTCTCAACTCAGTCTCAGCTGATGCCACACGGTCAGGATCATCATATAATAATCCTAAAGCAGAAAAAAAACTATCCACTGATCTGAAGCATGTATCACTAGGTTGCAAAGAAAAGGCCCACTCCTGAGGCTCTTTGCGCAAAAGTGACATTATGAACCCTACGCGCTGGGATTCATCCCCAGAGGACTTGGGTCTCAAACGAAAATACAATAAGCAAGCATTTTTAAATGAAAAAAATTCTCGATGTTCACCAAAAAATAAATCCGGCAAACATACCTTAGGCTCCAAGAAATATGCTCCAGGACAGTTACTCACGTGCTGACGGAGCTCGGCCACTTCCAGAGAGAGTCCCTGCAGGTGTTTAGCCAAATCCTGAACCGACACCATGATGGAACAAAAAAAAAAAAAAAATCTTTCCTTAGAGAATTTGCAGGCTGGACTTACTGTTATGCTCTGCTACCAAAGCTAAGGAAAGAGAGGAGATCTGTCCCTACTATAGGACTCAGCTGAATCCCTACAATGTAACAGGGAACCTGATCCTGCGATCAGACCTGCTAAAGTCCTAATCTAGTCTGTACGGAGACCTATAGATGTGGGGAGGGAATCCCTACAAGTACTAAGGACTGGGAGGAATATGGGACACCTCCTAACAGAAATAGTAGCAGACAGACGAACAAACAAAATAGATAGAACATAGAGGTCCGTAGACCAAGCAAACTAACAGAGCTAGATACAGAGCACAGGCTAGCTAGAAAGTAGATATACAATGAAGTCCAGCAAAGCCAGAAGGGCGGAGCAGGATTAAATAGGCCAACAAGGTCATGTGACCAGCAAAGGAAAAAAAACCTAACAGCAAGGTTCTAACAGATTGTAGTCATGCCTTGACCTAAACACTCCACAATTTGTTGCTTCTCAGCAGCCGACACATCCTTTTTCTTTCCCATTTTGGCAGAAAATGTAGGCTGCTTAATAATGTGGGACAGCCTTCTTAAGTAGTCTTGCCTTTCATTGGACACACCTGCCAAACTAATTAGCACAGGTGTCTGCAATTGCTTACAGTGATATAAAGAGCCCTGACACACATCACCATCAATGAGTTTAACTGACAAACAAACAAATTCTTCCCTTATCACTCCTAAACACTTTTTGCATAATAATTTGCAACACAGTGTACATGTGCTTTTCCACAAAACACCAGTGGTTCACGTAGTGAATCTTACAGTTCTAACATGCCAACCGTGGTCTGTATGGAGTTGTTCAATAAAGGGCCCAAAATTAAGATAACATAGACGGGAGAGGTCTCTATGAATAGGAATTCCTAAGAATTTGATACCCTGTGAGGGCCAGGCAAAGGGAAAGTTGGACTGGATGGAATCCTGTATGGATTTGGGGAGGGAGACATCGAGGGCCTCACACTTCGCTGTATTGATTTTAAAATTTGACCATGTAACAAAGTGATCTATTTCAGCCATAACAGCCTGCTGATGGATATATGTGATTGACATCATCAGCAAATGCAGAGCACTTGTACTCGGTGCCTCCCACCTCAATCCACCTAATATTGGGGTTATGGCGAATTGATGAGAGCAGGTGCTCCATCACTAGGATGTATAAGAGAGGGGACAGAGGACATCCCTGCCTTGTCCCATTGGTGATTATGAAAGGTGATGAAAATGTTCTGACGCGCCCCCTGGGCCTTGGGACATCCGGAGCCGGACCCTTTTTGGTGGATGCTGGTGGTTGTAGTCTCCGTGACGGCGACCCGGTTCCGTGGCTCAGGGCGGTCAAAGCAGTGGAGGAACTATTTATGTGGTTTTGATGTTTAAATGTCTGACTACGCCACCCGTGGATTGCGGTCAGAGTGAACCGCCGCTGCAGGGCAGACCGCTGAGGCTGGTGTTGTGGGTGCTGCAGAGCGTAGCATAACTCCCCACGGGAGGAGTATAGCCTCAGGGCAGTGTATGCGGAGGATGGGGGTGATGGTGCAGGGCAGCAGCAGTAACGACACGGAGTCAGTGATGCAGTCCAGGGCCTTTACTCACAGTTCTTATTATCCAGACCACTTCTGCAGGTAACGGCTGCCCACGTCGTACTGTGCTCACCAGGTGAGGGGCTCAGACAACTCCCAGATAACTTTGGAGCGCTTCACAGGACCCCCTTTGTGTGTCCTTTGTCTGGCCTTTCTTACCAACCCTTCTGTCCGGCTGCCTCGGGCCTCCTCTTGGTAAACTTGGTGCCAGTTTGCCTGACCCTATGTGCTGCCCTCCTAGCGGGTGTAGCGAGGGGCTGCGCCACATAAAATGTCACAGCCTCCGGTTTCTAGCTGAGGGTCGTTTCCCGCCTCCACTAGTTTCGGGGACCGGTCTCCCCCTTTGGCCTGACCCCTCCACGCAGGTGGATTCGGGTGTGCGGTGGCGACTCGCCCGTCCACACCCCTGGGATCCCTTCGTTCCTCGTTCCTGGAGCCTTCTCCGCTCCTCTTCCTTCCTTCTCCCTCTTCCAGGCCTGGGCCTCTGTTACTAGGCCCGCCTCTTGAGCAGAGCTCATGCAGAGCCCCTGCTCCCTGTCACTTCTGCTCAGACTTCTCTGCACTGAACTAAGATGGTGCCCACCTTTTATACTCCCTTCTCAATACACCCTGGAACTGCTTCCTCCCTGCTCCTGCACTACAGGGTTCCCCTTCCTCAGTGTTCCCTCCCCCCACTCCAGCCGGGGACAGGGACTGTAATGCCCATCTCAGGGGCATATTGGTCGCCCTGCCCCACGGCAATGTGGTGTAATGCATGCAGGTGTCGGGGTCCTGATCCACACTCCATCCTTACCTGAGAGTGATATATCACACCTCTGGGTGAGGTGCAATACCTCTGCAGCAACCGAGCCCTCGGGGTGCTACAGTTCCATTTATCTTCAGCCTAGGTGACGCATTGCGATACAGGGCCGTGATTTTGGCTATAAAAGGGTCCCCTAGACCCCTACCCCAAGCTTTTTAAGAGAATAATATATGGCGTGCCAGGAGACTCTATGGAATGCTTTCTCAGCATCCAACGAGAGTATCTAATTACAAATTTTTAACTGCATCTAGCCCAGGAAATACTTTGTGCCTAGTAGCAGTGTCTGCTAGTCAGCGGATTATCCCGGCTGTTAAGCAAGCTACACCACCTGTAGTTTGGACACTTAATTTTTTCAAAGGAAATGCTTCGGAACCACGGGATACTCAGTGAAGAGCATCAGGAGGCACCCCAAGGCATAGGGGCTGGGACTGGCGGTAGGACGCCTTGCGGTGGACAGCCGAGCTCGATCCTTATAAAAGCTTTTTAACTGCAGCAGCTTTAGTGGACGCTACTGGAGCTGGAATTACGCGGCTGCTGGCATGAGACTTGCCCTCCAATAGATCCTTGTAAATGGATTTAAAGTGTATTCATTCAAATTAGAGAGACAATTTAAATTAAAAAGCTTAGAGCTGCCTCCACCACAGGGGGGCTCGCTCGACCCACCAGCGGACAGGCACCAGTATTGGGAGAGGGGTGCTGGCCGTCAGGGTCCACCGCGGCTCTGGCACAAACGGAGGTGGCATGGGCAGGAACGGACTGGCCGTGTCGGCTTCTCACTTTTTGGATTTTAGAAGGGCATGACATGCCTATATCTGTGTCTCCCCCTCCTTTTACTCCTCCACCTCTTTTCTTTTCGCATGACCATATGTACTTGTCACTTTTCCATGTGTTAGTTATGTCTTCTGAGCAGTTTGTCAGCTTTTGGACACCAAAGGTGTTTTCTCTGTGTTTCTATGTGTTTTTGTTTGCCTGCCATTGGTTTTAACGGTGTTCGAAGGTGTTCGACGAACAGTTCGACGAACACAAGGGTGTTCGACGAACCGAACTCGAACACTACGGGGGTGGCTTAACACTAGTCAGGACATTTGTGTTAAAAATCGCTGATTGGTCGCTGGCGCTGCCCACGACCAATTACCGATTTGGGCGCCAAATTTAAATATCGGCCGCGACCAATCAGCGATTTGGGCGCCAAATTTAAATATCGGCTGCGACCAATCACCGATCTTGGCTCCACATTTAAACACCGCTGTGCTGATTGGTCGCGGACGCTATTTAAATGTGGCGCCAAAATCGGTGATTGGTCGCGCCCAGCGTTTAAACACCGCTGTGCTGCTGCGAGCGCCCGCTCATGTCCCGGGTTCTCGCAGTGGAAGTATCCGCACAGACAGCGCCTCTGACATCCATGCGGCAAGGGTGTGAAGGGAGGACCGGGGAGCGGCGCTGACATCCAATTGGTCGCGGCCTCTATTTAAATGTGCCGCACAAATCGGTGATTGGTTGCGGTTTTGGCCCGCGACCAATCACTGATCTTGCGGCTAAAGTTAACCACTACTGTGCTGATTGGTCGCAGCCGATATTTAAATTTGGCGGCCAAATCGGTGATTGGTCGCGGGCAGCGTCCGCGACCAATCAGCACAGCGGTATTTAACTTTTGCGCTAAGATCAGTGATTGGTCGGGTCCAAAGACCGCGACCAATCATCGAATCGTCTTGGTGAGGACCAGGGAGCGGCGCTGCCTGTGCGGCTACTTCCGCTGCGAGAACCCGGGACATGAGCGGGCGCTCGCAGCAGAAGTATCCTGACCCGCAGTGCCGCTCCCCGGTCCTCCCTTCCGCATGGATGTCAGCGATGCCGGCGGTCCTTCCGCTGCTACCGGCCAGGACATGAGCGCCTCGCGCCGCTCATCTCCCATCTGCATCTCGGTCCCGCAGATGGGTCCGGCGGTCGGGGTCCTTCTGCTGGTACCGGCCGGGAGATGAGCGCCTCGCGGCGCTCATCTCCCGGCTGCAACGCCGCTGAGCTCCGTCCCGCAGATGAGCCGCTAACGGCCGCCATCTTTTTTCTGAAATCCCGCGGCGCTGATTGCCTGCTGCCGGACCAATGAGCGACGTGGGATTTCCTGGACAGACAGACAGACAGACAGATAGACAGACAGACAGACAGACAGACAGACGGGATAAGACAATTATATAGTAGATGTTGTGGAAAACCTATACTAACTCTAAACAAGCAAATCTCTCTCTGACGCAGCAGCACCTCTCCTTAGTCTGCCTGATTCCGTGGTAGAATGTGACAAGCCTGGCGGCGCCTGGTCTTACATACACCTGATGATGCTGTGCGGCCAGCCAATCACTCTAAGGCTAAGTGCCCACAATGCAGAAATGCTGCAGATTTTTTACGCATCTCCCTGGCAGGAAAAATGCATGCGGATTTTACATGCGTTTTTCCTGCCAGGTTGAAGCATTTGTCAAGCGTTTTTGCATGCATTTCTGCATGTGGGTTATCAAGCACTTTTCCAAGCAATTTTAGCATCACTTGGAAAAGTGCTTGACAACTGGGTCACACTATATAAATCCATGCAACCGGCATGGATTTTATATAGTGTGACCAAGTTAGTTAAAAAAAAAGAATAAAAATGCTAAAAAAGAAAAAAAAAACATTATGCTTACTATCTGATGGCCCTCGGTCTCCTTCTCTGCTCACCCCGGCGGCTCGCGATGATCTAAAAGGACCTTCCATGATGTCATTTAGTCATGTGACAGGTCACGCGACTGCCGACGTCTACATGACTAAATGATGTCATGGAAGGTCCTTTAGACCATCGCGAGCTGCCGGGGTGCCAGGACGCATCGCTATGGAGACCGGGGGCCATCAGGAGGTGAGTATAATGTTTTTTTTAATTTTAAATTCTTTTTTCTACAGGTACTATGGTACCTGGGTCTGGAGGACAGTCTCCTCTTCTCCAGACCCGGGTACCATCCGCACATTGAATCGCTTAATGTAGTCATGCGGATATTAAGCGATTCAATGCAAGTCAGTGGCGGCAATAACGCTGCGTGTCCGCAAAATTAATGGACATGCTGCGTATTTTTCCACAATGATAATTCGCAGCGGAAATTTCCGCCGCATGTGGACAGCACATGCGGATTATCATTGGGGACCATGGGGCACGTATTACCAAGCGTTTTTTAAGTGTTTTCGCTGAGGAAATTCCGTGGCCAAAACTCTTGAAGAACGCATAGTGGGCACGCAGCCTAATGCCACAACCATCATGGCTACGGCATTACAGTGTGTGGTAGGCAATCCCTGCATGTTCATTGGCTCTCTAAAGAGCGTCAAACAAGCAGTGAGGGGACCAGAGCTCCCGCCCGAGCAACTAGGAAATACTCGCGGAGCGCCGAGCATCTCGAGCAGTGATCTGCCTCTGCTTGTACCATCACCATTACGTCCGCTTCCCCGTCTCTTGCCACGAGCCTTGCCCATTTTAAATGGAGTTTAAAATTTGTCTTGTTGCCAAAATTGTCTGTAATATTACTGCAGTAATATAGGATCATGTCTGATGACCACGGTTTTAGGCAGTGACCAGGGAGTCAGAAATGCTTTCAGTGGTCTTTCCCATGCTGCTCCCATGTCTTTTCAGCACTGTGTGGATGTGTCTGATCATGTCTCACACACTACATGGCCAGATAAGGTAGTAAAATGTTAAAATGACATTTTTGGGTGAATGTATATTTCATCGTTGAAAGCAATGTAAAAGTGCAAAAACGCATCAAAAACGCTACATGTGAACATAGCCCCAGGTGTGGAGGAGCATTTTTTGGGAGGGTTATTTATTTTTCCTTATATACAAGTCATTACCCTGGAAAGGATGTTCCTTAACATTTTTCCTTGGAAAATCCATTTTGGTTTCGTTTTTGTATGTTTTATTGTGAGCCCATAAAAGTGGCGTAAATACTCTGATAACATTGCTCACAGCAGTGACCTGGGAGTCTGAAATGCTTCCAGGGGTCTTCTCCATGCTGTTCCCATGTCATTTGAGCACTGTCCCATCAATTTGGCCAATTTTTAGGCCCCCTGCAGACCTCTTGGGGGGCCACCGGAAAAATGCTCGAGTTTCCCATAGACTTACATTTGGCTCGTTGCTCGGGTCGAGGACTCGAGCATTCCAATTTGCTCGACCCGAACAACAAGAACTCAGGCATTTTAGTGCTCGCTCATCACAAGTCAGCATCTTTAGGTGGCTCAACAGTCACATGAGCTTGTAAGAAAAGCCTCCATCTAGTATATTCCACGTGAGTTTTCCTTCTGTCTGTGACTTTTACATTATTACTTTCACAGCTTTGACATCCAGGCAAATACCTGAAGAATATCAATTCTGAAGCCATAATGGAGAAAGAAGAAAGCAATGTGTGGGATGATGAGGGGTGCAAAGAGGACGTTCCTACAGGTAACTGCCCCAGTGAGGAGTCACCACTAAATAAAGCAGAGAAGAGTCACATTCTCCTCATTCACCGGACAATTTTAGGCTTGAAGTTTTATGTTATGTGTTTTCTCAGGTTTTTTGGCAATAGATTCCCCTATTCAGCTAAAATACAGATCTTATATCGCTGACAATGTAATAGCGTAATATGTAATAAGACCGGTTGTGTATCTGTAATATGGATTTAAGAATAGACTGGGATAATAAATCATCAAAGACAAGTAACAAACTTCATGGGCAAAGTATCTAATTTAGTGTTTTAAATCATATCCAACAAGGCTTGGGTTCCAGGATTAATAAATAACACTAGATGGTGGCCCGATTCTAACGCATCGGGTATTCTAGAATATGTATGCGGCCGACCGGGCGCAATCAGCAGAGCGATATTTAAATTTGGCGCCAAAATCGCTGATTGGTCGAGGCCGGCAACCGCGACCAATTAGCAAAGCGGTGTTAAAATTTGGCGCCTATATCGCAGATTGGTCACGGCCGGCGGTCGCGACTAATCAGCAGAGCGGGGTTTAAATGTGGCGCCAATAATGCTGATTGGTCGCGGCCAGCGAACGCGACCAATCAGCAGAGCGGGGTTTAAATTTGGCGGCAATAATGCTGATGGTTTGCGGCCGGCGGTCGCGACCAATCAGCAGAGCGTTATTTAAATTTGGCGCCAATAATGGTGATTGGTCACGGCCGCGACTAATCAGCAGAGCGGTGTTTAAATTTGTTGCCAATAATGCTGGTTATTCGTGACCGGTAACCGCGACCAATGAGCAGAGCGGTGTTTAAATATGGCGCCAATATCTCTAATTGGTCGCGGCCGGCCACCACGACCAATCAGCGAAGCGGTGTTTAAATTTGGCGCCAATATCGCTGATTGGTCACGGCCGGTGGTTGCGACTAATCAGCAGAGCGAGGTTTAAATTTGACGCCAATACTGCTGATTGGTCGCGGCCGGCGACCGCGACCAATCAGCAGAGCGGTGTTTAAATTTAACGCCAATACTGCTGATTGGTCGCAGTCGGCGACCGCGAGCAATCAGCAGAGTGTTGTTTAAATTTGGCACCAAAATCGCTGATTGGTCGCGGCCGGCGATCGCGACCAATCAGCAGAGCGGGGTTTAAATTTGGCGCCAATACTGCTCATTGGTCGCGGCCGGCGACCGCAACCAATCAACAGAGCGTTGTTTAAATTTGGCGCCAATCTCGCTGATTGGTCGCGTCTGCCGTCCGCGAGCAATCAACAGAGCGTTGTTTAAATTTGGCGCCAATCTTGCTGATTGGTAGCGGTCGCCGACGGCCGCGACCAATCAGCACAGCGGTGTTTAAATTTAGCGCCAATCTCGCTGATTGGTCGCGGCCGGCCACCGCGACCAATGAGCAGAGCGGTGTTTAAATTTGCCGGCCATCTCGCTGATTGGTCGCGGTCGGCCGCCGCGACCAATCAGCAGAGCGGCAATTAAATTTGCAGCCTATATTGCTGATTGTTCGCGGCCGGCGACAGCGACCAATCAGCAGAGCGGCGTTTAAATTTTCCGCCGATATCGCTGATTAGTCGCAGTGGCCGGCCACGATTAATCAGCAGAGCGGCGTTTAAATTTGCCGGACATCTCGCTCATTGGTCGCGGTGGCCGGCCGCGACCAATCAGCAGAGCGGCGTTTAAATTTGCCGCCCATCTCACTGATTGGTCGCGGCCGGCCACCGCGACCGATCAGCAGAGCGGCGTTTAAATTTGCCACCCATCTCGCTGATTAGTCGCGGTGGCCGGCCGCGATTAATCAGCAGAGCGGCGTTTAAATTTGCCGCCAATCTCGCTGATTGGTCACGGCCGGCCACCGCGACAAATCAGCACTGCGGCGTTTAAATTTGCCGCCCATCTCGCTGATTGGTCGCGGTCGGCCACCGCGACTAATCAGCAGAGCGGCGTTTAAATTTGCCGCCCATCTCGCTGATTGGTCACGGCCGGCCACCGCGACCAATCAGCACTGCGGCGTTTAAATTTGCCGCCCATCTCGCTGATTGGTCACGGCTGGCCACCGCGACCAATCAGCAGAGCGGCGTTTAAATTTGCCGCCTATCTCGCTGATTGGTCACGGCCGGCCACCGCGACCAATCAGCAGAGCGGCGTTTAAATTTGCCGCCCATCTCGCTCATTGGTCGCGGTGGCCAGCCGCGATTAATCAGCAGAGCGGCGTTTAAATTTGCCGGACATGTCGCTGATTGGTCGCGGTGGCCGGCCGCGACCAATCAGCAGAGCGGCGTTTAAATTTGCCGCCCATCTCGCTGACTGGTCGCGGCCGGCCACCGCGACCAATCAGCAGAGCGGCGTTTAAATTTGCCGCCCATCTCGCTGGTTGGTCGCAGTGGCCGGCCGCGATTAATCAACAGAGCGGCGTTTAAATTTGCCGCCCATCTCGCTGATTGGTCACGGCCGACCACCGCGACCAATCAGCACTGCGGCGTTTAAATTTGCCGCCCATCTCGCTGATTGGTCACGGCCGGCCACCGCGACCAATCAGCACAGCGACGTTTAAATTTGCCGCCCATCTCGCTGATTGGTTGCGGCCGGCCACCGCGACCAATCAGCAGAGCGGTGTTTAAATTTGCCGCCCATCTCGCTGATTTGCGGTAGTCGGCCGGCCACCGCGACCAATCAGCAGAGCGGCGTTTAAATTTGCCACACATCTCGCTCATTGGTCGCGGTGGCCGGCCGCGATTAATCAGCAGAGCGGCGTTAAAATTTTCCGCCCATCTCGCTGATTAGTCGCGGTGGCCGGCCGCGATTAATCAGCAGAGCGGCGTTTAAATTTGCCGCCCATCTCGCTGATTGGTCACGGCCGGCCACCGCGACAAATCAGCACTGCGGCGTTTAAATTTGCCGCCCATCTCGCTGATTGGTCGCGGTCGGCCACCGCGACTAATCAGCAAAGCGGCGTTTAAATTTGCCGCCCATCTCGCTGATTGGTCACGGCCATCCACCGCGACCAATCAGCACTGCGGCGTTTAAATTTGCCACCCATCTCGCTGATTGGTCACGGCCGGCCACCGCGACCAATCAGCAGAGCGGCGTTTAAATTTGCCGCCCATCTCGCTCATTGGTCGCGGTGGCCAGCCGCGATTAATCAGCAGAGCGGCGTTTAAATTTGCCGGACATGTCGCTGATTGGTCGCGGTGGTCGGCCGCGACCAATCAGCAGAGCGGCGTTTAAATTTGCCGCCCATCTCGCTGGTTGGTCACGGTGGCCGGCCACGATTAATCAGCAGAGCGGCGTTTAAATTTGCCGGACATCTCGCTCATTGGTCGCGGTGGCCGGCCGCGACCAATCAGCAGAGCGGCGTTTAAATTTGCCGGACATCTCGCTCATTGGTCGCGGTGGCCGGCCGCGACCAATCAGCAGAGCGGCGTTTAAATTTGCCGCCCATCTCACTGATTGGTCGCGGCCGGCCACCGCGACCGATCAGCAGAGCGGCGTTTAAATTTGCCACCCATCTCGCTGATTAGTCGCGGTGGCCGGCCGCGATTAATCAGCAGAGCGGCGTTTAAATTTGCCGCCCATCTCGCTGATTGGTCACGGCCGGCCACCGCGACAAATCAGCACTGCGGCGTTTAAATTTGCCGCCCATCTCGCTGATTGGTCGCGGTCGGCCACCGCGACTAATCAGCAGAGCGGCGTTTAAATTTGCCGCCCATCTCGCTGATTGGTCACGGCCGGCCACCGCGACCAATCAGCACTGCGGCGTTTAAATTTGCCGCCCATCTCGCTGATTGGTCACGGCTGGCCACCGCGACCAATCAGCAGAGCGGCGTTTAAATTTGCTGCCTATCTCGCTGATTGGTCACGGCCGGCCACCGCGACCAATCAGCAGAGCGGCGTTTAAATTTGCCGCCCATCTCGCTCATTGGTCGCGGTGGCCAGCCGCGATTAATCAGCAGAGCGGCGTTTAAATTTGCCGGACATGTCGCTGATTGGTCGCGGTGGCCGGCCGCGACCAATCAGCAGAGCGGCGTTTAAATTTGCCGCCCATCTCGCTGACTGGTCGCGGCCGGCCACCGCGACCAATCAGCAGAGCGGCGTTTAAATTTGCCGCCCATCTCGCTGGTTGGTCGCAGTAGCCGGCCGCGATTAATCAACAGAGCGGCGTTTAAATTTGCCGCCCATCTCGCTGATTGGTCACGGCCGACCACCGCGACCAATCAGCACTGCGGCGTTTAAATTTGCCGCCCATCTCGCTGATTGGTCACGGCCGGCCACCGCGACCAATCAGCACAGCGACGTTTAAATTTGCCGCCCATCTCGCTGATTGGTTGCGGCCGGCCACCGCGACCAATCAGCAGAGCGGTGTTTAAATTTGCCGCCCATCTCGCTGATTTGCGGTAGTCGGCCGGCCACCGCGACCAATCAGCAGAGCGGCGTTTAAATTTGCCACACATCTCGCTCATTGGTCGCGGTGGCCGGCCGCGATTAATCAGCAGAGCGGCGTTAAAATTTTCCGCCCATCTCGCTGATTAGTCGCGGTGGCCGGCCGCGATTAATCAGCAGAGCGGCGTTTAAATTTGCCGCCCATCTCGCTGATTGGTCACGGCCGGCCACCGCGACAAATCAGCACTGCGGCGTTTAAATTTGCCGCCCATCTCGCTGATTGGTCGCGGTCGGCCACCGCGACTAATCAGCAAAGCGGCGTTTAAATTTGCCGCCCATCTCGCTGATTGGTCACGGCCATCCACCGCGACCAATCAGCACTGCGGCGTTTAAATTTGCCACCCATCTCGCTGATTGGTCACGGCCGGCCACCGCGACCAATCAGCAGAGCGGCGTTTAAATTTGCCGCCCATCTCGCTCATTGGTCGCGGTGGCCAGCCGCGATTAATCAGCAGAGCGGCGTTTAAATTTGCCGGACATGTCGCTGATTGGTCGCGGTGGTCGGCCGCGACCAATCAGCAGAGCGGCGTTTAAATTTGCCGCCCATCTCGCTGGTTGGTCGCAGTGGCCGGCCGCGATTAATCAGCAGAGCGGCGTTTAAATTTGCCGCCCATCTCGCTGGTTGGTCGCAGTGGCCGGCCGCGATTAATCAGCAGAGCGGCGTTTAAATTTGCCGCCCATCTCGCTGATTGGTTGCGGCCGGCCACCGCGACCAATCAGCAGAGCGGTGTTTAAATTTGCCGCCCATCTCGCTGATTTGCGGTAGTCGGCCGGCCACCGCGACCAATCAGCAGAGCGGCGTTTAAATTTGCCACACATCTCGCTCATTGGTCGCGGTGGCCGGCCGCGATTAATCAGCAGAGCGGCGTTTAAATTTTCCGCCCATCTCGCTGATTAGTCGCGGTGGCCGGCCGCGATTAATCAGCAGAGCGGCGTTTAAATTTGCCGCCCATCTCGCTGATTGGTCACGGCCGACCACCGCGACCAATCAGCACTGCGGCGTTTAAATTTGCCGCCCATCTCGCTGATTGGTCACGGCCGGCCACCGCGACCAATCAGCACAGCGGCGTTTAAATTTGCCGCCCATCTCGCCGATTGGTCGCGGCCGGCCACCGCGACCAATCAGCAGAGCGGTGTTTAAATTTGCTGCCCATCTCGCTGATTGGTGGCAGTCGGCCGGCCACCGCGACCAATCAGCAGAGCGGCGTTTAAATTTGCCACCCATCTCGCTCATTGGTCGCGGTGGCCGGCCGCGATTAATCAGCAGAGCGGCGTTTAAATTTGCCGCCCATCTCGCTGATTGGTCACGGCCGACCACCGCGACCAATCAGCACTGCGGCGTTTAAATTTGCCGCCCATCTCGCTGATTGGTCACGGCCGGCCACCGCGACCAATCAGCACAGCGGCGTTTAAATTTGCCGCCCATCTCGCCGATTGGTCGCGGCCGGCCACCGCGACCAATCAGCAGAGCGGTGTTTAAATTTGCTGCCCATCTCGCTGATTGGTGGCAGTCGGCCGGCCACCGCGACCAATCAGCAGAGCGGCGTTTAAATTTGCCACCCATCTCGCTCATTGCTCGCGGTGGCCGGCCGCGATTAATCAGCAGAGCGGCATTTAAATTTGCCGCCCATCTCGCTGATTGGTCGCGGTCGGCCGGCCACCGCGACCAATCAGCAGAGCAGCGTTTAAATTTGCCGCCCATCTCGCTGATTGGTCACGGCCGGCCACCGCGACCAATCAGCACAGTGGCGTTTAAATTTGCCGCCCTTCTCGCTGATTGGTCGCGGTCGGCCACCGCGACCAATCAGCACAGCGGCGTTTAAATTTTCCGCCCATCTCGCTGATTGGTCGCGGCCGACCACCGCGACCAATCAGCAGAGCGGCGTTTAAATTTTCCGCCCATCTCGCTGATTGGTCGCGGCCGGCCACCGCGACCAATCAGCGTCGTATTAGTGTGGGCCAGGGAGCGGCGCTGCTTGTACGGCTCCGTATTAGCGAGGACCGGGGAGCGGCGCTGCCTGTGCGGCTCCTTCTGCTGCGAGAAGCCGGGAGATGAGCGGCTACTCGCAGCAGAAGCATCCCGACCGGCGGCGCCGCTCCCCGGTCCTCCGTTCACACTTGCTGTCGGGAGATCAGCGGGCCAAGCTACTGATCTTCCGACGTTAGCCGCATGGAGGTCAGCGGCGCCGGTCGGGGTAGTTGTGCTGCTAGCGCCGCTCATCTCCTAGCTGCATCGCCGCTGACCTCCGTCCGGCAGATGAGCCGCTAACGGCCGCCATCTTTTTTCAGAAATCCAGCGGCGCTGATTGGCCGCTGCCGGACCAATGAGCGATGCGGGATTTCCTGGACAGACAGACAGACAGACAGAAAGACAGACAGAAAGACAGACAGACAGATAGACAGACGGGATAAGACAATTATATATATAGATAAGTAATCTATTTCATATACTTAACTAGCTGAAGCTGAAAAAAACTGTTTTACGACAAGTCTCATAGTCACAGCCAGGAGTAGATTATAAGAGAAAGCAGAGAATTGCCTGGGCTTATCCATCGTTATATTTGCTCCATGGCCATGACTTCCTAATACACGACCATACGGCTCCTCTGTTTTGCATGTAGCGGTCAGTGATTGTGTGAGACGGACACCACCTAGTAGTACTGACGCCTGAGCATTTCTCTACACCAGGGATCCTCAAACTTTTTAAACAGGGGGCCAGTTCACGGTCCCTCAGACCATTGGAGGGCCGGAATATAGTTTTTAAAAAAAACTATGAACAAATTCCTATGCACACTGCACATATCTTATTTTGAAGTAAAAAAACAATACAGGAACAAATACAATATTTAAAATGAAGAACAAGTAAAGTTAAATCACCCGGTATTTCAATAGGTAGGTAACTGTACCCAATAGGCAGCATAGGTCCCCAATAGGCAGGTAAATGTACCCAATAGGCAGCATAGGTCCCCAATAGGCAGGTAAATATCCCCAATAGGCAGGTAAATGTCCCCAATAGGCAGGTAAATATCCCCAATAGGCAGCAAAGGTCCCCAATAGGCAGCATAGGTCCCCAATAGGCAGGTAAATGTACCCAATAGGCAGCATAGGTCCCCAATAGGCAGGTAAATATCCCCAATAGGCAGGTAAATGTCCCCAATAGGCAGGTAAATATCCCCAATGTCACCCCCCATACAATGCCCCATGCAGGATGTCACCCCCCCATATAATGCCCCATGCAGCATGTCAACCCCCATATAATGCCCCATGCAGCATGTCACCCCCCATATAATGCCCCATGCAGCATGTCAACCCCCATATAATGCCCCATGCAGCATGTCACCCCCTCCCATATAATGCCCCATGCAGCATGTCACCCCCCCATATTATGCCCCATGCAGCATGTCACCCCCCCCCATATTATGCCCCATGCAGGATGTCCCTTTCCACCCATGTCATGCCCCATGCAGGATGTCACCCCCCCCCACATTATACCCCATGCAGGATGTCACACCACCATATTATACCCCTTGCAGGATGTCACCCCCCATATAATGACCTATGTCTCCATACATAAAAAAAAAAAAATCCAATACTCACCTCACTTCTCTTCTCACTTGCTGCCGCTGCCGCTGCTCTGGTCTGGACTCCAGCGTCGCGGCGGCATTGTCCCGCTCTGCGCTGCCTGTGCCGTGGGGCACTCGGATCCGGGCAATAGGGAACGATGGGGGTAGTAGTGGCAACCCGGTTCCGTGGCTCAGGGTGGTCAGGCCAGTGTTAGTCCGTTATGTGCTATTGATTATGTCCGACTACGCCACCCGTGGATTTGCGGTCATTAGGAACCGCCGCTGCAGGGCAGGCGGCTGGGGCTGATGATATATGCAGCTGGGATGGTGTGACTCCCCACGGGAAGAGTGCGGCCCCAGGGCAGTGTGGTGGATGGTGGGAGTGATGGTAGTGAGAGTCCCGGTGCCGATAGTGCTGGAGGAGCAAGGAGCACACAGACAACAAGTTGCAGTCCAGGGTCTTTACTAAAACAGGTAAACTGACCCATAAACAGTCCCGGCTAGGAGGGGACCTGGATGTCTGAGAGCAACGGGGAAATTGGCCCTGGTCAGGGTGAGGGTGTAGGCCTACCGTGCTTTCTGCGCTCCTTCTGGCTATCTCCTCATTATAGGGTAACAGCCCACGTTTCCGAGCTTTCCGTGTATTCTCGCCTGTATGGCCTGCGACGTGGGTTCCTTTCTGCTCCCAGCCTTGTACGGCTTTACTGGTCCCTTCGGTTGTGGCAGGGCCTCCAGGCTTCTTAGGCCAAGGAATATACAGTCCCTTGCGGACTGGTTATCTGCTGGAGGATGTAGAATCCTCTCAGCCTCAGACACCAAAGTCTGGTAAAGTCAGTCTCTTATCTGCCAAGACAGGCTTGCTTCGCCTCTTGTCTCTGGCTTGCGGCTCTCCTCCTGCCACACTTCCTCTTAGGTGCAGTGCAACTGTCTGTCCCTGCTCTGCTCTGGGACAAGTCTCAGTGCTGAGACAGGCCATCAAGTTCTCTCTAACCCTGCCCCAGTACCAGCTTTTATAGGGGCAGCCAGCTCCCCCTACTGGCCTGAGACAGGAGGCATTGCATGCTAATGTTCCCCTGACTAGAGAACCTCCCCCTTGCTCTCAGACACAGCTTTAATACATTTTGTGGCATCCAGGCCAGGGTGACACATTCCCCTCTAGTGAAATTTAGTACTCCGGGACTAAACAATAAACAAAGACAGTATGCATAACTATAAAACATTAATAGACAAACGACGCACAGATTGAGTTCTTAAGGTCACAGTGTGGCCTGTGACCGGGTGTCCATATCACCAGCACAACGGGGAGCCTTAACCAGGTGGGGGTCTGTCCTACCCCAAGTCCTTTACAGTCTTAGTTCCTTCCTTGGTTAAGCTCCGAACGCAGTCCATAAAAGGTCCCGGTTATAAATAGTCCATAACCTATGAGTCCTTACGGTAACTGCAAGAAACTGAAACACAGAATTACCAAACAAGCATGTAACTAGGCAAACATTTCAACAGTTGGTAACAGGGTTATTTACAATTTTAGTACACTCTATATTTTCCAGCGAGCGGGTATCTGTCCCTTTGTGCTCCTGGTTGACCTCCTTAACCCACTGTCTGGTGGTGGACTAACCTGGCTTTCCCCACTAGTGTTAGGGGTACAGCTACCAGCTGGGTGTACAGGTAGGGCAGGCAGCTGTCTGCGGGTTCTTTGGCTTACCGCAGGCATGGCAGGCTCACTGTCAGCAGAGGGTTGACTCTCCTGGGCTGCTGGTACATGCTCTTCTGCCTCTGGGACCGCTTGCTCCTCTTCACCTTCCAGCTCTGGTGTTGGTTGTTGCTGTGCCGGTTGCAGGAAATGCAGGACGGGTACCACTATGGCATCATTTATGCGAGTCCAGGACTGAGGGAACTCTCCAAGAACGGTGCTGATCATTTCTTCCTTGTCCTCTGCGGGTTCAAGGTCACTCTGATCCTCTTCTGCACTACGGAGTTGCTCGGGGCACCTTTTGAGGTGGTCTCTGGAGACGACACTAGTGGTTTCTCCTCCGTCCTTGGTGATTACGCACACCTTTGGGTTGTCGTGGTCAGACTGCAGTACGGTGTAGGGTTCCCTTTCCCACTGGTCGTCCAACTTATGTAGCCTTCTTTTTCGCTTTAGGACTTGCTCACCAGGTTCTAGGGGACCAGCAGGGGCGTGTTGATTGAAGAGTTTTTCTTGCCTCTCTCTCACCTGGGCCAGGCTCTTCTCCACACTCTCCTGTACCTTCTTGTACTGCAGTTGCCTTTCCGTATCCCAGTCCGCATCCGGGGAGGTGTCCTCAGGTATTAGGACTCCCATCTCCAGGTCTACGGGCAGCTTACCTGGCCTAGCTCGCATCAGGTAAGCCGGGTGCAGTTTGTAGCATTCACCGGGATATTGTTGTATAGGTCTATCAGGTCCGGTAGTTTTTCTGGCCACAAGCTGCGTTCCTCCAGGGGCAACGTCTTCAGGAGATCGATAACTATATTGTTCATCTTCTCACACATCCCGTTGGTTTGTGGATGGTAAGGCGTTGTCCGAATCTTCTTACAGCCATAGAGGTTGCAGAACTCCTGGAAGATTTCAGCCTCGAACGCTGGACCCTGGTCTGTCAGGACCTGTTCCGGATACCCGTGTGGACGGCAGAAGTATTGCTGGAAGGCTCTGGCCGCTGTTTGGGCTGTCAAGTCCTTTACTGGGACCACCACTAGAAAACGGGAATAGTGGTCCACGATTGTCAGGGCATAGATGTATCCTGACCGGCTGGGAGCCAATTTGACATGGTCCAGAGCTACCAGCTCAAGAGGCTGCGTGGTGACGATGGGCCTCAAGGGTGTCTTCTGGCTGGCACGGTCCTTCCTCCTCAGGTGACAAGGGCCACAGTCTCTGCACCATTTTTCTACAGCTCCTCTCATGGCGACCCAAAAGAACCTTCCTCTTAGCAGGAACTCCAGTTTTTTCCAACCGAAGTGTCCCGCTCGGTCATGGTAAGCCCCCAGGACCATAGCTGCATCCCGCCTTGGGACCACGACTTGCCAGGTCAGCTCGTGCGTCCGGTGGTTAACAATACTTCTGCACAACTTGCCTTCGTAGAGGAACAGCTTGCTCTTTTCCTTCCATAGCTGCTTGGCTTCCTCTGGGGCATCTGGATCTAAGTGGGCGTCTTCCCGGGTCAGCAGATCTTTCACCAGGCGGACTGCAGGGTCACTATCTTGGGTCTCGGCCCAGCTGTGGTGAGGTAGAGGATTGATCATCACGGTGGTTAGATCCTCCTCCTTCACGCGGTGGGAGTATTGAGCGGCTCCATACCGGTGAAACGCGGGGAGTTCTACCTCCTCCAGCTCTTCTGGGTCTTCGTCACCTTCAGGTAAGTGAGGCATCCTCGATAGGGCGTCAGCGTTGGCATTGGTTTTGCCGGCCCGGTACTTGATCACGAAGTCATAGTTGGAGAGACGGGCCATCCACCGCTGTTCTAGGGCACCCAGTCTTGCATTGTCTAGGTGTGTTAACGGGTTGTTGTCCGTGTAGACCGTGAACTTTGCGGAGGCCAGGTAATGCTTGAAGCGTTCCGTCATGGCCCACACCACCGCCAAGAATTCTAGCTTGAAGGAGCTGTAATTCTCCGGGTTCCTCTCGGTGGGTCTCAGCTTCCGGCTGGCGTACGTGATCACCCTTTCTCTGCCCTGTTGGTTTTGGGACAGTACGGCTCCCAGTCCCACATTACTGGCGTCTGTGTGGAGAATAAAAGGCTGGCCATAGTCAGGGTAGGCCAGGATCTCATCCCCCGTGAGGGCCATCTTCAACTGGCGGAAGGACTCCTCTTCCGGTTTATCCCACTTGAAGGGTGGCTTTTGACTCCTGGACTTAGATTGTCCGATCAGGAGGTCCTGCATAGGAGCTGCCATCTTAGTGAACCCGGGGATGAACCTTCGGTAGTAGCCTACCAACCCGAGAAACTGTCTCACCTCTTTGATGTTCGAGGGGCTTGGCCAGCTCTTGATTGCCGAAACCTTGTCAGGGTCGGGGACTACTCCTTCCGTGCTTACCACGTGCCCTAGGTACTGGACCTTTGGTTTCAGCAGGTGACACTTCGATGGTTTCACCTTCAGGCCATAGCCTGCCAGGGCTTCGAACACCTTGGCCAGGTGCTTTAGATGGTCCTCGTAGGTTTTTGAATAGACGATCACGTCGTCCAGGTAAAGGAGGACCGTCTCAAAGTTTCGGTGCCCTAGACAGCATTCCATCAGCCTCTGGAAGGTCCCTGGTGCGTTGCAGAGCCCGAAGGGCATACAGTTGAACTCACTCAGTCCCATCGGGGTGGTGAAGGCGGTCTTCTCCTTGTCAGCCTCTGCCACAGGAACCTGCCAGTACCCGCTAGTAAGGTCCAAAGTAGAAAAGAAGTTAGCTGATTTTAGTGCGGCTAAAGACTCCTCTATTCTAGGCAGCGGATATGCGTCTTTGTGGGTGATACGGTTGATTTGTCTATAGTCCACGCACATTCTCATGGTGCCATCCTTCTTTTTCACCAGAACCAAGGGGGCTGCCCAGGGGCTACAGCTATCTCTAATGACCCCAGCTTCTTTCATCTCTCTTAGCATGCCCTTTGCGTTCTGATAATGTGCAGGGGGTACAGGTCTGTGCCTCTCTTTTATTGGTGGGTGGCTTCCTGTGGGGATGTGGTGTTCTATCCCTTTTACTCTGCCGAAGTCTAGCGGGTGCTTACTAAAGACTCTCTCGTACTCCTGTACCACCCGGTAGACTCCTTGTTTTTGGTGCAGGGGAGTGGAGTCAGCACCCACATGGAGTTTCTGGCACCAGTCCTCCTTTTGTTTCTGGGAGCCATTACCCTCCGCCTGTGGAGATGGGGGCAAGGGTTCCACGGCCCTGATAGCTTTGTGTTCGACCACAAACAGCTTGGCGAGTGTAGCGTACCTGGGTAAGTGTACTTCCCTCTCCCCAATGTTGAGGATGTGGACGGGCACCCTCCCATGACGGACATCAACCACCCCCCGGGCTGTCAAAATGGTGGGCCTGCTGTCTGAGTACACGGGTTCTACCATGGCTTGGTAGTCTCTACCTCTCAACCCGATTGCAGTCCGACACCAGATCATCATTTCACTTTTGGGAGTCATGGAAATGGGGAATGGGTCACTCAGTCTTACGCTACCGATCTCACCACCAGACAGTTCTACCTGCTGCCGTCTCATCAGGGCTTTTATCTCCTTGTTGAGGAGTCTCTGTTGGCTGGAACTAGCATTCACCGCCACCTGTTGTAATATTACAATTACCTCTGAAAGACAATTTTCAATTACGTTAGTACCCACAGTTATTTTAGGGTGACTTTCACGACGGTCAATGTCCACAATAATTACTCCCTGTGCCGGCAGTTCAACTTTACCAATTTTAATGGTCATCTCCTTGAACCCCATCTGCGGCACGGGTAAGCCATTACTGGCGATGATGCTCAAGTTACTGTCTGGATACCGTGTGATATCAGCATCAGTCCAATACTGCTTAAAAAGTACATAAGGGATAGTGGTTACTTGCGACCCAGTATCCAGCAAGGCGCTCATGAGGATACCGTCCAGCACCACGGGTAAAACCGGGCGCCCCTCAACGTACTTATTACGCCAATTGTAAGGGCCTGGTGATCTTATGCCTGGGGGTTGGCCCTCTGCCCCAGGTTGGACCCGTTTAAATTACAGTACCTGGAAATGTGTCCGGGCTGGTTGCATCGACGGCAAATGGGCTGTCCATCCTCTGCGTAGCGGTCTGTGGGCCTCCCTCGGAATGACGGGATCCTCCTCTGTCGACGCCACGGGACATTCTCCGGACTTGAAGCCAGCTCGATGGGTCTTGCCGGGTCCACTTGCAACGCCTGGACGGTCCTGGTCAACGCCGCGACGCTCCTGGTCAGCTCCTGAACTTGGTGGTGCAGGTCTTTCGACGGGGCTTGGTTCAGGGCCTGTGCATCAGCCCCCACAGGGTCCATAGATGAGGACGCCGCCTCCTGGTGGTAGGTGAGAGCAGGGCGCCGGGGGTTTATAGCGCCACTGGTTGCTGATTCACGGAGCACCCTTATGGCCCTGTCCTTAAATTGGGCAAAGGTCAGGTCGGGGTTCTGAAAGAACATGAGGCGCAGCTGGGCCCTGTGGGCGCTGGACAGCAGATCTTCTATGAATTGTTCTGTTAGCAGTTTATCCGTTTCCTGCACACTGCCAGGGTCAGTTTGTTGGATAGCCCTCAAGGCTTCCTGCAAATTTAGGGCATAGTCTCTGATGCTGTCCTGTGCCCGCTGCTTACATCCACAGAACCTCATTTTAATCTCAGCAGAGGTACGTGTGTCAAAGGTACCCCGCAGCCAGGCCAGAATACCCTTCACAGTCCTTTTCTCCTCAGTGGGCCATGATTTTTCCTCCCTTTGGGCTGCGCCAGTTAACTGCCCTGTTAGTATGCTAACCTTCTGTTCCTCTGTCAGGGGGTAGACTTGGAACAAACTGTACAGCCTTTCCTTAAAGTCAGTTAGGTCATGGGGCTCCCCTGAGTACTTGGGCAGCCAGGCCTCTCCAGGGATGTAGGGCAGGGAAAAGGGCATCACCGCTGCTGCAGCTGCGTTGGTGGTAGTGGGCGCCTCTGTGTCCGACATCTTCCTCCCCCCTAGTTAAGCGTGGCCTACCTTCCGACGATCCTCTTCTGTAGGCCGCGGCTCCGCTGCTGCTGCTCTGGACGAGGACCTGGCGTCCTGATGACGTCAGCGTCGCTCTCTCTCCCTTCCAGGACCTTGCGCAGCGTCGGTGCGTGGGGCGGAGCTTCGGGTCTCGCGCCGTTTTGACGTCCACGCCCCTCTTCTTCTCGCGCGGCGTCCTGAAGATGGCGTCTGATGGCGGGAAAGAGCTGCGGATGGCGGGAAGACGGCAGAAGACGGCGGGAAACGGTCCAAGATGGCGTCTGATGGCGGGAATCAGCTCCGGATGGCGGGAAACGACTCTGGACGGCGGGAAACTTCGCGACAGGTAAGTTACAAAAGTCTTTTTCAGGCACGCAGTACCCGGTGGTTGCGGGCACGAAATCCTGCCGACTACGCCAAAGCTGACTCGCCCCCTGGGCCGTGGGGCACTCGGATCCGGGCAATAGGGAACGATGGGGGTAGCAGTGGCAACCCGGTTCCGTGGCTCAGGGTGGTCAGGCCAGTGGTAGTCTGTTATGTGCTATTGATTATGTCCGACTACACCACCCGTGGATTTGCGGTCATTAGGAACCGCCGCTGCAGGGCAGACCGCTGGGGCTGATGATATATGCAGCTGGGATGGTGTGACTCCCCACGGGAAGAGTGCGGCCCCAGGGCAGTGTGGTGGATGGTGGGAGTGATGGTAGTGAGAGTCCCGGTGCCGATAGTGCTGGAGGAGCAAGGAGCACACAGACAACAAGTTGCAGTCCAGGGTCTTTACTAAAACAGGTAAACTGATGCATAAACAGTCCCGGCTAGGAGGGGACCTGGATGTCTGAGAGCAACGGGGAAATTGGCCCTGGTCAGGGTGAGGGTGTAGGCCTACCGTGCTTTCTGCTCTCCTTCTGGCTATCTCCTCGTTATAGGGTAACTGCCCACGTTTCCGAGCTTTCCGTGTATTCTCGCCTGTATGGCCTGCGACGTGGGTTCCTTTCTGCTCCCAGCCTTGTACGGCTTTACTGGTCCCTTCGGTTGTGGCAGGGCCTCCAGGCTTCTTAGGCCAAGGAATATACAGTCCCTTGTGGACTGGTTATCTGCTGGAGGATGTAGAATCCTCTCAGCCTCAGACTCCAAAGTCTGGTAAAGTCAGTCTCTTATCTGCCAAGACAGGCTTGCTTCGCCTCTTGTCTCTGGCTTGTGGCTCTCCTCCTGCCACACTTCCTCTTAGGTGCAGTGCAACTGTCTGTCCCTGCTCTGCTCTGGGACAAGTCTCAGTGCTGAGGCAGGCCATCAAGTTCTCTCTAACCCTGCCCCCAGTACCAGCTTTTATAGGGGCAGCCAGCTCCCCCTACTGGCCTGAGACAGGAGGCATTGCATGCTAATGTTCCCCTGACTAGAGAACCTCCCCCTTGCTCTCAGACACAGCTTTAATACATTTTGTGGCATCCAGGCCAGGGTGACACAACAGCACTCGGGAGGGCGCGGTATAAAGACGTCACCGCGCCCTCTGACCTGAGACATCACAGGAAGCGCAGAGCACGGAAGACAGCGGATCTGCAGAGGCATGGGGAGAGGTAAGTATCTGCCTGCCGGGAACCTGAGCAAGCGGCGGAGAAGGGCGGGCGCTGACACCGCTACCCTCTCCTCCGCCCATAGCCCGGCTGGCCGGATGAAAGTCCTCTGCGGGCCGCATGTGGCCCACGGGCCGTAGTTTGAGGACCCCTGCTCTACACACAAGTGACACAATATGAGCAAGTCCTGCACTCTGTCACAGGGAAGATGGGGTGCCAGTGGTCGATTTGAGGTGTTCACTGAAAAATAGACAGAATTTCCACAGCACACACCAGAGGATGCAATATGGAGTCCAATTATTCCTTATTATTCAACAACAGTTCAGACATAGACATAAAATTAGAGATGTTAGTATAGATATTACTTATACCTGAGTCTGCTCTCTATCCGAAATCCGCAATAGACATGAAGTTTTGGTCAATCATTCATCTGCTCTCTATGGGGGGAGAGAAGAAAGCTGCTCCCATATCATGAATCAGTGCTTGTTACAGGCTAATATCTGCCTGTGTAAATGAACCCTTAAAGGGATATTCCCATCTCCAATATCTCATATCAATATGTAGTAGGTGTAATAATAATAATAGCAAATACCTCCAATTAGAAATGTTCTTTGGATTTGCTCTTTTCTCATGTACAGGCATTGAAGTAGCCTAAGTATACATCATTATGACCACTCATATAGTGACAGTTAGTTAACTAGTTGTTAATAGTCATAACCATGCATATGTAAGCTACTGCAATACCCTGCACATTAGGAAAGAGACATAGCAAGTCAGAAGAACTGTACTATATTTCTAATTGGAGATATTTGCTAATATTATTATTTATACAACTACTACATTTTGGGATAAGATCTTGATGAAGGGAATACCCCTTTAAAATTAACCTGTCAGCTACAAAAACCCTATTCACTAGCAGATATAGTGGTAATCTGCAGGCAAATAATATTTAAAGCATGTTAGACTGTTTTACTGGGAAAGCGGCTACTGGGAGAAATTGAAGTTATATTTTCCCTGCAGCTGCTTGCTTCCAGTCATTGTGGTGGCGCATAGACCTCTAACGGAGAGAGGTGACTGCTACAGCCCTGATGACTGAAATCGAGCGGCTGCAAGGAGAATATAATTTCATCTCATCAGTGAGCACTGATTGATGATATAGGAAGGTTATTGGAGTTTATTAGCTTTCTTTTTGATGTAGTAATGATGATTTATTTCCTTATCTCATGCCTTTTTTATTATTGCAGATCCTCATCTATTTACACAATGGGGGTGATACGCTGTCGTCAATGATCATTTTTTTTTTACATTTGATGTTTGCAATCAGGGCCGACTCCAGGTTTTCGTGGGCCCTGGGCGAAAGAGTCTCAGTGGGACCCTTTAACACATACTACGATTCATGATGAAGATTTCACTTACTTCTAACATTACATGAGTGATATGTATTGTAAATTCTACAATAGCTCAGAAACTGGCAAATCCTCGCAGCGCACAGTGCAGACCTGGGGGGATTCAAAAGTTTTCATTTTAGACCGAACAGTATAGTTCTCCATACAGTATTATGGTCACCACATAGTCCTCCATACAGTATTATGGGCACCACATAGTCCTCCATACAGTATAATGAGCCTCAAATATTGCTCCATACAGAATAATGGGCCCGATAAAATGCTCCATACAGAATAATGGACCCCATATAATGCTCCATACGGAATAATGTACCCCATATAATGCTCCATACAGAATAATGTACCCATATATTGCTCCATACAGAATAATGGACCCCATATATTGCTCCATACAGTATAATGGACCCCATATAATGCTCCATACAGAATAATGGACCCATATAATGCACCATACAGAATAATGGACTCCATATATTGCTCCATTCAGTATAATGGACCCCATATATTGTTCCATACAGAATAATTGACCCCATATATTGCTCCATATACACTATAATGAGATTAATGCTTAATACAGAATAAGGGACCCCATATAATGCTCCATACAGAATAATGGACCCCCTATAATGCTCCATACAGAATAATTGACCCTACATAATGCTCCATACAGAATAATTGACCCTATATCATGCTCCATACAGAATAATTGACCTCATATATTGCTCCATATGCACTATAATGAGCCCCATATAATGCTCAATACACAATAAGGGACCCCATATAATGCACTGTACAGAATAATGGGCCCCCTATAATGCTCCATACGTAATAATTGACCCTATATAATGCTCCATACAGAATAATAGACCCCACATATTGCTACATACGGAATAATGAGCCCCATATAATGCTCCCTACAAAAAATGGATGCCATATAATGCTCCATACAAAATAATGGTCCCCATATATTGATCCATACAGAATAATGAACCCCATATAATGCTCCATACATAATAATGGTCCCCTTCTATTGATCCATACAGAATAATGGACCCCACATATTGCTCCATACAGTATAATAGACCTCATATAATGCTGCATACAGAATTATGGGCCCCATATAATGCTTCATACAGAATAATGGACACCATATATTGCTCCATACAGAATGGCCCCATATATTGCTCCATTCAGTATGGGCCCTATATATTGCTCCATTCAGTACTGGCCCCATACATTGATCCAGTCAGTATGGGCCCCATATATTGCTCCATACAGCATGGAACCAATATATTGCTTCATTCAGTATGGTCACCATATATTGCTCCATTCAGCATAGTCTCCATATATTGGTTCACTCAGTATGGACCGCATATATTGCTCCATTCAGTATGGGCCCTATATATTGCTCCATTCAGTACTGGCCCCATACATTGATCCAGTCAGTATGGGCCCCATATATTGCTCCATACAGCATGGGCCCCATATGTTGCTCCATTCAGTATGGTCACCATATATTGCTCCATTCAGCATAGTCTCCATATATTGCTTCACTCAGTATGGGCCGCGTATATTGCTCTCTCTCTCTCTATGTATATATATATATATATATATATATATATATATATACAGTGGTGGCCAAAAGTATTAGCACCCCTGCAATTCTGTCAGATAATACTCAGTTTCTTCCTGAAAATGATTGCAATCACAAATTCTTTGGTATTATTATCTTCATTTAATTTGCTTGCAAGGAAAAAACACAAAAGAGAATGAAGCAAAAATCAAATCATTGATCATTTCACACAAAACTCCAAAAATGGGCCAGACAAAAGTATTGGCACCCTCAGCCTAATACTTGGTTGCACAACCTTCAGCCAAAATAACTGCGAACAACCGCTTCCGGTAACCGTCAATGAGTTTCTTACAATGCTCTGCTGGAATTGTAGACCATTCTTCTTTGGCAAACTGCTCCAGGTCCCTGATATTTGAAGGGTGCCTTCTCCAAACTGCCATTTTGAGATCTCTCCACAGGTGTTCTATGGGATTCAGGTCTGGACTCATTTCTGGCCACCTTAGAAGTCTCCAGTGCTTTCTCTCAAACCATTTTATAGTGCTTTTGGAAGTGTGTTTTGGGTCATTGTCCTGCTGGAAGACCCATGACCTCTGAGGGAGACCCAGCTTTCTCACACTGGGCCCTAAATTATGGTGCAAAATTTGTTGGTAGTCTTCAGACTTCATAATGCCATGCACACGGTCAAGCAGTCCAGTGCCAGAGGCAGCAAAGCAACCCCAAAACATCAGGGAACCTCCGCCATGTTTGACTGTAGGGACCGTGTTCTTTTCTTTGAATGCCTCTTTTTTTTTCCTGTACACTCTATGTTGATGCTTTTTGCCAAAAAGCTCTACTTTTGTCTCATCTGACCAGAGAACATTCTTCCAAAACGTTTTAGGCTTTCTCAGGTAAGTTTTGGCAAACTCCAGCCTGGCTTTTTTATGTCTCGGGGTAAGAAGTGGGGTCTTCCTGGGTATCCTACCATATAGTCCCTTTTCATTCAGACGCCGACGGATAGTACGGGTTGACACTGTTGTACCCTCGGACTGCAGGGCAGATTGAACTTGTTTGGATGTTAGTCGAGGTTCTTTAGCCACCATCCGCACAATCTTGCGTTGAAATATCTCGTCAATTTTTCCTTTCAGTCCACATCTAGGGAGGTTAGCCACAGTGCCATGGGCTTTAAACTTCTTGATGACACTGCGCACGGAAGACACAGGAACATTCAGGTCTTTGGAGATAGACTTGTAGCCTTGAGATTGCTCATGCTTCCTCACAATTTGGTTTCTCAAGTCCTCAGACAGTTCTTTGGTCTTCTTTCTTTTCTCCATGCTCAATGTGATACACACAATGACACAGGACAGAGGTTGAGTCAACTTTAATCCATGTTAACTGGCTGCAAGTGTGATTTTGTTATTGCCAACACCTGTTAGGTGCCACAGGTAAGTTACAGGTGCTGTTAATTACACGAATTAGAGAAGCATCACATGATTTTTTCAAACAGTGCCAATACTTTTGTCCACCCCCTTTTTTAGATTTGGTGTGGAATTATATCCAATTTGGCTTTAGGACAATTCTTTTTGTGTTTTTTCATTGAAGACAAATTAAATGAAGATAATAATACCAAAGAATTTGTGATTGCAATCATTTTCAGGAAGAAACTGAGTATTATCTGACAGAATTGCAGGGGTGCCAATACTTTTGGCCACCACTGTATATATATATATATATATATATATATATATAAAATCAAATACCTCTCTTCGCTGGCCGCAGGTCTGGACTCCTCAGCGTCTTCCGGCTCTCTGCACTGTCAAAGCACAGGGCACACTGTAGTGACGTCAACGCGTCCTCTGCCCTGACATCACACAGTGTCAGAAGATGCGTAAGACACCGGAACTGCAGAGGATCGAGGAGAGGTATATATGGCAAATGCCAGGGTCCTGGGAAAGTGGGGGTGGCCCACTCGCAGGAGCTGGCACCACGCTCACCTGACTCATTTGGCCCATAGCGTGTTGGGGTCCACCAACGGCGAGTGGGCCCCCCGCTTCCTCAGGGCCCCAGCACTTGCCCGGCTGCGCCGGTTGCTGACCCCAGCCCAGTTTGCACTGGCCAATGATTGGGAATGAACATTAGTACAAATGATTCTTTGTGCAATCATCACATCATGTAAATTACACTTTAGTCAGTTATTAATAGAACTTTGCTACACACCTTGTAATTTGCATGTCATTTTTTTCTTTTTGCTTTTCTTCATTTTTTTATATTTAAACAAATATAAGTATTAAGGATATTTTGTTAAAAAATCAAATCAGTTTTTTTCTTGGCAGGTGTTTGTACCACAAGCTCCAAAAGACATCTCATATTTTCTGATTTTAATGCAGATCGTAGTAGCATTGAACAAGATCCATATAAAGAGCATGCCAACATCTCAGACATCGATCCTTTTAAAGTACAATGTCCTAATTCATCACAAATTGTTAAGAAAAATAAAAGTCACAGAAGAAATGTGAAAAATAAAGGAGTTTCCACAAGGAGGAAGACATTTTCATGTTTAGAATGTGAGAAATGTTTTACACAGAAATCAAATCTTGTTAAACATGAGAGAATTCACACAGGAGAGAAGCCATTTTCATGTTCAGAATGTGGGAAATGTTTTACACAGAAATCATCTCTTGTTATACATGAGAGAATTCACACAGGAGAGAAGCCATTTTCATGTTCAGAATGTGGAAAATGTTTTACAGACAAATCGCATCTTGTTATACATGAGAGACATCACACAGGAAAGAAGCCATTTTCATGTTCAGAATGTGGAAAATGTTTTACAGCTAAGTCAAATCTTGTTGCACATGAGAGACATCACACAGGAGAGGAGCCATTTTCTTGTTCAGAATGTGGGAAATGTTTTACTCAGAAATCTCATCTTGTTAAACATGAGAGAATTCACACAGGAGAGAAGCCATTTTCATGTTCTGAATGTGGAAAATGTTTTACAGAGAAATCAACTCTTGTTAATCATGAGAGAATTCACATAGGAGAGAAGCCATTTTCATGTTCAGAATGTGGGAAATGTTTTACAGAGAAATCAACTCTTGTTAGACATGAGAGAATTCACACAGGAGAGAAGCCATTTTCATGTTTAGAATGTGGAAAATGTTTTAAAACTAAATCAAATCTTGTTACACATGAGAGAATTCACACAGGAGAGAAGCCATTTTCATGTTCTGAATGTGGGAAATGTTTTACTATGAAATCTCATCTTGTTATACATGAGAGAATTCACACAGGAGAGAAGCCATTTTCATGTTCAGAATGTAGAAAATGTTTTACAGACAAATCACATCTTGTTATACATGAGAGAATTCACACAGGAGAGAAGCCATTTTCATGTTCAGAATGTGGGAAATGTTTTACATCTACGTCAAATCTTGTTACACATGAGAAACATCACACAGGAGAAGAGCCATTTTCTTGTTCAGAATGTGGAAAATGTTTTACTCAGAAATCTCATCTTGTTATACATGAGAGATTTCATACAGGAGAGAAGCCATTTTCATGCTCAGAATGTGGAAAATGTTTTACAGACAAATCAACTGTTGTTACACATGAGAGGATTCACATAGGAGAGAAGCCATTTTCATGTTCTGAATGTGGAAAATGTTTTACAGAGAAATCAACTCTTGTTAGACATGAGAGAATTCACACAGGAGAGAAGCCATTTTCATGTTCAGAATGTGGGAAATGTTTTAAAACTAAATCAAATCTTTTCACACATGAGAGAATTCACACAGGAGAGAAGCCATTTTCATGTTCAGAATGTGGGAAATGTTTTACTATGAAATCTCATCTTTTTAGACATGAGAGAATTCACACAGGACAGAAACCATTTTCATGTTCAGAATGTGAGAAATGTTTTACATATAAATCACAACTTGTTAGACATGAGAGAATTCACACAGGAGAGAAGAGAAGCCATTTTCATATTAAGAATGTGGGAAATGTCTTACTCTAAAATCAACTCTTGTTAGTCATGATAAAATTCACACTGGAGAGAATCCATTTTCATGTTCACCACATCAGGGTAATGAAGCGATGGTGAAACACGTGTCGAGTCTATTGGTGGGTGAGCTGATCATCATTTCCATGCATGACTGAACTTTCTTTGTGTATATTCTTGTAACATTTCCCTTATTTTCAGCTACTGTTTATCATTATCTATATTACATACCAAAAGAGGAATTATTACTATCTTTTTGCACTGGTAAACTATTTGAATGTAAGGTTTCATGTACATGCATACATGCACTATTGGATTAGCAAATTGTTTGAAATATATTGTCTATACAATCTTTAATCTATTAAATAAAAATGCATTTTTTATCAATATATTTGCTGTAATTTGTTCCTGGCACAAAGTTCTCTTTTTCGGCTGTAAATCTCAACTTGTTAGACATCAGAGAACTCGTATTGAGAAGAAGGCATTTTAACTCTTTAGTAACCAATAAATGACTTGGAAGATTAGCGCCAGTATAATAAAACATGGAGTTTTTATTGACATATATTTAAAATACAACATAAAATACATAAAAAGTGGGAAGGAAACTAGAACAGAAAAGAACTACACAAGCCAGTTATAACATGATATATCCACCATATAGAGCAAGTGCTCTAAATCACAAAAATCACTGAACTATATTTACTGTATGTTGATTAAATATATGGAATTATAAGAATTGAGAAATGTATCAAAATCAAATCACATAGAGTGCCATTAGCTATAGTGCAAATCAGCTACCATTTAAATAAAGTGCAAATTAATAGTGCAACGAAAATAAGCACCACCTTGAAGCCACAAATACTGCAAGTGAAGAAAAAAATCACATAAAATGCATAAAAACTGTGCAAAAAAAGCTACAATTATAAGGTGTAATTGCACCTTATAATTGTAGCTTGTTTGCATAGTTGCCCATATGCATTCTATGTGATTTTTTCTGCACTTGCAGTATTTGTGGCCTCAAGGTGGTGCTTATTTTCTTTCTTAATGACCAAGCCAAATTTTACAATTCTGGCCAATGTCACTTTATGAGGTAATAACTCTGGAACGGTTCAACAGATCCCACTGATTCTGAGACTGTTTTTTTATTACATATTGTACTTCATGTTAGTGGTAAAATTTCTTCGATATGACTTGCGTTTATCTGTGAAAAAAATGGAAATTTGACAACTTTAGAAAATTTAGCAATTTTCAAACTTTGAATTTTTATGCTCTTAAATCAGAGAGATATGTCACACAAAATAGTTAATAAATTTTCCCACATGTCTACTTTACATCAGCACAATTTTGGAACCAAAATCTTATTTTGATAGGAAGTTATAAGGGTTAAAAGTTGACCAGCAATTTCTCATTTTTCCAACAAAATTTACAAAATCATTTTTTTAGTGACCACATCACATTGGGGAAAAAATTAACATTTAACTTTTTTTCACACAAATTTTACTTCAGACTCCAAATTTCTAATTTTGTCAAGGGTAACAAGAGAAAATGGGCCACAAAATTTGTTGTGCAATTTCTCCTGAGTACACCGACACCCCATATGTGGGGTAAAACCAATGTTTGGGTGCATGGCAGGGTTCAGAAGGGAAGGAGCGCCATGTCACTCGAGAACCCACGATACTCGATGCATACCCGAGCACCTGATGCAAACTCAAGTAGCGAGCACTTGCGATCAACACTAGTTCGCCATGTCGTCATTATTTTTTTTTCTTTACTTTGGAAAAAATCCCAAGCCCAACAACCCTAACCCCAAACATAATCCTAAATGTAATCCTAATCCTAACCCTAACACAACCCTGGAGGGGCTGGGGAAAGCTCAGAACAGGTCAGATCAGAAGAGGGCTTGTAATCCTTTTTTTTTCTTCCTGTGTGCTGTAACTTTATGTCAGGAAAACTCAGCTAGCCAATCAGAGCACAGGAAGCATCCATACTGTCTAAACACAAGGGCGTCTGCCATTGGCTGCTGAAATCACATGTCCTCTCTATATAAAGAGTGCACATGTTCCCTCAGCCCCATTTTATGCATGTCTCTGCTGCCAGATAGTCCTGCCCTGTGTACTGAGAGATTTTAGCTAGATAGATGAACGCTTGTGTGGAAGTCAGATAGTGTAGATAAGTCCTATGCTGTGTACCTGTGAAATTGATGTTGCAGCACATTTTTTCTTTTCTTGTGAAATTACTGAGATTCTGACAGAACGAGCAGGGCCTGTTCCATAGAAGTGTGTTGTGCACCGGTTGTATTGTGCACTATGCATGAGTATGCCTTAAATCTATTTTTTCATGTGCTAATGTGAAAACCAAGCAAGCAAGCCCTGGCAGCCCACCTTTTGATTGTGTGGGGTTGAAATTGAACTGTATGCAGACTCTGCAGAGCTTCTCAGTGCAGAGCACTTTGATAGTACATGCTTTAGCAGCCCACTTTGTCATTATTTGGTTGGTGAAATTCAGCTGTATGCACAGTAAAAAATATATATTTTTTCTCTTGCTAGCCATAGTCCACCAAAGATTGTTTTATATTGCAAACATAATACACTCTACTAAAAGCCACCTACAATTTTAGTGGCGTTAAAGTTCAGCTGTTTTCAGAGTAAAAAAATAGATTTTTTTTTTTGCTAGGCAGAGTCCAAAAAATATTTTTGTTCTGTCGCAAACGTGATACACTCAGCTATAAGCCACCTAGTCCTTTAGTAGTGGTGAAATTCAGCTGTAAACAGAGCTTATGTAGAGTAAAAAAATCTATTTTTTGGTGTTCTTAACGTGATACAGCAGGCTAAATCTGAGTTTGAAATAGTTTGTAAAATATCTCCTATGTTATACAGGCCTCATCCACGCTAAAAAAATACTTTGTTCAGTTCCTAATGTTAAACAGCATGGACAACTCAGTTTGAAATAGTTTGAAGAATATTTCCTATGTTATACAGGCCTCATCCACACTAAAACAATACTTTCTTCTGTTAGTAACGTTATACAGCAAGCCATATCTTACCTTGTCATTTAGTGCCGCTGAAATTCAGGTGTGTGCAGAGCTGTTGCAGAGGAAAAAATCTAATTTTGTTTTGCTAATAGTGTGCTCCTACCACAGTATCTGAGCAACATGAGTGGGAAAAAGAGAGGTCGTGGTGGAATAGGGAATAGGCTTGGTGTTAAAGGTAAACGTGGGTTAGGTGGTAATGCTAGTGAAAGCACTAGTGAACCAACAACGTCATGTCTAGTGATGAGCGAGCATACTAGCTACTGCTCGGTGCTCGCCCGAGCATCTCACTGCTCGAGATGCTCGACGCTCGCTGAGTATTTCCGGGATTGCTAAGCAGGAGCTCGGGTCCCCTCCATGCATGTTTGGCGCCAATGAACATACAGGGATTGTCTGCCACACACTGTAATGTCGCAGCCATGTTGGTTGTGGCATTACAGTGATTGGCTGGCCGCACAGCATCATCAGGTCTATATCAGACCTGGCGCCGCCATGCTCGTCACAGTCTACTCCGGAATCAGGCAGTGTAGGGAGACGTGCTGCTGAGCAAGGGAGAGATTCGATTGTTTCTTAGTTATTGTAGGTATACCACGACATATTCTACACGTATCCATCTCAACTAACAGTCCTTCTGAGGACTAATCCTGCTGCATAGATACAGTTATATGAAAAAGTTTGGGCACCCCTATTAATCTTAAGCTTAATGTTTTATAAAAATTGGTGTTTTTCCAACAGCTATTTCAGTTTGATATATGTAATAACTGTTGGACACAGTAATGTTTCTGCCTTGAAATGAGATTTATTGTACTAACAGAAAATGTGCAATCTGCATTCAAACAAAATTTGACAGGTGCATAAGTATGGGCACCCTTATCATTTTCTTGTTTTAAATACTCCTACCTACTTTTTACTGACTTACTAAAGCCCTTTTTTGGTTTTGTAATCTCATTGAGCTTTGAACTTCATAGCCAGGTATATGCAATCATGAGAAAAGCTACTTAAAGTGGCCACTTGCAAGTTGTTCTCCTGTTTGAATCTCCTCTGAAGAGTGGCATCATGGGCTCCTCAAAACAACTGTCAAATGATCTGAAAACAAAGATTATTCAACATAGTTGTTCAGGGGAAGGATACAAAAAGCTGTCTCAGAGATTTAACCTGTCAGTTTCCACTGTGAGGGTCATAGTAAGGAAATGGAAGAACACAGGGACAGTTCTTGGTAAGGCCAGAAGTGGCAGGCCAAGAAAAACATCAGAAATTCAGAGAAGAAGAATGGTGAGATCAGTCAAGGACAATCCTCAGACAACCTCCAGAGAGCTGCAGCATCAACTTGCTGCAGATGGTGTCACTGTGCATCGGTCAACTATACAACGCACTTTGCACAAGGAGAAGCTGTATGGGAAAGTGATGCGAAAGAAGCCGTTTCTGCAAGCACGCCACAAACAGAGTCGGCTGAGGTATGCAAAAGCACATTTGGAGAAGCCAATTTCTTTTCGGAAGAAGGTCCTGTGGACCGATGAAACCAAGATTGAGTTGTTTGGTCATACAAAAAGGCGTTATGCATGGCGGCAAAAAAACACAGCATTCCAAGAAAAACACTTGCTACCCACAGTAAAATTTGGTGGAGGTTCCATCATGCTTTGGGGCTGTGTGGCCAATGCCGGCACCGGGAATCTTGTTAAAGTTGAGGGACGCATGGATTCCACTCAGTATCAGCAGATTCTTGACAATAATGTTCAAGAATCAGTGATAAAGTTGAAGTTACGCAGGGGATGGATCTTTCAGCAAGATAATGATCCAAAACACCGCTCCAAATCTACTCAGGCATTCATGCAGAGGAACAATTACAATGTTCTGGAATGGCCATCCCAGTCCCCAGACCTGAATATCATTGAACATCTGTGGGATAATTCGAAGAGGGCTGTCCATGCTCGGCGACCATCAAACTTAACTGAACTGGAATTGTTTGTAAAGAGGAATGGTCAAAAATACCTTCATCCAGGATCCAGGAAATCATTAAAAGCTACAGGAAGCGACTAGAGGCTGTTATTTTTGCAAAAGGAGGATCTACTAAATATTAATATCACTTTTCTGGTGAGGTGCCCATACTTATGCACCTGTCAAATTTTGTTTGAATGCAGATTGCACATTTTCTGTTAGTACAATAAACCTCATTTCAAGGCAGAAACATTACTGTGTCCAACAGTTATTACATATATCAAACTGAAATAGCTGTTGCAAAAACACCAATTTTTATAAAACATTAAGCTTAAGATTAATAGGGGGTGCCCAAACTTTTTAAAATAACTGTATCAGTGCTAGGCAGGCAGGCAGTGTATGTGGCAGACTGCAGTGCATATAGCAAGAGCTCCAGTTCTGTCTGCTGCTGGTGCTTTTACAGATATTTCTAGAAATAGCCCGAGGTATCGGTCAGGAATAATTTTTTTTTTTTATCTTAATCCTGATTATTTGCTTAAAAAGCAATCCAGAGAACACCATTTTTCTGCTCCATTTGTTTGTTGGCACTGCAGAATACAGTCAGATCCTTTCCATATTACAGCACTAAAAATCCATTTATTTAAAACTGTGGTTTCTCCGTCATACGGATCACATATAATTGAGCTGAAAATTCTGCCATTTCTGGCCTCCATTGAAATTTTGTTGCAGTGCGTCAGCGAAGTTATTGACACGAGTTCGCTGTTAAAAACAGTTACCTACAGGTCAACTATTTAATACTGTCGTTTGTCCGTCACACGGATCACATGTAATTGCGCTGAAAATTCTGCCATTTCTGGCCTCCATTGAAATTTTGTTGCAGTGTGTCAGCGAAGTTATTGACATGAGGTTGCTGTTACCTAGAGGCCAGCTGTTTAAAACTGTGGCTTTCAGTCACACGTATCACATATCACTGCTGTTCAAATCCAGCCATTTGTAGTTAACGTAGAAAATATTGTCCTCCATTTAAAATGGGCAAGGCGCGTGGCAAGGGACGGGGAAGTGGACATGATGGTGATGATGGTGCAAGCAGAGGAGAAGGCCGAGACCGTGGGCCAGCTGAAATTGTGCCACAACAAACACCCACATCTTCTCGCTCGACCTTCCTGTCCCTATTAATAGGGGATTGCAGATCACCACTATTGAACACAGAGCAGTGTGAAAAGGTTATTGGTTGGATAGCAGATAATGCTTACAGTCACTTAGCCACCACCACCCTGTCTTACACACTGTCAAGTCTCAGTAGCCGTGAGTCTGGACCGCATATTCCTCACCCTGAACCTCCTTCCTCCCACCATGCCGAGTGCCCAGAGACTACTGATTCCACACTTGGACACTCCGAAGAGCCGTTCACTTTTCCATTTATAGATTCGGGCCTCTCGTCTGGTCCACTTGAAGCGGGGCAAGAGGAGATAGCATGTAGGGATGCCCAAATATTTGAGCAGCCACGGTCACATGAAGGCGACGGCGGGAAAGTGTCACAAGGGGTGGTCGATGATGAGACACAATTGCCAGAAAGTCAGGAGGAGGACCAGGGTGTGGAAGTGGAAGACGAGGTGGTGCATGATATAGTAACTGACTCAACCTGGCAGTAGGACTTGCAGAGCGAGGACAGCAGCACACATGGGGAGGGAGGCAGAGCAAGTGTGGTGGCCGCAGATAGAAGGCAGGCATCCATTCTCTGTAACACCAATATGAAGGAAGTTGCCAGTACAACTGTTAGGTCTTCCCGAGTCTGGTTGTTTTTTAAAGACTCTGCCGATAACCCCAAAAGGGTTACCTGCCAGGCCAGCATCAGCAGGGCTGGCAAAACTACCAGCCTGACCACCACCAGCATGACCAGGCACATGGCAGCAAAGTACCCGACTAAGTGTGTTGAACCCCAGGGCCCAGTAACAGTGTCTGCAGGTGGATCCACTGCTTCTTCCACTGTTGAGCATGCAGGCCAATCCCCTGTCCATGGTGCATGCGAAGATGCCTCCAGCCATGAACCTGTCGTTGCACACTCTCAAGTAGCAGCATCAGGAAGCACGTCCACGTCATTGTCCCAGCGCAGCGTTCAGTAGTCCATACCCAATTCCTTAGGACGCAAGCGCAAATACACAGCCAACGCCCCACAAGCCACACTACTAAATTCCCACATTTCGCGACTGCTTGCACTAGAAATGTTGCGTTTTATGCTCGTGGAGACGGAAGCATTCCGCAATCTGATGGGAGAGGCCATCCCTTGGTATTCGGTACACCAGCCGCCACTATTTCTCCTGGTGTGCCATCCCGAATTACATAAACACGTGTCCCAAACATTAGCCATGCCCGCAACAACACAGTTAACGGGAAAGTCCACCTTATCACGGACACGTGGACAAGTGCTTATGGGCTGGGACGGTAGATCTCGCTGATGGCACACTGGGTTAACATAGTGGAAGCCGGGACCCAGTCGGACCTTGGGATGGAACACGCCCTCCCGACCCCAAGGATTGCGGGCCCTAGGTCAATCAGGGTTGCCCCCACAGTCTACAGCTCCTGCACCTCATCCTCCTCTGCCTCCTCCTCCTCTGCAGCCTCCATCTCTGAAATGACCACATCAGTCAAAAGCTGGAAGCACTGCAGCACTGCTTCAGCCAAGCGGCAACAGGCTGTGCTGAAGCTAATATGCTTAGGGGACAAACCGCACCATGCTGAAGAGTTGTGGACAGCTCTGAAAGAACAGGCAGATCTGTGGCTCACACAATAGGCATGGTTGCGTGTGACAATGGCCGGAACCTGGTGGCTGCTCTAAGGAGAGGTGAGATCACACACGTACCATGCGTGGCCCATGTGCTTAACCTTGTGGTTAAGCGGTTTCTCAAATCCTACCCGGAGCTGCTGGATCTGCTTGTTAAAGTAAGTCGCCCTTTGTGCCCATTTTAGAAAGTCACCTACAGCTTCCGCCGCCCTTGCCGTGTTTCAGCAGCTTTTGCAGCTTCCGGCTCACAGACTGGTGTGTGATGAAACTACGCATTGGAATTCTACACTGCAGATATTGCGAAGGATTTGTAAGCAGAAGAGGGCAGTAGTTGAGTACCAGCATAAACAAGGCCGTCGGTATTCAGTTCAGACTCCACACATAAGACCTCAGGACTGGACATGGATGTCAGACATCTGTATCATCCTCCAAAACTTTGAGGACTCCAGCAAGATGGTGAGCGGCGATGATGCCATAATTAGCATCACCATCCCGCTTCTCAGTCTTCTGAAACTCTCTCTGCTCACAATCAAAGAAGATGCATTGCATGCAGAGAATGATGAGATGGAGCAAGGAACCATGCAGGGTGATTACACACAGCCCAGCCTCATCTCATCTCAACGTGGATTGGGTGACAATGAGGAAGAGGAGTAAGAACAGGAGCTTGTTTCATGCGCTAAAGACAGTACTGCCTGCACAACTGTCATACCGTCTGTTCAGTGGGGATGGCCTGAGGACAGAGAGGAGGAGAGAATGGACAGTCATCCTCTCAGTGAGGACACGGAAGTCTTGCCTGTTAGTAGTCTGGCGCGCATGGCTGAGTTTATGTTATGCTGCCTTTCCCATGATCCTCGCGTTCTCAAAATTTTGGGTGACAGTCATTACTGGTTGGTGACACTTCTAGACCCACGCTACATGGAGAACTTTATATCTCTTATTCCTGAGGCGGACAGGTCTACAAAAATGGGGTAGTACCAGAAGGCCCTTGTTGCGGAACTACTAAAAAAATTCCCAGCTGAAAACGATGGCGGCAGAGGGCACAGTTCGTTGGACAACCAAGGACTATAGGCGAGAGAGACGCAACTCCAATCCAGCAGAGGCAGGGGAACACTGTCAAAGTTCTGGGAGAATTTTCTCAGCCCCTCCCATCGCACAGGCCCTCAGGCGCAGGGTACTCTCACAAGGAGTGCAAAGTTTGGGAAAACGCTGAGGGAGTACCTTGCTGACTGTACCAACGTCCTCCGTGATTCCTCTGTGCCTTTTAATTATTGGATATCCATGCTGGATACGTGGAATGAACTGGCTCTCTATGCCTTGCAGGTCCTGGCCTGCCTTGCTGCTAGCATTTTATCTGAGTGGGTTTTTAGTACCGCAGGTGGAATTATAAGTGTTAAGCGCATTCGCATGTCATTGAAAATGCTGACAGGCTGACTCTTACAAAAATAAACAAGGGCTGGATTGGGACAGACTTCTCAACACCACCGAATGACAGCAGCGTAACATAAACTCAAATCCAGTGTCTTTTTTTGGGAGGTATATTACCATGCACCTTTTCACACCCACACATGGGTATACGCTTCCTGATTTGGGCTATTTGCTTTTGTCCTCCTCCTTTTCCTCATCCTCATCCTCCACTGCCATATCACCAGGGTGACCGTGGTCCGTGATGCAACACCCACATAATTTTTTTAAAGAGTGTTTATAATGCCCGTGAAATTTTTTTTTTTATACATTATGTTCATGTATACCTCCATGGGTAAATGTTTGTCGGCCCATACACTAATTGAATGGGCATTACATGTATCGGAGACCCGCTCTTTTCCACTTCTCTTTCAAGGGTCATTGGAGTGCGTGCCAATTTTTGGCAGCTCTTGCATTTACTGTATAGGCCAACACTATGGGAGACCCACTTCCCAATAATGGGAACATTGTTTTTAGGAGGTTCTCCGACCTCTATATCTCTTCCAAGGGGAATTGGAGTGCCTCAAAATTTTTGACAGCTTATGCATTCACTGCATAGGCAAACACTATGGTAGACCCACTTCCAAATAATGGAAACATTGTTTTTAGGAGGCTTTCCGACCTCTACGTCTCTTGCAAGAGGCATTGGAGTTCCTCCAAATTTTTGGCAGCCGTTGCTTCACTGCATAGGCAAACAGTATGGGAGATCCTCTCCTTTCTAATGGGAATTTGTCATTACTGTGGCCCTGCTCTATGTGTCTTTAAATTGTTAGTGGGGTTTTTCCTAAATTTTGTCAGCCGTTGGACTCACTGCATACCCTATAACTGTATAGCATAACCGCTCCTTTGTAATGGAAACGTAATTACTGTGGCCCTGCTCTATGTGTCTTTAAATTGTTAGTGGGGTTTTTCCCAAATTTTGGCAGCCCTTGCAGTCACAGCATGGGCATTACCACTATAGGAGACCCGCTCCTTAATAATGGGAACATTTTTTTTACTGAGACCCTCCTCTATTCTCTTCAAAGGGGTATTAGGTTGGGTCTGAATTTTTGGCAGCCCTTGCAGTAACTGCATACGCAATAACAGTATAGGAGACCCACTCGTTAATAACGGGAACAACAAAGCATAGCCGGCTGATGGCTCTCTAACAATAGCGAGGGCTGACTGCTGGCCCTTTAAGAATAGTAAGGCTAAAAATAGGCTTTGTGACTTTCAAAGTTCCTCCATCATAAATGAAACAGGATGTGTCTGATGATGTGCCACACACCACATGGCCAGATAAGGTTGTAAAATGTTAAAATAACATTTCCCGGTGAATGCATTTGTCTTAAAAAAACAATGTAAAGAAAAAAAAACAGTAGCATCTTTCTTTAGTATAAAAAACAGAGCTGCCAATGTAACCTCAATGTAATCACATTGTTCAGCTCCTGCACCTCTTCTTCCATCTCTGAAATGAGTCAGTCACAAGCTGAAAGCACTGCAGCACTACCTTGGCCAAGCAGCAACAGGCTGTGCTGAAGATAACATGCTTAATGCTTAGGTCACAAATCGTCCAGCGCTCCAGAGTTGTTGAAAGGTGTAACACAGCAGCCTGATCTATGGCTCTCACCGCTGAACATACAACCAGACATGGTCGTGTGTGACAATGGGCGGAAACTGGTGACGGAGAAATGACATCCAGAATACATACGGTTTCCCTCTATGCCAGTCCTTTCACCGAGCTAAAGAATATGGCTGTGGTGAAATACAACTCCCACTGAGAAGCAGTTTCAGACTGCAAAACATTGGGCCCAGCAGAAGATTTGATTCTGAAGGTTCACTTTTCTCTCCTGCTCAAGAGCCCCATAACTGCTGCTAGGTTTGCGCTATCATGAACTCTCCTGATGGAGAAGCCAGGGCTCACCCGAGGACTCTCTGGTGGGACTGTCCAACCCTGCCGAGAAGCAGTCCTGGCTAAGAAAAGTGTGTAGGAAGGTTCCCGGACACTCCATGGCTCCTTTTTTACTGAGGTGGAAACCCACGCAAACACGGGGAGAACATACAAAATCCTTGCAGATGTTGTCCTTGCTGGGATTTGAACCCAGGATCCCAGCGCTGCAAGGCTTTAGTGCTAACCTCTGAGCCAATGTGCTGCCATTCACCCTGTGATATCTAACAGGCTGGAGAAACTACTGCCACTCTATCTTCAGCTCCTTTGTGAGAAACTAATGTATTTGGGCAGCCACTCAGTCTACCAAATAGAATTCCTGAGAAAGAAATTGGAGATGGCTTTGCTACTGGTACTCGAGGCAGTGCTAATTCCATGGCGTCGTACCATAGTTCACTGGAAATATTACAGACTAGTAGGAGGCAAGCAGATTCCCACAGAAACGTACCAGCAGTAATGTTCAGGGACCCTTGCTTGTGGAAGGCGGAGACGATACCGGGACAAATAGTGGCGGCTGGGGACCGAGTACGGACACCTGGCCGCCGTCGGCATGAGGTTGTGGACAGCTTCCACTTCCACGAGCCTAAAAGGCCATATTTTAAGTGCAAGCAGCTTTAGAGGACTTCCTGAGAGAAATGACAGCTGGAGTAGATACGGTTTCCCAAGTCCTTTCACCAAGCTAAAGAATATGGCTGTGGTGAAATACAACTCACCGACAAGCTGTGGACTGGCTCCGTACCATCCCTGGCCACATTCACTTGACTACATGCTTTTGGATAGGCAGTCCTTCCCAGTAAGTCCATTAGGGAGGGCACGGGTAAATTTGTGGGACCTGTGCTTGTGGAAGGCAGAGACGATACCGGGAGAAATAGTGGCGGCTGGGGACTGAGTATGGACACCCAGCCACCGCCGGCTTGAGATTGTGAAAAGCTTCTGCCTCCACGAGCCTAAAAGGCCACATTTCAAGTGCAAGCAGCTATTGAAGACATCCTGGGAGAAATGACAGCTGGAGTAGATACGGTTTCCCAAGTCCTTTCACCAAGCTAAAGAATATGGCTGTGGTGAAATACAACTCACCGACAAGCTGTGGACTGGCTCCGTACCATCCCTGGCCACATTCACTTGACTACATGCTTTTGGATAGGCAGTCCTTCCCAGTAAGTCCATTAGGGAGGGCACGGGTAATGTTGTGGGACCTGTGCTTGTGGAAGGCAGAGACGATACCGAGAGAAATAGTGGCGGCTGGGGACTGAGTATGGACACCCAGCCACCGCCGGCTTGAGATTGTGAAAAGCTTCTGCCTCCACGAGCCTAAAAGGCCACATTTCAAGTGCAAGCAGCTATTGAGGACATCCTGGGAGAAATGACAGCTGGAGTAGATACGGTGTACCAAAAGTCAGCCCTTTCACCAAGCTAAAAAATATGGCTGTGGTGAAATACAACTCATCGACAAGCTGTGGATTGGCTCCGTACCTTCCCTGGCCACATTCACTTGACCAGGTGTTTGTGGTTAGGCGGTCCTTCCCAGTGAGTGCACTGGGGAGGGCATGGGTAATGTTGTGGGACCCGTGCTTGTGGAATTCGGAGATGACACCTGGACAAAGAGTGGCGGCTGGGGACAGAGTATGGCTACCCGATCGCTGCCGCCATAAGGCCACATTTCAAGGGCAAGCAGCTGTCAAAAATTTGGCAGTATAGTATTGCAGCCAGCGGTTGGGTGGGTGGCTGGCTGCATACTTGTGCTTGCATTCCAAGGAATGGGGTAGGGACAACTGAACGCTGCACTGGCACAAGAACGTGGACAGTGATTTTTGCAAGTCTGCAATGACAGATGCATGGCGGGAGGCATTTTCACATGTGCCAAGGATCACTTATGATGGGCACACTTTTAGGCATTGACCTATGAGTCAGAGATGCTCCCAGAGGTCTTTCCAATGCTGTTCCCATGTCTTTTCAGCACTGTATGCATGTGTCACACACCACATGGCCAGATAAGGTTGTAAAATGTTAAAATGACATTTCCCAGTGAATGCATTTGTCTTGGTTGAAAGCAATGCAAAAGTACAAAAACGCATCAAAAACACTACGTAATGTCTTGTATATAAGGCAAAATAAATATACAAGAACAAAAATGCTCCTCCACACCTTGGGCTATGTTCACACGTAGTGTTTTTGATGTGTTTTTGCACTTTTGCATTGCTTTCAACATTGACTTCTCCGTCCCTTGCCACGCAACTTGCCCATTTTAAATGGAGGACAATATTTCCATGCTCTATAAATTCCAGCCACTACAAATGGCTGGATTTGAACTGCTGTTATAAGTGATACGTCTGACGGAGAACCACAGTTTTAAATAGCGGGCTTGTAGCATCTCTGGGAACTCCTTCAAGATTGTTGGAATACCATTTCCGGTGACTACCTCTTGAAGCTCATCAAGAGAATGCCAAGAATGTGTAAAGCAGTCATCAAAGCAAAAGGTGGCTACTTTGAAGAACCTAGAATATAAGACATATTTTCAGTTGTTTCACACTTTTTTGTTAAGTATAAAATTCCACATGTGTTAATTCATAGTTTTGATGCCTTCAGTGTGAATGTACAATTTTCATAGTCATGAAAATACAGAAAAATCTTTACATGAGAAGGTGTGTACAAACTTTTGGTCTGTTCGGCCGCTACAGGGGTATTGCACCTCTGTCAGAGGTGTGGTATTCCACTCCCGGGTAAGGATGGAGTGTGGACCAGGGCTCAGTTAGCTGCATACAGAACACACACCCCATTTCCGAGGGACAGCTCAACGGTCCTCCCACTAGACAGAAGTGCAGGCACGACCGACTATGTCCCTGTCTGGAGTGAGGAGGGGGGTGGAACACCCAGTGCTGTAGGGGCAGATAGGAGTTGGTTCCTGAGCATACGTAGGAGCCCATTGGTTGCTGGTCACCTGGGCTCATGGCTAGAGGGAGGTATAAAAGGTGGGCACCATCTTAGCTCAGAGAGAAGTCCTGTCCAGAGAGGAGAAGACAGGGAGTAGAGGCTCTGTAGGAGCTCTACTCCAGAAGGGCCTAGTGAGAGGCCGAGGAGGAGGTGAAGGGGAGCTGTGATTAAGTCTCATCCCAGCTCCACGAGAAAGGAACAGACAGGAACAGAAAGGAACAGAGAAGGAGAAGAAGAGACAGAGAAACAGAAGGGCTCAGGAACAAGAAGGTGGAAGGCACCTTAAGAACCCACGAGAATCCAGGGTGCAGGGTCAGGCAGATTAAGGGTGCCAGATCCCAAGTTGGTGGAGGAGAAACTACCCTCAGCCAAAGACCGGACGTCGTGATCATTTATTGGTGCGACACCTCATCAAACCTGCTAGGAAGGCACCATATAGGACAGCTGAGGACAGGGCCCACGTTTAACCGCACCAGTCCGCGGTAGCTGGACAAAAGGCTGTCACTGGTGAGGCAGGCCAGAGGAAGGATTAAAGGGGGTCCTGAGCCATACTCCTGAGCTGCCTGGGAGTTGACCGAGCCCCTCACCTGGTGGACGCAGCACGGCTCGGGCAGTCATTCCCTGCAGAAGTCACTTGGATATTAACCGTGAGTAAAGACCCTGGACTGCAGTACGTTGTCTGTGTGCTTTTTCGCTCCTCCGGCATTACTGGTACTGGGACTCTCACCACCATCACTCCCACCATCCACTACACTGCCCTGGGGCCGCACTCTTCCCGTGGGGAGTCACACCATCCCAGCTGCATATATCATCGGCCCCAGCGGTCTGCCCTGCAGCGGCGGTTCCTAATAACCGCAATCCACGGGTGGCGTAGTCGGACATTATCTAAGACATCTAAAAGACTGCCACTGGTCTGACCACCCTGAGCCACGGGACCGGGTCGCCACTACTACCCCCATCGTCTCCCTATTGCCCCACAGCCCAGGGGGCGAGTCATATATATGCTTTGGAATACATATACTAGCTATAAACAAGCAAATCTCTCCCTGAATCAGCAGCAGCTCTCCCTACTCTGCCTGTTTCCGGGGTAGATTGTGATGAGCATAGCGGCACCAGGTCTTATATAGACCCGATGACGCTATGCATCCAGCAAATCGCTGTAATGCCCACAACCAACATGGCTACGGCATTAAAGTGCGTGGAAAGCAATCCCTGCATATTCATTGGGTCTTTAAAGAGCGCCAAACATACAGGGCGGCAACCTGAGCACCCGCCTGAGCAACCCGGAAATACTCGCCAAGCTTGTAAAACACCTGTAAGAATTGTAATGATGTATATTTTTATATGCAGTTTGCTGTATATGATTGTAATACTTTTTGTACTATTCTGTAATGTCTAGTGATGAGCAAACATGCTAGCACTACTTGGTACTCGCCTGTTCGACAAGCTCGGCGAGTATTTCCGGGTTGCTCGGGCGGGAGCTCAAGTCCCCACCCTGCATGTTTGGTGCTCTTTAGAGAGCCAATAAACATGCAGGGATTGCTTGCCACACACCACTGTAGTGCCATAGCCATGTTGATTGTGGCATTACAGTGATTGGCTGGTCGCATAGCATCATCGGGTCTATTTAAGACCCGGTGCCGCTATGCTTGTCACAGTCTAATCTGGAAATCAGGCAGAGTAGGGAGAGCTGCTGTTTTGTGAAAGGGAGAAATTTGCTTCTTCATTAGATAGTATAGGTTCCACAACATATCTAGTCTATATATCCATCTGAACCAACAGTCCTTCTGAGGACTAATTCAGCTGCATATATTCAGTGGTGATAGCAGGAGTTAGGCAGGTAGGCAGGGTGTACAGCACAAGAGGGTCCATTGCACATTCTGTCTGATCCTGCTGTTACACAAATCCAGCCATTGGTAGTGAATGTGGAAAATATTGTCCTCCATTTACAGTTTGTATCAGTGTGTCATTGTACACCATTTTACTGCTCCATTTGCTTGTTTGCAGAATACATCCATTTGTTTTTTATTTTATTCACATTACTGTATTGTGGAAGCAGAGAAACTCTTTTCAATGATCAGAGGTGATCCCATATGACTGCCGTAATAATCCAGCAATTTTTGTGAGCATGTCAAATATTACTCCATTTAAAGTATTGGAGTTGTGGTTTCAAACCCATTCACAGTTGGTCGCTGACAAATGGCATATCTGTGAACAATGTTGTTAGAGTATATTACGCCACTTTTACAGACTGAAAAAAAACAAAAGAAAAAACAAGGTAAAATGGAAAAATTTTTAAGAAACATTAGTAGTAAGGGGTATGGATGTCTCGTCAAAAGTAATCGAACAGGTGCCCCGCCCCTATCAAAGTGTATCAAACACACCCCCTTAATCAAATTGATATCAAATGGTTATCAAAGTGTATCAAACAAGCCCCCTTAATCAAATTGATATCAAATGGCTATCAAAATGTATATCAAATGAAAATCAAATGTGTATCAAAATGAATATCCAATTGATATTAATTTGTTAGTTGTTAAGTTTCCCTTAATCATGTTCCTATTATTTATTTGCCCGATAATTATTCTCTTTTATAGGTATTTTGATATTGTCATCAGAGGTAGTATTAATTATACGGCCAATAATTTCCCCCTTTCAGCAAAGTGTATCATTGATAGCAAATGGATTACTGCCACGTTTCCCATATTTTGATATTGTCAGCAGACTTATTTATCTATGTATTATTTATACTTCCAATAATTATTTTCCTTGCTGAAACCAATTGATAGAAATAAAAGTTTATATCCTTTGTAAATGAGACACCTTATTCATTCAATATGTTAAGCACACGCCCGGGCAGACTAACGTGAGCGTGATTAGTGATTCCACTGTACCATGAACCGAGGAGTGCCTGGAGGGGCGTAACTAAGTATCAACCCGATCCGACCAAGGTCACACGGTGGCTCAGTCGACTCCGTGAACCAGGGAGGAACCGAGCAGAGGGACCAGGTGCTACTCAAGGTCAGACCCCGGTCACAGCTGTTGACCCACACCGGGGAATGCAGGAACAGGCAGTTTAGCTGGTATGCAGAAAGGCGGGCACTGGCAGGCATGGCTGGTATGAAGGCAGGTGGGTACTAGCAGGTATGGCTGGTATGAAGGCAGGTGGGTGCAGACAAGCATGGCTGGAATGCCGACAGGCAGAAAATGGCAGGTATGAACGCAGGCTGGATAGGAACCAGTACAGACTGGGATACAGAAACAGAGCCGCAGGTGCGGTGGACTAACAGAGCACAGCGGAACCGCAGGTGCGGTAAACAAGCGGAGCAGAGCGGAACCGCCGGAGCGGTAAACAAGCAGAGCAGAGCAGAACCGCAGGTGCAGTAAACAAGCAAAGCAGAGTGGAACCGCAGGTGCGGTAAACAAGCGGAGCAGAGCGGAACCGCAGGTGCGGTATACAAGCAGAGCAGAGCAGAACCACAGGTGCGGTAAACAAGCAGAGCAGAGCGGACCCGCCGGAGCGGTGAATAAGCAGAGCAGAGCGGAACCGCAGGTGCGGTAAACAAGCGGAGCAGAGCGGAACCGCCGGAGCTGTAAACAAGCAGAGCAGAGCGGAACCACGGGTGCGGTAAACAAGCAGAGCAGAGCGGAACCGCAAGTGCGGTAAACAAGCAGAGCAGAGCGGAACCGCAGGTGTGGTAAACAAGCAGAGCAGAACAGAGCAGAAGGTGAAGGCAGACAGGACAGGCCTCTGTTCACATGGAACAGACTGGAAGATACAGGAAGATAGCTAGAACACAGGAGGTAAATACGGAGGCAAGGAAACAGAACGAGCAGAACAAGATACACACAAGGTACTTACAATGAAGTAGCGAGTGGACACAAAACTCACAAACAGAAGTACAGAGACAACGAGTTGGAGTCAGGTGCCAGTTCAGGCACTGCAGGAAAAGGGAAAGGTACAGACATAGAGACAAACAGGTAACAGACTAGGACACTGTTCAGACAGGATCTGAACCAGGAGCAAGATACAGGAACGAGCCTGGGAACTCAGCCCCCAAGGTTGGCGGAAACTGACTAAAGTCACAAGTTCAGGTAACAGGCCTGGGTATACAGCCCCACAGGGTGGCAGAAACAGACTAGATACAGGACAGGACCTGGCAATTCAGTTGTAAAGACAAACTGAGTGAAGGAGTTGCTCAGGCACCTCCTACTGGGTGGAGAGGGTTTAAGTATCCAGTGACTCACAGCAATAGGCTGGGGACGCATTAGGACTGTGCACTAGTGTTGAGCCACCCCCGTATTGTTCGAGTTCGGTTCGGTTCGTCGAACACCCGTATGTTTTCCGAACTGTTCGTCGAACACCGTCGAACACCGTTAAAACCAATGGCAGACAAACAAAAACACATAGAAACACATAGAAAACAGCTTCAAAGGTGTCCAAAAGCTGACAAACTGCTCAGAAGACACAACTAACACATGGAAAAGTGACAAGTACATATAGTCATGCGAAAAGAAAAGAGGTGGAGGAGTAAAAGGAGGGGGAGACACAGATATAGGCATGTCATGCCCTTCTAAAACCAAAAAAGTGCAAAGCCGACACGGCCAGTCCGTTCCTGCCCGTGCGACCTCCATGTCACCGGGTTTGTGCCAGTGCTGCGGTGGACCCTGACGGCCAGCCCCCCTCTCTCAATACTAGTGCCTGTCCGCTGGTGGGTTGAGCCCCCCCGCGGTGGGGGGGAGTCACATCTACAGAAGAAATAGCATCTTCCAGCCAAACTAAGATGTCTACTTCTTTTCGTGGACAATGTGATACAATCCCTTTCTTACGGACACGCCCATCGCTACAAATTCCAGATGAGGCACAAAAACAGCAGGTGCTTCAACGTATATCAAGTGCTCCTTCAAGTGGGCTCTCCTCCACCTCAACTTCAACATCACAAATACTCCAGTCCTCAGAGGTGTCACCCCAATCGCACTTGCTACCTCACAGCTCCCAAGTCTCCAGCTGCCCGTCTGAGTATGGGATAACACAGATGGTTGAGTCTGCACAGCTGTTTACTCATACTATAGCCTGGGAAACGGAGGTCTGCTCCAGAGCTTCTGTTACTCCAGACGAGGAAATGATCTGCACTGATGCCCAGAATGTTTATGAGTCGGATCCAGGACCAGATGAAGAAGGTTTTGAGCATAATGTAGACTCTCGTTCCCAAACTGTAACTCCTGTTGGTGGAGACAATGATGAAGATGATGATGAGACTCAAATACCTGATTGGAGCGACAACTTGACTTTTCGGTCAGGGCAGGAAGAGGTTGGCTCTGAGAACGACGGGTGTGAGAACACACAGGGTGATGATGACGAGGTTGGAGATCCCACTTACTGTCAACCCACAGTCAGCCAGTCGATGAGGTCAGCAGAGGAGGTGGAGGAGGATGTGACTAGCCCAGGGGATGGGGATGACTCGGTACCCGGGCCTTTGCCTGGCCTTTGGGATGTCGCTGTGGTCGGCTCCCGGGCCCGTACCCTGGGGTCACTCTTTAAAAGGGTGGATAATTGTTAATTTTATAAGAGTTTGTGAGTTCGTATAGCTCCCCACAGGTGGAGCTAGGCCTCAGGGCAACGTATGCAGGGGGAATGCAGGACAGGCGAGACCCAGCTGGGTCAGAGAAAGAACGGGAACGGACACGGTAGTCATTTCAGTACCTTTTACTGGTGGAAATTCAGGCACATCCAGGAGCACTGTAGGGTGAAGGGTGCATACCAGGATCCTCCCCAATGAGCGGTTGTAGGGCCTCCTGTTTCTTGCCTCTGCGTAGTAAGTTTCTGACCTGCCTGGAGCTAGGCCTAACTTTGTCTCTGTCCTGCGCTGGCTGACCTTGTGGTAGGGCCTTGTCTTGGAGTTCACGCTCCCAGTATGCGGGGCTTAAGTGTCTCCTGGCTCTGATACGTATCAGCACCTTAGCAATCCTGGGACTTGTAGTTCTCCAGGGATTCCGGTTATGCCTTACTGGGTCATAGAGATCCCGGTAAGCTCGGATCCGGTGTCCGGTAAATGCTTCGGGGTGAGATGGTTAAGCTCCTCTGCCCCCTATGTACTAACTCTCCTTCAGCCTACTCGGGCCCTCACTAGGCTATACACACTAACGGCAACTTGCCGCGCTTCACCGATCTTATGGCGCCGGCACACCTTAAGCTCTAACTGGGCTCCCTGAATCTAGCTAACAGGAGCCTCGTGCTCCACTGCTGAATTATTAACTGAGTTATCTAGACTAGACTGAGCTCCACTGCAGACTGACCTCTCTTAGGCTTCTCTACTGCAGGAACTCTTCAGAGGAACTGAACTGCCTTGCTCCACCTTCCCTATTTATATCCCTAACGGGCTCCCTCTGCTGGTCTGAGGTGGAAGGTGGAGATGTGTGAATGTTTATGGGGGCCTCTTGTGGAGGATTCCATCAATGCACTCTTCTAGGATCTGTGATACCAAGCGCAGCTGTGTGTCACAGATGCTATTGACGACTAGGTTAGGTTGCGTCTTACTGGACAGAGCCGGAGTACTGGAAGCACGACAACAACTGCATCCTCAACCACAACTCTGCCTCTGACCACAAGCCATAGTGGCTCTTCAGGTCGCATGGGCTCTAAGCCTTGCATAGCCTGGGTAATTTTTCAGATCGATAAGGATGACCCAACTCGTGTTATCTGTAATATTTGTCACCAAAAGCTAAGTAGAGGCCAAAAAATACATAGTTTGAGTACTTCATGCATGAACCGTCACATGGATATGAAGCATAAGTTGCAGTGGGAAGCTCACTGTACTACAATGCGGCCTAGCGGGCCGTGCCAACCATCGTCTGCCCCATCTTGTGCATCCACGGCCTCTTCATCCTCTGTGACTGGGGGGACAGCAGTCACACATGTTTTTGGACACAGACCTGCCACCTCTTTACCCGCAACAGCCAGTGTGATTGGCAGGTCATCATTTCATTTGGAAGTGGAAACACCAGCTGGTGTTAAGCGCTCTCCGACATCGAGAGCACCACCTTTGGATCAAGGCAACCTAACTTTTCCGCCTGCATCTTCCTCACAGACCGGCAAGTTTGCCGGGGACACCGTACTCAACCCCGTCTAAGCACAATAGCCAGCCCTCGATCCCTCAGATGTGGACAAGTAAAAGACCATTTCCTCCTAGCCATGAGAAAGCTAAGAGGTTGAATTTCACCATCTGCAAGCTGTTGGCTACAGAAATGCTGCCTTTCTGCCTGGTGGACACAGAGGATTTTCGAGACCTTATGTCCGTCGCAGTGCCCCAGTACCAGATGCCCATTCGGCACTACTTCTCAAAGAAAGGTGTGCCTGCGCTCCACCAGCATGTTGCACACAACATCACCGCTTCTTTGAGAAACTCTGTGTGTGACAGGGTGCATTTCACCACAGAGACTTGGGCGAGTAGGCATGGACAGGGGAGTTACATGTCGCTGACTGGGCACTGGGTAACTATGGTGACAGCAGGACAAGGGGCTGCTGTCCAAGTCTTGCCGTCCCCACGAGTTGTACGTCAATCATCTTTATCTAGAAGTTCCTCCACTGCTTCTGCCTCCTCAACCTCCTCTCGGTCCTCCACCTGCACCCAAAGCCTGTCTGGTAATGCCACCCACTTTCTAACTGCGCAGAAGGAATCCTGCACGCCTCCTTACTATGCTGGCAGCAGGGCTCAATGGCATCAGGCGGTGTTTACTTTGAAATGTCTGGGAAATGTGAGTCACACAGCTGAGAAGTTGTGGTCAGCTCTGGAGACCCAGTTTCATGAATGGTTGTCTCCAATGGACCTGCAACCAGGGAAGGCCGTGTGCAACAATGCTGCAAACCTGGGTGCGGCCCTTCGCCAGGGCAATGTCACACACGTGCCTTGTATGGCTCACGTGTTGAACCTGGTTGTCCAGCAATTTTTAGCCCACTATCCCAGACTAGATGGCCTTCTGCAGAGGGCACGGTCGCTGTGTGCTCACTTCCGCCGTTCGCATCCCGCAGCTCAGCGACTTACATCTCTACAGAAGTCGTTGGGCCTGCCACTTCACCGGCTAAAATGCGATGTGCCTACCCGGTGGAATTCAACTCTGCACATGTTGCAGCGACTGTGGCAGCACCGACAAGCCCTGGTGCAATACGTTCTGACGTATAGCCTGGGCCAACGAGATCCAGAGGTGGGGCAAATCACGCAGCAGGAGTGGTCTCAGATCAGGGACCTATGAAGTTGACGCGCCCCCTGGGCCGTGGGGTACCCGGAGCCGGGCCGGTAGACACTGGGGGTTGTAGTCACTGTGGCGGCGACCCGGTCCGTGACCCAGGGCGGTCAATCCAAGGGTAATTTGTATATATGGGTTTTATAATGTCCGACTACGCCACCTGTGGAGTGCGGCCAAAGGGGCCGCCGCTGCGGAACAGTTCTCTGAAGCTGGTGGTTTTGCAGCAATGGTATTTTTACTCCCCACAGGAAGAGTGTAGCTTCACGGCAGTGCGGGTGGATGATGGTGGTTGTAGTGAAGGGAGTCAGTAATGAACACAGAGTCCGTGTGATGCAGTCCCAAGATCTTTACTCACAGTTGTTGCAGTCCAGATTACAGGTACCAGAGCAATCTCCCCCGTCGAGCTGTGCGTACTCAGTGAGGGGCTCAGTACACCCCCAGATAGCTCCGGAGTACTTAGCAGGACCCCCTTCTGTGTGTCCTTTCTCTGGCCTTCTCCCTGCACCTCACACCCAGTGACACCTCTATCCGGTATCCTCGGGCCTTGGCGGGCGACGTGTGTTCCGTCCCCTGGGTCCTATGTGGCTACCTTCTTAGTGAGACTGGTGTGGACTTTGTCCTGCAGTACATGAAATTCTGCAGCCTCCGGTTTCTAGTTGAACCTTGCTGTTTCTCCGCTAGTTGAGGGACCGGTTCCCCTTATCTGGCCTGACCCCTCTACCTCCGGGTAGCAGCGGGCGTACGGGTGGCCTTTTGCACGGGCCGTACCCCTAGGGTCCTTTCGGTTCCTGGAGCCTTCCTGCTCCCACTCCTCTCCTCTCTCCTTCGGTTCTGGGCCTCCCAGGCTAGGCCCACCTCCGGAGCAGAGCTCATGCAGAGCCTCTGCTCCTGTCACTTCTCCTCTGACTGGCTTGCTCTTTCTAAGATGGCTTCCTATTTATACTCTCCCTGTCATGTGCTCCCGTAAGCTGCTTTCTCCACCCACACCCACTACATAAGACCCTCCCACCAGCTAGGGACCTGGGACTGTGCTCTCCCTTAGGAGCAATCTCGCCCTACCCCCACTGCGGGTATGTGTTGGATGCAGGTGTTAGGGTCCCGAGCCATACTCCTTCCTTACCTGAGGGTGAGATACCACACCTCTGGGTGAGATGCAGCACCTCTGTGGCGACTGAACCCTCAGGGGCGCCACACACCCTTCTGCACAGTTTTGAAATGGCGACGAATATGTTTAGTGCTGACGACGATGCCATTATCAGCATGACTATTCTGGTGATTTACATGCTGGAGCACACATTAAACTGAATTCAGAGTCAGGTGGTGGGACAAGAGGAGGTGGAGGAAGTAGAGGAGAAGTCATATGCGGAAGGGATAACATCTCCAAGGTCCAGACGGTCGGCAGCACCAAGGCGGCAGGCATGGGAGGGTGGGGGAGAGGGATTAACCAGGGCGCATGGTAGCAGCCAAACTGTTGAGGAAGGTGCAGGAGTTGAGGAAGAAGTGGAGGACGAACTGGCGATGGGCTTGTAAGACTCATCAGATGAGGGAGACCTTGATCACATTTCTGTTGTGCGAGGTTGGGGGGAGAGGGCAGAGGAAGGAAGCATGATTGTTACCTCGCTACCAACACAACAAGGACTTGGTCCTCCTGGATGCGCAAGACACATGAGTGCCTTCTTGCTGCACTACCTGCAACGTGACCCTCGGATTGTCAGAATTCGTAGTAATCCCGACTACTGGGTTGCCACACTCTTAGATCCCCGGTACAAAAGTAAATTTGCCGAAATAATTCCTGCCATAGAAGGGGATTCACGCATGCAGGAGTATCAGCAGAGGCTGTTGCAGAATCTTACATGTGCTTTTCCACAAAACACCAGTGGTGCACGTAGTGAATCTCACAGTTCTAACTTGCCAACCGTGGGACTGTCGAGTCTTCATCACTCAAACCGTAACAGTAACACAGTATCTGCTGGTAACAGCAATTTTGTGGAATTGTTTCACCACTTTTTTAGACCATCCATTGCAAGGCCACAGCAGACAAGAAGTCTGACACATAGTCAACGCCTAGAGAGGATGGTACAGGAGTATCTCTAAGTGAACATCGAAGCTATGACTGTGTCACTGGACCCTTGCTCATTTTGGGCTTCCAATCTGGAAAAATGGCCAGAGCTCGCCACTCACGCCTTGGAGATCTTGTCATGCCCTGCAGCCAGTGTTCTCTCTGAACGTGTGTTCAGCGCTGCTGGTGGTGTGCTGACAGATAAGCGCACGCGGCTGTCCACTGAGAATGTAGACAGACTCACGTTCATAAAGATGAACAAATCATGGATCCGCAAGGACTTTTCTACTCCTGTGTCATCCTGGGAAGACTAAAAGCTTGAGGATTTGGTAAAATCACCTCACCAACCGTTTTAAGCAACTCTGGGGCAATTGATGCCACTGTCTGTGCCACAATTTTTGGAAAAAATGGAGACTCTTTTTGAAGTCCCCTTGCTGTGTTTTACATGACGTTGGCATCGTCAATTCCAGGTGGGTTGGGTCGCTTCCCCCCCTTTTAACTGTAAGAAACTACATACACTATGGCTTGGGGTAACACAGATGGTTGAGTCTGAAGAGTTGTTTACTCAGAGGTCTGCTCCAAAGCTTCAGTGTCTGCTAGTCAGCGTAGAATTTTTAACTGCATCTAGCCTAGGCAATACTTTGGGCGTAGTAGCCCAGCTGCGAAGCAAGCTGCACCGCCTGTGTATCTAATAAGAATTTTTAAATGCATCTAGCCTAGGCAGACTGTGGGGACCCCCAACCAAACCCAGACACTCAGCCCCCCTACCGCCCCCCTTTCCTTGACAATACAATAATGTAACTCTTACAACTGGATGGGTGAGGATCGGTCACAGCTTTATTATCTCTTTATACTCATTCCATTAGAAAGGCATTTTATTTCTAAAATAATTCAGCTTGTTGCAGCATGCCCTGGGTCTCCACACCGGCAAGTTGGCCAACAAGTGTAACTCTCCAACATGTCCTTTCTATTTCCAGGCCACGGAGGATCCAGCTTACTTGTATGCAGGACTCTGACCCCCATCCATCACTCTTAACGCTTGTTCAATTCCGTCCTGGAGTCCTGACAGGAATATGTCCAGTCCAATATCCTTTAAGTCAACACCGTCGGGCCGTATGAGGCCTGCTTTATCTCCTTCCAGTTGTCGGTGTTGTATCACTACACTGCCTCTGTCTCTTCTAAATTTTGCCTTCCGAATATTTATTACCCGCCTTGTCCGTTCGATGGCCATGATGTCTCGCGCACCTTGCCATACCACTATCGGCTCAATCTCTGACCATACTATAGTTAGTTTTGTGAAAAATTCTCTGAAGCGCTCAGTGTCTAGTTTCATTATTGCCATTAGTTAAGCGCTCTTGTGATAACCTAGGTTGTTTCCCCGGGCCTGTATAACTAAGATGACCGGACCTCTTGCGTCTCTCGCTACCTTGATTATCTCCATTAGTACCTGTGGCCATAGCAGGCCTCTAATACTTCTCCAGTTGAAATATGTGTTATGAAACTCTAATTTCCTCCCACCTGGGCGGACTTCCGTCCTTTTTTCTGCCCAATATATATACGAGTGGCCTATCACCCACACTGTTGGCTTAGCGTCACCTGTAAAAGAAACAAACCACGTTAGGATAACAAGTCCGGTCTTATGTATCTCGCCAAACTCGTGGATCGCCATCTCCCTATCCACTGAACTTCCGTTTCTGACAGTCCTGCTCTTGCTGCTTCCGTGGCCGTGCCTATGCGGAATGAGTGTGTCCCGTAATCTTTGGGGTGGTTCCCTGCCGATGTTATGCATTTATTAAATATAGCTTGGAACTGGTATCTTGATAATGGCGTTCCATCAATGTGTGATAGGAAGAAATTACTTTGTGATCTGACGGTTATATATGTTTTTACTATTGTTACCCGACTCAGTGTACCGTTTGTGGGTTGTAGAAGTACCCAAGTGCCCCTGCCCGCTGGAACCGTTTTTGATTGGCGTATGCATAGACGTGTTGCATTATTGGTTATGACTACGTCCTGGTTTAATAAGCCTCCACTGGTGGTAATTTTGGATTGAGGGACTAATTCGCTTATGCATAGCCCCCGAAGAAGGCGATCACAAATGCAGTAGACAGTAGTGTTGCTTCAAATTGTGAGTGTCATGTTAATGGTGTTAGGGATATGATGTGAGAAATCAGTTTTTGTGACACAGGACTGGACGTCTACACTCCTGACTTGGCTGACCCCTTTTCCACCCTTTTATGGATTGTCTGATGATGAATCTCTTTGTCTCATCTCCCCAATTCAGTAGTTGGAAGTGAAATGCTACTCCGGTCAGACACCGCTGCGCTGACGCCCCTGATATGCCCCTCATCATTAGCTGGTGGAGAAATTCTATGGTGACTTGTAATCTGGCTTGTTCACATTGGTCAACCCGTCTGCCTGCTACTAGTCGTGTCCATTCTTCCAATGCCTTACCGTATGCTTGCCACGTCAACGGGGCAACTGACGCTCTGATTAATGGCATCAACTATTTGCCACTAGATCCCTTAGGGAGGGTGGGCAACTGTTGCCCGATGGGTGGGCGTTGGGGAGGAGCTCTGTGAAAATCTGCCAATTGAATTGTGATAAAGCATTAGCAGCAGCTTTAGACCCCTCAGCATCATAGCTAGCGCGGACCCATGCATTGTGTTTTAGGCACAGGAATGCTAGCCGGCGTAGACGGGAGAGACAATGATGCCATCTTATTAATGCAGTGTGCTAGGCTGGTGTTTTTTGTTATTAAGCGTATATTTTTGTTAGCCCGGAGTGCGCCCCATATTTCTATTGCTACCACTATTGGGAAGGAAAAAAATTTTTCGGGCTAGATGCAGCTAAAAATTATTATTAATTTCAAAGCTGGTGTAGCTTAGTATAGATGGCCTAATAGAATGAGTACCACACACTGCTAATATGCCCAAAATTAGTTTACAGGCAAGATGCAGCTAAAAATTATTATTAATTTGCAACCTGGTGGAGGTTAGTATAGATGGACTAATAGAACAAGTCCCACACACTTCTACAAGCCGAAGCCCAAATATTTTTTCAGAGCTAGATGCAGATAAAAATTATTTTGAATTTGCAACTTGGTGGAGGTTAGTATAGATGGACTAATAGAACAAGTCCCACACACTGCTACAAGCCGAAATATTTTTTCAGAGCTAGATGCAGAAAAAAATTATATTAAATTTGCAACCTGGTGGAGGTTAGTATAGATGGACTAATAGAACAAGTCCCACACACTGCTACAAGCTGAAATATTTTTTCAGAGCTAGATACAGAAAAAAATTATATTGACTTTGCAACCTGGTGGCAGTTAGTATAGATGGACTAATAAAACAAGTCCCACACACTGCTAGAAGCCGAAATATTTTTTCAGAGCTAGATGCAGAAAAAAATTATATTGAATTTGCAACCTGGTGGAGGTTAGCATAGATGGACTAATAGAACAAGTCCCACACACTGCTACAAGCAGAAATATTTTTTCAGAGGTAGATGCAGAAAAAAATTATATTGAATTTGCAACCTGATGGAGGTTAGTATAGATGGACTAATAGAACAAGTCCCACACACTGCTACAAGCCGAAATATTTTTTCAGAGCTAGATGCAGATAAAAATTATTTTGAATTTGCAACCTGGTGGAGGTTAGTATAGATGGACTAATAGAGTGATGCTATGCCGAAAAGGTTTTACTTCACTAGGTGCAGTAAAAAAAATTGTATTCTATACACAGGTGGTGTAGCTTGCAACACAGATAGGCTTCTCCACTGACTAACACACACTGCAAGAGGCCAAAAAGGATTTGCTTTGCTAGATTTAGCCAAATGCTGTGAAAAAAACTTGCACAGCACTAAAACAGACCTGCCTGGCAAAAAGTGATAGGAACTGATGTAACCTAGCCCTCAAAAGAACTGCAATTACCATTAGTCTTTACTCCCAACCTATCTATTTAAGAGCACAGACCTGCCTGATAAAAGTCGTAGGAAATGATGTAACCTAGTCCTTTAAAGGACTGCAATCACAACTATTCCCTACTCCCAAGCTATCTGTAGATTTGTGCTAAAATTGGCTTGAAATTAACAAAGTATGGCGTACACAGCAACAGCGGAAACGTCCAACACGCAGCTGCAGCAGTGAGAAAATGGTGGCGACGGGGAAAATGGCTGGGTCTTATAGGGCAAGGATATGTGACATACACAGCCAATGACACATGCCCTTGCTTGTGTGAAAAAAAGCACTTCGCTCCGTGTGTGCGCTGCTGATAGGCTGACAGATTGCACCTCCCCACTGTAAATGCGGGAAAGAGAAAAAAAAATGGAGATCATCATTATTTCTGCAGAGATCCATCCCCTGCCCCTCCCCCCGCCACGCTGTATACTCAAACTGCGTATTAACATTAATTTTCAGCATTACTGAGAAAAAATCCAGTTATGATTTTGGTGCACGAACAGTTATCGAACATAACCTGGAACAGCCAAATTTTTTTCAAATTGTTCGTGTTCGCCAAACGGTTCGAACACCGCCCAAAACAGCTCGAATTTGAGATTGGCGAACAGTTCGAGTGCCCACAGTAGCTATAAGAAACAAGCAGAAAGCCCTAAGCAATCAGACAAGAGACATGGACAGAGCAGGTACTGGAGCAAAGAGTGCAGCATGGACTGACAGGTAAGATTCCGGTCTTGCATGGTGGGTGGTGGTGCACCATGCAAGCACGCCGCAAGGGATGTTACACAATAGTTATAATATTTATTGAATAAAATCAATTACAAACACCGCAATACATAGCAATTAAAATCAAATGTCACTGAACAATTCAATTACAAGTTTCATCCATATAAATGTGAAGCAATACAATTGATCTGAGCAGCTGTTAAATAGTGAGACATAGGCTTCAGGTATCTTGTAGAAAACACAGCTTGTAGAGACATTAGGGGTTGTAAACAATTGCTGAAAAAACATCAGTGTTTGTCAGTTGTCAATGAGAGATATTACACTTCACTGAAAAAACATCAGTGTTTGTCATGGGTATTTTTGGAGTATTCACCTGTTGGAAGATACAGTATGTTTTACTGAACTGTGAGTCCCATTCACATTTCCCAGCAGCTATTCATTTATGGATGTTGTTGAAGTGAAGAAAAGTTCATGCATCTCTGAATATAATTAAAATGATTCGAGCAATTCTTACATTTTGAATCAGATATAATTTTTGTTACAAAATTATAAACTATATTATCATTTTTTTTTTTTAAATCGTCACTAAAAGATTGCAATATTTCACTGTATGGTCGGCCTCTTGCTAAATGCCAAAGAATAAACAAGCAATATTGACCGCAAACATTGCTAAATGATTACTGGAGTTGCTTATCTTGATAACTGTATAATTCACTATTTCTCTTTAAGAACTTTACAAAATCATCAGGGAAAAGCACGTTGTCTGGTGAGAAACCTTAGCTATCAAAAAATATGGCCTTTAGGTTGACGCGCCCCCTGAGCCATGGGGTACTCGGCAGCCAGGCTTATGGATGCCGGTATGGGGGAGTTCACGGTGGCTGGCCCGGTCCGTGACCCAGGGCGGTCAATGAAAAAGGGTGAAAAAGGGGATTTGGAAAGTTTGTGACGCCACCTGTGGATTGTGGCTAAAGGGAGCTGCCGCTGCGGAGCAGTCCTCTGGAGCTGGTGTTATGGCAGCAGGGATGGTGTGGCTCTCCACAGGTAGAGCAAGCTCCAGGGCAGTGTAGAGGTATATGATGGATGCTGGCGAGAGACAGCAGGACGGTCCCGGAGGAAAGACGGACACTCACACGGGGTTAATCTTCAGTACCTTTACTGGTGGTGGTGCAGGCACGGTCCAGGGTACTCCAGGCGAAGGGCGCACTTTTGGACTCTCCCCAGTGAGCGGGTATAGGGCCTCCGTGACTCCGTAGCTTTGTTCCTAAGCTTCTGACCTGCCTGGATCTAGGCCTAGCGTGGTTATTGTCTCTCATTTGCACCTGCTGACCTGGTGATAGGGCCTTCTCCTTGAAATCACTCTCCCTGGTCGCTGGGGCCTCCGTGACTCCTAGCCCTGGTAATGCAGTCAGCGTTTGGTAAACCTGGGACCTGTAGTCCTCCAGGTATTCCGGTGGTCCCTACTGGGTATAAAGGAACCCCGTAGGCGCGGACCCGGTGTCCGGTATATATCTCGGGGTGAGCCTGGTATGCTCCTCTGCCCCCTTACTGCTTCTTCCTTCTCCTCTCGCCTTTGGCCACACTCAGGGCCCTCACTAGGCTTTCACACGTGCTGTAGGCCTTGACTCGCCTAAGCACAGCAAACAGCGTGCTGCCTCTTCACCACTCTCTGAGCATCGGCACGCTCTCAGACTTCCTCTCTGTCTGAACTCACCAACTAAACTGAGCTGCCTGGCTCCACCTTCCCTATATATATGTCCCTAATGGGCTCCCTCTGCTGGTATGAGGTGAAAGGTGGAGGTGTGTGAATGTGTGAGGGCCTCTTGTGAAGAAGTCCATCCATGCACCCTTCTGGGTTCTGTGGCACCAGTGCGCAGCAGGGCGCCACATTCCCCCCTAGTAAAACTCAGTACTCCTGGACTGAAGCATTTTGTAAAAACAGGTTAACAACAAAAATAACAATTACAACAACAACAATAATAGAGTTACAGTAATTCCCGTAACCTGGTGTCCATTTCACCTGTAGAAGAACATGAGGAACCCGCCTGAAAACCCTCAACATAGGCCCTGGGCGTGGCTACAGGGCATAGGTGATCCTGGTTCTGGACCACGTCTTCGGCCACGCCAAACGGATTTTTGCTCTGTGGTCGCTTAAGGGGCACTCCAGGGAGTGCAACTATTTACAGGACAGTTTTTGGGCTGCTCACAGTCCTCAGCCTATAAGTCTTTATACCCTTACGGGTAACTAAATGCACATATAAATTTCAGTTTATATAATAAACAATAGTAAACAATACCCAGCTGGGTAACTATTTACACTGCAGGTATTCCTAATTTATTCCCTTTACTTGGCAGGGACCTGGCCTTTTGTACTGCGTGTTGACCTACGTAGTACTGGGGTGTTGCTGATGTCCGTGTTTGCACTGTCTGCTACCCTGTCAGATCTACATGTGGGTAAATTGTAGAACTGTCTTAACCTCTCTATGGGACTGGCAAGTCCACTGGTTACTGGTCCTATTGGCTCAGCCTCCACCGGTGATCCTTCTTCCGGGGATTCTTCCTGAGCAGGCTCTTCTGGGGCACTCACAGGTCTTACTTGCAGTGGAGAGTCTTCTGGCTGTTGGTAGATTTGTAGCATAGGTATTATTACCGCTCCATCCACTTGAGGACAATCTGCCGGGAAATCTCCTAAGTCGGTATGGAGTATTTCTTCTTTAGGCTCCTCCGGTACGGTGAGAGGCACTTCCTCCTGGGGCTTCAGCGGACCTGGACACAACTTCAGATGGTCTCTTGATACCGTTACAGTTGTTCTTCCTCCGTCTCTGCTAATTAGACAGGTTTTCCTATTGTCGAATCTAGAGTTCAACACAGTGTAAGGTTTCCTTTCCCACTGGTCGTCAAGCTTGTGGCTTCTTCTCTTTCATTTCAGCACAGCTTCTCCAGGTGTCAAGGGTTCGGCTGGTCCACTCTTGTTGTACTGCGTTTCCTGCTTTTCTCTCACTCTATTTAGACTGTCTTCGACACAGGCTTGTACTCTCTTGTACTGCTCCTGTCGGGTCATATCCCAGTCTTCAGTGGACATATCTGCTTCTGGCTTTACCACTCAAAGCTCCAGGTCCATGGGCAACTTTCTGGGTCTTGCTCTCATGAGTTACGCTGGAGTACAATTGGTGGAACTCACAGGTATGTGATTGTACAGATCTACCAGGTCAGGTAGTCTGTCTGGCCACTGGTTTCTTTCTTCTAGAGGTAAGGTCTTCAACAGGTCGATGACTATGTTATTCATCTTTTCACATAACCCATTGGTTTGGGGGTGGTACGGTGTAGTCCGGATCTTCTTACACCCATACAGATGGCAAAACTCTCTGAACAGCTCGGCTTCAAAGGCAGGGCCTTGATCCGTCAGCACCTTTTCTGGGTACCCATGGGGCCGGGAGTAGTGATCCATCATGGTCAGGGCATACGAGTAGCCTGACCTGGTAGGTGATCCAGAGCGACGATCTCCAGGGGCTGGGTTGTCTTGATGGACTGCAAGGGTGCTTTCTGGATGCTGTAGTCTTTTCTTCTGAGGCTACAGGGCCTACAATCCCAACACCACCTCTCTATGGAGCTCCGCATTCCAACCCAGTAAAACCGATTCTTCAGGAGGGTTTCCAGTTTCTTCCAGCCAAAGTGCCCTGCTTGATCGTGGTAGGCCTCCAACACCATCTAGATGTCTGTCCTGGGCACTACGATCTGCCATACCATCTCATGGGTCCTAGGGTTGACATACCTCCGGCACAGCTTCTCTCTATAAATGAACAGCCGGCTTCTCTCATTCCACAGTTGCTTGGCTTGTGGAGGAGCGTCCTTCTCCAGGGAGGAATCTTCCTGGGTTATCAGTTCTTTGATACGGCTGACAACCGGGTCGCTGTCCTGGGTCTTCTTCCAACTGTGATGAGGTGACGGGTTTAGTGTCTTACCGCGATATCCCTTGGAGGTGCACTGCTCGTGGACCATCCCTTTTCTGTGGAAGGCAGGTAGCTCGATCTCCTCCAGGTCATCCACTTCTTCTTCCGTGTCTGACTGGTGAGGCATTCGGGATAGGGCATCGGCGTTGGCGTTCTTGTGGCCTGCCCAGTACTTGATGGTGAACTGATAGTTTGACAGCCAGGCCATCCAACGCTGCTCCATGGCTCCCAACTTGGCTGTCTCTAGATGTGTCAAGGGGTTGTTGTCAGTATAGGCTGTGAACTTAGTGGAGGCTAGGTAGTGCTTGAATCATTCAGTGATGGCCCAGACCAAGGCCAGGAGCTCCAACTTGAAGGAGCTATAGTTTTCTGGATTCCTCTCGGTAGGACGAAGCTTGCTGCTGGCATAGGCGATCACCTTCTCTTTGCCATACTGCTTCTGGCTTAACACAGCTCCTAGTCCCTCGTTGCTGGCATCAATGTACAGCAGGAAAGGTTGGCTGTAGTCAGGGTAGGCCAGGATCTCTTCGCCAGTCAGGATCTCTTTCATCACTGCAAAGGACTTAGCCTGTTCTTTACCCCACTGGAAGCGGGGGGGGGGTTGCCTCTGTTGGACTGTCCTACCAAGAGATCTTGCAAAGGTGCTGCCTTCTTGGTGTAGTCCTTTACAAATCTCCGGTAGTACCCGACCAGTCCCAGGAACTGACGTACCTCCTTCAGATTCTTTGGTTCTGGCCACTTCTGGATGGCAGTGACCTTCTCTGGGTCTGGTGCTACTCCTTCTGGACTGACGATGTGTCCCAGGTATGGAACCTTCTGTTTGAGCAGGTGGCACTTGGAAGGTTTCAATTTCATCCCATACCGGGACAAGGACTCAAATACCTCCGCCAGGTGCTTCAAATGGTCCTCATACGTCTTGGAGTACACTATGACGTCATCCAGGTATAGCAGCATGGTCTCGAAGTTACGGTGTCCCAAACAGCACTCCATCAATCTCTGGATCGTTCCAGGGGCGTTGCAGAGTCCGAACAGCATACTGTTGAACTCGCAGAGTCCCATCGGGGTAGTGAAGGCCGTTTTGTCCAGATCCTCTTCAGCAGCTTCTACTTGCCAGTACCCAGTAGTGAGGTCAAGGGTAGAGAAGTAATTTGCAGACTTTAGTGCAGCCAGGGATTCCTCTATGCGGGGCAAAGGGTATGCATCCTTGTGTGTTATGCGATTTACCTGTCTGTAATCTACACACATCCTCATGCTTTCATCCTTTTTCCTGACCAGGACCAGCGGAGCTGCCCAGGGGCTACAGCTATCTCTTATTACCCCTGCTCTCTTCATATCATGCAACATTTCCTTCGCTTTCTGGTAGTGTGCTGGTTGTATGGGCCTGTAACGTTCTTTGATGGGTGGATGGTCACCTGTGGGTATATGGTGTTGTACCCCTTTAATCCTCCCAAAATCAAGTGGGTGTTTGCTGAATATCTGTTCATATACCTGGACCACCCTATGTACACCTTGTTTTTGATGGACAGGTGTGGTGTCCGTCCCAATATGGAGCTGTTGACACCAATCCTCCACCTGGGTTTCAGAGTCATTGTCCTCCACTCTATCTGGTGTGGTCAAGGATTCCACTGTGTGCATGGCATCATCATTCACAGTATATAACCTGGCCACAGTGGCGTATCTTGGCAGCTTAACCTCTTCCTCCCCGTAATTTAGGAGACAGACGGATACCCTCCCATTGAATACATCAACTACCCCTCTGGCAGTTAAGAGTGTAGGTCTGTGCTCTGAGCTAATGGGCTCTTCTACCGCCTGGTAGTTATGTCCTCTTAGACCTATTGCTGCTCTACACCAAATCAGCATTTCACTCATCGGGGGGATCATAATGGTTATTGGGTCTGTCACCTGTACATTACCAATTTCACCGCCTGATAGCTTTACCTGTTGCTGGTACATAAGGGCCCGGATCTCCTTCTGTAGCACCCTTCTCTGCCCTGGCTTGGCAGTGTCAGCCATCTGTTGGAGCAAGAATAACACTTCTCCCAAACAGTTACCAACAACATTAGTACCAAGTACCATGTACAAGTCTGTATCACCAGGATTAGTCTCTACTACAATTAGTCCCTGGTCCTTCAGTTCTACTCTTCCCACCTTTACTGCCACATCCTTAACCCCGACTAGGTTAAGGAGAAGGTCATTGGAGGCATACACGGAAAGGTTTGGATCTGGCGGGTGAAGTTCGTCTATGGACCAGAACCTTTTGTAGAGGACATCAGGCATGATGGTTACCTGAGATCCGGTGTCCAGCAGGGCAGGTGTCGCGATGCCATCCAGCACAATGGACAGAAAAGGTCTTCCTCCCACGAACCGATGGTACCAGTTTGATGGGCCTGGTTGGTCTACTCCTGGGTGTCGGCCCTCGGCCCCAGGTTTTTCTCGTTTAAAGGGCAAGTCTGCGCTGTGTGGCCTGCCTTGTGGCAGCGGTAGCAGATAAAGTCTCCTGGAGGGCGACGTTGGTCGTTGGTCCTCCCACGGGGTGGCATCGTCCTCCTACGGGGTGGCATTGTCCTCCTTCTTCTCCTCATCCAGGAGACATCCTCAGGGCTGTCGGTGAGTAGGATCCTTCCTTCCGGCTCGGGCTCCGCCTGTAGCTGCAGGGTGCTCAGGACAGTGGCCAGGCTTTTACTTAGCTGACGCACTTCAGAGCGCAGGCTGTCCAGCTCACTAGGGGGCACTGTTTGCATCTTTGTTTCAGCCGTCAATGAAGGAGCAGCGGATGCTGCGGGCACTGGGGTGGCCCCACCCTGGTAACGTTGGATAGCAGTATCTGTTGTTTCCAGAGGCTGCAGACCCTTTATAGCCATGTCCTTAAGGGTATCAAAGGTGGCATCTGGATGATCTAAGGCCCACCACCGTACAGTTCTGCTCTCCTCCTGGGTCCTCAACCCCCGGATGAACTGTTCCATCAGCATTTTATTTTCATCTTGTATGCTAGCTGGACTAACCTGTTTCAGGGGCCGCAGGGCCTCCTGTAAGCACCAGGCGTAGTCCCGGATACTGTCCTCAGGTTTCTGGACACAATGGTAGAACCTCATCCGGAGATCTGTCTCAGTGCGGTTTTCAAACACAGTTTGCAGTCTCTTAAAGATGATGGCCACTGATTTCTGGTCTGCGACTGGCCAGGTTTCAACTTCCCACTCTGCGGCACCAGTTAATTGCCCTAACACAACAGCGGCTCTCTGCTTGCCAGTCATAGAATACATGTCCAGTATGCCGCATATTTTTCTCTTGAATCCAGACAGGGCGTCTGGTTTGCCATTATACTGGGGAAGCCATTTCACTCCAGGGATATACGGCAGGGCCATGGGTATCAACGGGGTCACGACCCCTGCTGGTGGAGCGACCGCTTCGGCCTGTGCAGCGCCGGGCGCAGGTTGGGTATCAGGAGCATTAACCGGTGCTCTGACGGCTTGCTGGTCGTCGGCCATGGTTGCGCCCCCCCTGTAAACCGCAGCCTACCCTTTTCACTTCTTGTCAGGTAGGCCACAGCTCCGCGGGCGACGGTCTTCTTCCAAGGCCTTGCGTCGCTCACGTCTGACGTCAGAGCATCCTTTGGACTCCGTCCAGGACCTGACGCTTCCTGGTTCGACATCAGGTGCGGGGCGTGTCCTAGGCTTCGCGCGCTTCCAGTGTTTACGCCCCTCTTCTTCCCGCGCGGCGACAGGAAAATGGCGGATAATGGCGGGAAACTTCGGGAATGGCGGGAAACCTTCACCACAGTGAGTGTTCTTTTAAGGCGCACAGTACCCAGTGGCAACGGGCACGGAATCCTGTTTGTGACGCCAAGGTTGACGCGCCCCCTGAGCCGTGGGGTACTCGGCAGCTGGGCCTATGGATGCCGGTATGGGGGAGTTCACGGTGGCTGGCCCGGTCTGTGACCCAGGGCGGTCAGTGAAAAGGGGGATTATTTATAGGGAATTTGGAAAGTTCGTGACGCCACCTGTGGATTGCGGTTAAAGGGAGCCGCCGCTGTGGAGCAGTCCTCTGGAGCTGGTGTTATGGCAGCAGGGATGGTGTGGCTTTCCACAGGTAGAGCAAGCTCCAGGGCAGTGTAGAGGTATATGATGGATGCTGGCGAGAGACAGCAGGACGGTCCCGGAGGAAAGACGGACACTCACACGGGGTTAATCTTCAGTACCTTTACTGGTGGTGGTGCAGGCACGGTCCAGGGTACTCTGGGCAAAGGGCACACTTTTTGACTCTCCCCAGTGAGCGGGTATAGGGCCTCTGTGACTACGTGGCTTTGTTCCTAAGCTTCTGACCTGCCTGGAGCTAGGCCTAGCATGGTTACTGTCTCTCATTTGCACCTTCTGACCTGGTGATAGGGCCTTCTCCTTGAAATCACTCTCCCTGGTCGCTGGGGCCTCCGTGACTCCTAGCCCTGGTAATGCAGTCAGCTTTTGGTAAACCTGGGACCTGTAGTCCTCCAGGTATTCTGGTGGTCCCTACTGGGTATAAAGGAACCCCGTAGGCGCGGACCCGGTGTCCGGTATATATCTCGGGGTGAGCCTGGTATGCTCCTCTGCCCCCTTACTGCTTCTTCCTTCTCCTCTCACCTTCGGCCACACTCAGGGCCTTCACTAGGCTTTCACACGTGTTGTAGGCCTTGGCTCGCCTAAGCACAGCAGCCAGCGTGCTGCCTCTTCACCACTCTCTGAGCGTCGGCACGCTCTCAGACTTCCTCTCTGTCTGAACTCACCAACTAAACTGAGCTGCCTGGCTCCACCTTCCCTATATATATGTCCCTAACGGGCTCCCTTTGCTAGTATGAGGTGGAAGGTGGAGGTGTGTGAATGTGTGAGGGCCTCTTGTGGAGAAGTTCATCCATGCACCCTTCTGGGTTCTGTGGCACCAGTGCGCAGCAGGGCGCCACATTATCATCACATAGTAAAATCAATATCCAATGCTTGTTGTTCTGACTGGATTTATCTGTGTTCACGATGTACGCAGCGGGTCTCTGAGTTACTCTGATTGACAGAAGCAAATCACACGGATACACCCCAGAAAATATGCGTTCTGCATAGAGAGCGTTCTTTAAAAGGTTTGTGAGTTGTTGGGAATCCATCATTACTGCTCAAGATGCTTGGCGCTCGCCGAGTATTTCGGGGTTGCTCGGGCGGGAACTCGGGTCCCCTCCCTGCATGTTTGGCGTTCTTTAGAGAGCCAATGAACATGCAGGGATTGCCTGCCATGCACTGTAATGCCGTAGCCATGTTGGTTGTGGGCATTACAGTGATTGGCTGGCCGCACAGCATAATCAGGTCTATATCAGACCTGGCGCCGCCATGCTCGTCACAGTCACTCCAGATCAGACAGTGTAGGGAGAGCTACTGCTGTGTCAGGGAGCGATTTGATTGTGTATTAGGTAGTATAGGGAGAAAAACCGTACATTACACATATCCATCTTAACAAACAGACCTTCTGAGGACTAATCCATCTGCAGAGATATCAGGCAGGCAAGGTGTATAGGCAGGCAGGGTATAAAGCAGACTGCAGTGCATATAGCATAAGAGGCTCCATTCTAATTCTGCCTTCTGCTGCTGTTAGATATTTCTATACAAAGGCCCAGGTCTCAGGGGCCAGGAAAACTTTTATTTGGATCTTAATCCTCATTATTTGCTTAAAAAGCAATCCAGAGTGCACCATTTTTTCTGTGCCATTTGCTTGTTGGCACTGCAGAATACAGCCAGGTCCGTTCCATATTACAGCGCTTGAAATCCAGTCATTTAAAACTGTGTTTTCTCCGTCAAACGGATCACATATACGTTGTCAGAAAATACTGCCATTTCTGGCCTCCATTTAAAATTTCTTTCAGTATGTCAGTGAAGCAATTCATAGCAGTTTGCTGGTCAAACTACTTACCTACAGGCCAGGTATTTAAAACTCTGTTTTCTCCATCACACGGTTCACATATAAGTTTGCGCCAAACTCAGTCATTTGTAGTGAGCGTGGAAGATACTGTCCTCCATTTAAAATGGGCAAGGCACGTGGCAAGGGATGTGGAACTGGATGTGATGGTAATGGTGCATGCAGAGGCCGAGGACAAGGCCGTGGGCAAGTCGAAATTGTGACACAACAAACACCCACATCTTCTCGCCTAACCTTCCTGTCCCAATTTCTAGGGGACCGCTACACACTACTCTTGAACCCAGAGCAGTATCAAAAGGTTGTTGGTTGGATAGCGGATAATGCTTCCAGTCACTTAGCCACCACCACCACCACCCTGTCTTCCACAAGGTCAAGTCTCACGGTCCAGGAACAGTGTCTGTGGGTGGCAACATTTCTTCTTCCACTGTTGTGCATGCAAGCCAATCCCCTGTCCAAGGTGCATGCGAAGATGCCTCCTGCCCTGCACATGTCGTTGCACACTCTCAAGTAGCAGCATCAGGAAGCACATCCATGTCCTTGTACCAGCGCAGCGTTCAGTTGTCCATACCACAGTCCTTGGAACGAAAGCGCAAATATGCAGCCAATGCCCCACATGCCACACTACTAAATTCTCACATTTCACGACTGCTTGCGCTCGAAATGTTGTCTTTTAGGCTGGTGGAGATGGAAGCATTCCGCAACCTGAAGGCGGCGGCCGTCCCTCGTTACTCGGTCCCCAGCCGCCACTATTTCTCCCGGTGTGCCGTCCCCGCATTACACAAGCACGTGTTCCAAAACATTAGCCATGCTCACAACAACGCAGTTACTGGTAAAGTCCACCTAACCACAGACACGTGGACAAGTGCTTGTGGGCAGGAACGGTACATCTCGCTGACGGCACACTGGGTTAACATAGTGGAAGACGGGACCCAGTCGGACCTTGGGAAGGAACACGTCCTCCTGACGCCAAGGATTGCAAGCCCTAGGTCAATCAGGGTTGCCCCCACTGTCTACAGCTCCTGCACCTCATCCTCCTCAGCCTCTTCCTCCTCTTCAGCCTCCATCTCCTAAATGACCACATCAATCACAAGCTGGAAGTACTGCAGCACTGCCTCGGCCAAGCGGCAACAGGCTGTGCTGAAGCTAATATGCTTAGGTGAAAAACCGCACAATGCTGAAAAGTTGTGGACAGCTCTGAAAGACCAGGCAGATCTGTTGCTCACCCCGCTGAACCTCCAGCCAGGCATGGTCGTGTGTGACAATGGCCGGAACCTGGTGGCGGCTTTGAGGCTTAACCTCATGGTTCAGTGGTTTCTCAAATCCTAAATGGAGCTGCCAGATCTGCTTGTTAAAGTTCATCGCCTGTGTGCCCATTTTAGAAAGTCAGCTACAGCTTCCGCCGCCCTTGCAGTGTTTCAGCAGCATTTGCAGCTTCCGGCTCACAGACTGGTGTGTGATGTCCCCATGCATTGGAACTCTACACTGCAGATGTTGGGAAGGATTTGTGAGTAGAAGAGGGCAGTTGTTGAGTATCAGCATCAACAAGGCCATCAGTATTCAGTTCAGACTCCACACATAAGACCTCAGGAGTGGACATGGATGTCAGACATATGTACCATCCTCCAAAACTTTGAAGACTCCACCAAGATGGTGAGCGGCGATGATGCCATAATTAGCATCACCATCCCGCTTCTCTGTCTTCTGAAACACTCTCTGCTCACAATCAAAGAGGATGCATTGCAGACGGAGCACGATGAGATGGAGCAAGGAACCATACAGGGTGATTACACACAGCCAAGCCTCATCTCATCCCAACGTGGATTGGGTGACAATGAGGAGGAGGAGGAAGTACATGACCTAGTTTCATGCTCTATAGACGGTACTACCTGCGCAGCTGTCATAACATCTTTTCAACGTAGATGGCCAGAGGATAGAGAGGAGGAGGAGGAGGAGAGCATGGTCAGTCATCCTCTTGGTGAGGACACGGAAGTCTTGCCTGTTAGTAATCTGGGACGCATGGCTGAGTTTATGTTACGCTGCCTTTCCCATGACACTCGCATTCTCAAAATTTTGGGTAACAGTCATTACTGGTTGGTGACACTTCTAGACCCACGCTACAAGGAGATCATTATATCTCTTATTCCTGAGGCGGACAGGTCTACAAAAATGGGGCTGTACCAGAAGGCCCTTGTTGCGGAACTATTAAAAAAATTCCCATCTGAAAACGATGGCGGCAGAGGGCACACTTCGTTGAACAACCAAGGAGTACAGGCAAGAGAGACACAACTTCAATCCAGCAGAGGCAGGGGAACACTGTCAAAGTTCTGGGAGAGTTTTCTCAGCCCCTCCCATCGCACAGGCCCTGAGGCGCGGGGTACTCTCACAAGGAGTGCAAAGTTTGGGAAGATGCTGAGGGAGTACCTTGCCGACCGTACCAACGTCCTCCATGATTCCGCTGTGCCATATAATTTTTGGGTATCCAAGCTGGATACGTGGAATGAACTGGCTCTCTATGCCTTGGAGGTCCTGGCCTGCCCTGCTGCCAGGGTTTTATCAGAGTGGGTTTTTAGTGCCGCTGGTGGAATTATAACTGATAAGCGCATCCGCCTGTCAACTGAAAATGCTGACAGGCTGACTCTTATAAAAATGAACAAGGGCTGGATTGGACCAGACTTCTCAACACCACCGAATGATAGCAGCTTAACATAAACTCAAATCCAGTGTCTTTTCTTGGGAGGTGTATTTTCATGCACCTTTTCACACCCAAGCATGGGTATAATCTTCCTGATTTTGGCTATTTGCTCTTGTCCTCCTCCTTCTCCTCATCCTCCACCACCATATCACCAGGTTGACCGTGGTCCGTGATGCAACACCCACATAATTATTTTAAAGGGTGTTTATGATGCCCATAAAAAGTTTTTTTTATACAGTATGTTCATGTATACCCCCCAGGGGTAAATGTTTGTCAGCCCATACACTTGGTGCATGGGCATTACAAGTATAGGAGGCCCGCTCCTTTCTAATGGGAACATGTCGTACCTTGTTACTGTGGCCCTGCTCTAGGTGTCTTTAAATTCTTAGTGGGGTTTTTCCTAAAATTCGTCAGCTGTTTGACTCACTGCATACCCTATAACTGTATAGCAGACTCTCTCCTTTCTAACGGGAATTTGTCATTACTGTGGCCCTGCTCTATGTGTCTTTAATTTCTTAGTGGGGTTTTTCCTAAATTTGATCAGCCGTTGAACTCACTGCATACCCTATAACTGTATAGCAGACCCTCTCCTTTCTAATGGGAACATGTCGTACCTTGTTACTGTGGCCCTGCTCTTCGTCAGCTGTTGGACTCACTGCATACCCTATAACTGTGAAAAACGAAAGACAAGAAAAATACCCAAACAACTGGAAGTAAATGGATAGATCGCACAGTGCAAAAATAATAATAAATAATAAAGGGTATTTAGTCAACATAATTTTGATCAAAATAATGCAAAAGCTATCCCGCCACGTCACGGCAACCCTTATGGGACAGTCCTAACTTTCATATTAAAAACCTTACCATTTGTCAAGTGACATACATATGGACAAGGGCAGAGAAACTGTATCCCTAGTATAAGCATAGACCCGAGGCAGAATGAGCGTTTCAGCTCAGACAAAGGGCGGCCACACCCTTTTATATGCACCAAAGCACACTGAACTACAAAGAAAAAACCTGGAGGTCTGAACTGAAACGTAAATTGATGTGTATGCAAAATGTAGATGCATGTTCACACAAGGCCATAAGACAGAGAAAAACCAAAGACAAGAAAAATAGCCAAATAACTGGAAGTAAATGGATAGATCGCACAGTGCAAAAATAATAATAAATAATAAAGGGTATTTAGTCAACATAATTTTGATCAAAATAATGCAAAAGCTATACCCTATAACTGTATAGCAGACTCTCTCCTTTCTTATAGGAATTTGTCGTTACTGTGGCCCTGCTCTATGTGTCTTTAAATTCTTAGTGGGGTTTTTCCTAAATTTGGTCAGACTTTGAACTCACTGCATACCCTATAACTGTATAGCAGACCCTCTCCTTTCTAATGGGAACATGTTGTACCTTGTTACTGTGTCCCTGCTCTGTGTGTCTTTAAATTCTTAGTGGGGTTTTTCCTAAAATTGGTCAGACGTTGGACTCACTGCATACCCTATAACTGTATAGCAGACTCTCTCCTTTCTAAATGGAATTTGTCATTACTGTGGCCCTGCTCTATGTGTCTTTAAATTCTTAGTGGGGTTTTTCCCAAATTTTGGCAGCCCTTGCAGTCACAGTATGTGCATTACCACTATAGGAGACCCGCTCCTTTATAATGGGAACATTTTTTTTACTGAGACCCTCCTCTGTGTCTCTTCAAAGGGGTATGGGGTTGCGTCCTAATTTTTGGCAGCCCTTGCAGTAACTGGATACGCAATAACAGTATAGGAGACCCACTTGTTAATAATAAGAATAACAAAGCATAGCCGGCTGATGGCTCACTAACAATAGCAGGGCTGACTGCTGGCCTTTTAAGAATAGTAAGGGCCGTCTGATGGCTCTATAAAAATAGGCTTTATGACTTTCAGAGTCCCTCCATCATAAATAAAACAGGATGTGTCTGATGATGTGTCACACACAACATTGCCAGATAAGGTTGTAAAATGTTAAAATGACATTTCTCGGTGAATGCATTTATCTTAAAAAATAACGTAAAACAACAAAACAATAGGATCTTTCTTTAGTATAAAAAACAGCATCACCAATTTAACCTCAATGTAATCACATTGTTCAGCTCATTCACCTCCTCCTCCATCTCTGAAATGACTACATCAGTCACAAGCTGACAGCACTGCAGCACTGCCTTGGCCAAGCGGCAACAGGCTGTGCTGAAGATAACATGCTTAATGCTTAATTGACAAACCGCCCAGCGCTGCAGAGTTGTTGAAAGCTGTAACACAGCAGCCTGACCTATGGCTCTCACCGCTGAACATACAGCCAGGCATGGTCGTGTGTGACAATGGACGGAACCTGGTGACGGAGAAATGACAGCCGGGGTAGATACGATTTCCCTCTATGCCAGTCCTTTCACCGAGCTAAAGAATATGGCTGTGGTGAAATACAACTCCCACTGAGAAGCTGTTTCAGATTGAAAAACATTGTGCCCATCAGAGGATTTGATTCTGAGGGATAACCTTTCTCACCCGCTCAAGAGCCCCATAGCAGCTGTAAAGTTAGCGCTATCATGAACTACCCTGAGGTAGAAGCCAAGGCACACCAGAGGATTCTCTGGTGGGACCGTCCAACCCTGCCGAGAAGCAGTCCTTTCTAAGAAAAGTGTGTGGGAAGGTTCCCGGACACTCTATTTTTACTGAGGTGTAAATACACTCAAACACGGGGAGAACATACAAAGTCCTTGCAGATGTTGTCCTTGCTGGGATTTGAACCCAGGATCCCAGCGCTGCAAGGCTTCAGTGCTAACCACTGATCCAATGTGCTGCCGTTCACCCTCTAATATCTAACAGGCAGGAGAAACTTACACCTACTGCCACTCTATATTCAGCTCCTTTGTGAGAAAATGTATTTGGGCAGCCACTCAGTCTACCAAATACAATTCCTGAGAAGTAAATTGGGGATGGCTTTGCTACTGGTACTGGAGGCAGTGCTATTACCATGGCGTCGTACCATAGTTCGCTGGAAATATTCCAGGCTGGTAGGAGGCAAGCAAATTCCCACAGAAAAGTACCAGCAGTAATGTTCAGGCCACATTTCAAGTGCAAGCAGCTTTAGAGGACTTCCTGGGAGAAATGACACACAGTGTAGATACATTTTCCCTCTATGCCAGTCCTTTCACCGAGCTAAATACAACTCTCAGCAAAAAAAGTTGTGGACTGGCTCCGTAACGTCCCTGGCCACATTCACCTATCCACGTGTTTGTGATTAGGCGTTCCTTCCTAGTAAGTGCGCTGGGGAGGGCACGGGTAATGTTGTGGGACCCGTGCTTGTGGAAGGCGGAGGCGACATCGGAAGAAACAGTGGCGGCTGGGGACCGAGTATGGAAACCCAGCCGCCACCGGCATGAGGTTGTAAAAAGCTTCCGCCTCCAAGAGCTTAAAAGGCCATATTTCAAGTGCAAAGAGCTGCCCAGAAATCCGGCAGTTTAGTGTTGCGGCCTGTGGGTGGGTGGGTGGCTGGCTGCATACTTGCACTTGCATTTCAAGTAACAGAAAACTAAGCAGATGGTGGCCTCTCTCATCATCATGGCCTCACCTCGGCACTATGAACTCTCCTGAAGGAGAAGCCAGGGCCCGCCGGAGGAGTCTCCGGTTCTCTGTTGTGCCCGTCCAACCCTGCCGAAAAGCATCCCTGGCTAAGAAAAGTGTGGGGGAAGGTTCCCAGACACTCTATGGCTGCTTTTTTAATGTGGATCGGCCATGCTTATGCATGTTATTTCTCAAAACGCATTACAGATCAGGCCATTGTCCAACTCTGTATTAAAGAAATTAAATGCGCAAAGAAAGATGTGTGTGTGTGTCAAAGCACCACCAACAAGGGCGAGTTGATGCTGGACAGGCTGCCATTGCTTCTGCAACAAGCTCAATTACAGGACTTCCTGGGAGAAATGACACGCAGGCAGGGGCGTACATAGAAGTCATGGGGCCCCATAGCAGAAGCTCTATTTGGGCCCCCCCTCCCTACAAAAAAATAAATATTTGTCAGTGTCACAGAAGAGCAGATCTCATAACTTTCCAGCCTTTACATAGTAATTTACCTCCTTCTGAAGTCGTAGATTCCTCCTTCATTGCCTCCATAAAGTATGATGCCAACAAAAGTGCCCCCCAAACAGTATGATACCCCTATGGTGCATTCCTCCACATTCACAGTATAATGACACTATTGTACCCCACTTCAACTCCCACGGCAAAGTATGGTGACCCTAACACAGTATAATCCCCCAACTGTGAACCCCACAGAGCCCTCCATACACTCTCATGGCCCCACACAGCCCTCCAAACAGTATAATGGCCCCCACACAGCCCTCCAAACAGTATAATGACCCCACACACACATTCACACTGTATAATTGCTTTCATACAGTATAATTCCCCCCCACATAGCCCTCAAAATATTATAATGGCTCCACATAGCCTTCCATATAGTATAATGCACCACCAATAGTCTTCCATATAGTATAATGCGCCCCCATAATCCTCCATATAGTATAATGCTCCCCCCATAAGCCTCCATATAGTATAATGCGCCCCCCATAAACCTCCATATAGTATAATGCGCCCCCCATAATCCTCCATATAGTATAATGAACTTCCCATGGTCCTCCATAGAATAAAATGCACTGCCCATAGTCCTCCATACAGTATATTGCACACCCCATAGGTTAAATGCAGCCCCCATATAGTATAATGCACACCACAGTCCTGCAATATTATGGGCACCACGTACTCACTGATTTTAAAATACCGTATATTTTAAATAAGCCGACCCGAATATAAGCCGAGGCCCCTAATTTTACCACATAAAAATGGGAAAACCTATTGACTTGAGTATAAGCCTAGGGTGGGAAATGCAGCAGCTACTGGTAAATTTGTGTGGCCCCCTCAATCCCACAATCCCTGGTATGTGTGGCCCCCACAATTCCTGGTATGTGTGGCCCCCACAATCCCTGGTATGTGTGGCCCCCACAATCCCTGGTATGTGTGGCCCCCACAATCCCTAGTATGTGTAGCCTCCTCAATCCCCAAATCCTGGTATGTGTGGCCTCCTCAATCCCCAAATCCTGGTATGTGTGGCCTCCTCAATCCCCCATTCCTGGTATGTGTGGCCTCCTCAATCCCCCATTCCTGGTATGTGTGGCCTCCTCAATCCCCCAAACCTGGTATGTGTGGCCTCCTCAATCCTCAAATCCTGGTATGTGTGGCCTCCTCAATCCCCAAATCCTGGTATGTGTGGCCTCCTCAATCCCAAAATCCTTGTATGTGTGGCCTCCTCAATCCCCCATTCCTGGTATGTGTGGCCTCCTCAATCCCCCATTCCTGGTATGTGTGGTCTCCTCAATCCCCCAATCCTGGTATGTGTGGCCTCCTCAATCCCCCATTCCTGGTATGTGTGGCCTCCTCAATCCCCAAATCCTGGTATGTGTGGCCTCCTCAATCCCCCATTCCTGGTATGTGTGGCCTCCTCAATTCCCAAATCCTGATATGTGTGGCCTCCTCAATCCCCCATTCCTGGTATGTGTGGCCTCCTCAATCCCCCATTCCTGGTATGTGTAGCCTCCTCAATCCCCCAATCCTGGTATGTGTGGCCTCCTCAATCCCCCAATCCTGGTATGTGTGGCCTCCTCAACCCCCCAATCCTGGTATGTGTGGCCTCCTCAATCCCCCATTCCTGGTATGTGTGGCCTCCTCAATACCCCATTCCTGGTATGCGTGGACTCCTCAATCCATGTATCCTGGTATGTGTGGCCTCCTCAATCGCCTAATCCCTGGTATGTGTGACCTCCTCAATCCCCAAATCCTGGTAAGTGTGGCCTCCTCAATCCCCCATTCCTGGTATGTGTGGCCTCCTCAATCCCCCATTCCTGGTATGTGTGGCCTCCTCAATCCCCCATTCCTGGTATGTGTGGCCTCCTCAATCCAAGTATCCTGGTATGTGTGGCCTCCTCAATCCCCCATTGCTGGTATGTGTGGCCTCCTCAATCCAAGTATCCTGGTATGTGTGGCCTCCTCAACCCCCCAATCACTGCACATAAAACAATAAACACTTATAGTCACCTTCCTTCCTCACCTCTGCTCCAGCGCTGCGTCCTGTCTGCTGCAGCTCATGTCGGCATCTGAGCAGCGCACGCTCTCAGAAGCCGAGGTGAGCGGCTGCCGGCACATTCACTCCTCTGCACTGACAGCAGGAGCCGGGGCTCAGCACTCCTCCGTGCCCGCTACTAGAGAGAAAGAATATTCCGTCTTCTCCACGCCCATGGGAGTGGAGAAGAGGTAATATTCACGTCCCTTTAGTAGCGGGGACACGTGGTGGCTGCAGCAGCCGGCTGCCTAGTGTGTTTGCTCCTTCACTGCGCAACCCGCTCCTCTGCCGCCGCAACCTCCTACTCACCTATCCTCCTCACGGGCCCCCTCCGGCCACGGGCCCCATAGCAGTGGCGTGGTCTGCCGCCGTTGGCGGTACGCCACTGCACGCAGGGTAGATACGGTTTCCCTCTATGCCAGTCCTTTCACCGAGCTAAATACAACTCTCAGCAAAAAAAAGTTGTGGACTGGCTCCGTACCGTCCCTGGCCACATTCAACTGTCCACGTGTTTGTGGTTAGGCGGTTCTTCCCAGTAAGTGCACTGGGGAGGGCACGGATAATGTTGTGGGACCGGTGCTTGTGGAAGGCGGAGGCGATACCGGGAAATATAGTGGCGGCTGGGGACCGAGTATGGACACCCGGCCGCCGCCGGCATGAGGTTGTGAAAAGCTTCTGCCTCCACGAGCTTAAAATGCCATATTTTAAGTGCAAAGAGCTGCCCAGAAATCTGGCATTTTAGTGTTGCGGCCTGTGGGTGGGTGGGTGGCTGGCTGCATACTTGCACTTGCATTCCAAGTGACAGAAAACTAAGCAGATGGTGGCCTCTATCATCATCATGGCCTCACCTCGGCACTATGAACTCTCCTGAAGCAGAAGCCAGGGCCCGCCGTAGGAGTCTCCGGTTCTCTAGTGGGCCCGTCCAACCCTGCTGAAAAGCAGCCCTGGCTAAGAAAAGTGTGGGGGAAGGTTCCCGGACACTCTATGGCTGCTTTTTTAATGTGGAGCAGCCATGCTTATTCATGTTATTTCTCAAAGCGCATTAAAGATCAGACCATTGTCCAACTCTGTATTCAAGAAATTAAATGTGCAAAGAAAGATGTGTGTGTGTCAAAGCACCACCGACAAGGGTGAGTTGATGTTGGACGGGCTGCCATTGCTTCTGCAACAAGCTGCATTACAGGACTTCCTGTGAGAAATGACATGCAGGGTAGATAGGGTTTTCCTCTATGCCAGTCCTTTCACCGAGCTAAATACAACTGTCAGCAAAAAAAGTTGTAGACTGGCTCCATACTGTCCCTGGCCACATTCACCTGTCCATGTGTTTGTGGTTAGGTGGTTCTTCCCAGTAAGTACACTGGGGAGGGCACGGGTAATGTTGTGGGACCCGCGCTTGTGGAAGGCGGAGGCGATACCGGGAAATATAGTGGCGGCTGGGGACCGAGTATGGACACCCGGCCGCCACCAGCATGAAGCTGTGAAAAGCTTCCACCTCCATGAGCCTAAAAAGCCACATTTCAAGTGCAAGCAGCTGTCAAAAATTTGGCAGTATAGTATTGCAGCCTGTGGGTGGGTGGGTGGCTGCCTGCATACTTGCGCTTGCATGCCAAGTAATGGGGTAGGGACAACTGAACGCTGCAGTGGGACAAGGACGTGGACGGTGATTGTTGCAAGTCTGCAACAACAGGTGCATGGTGGGAGGCATCTTCGCATGCGCCAAGGATCACTTATGATGGGCACACTTTTAGGCATTGACCTGGGAGTAAGAGATGCTTCCAGAGGTCTTCCCCATGCTGTTCCCATGTCTTTTCAGCACTGTATGCATGTGTCTGATGATGTGTCACACACCACATGGCCAGATAAGGTTGTAAAATGTTAAAATGACATTTCCTGGTGAATGCATTTGTCTTGGTTGAAAGCAATGCAAAAGTGCAAAAACGCATTAAAAGCGCTACGTGTGAACATAGCCCAAATTGTGGAAGAGTATTTTAGTTTTTGGTTATTTATTTTGCCTTATATCCAAGTCATTACCCTGGAAAGGATGTTCCTTAACATATTTCCCAGGAAAATCCATTTTGGTTTTGTTTTTGTATGTTTTATTGTGAGTCCGTAAAAGTGTCATAATACTCTGACCACGTTGTTGACAGCAGTGACCTGGGAGTCAGAAATGCTTCCAGGGGTCTTCCCCATGCTGTTCCCATGTCATTTGAGCACTGTTCCCATCGATTTGGGCAATTTTTAGGCCCTCTGCAGACCGCCGGGGGGAGCCACCTGAAAAATGCTCGAGTTTCCCATAGACTTACATTTGGCTCATTGCTTGGGTCGAGCACCCGAGTATTCTAATTTGCTCGACCCGAGCAACGAGTACCCGAGCATTAGCTCATCACTAATCATCAGTAGAAATCATACAACACTTCACGTCGATTATTAATTTCTAGAATAGATGAGTTCAGCGCATACACTATCATATTTACGGTGTGTGGCGTAGGTAGAGCAAAGCGTACTTCAGCCCGCAGGTTACCTGTTTTAATGAGCGAGAAGTGTCCTCCAGGTTCTTGATCGGCTGATAAATCAATTGCAAAGAATGTGAATCCATCTATAAATTCTTCTCGATCAATCGACAGAGTGCAATCACACTTTTGTTTTCCTTCAAACAGAAAGAGTCCTTTTTTCGCATCAGCTTGATCTTTAGGTCAAGTCCATTCAGTATAAGCTTCGGTTGATTAAATATATCACCAAAAATTGGACCCAATAAATCCACAGGTTTGGAGTGTGCGATTGCGAGTGCTCTCTTGTTGAATCCAGCATTTGTTCCATCCAGGATTCGGACATTGTGATGACCGGCAGTATCTTTATAAAATAATCCCAATGTAAATTGAGAAGATAAAGTCTGTGCACTGTAATTTAATAGCGTTTCAATGTAGGCTCTATAGCTGTAGAGATTATCTGACTGCGAGATGAGCCGATCTCCCAGTGTGATATCAACCTGATTAAAGAGAGTCGCTAGAAGATAGTTTATGAGGGCTACACGAGAGCCATCGGCGATAGCTGAATTATCTGTTTTTACGACCCAGCAACTTATGAAGATCAAAGTATTATTCAGATCAAAATAATATTCTCCACTCCCCGATATGAAAAATTCCAGTGGGGCATTGTCCGCCAGAGCTGCAATAGGTTTAACTTCTGCAAAAACCGATTTATCTATACTTGTCAAAACTATCCAGCTCTGATTTTGTGAACTCTACAGAAGCATTGTGTACAAAAGCCATGGTAATTGCTTAAAAGATGTCCTTAACAGAGCTTCTTACTCTTTTCTGACGACTGCGTCTTGCGGGAGTAATTTTATTCATTAGAAAAGGCAGAGTACACCTTTTTCTTTTTTTCTGTTTTTTAGTGACATAAATGACGCGCCCCCTGGGACATATTCCTTTTTGAGGGGAATACCCGGCACCGGATCAGATGGGGGGTTGTAGTCTCCGAGCGGCTGTGACCCGGCCCGTGCCCAGGGCGTCAAGCTCAGTGTTATGTGGCAGTCCTACAGATGTTATTAAGAGTTCTTTTGTGTCGACTACGCCACCCGTTGTGATGCGGTCACTGTGGCCGCCGCTGCAGCAGGGTCCGCTGAGGCTGATGGTGGGTGCGCAGCTTGGTGGGATAACCCCCAACGGGAGGGGTATAGCCTCAGGGGGGACAGGTGCAGAGGATGGGGGTTGTGGTGGTGCAGTGCAGACGGCAATGAAGACAGAGTCGGGTTGTGCAGTTAAGGGTGTTTACTTACTGCAGATGTTGTACTGGTCACTCCAGCTGCGAGTGACCACCCGAGCCGTGCTGCGTCCACCAGGTCCTGGATCCAGCCAACCCCCAAACAAGTCCGGAGCGTGGCCCTGAGCTCTCCTTCTGTCCCGTTCTCTGGCCGTCCCCACCAGTGATCCACCTAGGTCCAGCTCCCTCGGGCCTTCTATTGGGACACCCTTGGCCTTGGGTTCCCTGACCCTTCATGTGGTGTGCCTTCGGGGTGGATGTGATGGGTGACCGTGGCAAACGCTGCCCACGGTCTCCGGTCTCTGGCTAGGGTGTGTTTTCTGCCCCCACCAGCTTGGGATCCGGTACCCTGTGCCGACTCTTCACCCGGGGATTTAAGTTGGGATCTTGGAGTCCTTTTCTGCTGTTTCCCCCTCTGGGTCTCTCTTTCTCTTCTCCTCTCTCTCTCTGGGTCTTTCTTTTCTCCTCTGCTTGCTGACCTGTTCTCTGCATCTGACTTGTTCTCTGCATCTGACCCTGTTCTTTGATGGTGCCCACCTTATATACACCCTCTATGTGTGAGCTCAGGTGACCAGCACCCAATGAGCTCCTATCACTACCCAGACTGCACCCCCTATCTGCCCCTACACTACATGGGATGTTCCAACCCCCTCCCACTCCAGCCAAGGACAGACTCGGTCGTACCTGCACATTTCTAAGTGGGAGTACCGTTGGTCTGCCCTCCGGAAATGGGATGTATGTAGTGCATGCAGCCTACCGAGCTCAGTCCCACACTCCATCCTTACCCGGGAGTGGAATATCACACCTCTGGGTTGAGGTGCAATACCCCTGTAGCAGCCGAATCCTCAGGGTGCTACATTCCCCCCTGGTAAATCACAGCACGTCCTCGGGCTGTAAGAGATAAATAACACCAAAAACATACATTTTTTTTTTTTTCATAAACATATAAAACAACATATATTAGCAAATAAAACATTCTCGTCGCCTCTGGCTCCTCCTCCGGTCACTGTGCAACGTGTGACCGGGTACAGTGCGACAGTCTTTCTAGAAAACATGGTTTTCCTATAAAACCAGTAGGGGGCGCTTTAGGAAGCGCAACTATATACAGGGGAAGTTGGCCGCTCTCAGTCCTCGGCCAGGTAAAGAGAAGGGAATGGCTGCTCACAGTCCTCAGCCTGGTATGGAATACGGAATAACGGGTAAATGGGTGAACAGTTCACTCAGCTGGTCCCAACGGGGACTATATATGTAGCAACAGTTTCTTTGATACCCGGTCGGGTAACTATTTACATCTCCTGCTCTGCCGCACTCAACGGCGTCTTCCTCCTGCTCTTTGTTTGTAGCTGGTTGTAGCTTCAGACCCGTCCGGGTCCTCTTGCTCCTCCTCCTCGCACTGCAACTCCTCCTCCGTCAGGCGGTGTACGTGGAGGGCATAAGGTCCTTTGGCACACTTGTGCCGGGTAAAGGTGACCTCATCTCCGATGTAGAGGTCACGACCTCTGTGCCCCTCCGGCAGATGGGACTCCACGTCTCTGCGCGTGACAAAGACGTCGCCGGGGGTGTTGTTGTCTCTGATGAAGCCCCACCCATGCTGCTGGTTGAACTTGATCACTGTCCCGATGGTGCGGGGACAATGCGCTGCACGGGGGTCCCTCCTGGTCCGGCTCTTCTGCTCGGCGCTCCTTATTTGGGCCTGTTGTTCCCGGACCCGCCTCTCTCTCCGCTCCCTTGCGAACTCTTCAAGCTGCTGTCGGCAACACTCAGCGCGCTCTGCTGCAGCTGCCCTAGTTTCCTGAGTGAACCCCATTAGATCTTCTCCGGTGGGGTCCCACTCAAACTGTGCTTCCGCTAGCGGGGGCGAGATCCGTGCCACGGGCTTCGGAGCCGGAATCAGGGGTTCATCCAGGGGTCTTAGTTTCTGCTGCCGTTCCAGCTCATGGTATCCTTCGGGCCAGATGAAGGGCCGCCCGTCCGGCCATGTGAGCTGGCTGAACAAGTCCTCCCCCAGGTGTGGCACCCTTGGTTTTACGGGCGCGGGCGCGGTGGTTGTGGCGCCCGGGTTGCCCAGGCCTTGCGGCCAGGCCTGGGGCACCTGGAAGGTGAAGGGCACCGTTAGGACGGCGGCGCCCTGGGCTACCTGGCCTTGCGGCCAGGCCGGAGGCTCCGCGGAGGTAGGGGGCGCTGTTGGTGATGCGGCGCCCGGGGGTACTAGGCCTTGCGACCAGGCTGGTGGTATTTCCTGCTTTGTCACGCTCCGGGTCGAGGCGCGTGACGTCACAGGGGTCGCTGCGGCGGCTTCCGGTCGGGGCCTAGTCCATAGCGGTGACATGGCGGCTACGGGCACAGCAGGGGGACTTTCGGGCTCTGCGACGGGGAGCTGGGGCAGGTGGGCGGTTTCCCGGCTTGGGGTATAGGCGTCCCCTTTACCTGCCTCCATGCGTTCGGCTCCCTTCTCGGCGCCGTCTCCGGCCTTTGGTCCTCCCGCGCCATCCTCAGAGGCGGTCTGTTTCCTCTTCCAGGGTAGCGTGCTCCGTTGACTGGTCTCAGCTTGCTGGGCCATCTCCCGGCTCCATTCCGCCAATATCTCGCGCTGTACCCGGGCCATCCTCCGTGCGAGGCCCTCCAGAGCGGTCTGTGCACACTCCCGGTCTCGGGGGAGCTGTGCAAGGACCTCCACTAGGCCTAGTGGGGTCGTGGTGTCTAGCAGGCTCCTGACCAACGGGTCGGTGCTGCTCTGCTCTTTGTCCAGCAGGCTCCTGGCCAGCGGGCCGGTGCTGCTCTGCTCTCCTTCCTCGGTCTTTAGCAGACTCCTGGCCAACGGGCCGGTGCTGTTCTGCTTTCTCTCCATATCCGGGTAAGCTCCTCCGCTACTCCTTGTTAGACTTCTTGCCTCCGGGTGCGCTCGCTCCAGACTGCTCCAGGCGGCACCCATCTTCGCTCTTTTCTTTCGTCTCCTCCCACTTCGAGGGCGGTCCCGGGGCAACTCGGTGACTGTCAGCTCCAGGGGTAGTTCTTTCACGCTGACAGACACCTCCAGCATCACAGTCTCTATTGGTGGGGGCGGTTTCCACTTTTGGCGCCATTTTCTGTCCTGGCCCACGATGGGAGGCGGCCTCTTGCCCTCCTTTGGCACGCCCATAATGGCGTCCGCTGCTCTTCCAAGGCGGGAAATCTGCGGATTTGGCGGGAAGCGTCGCCCAGTGGCGGGAAACTCTGCAGATGGCGGGAACAAGCTGGAAATGGCGGACAATCGGCGGGAAACGACTGGTGATGGAGTCCGATGGCGTGGACCCTCCGGAACCGGCAGGAGACTTCTTTCTAAGGTAAACTTGCACTTTTCTTCAGGCACGCAGTACCCGGGTGTTGCGGGCACGTAATCCTGCCGACTACGCCAAAGTTGACGCGCCCCCTGGGACATATTCCTTTTTGAGGGGAATACCCGGCACCGGATCAGATGGGGGGTTGTAGTCTCCGAGCGGCTGTGACCCGGCCCGTGCCCAGGGCGTCAAGCTCAGTGTTATGTGGCAGTCCTACAGATGTTATTAAGAGTTCTTTTGTGTCGACTACGCCACCCGTTGTGATGCGGTCACTGTGGCCGCCGCTGCAGCAGGGTCCGCTGAGGCTGATGGTGGGTGCGCAGCTTGGTGGGATAACCCCCAACGGGAGGGGTATAGCCTCAGGGGGGACAGGTGCAGAGGATGGGGGTTGTGGTGGTGCAGTGCAGACGGCAATGAAGACAGAGTCGGGTTGTGCAGTTAAGGGTGTTTACTTACTGCAGATGTTGTACTGGTCACTCCAGCTGCGAGTGACCACCCGAGCCGTGCTGCGTCCACCAGGTCCTGGATCCAGCCAACCCCCAAACAAGTCCGGAGCGTGGCCCTGAGCTCTCCTTCTGTCCCGTTCTCTGGCCGTCCCCACCAGTGATCCACCTAGGTCCAGCTCCCTCGGGCCTTCTATTGGGACACCCTTGGCCTTGGGTTCCCTGACCCTTCATGTGGTGTGCCTTCGGGGTGGATGTGATGGGTGACCGTGGCAAACGCTGCCCACGGTCTCCGGTCTCTGGCTAGGGTGTGTTTTCTGCCCCCACCAGCTTGGGATCCGGTACCCTGTGCCGACTCTTCACCCGGGGATTTAAGTTGGGATCTTGGAGTCCTTTTCTGCTGTTTCCCCCTCTGGGTCTCTCTTTCTCTTCTCCTCTCTCTCTCTGGGTCTTTCTTTTCTCCTCTGCTTGCTGACCTGTTCTCTGCATCTGACTTGTTCTCTGCATCTGACCCTGTTCTTTGATGGTGCCCACCTTATATACACCCTCTATGTGTGAGCTCAGGTGACCAGCACCCAATGAGCTCCTATCACTACCCAGACTGCACCCCCTATCTGCCCCTACACTACATGGGATGTTCCAACCCCCTCCCACTCCAGCCAAGGACAGACTCGGTCGTACCTGCACATTTCTAAGTGGGAGTACCGTTGGTCTGCCCTCCGGAAATGGGATGTATGTAGTGCATGCAGCCTACCGAGCTCAGTCCCACACTCCATCCTTACCCGGGAGTGGAATATCACACCTCTGGGTTGAGGTGCAATACCCCTGTAGCAGCCGAATCCTCAGGGTGCTACATAAACAATACCAGATCCTTCCTATGGAGGTGTGTTTAATCTATTTATGACCGATGTCGAGAGAGATGTAACGGCATCCTTAGCGATATTTCTGATGGCAGTTTTCACGTGCGGTTTTACGATTTCTAATCCTTTTCTGAATAGAGGAATCGCTCTTCTAAATATTCCTCTAAAAATTCCTGCAAGGCCAGCCCCATACATGTACTCATCACCGCGAAATCCCTCTAAGCCGTGGCCCGTCTGAGCAATATATTAGCGGGCATAAATGGTCGGATCGCCGTAAATCCGTTGAGACACCATTTTATCTTGTCAATCACGCCGCGGTCTAAAATGTAATCGGACAATAGTTTTTCCGTACTTGAATTTAACAGGGGTCCCCTGATCTGATAAGATAGATATGGTTACAGAATCAAAGCGATGTTTGCATAGAGGAACATAATCTGGTCGTGTGAACTGTAGGGTGATAATTTCCGAGCTTTTTCCGGTGACTTGAGAGTTTCTCAGAAGCTGAACGTAACTATCTCCAACAAGTTGGTGTTGAATTATATCTGTGTACACAAATAATGTATTAAATCCAGCTTTTATATCTGAATATGAATTCTTTTTATCCAATACGATATTATCATACGTCTCAATATACAGTGGTAAACCTAAAACGTGAGACAATTTTTGTCCTGGAGCAAACTGTGTCGTGGGGGAATCTGATAGAGTAACACTTCTCTTCACTTCATCGTAACAAAGTTTAAATCCTTCGGAGGCTACCTTCAAGGTGTCAATACGTTCATTAATGGCTCTTATGAGTTCTGAAATATTTAAATAATATCCAGCTTTTACGAAATATTCCCTTAGTACATCACCAGGTTTTCCGAGAAAAATCAAGCCTTCGTTATTTTCGAAGGTATACAAGGTATGGGTACATGTGGGCTAACCTATACCCTTTTTCTATGGCCATCTCAAGTTCTATAGTGCACCACGTACCTGTCAGAGAACGCTCTTTGTCACTATGTGTGCAGACCTCAGTTTGTGAATTTACAGCGCATGTATAGCAAAAGGGGAACATTAATTTTTTGTTGAGTTTTACCGGAAGCACAGGAAAAAATAAATCCCTCGGAGGGTAGACCTTGACTTTGGTAATACCAAAGTAATTTTTAATGAAACCAAATTCCTCATAGATAATATGAGGATGACCAGCAGGGTATATTTTAGTTTTGTTTACAAAGGGGTACAGACTGGTGAAATCATAATAATGTAGTGTAGCACCCTGAGGATTCGGCTGCTACAGGGGTATTGCACCTCAACCCAGAGGTGTGATATTCCACTCCCGGGTAAGGATGGAGTGTGGGACTGAGCTTGGTAGGCTGCATGCACTACACACATCCCATTTCCGAGGAGCAGACCGACGGTACTCCCACTTAGAAATGTGCAGGTACGACCGAGTCTGTTCCTGGCTGGAGTGGGAGGGGGGTGGTACATCCCATGTAGTGTAGGGGCAGATAGGGGGAGCAGCCTGGGTAAAGATAGGAGCTCATTGGGTGCTGGTCACCTGAGCTCACACATAGAGGGTGTATATAAGGTGGGCACCAACTAAGAACAGGGTCAGTCAGTCTTTGCAGGCAAGTCGGTCAGTCAGTCCGTCAGCCTTTGCAGAGGAGTAAGAAGCAGAGGAGCAGAGCAGCCCCAGAGAGAGAGAGGAGAAAGCAAGAGAGACCCAGAGGGGGAAACAGAAAAGGAACTCTGAGAACCCAAAGTCCATCAGCGGGTGAAGAGTTGGCATCAGGGTACCGGAACCCAAGCTGGTGGGGGCAAAAACACACCCCAGCCAGAGACCGGAGGCCGTGGGCAGCGTCTGCCACGGCCACCCACCACATCCACCACGAAGGCATACCACGTGGAGGGTCAGGGAACCCAAGGCCAAGGGTCTCCCAACAGAAGGCCCGAGGGAGCTGGACCTGGGTGGATCAATAGTGGGGACGGCCAGTGAAAGGACAGAAGGAGAGCTCAGGGTCACGCTCCGGACTCGCTTGGGGGTTGGCTGGATCCAGGACCTGGTGGATGCAGCACGGCTCGGGAGGTCACTTGAAGCTGGAGTGACCGGAACATCAGCAGTGAGTAAATACCCTAAACTGCATAACCCGACTCTGTCTTCATTTAACACCTATGCTGCACCACCACAACCCCCATCCTCTGCACCTGACCCCCTGAGGCTATACCCCACCCGTTGGGGGTTATACCATCAATAGCTGCACCAACACCATCAGCCTCAGCGGACCCTGCTGCAGCGGCGGCCATAGTGACCGCAATACAACGGGTGGCGTAGTCGACATTAAGAACTTAATAACATCTGTAGGACTGCCACATACAACTGAGTTTGACACCCTGGGCACGGACCGGGTCACAGCCACTCGGAAGACTACAACTCCCATCTGATCCGGCTCCGGATATTCCCCCTAAAGAATATGGCCCAGGGGGCGCGTCAGTAGCGTCTCCCCAGATTTCACTTGGTGATAAAGTTTAATGACATTAGTACGGCCCCCATAAAGTGCATCACGGGGATCTAAAGGTGTGGGGAATTCCAATTGGAGAAGCAACATTTGGAATGAAATGGTTGAAAAAGACACTAATCTTCAATCATGCTCCCACAGGACTCTCACTGTGTAGCCGCAACACTGCAAGTAACGCTTTTTAGATAAAAAGGGTTAATATAACTGACCATAGGATGTATTTGTGATCTTATTTGCGTCATTTTCATTATAGCATACAGGTCACCCGTGGTAAAAGCAACCCTGAAATTCAAAGGCAATGTGTCTGTTGTTAACATAGGCATAACTGTCTAAAAATTATTTCCCAACTTGTTTTTCACCACCTCTCAAAGCATGTTGGATGACTATGTTCTCTATGTGGGCTACATACATGAGCCACTGTATAGCGGATGACGAGTAGCACTTTTTTGTCTTGTGATAATTATCACCTGGTAAAATGGCTATGGTATTTTTTGGAAGAAATTTAAACCTGTACATTGACATACATACAGATGCCAGGGTGACTAGCTGAAAAGGATCATTGCATCTGGTCACTTCAATTTTTTTCTTTTCTTGCCTACAGTAAATTTTTTTTTCACTTTTCTGCGTCATTTCCATGACACGCTCCCTATACAGTTCACACGAGCGTCTCAGAATCTCAACATCTGGTTTGCAATAAGATTTTAGTTCAGACTTAAAGTCAAAAGTTGTATTTACTAGAGATGAGCGTTGTTCTACTCGAACTGTTCGCCAATCTCAAATTCGAGCTGTTTTGGGCGGTGTTCGAGCCGTTCGGCGAACACGAACAATTTGAGAAAAATTCGGCTGTTCGAGGTTATGTTCGATAACTGTTCGTGCACCAAAATCATAACTGGATTTTTTCTCAGTAATGATGAAAATTAATGTTAATACGCAGTTTGAGTGTACAGCGGGGTGGGGGGAGGGGCAGGGGATGGATCTCTGCAGGAACAATGAAGATCTCCATTTTTTTTTCTCTTTCCCGCATTTGCAGTGGGGAGGTGCAATCTGTCAGCCTATCAGCAGCGCACACACGGAGCGAAGTGCTTTTTTTCACACAAGCAAGGGCATGTGTCATTGGCAGTGTATGTCACATGTCCTTGCCCTATAAGACCAAGCCATTTTCCCCGTCGCCACCATCTTCTCACTGCTGCAGCTGCGTGTTAGACGGCACCGCTGTTGCTGTGTGCGCTATACCTTGTTAATTTCAAGCCAATTTTGGCACAAATCTACAGATAGCTTGGGAGTAGGGAATAGTTGTGATTGCAGTCCTTTTAAGGACTAGGTTACAGCATTTCCTACAACTTTTATCAGGGAGGTCTGTGCTCTTAAATAGATAGGTTGTGGGAGTAAAGACTAATTGTAATTGGAGTCCTTTTCAGGACTAGGTTACATGAGTTCCTATCAGTTTTTGCCAGGCAGGTCTGTGCCAGTGCTGTGCAAGTTTTTTTCACAGCATTTGGCTGAATCTAGCAAAGCTAATCCTTTTTGGCCTATTGCAGAGTGTGTTAGTCAGTGGAGTAGCCTATCTGTGTTGCAAGATATAACACCTGTGTATAGAATACCAATTTTTTTACTGCACCTAGTGAAGTAAAATCTTTTGGGCATAGCATCATTCTATTAGTCCATCTATACTGACCTCCATCAGGTTGCAAATTAAAAATAATTTTTTTCTTCATTTAGCTCTGAAAAAATATTTGGGCTTCTAGCAGTGTGTGGGACTTGTTCTATTAGTCCTTCTATACTGACCTCCAGCAGGTTGCAAATTGAATATAATTTTTTTCTGCATCTAGCTCTGAAAAAATAGTTGGGCTTCTAGCGGTGTGTGGGACTTGGTCTATTAGTCCATCTATACTGACCTCCATCAGGTTGCAAATTAAAAATAATTTTTTTCTGCATCTAGCTCTGAAAAAATATTTGGGCTTCTAGCAGTGTGTGGGACTTGGTCTATTAGTCCATCTATACTGACCTCCATCAGGTTGCAAATTAAAAATAATTTTTTTCTGCATCTAGCTCTGAAAAAATATTTGGGCTTCTAGCGGTGTGTGGGACTTGGTCTATTAGTCCATCTATACTGACCTCCATCAGGTTGCAAATTAAAAATATTTTTTTTCTGCATCTAGCTCTGAAAAAATATTTGGGCTTCTAGCAGTGTGTGGGACTTGGTCTATTAGTCCATCTATACTGACCTCCATCAGGTTGCAAATTAAAAATAATTTTTTTCTGCATCTAGCTCTGAAAAAATATTTGGGCTTCTAGCGGTGTGTGGGACTTGGTCTATTAGTCCATCTATACTGACCTCCATCAGGTTGCAAATTAAAAATATTTTTTTTCTTCATTTAGCTCTGAAAAAATATTTGGGCTTCTAGCAGTGTGTGGGACTTGTTCTATTAGTCCTTCTATACTGACCTCCAGCAGGTTGCAAATTGAATATAATTTTTTTCTGCATCTAGCTCTGAAAAAATAGTTGGGCTTCTAGCGGTGTGTGGGACTTGGTCTATTAGTCCATCTATACTGACCTCCATCAGGTTGCAAATTAAAAATAATTTTTTTCTGCATCTAGCTCTGAAAAAATATTTGGGCTTCTAGCAGTGTGTGGGACTTGGTCTATTAGTCCATCTATACTGACCTCCATCAGGTTGCAAATTAAAAATAATTTTTATCTGCATCTACAGTACCTCTGAAAAAATATTTGGGCTTCTAGCAGTGTGTGGGACTATTTGTATTAGTCCATCTATACTGACCTCCATCAGGTTGCAAATTCAAAATAATTTTTTTCTGCATCTAACCCAGCCAATAGTTTTGGCCTAATACCACAGTTTGGCCACTCAGCTCTGCTCGGTTACCATCCATTGTTTTTTTGTGCAAACAACTCCAGAGTTGTGAATTAGTTAACCACCAAAATGAGTGGAAAAAGGCCTGCTGCTGGTGGAAAGGGGAATAGGCGTGTTGGGAAGGGGAAAAAAGGTTGTGTCCGTGGGGTAGGTGTTAAAGCAACAGTAACATCTGCAGAAGAAAGACCATCTTCCAGCCAAACTAAAATGTCTACTTCTTTTAGCGGACAATGTGATAAGATCCCTTTCTTACGGCCACGCCAATCGCTACAAATTCCAGATGAGGCACAAAAACAGCAGGTGCTTCAACGGATATCAAGTGCTCCTTTAAGTGGGCTCTCCTCCACATCAACTTCAACATCACAAATACTCCAGTCCTCAAAGGTGTCACCCAAATCGCACTTGCTTCCTCACAGCTCCCAAATCTCCAGCTGCCCGTCTGAGTATGAGGTAGAACAGATGGTTGAGTCTGCAGAGCTGTTTACTCATACTATAGCCTGGGAATCAGAGGTCGACTCCAGCGCTTCTGTGAATCCAGACGAGGAAATGATCTGCACTGATGCCCAGAATCTTTATGAGTCGGATCCAGGACCAGACGCAGAAGGTTCTGACCATAATGTAGACCCTCATTCCCAAACTGTAACTCCTGTTGGTGGAGACAATGAGGAAGACGATGATAAGACTCAAATACCTGATTGGAGCGACAACTTTAGTTTTTTGTCAGGGCAGGAACAGGTTGGCTCTGAGGACGACGGGTGTGATAACGCACAGGGTGATGATGATGAGGTCGGAGATCCCACTTACTGTCAACCCACAGTCAGCCAAGAGATGAGGTCAGCAGAGGAGGTGGAGGAAGATGCTAGTGACGACGAGGTCAGGTTGCGCCTTCCTGGACAGAGACGTAGTACTGGAAGCACGTCAACAACTGCATCCTCAAACACAACTCTGCCTCTCACCACAAGTCGTGGTGGCTCTTCAGGTCGCATGGGTGCTAAGCCTTGCATAGCCTGGGCATTTTTTCAGATCGATAAAGATGACCCAACTCGTGTTATCTGTAACATTTGTCAGCAAAAGCTAAGTAGAGGCCAAAAAATACATAGTTTGAGTACTTCATGCATGAACCGGCACATGGACATGAAGCATAAGTTGCAGTGGGAAGCTCAGTGTGCTACAATGCGGCCTAGCCGGCCGGGCCAATCACCGTCTGCCATATCTTGTGCATCCGCGGCCTCTTCATCCTCTGTGACTGGGGGGACAGCAGTCACACCTGTTTTGGGGCGCAGACCTGCCACCTCTTTACCCGCAACAGCCAGCGTGATTGGCAGGTCATCATTTTCTTTGGAGGTGGTAACACCAGCTGGTGTTGAGCGCTGTCCGACATCGATAGCACCACCTTTGGATCAAGGCAACCTAACATGTCCGCCTGCATCTTCCTCACAGACCGGCAGTTTGCCGGGGACACCCTTATCAACCCCGTCTAAGCACAATAGCCAGCCCTCGGTCCCTCAGATGTGGACAAGTAAAAGACCATTTCCTCCTAGCCATGAGAAAGCTAAGAGGTTGAATTTCACCATCTGCAAGCTCTTGGCTACAGAAATGCTGCCTTTCCGCCTGGTGGACACAGAGGATTTTCGAGACCTTATGTCGGTCGCAGTGCCCCAGTACCAGATGCCCAGTCGGCACTACTTCTCAAAGAAAGGTGTGCCTGCGCTCCACCAGCATGTCGCACACAACATCACCGCTTCTTTGAGAAACTCTGTGTGTGACAGGGTGCATTTCACCACAGACACTTGGACGAGTAGGCATGGACAGGGGCGTTACATGTCGCTGACTGGGCACTGGGTAACTATGGTGACAGCAGGACAAGGGGCTGCTGTCCAAGTCTTGCCGTCCCCACGAGTTGTGCGTCAATCCTCTTTATGTCAAAGTTCCTCCACTGCTTCTGCCTCCTCAACCTCCTCTCGGTCTTCCACCTGCACCCAAAGCCTGTCTGGTCATGCCACAACTTTCTAACTGCGCAGAAGGGATCCTGCACACCTCCTTACTATGCTGGCAGTAGGGCTCAATGTCATCAGGCGGTTTTTACATTGAAATGTCTGGGAAATGTGAGTCACACAGCTGAGGAGTTGTGGTCAGCTCTGGAGAACCAATTTCATGAATGGTTGTCTCCACTGGACCTGAAACCAGGGAAGGCCGTGTGCGACAATGCTGCAAACCTGGGTGCGGCCCTTCGCCGGGGCAATGTCACACACGTGCCTTGTATGGCTCACGTGTTGAACCTGGTTGTCCAGCAATTTTTAGCCCACTATCCCAGACTAGATGGCCTTCTGCAGAGGGCACGGTCGCTGTGTGCTCACTTCCGCCGTTCGCATCCCGCAGCTCAGCGACTTACATCTCTACAGAAGTCGTTGGGCCTGCCACTTCACCGGCTAAAATGCGATGTGCCTACCCGGTGGAATTCAACTCTGCACATGTTGCAGCGACTGTGGCAGCACCGACAAGCCCTGGTGCAATACGTTCTGACGTATAGCCTGGGCCAACGAGATTCAGAGGTGGGGCAAATCACGCTGGAGGAGTGGTCTCAGATCAGGGACCTATGCACCCTTCTGCACAGTTTTGAAATGGCGACGAAGATGTTTAGTGCTGACGATGCCATTATCAGCATGACTATTCCGGTGATTTACATGCTGGAGCACATGTTAAACAGAATTCGGAGTCAGGTGGTGGCACAAGAGGAGGTGGAGGAAGTAGAGGAGGAGGAGTTGTATGCGGAAGGGCTAACATCTGCAAGGTCCAGACGGTCGGCAGCACCAAGGCGGCAGGCATGTGAGGGTGGGGGAGATGGTTTTACCAGGGCGCATGGTAGCAGCCAAACTAGTGAGGAAGGTGCAGGAGCCCAGGAAGAAGTGGAGGACGAACTGATGGAAGACTCATCAGATGAGGGAGACCTTGATCACATTTCTGTTGTGCGAGGTTGGGGGGAGAGGACAGAGGAAGGAAGCATGATTGTTACCTCGCCACCAACACAACAGGGACTTGGTGCTCCTGGATGCGCAACACACATGAGTGCCTTCTTGCTGCACTACCTGCAACATGACCCTCGAATTGTGAGAATTAGAAATAATCCTGACTACTGGGTTGCCACACTGTTAGATCCCCGGTACAAAAGTAAATTTGCAGAAATTATTCCTGCCATAGAAAGGGATGCACGCATGCAGGAGTATCAGCAGAGACTGTTGCAGAATCTTACATGTGCTTTTCCACAAAATACCAGTAGTGCACGTAGTGAATCTCACAGTTCCAACTTGCCAACCGTGGGACCGTCAAGTGTTCAGCACTCAAACCGTAACAGAACCACAGTATCTGCTGGTAACATCAATTTTGCGGAATCATTTCACCACTTTTTTAGCCCATCCTTTGCAAGGCCACAGGAGACAAGAAGTCTGACACATAGTCAACGCCTAGAGACGATGGTACAGGAGTATCTCCAAGTAAACATTGAAGCCACGACTGTGTCACTGGACCCTTGCTCTTTTTGGGCTTCCAATCTGGATAAATGGCCGGAGCTAGCCACTTACGCCTTGGAGATCTTGTCATGCCCCGCAGCCAGCGTTCTGTCTGAACGTGTGTTCAGCGCTGCTGGTGGTGTGCTGACAGATAAGCGCACGCGGCTCTCCACTGATAATGTAGACAGACTCACGTTCATAAAGATGAACAAATCATGGATCCGAAACGACTTTTCTACCCCTGTGTCATCCTGGGGAGAGTAAAAGCTTGATGATTGGTTAAAATCACCCTACCAACCGTTTTAAGCTTTCAAATTACTAATCATGTTTATCTGTATCTTGACTGGAAAATAATTTGGGCTTTGTAGCAGTGTGCAGCACTGATCCTATTAGGCCATCTATACTAAAGCTTCACCAGATTTAAAATTAAAAATAATTTTTAGCTGCATCTAGCCCGGAAAATAATTTTGGGGCTCCGAGATGCGCAAGGCACATAAGTGCCTTCTTGCTGCACTACCTGCAGCATGACCCTCATATTGTCAGAATTCGAAGTAATCATGACTGCTGGGTTGCCACACTCTTAGATCCCCCAAACTTTTCGATCAACCTTTTCATTTTAATAAAGACCAAAAAAATGGTCATTTTTGAAATTATAAGCATTAGCAGGTTGTTAGAAACTGAAATCAAACAGTTTTCAACTCAAAACTTTATTCTAGGTGATGTTACATTTTCACATAGGACCCCTTGTTCGAAAGGAGCTTCTGAACTCTCTCGTCCATTGAATTTGTCAGGTTTTGGATGGTTTCTGCTTCAATTGTTTTGCATGAGGACAGAATACCCTCCCAGAGCTGTTGCTTAGATGTGAACTGCCTGCCGCCATCATAGACACTCCTTTTAATGATGCTCCAAAGGTTCTGAATGGGGTAGAGGTCAGGGGAGCATGGGGGTCACACCATAAGTTTGTCCCCTTTTATGCCCATATCAGCCAGAGATGCAGATGTTTTATGTGCAGCATGAGATGGTGCATTATCATGCAGAAAAATGATCTTGCTGTGAAATACACGGTTCTTCTTCTTGAACCATGGCAGGAAGTGCTGTTTGAGAAAATCCACATACATTATGGAGTTCATCTTTAGCGCCTTCAGGGATCCTAAAGGGGCCGACAATCTCTCTCCCCATGATTCCAGCCCAAAACATTACTCCACCTCCTCCTTGTTGGCGCTGTAGCCGTGTTTGCGTGGGGTGTCCATCAACCAGCCATCCTCCACTCCATCCATCTGGACCATCGAGCGCTGCACGGCACTCATCCGTGAACAAAACAGTTTTGAAATCAGTCTTCATGTAATGTTTGGCCCACTGGAGCCGTTTCTGCTTGTGTGAAGTGGATAGAGGAGGTCGACAGGATGGCGCATGCACAGCTGCAAACCTCTGAAGGACCCTGCATCTTGTTGTTCGGGGGACGTTGGAGGCACAAGCAGCTTCAAAAACTTGTCTGCTGCTATGACAAGGCTTTTTTGCCGCTGCTCTTTCAACCTGACGTAATTGCCTGTAGGAAAGAGTCCTCAATTTGCCCTTATCAGCACGCACACGTGTGTACTGTGAATCAGCTACATACTTCTTGATTGCCAAGACACTTCATCCTGATCATCGCACAATGTTGATTGTAGTCATGCCTTGACCTAAACACTCCACAATTTGTTGCTTCTCAGCAGCCGACACATCCTTTTTCTTTCCCATTTTGGCAGAAAATGTAGGCTGCTTAATAATGTGAGAGAGCCTTCTTAAGTAGTCTTGCCTTTCATTGGACACACCTGCCAAACTAATTAGCACAGGTGTCTGCAATTGCTTACAGTGATATAAAGAGCCCTGACACACATCACCATCAATGAGTTTAACTGACAAACAAACAAATTCTTCCCTTATCACTCCTAAACACTTTTTGTATAATAATTTGGAACGCAGTGTACATGTGCTTTTCCACAAAACACCAGTGGTTCACGTAGTGAATCTTACAGTTCTAACTTGCCAACCGTGGTCTGTATGGAGTTGTTCAATAAAGGGCCCAAAATTAAGATAACATAGATGGGAGAGGTCTCTATGAATAGGAATTCCTAAGTATTTGATACCCTGTGAGGGCCAGGCAAAGGGAAAGTTGGACTGAATGGAATCCTATATGGATTTGGGGAGGGAGACATCGAGGGCCTCAGACTTCGCTGCATTGATTTTAAAATTTTACCATGTAACAAAGTGATCTATTTCAGCCATAACAGCATGGATGGATATATGTGATTGAGTGATATATACTAGGACATCATCAGCAAATAGAGAGCACTTGTACTCGGTGCCTCCCACCTCAATCCACCTAATATTGGGGTTATGGCGAATTGATGAGAGCAGGTGCTCCGTCACTAGGATGTATAAGAGAGGGGACAGAGGACATCACTGCCTTGTCCCATTGGTGATTGTGAAAGGTGATGAAAATGTTCTGACGCACCCCCTGGGCCTTGGGACACCCGGAGCCGGACCCTTTTTGGTGGATGCTGGTGGTTGTAGTCTTCGTGGCGGCGACCCAGTTCCGTGGCTCAGGGCGGTCAAACCAGTGGCGGAACTATTTATGTGGTTTTGATGTTTAAATGTCCGACTACGCCACCCGTGGATTGCGGTCAGAGTGAACCGCCGCTACAGGGCAGACCACTGAGGCTGGTGTTGTGGGTGCAGCAGAGCGTAGCATAACTCCCCATGGGAGGAGTATAGCCTCAGGGCAGTGTATGCGGACGATGGGGGTGATGGTGCAGGGCAGCAGCAGTAACGACACGGAGTCAGTGATGCAGTTCAGGGCCTTTACTCACAGTTCTTATTATCCAGACCACGTCTGCAGGTAACGGCTGCCCACGTCGTACTGTGCTCACCAGGTGAGGGGCTCAGACAACTCCCAGATAACTTTGGAGCACTTCACAGGACCCCCTTTGTGTGTCCTTTGTCTGGCCTTTCTTACCAACACTTCTGTCCGGCTGCCTCGGGCCTCCTCTTGGTAAACTTGGCGCCAGTTTCCCTGACCCTATGTGGTGCCTTCCTAGCGGGTGTAGCGAGGGGCTGCGCCACATAAAATGTCAGAGCCTCCGGTTTCTAGCTGAGGGTCGTTTCCTGCCTCCACTAGTTCGGGGACCGGTCTCCCCCTTTGGCCTGACCCCTCCACGCAGGTGGATTCGGGCGTGCGGTGGCGACTCGCCCGTCCGCACCCCTGGGATCCCTTCATTCCTCGTTCCTGGAGCCTTCTCCGCTCCTCTTCCTTCCTTCTCCCTCTTCCAGGCCTGGGCCTCTGTTACTAGGCCCGCCTCCGGAGCAGAGCTCATGCAGAGCCCCTGCTCCCTGCCACTTCTGCTCAGACTTCTCTGCACTGAACTAAGATGGTGCCCACCTTTTATACTCCCTTCTCAATGCACCCAGGAACTGCTTCCTCCCTGCTCCTGCACTACAGGGTTCCCCTTCCTCAGTGTTCCCTCCCCCCACTCCAGCCAGGGACAGGGACTGTCGTGCCCATCTCAGGGGCATATTGGTCGCCCTGCCCCACGGCAATGTGGTGTAATGCATGCAGGTGTCGGGTCCTGATCCACACTCCATCCTTACCTGAGAGTGAGATATCACACCTCTGGGTGAGGTGCAATACGTCTGTAGCAACCGAGCCCTCAGGGTGCTACAGTTCCATTTATCTTCAGCCTAGGTGACGTATTGCGATACAGGGCCGTGATTTTGGCTATAAAAGGGTCCCCTAGACCCCTACCCCAAGCTTTTTAAGAGAATCATATATGGCGTGCCAGGAGACTCTATGGAATGCTTTCTCAGCATCCAACGAGAGTATCTAATTACAAATTTTTAACTGCATCTAGCCCAGGAAATACTTTGTGCCTAGTAGCAGTGTCTGCTAGTGAGCGGATTATCCCGGCTGTTAAGCAAGCTGCACCACCTGTAGTTTAGACACTTAATTTTTTCAAAGGAAATGCTTTGGGACCATGGGATACTTAGTGAAGAGCATCAGGAGGCACCCCAAGGCATAGGGGCTGGGACTGGCAGTAGGATGCCTTGCGGTGGACAGCCGAGCTCGATCCTTATAAAAGCTTTTTAACTGCAGCAGCTTTAGTGGACGCTACTGGAGCTGGAATTACCGCGGCTGCTGGCATGAGACTTGCCCTCCAATAGATCCTTGTAAATGGATTTAAAGTGTATTCATTCAAATTAGAGAGACAATTTAAATTAAAAAGCTTAGAGCTGCCTCCACCACAGGGGGGCTCGCTCGACCCACCAGCGGACAGGCACCAGTATTGGGAGAGGGGGGCTGGCCGTCAGGGTTCACCGCGGCTCTGGCACAAACCCGGCGAAACGGAGGTGGCACGGGCAGGAGCGGACTGGCCGTGTCGGCTTCTCACTTTTTGGATTTTAGAAGGGCATGACATGCCTATATCTGTGTCTCCCCCTCCTTTTACTCCTCCACCTCTTTTATTTTCGCATGACTATATGTACTTGTCACTTTTCCATGTGTTAGTTATGTCTTCTGAGCAGTTTGTCAGCTTTTGGACACCTTTGAAGGTGTTTTCTATGTGTTTCTATGTGTTTTTGTTTGCCTGCCATTGGTTTTAACGGTGTTCGAAGGTGTTCGACGAACAGTTCGACGAACAGTTCGGCGAACACACGGGTGTTCGATGAACCGAACCGAACTCGAACACTACGGGGGTGGCTCAACACTAGTATTTACCTGAGTCTCATACCAGTCCATGAATTCCCCTTTCTCCCTAGGGGACATGTACTCCACCCCATAATATTTTACAGCGGGTAGGGGTCCCACATAGTTTTGATTTTCTTTGGTGTTAAAAAAGTGGGGAAGATGACCTTTTGAACCTGAAAATCCCATTGCCTGCGGTAGCTTACTAAGTTTCATGCGTATGAAATTTAGAGAGTCTATAAATCTTATCCCCAAATCAGGCAGTGTCACACACAAGAGGCGTCCACCTCGGGATATCAATTTCATGCAGAGTTTTTCAGAAATCAGTTCCTTAACGATAAAGTATGCATCATAAATGTATGACCTGAAAATTTTCCGCTTGTAAAGAACTGTACAAAGTCATGAGTGCATGATTTACCATCAAACTCCCAGGAAGGACTGCCATACAGCATTGTAACGTAAATGTAATTTGGTACGTGCGTACCTGTCTCCTGCATACATTCAAAGTCAGAAGCGTATGCAACAAACAGGACAACACATCCCTTTACATTTATGCTCTGTCTCACTATCTCCATGCACAAAATGATGACATTTATCACAAAATATTTTAATTCTGCAGAATGTTGCGTTATCTGCAGCTAATTGTGTGTGATGCTCTAAGCACTCGCTCGAGCGACAAAACGCCCGGCAGATAGGGCAGCGAGGTGGTTGTTGCGCGTCAGTGCTCTCCACACAATTCTCTCTTTGACAAGCTTTACAAAAATATTCACAAGAATGATTAAATTAGTGATGAAACAACGAATTGCATCTTTTACAAAAGTAATCCCCGCCGATAAATCCCTTCATATTTTTGATTCCGTAGGAGCGATTATCATGATGCAAAATAAACACGGTTTTAGTGTGGCGCCCAGGGGATGGGGACTACTCGGCGCCCGGGCCTTAATGTCTGGTCTTGGGGGATGTCGCGGTGGTCGGCTTCCGGGCCCGTACCCTATGATCTCTCTTAAAAAAAAGGAAAAATAAAATGTCTAAGTTTGTGACGCCACCTGTGGTATCTGGTGAGGACCACCAGCGCTGCGGCAGTCCACTGAGGCCGATGTTACGGCAGCTATGATGCTGTAGCTCCCCACAGGTGGAGCTAGGCCTCAGGGCAGCGGTGTTTGGTAAGGTGCACGATATGGCGGTGACCCAGCCGGGTCCAAGGAAAAATGGGAGACACACTCACGTTTGGCTTCAGTACCTTTTTACTGGTGGAGTTGCGGTACTGCCCGGAGCACTGTAGGGTGAGGGGTGCGCTGCAGGTCTCTCTCCAGTGAGCAGGTATAGGGCCTCCTGTATCCTTGCCGCTTCGTGTAGTTTACGCCCCATCTGAAACTAGACCTAACTTAGTCCTTGTGATCCGCCGGCTGACTTGGTGTTAGGGCCTTTTGCTGAAGAGCACGCTCCTGGTATGGCGGAGCCTCCATGCCTCCTGGTCCTGCTACAGGTCAGCTCCTGGGCTATCCTGAGACCTGAAGTCTTCCAGGAAAGATCCGGCTGTTTTTCACAGAGGGTATACTGCTCTGCAGACTCGGAGCCGGTGTCCGGTATATTTCTGGGGTGAGCTTATGAAGCTCCTCTGTCCCCAATACTACTGTTCCACTAGCCTTCGGCCTACTCTGGGCCCTCACTAGGCTATGCACACTGGCAGTTAGCTGGCTACCTCTTCTGCCGCTCTCTAGAGTGTCGGCAACGCTCCTAGCTGTCTCCTTCTCCGCTCTGCTAGACTGCTTGCAGAACCTGCTGACACACTGTCTCACTGTCTCTGGCTGCAGCAGACTCCAGACTGTTCTCTCTCTGCATAAACCTGCTGAGTCACTTCCTGCCTAGCTCCACCATCACTATTTATATATCCCTGTAGGGCTCCCTCTGGTGTTCCTGAGTTAGGGTGGAGGTGTGTGCATGCTCTGAGGGCCTCTTGTTGAGAAAACCTGAAATGCACCCCCCTTGGATCTGTAACTCCATGCACAGCAGGGCGTCACATTCCCCCCTAGTTGAACTCAGCACTCCCGGGCTGAAGCACATTTTGGAATAACAAAATAACAAGCTTCCCTTTATGGGAGGTTAGGACACTTGAACATTGCATAACAAGTTAGTAATGAATACATATATATAATGCAATAAATAATTGGCAATGAGCAACTAGAAAGTCCAAGTCTCTTCCGGAGAGGTTGCTCAAAGGGGCACTCCAGGGAGCGCAAATATTTACAATACAAAGTCTTTGGGCTGCTCAAAGTCCTCAGCCTCAGAGTTCATATATGAGGAATAAGCAGGTTAGGGTTAAAGTGTCCATTTCACTTAGATTGTCCAATTAAAGGGAAGAAATATAAGTTAAATACAGACATGAATACAATATGCAGTATAATACATAATACCTCAGGGGTAACTATCTACATGAATCATTGCTTCTATTTTAGATTCTATATCTAGCAGGGGTTTGACCTTGTGTGGTGCGTGTTGATCTGCGCAGGAACGGGATGCGTGAGACACTAGTGTTTGCACTATTTCCCATGTGGTCAATACTAGATATAGATGGACTGCTGGTGTGTTTTGACCTCCCTAACCGACTGACCAGTGTACCGTTTGCTGGGCCTTCCTGCTTTGCTCCCGCCGGTGATCCTTCTTGAGCAGGCTCTTCTTCAGTATTAGCAGGTTCAACTTGCTGTGGGGAGTTTTCTGGTGGTTGGAAGAAGTGGAGTACTGGGACGATTACCGCTCCTTCTATTTGAGGCCAATCTGCCGGGAAGTCGCCTAAGTCAGTATGAATTACTGCTTCTTCAGGTTCCTCCTGGATGATGAGAGGCACTTCTTCTTGGGGTTTGAGCAGATCCGGACACAACTTCAGGTGGTCCCGAGATACTGTTGCAGTGGTTCTCCCTCCATCTTTGCTGATCAAACACGTCTTCCTGTTGTTAAACCTTGAATTCAACACAGTGTAGGGTTCTCTCTCCCACTGGTCATCAAGCTTGTGGTTCCTCCGCTTCCTTTTCAATACCACTTCTCCTGGTGTGAAGGGTTCTGCTGGTGCACTTCTGTTGTATTGTGCCTCTTGTTTATCCCTCACCCGAGTGAGACTGTCTTCGATACAGGCTTGGACTCTCCTGTACTGCTCCTATCTGGTCGTATCCCAGTCCTCAGTGGTCACATCCGCTTCAGGCTCTTCCACACCAAGCTCCAGGTCCATGGGCAACTTCCCTGGTCTTGCCCGCATGAGATATGCCGGAGTGCAATTCGTGGAACTTAATGGTATGTGATTATACAGATCCACTAGGTCAGGTAGTAGGTCTGGCGACTGGTTTCTCTCTTCTAGTGGTATGGTCTTCAGTAGATCGATGATGATGTTATTCATCTTTTCACAGAGACCTTTAGTTTGGGGGTGGTACAGTGTAGTCCTGATCTTTTTACACCCGTACAGATGGCAGAACTCTTTGAACAATTCAGCCTCAAAGGCCGGGCCTTGGTCAGTCAGTACCTGCTCAGGGTATCCATGAGGCCTGCAGAAGTACACTTGGAACGTCTTAGCTGCTGTCTCTGCTGTCAGGTCTTTGACAGGGGCGACCACCAGGAACCTGGAGTAGTGATCCACCATGGTCAGGGCATAGGAGTATCCTGACCGACTGGGTGACAACTTAACACGGTCCAGGGCCACGATCTCCAGAGGGCGAGTCGTCTTGATGGGTTGCAGGGGTGCCTTATGGCTGCTGTAGTCTTTTCTTCTGAGGCTACAGGGTCCACAGTCTCTGCACCACCTCTCAATGGAGCTGCGCATCCCCACCCAGTAGAATCGACACTTCAACAGGGTCTCTAGCTTTTTCCAGCCAAAGTAACATAGTAACATAGTTTTTAAGGTTGAAGGAAGACTAAGTCCATCTAGTTCAACCCATAGCTTAACTTGTTGATCCAGAGGAAGGCAAAAAAGTGCCCCGCCTGATCTTGTTAGGCCTCCAACACCATCTGGATGTCCGTCTTGGGGACCACTATCTGCTACACCATCTCGTGGGTTTTTGGATTGACGTACCTCCAGCACAACTTCTCACGGTAGATAAACAGCCGGCTTCTCTCATTCCACAGCTGCTTTGCTTGGAGAGACGCATCCTTCTCCAGGGAGGAACCTTCTTGGGTTATCAGCTACTTGATAAGGCTGACAACCGGGTCGCTGTCCTGGGTCTCTTTCCAGCTGTGGTGAGGCAAGGGGTTTAACGTCTTACCGCGTTGCTTCCTGGAGGCTCGTAGCTCGTGGGCCATCCCATTCCGGTGGAAGGCAGGTAATTCAACCTCTTCCAGGTCATCCACTTCTTCTTCTGTGTCTGACTGGTGAGGCATCCTGGACAGGGCATCGGCGTTGGCGTTCTTGCGGCCCGCCCGGTACTTAATTGTGAACTGGTAGTTTGACAGCCGAGCCATCCATCGTTGTTCCATGGCTCCCAGCTTGGCTGTTTCAAGATGAGTTAAGGGGTTATTGTCAGCGTAGGCAGTAAACTTGCTGGAGGCTAGGTAGTGCTTGAACCTTTCTGTGATGGCCCAGACCAAGGCCAGGAACTCCAACTTGAGGCTGCTATAGTTCTCTGGGTTCCTCTCGGTCGGGCAGAGCTTGCTGCTTGCATACGCGATGACTTTCTCCTGGCCATTCTGCTTCTGACTTAGGACAGCTCCCAATCCTTCATTGCTGGCATCAGTATACAGCAGGAACGGTTGGCTGTAGTCAGGGTAAGCTAGGATCTCATCACCTGTCAGGATCTCCTTCATTTCTTGAAATGATTCAGCCTGTTCTTTACCCCAGTGGAACCGGGGATTTCTGCCTTTGGGGGACTGTCCTACCAGGAGGTCTTGCAGAGGTGCTGCTCTCTTGGTGTAATCTTTTACAAACCTCTGGTAGTATCCTATCAGTCCCAGGAACTGATGCACCTCCTTGAGGTTCTTCGGCTCCGGCCATTTCTAGATGGCAGTGACCTTCTCCGGGTCTGGTGCTATCCCTTCTGGACTGACAATGTGTCCCAGGTACTGTACCTTCTTCTTGAGCAGGTGGCACTTGGAGGGCTTCAACTTCATCCCATACTGGGACAGTGACTCAAATACCTCCGCCAGGTGGTTCAAGTGGTCCTCATACGTCTTGGAGTACACAATCACGTCATCCAGGTATAGTAACACAGTCTCGAAGTTGCGGTGTCCCAGGCAGCACTCCATCAATCTCTGAAATGTTCCGGGGGCATTGCAGAGTCCAAATGGCATACTGTTGAACTCGCAGAGTCCCATCGGGGTGGTGAAGGCCGTCTTCTCCCGATCCTCCTCAGCCACAGCTACTTGCCAGTACCCACTAGTGAGGTCAAGGGTGGAAAAGTAATTTGCAGACTTCAAGGCAGCCAGGGATTCCTCAATACGTGGTAAAGGGTATGCATCTTTATGTGTAATGCGATTTACTTGTCTGTAATCTACACACATTCTCATGCTTCCATCCTTTTTCCTGACTAGAACTAGGGGAGCTGCCCAGGGACTACAAATATCCCTTACTACCCCTGCCTTCTTCATGTCATGCAACATCTCCTTGTCTTTCTGGTAGTGTGCTGGAGGTATAGGCCTGTACCGTTCCTTGATGGGGGGATGGTTGCCTGTGGGGATGTGATGTTGTACCCCCTTAATCCTCCCGAAGTCAAGTGGGTGTTTGCTGAATACCTGCTCGTATTCCTGAACCACCCGGTGTACTCCCTGTTTCTGGTGGGCAGGAGTGGTGTCTGTCCCAACGTGGAGCTGTTGACACCAATCCTCCTCCTGTGTTGTAGGGTCATTTTCCTCCACTTGGTCTGGGGAGGTTAAGGACTCCGCCGTGTGAATAGAGTTATTATTTACAGTGTAGAGTTTGGCAATAGTGGCATAACATGGTAATCTGACCTCGTCTTCCCCATAGTTAAGAAGACGGACGGGCACCCTCCCATTGCGTACATCTACTACCCCCCTGGCAGTCAAGAGTGTAGGTCTGTGCTCTGAGCTAAGGGGTTCTACTACCGCCTGGTAGCTCTGTCCTTTAAGACCTATTGCTGCTCTACACCAGATAAGCATTTCACTCATTGGGGGAATTACAATGGGTATCGGGTCTGTTACCCGCACATTACCAATCTCACCACCGGTCAGCTTCACTTGCTGCTGGTACGTCAGGGCTCAGATCTCCTTCTGGATCGCTCTCTTCTGCCCTGGTCTGCAACGTCAGCGAGCTGTTGGAGTAAAAACACAACCTCCTCCAAACAGTTACCAACAATGTTAGTGCCTAGTACCATATTCAGTCCATTTTCCTCATGGGCAGTCTTCACCACAATGAGTCCCTGGTCCTTTAACTCCACTCTCCCCACTTTTACTGCTACATTCTTAACCCCAAGTAGGTCAAGAGGGAGGCCGTTAGAGGCGTATACTGAAAAGTCTGGGTTTGGGGGCTGGAGACTGTCCATGGACCAGTATTTGCTATAGAGGATATCAGGTATGATTGTTACCTGGGATCCGGTGTCCAGCAGGGCAGGTATCGCAATGCCGTCCAGTATGATGGATAGGAAAGGTCTTCCTCCCACGAACCTGCGGTGCCAGTCTGAGGGGCCTGATGAGTCTATTCCTGGGTGCTGGCCCTCGGACCCAGGGTTTGCTCGTTTAAAGGACACTGGTGCACTGTGTGACCTGCCTTCTGGCAGCGGTGGCAGACGAACTCTTGGCGAGGATGATGCTGGTTGTTGGTCCTTCCTGGGGGTGGCGTTGTCCTCCTCCGGGGTGGTGATGTCCTCCTCCGGGGTGGCGACGTCCTTCTTCTCCTCCGGTTCATCCAGGGGACATCCTCAGGGCAGTCGGTTAGCAGGATCTTTCCCTCCGTCTCTGGCTCCGTCCGTAGTTGCAGGGCACTCATCACAGTGGCCAGGTTTTTGGTCAGCTGGCGCACTTCTGAGCGCAGACAGTCCAGCTCAGTAGGGGGCGCTGCCTGGACTTTGGCTTCAGCAGCCAGCGGGGAAAAGGTGGGTGCTGCTGGCGTTGGAGTGGCCCCACCCTGGTAACGCTGGATAGACGTATCTGCTGTCTCCAGGGGTTGTAGTCCCTTGATAGCCATGTCCTTAAGGGTGTCAAAGGTAGCATCTGGATGGTCCAAGGACCACCAACGCACAGTCCGGCTCTCCGCTTGGGACCTCAGCCCCCGGACAAATTGTTCTTTTAGCATTTTACTCTCATTAGTTATGCTAATTGGGCTAACCTGTTTTAGAGCCCGCAGGGCCCCTTGTAAGCGGCAGGCATAGTCCCGAACGCTGTCCTCCGGTTTCTGAGATCATTGGTAGAACCTCATCCGGAGGTCTGCTTCAGTGCGGTCCTCGAAGGCAGTCTGTAACTTTTCGAAAATTACGGACACTGATTCCTGGTCTGCGGCCATTCAAGTCTCTACTTCCCTCTCCGCAGCACCAGTAGATTGTCGCACAACTACAGCAGCTCTTTGTTTGCCCGTCATAGAATACATGTTCTGGATGCTGCATATTTTGCGCTTGAATCCAGACAGGGTGTCCAGCTTGCCGCTGTACTGGGGGAGCCACTTTGCTCCAGGCATGTACGGTAAAGTCAATGGTACGATAGGGATTACCTTCCTTCTGTAGGCTGCAGCTCCGCAGGTGACGGTCTGCTGATAGGACCTTGCGTCGCTTACGTTCCATGTCAGCTCGCTCGCTGGGTTTTCCTGCCAGGACCTGACGCTGCGTCAGTGCGTGGGGCGTGTCCTCAACTTCGCGCGCTTTCAGTGGTTACGCCCCTAGTTTTCCCGCGGTTACGCCCTTCTTCTCGCGCGGTGGCCGGAAAGATGGCGGCTAGTGGCGGGAAACTCCAGAAAATGGCGGGAAAAGCTTCACCACTGTGAGTTTTACAGTTTCTTAAGGCGCACAGTACCCGGTGGCAACGAGCACAACTCTTTCCGTTGCCGCGGGCACGCAATCCTGTTCGTGACGCCAGTTAGAGAGATGTGGCGCCCAGGGGATGGGGACTACTCGGCGCCTGGGCCTTAATGTCTGGTCTTGGGGGATGTCGCGGTGGTCGGCTCCCGGGCCCGTACCCTGGGGTATCTCTTAAAAAAAAGGAAAAATAAAATGTTTAAGTTTGTGACGCCACCTGTGGTGTCTGGTGAGGACCACCAGCACTGCGGCAGTGCACTGAGGCCGGTGTTACGGCAGCTATGATGGTGTAGCTCCCCACAGGTGGAGCTAGGCCTCAGGGCAGCGGTGTTTGGTAAGGTGCACGATATGGCGGTGACCCAGCCGGGTCCAAGGAAAAATGGGAGACACACTCACGTTTGGCTTCAGTACCTTTTTACTGGTGGAGTTGCGGTACTGCCCGGAGCACTGTAGGGTGAGGGGTGCGCTGCAGGTCTCTCTCCAGTGAGCAGGTATAGGGCCTCCTGTATCCTTGCCGCTTCGTGTAGTTTACGCCCCATCTGAAACTAGACCTAACTTAGTCCTTGTGATGCGCCGGCTGACTTGGTGTTAGGGCCTTTTGCTGAAGAGCACGCTCCTGGTATGGCGGAGCCTCCGTGCCTCCTGGTCCTGCTACGGGTCAGGTCCTGGGCTACCCTGAGACCTGAAGTCTTCCAGGAAAGATCCGGCTGTTATCCACAGAGGGTATACTGCTCTGCAGACTCGGAGCCGGTGTCCGGTATATTTCTGGGGTGAGCTTATGAAGCTCCTCTGTCCCCAATACTACTGTTCCACTAGCCTTCGGCCTACTCTGGGCCCTCACTAGGCTATGCACACTGGCAGTTAGCTGGCTGCCTCTTCTGCTGCTCTCTAGAGCGTCGGCAACGCTCCTAGCTGTCTCCTTCTCTGCTCTGCTAGACTGCTTGCAGAACCTGCTGACAGACTGTCTCTCTGTCTCTGGCTGCAGCAGACTCCAGACTGTTCTCTCTCTGCAGAAACCTGCTGAGTCACTTCCTGCCTAGCTCCACCATCCCTATTTATATATCCCTGTAGGGCTCCCTCTGGTGGTTCTGAGGTAGGGTGGAGGTGTGTGCATGCTCTGAGGGACTCTTGTGGAGGAAACCTGAAATGCACCCCCCTTGGATCTGTGACTCCCTGCACAGCAGGGCGTCACATTAGCACCAGTTGTATTACCTGTTTGAAAGGAACGCCAGTCACCCTGACTGTAGTACAGTACTTTAATGTTAACGTTCAGAAGTTTCTCAAAATCCACAATTTCGCTAAAGCTTACTAATTGTTCCTCAGGGATACCCAGGGATGCATGTATGGCTTTAGCACAACTCAGTGAATCACCAACATAAGGGCCAACCATCAGGGCGCACACACTAGCAGCAAAGCACAGATTTGGGCTGTAATTGTTAAAGTCATACAACCCGCGTCTCTTTTGTTTAAAGATTTGACTACTCGCTATAGATTTCATTAAGCGACTGTTTGCCCCACCGCGTCTGTTTTTAATTATTGTTACGACTAATTTGAGGGAATTGGATGCTATTAGTGTTAAGCGAGCACTAAAATGCTCAGGTGCTCAAAGCTCGGGCCAAGCTCACCGTGATACTCGGGTGCTCGTCCCGAGCAGCGAGCCCAATGTTAGTCTATGGGAGACCCGAGCATTTTTGCGGCGGCACCCCCGGCAGTCTGTAGAAAGCCTAAAAGGTGCCCAAAACGATAGTGACAGTGCACAAATGACATGAGGACAGCATGGGGATTGCCCCAGAAAGCATTTCTGACCCCCAGGTCACTGCTGTCAACAACGTGATCAGAGGTATTAAGCCACTTTTACGGGCTCACAATAAAACGTTCAAAAACGAAACTGAAACTGTTTTCCTGTGAAATATGTTAAGGAACATCCTTTCCAGGGTAAAGACTTGTGTATAAGGTAAAATAAATAACCAAAAACAAAAATAGTCCTCCACAATTTGGGCTATGTTCACAAGTAGCATTTTTTATGCGTTTTTGCAATTTCGTATTGCTTTCAACTGTGACAAATGCATTCACCGGGAAATGTCATTTTAACATTTTACAACCTTATCTGGCCATGTGCTGTGTGACACATGCATACAGTACTGAAAAGACATGCGAACAGCATGGGGAAGACCCCTGGAAGCATCTCTGACTCCCAGGTCACTGCCTAAAAGTGTACCGATCAGTGATCCTTGCCGCATCAGAAGATGCAGACTTGCAACTATCCCCGTGCAAGTCCTTGTCCCAGGGCAGTGTTCAATTGTACCTCCCCCATTTCTTGCAATGCAAGCGCAAATATGCAGCCAACCACCCACCCACCCGCAGGCTGCAATACTATACTGCTAGCTTGCACTTGAAATGGGGCCTTTTAGTTTGAAGGAGGCCGAAGCTGGCCACTACCTCATGGCTGCGTCGGCGGCGAGGTCTCCATACTCAGTCCCCAGCCGCCACTATTTGTCTCGGGAACTTTCCCCACACTTTTCTTAGCCTGGCCTGCTTTAGGGCAGCATTGGATGAGCCCACCAGACAACCAGAGACTCCTCCGGTGGGCCCTGGCTTCTCCATCAGGGGAGTTGAGAGTGCCAAGGTGAGGAACATGATGATGATAGAAGTTAGCATCTGCTTTGGTTTCTTGGAATGCAAGCGTAAGTGTGCAGCTTGCCACCCACCCACCCCCAGGTTGCAATACCATACTGCTAGCTTGCTTGCACTTGAAATGAGGCCTTTTAGGCTTGTTGTGGCAGAAGCCGGCCACCATGTCATGGCTGCGTTGGTGGCCTGGTATCCATACTCAGTCCCCAGCCGCCCAGCGGCCGGATGTCCAGACTCGGTTCCCAGCCGCCAGGGGGTGACCGGGTGTCCATACTCGGTCCCCAGCCGCCCCTATTTGTCCCGGTGCGCCTTATACACAAGAGCGCATACCAAAACATTACCTGTGCCCTCCCAAGTGCATTTAGTGGGAAGGACAGTCTATTCCACTGTAGTGTGTGCACGCCAACCCCCTGTTCATGGCACATGCGAAGATGCCCCCCGCCCTGCACCTGTTGTTGCAGACTTGCAACTATCCCCGTTCAAGTCCTTGTCCCAGGGCAGTGTTAAATTGTACCTCTCCCAGTCCTTGCAATGCAAGCACAAGTATGCAGCCTGCCACCCACACACCCCCAGGCTGCAATACCATACTGCTTGCTTGCTTGCACTTGAAATTGGGCCTTTTAGGCATGTGGAGGCGGAATCTGGCCACCACGTCATGGCTGCGTCGGCAGCCTGGTATGCATACTCAGTCCCCAGCCGCCCGGCGGCAGGGTCTCCACGCTTGGTCCCCAGCCGCCAGGGGGCGGCCGGGTGTACGTACTCGGTCCCCAGCCGCCTGGGGGCGGACGGGTGTCCATAAACGGTCCCCAGCCGCCCCTATTTGTCCCGGTGCGCCTTATACACAAGCGCGCATAACAAAACATTACCTGTGCCCTCCCCAGGGCATTTAGTGGGAAGGACAGCCTAACCACAAACACGTGGACAAGTGAATGCGGCCAGGGATGGTCCATCTCACTGACGCCTTCACACTGGGTTAATATTGTGGAAGACAGGACACAGTTGGACACTGGGATGCAACACGTCCTCCAGACATAGAGGATTGCGGGTCCTGGGTCAATCAGGCTTCAACACAAAGTTCAGAAGGTAGACAGCAGCAGTGGTCGGCCTCCTACACAACGAGTAAATTATTCATGATCATGAGACCATCCATTTCCTTAGCTTTCTGTTCCTTGGAATGCAAGCGCATGTATGTAGCAGCGGCTAGGCCTGAGGTGGTCAGCGTTTTGGTGCATATCCTACCTCCTCCAAGGATTGCTGAATGATTTACTGCTACTATCCCAATTCTATGACTCCCGTTAAAACAAAGCTTCAGGTGATGAATGATGGATGAGGTGGTGGCAAAGGAGAAAGGGCAGGAGGAACAGGGACCAATAACATCAATATCAGGCCAGTCAACCACACATGTCTTGTAGGATATGTTTCTGTACCAAAAGGAGCGGTTCGGCTGCACAGTTATAGGGCATACAGTGAGTGCAATGCCTACCAAAAATTTGAGGCACTCCAATGCCCCTTGGAAGTGACATGGAGGTCAGAGGGCCTTAACTAAACCGTTTTTTCCATTTATAGCAACTGGGTCTCCTGTACACTGTTGGCCTAAGCAGTTAATGGAAGGCTTTCCAAAAATTATGAGGAACTGCAATGTCCCTTGAAACAGACGTGGATTACAGCGTACTAAAAACCTTCTACCCATTATTGGGGAGTGGGTCTCCCTTAGTGTTCGCCTATGCATTGAAAAGCAAAATCTGACTAAAAATAGGAGGAAATGCAATGTCAGTTGGAAGAGTCGTGGAGGTTAGTGGTAATTAAAAAAAACATTTCAATGCCCCTTGGAAGAGTTGTGGTGTTCAGAGTGGTTTAACAAGACGGTTTTAATGCCCCTTGGAAGAGACGTGGAGGCCACAGTAGCTTAACAAGACGGTTTTAATGCCCCTTGGAAAAGACGGAGAGTTCAGAGTGGTTTAACAAGATGGTTTTAATGCCCCTTGGAAGAGACGTGGAGGTCCCAGTGGAATAAAAAGACAATATCAATGCCCCTAGGAAGAGTGGTGGAGGTCCCAGTGGAATAAAAAGACAATATTAATACCCCTTGGAAGAGTGAAGCAGGTTACAGTGGAATAAAATGACAATTTTAATCCCCCCGGAAGAGTTGTGGAGGTAGCAGTGGAATAAAAAGACAATATCAATGCCCCTTTGGAAGAGTGGTGGAGGTCCCAGTGGTATAAAAAGACAATATCAATGACCCTTGGAAGAGACATGGAGGTCACAGTAGCTTAACAAGATGATTTTAATGCACCTTGGAAGAGACGTGTAGTTCAGAGTGATTTAACAAGACGGTTTTAATTTAATGCCCCTTGGAAGCGACGTGGAGGTCTCAGTAGCTTAACAAGATGGTTTTAATGCCCCTTGGAAGAGACGTGGAGTTCAGAGTGGTTTAACAAGACTGTTTTAATGCCCCTTGGAAGAGACGTAAAGGTCCCAGTGGAATAAAAAGACAATATCAAAGCCCCTTGGAAGAGTGGTGGAGGTCCCAGTGGAATAAAAAGACAATATCAATCCCCCTGGAAGAGTGGTGGAGGTAGCAGTGGAATAAAAAGACAATATCAATGCCCCTTGGAAGATTGGTGGAGGTCGCAGTGAATAAAAAGACAATATCAATGCCCCTTGGAAGAGTGGTGGAGGTCCCAGTGGTATAAAAAGACAATATCAATGACCCTTGGAAGAGAGATGGAGGTCACAGAAGCTTAACAAGATGGTTTTAATGCCCCTTGGAAGAGACGTGGAGTTCAGAGTGGTTTAACAAGATAGTTTTAATGCCCCTTGGAAGAGACGTGGAGGTCCCATTTGAATAAAAAGACAATATCAATGCCCCTTGGAAGAGTGGTGGAGGTCCCAGTGAAATAAAATGACAATATCAATGCCCCATGGAAGAGTTGTGGAGGTCGCAGTGGAATAAAAAGACAATATTAATGCACCTTGGAAGAGTGGTGGAGGTCCCAGTGGAATAAAAAGACAATATCAATGACCCTTGGAAGAGACGTGGAGGTCACAGTAGCTTAACAAGACAATTTTAATGCCCCTTGGAAGAGACGTGGAGTTGAGAGTGGTTTAACAAGACGGTTTTAATGCCCCTTGGAAGAGATGTGGAGGTCCCAGTGGAATAAAAAGACAATATTAATGCCCCTTGGAAGAGTGGTGGAGGTCCCAGTGGACTATAAAGACAATATCAATGCCCCAGGGAAGAGTTGTGGAGGTCGCAGTGGAATAAAAAGACAATATCAGTGCCCCTTGGAAGAGTGGTAGAAGTCCCAGTGGAATAAAAAGATAATATCAATGACCCTTGGAAGAGACGTGGAGGTCACAGTAGCTTAACAAGACGGCTTTAATGCCCCTTGGAAGAGACGTGGAATTTAGAGTGGTTTAACAAGACGGTTTTAATGCCCCTTGGAAGAGACGTAAAGGTCCCAGTGGAATAAAAAGACAATATCAAAGCCCCTTGGAAGAGTGGTGGAGGTCCCAGTGGAAGAAAAAGACAATATCAATCCCCCCGGAAGAGTGGTGGAGGTAGCAGTGGAATAAAAAGACAATATCAATGCCCCTTGGAAGATTGGTGGAGGTCGCAGTGAATAAAAAGACAATATCAATGCCCCTTGGAAGAGTGGTGGAGGTCCCAGTGGTATAAAAAGACAATATCAATGACCATTGGAAGAGAGATGGAGGTCCAGAAGCTTAACAAGACGATTTTAATGCACATTGGAAGAGACGTGTAGTTCAGGGTGGTTTAACAAGACGGTTTTAATTTAATTCCCCTTGGAAGAGACGTGGAGGTCTCAGTAGCTTAGCAAGATGGTTTTAATGCCCCTTGGAAGAGACGTGGAGTTCAGAGTGGTTTAACAAGATGGTTTTAATGCCCCTTGGAAGAGACGTGGAGGTCCCATTTGAATAAAAAGACAATATCAATGCCCCTTGGAAGAGTGGTGGAGGTCCCAGTGGAATAAAAAGACAATATCAATGCCCCATGGAAGAGTTGTGGAGGTCGCAGTGGAATAAAAAGACAATATTAATGCACCTTGGAAGAGTGGTGGAGGTCCCAGTGGAATAAAAAGACCATATCAATGACCCTTGGAAGAGACGTGGAGGTCACAGTAGCTTAACAAGACGATTTTAATGCCCCCTGGAAGAGACGTGGAGTTCAGAGTGGTTTAACAAGACGGTTTTAATGTCCCTTGGAAGAGACGTGGAGGTCACAGAAGCTTAACAAGATGGTTTTAATGCCCATTTGAAGAGACGTGGAGTTCTGAGTGGTTTAACAAGAAGGTTTTAATGCCCCTCGGAAGAGACGTGGAAGTCCCATGGGAATAAAAAGACAATATCAATGCCCCTTGGAAGAGTGGTGGAGGTCCCAGTGGAATAAAAAGATAACATCAATGCCCCTTGGATGACTGGTGGAGGTCCCAGTGGAATAAAAAGACAATATCACTGACCCGTGGAAGAGACGTGGAGGTAACAGTAGCTTAACAAGACGATTTTAATGCCCCTTTGGAAGAGACGTGGAGTTCAGAGTGGTTTAACAAGACGGTTTTAATGCCCCTTGAAAGAGACGTGGAGGTCACAGTAGCTTAACAAGACGGTTTTAATGCCTTTTATGAGAGACGTGGAGTTCAAAGTGTTTACTAAGACCGTTTTAATGCCACTTGGAAGAGAAGTTGGAGGTCCCAGTGAAATAAAAAGACAATATCAATGCCCCTTGGAAGATTGGTGGAGGTCCCAGTGGAATAAAAAGACAATATCAATGACCCTTGGAAAAGACGTGGAGGTCACAGTAGCTTAACAAGACGGTTTTAATGCCCCTTGGAAGAGACGTGGAGTTCAGAGTGGTTTAACAAGACGGTTTTAATGCCCCTTGGAAGAGACTTGGAGGTCACAGTAGCTTAACAAGACGGTTTTAATGTCCCTTGTAAGAGACGTGGTGTTCAGCGTGGTTTAACAATACAGTTTTAATGCCCCTTGGAAGAGACGTGGAGGTCACAGTGGAATACAAAGACAATATCAATGACCCTTGGAAGAGTGGAGGAGGTCCCAGTGGGATAAAAAGACAATATCAACGCCCCTTGGAAAAGTGGTGGAGGTCCCAGAGAAATAAAAAGACAATATAAATGACCCTTGGGAGAGACGTGGAGGTCACAGTAGCTTTACAAGATGATTTTAATGCCACTTGGAAGAGACGTGGAGTTCAGAGTGGTTTAACAAGATGGTTTTAATGCCCCTTGGAAGAGACGTGGAGGTCACAGTAGCTTAACAAGACGGTTTTAATGTCCCTTGGAAGAGATGTGGTGTTCAGAGTGGTTTAACAAGACGGTTTTAATGCCCCTTGGAAGAGACGTGGAGTTCAGAGTGGTTTAACAAGACGGTTTTAATGCCCCTTGGAAGAGACGTGGAGGTCACAGTAGCTTAACAAGACGGTTTTAATGTCCCTTGGAAGAGACGTGGTGTTCAGAGTGGTTTAACAAGACGGTTTTAATGCCCCTTGGAAGAGACGTGGGGGTCACAGTAGCTTAACAAGACGGTTTAAATGCCCTTTGAAAGAGACATGGAGTTCAGAGTGGTTTAACAAAACGGTTTTAATGCCCCTTGGAAGAGACGTGGAGGTCCCTGTGGAATAAAAAGACAATAGCAATGCCCCTTGGAAGAGTGGTGGAGGTCCCAGTGGAATAAAAAGGCAATATCAATGACCCTTGGAAGAGACGTGGAGGTAACAGTAGCTTAACAAGACGATTTTATTGCCCCTTGGAAGAGACGTGGATGTCACAGTAGCTTAACAGGGCGATTTTAATCCCCTTGGAACAGACGTGGAGTTCAGACTGCTTTAAGAAGATGGTTTTAATGCCCCTTGGAAGAGACGTGGAGGTCCCAGTGGAATAAAAAGACAAAATCAATGCCCCTTGGAAGAGTGGTGGAGGCCCCAGTGGAATAAAAAGACAGTATCAATGACCCTTGGAAGAGACGTGGAGGTCACAGTAGCTTAACAAGACAATTTTAATGTCCGTTGGAAGAGATGTGGAGGTCACAGTGGAATAAAAAGACAATATCAATGCCCCTTGGAAGAGTGGAGGAGGTCCCAGTGGGATAAAAAGACAATATCAACGCCCCTTGGAAAAGTGGTGGAGGTCCCAGAGAAATAAAAAGACAATATCAATGACCCTTGGGAGAGACGTGGAGGTCACAGTAGCTTTACAAGATGATTTTAATGCCACTTGGAAGAGACGTGGAGTTCAGAGTGGTTTAACAAGATGGTTTTAATGCCCCTTGGAAGAGACGTGGAGGTCACAGTAGCTTAAGAAAATGGTTTTAATGCCCCTTGGAAGAGACGTGGAGGTCCCAGTGGAATAAAAAGACAATATCAATGCCCCTTGGAAGAGTGGTGGAGGTCCCAGTGGAAAAAAAGACAATATCAATGCCCCTTGGAAGAGTGGTGGAGGTTACAGTGGAATAAAAAGAATATATCAGTACCCCTTGGAAGAGTGGTGGAGTTCGCAGTGAAATAAAAAGACAATATCAATGCCCCTTGGAAGAGTGGTGGAGGTCACAGTGGAATAAAAAGACAATATCAATGCCCCTTGGAAGAGTGGTGGAGGTCCCAGTGGAATAAAAAGACATTATCAATGACCCTTGGAAGAGACGTGGAGGTCACAGTGGCTTTACAAAATGGTTTTAATGCCCCTTGGAAGAGACGTGGAGGTCCCAGTGGAATAAAAAGACAATATCAATGCCCCTTGGAAGAGTGGTGGAGGTCCCAGTGGAAAAAAAAGACAATATCAATGCCCCTTGGAAGAGTGGTGGAGGTTACAGTGGAATAAAAAGACAATATCAATGCCCCTTGGAAGAGTGGTGGAGTTCGCAGTGAAATAAAAAGACAATATCAATGCCTCTTGGAAAAGTGGTGGAGGTCGCAGTGGAATAAAAAGACAATATCAATGCCCCTTGGAAGAGTGGTGGAGGTCCCAGTGGAATAAAAAGACATTATCAATGACCCTTGGAAGAGACGTGGAGGTCACAGTGGCTTAACAAGACAAGTTTAATGCCCCTTGGAAGAGACATGAAGTTCAGAGTGGTTTAACAAGACGGTTTTAATGCCCCTTGGAAGAGAAGTGGAGGTCACAGTAGCCTAACAAGACTGTTTTAATGCCCCTTGGAAGAGATGTGGAGTTCCGAGTGGTTTAACAAGACAAGTTTAATGCCCCTTGGAAGAGACATGAAGTTCAGAGTGGTTTAACAAGACGGTTTTAATGCCCCTTGGAAGAGAAGTGGAGGTCACAATAGATTAACAAGATGATTTTAATGCCCCTTGGAAGAGACGTGGAGTTCAGAGTGGTTTAACAAGATGGTTTTAATGCCCCTGGGAAGAGATGTGGAGGTCACAGTAGCCTAACAAGACTGTTTTAATGCCCCTTGGAAGAGATGTGGAGTTCCGAGTGGTTTAACAAGACGGTTTTAATGCCCCTTGGAAGAGACGTGGAGGTCCCAGTGGAATAAAAAGACTTTCTCAATGCCCCTTGGAAGAGTGGTGGAGGTCGCAGTGGAATAAAAAGACAATATGAATGCCTCTTAGAAGAGTGGTGGAGGTCCCAGTGGAATAAAAAGACTATCAATGACCCTTGGAAGAGATGTGGAGGTCACAGTAGCTTAACAAGACGATTTTAATGCCCCTTGGAAGAGAAGTGGAGGTCACAATGGAATAAAAAGACAATATCAATTCCCCTTGGAAGAGACGTGGAAGTCCCAGTGGAATAAAAAGTCAATATCAATGACCCTTGGAAGAGACGTGGAGGTCACAATGGAATAAAAAGACAATATCAATTCCCCTTGGAAGAGACGTGGAAGTCCCAGTGGAATAAAAAGTCAATATCAATGACCCTTGGAAGAGACGTGGTGGTCACTGTAGCTTAACAAGACGATTTTAATGCCCCTTTCAAGAGCCATGCAGTACAGCATAAAAAAAAACATTATTCCCAATATTGGGGAGTAAGTCTCCCATAGTCTTTGCCTATGCCTTGCAAGCAAAAGCTGCCAAAAATTAGGACGGAAGAACTTGCTATGCCCCTTACAAGAGCCATGCAGTACAGCATATTAAAAACATTATTCTCATTATTGGGGAGTAAGTCTCCCATAGTCTTTGCCTATGCCTTCCAAGCAAAAGCTGCCAAAAATTAGGATGGAGGAACTTGCAATGCTGGCAACACGGACCACGGTCACCCTGGTGGTATAGTGGTGGTGGAGGCTGAGGATAAGAAGAAGAGCAAAACACAGCCGAAATGAGGAAGCGTCCCATTTTTGTAGCCCTCTCCACCTCAGGAATAAGAGAGTGAAAGTTCTCCTTGTAGCTGGGGTCTAAAAGTGTCACCAACCAGTAGTGACTTTCACCCAACATTTTGACAACGCGAGGGTCACGGTTAAGGTAGCGTAACATAAAGTCAGCCATGCGTGCCAGACTGGTAACGGGCAAGACTTCCGTGTCCTCACCAAGATGACGACTGACCATGCTCTCCTCCTCCTCCTCCCCCCTGTCCTCAGGCCACCCACGCTGAAACGACGGTATGACAGTTGTACAGGTACTACCATCTACAGCGCATGATACCAGCTCCTGTCCTTCCTCCTCCTCCTCCTCTCCCTCATTGTCCCCCAATGCACGTTGGGATGAGATGAGGCTGGGCTGTGTGTAATCTCCTGTAACGGCTTCTTGATCCATCTCATCATACTCTGGCTGCATTGCCTCCTCTTTAATTCTCTGCAGAGAGCGTTGCAAAAGACAGCCAAGTGGGATGCTGATGCTAATGATGGCGTCATCGTCACTCACCATCTTGGTGGACTTCTCAAAGTTTGTCAGGATGGTACATATGTCAGACATCCAGGTCCACTCCTGAGGTCTTATGTGTGGAGTCTGACCTGAATATCGACGGCCTTGTTGCAGCTGTTACTCCACAACTGCTCTCTTCTGCTCACAAATCCTTTGCAACATGTAGAGGGTAGAGTTCCAACTTGTGGGGACATCACACACCAGTCGGTGTGCCGGAAGCTGCAAACGCTGTTGCAACACAGCAAGGGCGGCGGAAGCTGTAGCCGACTTCAGAAAATGAGCTGACAGGTGGCGTACTTTGACGAGTAGATCTGGCAACTTGGGGTACGATTTAAGAAACCGCTGAACCACGAACATGAGCCAGACATGGTACTTGTATGATCTCGCCTCGCCTCAGAGCCGCCACCAGGTTACGGCCATTGTCACACACGACCATGCCTGGATGTAGGTTCAGCGGTGTCAGCCACAGATCTGCCTGCTCTTTCCAAGCTGTCCACAACTCGCAAGCAGTGTGAGGTTTATCACCTAAGCTTATGAGTTTCAGCACAGCCTGTTACCGCTTGGCTGAAGCAGTACTGTAGTGCTTCCAGCTTGTAACTGATGTGGTGATATCTGAGATGGAGGCTGAACATGAGGAGGAGGAGGATGCGCAGGAGCTGAACACTGTGGGGCAACTCTGACTGACATAGGGCCCGCAATCCTCGGTGTGGGGAGGATGTGTTCCGTCCCAAGTTCCGAGTGGGTCCCGGCAAAATAGTGTCGGCTGGGGACCGAGTACTGAGGGACTTCCACCGACATAAGGTTGCGGAAGGATTCCGTCTCCACCAGCCTAAAAGGCAGCATTTCCAATGCAAGCAGTCGTGAAATGTGCGAATTGAGGACTGTGGCCTGTGGGGTGTTGGCTGCGAATTTGCGCTTTCGTTCAAAGGTCTGGGATATGGACAATTGAACGCTGCTGTGGGACGTGAATGTGGACGTTGATGCTGTTTCCTGAGAAACTGCCATAACAAGTGAGGACTGAGAGGAGGGGGCATCTTTGCATGCAGTATGGACAGGGGATTGCCTTGCACACACAACAGGGGGTTCTCTTACACGCACAACAGCGGAAGAAGCAGTGCGTGTAAGTCGGGTGCTTTGCTGACATGTGCCTGATCATGCTGGTGGTGGTCAGGCTGGTAGTTTTGTCACCCCTGCTGATGCTGGCCTGGCAGGTGGTACAAATGGCCTTTTTGGGGTTATCAGCAGAGTCTTTAAAAAAATTCCAGACTCTGGAAGACCTACAGGTTGTATTGGCAAGGTCCCTCGTGTTGGTGTTACGGGGAACGGTTGCCCACCTTCGGTGTGCGGCCACCACACTGCTTCTTCCTGCCTGTTGGGGTACTCTGCCTCCCTCCCCCTGTGTGCTGCTGGCCTCGCTCTGCGTGTCCTCCTGCCACATTGGGTCAGTTACTAGATCATCCACCACCTCCTCCTCTTCCACTTCTGCACCACGGTCCTCCTCTTCACTTCGTGGCAATTGTGTCTCGTCATCGTCCACCTCTTGTGACAAATTGCCAGCGTCGACTTCCTGTGGCCGTAGCTGTTCAAATATTTGGCCATCGCTACATGGGATCTCCTCTTCCACCACTTCAAGCGGAGCAGGTGAGGGGCCCAAATATGGAAATGGACCAGTGAACAGCTCTTCAGAGTGTACAACTGTGCGATCAGTTGCTGTCTGACGACACTCGGCATGGTGGGAGGAAGGAGCATCAGGGTGAGGAGTATGCGGTCGAGACTCACGGCTACTAAAACTTGACCATGTGGAAGACAGACCGGAGGTGGTGGTGCCCAGGTGACTGGAAGTATTATCTGCTATCCAATTAATAACCTGTTCACACTGATCAGTTGGCAATAGTGGTGTTGCTGTGTGCTTCCCTAGTAATTCGGTCAAGAACTGGAAGCAAGAAGATGTGGCTGTTGGTTGTGGCACATTTTCACCTTGGCCACGACCCCGTCCCCTGCATGCACCATCACCAGAACGACCAGTTCCACGTCCCTTTCCACGCTCCTTGCCCATTGTAAATGAAGTTATTTGTTTGATTTTGCAGGCTTTAGAGACCCTATACTACCTATTTCGTAGTATAAATCTCTCCCTAGCTCAGCAGCACTCTCCCTACACTGTCTGATCCGGAGCGACTGTGTCCAAGATGGCAGCGCCCGGTTTTAAATACTCGAGGTGACGCTGTGCGGCCAGCCAATCACTGTAATGCCCACAGCTAACATGGCTGCGGCATTACAGTGACTGGCTGGCAATCCCTGCATGTTCATTGGCTCTGTAAAGAATGCCAAACGTGCAGGGCGGAGACCCCAGCTCCCGCCCGAGTAACCTGAAAATGCTGAAAAAACCAACAATTCAGGAATTTTTTTTGTTGTTATTGTTACTTGTGTGGTAAAATTCGGGTCAGTGCATTTACAGCGGTACCACATTTATGTAATTTTTTTATGTTTTTGCGCTTTTACATAATAACATTTTTATAGAAAAAATAATTATCTTTGCATCGCTTTATTCTGAGCGCTGTAACTCTTTAATTTTTCGGCTGATGGAGCGGTATTGTGGCTTGATTTTTGCGGGACAAGATGATGTATTCAACGGTACCATTTTTATGTTCATCCGTCGTTTTAATCGCATTTTATTCCACTTTTTCCACTGGTATGATGAAAAGTCATAGTTTCTCATTTCTCAGTCGTTTCTTTCTTTTTTTTACGCTGTTCACTGAAAGGGTTAACGAGTGTGACACGTTTATTGATTCGGTCATTCCGGATGCGGTGATACCAAATATGTGTACTTTTTTGTTTATTTTTTTTTTTTACATAAAATTCTGTATTTATTAGTGTAATATATATATATTTTTTTTTCTTACATTTTTTTTTAGATTTTTACAATTTTTTTTTTTTTAAACTTTTTTACTTAGTCCCACTATGGGACTTTCACTTTTTTCACAGGTATAATGTATTGCAATGCACTAGCATTGCAATACATTATACCTATATTGAAAGCTCTTGAGACTTTGCTGTGCATTGGTCTCAGGAGCTTTCCGTAGCCTGGTGACCTGGGGGTTGTCACCGTGGCACCGGTCGGGCCCAAACGATGACATCACAGGGGCGTCGACCTGAAGGCAGAGGGAGCTCCCAGCCCTCTGCCTCATCTCCTGAATGCTGCGATCGCGCTTGATCGCAGCATTCTGGGGGTGAACAGCCAGGGGCAGCGCTGAGCTCTGGCACTGATAGAGCAGCAGATGCTGAAATTTCAGCGTCACCTGCTCCATCATACTGTGATCGGTCAATCAGATTGACTGACCGATCGCAGCGATCTGGGTGCAGGGACTGATGGCATGGGTCCCTGCACCTCAGCCCCTGCCGCTCAGCTGTTACAGACAGCTGTCGGTACTGAACTGGCACAGCGTGCCCATCCGAATTTCTGTATAACATCTTTGCCAAGTATATTTTCAGAATCACGACAATACCAAATATCAATTCCTGCTTTGAGAGAATCAGGTATTTCCAACATAGCATAACCGCTGAATGCAATAATATTACAAGTTGGGGATCCTGGTTTTATCATCAAATCAAGGTTAGCAACACTTAATTGTGCCCCTGTATCAATGAGAAACACAGCACTTTGTCCTGCTAAAATCACTTTGAGAAATGGCCTCCCACAATCATCTAATGTAACTTGAGTCACAAATTCCAATGGATGGAGTGTGGGAGCGTTCTTTGCTAGTCAGAGAGATGGAGATGGAAGCAGACCAGTGTCTCTTTTAAAAGCACTGTCCCTGGAATTTGACTCCTTCACTGTCATCTCTCTGATCTGTCTGATTAATGGAGCATATGGTGACTGTGTTTGTGTGGGAGAATCTAATGGAGGGGTGGAAGGTTTGTTGGGTGATTTTGGAATAAGTCCATTTTCCCTTCCAAGCTTACCTGTTCCCTGGTTACCTGCCTCTGATTCTGCTCTCAAAAATTTTCTTCACTGCCACTTTGAGTGTTTAGGTATACCACAAAAATAACAATGGATATTGTTCCTTGGTGTGATATTTTTACCTCTATGTTCAGTATAATCTTAGGTCTTGGTTGAGTTTTGTCTGATGTCAGTTTCTTCCTCATGAACTACAGCTATTTTTGCCTTGACCTGGTTCTGCTTCATGAATCTTCTAATTTTGTTGATAAAAGTTGTCGCCTCCTGCAATGATGTCAGAACACTTGCCAATTGCACTGAAACAGGATCTAGGTACTTGAATTTTTTTACATACAATTTGATCATGGATGTTGGTTCCTCATTAGGCCCAATATCCATCACCATTCTATATGCCTGTTCAAATTTTACCAAAAAAGCAAGCAGGTTATCATGGATACTCGCACACAATTGATGCAAAATGTCAACTGAGGGTGTGTCTCCTGTGGTAGATACTAGCAATTGTCTAAGTCTGTCTTCTTTGTAATATGTGTCAGTTCATTATCCTCATTTAGTCTGGGTGTGGTCTGTAATCTTTTTGCCATATGTGAGAGTAAACCATACTCTGAATGTCTTGTTTTTTTGTTCATTATTAAGATTGAATTTATCTGTATTAGATTAAAAAATGTCTGCATTATCAAAAGCAGCCATCGTGTCATTGTACTTTGGAATGTCTTTTACAATTTTCATTAATTGATAGTGAATTTTAAGATTGATTCGTGCTGCTCTGTCATGTCATTTTTTTCCTTTCTAGTTAATCACCCTGTAAAGCGTCTCCTATAACATCAGGACTTTTTGTGTCTGGTACAAATGATGTGGAAGCACTATCTTCACTTTTACTATTGGATCTTGTATTAACAGAAACCTTTTTTACATCATGGTGCAATTTGGACAATAACTTTGTCCGAGTATCAATTTGATCCTCCAATTGTTTAACCCCTTAACATTTGACGTACTAATACGCGTCTGTGCCCTGAGACTTAAGAGCCAGACCCGTATTAGTACGTCATGGCGATCGCGCGCGCACACAGGCTGTGCGGGCGCGATGGCCGCCGAGTGTCAGCTGATTGTCACAGCTGACACCCGGTACTATGTGCAGGGAGCGGTCCTGCACCACTCCCAGCACATTAACCCCCGCGATGCTGCGATCGAAGTCGATCGCAGCATTGCGGTGGCAAGGGGAGGTGATCGCAGATACTCACCTCCTCTTCCGGCTTCCAGTGCTGACTGCCGTGGCTTCTAGGATGTTGCCATGACGACCCGATGTCGTCATGACAACATCCGGGTCACCAGACAGCAGGAAGATTTTTTGGACATGCGCAGTGCATCTCCAAACAATCTTCTCCCTGTCCAGCGCTGACAGCCTGCATGGCACAGGGATGGTGCTGCATTCCTGTGCCATGCAGGCGATCAGAGAAAAAAAAGTGAAAGTCCCACAGTGGGACAAAGTAATAAAGTATAAAAACTATCAGAAAGTGAAAAAAAAATAAAAAAAAAATTGTAAAAATATTTAAAAAAAAAAAATAATAATCCACCAAAAATAAAAATATAATGTACCTATCAATAAATATTATTATAAAAAAAAAAAACAATAAAGTACACATATTTGGTATCGCCGCGTCCGGAACAACCTGACCTATAAAACTGTCCCACTAGTTAACCCCTTCAGTGAACACGGTAAAAAAAAAATTAAAAACGAAGAAAAAACAATGCTTTATCACCATACCGCCAAGCAAAAAATGGAATAACGCGCGATAAAAAAGACAAATATAAATAAAAATGGTACCACTGAAAACGTCATCTCGTCCCGCATAAAACAAGCCACGATACAGCTCCATCAGCTGAAAAATAAAAAAGTTATAGCTCTCAGAATAAAGCTATGCTAAAAAATAATTTTTTCTATAAAATTGCTTTTTTTCTGTAAAAGTGCAAAACATAGAAATACGATATAAATGTGGTACCGCTGTAAACATACTGACCCGAAGAATAAAGCTGCCTTATCAATTTTACCACACGCAGAACAGAATAAAAAAAAAAAAAACAATTCCTAAATTGTTGGTTTTTGTTTATTCTGCCTCCCAAAAATCGGAATAGAAAGCGATCAAAAAATGTCACGTGCCTGAAAATGGCACCAATAACAACGTCAACTCATCCTGCAAAAAAAAAGCCGTCAAATGACTGTCTGCCAAAATCTGGAAAAATTATAGCTCTCAAAATATGGCGATGCAAAAACTAGATTTTACAAAAAATGAGACTTTTAGTGTGCGACAGCTGTCAGTCATAAAAACCCCATATGATTCTGGTATCGCTGTAGTCTCACCGACCCGAAGAATAAGGTCGTCTAATCACTTATACTGCATGAGGAACGGCATAAAAAATAAACTCTCAGGTTAGGGTTGTGCTAGGGTTAGGGTTGTGCTAGGGTTAGGGTTGTGCTACGGTTAGGGTTGTGCTATGGTTAGGGTTGTGTTAGGGTTAGGGCTGAGGCTGGGGTTAGGATTGTGATGGGGTTGGGATTTTTTTCAAAAGTAAGAAAAAAAGATGACAATATGGCGACTAGTGTTGAGCGCAAGTGCTCGCTACTTGAGTTTGCATCGGGTGTTCTGGTATGCATTGAGTATCGTGGGTATTTGAGTGACATGCTTGAGTCTCCGCCCCATATGCTTCACGGCCCAAAAAACTTTGCGGGGATTGCCTGCCATGCACGAGCGATCCCTGCATGTTTATTTTGGTTGTCTAATAACCGTGAAACATCCGGGCGGGGACTCGAGCATGTCACTCGAGCACACGCAGTACATGGTGCATACCTGAGTACCCGATGCAAACTCAAGTAGCGAGCACTTGCGCTCAAGACTAATGACAACTTATTCAATATGATGACCTAATTTTATCAAATTCTGTGTCGTACCTCTGGGTTCAAAATGTTCACTATACACCTTAATAAAATCCTTGAGGGGTATAGTTTCCAAAATGGGATCATTTGTGGGGGAGCTCCACTGTTTAGGCACATCAGGGGCTCTCCAAACGTGACATGGTGTCCGCTAACAAATTGAATGGAAAATTGGCTCAAATTGTTAGCGGACACCATGTTGCGTTTGGAGAGCCCCTGTGTGCCGAAACATTGGAGCTCCCCCACAAGTGACCCCATTTTGGAAACTAGAACCCCCAAGGCACCTATCTAGATGCATAGTGAGCACTTGGAACCCCCAGGTGCTTCACAAATTGATTCATAAAAATGAAAAAGTGTTTTTTTTTTCACTTTTTCATTATTACGAATCAATTTGTGAAGCACCTGGGGGTTTCAAGTGCTTACTATGCATCTAGATAGGTGCCTTGGGGGGTCTAGTATCCAAAATGGGGTCACTTGTGGGGGAGCTCCAATGTTTGGGCACACAGGGACTCTCCAAATGCAACATGGTGTCCGCTAACAAATTGTCAGCTCAAATTGTTAGCGTACACCATGTTGCGTTTGGAGAGCCCCTGTGTGCCCAAACATTGGAGCTCCCCCACAAGTGACCCCATTTTGGAAACTAGACCCCCCAAGGCACCTATCTAGATGCATAATGAGCACTTGGAACCCCCAGGTGCTTCACAAATTGATTCATAAAAATGAAAAAGTGTTTTTTTTTTCACTTTTTAATTTTTACGAATCAATTTGTGAAGCACCTGGGGGTTCCAAGTGCTCACTATGCATCTAGATAGGTGCCTTGGGGGATCTAGTTTCCAAAATGGGGTCGCTTGTGGGGGAGCTCCAATGTTTGGGCACACAGGGGCTCTCCAAACGCAACATGGCGTCCACTAATTATTCAAGCAAATTTTACAATCAAAAAGTCAAATGGCGCTCCTTCCCTTCCGAGCCCTGCCGTGCGCCCAAACAGTGTTTTTTCCCCACATATGGGGTATCTGCGTGCCCAGGGGAAATTGCACAAATTTTGGGGTCCATTTTTTCTTGTTACCCCTGTGAAAATAAAAAAAATTGGGTCTAAAGTAACATTTTTGTGAAAAAAGTTAAATGTTCATTTTTTTCTTCCACATTCCAAAAATTCCTGTGAAGCACCTGAAGGGTTAATAAACTTATCGAATGTGGTTTTGAGCACCTTGAGGGGTGCAGATTTTAGAATGGTGTCACTTTTGTGTATTTTATGGCATAAAGACCTCTCAAAGTGACTTCAAATGTGATTGTGGTCCCTAAAAAAATGGTTTTGTAAATTTTGTTGGAAAAATGAGAAATCGCTTGTCAAATTTTAACCCTTATAGCTCCCTAACAAAAAAAAATGTTGGTTCAAAAATTGTGCTGATGTAAAGTAGACATGTGGGAAATGTTATTTATTAACTCTTTTGTGTGACATATCTCTCTGATTTAAGGGCATAAAAATTCAAATTTTGAAAATGGCAAAATTTTCAACATTTTCGCCAAATTTCTGTTTTTTTCACAAATAAACGCAAGTGATATTGAAGAAATTTTACCACTATCATGAAGTACAATATGTCACGAAAAAATGTCTCAGAATCAGGGGGATCCGTTGAAGCATTCCAGAGTAATTACCTCATAAATTGACAGTGGTCAGAATTGTAAAAATTGGCCTGGTCATTAACGTGCAAGCCACCCTCGGGGGTTAAGGGGTTAATATGTTCTGACAAAATCAAACAATTTGGCAATCAAAGTAATCCCCATCAGTGTCTTGTGTGTCAGTATGACTGGTCTCTTTTGTGTCCACTAGTTTGTCAGTATGACTGATGTCTTGTGTGATAATTACTGATGAGCGAGCACTAAAATGCTCAGGTACTCGTTGTTCGGGTTGAGCAAATTGGAAGGCTCGAGTGCTCGGACCGAGTAACGAGCCCAATGTAAGTCTATGGGAAACTCGAGCATTTTTCCGGCGGCTCCCCCCGGCGGTCTGCAGAGGGCTTAAAAATTGTCCAAATCGATGGGAACAGTGCTCAAATGACATGGGATCAACATGGGGAATACCCCTGTAAGCATTTCTGACTCCCAGGTCACTGTTGTCAACAATGTTGTCAGAGGTATTATGCCACTTTTATGGACTCACAATAAAACATTCAAAAACGAAACCAAAGTGGATTTTCCTGGGAAAAATGTTAAGGAACATCCTTTCCAGGGTAATGACTTGTATATAAGTCAAAATAAACAAAAATAAAAATACTCTTCCACACCTTGGGCTATGTTCACACGTAGCGTTTTTGATGCGTTTTTGCACTTTTGCATTGCTTTCAACCAAGACAAATGCATTCATTGGGAAATGTCATTTTAACATTTTACAACCTTATCTGGCCATGTGGTGTGTGACACATCATCAGACACATGCATACAGTGCTGAAAAGACATGGGAACAGCATGGGGAAGACCCCTGGAATCATCTCTGACTCCCAGGTCACTGCCTAAAAGTGTGAATATCATAAGTGATCCTTGGCGCATGCGAAGATACCTCCTGCAATTCACCTGTTGTTGAAGACTTGAAACAATCAAAGTCCACGTCCTTGTCCCAGCTCAGCATTCAGTTGTCTCTACCCCATTCCTTGGAATGCAAGCGCAAGTATGCAGCCAGCCACCCACCCGCACACAGGCTGTAATACTATACTGCTGCTTGCACTGGAAATGTGGCCTTTTAGGCTTGTGGAGGCGGAAGCTGTCCATCACCTCATGGTGATGGTGGCCGAGTGTCGATTCTCGGTCCCCAGCCGCCACTATTTCTCCCGATGTCATCTCCGCCTTCCACAAGCAGGGTTCCCACAACATTACCCTTGCCCTACCCAGTGCACTTATGTGGGAAGTACTGCCTAACCACAAACACGTGGACAGGTGAATGTGGCCAGGGATGGTACGGAGCCAGTCCACATTAAAAATGCAGCCATAGAGTTTCCGGGAACCTTCCCAAACACATTTCTTAGCCAGGACTGCTTCTCGGCAGTGTTGGACGGGCCCACCCGAGAATCCTCAGGTGGGCCCTCGCTCCTCCATGAGGAGAGTTCATAGTGCCAAGGTGAGGCCATGATGATGACAGAGGCCACCATCTTCTTAGTTTTCTGTTACTTGGAATGCAAGCGCAAGTATGCAGCAGCCACCCACCCACGCACAGGCTGCAGTACTATACTGCCAAATTTTTGACAGCTGCTTGCACTTGAAATGTGGCCTTTTAGGCTCGTGGAGGTGGAAGCTGTCCATAACCTTATGGCGGCGGCCGGGTGTCCATACTCGGTCCCCAGCCGCCACTATTTCTCCCGGTTTCGTCTCCTCCTTCCTCAAGCGCGTGTCCCATAACATTACCTGTGGCCTCCCCAGTGCACATACTGGGAAGGACTGCCTAACCACAAACACGTGGACAGGTGAATATGGTCAGGGACAGTACGGAGCCAGTCCACAGCTTCTCGTTGAGAGTTGTATTTCACCACAGCCATATCTTTTAGCTCGGTGAAAGGACTTGGGAAACCGTATCTACTCCAGCTGCTATTTCTCCCAGGAAGTCCTCTAATGCAGCTTGTCGCATAAGCAATGGCAGCCCATCCAACATAAGCTCGCACTTGTCGGTGGTGCTGCTACACACAAACATCTTTCTTTGTCCTTTAATTTCATGACTACATAGTTGGGCAATGGCCTAATCTGCAATGCACTTTGAGAAATAACATGCATAAGCACGTCCAATCCACATTAAAAAAGCAGCCATAGAATGTCCAGGAACCTCCCCAGACACACACACTTTTCTGAGCCAGGGCTGCTTCTTGGCAGGGTTGGATGGGCCCACCAGAGAACCGGAGACTCCACCGGTGGGCCCTGGCTTCTCCTTCAGGAGAGTTCATAGTGCCGAGGTGAGGCCATGATGATGATAGAGGCCACCATTTGCTTTGTTTTCTGTTACTTGGAATGCTAGCGCAAGTATACAGCTAGCCACCCAACCACTCACAGGCTGCAATAGTAAACTGCCAGATTTCTGGGCAGATGCGTCACTTGAAATGTGGTCTTTTAGGCTCATGGAGGCGGAAGCTTTTCACAACCTCATGCCGGCGGCCTGGTGTCCATACACGGTCCCCAGCCACCATTATTTCCCCCGGTATTGTCTCCGCCTTCCACAAGCGCGGGTCCCAGAACATTACTCGTGCCATCCCCAGTTCACTTACTGGGAAGGACCGCCTAACCACAAACACGTAGACAGGAGAATGTGGCCAGGGACGGTATGGTCCACATCTTTTTGTAAGAGTTGTATTTCACCACAGCCAAATTTTTTAGCTTGGTGAAAAGTCTGACTTGGGAATCCGTATCTACTCCAGCTGTTATTTCTCCATCACCAGGTTCCGCCCATTGTCACACACAACCATGCCTGGCTGTATGTTCAGCGGTGAGAGCCACAGATCAGGCTACTGTGTTACAGCTTTCAACAGCTCTGCAGCGGTGGGCGGTTTGTCACCTAAGCAGTAAGCATGTTATCTTCAGCACAACCTGTTGCCGCTTGGCCAAGGCAGTGCTGCAGTGCTTTCAGCTTGTGACTGATGTGGTCATTTCAGAGAAGGAGGCCGAACTGGAGGAGGAGGTGCAGGAGCTGAACAATGTGATTACATTGAGGTTACATTGGCGAGTCTGGTTTTTATACTAAACAAATATTCTACTGTGTGTTTTTTTTTTTTACGTTATTTTTTAAGACAAATGCATTCATCTGGAAATGCCATTTTAACATTTTACAACCATATCTGGCAATGTGGTGTGTGACACATCATCAGACACATCCTGTTTCATTTATGATGGAGGGATTCTGAAAGTCAAAAAGCCTATTTTTATAGGGTCATCAGGTGGCCCTTACTATTCTTAAAGGGCCAGCTGTTGGCCCTCGCTATCGTTAGAGAGCCATCATCCGGCTATGCTTTGTTGTTCCCATTATTAATGAGTATGTCTCCTATACTGATATTGCGTATGCAGTGACTGCAAGGGCTGCCAAAAATTCAGACTCAACCCAATACACATTTGAAGAGACATAGAGGAGCGTCTCAGTAAAAAAACATTTCCCATTATAAAGGAGCGGGTCTGCTATACAGTTTTAGGGTATGAAGTGAGTCGAACGGCTGCCAAAATTTAGGAAAAACCCCAACGACAGTTTAAAGACACATAGAGGTGGGCCTCAGTAATGACATATTCTCATTAGAAAGGAACTGGTCTCCCATACTGTGTGCCTACGCAGTGAATGCAACGGCTGCCAAAAATTTGGAGGAACTCCAATGCCCCTTGCAAGGCACGTAGAGGTCAGAGGGCCTACTGAAATCAATGTTCCCATTATTAGGAAGTATGTCTCCCATACTGTTTTTTGCCTATGCAGTGAAGCAACGGCTGCCAAAAATTTGTAGGAACTCCACTGCCCCTTGCAAGAGACGTAGGGGTCAGAGGGCCTCCTGAAAACAATGTTCCCATTACTAGGAAGTGTGTCTCCCATACTGTTTGCCTAGGCAGTGTATGCAATGGCTGCCAAAATTTGGAGGAACTCCATTGCCCCTTGCAAGAGACGTAGAGGTTGGAGGGCCTCCTGAAAAAAATGCTCCCATTATTAGGAAGTGTGTCTCCCATATTGTTTGCCTATGCAGTGAAGCAACGGCTGCCAAAAATGTGGAGGAACTCCAATGCCCCTTGCAAGAGATGTAGATATGTTGATATGGTACATATGGTGGTGATATGGTGGTGGAAGATGAGGATGCGGAGAAGGAAGAGGACAAGAGAAAAAGAAAAATCAGGAAGTGTATACCCATGTCTGGGTGTGAAGACAGAGGTGCATGGGAATAGAGTTAGACCTCCCCCCAAAAAAACACTGTATGTGAGTTTATGTTGGGAACACCTAACAGTTGTACTGGCAACTTCCGTCGTGTTGGCGTTACGAGGAGCGCTTTCCCGCCTTGTGTCTGTGGCCACCACACTGCTTCTTCCTGCCTGTTGTGGTGCTATGCCTCCCTCCCTCTGTGTGCTGCTGTCATCGCTCTGTGTGTCCCCCTGCCAGGTTGCCTTCGTGTGACCGTGGCTGCTCCAATATTTGGGCATCGCTACACACGTTCTCCTCTTGACTCGCTTGAAGCTGGCCGGGCGAAAGGCCCAAATCTACAAATGGAAAAGTGAACTGCTCTTCTGAGTGTCCAAGTGTGGGATCAGTTATCTCCGGGCACTTAGCATAGTGGGAGGAAGGAGGATCAGGGTGAGGAATATGTGGTCCATGCTCACGGCTACTGAGATAGGGTGGAGGTGGTGGTGGTCAAGTGACTGGAAGCATTATCTGCTATCCAAGCAATAATGTTTTCACACTGCTCTGTGTGCAATAGTGGTGCTCTGTGGTCCCCTAGTAATTGGGACAGGAAGGTCGAGCAAGAAGATGTGGGTGTTTGCTGTGGCACAGTTTCACCTTGCCCACTGCTACGTTCTCGGCCTCTGCATGCACCATCACCATCATGTCCACTTTCCGTTCCCTTGCCCATTTTAAATGGAGGACAATATTTTCCACGTTCATGAGAAATGTATGATTTCAGAAGTCTTTTCGGTGATATGTCTGACAGAAAACCACTGCTTTAAATTGTAGGCCTGTAATTCACTAATATTATTCTACACGGAGACCTAGTTTGAATAGTTTCAACGACACACTGCAACGGAATGGAAATGGAAAAAATATATGATTTCAGAAGTCTTTTCAGTGATATGTCTGAAAGAGAACCACGGCTTTAACTTGTAGGCCTGTAATTTACTAATATTCTACACGGAGACCTAGCGTGGATAGCTTCACGGACTCACTGCAGTGGAATGGAAATGGAAGAGATGTATAATTTCAGAAGTCTTTTCAGTGATATGTCTGACAGAGAACCACGGCTTTAAATTGTAGGCCTGTAATTTACTAATATTATTCTACATGGAGACCCAGTGTGAATAGCTTGACTAACACACTACAACGGAAAGAAAATGGAAGAAATGTCTGATTTTGGAACACTTTTATAGGTGTTATGTCTGACAGAGAACCACGGTTTTAAATAACAGGCCTTTTATTTACTAATACTATCCTTCACAAACACCTAGTGTGAATTGCTTGACTGACACACTACAACGGAATGAAAATGGAAGAAATGTCTGATTTTGGAACACTTTTATAGGTGTTATGTCTGACAGAGAACCACGGTTTTAAATAACAGGCCTTTTATTTGCTAATACTATCCTTCACAGACACCTAGTGTGAATAGCTTGACCGACACACTGCAACGGAATGAAAATGGAAAAAATGTCTGATTTTGGAACACTCTTATAGGTGTTATGTCTGACAGAGAACCATGGTTTTAAATCTCAGGCCTGTTATTTGCTAATACTATCCTTCACAGATACCTAGTGTGAATAGCTTGACAGACACACTGCAACAGAATGGAAAAGGAGGCCAATATTTTCCACGTTCAGTTTAAATTTCTGGATTTTTATCGCTGAAATATGGAACAGATCTGGTTTTATTCTGCAGTGAGAATAAGCAAATGGAGCTAGAAAAATGGTGTACTCTGGATTGCTTTTTAAGCAAATAACCAGGATTAAGATAAAAAAAAAGTGCCCTGGCCCCTGATATCTGGGGCTATGTCTAGAAATATCTGTAATTATTACATCAGCAGCAGACAGGACGTTCAATGGACCTGTGGTGCCCCTGAGGGTTCATTCGCCACAGAGGTACTGCACCTCACCCAGAGGTGTGGTTTCTCCTTCTCTCAGGTAAGAAGGGAGTGCTGCCCGGAACCCCAACACCCACATTCAACACTACACTACTCCAGGCCGGCTGGAAGGGCAAGATGCAATGTGTTTCCCGCTGTGCCCTGTCCCTGGCTGGAGTGGGGGGAACCAAAGGTAGGGGGAACCAGTAGTGGGTGTGGGTGGAGGATGTAGAGTAGGGGAGCACCATTGTAGGAGATATATAAAGGGAGGCCATCTTAGGGTTGCAGCACAGTGAGTGAGGACAGTCAGTCAGGGAGCAGAGTCTCTTTAGGAGCTCTGCTCCACAAGTGGGGCCTAGTGATAGAGGCCCAGGAGGGGAGCAGAGGAGAAAGGCTCCGTTCTATAGAAGGGATCCCAGGGGGTACGGCGAGTGCAGGACGGCACCCGTACGCCCCGAATCTGCCCGGTGTCAGAGGGATCAGGCCGCAAGAAGGGGACCGGCCCTTGGCCCAGCCGTGTTACTCCAGGTCTCGGCTGGAAAAAACGGAGGCTTCTGCACTTCCATGGTGCAGTCGCCACAGTTTCATCCTAGTCACCGTGAGGATCAAGCAGGTCCGGGAACTCCAGGTTGCCCAGAGGGACTTCAGAGCCCCCGATTGGGACTGTGTGTGGGAAGCGCAGGGCAGGAGCGAGAAGACCCAGCGCGGGAAGTCAGTCTAGGTAGGAACATAAAGAAAGCGGGGTTCCGTCAAGCACTCCTGACATATCTGAGGAAGAGCTGAACCTCTTGTCTGGTAGACACAGTGTGACGCGGAGGCGCACACCCGTACAGTGTACCGGAGAACCTTGTACAAGAACTGTGAGTAAAGCTCGGATGACTGCACTGCACTGCCTCCGTCAATTATTTCAGCTGCACCATCCATCCCGCCTGCACTAGAAGTCCCAGCACCACCCACCATCAAACTCCACACTGCCCCGGGGGCCCGCTCCACCTGTGGGGAGCAGAAACACCTTAGCTGCCATCCCATCACCCCCCGGAGGTGTGAAGCAGCGCTGGTAATCATTACCAGGTACCACAGGTGGCGTCACAAACTATTTATTTTATTTTAATTTTATCCAAGTTCCAATTCCCCCTTTTCAAGAGTGACCCCAGGGTACGGGCCCGGGAACCGACCACCACGACATCCCCAAAACCAGGCGAAAGGCCCGGGTAGCGAGTCGTCCCCATCCCCTGGGCGCGACAGACCCTCTTGTGCTGTATTATACACTGCAGTCTGCTACATACACCGCCTGACTGCCTAGCTCTGATATATAAATATATATATGGAGATTTACAAGACATTTCTCCAGCTATTCTTCCAATGGTGATTATAAGAAATTACTTTTATTCAAATTCCATTAAAACATTTTCAATAGCCCACACAACAGAACAGTATAGACGCAGAAACCCCCCTGGACTATGCGTTTCAACACGTGTAGTGCCTTCTTCAAGGTCCAAACCCTGTCTAAATAGAGCTGACAAGGAATATATAAGGCATATAATTGTTTGGAGGAGAGGCTACAACCAACTGGGTGTGACCCCAATTAGTATGCATATATAAGCCTTTCCCATAACGAGGAAGTCTCAACATTATCACTGCTAGTTACCTTGATGCTCCATATAGACAGAGTATACATAGAACATGAATTAAAAAACATAAATATGTCAATATAAAAAGAAAAAAGAATGTTTTTCTGTATACAATGGTGATAATAAATTACACAGGGAAAAAGCCAAGTTGAGCTAAAGATACAGATCGCAATATATTATATGAAATATGTGACGCGCCCCTGGGCCTGTGTCGCGCAGCGTTGCGCACGCGGGAGCTTACCCGGAGCCGGATCTGTTGAGGGTTGTAGTCTCGTGGCGGTGATCCGGTCCGTGCCCAGGGAGTCAGACTAAGTGGCGCTGTATCAGCGGTAGATGTTGGACGACTACGCCACCCGTTGAGTACAGCTAAGGAGCTGCTGCTGCAGGGCAGACCGCTGAGGCCGGTGGTAGGATTGTGCAGCGCGATAGTATAACCCCCAACGGGAGGGGTATGGCCTCAGGGCAGCCGACGTGGATGATGGGGGTAGCAGGAACCACTCGGAGACGGTACGGTGTAGTTCAGGGTCTTTACTGGTGACAAAGATAGACCCTCCCGGAGTACTGGCTAACGATTGGGGCCTGGTCAGTCCTTGAGCAGATGGGATCTCCCCTGGCCAGGCGGAGTTGTAGGCCTCCCAAACTAACGATACTCTTCTGGCTACCTTGCTAGAGGCGGGTATAAGTAGCCCACGTCCCTGAGTGTACCGTGTGGTGCTCACCCATATGGCCGGTGACTCGGGGCCTTCTAGTAGCTTTCGCTCCACGACGGCGGTGCTGGTCCCACGCGTGTGACCGTGCCTTCGGGTTTCTGGGCCAGAGGACCTGCAATCCCCTGCCGGTCGGTTTCTGCTGCTGGATAGGAGTTAGTCCCCACAGCCTCGGACTCCGGGTCCGGTGATAATTTCTCAGTCAGGGCGAGCTCTGCAGCTGCCAGCCCCTGACTCCTTGTAACACTGCTCCCACAGAGCTCCTGTTGTTTCTTCCTACGCTGCTTCTCTTCTCTACTTCTTCTCTACTCACTAACCCTGCCTCAGCCCTAGGTTTATATAGGGGAAGTTCTTCCCCTCCCAGGACTGGGCAGGAGGTGTGGCATGCATAGGATCCCTGACCAAGAGACCTCCCACCTGCTCTCAGACGTAATATCTCTATCACTGTGGCAACCAGACCCCTGGGGTGTCACATTCCCCCCTAGTGAAATTTAGTACTCCGGGACTAAACATATTTTTAGAAAAACATAACAAGGTATAAACAATAATAATACAATAAGAAAAACACATAAAGATGGTTACGGCGTGTCCGCAACCGGGTGCAGTTTTGAAGAAAACAAAGGTGTCCATTTCACCAAAACAGGGAGACGTAACCAGGTAGGGGTCTGTCCTGCCCCGAGTCCTTATCAGTCTTTTAGTCCATCCTGGGTTACGCTCCAACTAATTGTACAAGGATTCCCGGTAAATCCACCAAGGTCTCCTAAAAATAACTAGAAACACATAATTATTTACAAGCAACAAGAAAAACAGGTAACCACAAATAAAACAATTTATACATTTCAAATCCTCCAACGTGCGGGTAACTGGCCTCTAGTGGCCCTAGTGGACCTACGGAGCTGACTGTCTAGCCCTGAACTACAGGGTGTAGGAGCTGTCAAGGGTAAACTGGGCAGCTGTCTACCGGCTCTTTGGCTCACTAGGGGTACGGCAGGCTCACTATAAGCAGAGGGTTGATCCTCCTGTTCTGCTTGTGTGGAGTCTTCTGCCTCCTGGACCGGCTGTTCTTCCAGCTCTACCTGTTGCTCCGTAGGTGCTTGGGATGCTGGTTGGAGGAAGGTGAGTACGGGTACCACAACTGCGCCATTGACTTGAGTCCAAGACCGAGGGAAGTCTCCGAGCACAGTACTAACCATGTCTTCCCTTTCCTCTACGGGTCGAGGGTCTTCTTGTTCCTCTTCAGGGTTCCGTAGCTGTTCGGGACACTTCTTCAGGTGATCCCGGGATACAATGGTTGTGGTTTCCCCTCCGTCTTTACTGATGGTACAGACCTTTGGGTTGTCGTGGCTTGAGGGCAGTACGATGTACGGGTCCTTCTCCCACTGGTCGTCCAACTTGTGGAGCCGCCTTTTCCTCTTCAAGACCTGCTCTCCGGGTACCAGGGGAACAGCGGGAGCATACTGGTTGTAAGTTTTCTCTTGTCTTTCCCTAGCTTGACAGAGACTTCGCTCCACGCTCTCCTGTACTTTCCGGTACTGCTGCTGCCTCTCTGTGTCCCAGTCTGCTTCTGGTGAAGTGTCCTCGGGTGTCAGGACTCCCATCTCCAGGTCAACAGGTAGCTTACCAGGCCTTGTCCTCATTAGGTAAGCCGGGGTACAGTTGGTGGAACCTACCGGGATGTGGTTGTATAGGTCCACCAGATCGGGCAGCTTCTCAGGCCACAGACTGCGTTCTTCCAGGGGCAACGTTTTCAGAAGATCCATTACCACCTGGTTCATTTTCTCACAAAGTCCATTAGTTTGCGGATGATAGGGTGTCGTCCTTATCTTCCGGCAGCCATACAGATTGCAGAATTCCTGGAAGACCTCCGCTTCAAAGGCAGGTCCCTGGTCCGTCAGCACTTGGTCCGGGTACCCGTGTGGACGGCAGAAGTGCTGCTGGAAGGCTCTAGCTGCTGTTCGAGCTGTTAAGTCCTTGACGGGGACGACAACCAAGAACCGGGAGTAGTGATCCACGATGGTTAGTGCGTAAACGTAGCCACTTCTGCTTGGGGTCAGTTTTACATGATCCAAGGCTACCAGTTCCAACGGCTGCCGGGTGATGATGGACTGCAGGGGAGTCTTCTGGCTGGCACGGTCCTTCCTTCTTAGGTTGCACGGGCCACAGTCTCTGCACCACCTCTCGATGGTTCCCCTCATGCCTACCCAGTGGAACCGCCCGCGCAGCAGGAACTCCAGCTTCTTCCATCCGAAGTGTCCAGCCCCGTCGTGGTATGCCTCCATCACCATGGCTGCGTCTCTCCGTGGCACCACTACTTGCCAGATTAGTTCATGCGTCCGGGAGTTAACCATTCTGCGGCACAACTTCCCCTTGTAAAGGAACAGTCGACTCTTCTCAGCCCACAGTTGCTTGGCTTCCTCCGGAGCGTCTGGGTAAAGGCGAGCCTCTGGCCGAGTCAGCATCTCCTTCACCAGTCGGACGGCAGGGTCACTGTCTTGCGTTTCCTCCCAGTTGTAGTGAGGCAAGGGGTTAAACATAGCGGCTTGCTTACTCCTTACCCGATGGGAATACTGGATAGTCCCATGACGGTGGAACGCGGGGAGTTCAACTTCTTCCAGTCCCTCTGGATCTTCTCATACGTCCGGTAGGTTTGGCATCCTGGACAGGGCGTCCGCGTTGGTATTGGAGCGTCCTGCCCGGTATTTGATTGTGAATTCGTAGTTGGACAGACGGGCCATCCATCTCTGCTCTAGGGCACCGAGTCTTGCCGTGTCCAGGTGTGTCAACGGGTTGTTATCCGTGTACACGGTGAACCGGGAAGAAGCGAGGTAGTGCTTAAAGCGTTCGGTGACTGCCCACACCACTGCCAGGAACTCTAGCTTAAATGAGCTGTAATTCTCAGGGTTTCTCTCGGTGGGTCGCAGTTTTCGGCTGGCGTAAGCGATTACTCGTTCTTTCCCCTGCTGGATCTGGGACAGCACAGCTCCTAGCCCGATGTTACTTGCGTCGGTGTAGAGGATAAAGGGCTGGCTGTAATCAGGGTACGCCAGGATTTCATCCCCCGTGAGGGCCATCTTCAGCTGGCGGAAGGACTCTTCTTCTAACTTCTCCCATCTGAAGGGTGGCTTCTGGTTCTTGGCCTTCCGGGACTGGCCTATCAGGAGGTCCTGCATAGGAGCTGCCTTTTTGGTGAAACCGGGGATAAATCTGCGGAAATAGCCTACCAACCCGAGGAACTGCCGCACTTCCTTTACACTGGAGGGACTTGGCCATTCCTTAATTGCGGTGATCTTATCAGGGTCGGGAGCCACTCCATCAGCGCTCACCACGTGTCCCAGGTACTGCACCTTTGGTTTCAGGAGGTGACACTTGGAGGGTTTCACCTTTAGGCCGTAGCTTGCCAGAGCTTCGAACACTTCCGCCAGGTGTTTCAGGTGGTCCTCATACGTCTTGGAATATACGATGACATCGTCCAGGTACAACAAGACCGTCTCGAAGTTTCTGTGGCCCAGACAGCACTCCATTAATCGTTGGAAGGTTCCTGGTGCGTTGCAGAGTCCGAACGGCATGCAGGTAAACTCGCTAAGTCCCATCGGGGTGGTGAATGCGGTCTTCTCCCGGTCCGCCTCTGCTACAGGAACCTGCCAGTACCCACTAGTGAGATCCAAGGTAGAGAAGAAGTTAGCAGATCTTAAAGCAGCCAAAGACTCCTCTATCCTTGGTAAGGGGTACGCATCCTTGTGTGTGATACGGTTGATTTTCCGGTAATCTACACACATCCTCATGGTGTTGTCTTTCTTTTTGACTAAGACTAGTGGAGCTGCCCAGGGGCTACAGCTATCCCTGATCACCCCAGCCTCCTTCATGTCTCTAAGCATCCCCTTGGCGTGTTGGTAGTGTGCAGGGGGTACGGGTCGATACCTCTCTTTTATGGGAGGATGGTCTCCCGTGGGGATGTGGTGTTCTACCCCCTTGACTCGCCCGAAGTCTAACGGGTGTTTACTAAACACTCTCTCGTACTCTTGAACCACCCGATAGACTCCCTGTTTCTGGTGTGAGGGAGTGGAGTCAGTACCCAAATGTAGTTGCTGACACCAGTCCTCCATTGTTTTCTTAGAGCCGTTACCTTCCTCCGGGGAAGATGGAGGCAAGGGTTCTACGGACTGTATGGAATCTTGATTGATGGTATACAATTTGGCTAGCGTGGCATACCGGGGCAGGTACACTTCCCTCTTCCCGATATTTATTATGCGAACGGGCACCCTCCCATGGCGTACATTGACCACCCCCCGTGCTGTCAAAATGGTGGGCCTACTGTCTGAGTAAACTGGTTCTACCATTGCCTGGTAATCTCTACCTCTCAGACCAATAGCTGCCCGGCACCAAATCATCATTTCACTTTTCGGGGGCATGGCAATAGGGAAAGGGTCACACATTCGCACGCTACCAATCTCACCACCGGAGAGTTCTAGCTGTTGCCGTCGCATCAGTGCCCGGATCTCTTTCTGGAGCACTCGCTGCTGGCCGGAGCTGGCGTTCTTGGCAACCTGCTGTAAAAGGAAAATCACCTCTGCAAGACAATTTTCAATTACATTAGTTCCTAGAGTTATCTTTGGGTGACTCTCGTGTTTGTCAATGTCTACAATGATCAGTCCCTGTGCTGCCAATTCGACTCTACCGATTTTAATGGTCACCTCTTTAAATCCAATCTGTGGCACGGGCTGACCATTGCTGGCGATGATACTCAAGTCGTCGTCAGGGTAGCGGGTGATATCCGAGTCATTCCAGTACTGCTTGAAGAGCACGTACGGGATGGTGGTGACCTGTGACCCGGTGTCCAGTAGGGCACTCATAGGAATGCCATCCAGTACCACGGGTAAGACTGGACGTCCTCCCACATATTTGTCGCGCCAGTTCGATGGGCCTGGTGATCTTTTTCCTGGGGGTTGGCCCTCTACCCCAGATTGTGCCAGTTTAAAGGACAGTACCTTGCCATATGTCCGGGTTGATTGCAGCGGCGGCAGATGGGTCGTCCGTCCTCGTTGTATCGGTCGCTGGGTCTTCCTCTGGCCGGTGGGGTCCTCCTTGGTCGACGCCACGGGATGTCCTCCGGTCCGGATGCCAGCTGGATCTTCCCTGGAGTGGAAACCTGTAAAGACTGCACAGTTCGGGTTAGCGCAGCAACGCTTTTAGCTAGCTCTTGGACCTGATGGTGCAGGTCTGGAGCCGGGTCATTGTTCAAAGCCTGCGCATCAGCTCCCACAGGCCCTGCCGACAAGGGCGCCGCCTCCTGGTGGTAAGTGGTAGTGGGGCGTCTGTGGGTCACAACGCCACCTGGTGCCGGTTCTCGAAGCACCCGGATGGCTCTGTCCTTGAACTGTGCAAATCCCAGATGAGGGTCCTGTAAGGCCATTGCCCGCAACTGGGTTCGGTGGGCATTGCAATATAAACCCTCTATAAATTGTTCAGTCAACAGCCTGTCCTCGTCTCCCACGCCGTCAGGGTCGGTCTGCTTAATGGCTCTCAGGGCCTCTTGTAGGTTCAGGGCATAGTCCCTTATACTCTCATGTGCCCGCTGTTTGCACCCGTAGAATCTAAGCTTGATCTCGGCTGAGGTGCGGGTATCAAAGGTGTCCCTCAGCCGGGTTAGTATCCCTGCGACAGTCCTCCCCCCAGGTGGCCAGGACTTTACCTCCCTTTGGGCTGCCCCGGTTAATTGGGCCACCAGGATGCTCACTTTTTGCTCCTCTGTGAGGGGGTACACCTGGAAGAGGCTATCCAGCTTTTCTCTAAAGTCATGCAGGGTATGTGACTCCCCTGAGTACTGGGGTAGCCAGGCTGCCCCCGGGATATAGGGCATGGTGAAAGGCATGACCGCAGCAGCGGCGGCGCTGGCGGTGGCTGTGGCAGTGAAGCTCTCCTCCGTATCCGACATCCTCCTCCCCCCTAGTGGACCGTGGCCTACCTTGCGATGATCCTCTTCCGTAGGCCGCGGTTCCGCAGTGGATCGTCAGGGTTGAGGACCTTCCGTCGCGCTCCTGTGACGTCGGCGTCTGCTGGGCTCCTTCCAGGACCTTACGCAACGTCCTGACGTGAGGCGGGGCTTCAGTTCTCGCGCGCTTTCAGAGTCCACGCCCCTCTTCTTCCCGCGCGGCGTTTTCAAGATGGCGTCCAACGGCGGGAAAACTCCACGGATGGTGGGAAGAAGGCAGAAGATGGCGCCGGATGGCGGGAAAACTTCACGGATGGCGGGAAGAAGGCAGAAGATGGCGCCGGATGGCGGGAATCTTCATCACAGGTAAGTTTAACAGTCTTCTTTCAGGCACGCAGTACCCGGTGGTTGCGGGCACGTTATCCTGCCGACTACGCCAAAAGTTGACGCGCCCCTGGGCCTGTGTCGCGCAGCGTTGCGCACGCGGGAGCTTACCCGGAGCCGGATCTGTTGAGGGTTGTAGTCTCGTGGCGGTGATCCGGTCCGTGCCCAGGGAGTCAGACTAAGTGGCGCTGTATCAGCGGTAGATGTTGGACGACTACGCCACCCGTTGAGTACAGCTAAGGAGCTGCTGCTGCAGGGCAGACCGCTGAGGCCGGTGGTAGGATTGTGCAGCGCGATAGTATAACCCCCAACGGGAGGGGTATGGCCTCAGGGCAGCCGACGTGGATGATGGGGGTAGCAGGAACCACTCGGAGACGGTACGGTGTAGTTCAGGGTCTTTACTGGTGACAAAGATAGACCCTCCCGGAGTACTGGCTAGCGATTGGGGCCTGGTCAGTCCTTGAGCAGATGGGATCTCCCCTGGCCAGGCGGAGTTGTAGGCCTCCCAAACTAACGATACTCTTCTGGCTACCTTGCTAGAGGCGGGTATAAGTAGCCCACGTCCCTGAGTGTACCGTGTGGTGCTCACCCGTATGGCCGGTGACTCGGGGCCTTCTAGTAGCTTTCGCTCCACGACGGCGGTGCTGGTCCCACGCGTGTGACCGTGCCTTCGGGTTTCTGGGCCAGAGGACCTGCAATCCCCTGCCGGTCGGTTTCTGCTGCTGGATAGGAGTTAGTCCCCACAGCCTCGGACTCCGGGTCCGGTGATAACTTCTCAGTCAGGGCGAGCTCTGCAGCTGCCAGCCCCTGACTCCTTGTAACACTGCTCCCACAGAGCTCCTGTTGTTTCTTCCTATGCTGCTTCTCTTCTCTACTTCTTCTCTACTCACTAACCCTGCCTCAGCCCTAGGTTTATATAGGGGAAGTTCTTCCCCTCCCAGGACTGGGCAGGAGGTGTGGCATGCATAGGATCCCTGACCAAGAGACCTCCCACCTGCTCTCAGACGTAATATCTCTATCACTGTGGCAACCAGACCCCTGGGGTGTCACATATGTCATACCTGTAACTATACAGGAAATAACAGAAAATAAACAGAAATAATTTTTGTTAGGGTAAATTAGAATAGGGATAAAATTAAAACTTATAGGAACATAACAAGCTATGCAGTTGGGAAATAATAATATAAAGCATAAATACAATGACACTGCGCTCACTTATGTAAACAAAACTTTAAAAGAAAACAAAAAATGATGAGTGCCTAATTTTTAAGGAATTAAAGGGTGAGATTGTCTATAGATTTTTCGATTGATTTCTGGTATGTATTAATATCTAGATGTAATAATGGGTCGTCTAATTATAATACAAAAATATAGATGAAAAAAGAAAGCAGTGTTTGAAAAACATGTGTATAATCATATATGCACAATGTCAGGGAGTCTTACCTATAAAATGCAGAAAACAAACTTGAGTGAATGTTGTTTTCCTGTGTATTGTTTCATGATGGGAAACTAAGGGTTTAAATAAACAATTAGAATATTTAACCAATATATTTAAGGGGTATTATGTTTAAAAGAGAGCTACTGTACCTTTAAGGATTTTGATGGTTTGTGTAATCTCTGTTGCATTTTATTTTTGTCTTTGTTGTTTCCCCTTATCTCCAATGGGCTCTGAGGAATCAAACAAATATCTAATTAATCGAGTGCTTAATTAATGGGAGATACGTTTATAAGGCTAAGTGCCCACGATGCAGAAATGCTGCAGATTTTTTCCGTTTCTCCCTGGCAGGAAAAACGCATGCGGATTTTACATGTGTTTTTCCTGCCAGGTAGAAGCGTTTGTGAAGCGTTTTTCCATGCATTTCTGCATGCGGGTTATCAAGCACTTTTCCAAGCGATTTTAGCATCACTTGGAATTGTGCTTGACAACTTGGACACACTATATAAATCCATGCAACCGGCATGGATTTGACGCGCCCCCTGGGCCAGTGCTGTAGTGCGGCGCGCGTGCGCGCGGGGAATACCCAGAGCTGGATCCGATGGGGGTAGTAGTCTTCGTGTGGCGGTGACCCGGTCCGTGCCCAGGGTGGTCAAACTAAGTGGCAGTTATTGGTATGATGGTATTAGTGTCCGACTACGCCACCCGTTGAATGCGGCTATGAAGCCGCCGCTGCAGGGCAGTCCGCTGAGGCCGGTGGTACGGATGTGCAGCGTGGATGGTATAACCCCCAACGGGAGGGGTATGGCCTCAGGGCAGAGGATGAGGTTGATGTTGGGAGTGATGGTGTGGATGTCCCAGCACTAATGGTGCGACAAGGAAGCACGGAGATGCAAGGGTACAGTTCAGGGTCTTTACTGATGGTACAAGGCAAATTCCCCCGGGAGTACTGGCTAGTATTTGGGGCCTGGTTAGTCTGCGAGTAAGCCGGAGTTCCCCTGGCCAGGTGGAGTTGTAGGCCTTCCCGTTAGTCTGTACCCTTCCTGGCTACCCTGCTTTCGGCGGTTACAAGTAGCCCACGTCCCTGGGTATACCGTGTGGTGCTCACCCGTATGGCTGGTGACCTGGGGCCTCCTGTTAGCCTCCGCTCCGGGATGGCGGTGCTGGTCCCTTCGTTGTGACTGAGCCTCCGGGCTTTTATGGCCAGAGGACCTGGAATCCCCTGCCGGATGGATTCTGCTGCTGGGTATATCTTAGTCCCCACAGCCTCCTGTGTCCGGTTTTAGTTCCTTCTCCCAGGGCGAGCTCTGCACAGCTCCAGCCCCTGGCGCTTCTCCTTGGCTCCTACAGAGCTCCTGATGTCTATCTGTCCCTGTTTCTGCGTGTCCAGACCAGACTCCGTCTCTGTCTGGAACTCCTCTCTCCTAACCCTGCCTCAGCCCCAGTTTATGTAGGGGAAGTTCTTCCCCTCCCAGGACTGGGCAGGAGGTGTGGCATGCTTAGGATTCCTGCCCAGGAGACCTCCCACCTGCTCACAGACGTAATATTGCTATTACTGTGGAAACCAGACCCCTGGGGTGCCACATTCCCCCCTAGTGAAATTTAGTACTCCCGGACTAAACATATATTTTTTTCAAAAACATAACAGGGTATAAACAGGAACAATTAAATACATGAGATGGTCACGGCGTGTCCGTTACCCGTTAAGCAATAAGGGTGTCCATTTCACCAAAGAACAGGGAGCCGTAACCAGGTAGGGGTCTGTCCTGCCCCGAGTCTTTAACAGTCTTTAGTCCATTCCTGAGTTACGCTCCAAACATATTTACAACAGAGTTCCGGTTACTCACTGTCCATAACCTGTCAGTCCATATAAAGAAATCTGTAACTGAAAAACATAATTAGCAACGGCTACAACAAAACAGGTAAACATAAAATAGTTAAAGCAATTAGCCAACTTAGATTCTCCAACGTATGGGCATCTGGCCTCTGGTAACCCTAGTGGACCTACGGAGCTCACTCACTGGTCCTGCACTACAGGGTGTAGGAGGTATTATGGGCAAGCTGAGCAGCTTTCTGCGCACTCTTTGGCTCACTAGGGGCACGGCAGGCTCACTACTAGCAGAGGGTTGATCCTCCTGTACTGCTGGTGTGGACTCTTCTGCCTCTTGGGCCGGCTGCTCTTCCAGCTCTTCCGGTTCCTCTGTAGGCACTTGCGGGGCTGGCTGGAGAAAGGTGAGGACGGGTACCACGACAGCACCGTTTACTTGTGTCCAAGACCGGGGGAAGTCTCCGAGTACAGTCCTGATCATTTCTTCCCTTTCCTCTGCGGGTCGAGGGTTTTCTTGATCTTCTTCTTCAGGGTTTTGCAGCTGCTCGGGACACTTCTTCAGGTGGTCTCTGGAGACAACGGCTGTGGTTTCTCCTCCATCCTTACTGATCACGCAAATCTTTGGGTTCTCATGGTTTGATGGCAGTACGGTGTACGGGTCCTTCTCCCACTGGTCGTCCAACTTGTGGAGCCGTCTTTTCTTCTTCAAGACCTGCTCTCCAGGTACCAGGGGAACAGCGGGAGCATACTGATTATAAGCCCTCTCTTGCCTTTCTCTAGCTTGAGACAGACTTCGCTCGACGCTCTCCTGTACTTTCCGATACTGCTGCTGCCATTCTGTATCCCAGTCTGCCTCTGGCGAGGTGTCCTCGGGCGTCAGGACTCCCATATCCAGGTCGATAGGCAGCTTACCAGGTCTCGCTCTCATTAGGTAAGCCGGGGTACAGTTGGTAGAACCTACAGGGATGTGGTTGTATAGGTCCACCAGATCAGGCAGCTTCTCAGGCCACATACTGCGTTCTTCCAGGGGCAAGGTTTTCAGGAGGTCTATCACCACCTGGTTCATCTTCTCGCAGAGTCCATTGGTTTGAGGGTGATAGAGCGTTGTTCTTATCTTCGTGCAGCCATACAGGTTGCAGAACTCCTGGAAGACTTCCGCTTCGAAGGCTGGCCCTTGGTCTGTCAGCACTTGGTCCGGGTACCCGTGTGGACGGCAGAAGTGCTGCTGGAAGGCTCTAGCTGCTGTTTGAGCCGTTAAGTCCTTGACCGGGACCACCACCAGGAACCGGGAGTAATGATCTACGATTGTGAGGGCGTAGACATACCCAGATCTGCTTGGAGCCAGTTTCACATGGTCCAGGGCTACCAGTTCCAGTGGCTGTCGGGTGATGATGGGCTGCAAGGGAGTCTTCTGGCTGGCACGGTCCTTCCTTCTTAGGTGGCACGGTCCACAGTCTCTGCACCACCTCTCGATGGCTCCTCTCATGCCTACCCAGTAGAACCGTTCACGCAACAAGAACTCCAGCTTCTTCCACCCGAAATGTCCTGCTCCGTTGTGGTACGCCTCCAGAATCATAGCTGCGTCTCGTCTGGGGACCACTACCTGCCAGGTCAACTCATGTGTTCGAGAGTTAACCATTCTCCGGCACAACTTCTCCCTGTAGAGGAACAGCCTACTTTTCTCCTTCCACAGTTGCTTAGTCTCCTCTGGGGCGTCTGGGTCCAGACTGGCATCGGCTTGGGTCAGCATTTCCTTCACCAGACGGACTGCGGGATCACTGTCTTGCGTCTCCGCCCAGTTGTAGTGGGGCAAGGGATTGAACGTCGCGGAGCGCCTGTCCTTCACACGGTGGGAATACAGGGTAATCCCATGACAGTGGAAGGCAGGGAGCTCAACTTCTTCCAGATCTTCTGGATCTTCCCCTACGTCCGGTAAGTTCGGCATTCTAGACAGGGCATCCGCGTTGGCATTGGAGCGTCCTGCCCGGTATTTGATGGTGAATTCAAAGTTGGACAGGCGAGCCATCCATCTCTGTTCCAGAGCACCGAGCCTTGCAGTGTCCAGGTGTGTCAACGGGTTGTTATCCGTGTACACGATGAATTTGGAGGAGGCAAGGTAATGCTTGAAACGTTCGGTCACTGCCCACACTACTGCCAGGAACTCCAGCTTGAATGAGCTATAATTCTCAGGGTTCCTCTCGGTGGGTCGTAGCTTTCGGCTAACGTAAGCGATTACCCGTTCTTTTCCTTGCTGGATCTGGGACAGCACGGCTCCTAGCCCGATGTTGCTTGCGTCCGTGTGGAGGATAAAGGGCTGGCTGTAGTCTGGATATGCCAGGATTTCATCCCCCGTGAGGGCCATCTTCAGCTGGCAAAAGGACTCCTCTTCCAGCTTTTCCCACCTGAAGGGTGGCTTCTGGTTTTTGGCTTTTCGAGATTGACCTATCAGGAGGTCCTGCATAGGGGCTGCCATTTTGGTGAAACTGGGAATGAATCTTCGGTAGCAGCCTACCAACCCGAGGAACTGCCGCACTTCCTTTATGCTGGAGGGTCTTGGCCAGTCCTTAATCACGGTGATCTTATCAGGGTCAGGAGCCACTCCGTCAGCACTCACCACGTGTCCCAGGTATTGCACCTTTGGTTTCAGGAGGTGACACTTGGAGGGTTTCACCTTTAGGCCGTAGTTTGCCAGAGCTTCGAACACTTCTGCCAGGTGTTTCAGGTGGTCCTCGTAGGTCTTGGAATAGACGATGACATCGTCCAGGTATAACAGGACCGTCTCGAAGTTCCGGTGTCCCAGACAGCATTCCATCAACCGTTGGAAGGTTCCTGGTGCGTTGCAGAGCCCGAACGGCATACAGTTAAATTCGCTGAGACCCATCGGGGTGGTGAATGCGGTCTTCTCCCGGTCTGCCTCTGCTACAGGAACCTGCCAGTACCCGCTAGTGAGATCCAAAGTAGAGAAGAAGTTAGCAGATTTTAATGCAGCTAAGGACTCTTCAATCCTTGGTAACGGGTACGCATCTTTGTGTGTGATACGGTTGACCTTCCTGTAGTCTACACACATTCTCATAGTGTTGTCCTTCTTTTTCACTAAGACTAGTGGAGCTGCCCAGGGGCTACAGCTGTCCCTGATTACCCCAGCCTCCTTCATGTCTCTAAGCATCCCCTTGGCGTGTTGGTAGTGTGCAGGGGGTACGGGTCGGTATCTCTCCTTTATGGGAGGATGGTCTCCCGTGGGGATGTGGTGTTCTACCCCCTTTACTCGCCCGAAGTCTAACGGGTGTTTACTAAACACTCTCTCGTACTCTTGAACCACCCGATAGACTCCTTGTTTCTGGTGTGAGGGAGTGGAGTCAGTACCCAGATGAAGTTGCTGACACCAGTCCTCCATTGGTTTCTTAGAGCCGTTACCTTCCTCTGGTTGAGATGGAGGCAAGGGTTCCACGGCCTGTACAGAATTCTGGTTTATGGTGAAAAATTTAGCTAGCGTGGCATACCGGGGCAGGTGTACTTCTCTCTCACCGATATTTATGATGCGAACGGGCACCCTCCCATGGCGTACATCGACCACCCCCCGTGCTGTCAAAATGGTGGGCCTACTGTCTGAGTAGACGGGTTCTACCATTGCTTGGTAGTCTCTACCTCTTAGACCAATAGCTGCCCGGCACCAAATCATCATCTCACTTTTTGGGGGCATGGCAATAGGGAACGGGTCACACATTCTCACGCTACCTATCTCACCACCAGATAGTTCCACCTGTTGCCGCTTCATCAGTGCCCGGATCTCTTTTTGGAGCACACGCTGCTGGCCGGAACTGGCGTTCTTGGCAACCTGCTGTAAAATGAGAATCACCTCTGCAAGACAATTTTCAATTACATTGGTTCCCAGGGTGATTCTAGGGTGACTCTCATGACGGTCGATGTCCACTATAATCAGTCCTTGTGCCGCTAGTTCGACTTTACCGATTTTAATGGTCACCTCCTTGAATCACACCTGCGGCACGGGCTGACCAGTGCTGGCGATGATACTCAGGTCGTCGTCTGAGTAGCGGGTTATGTCCGAATCATTCCAGTACTGCTTGAAGAGCACGTACGGGATGGTGGTGACCTGTGACCCAGTGTCTAGTAGGGCACTCATAGGAATGCCATCCAGTACCACAGGCAAGATTGGACGTCCCCCTACGTATTTATCACGCCAGTTTGATGGGCCTGATGGTCTTATGCCTGGGGGTTGGCCCTCTACCCCAGGTTGTGCCCGTTTAAATGACAGTACCTTGCCACATGTCCGGGTTGATTGCAGCGGCGGCAAATAGGTCGTCCGTCCTCGTTGTATCGATCGCTGGGTCTTCCTCTGGCCGGTGGGGTCCTCCTTGGTCGGCGCCACGGGATGTCCTCCGGTCCGGATGCCAGCTCGATCTTCCCTGCAGTAGAAACCTGTAAAGACTGCACAGTTCGGGTTAGCGCGGCAACACTTTTAGTTAGCTCTTGGACCTGATGGTGCAGGTCTGTAGCTGGGTCATTGTTTAAAGCCTGCGCATCAGCTCCCACAGGCCCTGCAGACAAGGGCGCCGTCTCCTGGTGATAAGTGATAGCAGGGCGCCTGTGGGTCACAGCGCCACCCGGATGGCTCTGTCCTTGAACTGTGCAAAGTCCAGGTCAGGGTCCTGTAAGGCCATTGCCCGCAACTGGGTTCGGTGGGCATTGCACAGTAGACCCTCAATGAATTGTTCAGTCAACAGCTTATCTTCATTTCCCACTCTGTCAGGGTCTGCCTGCTTAATGGCTCTCAGGGCCTCTTGTAGGTTTAGAGCATAGTCTCTTATACTCTCATGTGCCCGTTGTTTGCACCCATAAAATCTTAGTTTTATTTCGGCTGAGGTGCGGGTGTCAAATGTGTCTTTCAGCCGGGTTAGTATGTCTCTGACAGTCCTCTTCCTCCCAGGTGGCCAGGACTTTACCTCCCTTTGGGCTGCCCCGATTAATTGGGCCACCAGGATGCTCACTTTTTGCGCCTCCGTGAGGGGATACACCTGGAAGAGGCTATCCAGCCTCTCTCTGAAGTCATTTAGGGTATGTGACTCCCCTGAGTACTGGGGTAGCCAGGCTGCCCCCGGGATATAGGGCATGGTGAAAGGCATGACCGCAGCAGCGGTGGCGCTGGCGGCGGTTGTGGCGGTGAAGCTCTCCTCCGTATCCGACATCCTCCTCCCCCCTAGTGGACCGTGGCCTACCTTGCGATGATCCTCTTCCGTAGGCCGCGGCTCCGCAGTGGATCGTCAGGGTTGAGGACCTTCCGTCGCGCTCCTGTGACGTCGGCGTCTGCTGGGCTCCTTCCAGGACCTTACGCAACGTCCGGACGTGAGGCGGGGCTTCAGTTCTCGCGGGCTTTCAGAGTCCACGCCCCTCTTCTTCCCGTGCGGCGTCCCGAAGATGGCGTCCGAAGGCGGGAAGTAGCTGCGGATGGCGGGAAGAAGGCAGAAGACGGCGGGAAACGGTCCAAGATGGCGTCTGATGGCGGGAATCGGCTCCGGATGGCGGGAAACGACTCCGGACGGCGGGAAACTTCACCACAGGTAAGTATAAAATTCTCTTTTTCAGGCACGCAGTACCCGGTGGTTGCGGGCACGTAATCCTGCCGACTACGCCAAAGTTGACGCGCCCCCTGGGCCAGTGCTGTAGTGCGGCGCGCGTGCGCGCGGGGAATACCCGGAGCCGGATCCGATGGGGTTAGTAGTCTTCGTGTGGCGGTGACCCGGTCCGTGCCCAGGGTGGTCAAACTAAGTGGCAGTTATTGGTATGATGGTATTAGTGTCCGACTACGCCACCCGTTGAATGCGGCTATGAAGCCGCCGCTACAGGGCAGTCCGCTGAGGCCGGTGGTACGGATGTGCAGCGTGGATGGTATAACCCCCAAAGGGAGGGGTATGGCCTCAGGGCAGAGGATGAGGTTGATGTTGGGAGTGATGGTGTGGATGTCCCAGCACTAATGGTGCGACAAGGAAGCACGGAGACGCGAGGGTACAGTTCAGGGTCTTTACTGATGGTACAAGGCAAATTCCCCCGGGAGTACTGGCTAGTATTTGGGGCCTGGTTAGTCTGCGAGTAAGCCGGAGTTCCCCTGGCCAGGTGGAGTTGTAGGCCTTCCCGTTAGTCTGTACCCTTCCTGGCTACCCTGCTTTCGGCAGTTACAAGTAGCCCACGTCCCTGGGTATACCGTGTGGTGCTCACCCGTATGGCTGGTGACCTGGGGCCTCCTGTTAGCCTCCGCACCGGGATGGTGGTGCTGGTCCCTTCGTTGTGACTGAGCCTCCGGGCTTTTATGGCCAGAGGACCTGGAATCCCCTGCCGGATGGATTCTGCTGCTGGGTATATCTTAGTCCCCACAGCCTCGGACTCCTGTGTCCGGTTTTAGTTCCTTCTCCCAGGGCGAGCTCTGCACAGCTCCAGCCCCTGGCGCTTCTCCTTGGCTCCTACAGAGCTCCTGATGTCTATCTGTCCCTGTTTCTGCGTGTCCAGACCAGACTCCGTCTCTGTCTGGAACTCCTCTCTCCTAACCCTGCCTCAGCCCCAGTTTATGTAGGGGAAGTTCTTCCCCTCCCAGGACTGGGCAGGAGGTGTGGCATGCTTAGGATTCCTGCCCAGGAGACCTCCCACCTGCTCACAGACGTAATATTGCTATTACTGTGGAAACCAGACCCCTGGGGTGCCACAGATTTATATAGTGTGACCAAGTTAATAGTTAAAAAAAAGAATAAAAATGGTAAAAAATTAAAAAATAAAGATTATACTTACCTTCTGATGGCCCGCAGTCTTTTCTCCGCTGCGTCCGGTCTATTATACGGCTCGCGGTGGTGTGAAAGGACCTGCCATGAAGTCATTTAGTCATGTGACAGGTCACACGACCGCCGACGTCAGCGGTCGCATGACCTGTCACTTGACTAAATGACGTCAACAGACCGGACACAGTGGAGAAAACACAGCGGGCCATTAGAAGGTAAGTATAATCTTTATTTTTTATTTTATTCTTTTTTTAACAGGTTCTATGGTACCCGAGTCTGGAGGAGAGTCTCCTCTTCTCCAGACACGGGTACCATCCGCACATTGAATCGCTTAATATCTGCATGTGCTCATGTGGATATTATGCGATTCAATGCACGTCAATGGCGGCAATTACGCTGCGTGTCCACAAAATTTATGGACATGCTGCATATTTTTCTGCAATGATAATCCGCAGCGGAAATTTCCACAGCATGTGCACAGCACATGTGGATTATCATTGGGGACCATGGGGCACATAGTACCAAGCATTTTTTAAGCGTTTTCGCTGCGGAAATTCAGCGGAAAAAACGCTTGAAAAATGCATAGTGGGCACGCAGCCTTTGGGATGTATTTTGCTGTACCTTAAAGATTGCTTTATCACTGTATACTTTTGTGAAGTTAGTATTGCCCTAGGGATTCAATCCATAGATACTAGGGATTTAAATAGAAATAAGGTTATTTCACTGTGAAGAGGTGTGTTATCCAGATAAGGTTATATGTTATACCTTTAAGGATGTATGTATTGTTCCTGTATGTGTTTTTGGTCCAACTGTCTGTATGGAATATTTAAAAAGCTTCTAGATGTTGAAAAAAAGGGAATTAAGTCAGGAATTTATAATATTAGTGTATGGTAGATTCGCATTTGTGTGTTTGCTTATAGCTGCAGTAATAATGACAAGTGAACAAAAGTTGTGCTGATTAGAGATAACGGCTCATAGGACCATATACACTGCTCAAAAAAATAAAGGGAGCACTCAAATAACACATCCTAGATCTGAATGAATGAAACATTCTCATTGAATACTTTGTTCTGTACAAAGTTGAATGTGCTGACAACAAAATCACACAAAACTCTTCAATGGAAATCAAATTTATTAACCAATGGAGGCCTGGATTTGGAGTCACACCCAAAATTAAAGTGGAAAAACACTCTACAGGCTGATCCAACTTTGATGGAATGTCCATTCAAACAATCAAAATGAGGCTCAGTATTGTGTGTGGCCTCCACGTGCCTGTATGACCTCCCTACAACGCCTGGGCATGCTCCTGATGAGGTTGCAGATGGTCTCCTGTGGGATCTCCTCCCAGACCTGAACTAAAGCATCCGCCAACTCCTGGACAGCCTGTGGTGCAACGTAACGTTGGTGAATGGAGCGAGACATGATGTTCCAGATGTGCTCAATTGGATTCAGGTCTGGGGAACGGGCGGGCCAGTCCATAACTTCAATGCCTTCATCTTGCAGGAACTGTTAACACACTCCAGCCACATGAGGTCTGGCATTGTCCTGCATTAGGAGGAACCCAGGGCCAACCGCACCAGCATATGGTCTCACAAGGGGTCTGAGGATCTCATCTCGGTACCTAATGGCAGTCAGGCTACCTCTGGCGAGCACATGGAGGGCTGTGCGGCCCACCAAAGAAATGTCACCCTACATCATTACTGACCCACTGCCAAACCGGTCATGTTAACATAACATAGTAACATAGTTTGTAAAGCCGAATAAAGACTTGCGTCCATCAAGTTCGACCTGTTAGTTCTGTAATTGCTAAAGTTGATCCAGAGGAGGGCAAAAACCCCAAATGATTTGGCCAATCTTCACCTGAGGAAAAATTCCCTCCCGACTCTGAAACCAGCAGTCAGAATAAATCCCTGTATCAACTTACTATTTTATTTTATTTTTAAGTATATGCTGAAATATGCCTGGTATCTAGAAATGCATCCAGTCCCCGCTTGAACTGGTGTAGTGAATCCGACATTACCGTCTCCTCACTCAGTGAATTCCATATTCTCACTGCTCTTACCGTAAAGAACCCCTTCCTATGCTGGTGCTGAAACCTTTTCTCTTCCAGTCTTAGTGAATGCCCTCTTGTTACCGTAATATTCCTCCTTTTGAACAAATCCCTGGCAAGGTCTCTATACTGTCCCCTAACATATCTGTACACATTTATTATGTCCCCCCTCAACCTTCTCTTTTCCAGGCTGAATAGTTCTAGTTTTGCCAACCTCTCTGGGTATTGCAGTCCCTCCATTCCCTTTATTAATTTTGTTGCCCTCCTTTGTACCTTTTCAAGCTCATTTATATCCTTTCTATATATTGGGGCCCATAACTGAGCACAGTATTCCAAGTGTGGTCTGACCAGTGCTTTGTACAGTGGAAGAACAATGTTCTCATCCTTTGCAGCTATACCTCTTCTGATACATCCCATTACCCTGTTTGCCCTTACAGCAGCGGCCTGACTTTGGGCACTCCAATTTAGTTTGCTATCAATCAAGATGCCCAAGTCCTTCTCCATCTCTGAATTCCCCAATGATTTCCCATTCAGTGAGTACTGGTGACTTCCATTTTTCCTTCCCATATGTATGACCTTACATTTCTCCTCGTTAAACCTCATTTGCCATTTAATGCTCCACATACCCAGCTTATCCAAATCCGTCTGTAGGTCTGCACTGTCCTCTTTTGTATTAATTGTTTTACATAACTTTGTGTCATCTGCAAATATTGATATTTTACTATTTATCCCGTTGACTATGTTGTTAATAAAGATATTAAATAACATTGGACCTAGTACAGACCCCTGTGGTACCCCACTAGTGACGCTTACCCATCTGAGTATATTCCATTTATAACCACCCTCTGCCTTCTATCCTTTAGCCAGTTAGCTACCCACTTGCAGACATTTTCCCCCAGCCCCATCATTCTCATTTTGTATACCAACCTATTATGTGGCACGCTATCGAACGCTTTTGAGAAGTCGAGATACACGACATCCACTGGTTCCCCCTGATCTACTCGAGAGCTAACCTCCTCGTAGAAGTCAATCAGGTTTGTTTGGCAGGAGCGATTCCTCATGAATCCATGTTGGTTCGGGATTAAAAGATTATTAGCATCAAGATGCTTCGTAATTGCCTCTTTAATGAAGCTTTCAAAAATTTTGCCCACAACGGACGTCAGACTCACCGGCCGATAGTTTCCGGCGTCACTTTTCGCTCCCTTTTTGAATATTGGCACTACATTCGCCTGTCGCCAATCAAGTGGCACAGACCCAGTCTCAACAGAGTCCTTAAATATAAGATATAACGGTCTGTCTATCACATTACTTAGTTCCCTGAGTACCCATGGGTGTATGCCATCAGGTCCTGGTGATTTGTTTATTTTAATGTTAGTGAGGCGTTTCTGTACCCGAGCTTGGGTTAGATTTGTCATACTTAGTGGAGGATTAAGTTTGTCACTTCTCATTTCTCCTGTTAGTTCGATTTCCTTTGTGAAAGTTGTCGAAAAAAAATTATTTAATAGATTAGCTTTATCCTCATCTTTCTATATGATTTTGCCTTCCTCACTTTTTATCGGTCCAATATTATCCGATTTAATCCTTTTACTATTTATATACGTAAAGAACAGTTTGGGATTTGATCTACTTTCCCTAGCAATACGTCTCTCTGTTTCCTCCTTTGCTATTTTTATTTGTTTTTTACAGGTTCTCGTTTTTTCCTTGTAACACATTAGTGCCTCCTTACTGTTTTCCTGTTTTAATCTCTTGAATGCCTCTTTTTTGATATTTAACGCCCCTTTTACGTTCTTGTTCAACCATATTGGTTTCCTCTTATTTCTGGCCCTTTTATTCCCATACGGTATATACCTCTCGCACTGATGTTGCAGGCAGCAGATTGCTCTCCACGGCGTCTCCAGACTCTGTCACGTCTGTCACATGTGCTCAGTGTGAACCTACTTTCATCTGTGAAGAGCACAGGGCGCCAGTGGCGACTTTGACAATCCTGGTGTTCTGTGGCAAATGCCAAGCGTCCTGCACGGTGTTGGGTTGTGAGCACAACCCCCATCTGTGGACGTCGGGCCCTCATACCACCCTCATGGAGTCGGTTTCTAATCATTTGTGCAGACACATGCACATTTGTGGCCTGCTGGAGGTCATATTCCAGGGCTCTGACAGTGCTCCGCCTGTTCCTCCTTGCACAAAGGCAGAGGTAGCGGTCCTGCTGCTGGGTTGTTGCCCTCCTACGGCCCCCTCCACGTCTCCTGGTGTACTGGCCTGTCTCCTGGTAGCGCCTCCAGCCTCTGGACACTATGCTAACAGACAGAGCAAACCTTCTTGCCACAGCTCGCATTGATGTGCCATCCTGGATGAGCTGCACTACCTGAGCAACTTCTGTGGGTTGTAGAGTCCATCTCATGCTACCACGAGTGTGAAAGCACAACCAACATTCAAAAGTGACCAAAACATCTGGTACTGAGATGTGGTCTGTGGTCCCCACCTGCAGAACCACTCCTTTATTGAGTGTGTCTTGATAATTGCCAATAATTTCCATCTATTGTCTATTCCATTTGCACAACAGCATGTGAAATTGATTGTCAATCAGTGTTGCTTCCTAAGTGGACAGTTTGATTTCACAGAGGTTTGATTTACTTGGAGGTATATTCTGTTGTTTAAGTGTTCCCTTTATTTTTTTGAGCAGTGTATAATATAATGTAAATATCATTAGTTTATAGATGCTGTGACACACAAAATAATATAAGTGATTATCTCCAGTTTGTGTAGTTGCTGCTTGAAAGAGTTTAGTGTCAATAGATGGTTTGGTGGTTAAGGGTTAACGTTCCTGCCAATAGTGAAACTAACATGTAGCTGATGCTTGAAGGAGTAGAGGTTAATTGCCCTGCAGATAGTGAAATTACTGTGCAGGGCATCTGTTCCCTTCTTTTTAGTTGTTTTTTGCACTATGGTCCCATACTAGTATTGTGTAACTAGGTCTAACTTGCTATTTAAACCATGTGGGATACATGTGTCTAACAAGAAAATCCACTCTTTTTAACACCAATTTATGTAGAATAAGGTGGTAATTAGTCCCTACCGCAAACCTACAGCCTGCAATAACATCTTGATGGCGTCCTCCCTACATCCTCCTCATGTGATTAGGAAGTTACTCGTAGGTGAATTTATAAGAACTAAAAGGAATAGTTCCAATCTCAGGATTTTCCAGTAGGAAAGTAGCAAAGTATGTACTCGCCTAGCTAAGAGAGGTTAAGCTAAATGGTGTCTGGATAGAGCCCAGCAGATAGCTAATGATAGGGATAGGTCTACCCTACTTGACAAAAACAGGATTAATGGCGACATATCCAATAAAAACATAGATAAAAAAGGCCACCAACAAAAAGAAGATAACTTTCACTATAAAATATAGTCCCCAATTTACACAAGTAAAGAAGATCTTGTGGAAATACATCCCCATGCTTAATCCAGACAGTAATCTGCGACAGATAGTGGATGAACATGATATACAGTATGTACCTAAAAGAGCTACTACATTGAGGGACCTATTGTCCCCCAGTATATTTGTGGATAGTGTTAAAAATACAAAAAAAAAACTGGCTTAGCATCAGTGGGTTCCATAAGTGCGGAGCCAACGTATGCAAATGCTGCGGTTTTGCTAGAAAGGATAACAAATTTAAATCCGTCGCTAATGGTAAGGAATTCCCCAAAAGGAAATTGCAACACTGAATCTGTCATATATTTGATTCAATGTGATATTTGCAATTTGCAATACATTGGATGCAGGATGGGCGCTTTGAAAAAACACATTAGGAAACACCTTTCCGATGCTGTTAACCTCCCAGTGGCGGGTTACTCTGCTGTATTCAAACATTTTGCATTTAAGCATAATGGGGATTTAGGCTCCTTTTCATTTAAGGGTATAGAAAAGGTGTTTAAACCTGCCTGAGGTGGCGATATATAGAAATTGGTATTAAAAAGAGAAAGTAAGTGGATTTTCTTGTTAGACACACGTATCCCACATGGTTTAAATAGCAAGTTAGATCTAATTACACAATACTAGTATGAGACCACAGTGCAATAAACAACTAAAAAGAAGGGAACAGATAAGGTTTTTTTTTTGTTTTGTTTTTTTTTTGTTTGTTTTTTTAAGTTTTTTTTTTAGGGTTTTTTTTTACATTTTTTTGGGGGGGGGGTTTTGAGTTTTTTAAAATTTTTCCCAATTACATAACTTGTTATGTTCCTATAAGTTTTAATGTTATCCCTATTCTAATTTACCCTAACAAAAATTATTTATTTTTATTTATTTCCTGTTATTTCCTGTACAGGTACAGGTATGGCACATATCATATAATATATTGCGATCTGTATCAGTAGTAAGGAGTATGGATGTCTCGTCAAAAGTAATCTGACAGGTGCCCCGCCCCTATCAAAGTGTATCAAACACGCCCCCTTAATCAAATTGATATCAAATGGCTATCAAAATGTATATCAAATGAAAAATCTAATGTATATCAAACTGAATATCCAATTGATATTAATTTGTTAGTTGTTACGTTTCCCTTAATCATGTTCCTATTATTTATATGCCCGATAATTATTCTCTTTTATAGGTATTTTGATATTGTCATCAGAGGTCGTATTAATTATACGTCCAATAATTTCTCCCGTTAAGCAAAGTGTATCATTGATATCAAATGGATTACTGCTACGTTTCCCGTATTTTGATATTGTCAGCAGACTTATTTAATCGTCCATATTATTTATACGTCCAATAATTATTTTCCTTGTTGAAACCAATTGATAGTAATAAAAGTTTATATCCTTTGTAAATGAGACACCTTATTCATTCAATGATTATAATATTTATTGAATAAAATCAATTACAAACACCGAAAATACACAGCAATTAAAATCAAATGTCACTGAACAATTCAATTATAAGTTTCATCCATATAAATGTACAATTGATCAGAGCAGCAGTTACATAGTGAGACATAGGCTACAGACATCTTGTTGAAAACACAGCTTGTAGAGACATTATTGTCATGGGTATTTTTGGAGTATTCACCTGTTTGAAGTGAAGAAAAGTTCATGCATCTCTGAATATAATTAAAATGATTCGAGCAATTCTTACATTTTGAATCAGATATAATTTTTGTTACAAAATCATAAACTATATATATATATTTTTTTTAAATCGTCACTAAAAGATTGCAATATTTCACTGTATGGTCGGCCTCTTGCTAAATTCCAAAGAATAAACACGCAATATTGACCGCAAACATTGCTAAATGATTACTGGAGTTTCTTATCTTGATAACTGTATAATTCACTATTTCTCTTTAAGAACTTTATAAAATCATCAGGAAAAAGTACGTTGTCTGGTGAGAAACCTTAGCTATCAAAAAATATGGCCTTTTTATCATCGCATAGTAAAATCAATATCCAGTACTTGCCGCTCTGACTGGTTTTATCTGTGTTCACGATGTACGCAGCGGGTCTCTGAGTTACTCTGATTGACGGAAGCAAATCACACGGATACACCCCAGAAATATGCGTTCTGTATAGAGATCATTCTTTAACAGGTTTGTGAGTTGTTGGGAATCCATCATCAGTAGAAATCATACAACACTTCACGTTGATTATTAATTTCTAGAATAGATGAGTTCAGCGCATGCACTATCATATTTACGGCGTGTGGCGTAGGTAGAGAAAAGCGTACTTAAGCCCGCAGGATACCTGTTTTAATGAGAGAGACGTGTCCTCCAGGTTCTTGATCGGCTGATAAATCAAATGCAAAGAATGTGAATCCATCTATAAATTCTTCTCGATCAATCGACAGAGTGCAATCAGACTTTTGTTTTCCTGATATATGTGCAAGTGCCATATACTCTCTGACAGCTAGATCAATATTAAAATTGGGTTTGAATGGTTGGGATGGTATCTGCTGACCGTCCAAATATAATGCTGCATGGTTCACATTATAATGATGAAAGTACAACGGATTTTTATTATACGAACCGCTAAATACTTCATTATCTACAAATCCCAATATAATGGCTTTTGGAATGGAACTTAAGTATAAATTTTCGTGGCTGGAGATTCTTGTACCTGCTGGAATGCTGTACACTTTCATACAGACCCTATCAATAGAGTATTTCGCTGTCGCAGTTAGCATCGCTTGACTATGACCTCTCCGGACTGCCGGCGAAATTTTCACTCTCTTTACATAGAGACAAGCGTGCATGATTTGTACTTTAAACGGATCAGCTTCAGCCAACATCAAACACAAAGAATCCTTATTTCGCGTCAGCTTGATCTTTAGGTCAAGTCCATTCAATATAAGCTTCAGTTGATTAAATATATCACCAAAAATTGGACCCAATAAATCCACAGGTTTGGAGTGTGCGATTGCGAGCGCTCTCTTGTTGAATCCAGCATTTGCTCCATCCAGGATTCGGACATTGTGATGACCGGCAGTATCTTTATAAAATAATCCCAATGTAAATTGAGAAGATAAAGTCTGTGCACTGTAATTTAATAGCGTTTCAATGTAGGCTCTATAGCTGTAGAGATTATCTGACTGCGAGATGAGCTGATCTCCCAGTGTGATATCAACCTGATTAAAGAGAGTCGCTAGAGGATAGTTTATGAGGGCTACACGAGAGCCATCGGCGATAGCTGAATTATCTGTTTTTATGACCCGGCAACTTATGAAGAGCAAAGTATTATTCAGATTGAAATAATATTCTCCACTCTCCGATATAAAAAATTCCAGAGGGGCATTGTCCGCCAGAGCCGCAATAGGTTGAACTTCTACAAAAACCGATTTCTCTATACTTGTCAAAACTATCCAGCTCTGATTTTGTGAACTCTACAGAAGCATCGTGTACAAAAGCCATGGTAATTGCTTAAAAGATGTCCTCATTTGAGCGTCTTACTCTTTTCTGACGACTGCATCTTGCGGGAGTAATTTTATTTATAAGAAAAGGCAGAGTACGCCTTTTTCTTTTTTTCTGTTTTTTAGTGACATAAACAATACCAGATCCTTCCTGTGGAGGTGTGTTTAATCTATTTATGACGGATGTCGAGAGAGATGTAACGGCATTCTTAGCGATATTTCTGATGGCCGTTTTCACGTGCGATTTTACGATTTCTAATCCTTTTCTGAATAGAGGAATCGCTCTTCTAAAAAGTCCTCTAAAAATTCCTGCAAGGCCAGCCCCCTACATGTACTTATCACCGCGAAATCCCTCTAAGCCGTGGCCCGTCTGAGCAATATAGTAGTGGACATAAATGGTCGGATCGCCGTAAATCCGTTGAGACATCATTTTATCGTGTCAATCACGCCGAGGTCTAAAATGTGATCGGACAATAGTTTTCCCGTACTTGAATTTAACAGGGATCCCCTGATCTGACAAGATAGCTATGGTTACAGAATCAAAGCGATGTTTGCGTAGAGGAACATAATCTGGTCGTGTGTACTGCAGGGTGATAATTTCCGAGCTTTTTCCTGTGACTTGCGCGGTTCTCAGAAGCTGAATGTAGCTATCTCCAATAAGTTGGTGTTGAATTATATCTGTGTACACAAATAATGTATAAAATCCAGCTTTTATATCTGCGTATGAATTCTTTTTATCCAATACGATATTATCATACGTCTCAATATACGGTGGTAAACCTAAAATGTGAGACAATTTTTGTCCTGGAGCAAACTGTGTCGCTGGGAAATCCGATAGAGTAACACTTCTCTTCACTTCATCATAGCGAAGTTTAAATCCGTCGGACGCTACCTTCAAGGTGTCAATACGTTCATTAATGGCTCTTATGAGTTCTGAAATAATTAAATATTCCCTTAGTACATCACCGCGTTTTCTGAGAAAAAATGAGCCTTCATTACTTTCGAAGGTAAACCAGGTATGGGGGTACTGAATTACTGTGAGTGTCACTTCATACGATTCTGTAAGGTATACAGGTTTTGCAAGTTTTGTCATAAACGTAGATATCTTGTTGTCTGGAAAAATTTTAGAGGAGGCGTTGCTCGGTAATGTAATATAGAATGAACCGGAATCCATGATTACAGGTTCACCGGTCCGTCAGCTGGTTTTCTTTAATCCAACCGTTAAATTTTTGCTGGGTATCTGAACCATTTGACGAGACAAACTGTAGAACCTCTGACACGCTTTTTTCTCAAAATTTGTTCTACTTCGTAGACGCGATTCTCATCCGATGAAACTTTTTGTAGTTCTTCCTTATAAAATGACCCATCCACAGGTTCTCCACACAAATCAATAATTTTGTAGAGAGGAATTTGGAATTTTGTATTAATGTCACTAATCATAAATATTTCTTCAGTGTATGTTTGTTCATAGCCCTTTGCGAAAGTACGTTTATATCGGGCTATCCGTACATTGTTACCAATTTTTAAAATAGGTTTAATAGCTTTATTACTCATGCTAGTCCCGTACATATTTTTCCATATTGGTAGCGAATTTTTGCTTGTAACATCAACAGGCCTACAGCGAATAGTGGAATAATAAGATTGATTTTAGCTATGCACCAAATCCGGTAAAATATCAATGTACCTAAATGTGTTATTCCTCGTAAGATAGCGCCACATTCGTGTTTTTAATGTACGATTAAATCGCTCAACCATTGATGCTTTTACTGAATTGTTGGTTAAAAAATGTTAAATTTTATACATTTTACAAATACGCTTCATCGAGGCGTTCACAAATTCTTTACCCTGATCCGTCTGTAATTTCTTCGGTATGTGCTTATCATTTTGAAATATTAGTTCGAATGATTTGGCTACAGCTGATCCAGTCTTGTTTGATAAGGCTACACACCACGCAAATTTTGATAGAGAATCAATAATCGTCAGGATGTATTTGACATTATCATTTTCCCTTGAATATTCAATTAAACTTACGAGATCAGCTTGCCACAGGACATCGATATGTGAAACTATGATTTTATTTGTCAGAAATCTTTTTATTACAGGCTTATGTAAATTATAAGAATCTTGGTTATTCAACCAATCACGCACAATTGATTTTTTAAATCCATGATTTCTAGTTTCTCTATATAATTTTTCAATTCCGCCAAATAATCCAGCAGCTTTAGGTGTGAAATACTATTTCTCCAATATTTTTTCATCGCGTCTAGAAGCCATGAGACAACATTTGACATCCTAATCAAAAGTTCATCTGTATAAAATGATATTAAATACAATCTTTAATACCAAATATATTATGCTTGAATAGTTATTTCATTTTAAACACAACAGCTGAAATGCCTAAATATAAAGATATCATGATTGGTTCTTACGCTGTGGAGGGTTGACCCAGGTCTGTACTTGTGGGTGTGCTTTTTTGTGACAGAGGTGTTTAACCGCTTCCAGACCACCCACTGTACATAAACGTCAGCGCTGCCTGGGCTCTGTGCAGCGCCTACGTTTATAAACGGTCGGTGGTCCTGCAAGTGCTGCGGTTGCGGTTCAGAGCGACAGCTCTGACAGGGGACATTATCGGGACCTGATTGGATCAGGTCCCAATGATGTTAACCCTTTGCTATGTTCTATATGCCACGATCTATAGTGATCGCGGCATATAGAAGATAGTGAGAGGAGAGGGGGTCGTCCACTTACCTCTCCGACGGCCCCCTGATGCCTTCCAGGACCTGCCATTGTTAAGGCAGCTGGAGGTCACATGACCGCCTCCAGATCTGCCATATATGGTGTCCTGCTAGGTTCAGCCTGCAGCTGAACTCTAGCAGGTGACAGACAGTGTGAAACTGTCAGCAAACTTCTCATGCAATGTAATACATGTCTATTACATTGCATGAGAACAGAGATTAGAAAAATAAAAATTAATGTCCCATACAGGACTAAGTAAAAATGTAAAAAAAAAGTCTAAAAAATATTTTCAAACTGTTAAAAAAAAAAATCACAAAATAAATAAATAAATCATTAAACAAATAAATCTGTATATTTATGCAAAAACAGAAAGAGTACACATATTTGGTATCGCCGCATCCGAAACAACATGATCTATAAAACTGTCACACTAATTAACTCCTTCTGTGCACACCGCAATAAAAATAAATTTAAAACGGAGCAACAAACTATGCTTTTTCGTCATATCGCCAAACAAAAAAGTGGAAAAAAATGCGATCAAAAAGCAAAATGGAAATAAAAATGGTACCGCTGAAAACGTCATCTTGTTCCGCAAAAAAAAAAGGCGCCATACAGCTCCATCAGCCAAAAAATAAAAAAGTTATAGCTCTCAGAATAAAGCGATGCAAAAAAAATTATTTTTTCTATAAAATTGTTTTATTGTGTAAAAGCGCCAAAACAGAAAAAAAATATACAGTAAGTGTAGTATCGCTGAACAGCATAAAAAAAAACTCAAAAAACAATTCCTGAATTGTTGGTTTTTGTTAATTTTACCTCCCAAAAATCGGAATAGAAAGCGATCAAAAAATGTCACGTACCCAAAAATGGTACCAATAAAAATGTCAACTCGTCCCGCAAAAAACAAGCCATCACATGACTCTGTCGGCAGAAATCTGGAAAATTATAGCTCTCAAAATATGGCGATGCAAAATTTTGATTTTGCAAAAAAAAGCGTCTTAGTGTGTGACAGCTGTCAGTCATAAAAACCCGATATAAATCTGGTATCTCTGTAATCGCACCGACCCGAAGAATAAAGTAATCTCATCACTTTTACCGCACGAGGAATGGCGTAAAAAATAAATAAAACCAATTCTTCACCTGCTACTGATTTGTTTATTATGTCTCCAAAAGATCGCAGTATGGCTCGGCACATATTTATCCTGCACTCTGCGCTGAGCACTTACACCAGAGTTTCTGTGTAAATCTCTGAAATACGTGATTCAGACGGAACCCATGACGGAAGATTCCCTGTAATGAGGCAGATATAGGCCACTTTGGATGCCATCTGGCCTGTGATCCCACGGTGTCAGTTTTTTTTAGGTGTGCATAAAAGTGCGGTTGGCCACAGTTTTGTGCACTTCTGAAAAAAAGGACACCGCTAAACAGAGGCCAGACGGAGTCCAGAGTAACTCTGCTGCCTAATTACAGTGAATGCATCCCGCAGGGGTTTCATCTGAATTACATCACTTGGAAATTTAGATGGAAACCCCGATGTAAGTGCTCAGCCTAGAACGCTGGATAAATGTTACGTAAAATGTTCCCAATAAAAGCTTCAACTCAGTCCTCAAAAAAAGCTAGTCCCCACTCAGGTCCGTCATCTGTTAAAAATATAAGCGACTTCCAAGTTACTGGTAGCAGAAAGGCTCTGGAAAAGCGAAATGGCCCTTGCCCCCCAAAAGAAATTCAGAAAATGTTGTGCTCCCAAATCCAAATGTCTATTCTACAATAATTTGTTCTCCAATTGTCAAATAGCGCTCCGTCCCTCCCAGATCTAGCCATATGGCTAAGCGGTATGATACAGCCACATATGTGGTATTGCAACTTTTAGAAGAAATTGTGTGACACATTTCGGCACCATTTTTACCCATTGCCCTGTGTGAAAATGTAAAATCTGAGGGTAAAACATTTTTTTGTGGTAAAAATGTAATTATGTTTCCTTCACTGCCCAATGGTATACATTTAAAAATTAAAACATACTCACTACTTCCCTACATGAATTCCTTGAGAGGTGTAGTTTACAAAATGGGGTCACTTGTGGGGGTTTCTGCTGTTTCGGCATGTCAGCGACTCTTCAAATGTGACATGGTGTCTGCAACCTATCCCAGCCAACATAGCACTCCCTTCACTTCCGAACCCTGCCGTACACCAATGCAGTGGTATTCCCCCCACATATGGGGTATCAGCGTACTCAGGAGAAATTGCACAACAAATTTCATGGTGCAATTTCTCCTGTTATCCTTATGATAATGCAAAATTAGGGGATGAAAAACATTTTTTTGTGGGAAAAATGTGAAAATTTTATTTTTACGGCTCAATATTATAAACTTCTGTGAAGCACCTTAGGGTTCAAGGTGCTCACCACACATCTAGATAAGTTCCCTAAGGGGTATAGTTTCCAAAATGGTGTCACTTGTGGGGGGTTTCCACTGTTTAGGCACATCAGGAGCTCTCCAAACGCAACATGGCGTCTGCTAATTATTCAAACAAATTTTACATTCAAAAAGTCTAATGGCGCTCCTTACTTTCCAAACCCTGCAGTGCGCCCAAACAGTGGTTTTCCCCCACATATGGGGTATCAGCGCGCTCATGAGAAATTGCACTACAAATTGTGTATTCCATTTTTTCCTGTTTCCTTTGTGAAAATAAAAAAATTGTGTCTAAAATACCAATTTTGTGAAAAAAAGTTAAATGTTCATTGTTTTCTTCCACATTCCAAAAATTCCTGTGAAACACCTGAAGGGTTAATAAACTTCTTGAATGTGGTTTTGAGCACCTTGAGGGGTGAAGTTTTTATAATAGTGTCACTTTTGGGTATTTTCTGTCATAAAGGCCCCTCAAAGTCACTTCAAATAAGATGTGGTCCCTAAAAAAATGTTTTTGCAAATTTTGTTGGAAAAATGAGAAATCGCTGGTTAACTTTTAACCCTTATAGCTTCCTAACAAAGCTATATAGCTCTCTGATTTAAGGGCATGAAAATTCAAAGTTTGAAAATTGCAAAATTTTCAACATTTTCACCAAATTTGAGATTTTTTCACAAATAAACGCAAGTGATATCGAAGAAATTTTACCACTATCATGAAGTACAATATGTCACGAAAAAACAGTCTCAGAATCAGGGGAATCCCTTGAAGCGTTCCAGAGTAATTACTAGAGATGAGCGTTGTTCGACTCGAACTGTTCGCCAATCTCAAGCTGTTTTGGGCGGTGTTCGAGCCGTTCGGCGAACACGAACGATTTGAGAAAAATTCGGCTGTTCAAGGTTATGTTCGATAACTGTTCGTGCACCAAAATCATAACTGGATTTTTTCTCAGTAATGATGAAAATTAATGTTAATACGCAGTTTGAGTGTACAGCGGGGTGGGGGGAGGGGCAGGGGATGGATTTCTGCAGGAATAATGAAGATCTCCATTTTTTTTTTCTCTTTCCCGCATTTACAGTGGGGAGGTGCAATCTGTCAGCCTATCAGCAGCGCACACACGGAGCGAAGTGCTTTTTTTCACACAAGCAAGGGCATGTGTCATTGGCAGTGTAAGTCACATGTCCTTGCCCTATAAGACCAAGCCATTTTCCCCGTCGCCACCATTTTCTCACTGCTGCAGCTGCGTGTTAGACGGCACCGCTGTTGCTGTGTGCGCTATACCTTGTTAATTTCAAGCCAATTTTGGCACAAATCTACAGATAGCTTGGGAGTAGGGAATAGTTGTGATTGCAGTCCTTTTAAGGACTAGGTTACAGCATTTCCTACGACTTTTATCAGGCAGGTCTGTGCTCTTAAATAGATAGATTGTGGGAGTAAAGACTAATTGTAATTGCAGTCCTTTTCAGGACTAGGTTACATCAGTTCCTATCAGTTTTTGCCAGGCAGGTCTGTGCCAGTGCTGTGCAAGTTTTTTTCACAGCATTTGGCTGAATCTAGCAAAGCTAATCCTTTTTGGCCTATTGCAGAGTGTGTTAGTCAGTGAAGTAGCCTATCTGTGTTGCAAGATATACCACCTGTGTATAGAATACCAATTTTTTTACTGCACCTAGCGAAGTAAAATCTTTTGGGCATAGCATCATTCTATTAGTCCATCTATACTGACCTCCATCAGGTTGCAAATTGAATATCATTTTTTTCTGCATCTAGCTCTGAAAAAATATTTGGGCTTCTAGCAGTGTGTGGGACTTGTTCTATTAGTCCATCCATACTGATCTCCATTAGGTTGCAAACTGAATATAATTTTTTTCTGCATCTAGCTCTGAAAAAATATTTGGCCTTCTAGCAGTGTGTGGGACTTGTTCTAGTAGTCCATCTATACTGACCTCCATCACGCTGCAAATTCAAAATAATTTTTTGTCTGCATCTAGCTCTGAAAAAATATTTGGGCTTCTAACAGTGTGTGGGACTTGTTCTATTAGTCCATCTATACTGACCTCCATCAGGTTGCAAACTGAATATATTTTTTTTCTGCATCTACCTCTGAAAAAATATTGGGCTTCTAGCAGTGTGTGGGACTTTCTCTATTAGTCCATCTATACTGACCTCCATCACGCTGCAAATTCAAAATAATTTTTGTCTGTATCTAGCTCTGAAAAAATATTTGGCCTTCTAGCAGTGTGTGGGACTTTCTCTATTAGTCCATCTATACTGACCTCCATCAGGTTGCAAATTAAAAATATTTTTTATCTGCATAACCTCTGAAAAAATATTTGGGCTTCTAGCTGTGTGTGGGACTTGTTCTATTAGTCCATCTATACTGACCTCCATCAGGTTGCAAACTGAATATAATTTTTTTCTGCATCTAGCTCTGAAAAAATATTTGGCCTTCTAGCAGTGTGTGGGACTTTCTCTATTAGTCCATCTATACTGACCTCCATCAGGTTGCAAATTAAAAATAATTTTTATCTGCATCTAGCTCTGAAAAAATATTTGGCCTTCTAGCAGTGTGTGGGACTTTCTCTATTAGTCCATCTATACTGACCTCCATCAGGTTGCAAATTAAAAATAATTTTTTGTCTGCATCTAGCTCTGAAAAAATATTTGGCCTTCTAGCAGTGTGTGGGACTTTCTCTATTAGTCCATCTATACTGACCTCCATCAGGCTGCAAATTAAAAATAATTTTTATCTGCATCTACCTCTGAAAAAATATTTGGCCTTCTAGGTGTGTGTGGAACTTGTTCTATTAGTCCATCTATACTGACCTCCATCAGGTTGCAAACTGAATATTATTTTTTTCTGCATCTAGCTCTGAAAAAATATTTGGCCTTCTAGCAGTGTGTGGGACTTTCTCTATTAGTCCATCTATACTGACCTCCATCAGGTTGCAAATTAAAAATAATTTATATCTGCATCTAGCTCTGAAAAAACATTTGGCCTTCTAGCAGTGTGTGGGACTTTCTCTATTAGTCCATCTATACTGACCTCCATCAGGTTGCAAATTAAAAATAATTTTTTGTCTGCATCTAGCTCTGAAAAAATATTTGGCCTTCTAGCAGTGTGTGGGACTTTCTCTATTAGTCCATCTATACTGACCTCCATCAGGTTGCAAACTGAATATATTTTTTTTCTGCATCTACCTCTGAAAAAATATTGGGCTTCTAGCTGTGTGTGGGACTTGTTCTATTAATCCATCTATACAGACCTCCATCAGGTTGCAAACTGAATATAATTTTTTTCTGCATCTACCTCTGAAAAAATATTTGGGCTTCTAGCTGTGTGTGGGACTTGTTCTATTAGTCCATCTATACTGACCTCCATCAGGTTGCAAACTGAATAAATTTTTTTCTGCATCTAGCTCTGATAAAATATTTGGCCTTCTAGCAGTGTGTGGGACTTTCTCTATTAGTCCATCTATACTGACCTCCATCAGGTTGCAAATTAAAAATAATTTTTATCTGTATCTAGCTCTGAAAAAATATTTGGCCTTCTAGCAGTGTGTGGGACTTTCTCTATTAGTCCATCTATACTGACCTCCATCAGGTTGCAAATTAAAAATAATTTTTTGTCTGCATCTAGCTCTGAAAAAATATTTGGACTTCTAGCAGTGTGTGGGACTTTCTCTATTAGTCCATCTATACTGACCTCCATCAGGTTGCAAACTGAATATATTTTTTTTCTGCATCTACCTCTGAAAAAATATTTGGGCTTCTAGCTGTGTGTAGGACTTGTTCTATTAGTCCATCTATACTGACCTCCATCAGGTTGCAAACTGAATACAATTTTTTTCTGCATCTACCTCTGAAAAAATATTTGGGCTTCTAGTTGTGTGTGGGACTCGTTCTATTAGTCCATCTATACTGACCTCCATCAGGTTGCAAATTGAATATAATTTTTTTCTGCATCTAACCCAGCCAATAGTTTTGGCCTAATACCACAGTTTGGCCACTCAGCTCTGCTCGGTTCCCATCCATTGTTTTTTTGTGCATCTACCTCTGAAAAAATATTTGGGCTTCTAGCTGTGTGGGACTTGTTCTATTAGTCCATCTATACTGACCTCCATCAGGTTGCAAACTGAATATATTTTTTTTCTGCATCTACCTCTGAAAAAATATTTGGGCTTCTAGCAGTGTGTGGGACTTGTTCTATTAGTCCATCCATACTGACCTCCATCAGGTTGCAAATTAAAAATAATTTATATCTGCATCTAGCTCTGAAAAAATATTTGGCCTTCTAGCAGTGTGTGGGACTTTCTCTATTAGTCCATCTATACTGACCTCCATCAGGTTGCAAATTAAAAATAATTTTTTGTCTGCATCTAGCTCTGAAAAAATATTTGGCCTTCTAGCAGTGTGTGGGACTTTCTCTATTAGTCCATCTATACTGACCTCCATCAGGTTGCAAACTGAATTTATTTTTTTTCTGCATCTACCTCTGAAAAAATATTGGGCTTCTAGCTGTGTGTGGGACTTGTTCTATTAATCCATCTATACAGACCTCCATCAGGTTGCAAACTGAATATAATTTTTTTCTGCATCTACCTCTGAAAAAATATTTGGGCTTCTAGCTGTGTGTGGGACTTGTTCTATTAGTCCATCTATACTGACCTCCATCAGGTTGCAAACTGAATAAAATTTTTTCTGCATCTAGCTCTGAAAAAATATTTGGCCTTCTAGCAGTGTGTGGGACTTTCTCTATTAGTCCATCTATACTGACCTCCATCAGGTTGCAAATTAAAAATAATTTTTATCTGTATCTAGCTCTGAAAAAATATTTGGCCTTCTAGCAGTGTGTGGGACTTTCTCTATTAGTCCATCTATACTGACCTCCATCAGGTTGCAAATTAAAAATAATTTTTTGTCTGCATCTAGCTCTGAAAAAATATTTGGACTTCTAGCAGTGTGTGGGACTTTCTCTATTAGTCCATCTATACTGACCTCCATCAGGTTGCAAACTGAATATATTTTTTTTCTGCATCTACCTCTGAAAAAATATTTGGGCTTCTAGCTGTGTGTAGGACTTGTTCTATTAGTCCATCTATACTGACCTCCATCAGGTTGCAAACTGAATACAATTTTTTTCTGCATCTACCTCTGAAAAAATATTTGGGCTTCTAGCTGTGTGTGGGACTTGTTCTATTAGTCCATCTATACTGACCTCCATCAGGTTGCAAATTGAATATAATTTTTTTGTGCATCTAATCCAGCCAATAGTTTTGGCCTAATACCACAGTTTGGCCACTCAGCTCTGCTCGGTTCCCATCCATTTTTTTTTGTGCAAACAACTCCAGAGTTGTGAATTATTTAACCACCAAAATGAGTGGAAAAAGGCCTGCTGCTGGTGGAAAGGGGAATAGGCGTGTTGGGAAGGGGAAAAAAGGTTGTGTCCGTGGGGTAGGTGTTAAAGCAACAGTAACATCTGCAGAAGAAAGACCATCTTCCAGCCAAACTAAAATGTCTACTTCTTTTAGCGGACAATGTGATAAGATCCCTTTCTTACGGCCACGCCAATCGCTACAAATTCCAGATGAGGCACAAAAACAGCAGGTGCTTCAACGGATATCAAGTGCTCCTTTAAGTGGGCTCTCCTCCACATCAACTTAAACATCACAAATACTCCAGTCCTCAGAGGTGTCACCCCAATCGCACTTGCTTCCTCACAGCTCCCAAATCTCCAGCTGCCCGTCTGAGTATGAGGTAGAACAGATGGTTGAGTCTGCAGAGCAGTTTACTCATACTATAGCCTGGGAATCAGAGGTCGACTCCAGCGCTTCTGTGAATCCAGACGAGGAAATGATCTGCACTGATGCCCAGAATCTTTATGAGTCGGATCCAGGACCAGACGCAGAAGGTTCTGACCATAATGTAGACCCTCATTCCCAAACTGTAACTCCTGTTGGTGGAGACAATGAGGAAGACGATGATGAGACTCAAATACCTGATTGGAGCGACAACTTTAGTTTTTTGTCAGGGCAGGAACAGGTTGGCTCTGAGGACGACGGGTGTGATAACGCACAGGGTGATGATGATGAGGTTGGAGATCCCACTTACTGTCAACCCACAGTCAGCCAAGAGATGAGGTCAGCAGAGGAGGTGGAGGAAGATGCTAGTGACGACGAGGTCAGGTTGTGCCTTCCTGGACAGAGACGTAGTACTGGAAGCACGTCAACAACTGCATCCTCAAACACAACTCTGCCTCTCACCACAAGTCGTGGTGGCTCTTCAGGTCGCATGGGTGCTAAGCCTTGCATAGCCTGGGCATTTTTTCAGATCGATAAAGATGACCCAACTCGTGTTATCTGTAACATTTGTCAGCAAAAGCTAAGTAGAGGCCAAAAAATACATAGTTTGAGTACTTCATGCATGAACCGGCACATGGACATGAAGCATAAGTTGCAGTGGGAAGCTCAGTGTGCTACAATGCGGCCTAGCCGACCGGGCCAACCACCGTCTGCCATATCTTGTGCATCCGCGGCCTCTTCATCCTCTGTGACTGGGGGGACAGCAGTCACACCTGCTTTGGGGCGCAGACCTGCCACCTCTTTACCCGCAACAGCCAGCGTGATTGGCAGGTCATCATTTTCTTTGGAGGTGGTAACACCAGCTGGTGTTGAGCGCTGTCCGACATCGATAGCACCACCTTTGGATCAAGGCAACCTAACATGTCCGCCTGCATCTTCCTCACAGACCGGCAGTTTGCCTGGGACACCCTTATCAACCCCGTCTAAGCACAATAGCCAGCCCTCGGTCCCTCAGATGTGGACAAGTAAAAGACCATTTCCTCCTAGCCATGAGAAAGCTAAGAGGTTGAATTTCACCATCTGCAAGCTCTTGGCTACAGAAATGCTGCCTTTCCGCCTGGTGGACACAGAGGATTTTCGAGACCTTATGTCCGTCGCAGTGCCCCAGTACCAGATGCCCAGTCGGCACTACTTCTCAAAGAAAGGTGTGCCTGCACTCCACCAGCATGTCGCACACAACATCACCGCTTCTTTGAAAACTCTGTGTGTGACAGGGTGCATTTCACCACAGACACTTGGACGAGTAGGCATGGACAGGGGCGTTACATGTCGCTGACTGGGCACTGGGTAACTATGGTGACAGCAGGACAAGGGGCTGCTGTCCAAGTCTTGCCGTCCCCACGAGTTGTGCGTCAATCCTCTTTATGTCAAAGTTCCTCCACTGCTTCTGCCTCCTCAACCTCCTCTCGGTCTTCCACCTGCACCCAAAGCCTGTCTGGTCATGCCACAAGCTTTCTAACTGCGCAGAAGGGATCCTGCACACCTCCTTACTATGCTGGCAGTAGGGCTCAACGTCATCAGGCGGTTTTTACTTTGAAATGTCTGGGAAATGTGAGTCACACAGCTGAGGAGTTGTGGTCAGCTCTGGAGAACCAATTTCATGAATGGTTGTCTCCACTGGACCTGAAACCAGGGAAGGCCGTGTGCGACAATGCTGCAAACCTGGGTGCGGCCCTTCGCCGGGGCAATGTCACACACGTGCCTTGTATGGCTCTCGTGTTGAACCTGGTTGTCCAGCAATTTTTAGCCCACTATCCCAGACTAGATTGGCTTCTGCAGAGGGCATGGTCGCTGTGTGCTCACTTCCGCCATTCACATCCCGCAGCTCAGCGACTTACATCTCTACAGAAGTCGTTGGGCCTGCCACTTCACCGGCTAAAATGCGATGTGCCTACCCGGTGGAATTCAACTCTGCACATGTTGCAATGACTGTGGCAGCACCGACAAGCCCTGTATAGCCTGGGCCAACGAGATCCAGAGGTGGGGCAAATCACGCTGGAGGAGTGGTCTCAGATCAGGGACCTATGCTCCCTTCTGCACAGTTTTGAAATGGCGACGAAGATGTTTAGTGCTGACGATGCCATTATCAGCATGACTATTCCGGTGATTTACATGCTGGAGCACATGTTAAACAGAATTCGGAGTCAGGTGGTGGCACAAGAGGAGGTGGAGGAAGTAGAGGAGGAGGAGTTGTATGAGGAAGGGCTAACATCTGCAAGGTCCAGACGGTCGGCAGCACCAAGGCGGCAGGCATGTGAGGGTGGGGTAGATGGTTTTACCAGGGCGCATGGTAGCAGCCAAACTAGTGAGGAAGGTGCAGGAGCCCAGGAAGAAGTGGAGGATGAACTGATGGAAGACTCATCAGATGAGGGAGACCTTGATCACATTTCTGTTGTGCGAGGTTGGGGGGAGAGGACAGAGGAAGGAAGCATGATTGTTACCTCGCCACCAACACAACAGGGACTTGGTGCTCCTGGATGCGCAACACACATGAGTGCCTTCTTGCTGCACTACCTGCAACATGACCCTCGAATTGTGAGAATTAGAAATAATCCTGACTACTGGGTTGCCACACTGTTAGATCCCCGGTACAAAAGTAAATTTGCAGAAATTATTCCTGCCATAGAAAGGGATGCACGCATGCAGGAGTATCAGCAGAGACTGTTGCAGAATCTTACATGTGCTTTTCCACAAAACACCAGTGGTGCACGTAGTGAATCTCACAGTTCCAACTTGCCAACCGTGGGACCGTCAAGTGTTCAGCACTCAAACCGTAACAGAACCACAGTATCTGCTGGTAACATCAATTTTGCGGAATCATTTCACCACTTTTTTTGCCCATCCTTTGCAAGGCCACAGGAGACAAGAAGTCTGACACATAGTCAACGCCTAGAGACGATGGTACAGGAGTATCTCCAAGTAAACATTGAAGCCATGACTGTGTCACTGGACCCTTGCTTTTTTTGGGCTTCCAATCTGGATAAATGGCCGGAGCTAGCCACTTACGCCTTGGAGATCTTATCATGCCCCGCAGCCAGCATTCTGTCTGAACGTGTGTTCAGCGCTGCTGGTGGTGTGCTGACAGATAAGCGCACGCGGCTCTCCACTGATAATGTAGACAGACTCACGTTCATAAAGATGAACAAATCATGGATCCGAAACGACTTTTCTACCCCTGTGTCATCCTGGGGAGAGTAAAAGCTTGATGATTGGTTAAAATCACCCTACCAACCGTTTTAAGCTTTCAAATTACTAATCATGTTTATCTGTATCTTGGCTGGAAAATAATTTGGGCTTTGTAGCAGTGTGCAGCACTGATTCTATTAGGCCATCTATAATAAGCTCCACCAGATTTAAAATTACTAATCATGTTTATCTGTATCTTGACTGGAAAATAATTTGGGCTTTGTAGCAGTGTGCAGCACTGATCCTATTAGGCCATCTATACTAAGCTCCACCAGATTTAAAATTAATAATAATTTTTAGCTGCATCTAGCCCGGAAAATAATTTTGGGGCTCCGAGATGCGCAAGACACATAAGTGCCTTCTTGCTGCACTACCTGCAACATGACCCTCATATTGTCAGAATTCGAAGTAATCATGACTACTGGGTTACCACACTCTTAGATCCCCCAAACTTTTCGATCAACCTTTTCATTTTAATAAAGACCAAAAAAATGGTCATTTTTGAAATTATAAGCATTAGCAGGTTATTAGAAACTGAAATCAAACAGTTTTCAACTCAAAACTTTATTCTAGGTGATGTTACATTTTCACATAGGACCCCTTGTTCGAAAGGAGCTTCTGAACTCTCTCGTCCATTGAATTTGTCAGGTTTTGGATGGTTTCTGCTTCAATTGTTTTGCATGAGGACAGAATACCCTCCCAGAGCTGTTGCTTAGATGTGAACTGCCTCCCGCCATCATAGACACTCCTTTTGATGATGCTCCAGAGGTTCTGAATGGGGTAGAGGTCAGGGGAGCATGGGGGTCACACCATAAGTTTGTCCCCTTTTATGCCCATATCAGTCAGAGATGCAGATGTTTTATGTGCAGCATGAGATGGTGCATTATCATGCAAAAAAATGATCTTGCTGTGAAATACACGGTTCTTCTTCTTGAACCATGGCAGGAAGTGCTGTTTGAGAAAATCCACATACATTACGGAGTTCATCTTTAGCGCCTTCAGGGATCCTAAAGGGGCCGACAATCTCTCTCCCCATGATTCCAGCCCAAAACATTACTCCACCTCCTCCTTGTTGGCGCTGTAGCCGTGTTTGCGTGGGGTGTCCATCAACCAGCCATCCTCCACTCCATCCATCTGGACCATCGAGCGCTGCACGGCACTCATCCGTGAACAAAACAGTTTTGAAATCAGTCTTCATGTATTGTTTGGCCCACTGGAGCCGTTTCTGCTTGTGTGAAATGGATAGAGGAGGTCGACAGGATGGCGTATGCACAGCTGCAAACCTCTGAAGGACCCTGCATCTTGTTGTTCGGGGGACGTTGGAGGCACCAGCAGCTTCAAAAACTTGTCTGCTGCTATGACAAGGCTTTTTTGCCGCTGCTCTTTTAACCTGACGTAATTGCCTGTAGGAAAGAGTCCTCAATTTGCCCTTATCAGCAGGCACACGTGTGTACTGTGAATCAGCTACATACTTCTTGATTGCCAAGACACTTCATCCTGATCATCGCACAATGTTGATTGTAGTCATGCCTTGACCTAAACACTCCACAATTTGTTGCTTCTCAGCAGCCGACACATCCTTTTTCTTTCCCATTTTGGCATAAAATGTAGGCTGCTTAATAATGTGAGACAGCCTTCTTAAGTAGTCTTGCCTTTCATTGGACACACCTGCCAAACTAATTAGCACAGGTGTCTGCAATTGCTTACAGTGATATAAAGAGCCCTGACACACATCACCATTAATGAGTTTAACTGACAAACAAACAAATTCTTCCCTTATCACTCCTAAACACTTTTTGCATAATAATTTGGAACACAGTGTACATGTGCTTTTCCACAAAACACCAGTGGTTCACGTAGTGAATCTTACAGTTCTAACTTGCCAACCGTGGTCTGTATGGAGTTGTTCAATAAAGGGCCCAAAATTAAGATAACATAGATGGGAGAGGTCTCTATGAATAGGAATTCCTAAGTATTTGATACCCTGTGAGGGCCAGGCAAAGGGAAAGTTGGACTGGATGGAATCCTATATGGATTTGGGGAGGGAGACATCGAGGGCCTCAGACTTCGCTGCATTGATTTTAAAATTTGACCATGTAACAAAGTGATCTATTTCAGCCATGACAGCATGGATGGATATATGTGATTGAGTGATATATACTAGGACATCATCAGCAAATAGAGAGCACTTGTACTCGGTGCCTCCCACCTCAATCCACCTAATATTGGGGTTATGGCGAATTGATGAGAGCAGGTGCTCCGTCACTAGGATGTATAAGAGAGGGGACAGAGGACATCCCTGCCTTGTCCCATTGGTGATTGTGAAAGGTGATGAAAATGTTCTGATGCACCCCCTGGGCCTTGGGACACCCGGAGCCGGACCCTTTTTGGTGGATGCTGGTGGTTGTAGTCTTCGTGGCGGTGACCCGTTTCCGTGGCTCAGGGTGGTCAGAGTGAACCGCCACTGCAGTGCAGACCGCTGAGGCTGGTGTTGTGGGTGCAGCAGAGCGTAGCATAACTCCCCACGGGAGGAGTATAGCCTCAGGGCAGTGTATGCGGAGGATGGGGGTGATGGTGCAGGGCAGCAGCAGTAACGACACGGAGTCAGTGATGCAGTCCAGGGCCTTTACTCACAGTTCTTATTATCCAGACCACGTCTGCAGGTAACGACTGCCCACGTCGTACTGTGCTCACCAGGTGAGGGGCTCAGACAACTCCCAGATAACTTTGGAGCGCTTCACAGGACCCCCTTTGTGTGTCCTTTGTCTGGCCTTTCTTACCAACCCTTCTGTCCGGCTGCCTCGGGCCTCCTCTTGGTAAACTTGGCGCCAGTTTCCCTGACCCTATGTGGTGCCTTCCTAGCGGGTGTAGCGAGGGGCTGCGCCACATAAAATGTCACAGCCTCCAGTTTCTAGCTGAGGGTCGTTTCCTGCCTCCACTAGTTTCGGGGACCGGTCTCCCCCTTTGGCCTGACCCCTCCACGCAGGTGGATTCGGGCGTGTGGTGGCGACTCGCCCGTCCGCACCCCTGGGATCCCTTCATTCCTCGTTCCTGGAGCCTTCTCAGCTCCTCTTCCTTCCTTCTCCCTCTTCCAGGCCTGGGCCTCTGTTACTAGGCCCGCCTCCGGAACAGAGCTCATGCAGAGCCCCTGCTCCCTGCCACTTCTGCTCAGACTTCTCTGCACTGAACTAAGATGGTGCCCACTTTTTATACTCCCTTCTCAATGCACCCAGGAACTGCTTCCTCCCTGCTCCTGCACTACAGGGTTCCCCTTCCTCAGTGTTCCCTCCCCCCACTCCAGCCAGGGACAGGGACTGTCGTGCCCATCTCAGAGGCATATTGGTCGCCCTGCCCCACGGCAATGTGGTGTAATGCATGCAGGTGTCGGGTCCTGATCCACACTCCATCCTTACCTGAGAGTGAGATATCACACCTCTGGGTGAGGTGCAATACCTCTGTAGCAACCGAGCCCTCAGGGTGCTACAGTTCCATTTATCTTCAGCCTAGGTGACGTATTGTGATACAGGGCCGTGATTTTGGCTATAAAAGGGTCCCCTAGACCCCTACCCCAAGCTTTTTAAGAGAATCATATATGGCGTGCCAGGAGACTCTATGGAATGCTTTCTCAGCATCCAACGAGAGTATCTAATTACAAATTTTTAACTGCATCTAGCCCAGGAAATACTTTGTGCCTAGTAGCAGTGTCTGCTAGTCAGCGGATTATCCCGGCTGTTAAGCAAGCTACACCACCTGTAGTTTGGACACTTAATTTTTTCAAAGGAAATGCTTCGGGACCACGGGATACTCAGTGAAGAGCATCAGGAGGCACCCCAAGGCATAGGGGCTGGGACTGGCAGTAGGATACCTTGCGGTGGACAGCCGAGCTCGATCTTTATAAAAGCTTTTTAACTGCAGCAGTTTTAGTGGACGCTACTGGAGCTGGAATTACGCGGCTGCTGGCATGAGACTTGCCCTCCAATAGATCCTTGTAAATGGATTTAAAGTGTATTCATTCAAATTAGAGAGACAATTTAAATTAAAAAGCTTAGAGCTGCCTCCACCACAGGGGGGCTCGCTCGACCCACCAGCGGACAGGCACCAGTATTGGGAGAGGGAGGCTGGCCGTCAGGGTTCACCGCGGCTCTGGCACAAACCCGGCGACACGGAGGTGGCACGGGCAGGAGCGGACTGAACGTGTCGACTTCTCACTTTTTGGATTTTAGAAGGGCATGACATGCCTATATCTGTGTCTCCCCCTCCTTTTACTCCTCCACCTCTTTTCTTTTCGCATGACTATATGTACTTGTCACTTTTCCATGTGTTAGTTGTGTCTTCTGAGCAGTTTGTCAGCTTTTGGACACCTTTGAAGGTGTTTTCTATGTGTTTCTATGTGTTTTTGTTTGCCTGCCATTGGTGTTCGAAGGTGTTCGACGAACAGTTCGACGAACAGTTCGGCGAACACACGGGTGTTCGACGAACCGAACCGAACTCGAACACTACGGGGGTGGCTCAACACTAGTAATTACCTCATAAAAATGAGTGTGGTCAGAATTGAAAAAATTGGCCTGGTCACGAAGGCAAAAACAGGCTCAGGCGCGAAGTGGTTAAATACAGAACACTCAAGTCAGGTCACTACAGTCTATACCAATAAAGAAAGTATTTTTTCCACTGCTGCTGAGCATCTGTTCAACTCATTAAAAAAGTAAGTTTTAATATTATTTCCTATTTGTTGTGTAGTAATAAACTGTCCTATTGCATAGATATAGTTAATAATTGTATTATTATAATTTAGCCTGATATATTATTTATTATAATTTATCCTGATATGTAATATAATATGTAATAGATGCGTGATATTATATAGCTAAATAGTTCATTCATTGCATAGATATAGTTAATAATTGTATTATTATAATTTAACCAGATGAATTCTCACAATTCCATGGAGCATTTTGATTCCCTTCTTACGAACTCCCAATTAGGTAGGTATTATACTGAATTATTGTTGAGCGAGCACTAAAATGCTCGGGTGCTCGAAGCTTGGGCCGAGCTCACCGTGATACTCGGGTGCTCGACCCGAGCAACGAGCCCAATGTTAGTCTATGGGAGACCCGAGCATTTTTGCGGCGGCACCCCCGGCAGTCTGTAGAAAGCCTAAAAAGAGCCCAAAACGATAGTGACAGTGCTCAAATGACATGGGGACAGGATGGGGATCACCACAGGAAGTATTTCTGACCTCCAGGTCACTGCTATCAACAACGTGGTCAGAGGTATTAAGCCACTTTTACGGGCTCACAATAAAACGTTCAAAAACTAAACTGAAACTGCTTTCCTCTGAAATATGTTAAGGAATATCCTTTCCAGGGTAAAGACTTGTGTATAAGGTAAAATAAATAACCAAAAACAAAAATACTCCCCCTCACCTTGGGCTATGTTCACAAGTAGCATTTTTTATGCGTTTTTGCATTTTTGTATTGCTTTCAACCGTGACAAATGCATTCACCGGGAAATGTCATTTTAACATTTTACAACCTTATCTGGCCATGTGCTGTGTGACACATGCATACAGTGCTGAAAAGACATGGGAACAGCATGGGGAAGACGACTGGAAGCATCTCTGACACCCAGGTCACTGCCTAAAAGTGTGCCTATCAGAAGTGATTCTTGCTGCATCAGACTTGCAAGTCCTTGTCCCATGGCAGTGTTCAGTTGTACCTCCCCCATTCCTTGCAATGCAAGCGCAAGTATGCAGCCTGCCACCCACCCCAAGGCTGCAATACCATACTGCTTGCTTGCTTGCACTTGAAATTGGGCGTTTTAGGCATGTGGAGGCGGAATCTGGCCACCACGTTATGGCTGCTTCGACGGCCTGGTATCCATACTCAGTCCCCAGCCGCCCTGTGGCCGGGTGTCCACGATTGGTCCCCAGCCGCCAGGGGGCGGCCGGGTGTCCATAAATGGTCCCCAGCCGCCCCGATTTGTCCCGTTAACCTTTCCCACAGTTTTCTTAGCCTGGCCTGCTTTAGGGCAGCATTGGCCGAGCCCACCAGATAATCAGACTCTTCCGGTGGGCCCTGGCTTCTCCATCAGGGGAGTTAAGAGTGCCAAGGTGAGGAGAATGATGAGAGAAGTTAGCATCTGCTTTGTTTTCTTGAAATGCAAGCGCAAGTGTGCAGCCTGCCACTCACCCACCCCCATGCTGCAATACCATACTGCTAGCTTGCTTGCACTTGAAATTGGGCCTTTTAGTCATGTGGAGGTGGAATCTGGCCACCACGTCAAGGCTGCGTCGGTGGCCTGGTATCCATACTCAGTCCCCAGCCGCCAGGCGGCCGGGTGTCCACGCTTGGTCCCCAGCCGCCAGGGAGCCGGGTGTCCACGCTTGGTCCCCAGCCGCCAGGGGGCAGCCAGGTGTACATAAACGGTCCCCAGCCATCCCTATTTGTCCCGGTAATCTTCCCCACACTTTTCTTAGCCTGGCCTGCTTTAGGGCAGCATTGGCCGAGCCCACCAGACAACCAGACACCTCCGGTGGGCCCTGGCTTCTCCATCAGGGGAGTTGAGAGTGCCAAGGTGAGGAGCATGATGATGATGATAGAAGTTAGCATCTACTTTGTTTTCTTGGAATGCAAGGGTAAGTGTGCAGCCTGCCACCCACCCACCCCCAGGCAGCAATACCATACTGCTAGCTTGCTTGCGCTTGAAATTGGGCCCTTTAGGCATGTGGAGGCGGAATCTGGCCATCACATCATGGCTGCGTCGGTGGCCTGGTATCTATACTCAGTCCCCAGCCGCCAGGTGGCCGGGTGTCCACGCTTGGTCCCCAGCCACCAGGGGGCGGCCGGATGTCCACACTCAGTCCCCAGCCGCCAGGGGGCCGGGTGTCCACGCTTGGTCCCCAGCAGCCAGGGGGCGGCCAGGTGTCTATAAATGGTCCCCAGTCGTCCCTATTTGTCCTGGTGAACTTCCCCACACTTTTTTTTAGCCTGGCCTGCTTTAGGGCAGCATTGGCGAACCTACCAGACAACCAGACTCCTCCGGTGTGCCCTGGCTTCTCCATCAGGGGAGTTGAGAATGCCAAGGTGAGGAGCATGATGATGATGATAGAAGTTAGCATCTGCCTTGTTTTCTTGGAATGCAAGCGTAAGTGTGCAGCCTGCCACCCACCCACCCACCCCCAGGCCGCAATACCATACTGTTAGCTTGCTTGCACTTGAAATTGGGCCTTTTAGGCATGTGGAGGCGGAATCTGGCCACCACGTCATGGCTGCGTCGGCGGCCTGGTATCCATACTCAGTCCCCAGCCGCCAGGCGGCCGGGTGTCCACGCTTGGTCCCCATCTGCCAGGGGGCGGCCGAGTGTCCATTCTCGGTCCCCAGCCGCCTCACGGCCGGGTGTCCACACTCGGACCCCAGCCGCCAGGGGGCCGATTGTCCACGCTTAGTCCCCAGCCGTCAGGGGGCGGCCGGGTGTCCATAAACGGTCAACAGCCGCCCCTATTTGAAGGACAGCCTAACCACAAACACGTGGACAAGTGAATGTGGCCAGGGATGGTCCATCTCACTGATGCCTTCACACTGGGTTAATATTGTGGAAGCCGGGACACAGTTGGACACTGGGATTCAACACATCTTCCAGACATAGAGGATTGCGGGTCCTGGGTCAATCAGGCTTCAACACAAAGTTCAGAAGGTAGACAGCAGCAGTGATCGGCCTCCTACACAATGAGTGAATAATTCATGATCATGAGACCATCCATCTCCTTAGCTTTCTGTTCCTTGGAATGCAAGCGCATGTATATAGTAGCGGCTAGACCTGAGGTGGTCAGCGTTTTGGCGCATATCCTACCTCCTCCGAGGATTGCAGGATGTTTTCCTGCTACTATCCCAGTTCTATGACTCCTGTTAAAACAAAGCTTTAGGTGATGAATGATGGATGAGGTGGTGGCAAAGGAGAAAGAGCAGGAGGAACAGGGACCATTCACATAAATATCAGGCCAGTCAACCACACATGTCTTGTAGGATATGTTTCTGTACCAAAAGAAGCGGTTCGGCTACACAGTTATAGGGCATACAGTGAGTGCAATGCCTACCAAAAATTTCGAGGCACTCCAATGCCCCTTGGAAGTGACATGGAGGTCAGAGGGCCTTAACTAAACCGTTTTTTCCATTTATAGCAACTGGGTCTCCTGTACACTGTTGGCCTAAGCAGTGAATGGAAGGCTTTCCAAAAATTATGAGCAACTGCAATGTCCCTTGAAACAGATGTGGATTACAGCACACTAAAAAACTTCTACCCATTATTGGGGAGTGGGTCTCCCTTAGTGTTCGCCTATGCATTGAAAAGCAAAGGTTCACTAAAATTAGGAGGAAATGCAATGCCCGTTGGAAGAGTCATGGAGGTTAGAGATAATTAATAACAACGTTTCAATGCCCGTTGGAAGAGCTGTGGAGTTCTGAGTGGTTTAACAAGACGGTTTTAATGCCCCTTGGAAGGGTGGTGGAGGCCGCAGCAGCTTAACAAGATGGTTTTAATGCCACTTGGAAGACTGGTGGAGGTCGCAGTAGCTTAACAAGACTGTTTTAATGCCCCTTGCAAAAGTGGTGGAGGTCGCAGTAGCTTAACAAGACTGTATTAATGCCCCTTGGAAAAGTGGTGGAGGTCGCAGTGGAATAAAAAGACAATATCAATGCCCCTTGGAAGAGTGGTGGAGGTCGCAGTAGCTTAACAAGACGGTTTTAATGCCCCTTGGAAAAGTGGTGGAGGTCGCAGTGGAATAAAGACACAATATCAATGCCCCTTGGAAGAGTGGTGGAGGTTGCAGTAGCTTAACAAGATGGTTTTAATGCCCCTTGGAAGAGTGGTGTAGGTCGCAGTAGCTAAACAAGACGGTTTTAATACCCCTTGGAAAAGTGGTGGAGGTCGCAGAAGCTTAATAAGACGGTTTTAATGCCCCTTGGAAGAGTGATGGAGGTCGCAGTAGCTTAACAAGACGGTTTAAATGCCCCTTGGAAGAGTGGTGGAGGTCGCAATGGCTTAACAAGACGGTTTTAATGCCCCTTGGAAAAGTGGTGGAGGTTGCAGTAGCTTAACAAGACGGTTTTAATGCCCCTTGGAAGAGTAGTGGAGGTCGCAGTAGCTTAGCAAAACGGATTTAATGCCCCTTGGAAAATTGGTGTGGGTCGCAGTAGCTTAACAAGTACGGTTTTAATGCCCCTTGGAAAAGTGGTGGAGGTCGCAGTAGCTTAACAAGACGGTTGTAACGCCCCTTGGAAGAGCGGTGGAGGTTGCAGTAGCTTAGCAAGACGGTTTTAATGCCCCTTTGGAGATTGGTGGAGGTCGCAGTAGCTTAACAAGATGGTTTTAATGCCCCTTGGAAATGTGGCGGAGGTCGCAGTAGCATAACAAGACGGTTTTTACACCCCTTGGAAACGTGGTGGAGTTCGCAGTGGAATAAACAGGCAATATCAATGCCTCTTGGAAGAGTGGTGGAGGTTGCAGTATCTTAACAAGAAGTTTTTAATGCCCCTTGGAAAAGTGGTGGAGGTCGCAGTGGAAAAAAAGACAATATCAATGCCCCTTGGAAGAGTGGTGGAGGTCGCAGTAGCTTAACAAGATGGTTTTAACGCCCCTTGGAAAAGTGGTGGAGGTCGCCGTAGCTTAACAAGATGGTTTTAATACCCCTTGGAAGAGCGGTGGAGGTCGCAGTAGCTTAACAAGTCGGTTTTAATGCCCCATGGAAAAGTGGTGAAGGTCGCAGTGGAATAAAAATACAATATCAATGCCCCTTGGAACAGCGGTGGAGGTCGCAGTAGCTTAACAAGACGGTTTTAATGCTCCTTGGAAGAGTGGTGGAGGTCGCAGTAGCTTAACAAGACGGTTTTAATGCCCCTTGGAAGAGCGGTGGAGGTCGCAGTAGCTTAGCAAGACGGTTTTAATGCCCCTGGGAAAAGTGGTGGAGGTTGCAGTAGCTTAACAAGACTGTTTTAATGCCCCTTGGAAGAGTGGTGGAGGTCGCAGTAGCTTAACAAGACGGTTTTAATGCCCCTTGGAAAAGTAGTGGAGGTCGCAGTAGCTTAACAAGACAGTTTTAATAACCCTTGGAAAAGTGGTGGAGGTCGCAGTAGCTTAACAAGACGGTTTAATTGCCCCTTGGAAGAGTGGTGGAGGTCGCAGTAGCTTAACAAGACAGTTTTAATGCCCCTTGGAAAAGTGGTGGAGGTCGCAGTGGAAAAAAAAAGACAATATCAATGCCCCTTGGAAGAGTGGTTGAGGTCGCAGTAGCTTAACAAGACTGTTTTAATGCCCCTTGGAAGAGTGGTGGAGGTCGCAGAAGCTTAAAAAGACAGTTTTAATACCCCTTGGAAAAGTGGTGGAGGTCGCAGTAGCTTAAAAAGATGGTTTTAATACCCCTTGGAAGAGCGGTGGAGGTCGCAGTAGCTTAACAAGATGGTTTTAATGCCCCTTGGAAAAGTGGTGGAGGTCGCAGTAGCTTAACAAGTCGGTTTTAATGCCCCTTGGAACAGCGGTGGAGGTCGCAGTAGCTTAACAAGAAGGTTTTAATCCTCCTTGGAAGAGTGGTGGAGGTCGCAGTAGCTTAACAAGATGGTTTTAATGCCCCTTGGAAATGTGGCGGAGGTCGCAGTAGCATAACAAGACGGTTTTTACACCCCTTGGAAACGTGGTGGAGTTCGCAGTGGAATAAACAGGCAATATCAATGCCTCTTGGAAGAGTGGTGGAGGTTGCAGTATCTTAACAAGAAGTTTTTAATGCCCCTTGGAAAAGTGGTGGAGGTCGCAGTGGAAAAAAAGACAATATCAATGCCCCTTGGAAGAGTGGTGGAGGTCGCAGTAGCTTAACAAGATGGTTTTAACGCCCCTTGGAAAAGTGGTGGAGGTCGCCGTAGCTTAACAAGATGGTTTTAATACCCCTTGGAAGAGCGGTGGAGGTCGCAGTAGCTTAACAAGTCGGTTTTAATGCCCCATGGAAAAGTGGTGAAGGTCGCAGTGGAATAAAAATACAATATCAATGCCCCTTGGAACAGCGGTGGAGGTCGCAGTAGCTTAACAAGACGGTTTTAATGCTCCTTGGAAGAGTGGTGGAGGTCGCAGTAGCTTAACAAGACGGTTTTAATGCCCCTTGGAAGAGCGGTGGAGGTCGCAGTAGCTTAGCAAGACGGTTTTAATGCCCCTGGGAAAAGTGGTGGAGGTTGCAGTAGCTTAACAAGACTGTTTTAATGCCCCTTGGAAGAGTGGTGGAGGTCGCAGTAGCTTAACAAGACGGTTTTAATGCCCCTTGGAAAAGTAGTGGAGGTCGCAGTAGCTTAACAAGACAGTTTTAATAACCCTTGGAAAAGTGGTGGAGGTCGCAGTAGCTTAACAAGACGGTTTAATTGCCCCTTGGAAGAGTGGTGGAGGTCGCAGTAGCTTAACAAGACAGTTTTAATGCCCCTTGGAAAAGTGGTGGAGGTCGCAGTGGAAAAAAAAAGACAATATCAATGCCCCTTGGAAGAGTGGTTGAGGTCGCAGTAGCTTAACAAGACTGTTTTAATGCCCCTTGGAAGAGTGGTGGAGGTCGCAGTAGCTTAAAAAGACAGTTTTAATACCCCTTGGAAAAGTGGTGGAGGTCGCAGTAGCTTAAAAAGATGGTTTTAATACCCCTTGGAAGAGCGGTGGAGGTCGCAGTAGCTTAACAAGATGGTTTTAATGCCCCTTGGAAAAGTGGTGGAGGTCGCAGTAGCTTAACAAGTCGGTTTTAATGCCCCTTGGAACAGCGGTGGAGGTCGCAGTAGCTTAACAAGAAGGTTTTAATCCTCCTTGGAAGAGTGGTGGAGGTCGCAGTAGCTTAACAAGACGGTTTTAATGCCCCTTGGAAGAGTGGTGGAGGTCGCAGTAGCTTAACAAGACGGTTTTAATGCCCCTTGGAAGAGTGGTGGAGGTCGCAGTGGAATAAAAATACAATATCAATGCCCCTTGGAACAGCGGTGGAGTTCGCAGAAGCTTAACAAGACGGTTTTAATGCCCCTTGGAAAAGTGGTGGAGGTCGCAGTAGCTTAACAAGACAGTTTTAATGCCCCTTGGAAAAGTGGTGGAGGTCGCAGTGGAAAAAAAAAGACAATATCAATGCCCCTTGGAAGAGTGGTTGAGGTCGCAGTAGCTTAACAAGACGGTTGTAACACCCCTTGGAAGAGCGGTGGAGGTTGCAGTAGCTTAGCAAGACGGTGTTAATGCCCCTTGGAAAAGTGGTGTAGGTCGCCGTAACTTAACAAGATGGTTTTAATACCCCTTGGAAGAGCAGTGGAGGTTGCAGTAGCTTAACAAGTCGGTTTTAATGCCCCTTGGAAAAGTGGTGGAGGTCGCAGTGGAATAAAAATACAATATCAATGCCCCTTGGAACAGCGGTGGAAGTCGCAGTAGCTTAACAAGATGGTTTTAATGGTCCTTGGAAGAGTGGTGGAGGTCGCAGTAGCTTAACAAGACGGTTTTAATGCCCCTTGGAAGAGTGGTGGCGGTCGCAGTAGCTTAGCAAGATGGTTTTAATGCCCCTTGGAAAAGTGGTGGAGGTCGCAGTAGCTTAACAAGACTGTTTTAATGCCCCTTGGAAGAGTGGTGGAGGTCGCAGTAGCTTAACAAGACAGTTTTAATACCCCTTGGAAAAGTGGTGGAGGTTGCAGTAGCTTAAAAAGATGGTTTTAATACCCCTTGGAAGAGCGGTGGAGGTCGCAGTAGCTTAACAAGATGGTTTTAATGCCCCTTGGAACAGCGGTGGAGGTCGCAGTAGCTTAACAAGAAGGTTTTAATGCTCCTTGGAAGAGTGGTGGAGGTCGCAGTAGCTTAACAAGACGGTTGTAATGCCCCTTGGAAGAGTGGTGGAGGTCGCAGTAGCTTAACAAGACGGTTTTAATGCCCCTTGGAAGAGTGGTGGAGGTCGCAGTGGAATAAAAATACAATATCAATGCCCTTTGGAACAGCGGTGGAGTTCGCAGAAGCTTAACAAGACGGTTTTAATGCCCCTTGGAAAAGTGGTGGAGGTCGCAGTAGCTTAACAGGACAGTTTTAATGCCCCTTGGAAGAGTGGTGGAGGTCGCAGTGGAATAAAAAGACAATATCAATGACCCTTGGAAGAGTGGTGGAGGTCGCAGTAGCTTAACAAGACGGTTTTAATGCCCCTTTGAAGAGTGGTGGAGGTCGCAGTGGAATAAAAAGACAATATCAATGCCCCTTGGAAGAGTGGTGGAGGTCGGAATGTAGCTTAACAAGACGGTTTTAATGCCCCTTGGAAAAGAGGTGGAGGTCGCAGTAGCTTAACAAGACGGTTTTAATGCCCCTTGGAAAAGTGGTGGAGGTCGCTGTAGCTTAATAAGACGGTTTTAATGCCCCTTGGAAGAGCGGTGGAGGTTGCAGTAGCTTAGCAAGACGGTGTTAATGCCCCGTGGAAAAGTTGTGGAGGTCGCCGTAACTTAACAAGATGGTTTTAATACCCCTTGGAAGAGCGGTGGAGGTTGCAGTAGCTTAACAAGTCGGTTTTAATGCCCCTTGGAAAAGTGGTGGAGGTCGCAGTGGAATAAAAATACAATATCAATGCCCCTTGGAACAGCGGTGGAGGTCGCAGTAGCTTAACAAGATGGTTTTAATGGTCCTTGGAAGAGTGGTGGAGGTCGCAGTAGCTTAACAAGACGGTTTTAATGCTCCTTGGAAGAGTGGTGGATGTCGCAGTAGTTTAGCAAGACGGTTTTAATGCCCCTTGGAAAAGTGGTGGAGGTCGCAGTAGCTTAACAAGACTGTTTTAATGCCCCTTGGAAGAGTGGTGGAGGTCGCAGTGGCTTAACAAGACGTTTTTAATGCCCCTTGGAAAAGTGGTGGAGGTCGCAGTAGCTTAACAAGACAATTTTAATACCCCTTGGAAAAGTGGTGGAGGTCGCAGTAGCTTAAAAAGATGGTTTTAATACCCCTTTGAAGAGCGGTGGAGGTCGCAGTAGCTTAACAAGATGGTTTTAATGGTCCTTGGAAGAGTGGTGGAGGTCGCAGTAGCTTAACAAGACGGTTTTAATGCTCCTTGGAAGAGTGGTGGAGGTCGCAGGAGCTTAGCAAGACGGTTTTAATGCCCCTTGGAAAAGTGGTGGAGGTCGCAGTAGCTTAACAAGACTGTTTTAATGCCCCTTGGAAGAGTGGTGGAGGTCGCAGTGGCTTAACAAGACGGTTTTAATGCCCCTTGGAAAAGTGGTGGAGGTCGCAGTAGTTTAACAAGACAGTTTTAATACCCCTTGGAAAAGTGGTGGAGGTCACAGTAGCTTAAAAAGATGGTTTTAATAACCCTTTGAAGAGCGGTGGAGGTCGCAGTAGCTTAACAAGATGGTTTTAATGCCCCTAGGAAAAGTGGTGGAGGTCGCAGTAGCTTAACAAGTCGGTTTTAATGCCCCTTGGAACAGCGGTGGAGGTCGCAGTAGCTTAACAAGAAGGTTTTAATGCTCCTTGGAAGAGTGGTGGAGGTCGCAGTAGCTTAACAAGACGGTTTTAATGCCCCTTGAAAGAGTGGTGGAGGTCGCAGTAGCTTAACAAGACGGTTTTAATGCCCCTTGGAAGAGTGGTGGAGGTCGCAGTGGAATAAAAATACAATATCAATGCCCCTTGGAACAGCGGTGGAGTTCGCAGAAGCTTAACAAGACGGTTTTAATGCCCCTTGGAAAAGTGGTGGAGGTCGCAGTAGCTTAACAAGACAGTTTTAATGCTCCTTGGAAGAGTGGTGGAGGTCGCAGTGGAATAAAAAGACAATATCAATGCCTCTTGGAAGAGTGGTGGAGGTCACAGTAGCTTAACAAGACGGTTTTAATGCCCCTTTGAAGAGTGGTGGAGGTCGCAGTGGAATAAAAAGACAATATCAATGCCCCTTGGAAGAGTGGTGGAGGTCGCAGTAGCTTAACAAGACGGTTTTAATGCCCCTTGGAAAAGAGGTGGAGGTCGCAGTAGCTTAACAAGACGGTTTTAATGCCCCTTGGAAAAGTGGTGGAGGTCGCTGTAGCTTAACAAGACGGTTTTAATGCCCCTTGGAAAAGTGGTGGAGATCGCAGTAGCTTAAGAAGACTATTTTAATGCCCCTTGGAAGAGTGGTGGAGGTCGCAGTAGCTTAACAAGACGGTTTTAATGCCCCTTGGAAGAGTGGTGGAGGTCGCAGTAGCTTAACAAGATGGTTTTAATGCCCCTTGGAAGAGCGTTGGAGGTCGCAGTAGCTTAACAAGATGGTTTTAATGCCCCTTGGAAGAGTGGTGGAGGTCGCAGTAGCTTAACAAGAAGGTTTTAATGCCCCTTGGAAGAGCGTTGGAGGTCGCAGTAGCTTAACAAGATGGTTTAAATGCCCCTTGGAAAAGTGGTGGAGGTCGTAGTAGCTTAACAAGACGGTTTTAATGCCCTTGGAAAAGTGGTGGGGGTCACAGTGGAATAAAAAGACAATATCAATGCCCCTCGGAAGAGTGGTGGAGGTCTTAGTAGCTTAACAAGACGGTTTTAATGCCCCTTGGAAAATTGGTGGAGGTGGCAGTATCTTAACAAGACGGTTTTAATGCCCCTTGGAAGAGTGATGGAGGTCGCAGTAGCTTAACAAAGCGGATTTAATGCCCCTTGGAAGAGCGGTGGAGGTCGCAGTAGCTAAACAAGACGTATTAAATGACCCCTTGGAAAAGTGGTGGAGGTCGCAGTAGCTTAACAAGACGGTTTTAATGCCCTTTGTAAGAATGGAGGAGGTCGCAAAGGAATAAAAAGACAATATCAATGCCCCTTGGAAGGAGTGATGGAGGTCACAGTAGCTTAACACGATGGTTTTAATGCCGCTTGGAAAAGTGGTGGAGGTCGCAGTGGAATAAAAAGACAATATCAGAGCCCCTTGGAAGAGTGGTGGAATTCGCAGTACCTTAACAAGACGGTTTTAATGCCCCTTGGAAGAGCGGTGGAGGTCGCAGTAGCTTAACAATACGATTTTAATGCCCCTTACAAGAGCCATGCAGTACAGCATATTGAAAACATTATTCCCATTATTGGGGAGTTGGTCTCCCATAGTCTCTGCCTATGACTTCCAAGCAAAAGCTGCCAAAATTTAGGATGGAGGAACTTGCAATGCCCCTTACAAGAGCCATGCAGTACAGCATATTAAAAACATTATTCCCATTATTGGGGAGTGGTTCTCCCATAGTCTTTGCCTATGCCTTCCAAGCAAAAACTGCCAAAAATTAGGACGGAGAAACTTGCAATGCCCCTTATAAGAGCCATGCAGTACAGTATATTAAAAACATTATTCCCATTATTGGGGAGTGGATCTCCCATAGTCTTTGCCTATGCTTTCCAAGCAAAAGCTGCCAAAAATTAGGACGGAGGAACTTGCAATTCCCCTTTCAAGAGCCATGCAGTACAGCATATTAAAAACATTATTCCCATTATTGGGGAGTGGGTCCCCCATAGTCTTTGCCTATGCCTTCCAAGCAAAAGCTGCCAAAAATTAGGACAGAGGAACTTGCAATGTCCCTTACAAGAGCCATGCAGTACAGCATATTAAAAACATTATTCCCATTATTGGGGAGTGGATCTCCCATAGTCTTTGCCTATGCTTTCCAAGCAAAAGCTGCCAAAAATTAGGATGGAGGAACTTGCAATTCCCCTTTCAAGAGCCATGCAGTACAGCATATTAAAAACATTATTCCCATTATTGGGGAGTGGGTCCCCCATAGTCTTTGCCTATGCCTTCCAAGCAAAAGCTGCCAAAAATTAGGACAGAGGAACTTGCAATGTCCCTTACAAGAGCCATGCAGTACAGCATATTAAAAACATTATTCCCATTATTGGGGAGTGGGTCTACCATAGTCTTTGCCTATGCCTTCCAAGCAAAAGCTGCCAAAAATTAGGAGGAGGAACTTGCAATGCTGGCAACACGGACCACGGTCACCCTGGTGGTACAGTGGTGGTGGAGGCTGAGGATAAGGAGAAGAGCAAAAAACAGCCGAAAAGAGGAAGCGTATACCCATGTTTGGGTGTGAAGCGGTGCATGGGAATACACCTCCCAAAATAACACAGTGGATTTGACTTTATGTTACTCGGCTGTCATTTGGTGGTGATGAGAAGTCTGGCCCAATCCAGTCCTTGTTCATTTTGATCAAGGTCAGCTTGTTAGCATTCTCAGTTGACAGGTGAGTGCGTTTATCAGTTATAATTCCACTAGCGGCACTAAAAACACGTTCTGATAACACACTAGCGGCAGTGCAGGCCCAGACTTCCAAGGCGTACAGAGCGAGTTCATTCCAAGTGTCCAGCTTGGAGAGCCAATAATTAAAAGGCACAGAGGAATCACGGAGGACGCTGGTACGGTCGGCAAGGTACTCCCTCACCATCTTTTGAAACTTTCCACTCCTTGTGAGAGTACCCCGCGCCTCAGGGCCTGTAAGCTGGGCGGGTCTCAGAAAACTGTCCCAGAATGTTGACAGTTTTCCCCTGCCACAGCTGGATTGGAGTTGCATCTCTCTCGCCTGTACGCCTTGGTTGGTCAACGAACTGTGACCTCTGCCGCTAGCGTGTTCAGATGGGAATTTTTTTAACAGTTCTGCAGCAAGGGCCTTCTGGTACTGCCCCATATTTGTAGACCTCTCCACCTCAGGAATAAGAGAGTGAAAGTTCTCCATGTAGCGGTGGTCTAAAAGTGTCACCAACCAGTAATGACTGTCACCCAAAAGCTGGATAATACAGAGATTTTAACCGTGGAACTTCAAAACCAAACTTCTAGTTATCTGGCCTACACCACAATATTTTAAACAGCTATATTTGTGTCTGAACAGTCAGGGAGACACTATTACTGTTTTTTTTACGGAAAAAAATTTATTCAAGCAAATTTTACATTCAAAAAGTCAAATGGCGCTCCTTCCCTTCCAAACCCTGCCCTGCGCCCAAACCGTGGTTTTCCTCCACATATGGGGTATCAGCATGTTGAGGAGAAATTGCACAACAAATTTCATGGTGCAATTTATCCTATTACCCTTATGATAATGCAAAATTAAGGGATGAAAAACTTTTTTGTGGGAAAAATGTGAAAATGTTATTTTTACAGCTCTATATTATGCACTTCTGTGAAGCACCTTGGGGTTCAAGGTGCTCACCACACATCTAGATAAGTTCCCGAAGGGGTCTAGTTTCCAAAATGGTGTCACTTGTGGGGGGTTTCCACTGTTTAGGCACATCAGGTGCTCTCCAAACGCAACATGGCGTCTGCTAATTATTCAAACAAATTTTACATTCAAAAAGTCTAATGGCGTTCCTTCCCTTCCAAACCCTGCAGTGCGCCCAAACAGTGGTTTTCCCTCACATATGGGGTATCAGCACGCTCATGAGAAATTGCACTACAAATTGTGCATTTCATTTTTTCCTGTTACCCTTGTGAAAATAAAAAAATTGGGTCAAAAGTAACATTTTTGTGAAAAAAAGTTAAATGTTCATTGTTTTCTTCCACATTCCAAAAATTCCCGTGAAACACCTGAAGGGTTAATAAACTTCTTGAATGTGGTTTTGAGCACCTTGAGGGGTGCAGTTTTTATAAAGGTGTCACTTTTGGGTATTTTGTGTCATAAAGGCCCCTCAAAGTCACTTCAAATAAGATGTGGTCCCTAAAAAATGTTTTTGGAAATTTTGTTGGAAAAATGAGAAATCGCTGGTCAACTTTTAACCCTTATAGCTTCCTAACAAAAAAAAAAAAATTGGGTTCCAAAATTGTACTGATGTAAAGTTGACATGTGGGAAAATGTTATTTTTTAACTGTTTTGTGTGACATAGCTCTCTGATTTAAGGGCATGAAAATTCAAAAGTTTGAAAATTGCAAAATTTTCATTATTTTCGCCAAATTTGAGATTTTTTCACAAATAAATGCAAGTGATATCGAAGAAATTTTACCACTATCATGAAGTACAATATGTCACAAAAAAAAATCTCAGAATCAGGGGAATCCATTGAAGCGTTCATGAGTAATTACTACATAAAGTGACAGTGGTCAGAATTGAAAAAATTGGCCTGGTCACGAAGGCAAAAACAGGCTCAGGCGCGAAGTGGTTAAATACAGAACACTCAAGTCAGGTCACTACAGTCTATACCAAGAAAGAAAGTATTTTTTCCATTAATGCTGAACATCTGTTCAACTCATTAAAAAAGTAAGTTTTAATATTATTTCCTATTTGTTGTGTAGTAGTAAACTGTCCTATTGCATAGATATAGTTAATAATTGTATTATTATAATTTAGCCTGATATATTATTGATTATAATTTATCCTGATATGTAATATAATATGTACTAGATGCGTGATATTATATAGCTAAATAGTTCATTCATTGCATAGATATAGTTAATAATTGTATTATTATAATTTAACCAGATGAATTCTCACAATTCCAGGGAGCATTTTGATTCCCTTCTTACGAATTCCCAATTAGGTAGGTATTATACTGAATTATTGTTGAGCGAGCACTAAAATGCTCGGGTGCTTGAAGCTCGGACCGAGCTCACCGTGATACTCGGGTGCTCGACCCGAGCATCGAGCCCAATGTTAGTCTATGGAGACCCGAGCATTTTTGCGGTGGCACCCCCGGCAGTCTGTAGAAAGCCTAAAAAGAGCCCAAAACGATAGTGACAGTGCTCAAATGACATGGGGACAGCATGAGGATCACCACAGGAAGTATTTCTGACCCACAGGTCACTGCTGTCAACAACGTGGTCAGAGGTATTAAGCCACTTTTACTGGCTCAAAATAAAACGTTCAAAAACGAAACTGAAACTACTTTCCTGTGAAATATGTTAAGGAATATCCTTTCCAGGGTAAAGATTTGTGTATAAGGTAAAATAAATAACCAAAAACAAAAATACTCCTCCACACCTTGGGCTATGTTCACAAGTAGCATTTTTTATGCGTTTTTGCACTTTTGTATTGCTTTCAACCGTGACAAAATGCATTCACATGGAAATGTCATTTTAACATTTTACAACCTTATCTGGCCATGTGCTGTGTGACACATGCATAAAGTGCTGAAAAGACATGGGAACAGCATGGGGAAGACCCCTGGAAGCATCTCTGACACCCAGGTCACTGCCTAAGAGTGTGCCCATCAGAAGTGATTCGTGCCGCATCAGACTTTCAAGTCCTTGTCCCAGGGCAGTGTTCAATTGTAACTCCCCCATTCCTTGCAATGTAAGCGTAAGTGTGCAGCCTGCAACCCACCCACCCCCAGGCTCCAATACCATACTGATAGCTTGCTTGCACTTGAAATTGGGCCCTTTAGGCATGTGGAGGCGGAATCTGGCCACCACGTCATGGCTGCGTCGGTGGCCAGGTATCCATATGCAGTCCCCAGCCGCCAGGTGGCCGGGTGTCCACGCTTGGTCCCCAGCCGCCAGGGGGCGGCCGGGTGTCCACACTCAGTCCCCAGCCGCAAGGTGGCTTGGTGTCCACGCTTGGTCCCCAGCCACCAGGGGGCGGCCAGGTGTCCATAAACCGTCCCCAGCCGCCCCCATTTGTCCCGGTAATCTTCCCCACACTTTTGTTAGCCTGGCCTGCTTTAGGGCAGCATTGGCCGAACCCACCAAACAACCAGACTCCTCGGGTGTGCCCTGGCTTCTCCATCAGGGGAGTTGAGAGTGCCAAGGTGAGGAGCATGATGATGATAGAAGTTAGCATCTGCCTTGTTTTCTTGGATTGCAAGCGTAAGTAACGGTCCCCAGCCACCCCTATTTGAAGGACAGCCTAACCACAAACACGTGGACAAGTGAATGTGGCCAGGGATGGTCCATCTCACTGACGCCTTCACACTGGGTTAATATTGTGGAAGCCGGGACACAGTTGGACACTGGGATTCAATACGTCTTCCAGACATAGAGGATTGCGGGTCCTGGGTCAATCAGGCTTCAGCACAAAGTTCAGAAGGTACACAGCAGCAGTGGTCGGCCTACTACACAACGAGTAAATTATTCATGATCATGAGACTATCCATCTCCTTAGCTTTCTGTTCCTTGGAATGCAAGCGCATGTATGTAGTAGCGGCTAGGCCTGAGGTGGTCAGCGTTTTGGCGCATATCCTACCTCCTCCGAGGATTGCTGCATGTTTTCCTGCTACTATCCCAGTTCTATGACTCCCGTTAAAACAAAGCTTTAGGTGATGAATGATGGATGAGGTGGTGGCAAAGGAGAAAGAGCAGGAGGAACAGAGACCATTCACATCAATATCAGGCCAGTCAACCACACATGTCTTGAAGGATATGTTTCTGTACCAAAAGGAGCGGTTCGCTTACACAGTTATAGGGCATACAGTGAGTGCAATGCCTGCCAAAAATTTCGAGGCACTCCAATGCAACTTGGAAGTGACATGGAGGTCAGAGGGCCATAACTAAATCGTTTTTTCCATTTATAGCAACTGGGTCTCCTGTTCACTGTCGGCCTAAGCAGTAAATGGAAGGCTTTCCAAAAATTATGAGGAACTGCAATGCCCCTTGAAACAGAAGAGGATTACAGCATACTAAAAACCCTCTACCCATTATTGGGGAGTGGATCTTCATTTGTGTTCGCCTATGCATTGAAAAGCAAAAGCTGACTAAAATTAGGAGGAAATGCAATGCCCGTTGGAAGAGTCATGGAGGTTAGAGTTAATTAATAACAACGCTTCAATGCCCGTTGGAAGAGCTGTGGAGTTCAGAGTGGTTTAACAAGACAGTTTTAATGCCCCTTGCAATAGTGGTGGAGGCAGCAGTAGCTTAACAAGACGGTTTTAATGCCCCTTGGAAAAGTGGTAGAGATCGCAGTGGAATAAAAAGACAATATCAATGCCCCTTGAAAGAGTGGTGGAGGTCGCAGTAGCTTAACAAGACGGTTTTAATGCCCCTTGGAAAAGTAATGGAGGTCGCAGTGGAATAAAAAGACAATAACAATGCCCCTTGGAAGAGTGGTGGAGGTCGCAGTAGCTTAACAAGACGGTTTTAATGCCCCTTGGAAAAGTGGTGGAGGTCACAGTAGCTTAACAAGACGGTTTTAATACCCCTTGGAAAAGTGGTGGAGGTCGCAGTAGCTTAACAAGACGGTTTTAATGCCCCTTGGAAGAGTGGTGGAGGTCGCAGTAGCTTAACAAAACGGTTTTAATGCCCCTTGGAAAATTGGTGGAGGTCGCAGTAGCTTAACAAGATGGTTTTAATGTCCCAAGGAAAAGTGGTGGAGGTCGCAGTAGCTTAACAAGACGGTTTTAATGCCCCTAGGAAGAGCGGTGCAGGTTGTAGTAGCTTAGCAATACGGTTTTAATGCCCCTTGGAAAAGTGGTGGAGGTCGCAGTAGCTTAAGAAGACGGTTTTAATGCCCCTTGGAAAAGTGGTGGAGGTCGCAGTGGAATAAACAGACAATATCAATGCCCCTTGTAAGAGTGGTGGAGGTCGCAGCAGCTTAATAAGACGGTTTTAATGCCCCTTGAAATAGTGTTGGAGGTCGCAGTGAAATAAAATGACAATATCAATGCCCCTTGGAAGAGTGGTGGAGTTCGCAGTAGCTTAACATGACGGTTTTAATGCCCCTTGGAATAGCGGTGGAGGTCGCAGTAGCTTAACAAGACGGTTTTAATGCCCCTTGGAAAAGTGGTGGAGGTCGCAGTAGCTTAAAAAGACGGTTTTAATACCCCTTGGAAGAACGGTGGAGGTCGCAGTTAGTGTTGAGCCACCCCCGTAGTGTTCGAGTTCGGTTCGGTTCGTCGAACACCCGTGTGTTCGCCGAACTGTTCGTCGAACTGTTCGTCGAACACCTTCGAACACCGTTAAAACCAATGGCAGGCAAACAAAAACACATAGAAACACATAGAAAACACCTTCAAAGGTGTCCAAAAGCTGACAAACTGCTCAGAAGACACAACTAACACATGGAAAAGTGACAAGTACATATAGTCATGCGAAAAGAAAAGAGGTGGAGGAGTAAAAGGAGGGGGAGACACAGATATAGGCATGTCATGCCCTTCTAAAATCCAAAAAGTGAGAAGCCGAGACGGCCAGTCCGCTCCTGCCCGTGCCACCTCCGTGTCGCCGGGTTTGTGCCAGAGCCGCGGTGAACCCTGACGGCCAGCCCCCCTCTCCCAATACTGGTGCCTGTCCGCTGGTGGGTCGAGAGAGCCCCCCTGTGGTGGAGGCAGCTCTAAGCTTTTTAATTTAAATTGTCCCTCTAATTTGAATGAATACACTTTAAATCCATTTACAAGGATCTATTGGAGGGCAAGTCTCATGCCAGCAGCCGCGTAATTCCAGCTCCAGTAGCGTCCACTAAAGCTGCTGCAGTTAAAAAGCTTTTATAAGGATCGAGCTCGGCTGTCCACCGCAAGGCATCCTAGTGCCAGTCCCAGCCCCTATGCCTTGGGGTGCCTCCTGATGCTCTTCACTAAGTATCCCGTGGTCCCGAAGCATTTCCTTTGAAAAAATTAAGTGTCCAAACTACAGGTGGTGTAGCTTGCTTAACAGCCGGGATAATCCGCTGACTAGCAGACACTGCTACTAGGCACAAAGTATTTCCTGGGCTAGATGCAGTTAAAAATTTGTAAGTAGATACTCTCGTTGGATGCTGAGAAAGCATTCCATAGAGTCTCCTGGCACGCCATATATGATTCTCTTAAAAAGCTTGGGGTAGGGGTCTAGGGGACCCTTTTATAGCCAAAATCACGGCCCTGTATCACAATACGTCACCTAGGCTGAAGATAAATGGAACTGTAGCACCGAGGGCTCGGTTGCTACAGACGTATTGCACCTCACCCAGAGGTGTGATATCTCACTCTCAGATAAGGATGGAGTGTGGATCAGGACCCGACACCTGCATGCATTACACCACATTGCCGTGGGGCAGGGCGACCAATATGCCCCTGAGATGGGCACGACAGTCCCTGTCCCTGGCTGGAGTGGGGGGAGGGAACACTGAGGAAGGGGAACCCTGCAGTGCAGGAGCAGGGAGGAAGCAGTTCCTGGGTGCATTGAGAAGGGAGTATAAAAGGTGGGCACCATCTTAGTTCAGTGCAGAGAAGTCTGAGCAGAAGTGGCAGGGAGCAGGGGCTCTGCATGAGCTCTGCTCCGGAGGCGGGCCTAGTAACAGAGGCCCAGGCCTGCAAGAGGGAGAAGGAAGGAAGAGGAGCGGAGAAGGCTCCAGGAACGAGGAATGAAGGGATCCCAGGGGTGCGGACGGGCGAGTCGCCACCGCACGCCCGAATCCACCTGCGTGGAGGGGTCAGGCCAAAGGGGGAGACCGGTCCCCGAACTAGTGGAGGCAGGAAACGACCCTCAGCTAGAAACCGGAGGCTCTGACATTTTATGTGGCGCAGCCCCTTGCTCCACCCGCTAGGAAGGCACCACATAGGGTCAGGGAAACTGGCGCCAAGTTTACCAAGAGGAGGCCCGAGGCAGCCGGACAGAAGTGTTGGTAAGAAAGGCCAGACAAAGGACACACAAAGGGGGTCCTGTGAAGCGATCCAAAGTTATCTGGGAGTTGTCTGAGCCCCTCACCTGGTGAGCACAGTACGACGTGGGCAGCCGTTACCTGCAGACGTGGTCTGGATAATAAGAACTGTGAGTAAAGGCCCTGAACTGCATCACTGACTCCGTGTCGTTACTGCTGCTGCCCTGCACCATCACCCCCATCCTCCGCATACACTGCCCTGAGGCTATACTCCTCCCGTGGGGAGTTATGCTACGCTCTGCTGCACCCACAACACCAGCCTTAGCAGTCTGCCCTGTAGCGGCGGTTCACTCTGACCGCAATCCACGGGTGGCGTAGTCGGACATTTAAACATCAAAACCACATAAATAGTTCCGCCACTGGTTTGACCGCCCTGAGCCACGGAACCGGATCGCCGCCACGAAGACTACAACCACCAGCATCCACCAAAAAGGGTCCGGCTCCGGGTGTCCCAAGGCCCAGGGGGTGCGTCAGAACATTTTCATCACCTTTCACAATCACCAATGGGACAAGGCAGGGATGTCCTCTGTCCCCTCTCTTATACATCCTAGTGACGGAGCACCTGCTCTCATCAATTCGCCATAACCCCAATATTAGGTGGATTGAGGTGGGAGGCACCGAGTACAAGTGCTCTCTATTTGCTGATGATGTCCTAGTATATATCACTCAATCACATATATCCATCCCTGCTGTTATGGCTGAAATAGATCACTTTGTTACATGGTAAAATTTTAAAATCAATGCAGCGAAGTCTGAGGCCCTCGATGTCTCCCTCCCTAAATCCATATAGGATTCCATCCAGTCCAACTTTCCCTTTGCCTGGCCCTCACAGGGTATCAAATACTTAGGAATTCCTATTCATAGAGACCTCTCCCATCTATGTTATCTTAATTTTGGGCCCTTTATTGAACAATTCCATACAGACCACGGTTGGCAAGTTGGAACTGTGAGATTCACTACGTGCACCACTGGTATTTTGTGGAAAAGCACATGTAAGATTCTGCAACAGTCTCTGCTGATACTCCTGCATGCGTGCATCCCTTTCTATGGCAGGAATAATTTCTGCAAATTTACTTTTGTACCGGGGATCTAACAGTGTGGCAACCCAGTAGTCAGGATTATTTCTAATTCTCACAATTCGAGGGTCATGTTGCAGGTAGTGCAGCAAGAAGGCACTCATGTGTGTTGCGCATCCAGGAGCACCAAGTCCCTGTTGTGTTGGTGGCGAGGTAACAATCATGCTTCCTTCCTCTGTCCTCTCCCCCCAACCTCGCACAACAGAAATGTGATCAAGGTCTCCCTCATCTGATGAGTCTTCCATCAGTTCGTCCTCCACTTCTTCCTGGGCTCCTGCACCTTCCTCACTAGTTTGGCTGCTACCATGCGCCCTGGTAAAACCATCTCCCCCACCCTCACATGCCTGCCGCCTTGGTGCTGCCGACCGTCTGGACCTTGCAGATGTTAGCCCTTCCGCATACAACTCCTCCTCCTCTACTTCCTCCACCTCCTCTTGTGCCACCACCTGACTCCGAATTCTGTTTAACATGTGCTCCAGCATGTAAATCACCGGAATAGTCATGCTGATAATGGCATCGTCAGCACTAAACATCTTCGTCGCCATTTCAAAACTGTGCAGAAGGGTGCATAGGTCCCTGATCTGAGACCACTCCTCCAGCGTGATTTGCCCCACCTCTGAATCTCGTTGGCCCAGGCTATACATCAGAACATATTGCACCAGGGCTTGTCGGTGCTGCCACAGTCGCTGCAACATGTGCAGAGTTGAATTCCACCGGGTAGGCACATCGCATTTTAGCCGGTGAAGTGGCAGGCCCAACGACTTCTGTAGAGATGTAAGTCGCTGAGCTGCGGGATGCGATCGGCGGAAGTGAGCACACAGCGACCGTGCCCTCTGCAGAAGGCCATCTAGTCTGGGATAGTGGGCTAAAAATTGCTGGACAACCAGGTTCAACACGTGAGCCATACAAGGCACGTGTGTGACATTGCCCCGGCGAAGGGCCGCACCCAGGTTTGCAGCATTGTCGCACACGGCCTTCCCTGGTTTCAGGTCCAGTGGAGACAACCATTCATGAAATTGGTTCTCCAGAGCTGACCACAACTCCTCAGCTGTGTGACTCACATTTCCCAGACATTTCAATGTAAAAACCGCCTGATGACGTTGAGCCCTACTGCCAGCATAGTAAGGAGGTGTGCAGGATCCCTTCTGCGCAGTTAGAAAGGTTGTGGCATGACCAGACAGGCTTTGGGTGCAGGTGGAAGACCGAGAGGAGGTTGAGGAGGCAGAAGCAGTGGAGGAAAAATGACATAAAGAGGATTGACGCACAACTCGTGGGGACGGCAAGACTTGGACAGCAGCCCCTTGTCCTGCTGTCACCATAGTTACCCAGTGCCCAGTCAGCGACATGTAACGCCCCTGTCCATGCCTACTCGTCCAAGTGTCTGTGGTGAAATGCACCCTGTCACACACAGAGTTTCTCAAAGAAGCGGTGATGTTGTGTGCGACATGCTGGTGGAGCGCAGGCACACCTTTCTTTGAGAAGTAGTGCCGACTGGGCATCTGGTACTGGGGCACTGCGACGGACATAAGGTCTCGAAAATCCTCTGTGTCCACCAGGCGGAAAGGCAGCATTTCTGTAGCCAAGAGCTTGCAGATGGTGAAATTCAACCTCTTAGCTTTCTCATGGCTAGGAGGAAATGGTCTTTTACTTGTCCACATCTGAGGGACCGAGGGCTGGCTATTGTGCTTAGACGGGGTTGATAAGGGTGTCCCCGGCAAACTGCCGGTCTGTGAGGAAGATGCAGGCGGACATGTTAGGTTGCCTTGATCCAAAGGTGGTGCTATCGATGTCGGACAGCGCTCAAGACCAGCTGGTGTTACCACCTCCAAAGAAAATGATGACCTGCCAATCACGCTGGCTGTTGCGGGTAAAGAGGTGGCAGGTCTGCGCCCCAAAACAGGTGTGACTGCTGTCCCCCCAGTCACAGAGGATGAAGAGGCCGCGGATGCACAAGATATGGCAGACGGTGGTTGGCCCGGCCGGCTAGACCGCATTGTAGCACACTGAGCTTCCCACTGCAACTTATGCTTCATGTCCATGTGCCGGTTCATGCATGAAGTACTCAAACTATGTATTTTTTGGCCTCTACTTAGCTTTTGCTGACAAATGTTACAGATAACACGAGTTGGGTCATCTTTATCGATCTGAAAAAATGCCCAGGCTATGCAAGGCTTAGCACCCATGCGACCTGAAGAGCCACCACGACTTGTGGTGAGAGGCAGAGTTGTGTTTGAGGATGCAGTTGTTGACGTGCTTCCAGTACTACGTCTCTGTCCAGGAAGGCGCAACCTGACCTCGTCGTCACTAGCATCTTCCTCCACCTCCTCTGCTGACCTCATCTCTTGGCTGACTGTGGGTTGACAGTAAGTGGGATCTCCGACCTCATCATCATCACCCTGTGCGTTATCACACCCGTCGTCCTCAGAGCCAACCTGTTCCTGCCCTGACAAAAAACTAAAGTTGTCGCTCCAATCAGGTATTTGAATCTTATCATCGTCTTCCTGAATTATATTCAATTTGCAACCTGCTGGAGGTCAGTATAGAAGGACTAATAGAACAAGTCCCACACACTGCTAGAAGCCCAAATATTTTTTCAGAGCTAAATGAAGAAAAAAATTATTTTTAATTTGCAACCTGATGGAGGTCAGTATAGATGGACTAATAGACCAAGTCCCACACACTGCTAGAAGCCCAAATATTTTTTCAGAGCTAGATGCAGAAAAAAATTATATTCAGTTTGCAACCTGATGGAGGTCAGTATAGATGGACTAATAGAATGATGCTATGCCCAAAAGATTTTACTTCACTAGGTGCAGTAAAAAAATTGGTATTCTATACACAGGTGGTATATCTTGCAACACAGATAGGCTACTCCACTGACTAACACACTCTGCAATAGGCCAAAAAGGATTAGCTTTGCTAGATTCAGCCAAATGCTGTGAAAAAAACTTGCACAGCACTGGCACAGACCTGCCTGGCAAAAACTGATAGGAACTGATGTAACCTAGTCCTGAAAAGGACTCCAATTACAATTAGTCTTTACTCCCACAATCTATCTATTTAAGAGCACAGACCTGCCTGATAAAAGTCGTAGGAAATGCTGTAACCTAGTCCTTAAAAGGACTGCAATCACAACTATTCCCTACTCCCAAGCTATCTGTATATTTGTGCGAAAATTGGCTTGAAATTAACAAGGTATAGCGCACACAGCAACAGCGGTGCCGTCTAACACGCAGCTGCAGCAGTGAGAAAATGGTGGCGACGGGGAAAATGGCTTGGTCTTATAGGGCAAGGACATGTGACATACACTGCCAATCACACATGCCCTTGCTTGTGTGAAAAAAAGCACTTCGCTCCGTGTGTGCGCTGCTGATAGGCTGACAGATTGCACCTCCCCACTGCAAATGCGGGAAAGAGAAAAAAAAATGGAGATCTTCATTGTTCCTGCAGAGATCCATCCCCTGCCCCTCCCCCCGCCCCGCTGTACACTCAAACTGCGTATTAACATTAATTTTCATCATTACTGAGAAAAAATCCAGTTATGATTTTGGTGCACGAACAGTTATCGAACATAACCTCGAACAGCCGAATTTTTCTCAAATTGTTCGTGTTCGCCGACCGGCTCGAACACCGCCCAAAACAGCTCGAATTTGAGATTGGCGAACAGTTCGAGTAGAACAACGCTCATCTCTAGTCGCAGTAGCTTAACAAGACGGTTTTAATGCCCCTTGGAAAAGAGGTGGAGGTCGCAGTAGCTTAACAAGTCGGTTTTAATGCCCCTTGGAAAAGTGGTGGAGGTCGCAGTGGAATAAAAATACAATATCAATGCCCCTGGGAACAGCTATGGAGGTCGTAGTAGCTTAACAAGATGGTTTTAATGCTCATTGGAAGAGTGCTGGAGGTTGCAGTAGCTTAATAAGATGGTTTTAATGCCCCTTGGAAGAGTGGTGGAGGTCGCAGTAGCTTAACAAGACGGTTTTAATGCCTCTTGGATGAGTTGTGGAGGTCGCAGTAGCTTAACATGACGATTTTAATGCCCCTTGGAAGAGCGGTGGAGGTTGCAGTAGCTTAACAAGACGGTTTTAATGCCCCTTGGAAAAGTGGTGGAGGTCGCAGTAGCTTAACAAGATGGTTTTAATGCCCCTTGAAAGATTGGTGGAGGTCGCAGTGGAATAAAAAGACAATATCAATGCCCCTTGGAAGAGTGGTGGAGGTCGCAGTAGCTTAACAAGACGGTTTTAATGCCCCTTTGAAGAGTGGTGGAAGTCGGAGTAGCTTAACAAGACCGTTTTAATGCCCCTTGGAAAAGTGGTGGAGGTCGCAGTAGCTTAACAAGATGGTTTTAATGCCGCTTGGAAAAGGGGTGAAGGTTGCAGTGGAATAAAAAGACAATATCAATGCACCATGGAAGAGTGGTGGAGGTCGCAGTAGCTTAACAAGACGGTTTTAATGCCCCTTGGAAAAGTGGTGGAGGTCGCAGTGGAACAAATAGATAATATCAATGCCCCTTGGAAGAGTGGTGGAGGTCGCAGTAGCTTAACAAGACGGTTTTAATGCCCTTTGGAAGAGTGGTGGAGGTCGCAGTAGCTTAACAAGACTGTTTTAATGCCCCTTGGAAGAGTGGTGCAGGTCGCAGTAGCTTAACAAGACTGTTTTAATGCCCCTTGGAAAAGTGGTGGAGGTCGCAGTAGCTTAACAAGATGGTTTTAATGCCCCTTGGAAAAGTGGTGGAGGTCGCAGTAGCTTAACAAGATGGTTTTAATGCCCCTTGGAAAAGTGGTGGAGGTCGCAGTTGAATAAAGCGACAATATCAATGCCCCTCGGAAGAGTGGTGGAGGTCGCAGAAGCTTAACAAGACGGTTTTAATGCCCCTTGGAAAATTGGTGGAGGTGGCAGTATCTTAACAAGACGGTTTTAATGCCCCTTGGAAGAGTGATGGAGGTCGCAGTAGCTTAACAAAACGGTTTTAATGCCCCTTGGAAGAGCGGTGGAGGTCGCAGTAGCTTAACAAGATGTATTAAATGCCCCGTGGAAAAGTGGTGGAGGTCGCAGTAGCTTAACAAGACGGTTTTAATGACCCTTGGAAGAATGGTGGAGGTCGCAATGGAATAAAAAGACAATATCAATTCCCCTTGGAAGAGTTGTGGAGTTCGCAGTAGCTTAACAAGACGGTTTTAATGCCAGTTGGAAAACTGGAGGAGGTTGCAGTGGAATAAAAAGACAATATCAATGCCCCTTGGATGAGTGGTGGAATTTGCAGTACCTTAACAAGACGGTTTTAATTCCCCTTGGAAGAGCGGTGGAGGTCGCAGTATCTTAACAATGCGATTTTAATGCCCCTTACAAGTGCCATGCAGTACAGCATATTAAAAACATTATTCCCACTATTGGGGAATGGGTCTCCCATAGTCTCTGCCTATGACTTCCAAGCAAAAGCTGCCAAAAATTAGGATGGAGGAACTTGCAATGCCCCTTACAAGAACCATGCAGTACAGCATATTAAAAACATTATTCCCATTATTGGGGAGTGGTTCTCCCATAGTCTTTGCCTATGCCTTCCAAGCAAAAGCTGCCAAAAATTAGGATGGAGTAACTTGCAATGCCCCTTATAAGAGCCATGTAGTACAGTATATTAAAAACATTATTCCCATTATTGAGGAGTGGGTCTCCCATAGTCTTTGCCTATGCCTTCCAAGCAAAAGCTGCCAAAAATTAGGACGGAGGAACTTGCAATGTCCCTTACAAGAGCCATGCAGTACAGCATATTAAAAACATTATTCCCATTATTTGGGAGTGGGTCCCCCATACTCTTTGCCTATGCCTTCCAAGCAAAAGCTGCCAAAAATTAGGACGGAGGAACTTGCAATGCCCCTTACAAGAGCCATGCAGTACAGCATATTAAAAACATTATTCCCATTATTGGGGAGGGGGTCTACCATAGTCTTTGCCTATGCCTTCCAAGCAAAAGCTGCCAAAAATTAGGATGGAGGAACTTGCAATGCTGGCAACACGGACCACGGTCACCCTGGTGGTACAGTGGTGGTGGAGGCTGAGGAAAAGGAGAAGAGCAAAAAACAGCCGAAAAGAGGAAGCGTATACCCATGTGTGTATGTGAAGTGGTGCATGGGAATACACCTCCCAAAATAACACAGTTGATTTAACTTTATGTTACTCGGCTGTCATTTGGTGGTGATGAGAAGTCTGGCCCAATCCAGTCCTTGTTAATTTTGATAAGGGTCAGCTTGTTAGCATTGTCAGTTGACAGGCGAGTGCGTTTATCAGTTATAATTCCACTAGTGGCACTAAAAACACGCTGTTAGAACTCTCCTGTTAGTTTTTTTTTAGTTTGCTGGTCACATGACCATTTTTGCCTATTTAATCCGGCTCCCCCCTCCTGGTCTTTCTGGACTTCATTGTATTTACTACTCTTGAGCTAGCTTGGTGCTCTGTTGCCGTTCTCTGTTAGTTTTGCTAGGTCTTCTGACCTCTATGCTTTTTGTTGTGTGTTTGTCTTTGTCTGCTACTATTTCTGCTAGGAGGTGTCCAAACTTATCCCAGTCCCTAGTTCTTGTAGGGATCCCTCCCTCACATCTATAGGTCTTCGTTCAGACTAGCCGAGGACTTTAGCGGGTCTGATCGCAGGATCAGATTCCCCGTTACATCGTAGGGATCTAGTTTAGTTCTATTGTAGGGACAGCTCTCCTGTCTTTCCTTAGTCCCTGTAGCAGATCATAACAGTAAGTCCAGCCCTAAAAGAAAAAAAAAAAATTTTCTCTAAGGAAAGACCTCCAGTTTTCCATCATGGTCTCGGTTCAAGATTTGGCTCAACGCTTGCAGGGACTCTCTCTGGAGGTGGTCAAGCTCCAACAACACGTGAGTAGCTGTTCTGGAGCACATTTTGTGGAACCAAAGGTACGTCTGCCTGATTTATTTTTTGGCGAACAACAAGATTTTTTTTCTTTTAAAAATGCTTGTTTATTGTATTTTCGTTTGAGACCCGGATCCTCTGGTGATGAATCACAGCGCATAGTGTTCATAATGTCACTTTTGCGCAAAGATCCTCAGGGATGGGCCTTCTCTCTCCAACCTAGTGATCCGTGCTTTAGATCAGTGGATAGTTTTTTTTCTGCTTTGGGTTTGTTGTACGATGATCCTGATCGTGTCTCATCTGCTGAGTCTGAATTGAGACGTTTGAGGCAGGGATCAGGTAATGTGGAAAAATATTGTTCTCACTTCCGTCGGTGGTCTGCCCAGGTGGGGTGGAAAGATTCAGCTTTGAAAAGCTTGTTTCTTGCAGGGCTAGGTGAAAGGGTTAAGGATCTGCTGATTGCTTATCCCACACCTGAAAACTTGCAGGAGGCAATGCAATTAGCTATACGGGTGGACAGGAGACTGCGTGCAAGGGTTAAAGAGAGCAAATCCTCTGCTATGTCAGCTCCGAGTCTTGAGAGGGTCTGTGCTGACAATGGAGAGCCGATGGAGATTGGGGTGATGGCACCCCGCTGTCAGGAAAAAGATCGCAGGCTTTCTGAAGGCTTGTGCTTCTATTGCGGAAATTCTGGTCATTTTATTAAGAACTGTGTGCTTCGTTTGAAGAAAGAAAAAAAAATGGTCAGCTATGCCCGTATTGCCTGTTTAAATTCTAAGGGAGTATTCCTATCTGCCACTACTGCTGCTCAGGATGATTTAATTGAATTTCGGGTATTTGTGGATTGTGGTTCTACTCTGAATGTGATTGATGGGGGATTCTTGGAAAAACTTAGATTAGAACCTAAAACTTTGTCATCCCCTATTGCTGTGGTTTCTGTTGATGGCTCTCCCTTGAAGAGTGTTACTCATAAGGTCTGTGAATTTCCCCTCACTATTAATGGTATTCACCAAGAAAATTTGGATTTGGTGGTATTGGATAATTTGCCTTCTCCAGTAATATTGGGGTTACCCTGGTTAAAATTGCACAATCCTGTACTGGATTGGTCTACCAATGAAATTAAGTCCTGGAGCCCTAAGTGTTATGACAAGTGTTGTAACGGACGTATTGCTGCTGTGGATAAAGGGGAATTGCCTGTACCTATTCAGGATTTTTGGAGAGTTTTTTCTGAGGAGGAGTCACAAATTTTGCCTCCCCATAGAGACTATGATTGTACCATTGAATTTGTCCCTGGAGCGACTCTTCCAAAAGTCGTTTATTTAATCTTACTATTCCTGAGAGAAAGGCTTTGGAGGAATACATACAGACAAGCTTGGCCGCCGGTCACATTAGGCCTTCCAAGTCTCCTGTGGCTGTTGGATTTTTTTTTGTAAAAAAAAAAGATGGCGGTTTACGTCCTTGTCTGGACTTTCGTGAGATTAATAAAATTACTGTACGCAATCCTTACCCGCTGCCATTGATTCCTGATTTATTTAACCAGTTAGTGGGGGCCAAGTGGTTCTCTAAAATTGATCTCCGGGGGGCATACAATTTGTTGCGCATGAAGGAGGGTGATGAATGGAAGACTGCTTTTAACACTCCTGTGGGTCATTTTGAGAATCTGGTTATGCCTTTTGGTCTTACCAATGCTCCAGCATTTTTTCAGAATCTTATTAATGACATCCTTAGACCTTTAATCGGCAAAAATGTGGTTGTGTATTTGGATGACATTCTGATTTATTCGCCTGATCTGGAGTCTCATTGGCGGAGCATACGTGAGGTATTACAGTTATTAATGGACAATTCGCTTTTTGCTAAGCTGGAGAAATGTGAGTTCGCTGTACAGAGAATTAGTTTTTTGGGCTACATTATCTCCAGTGAAGGTTTTGAGATGGACCCGGTTAAAGTTCAAGCTGTGCAGGAATGGCCTAGGCCTATTGGTTTGAAATCGATACAGAGGTTTTTGGGTTTCGCTAATTATTACAGAAAATTCATAAAAAATTTTTCTATTATTGTCAAACCGCTGACCGATCTCACCAGGAAAGGTGCTAATGCTGTTCAGTGGACTTCTGAGGCCATTGAAGCTTTTGTGTTTCTAAAGGAGAGGTTCACCTCTGCTCCCATCCTTATGCAGCCTGATGTGACTAAGCCGTTTTTGGTTGAGGTTGATGCTTCTTCGGTTGGGGTCGGTGTGGTGTTGTCTCAGGAAAACAAGGATGGAGTACATCCCTGTGCCTTTTTTTCAAAAAAATTTTCTGAGACTGAACTTAATTACGATATTGGTAATCGGGAATTGCTGGCGATTAAACTCGCATTTGAACACTGGCATCACCTCTTGGAAGGTGCTGAATTTCCCATTCAGGTTTTCACTGATCATAAAAATCTGATCTATCTTGATGCTGCCAAGCGCTTGAATGCCCGTCAGGCTAGGTGGGAACTTTTTTTCTCGCGGTTTAATTTTTCCGTTACTTACATCCCGGGTACCAAGAATGTTAAAGCGGATGCTTTGTCTCGCAGCTTTTCTCCCATGATCGGTGTTGAGGAGGAAGAGGAGAGCATTTTACAAGAAGGTGTTGTGATTGCTGCTTTGGACTCCGTTTTGGAGGATGAGATTCTTAAAGGTCAGGAGAATGCCCCATCTAACACTCCCCATGGGAGGTTGTTTGTGCCTAGGACCTTTAGGAGAGATTTGTTTGTTGAGTGTCATGAGTCTCGGTTGGCAGGTCATCCAGGAATTTCTGAGACCAAGAGACTTGTGGGTCGCAGTTTTTGGTGGCCTGGATGGCAGATGGAAGTCATTAAGTGGGTGCGCCAATGTACTGTGTGTGCTAGATCCAAGTCTTCGCATGCTCCTGCTGCGGGGTTGCTTTGCCCTCTGGAGGTTCCTAGTGCACCTTGGACACATCTGGCTATGGACTTTATTACTGACCTTCCCCCCTCTGAAGGTTACACGGTCATCTGGGTGGTCGTGGACTGTTTTAGCAAGATGTGTCACTTGGTTCCCTTCATCAAACTGCCTTGCGCTAAGACACTCGCTAAGGCCTTTGTCAAGGAAATTGTCAGACTACATGGTGTTCCTACTGACATTGTTTCTGATAGGGGACCTCAGTTCGTGGCTCGTTTTTGGCGTGCCTTTTGTGACAGGTTGGGAGTTCATTTGTCGTTTTCATCTGGATATCATCCTGAGTCTAATGGCCAGACAGAAAGGAAGAACCAGGATGTTGAGCAGTTCTTGCGTTGTTTTGTGGCAGACAATCAAGAGGGGTGGTCTGAGTTTCTGCCACTGGCTGAATTTGCTCTTAACAACCATACATCCTCTTCTGCTGGGTGTTCGCCTTTTTTTTGTTGTTCTGGGAGACATCCGTCTTTTGGGTCATTCTCCAAATTGGTTTCGGCTGTGCCTGAGGAGGAGAGTTTTTCCGGTGATTTGGAGAGAGTTTGGTCGGATGTGCGTGGTAATCTTCAGGAGGCTAACAAAAAATCTAAGAGGTACTTTGATAGGAAACGGCAAGAGGTTTTGTTTGCTGTTGGTGACATGGTTTGTTGTCCTCTAAGAATCTGCGATTGAGGATTCCTTCTAAAAAATTGGGTCCCAAGTTCATAGGGCCCTTTAAGGTGCTTCAGATAGTTAACCAATCTGCTGTTAGGTTGGAGGTTCCTACGTCCTGGAAGATTAACCCAGTGTTTCATGTTTCTCTGTTGAAAAAAGCTGATGTGTATGATGGTGACGCCTCTGCCACTGTTCCTCCAGTGGTGGAGGACGGGGAATATGAAATTTCCCGCATCCTAAATTCTAGACGGTATAGAGGGAGTTTGCAGTATCTCGTCGCTTGGAAGGGTTTCGGACCTGAGGATAACTCATGGGTGAGGGCGGATGATGTTTCTGCTTCCAGACTTGTCAGAGCGTTTCACAGGAGGTTTCCTGGTAAGCCTGGGCCTAGGGGATCCGGAGGATCCTCTTAGAAGAGGGGGTACTGTTAGAACTCTCCTGTTAGGTTTTTTTAGTTTGCTGGTCACATGACCATTTTTGCCTATTTAATCCGGCTCCGCCCTCCTGGTCTTGCTGGACTTCATTGTATTTACTACTCTTGAGCTAGCTTGGTGCTCTGTTGCCGTTCTCTGTTAGTTTTGCTAGGTCTTCTGACCTCTATGCTTTTTGTTGTGTGTTTGTCTTTGTCTGCTACTATTTCTGCTAGGAGGTGTCCAAACTTATCCCAGTCCCTAGTTCTTGTAGGGATCCCTCCCTCACATCTATAGGTCTTCGTTCAGACTAGCCGAGGACTTTAGCGGGTCTGATCGCAGGATCAGGTTCCCCGTTACATCGTAGGGATCTAGTTTAGTTCTATTGTAGGGACAGCTCTCCTGTCTTTCCTTAGTCCCTGTAGCAGATCATAACACACGCTCTGATAACACGCTAGCGGCAGGGCAGGCCAGGACCTCCAAGGAGTACAGAGCGAGTTCATTCCAAGTGTCCAGCTTGGATACCCAATAATTAAAAGGCACAGAGGAATCACGGAGGACGCTGGTACGGTCGGCAAGGTACTCTCTCACCATCTTTTGAAACTTTCCACTTCTTGTGTGAGTACCCCGCGCCTCAGGGCCTGTAAGCTGGGCGGGTCGCAGAAAACTGTCCCAGAATGTTGACAGTGTTCCCCTGCCTCTGCTGGATTGAAGTTGCGTCTCTCTCGCCTAAACGCCTTGGTTGGTCAACGAACTGTGACCTCTGCCGCGAGCGTGTTCAGATGGGAATTTTTTTAACAGTTCTGCAGCAAGGGCCTTCTGGTACTGCCCCCTATTTGTAGACCTCTCCACCTCAGGAATAAGAGAGTGAAAGTTCTCCTTGTAGCGGGGGTCTAAAAGTGTCACCAACCAGTAATGACTGTCACCCAAAAGCTGGATAATACAGAGATTTTAACCGTGGAACTTCAAAACCAAACTTCTAGTTATCTGGCCTACACCACAATATTTTAAACAGCTATATTTGTGTCTGAACAATCAGGGAGACACTATTACTGTTTTTTTTTACGGAAAAAAGGCCAAAAGCTGGATAATACTGAGATTTGAACCGTGGAACTGCAAAACCAAACTTCTAGTTATCTGGCCTACGCCAGAATATTTTAAACAGATATATTTGTGTCTGAACAGTCAGGGAGACACTATTACTGTTTTTTTTACGTAAAAAAGGCCAAAAGCTGGATAATACAGAGATTTTAACCGTGGAACTGCAAAACCAAACTTCTAGTAATCTGGAATACACCAGAATATTTTAAACAGATATATTTGTGTCTGAACAGCCAGGGAGACACTATTACTGTTTTTTTTATGTAAAAAAGGCCAAAAGCTGGATAATGCAGAGATTTTAACCGTGGAACTGCAAAACCAAACTTCTAGTTATCTGGCCTACACCAGAATATTTTAAACAGATATATTTGTGTCTGAACAGTCAGGGAGAAACTATTACTGTTTTTTTTTACGGAAAAAAGGCCAAAAGCTGGATAATACAGAGATTTGAACCGTGGAACTGCAAAACCACAGTTATAGTTATGTGGCCTACACCAGAATATTTTAAACAGATATATTGGTGTCTGAAAAGTCACAGACACGTTCATTTTTTTGGGTGGGGGGGAGGAAATACCAAAAGCTTAATAAGATGCGTATTTGTACAGTCTGACTGAGGAAAAAAAAATACTGGATTTAGATGAAAAAAAAGGATTTTTCCTGGCTCCTGTGACCGGGGGATAAGTCTAGCAATTTTACAAGCAGGAGCACACAGGACTGTAATGCACTGTTTGTTGGTATAACCACTGTGTCTCCTATACAGCCTGCCTGCCTGCCTGATATCTGGGATGGATATTAGTCCTGAGAAAGACTGTTTGTTTGATTTGGCAGCCTTTAGAGACCCTACACTAACTATTTTGCACTATATATCTCTCCCTAACTCAGCAGCACTCTCCCTACACTGTCTGATCCCGGGCGACTGTGTCCAAGATGTCAACCCCCGGTTTTAAATACTCAAAGTGACGCTGTGCAGCCAGCCAATCACTGTAATGCCCACAAACAACATGGCTGCGGCATTACAGTGACTGGCTGGCAATCCCTGCATGTTCATTGGCTCTGTAAAGAGCGCCAAACGTGCAGGGCGGAGACCCGAGCTCCCGCCCGAGTAACCCGGTAATGCTCGGTGCTCGCTGAACATCCTGAGTAGTGAGATGCTCGGGCGAGTACCGAGCAGTGTCGAGCATGCTCGCTCAACACTATACTGAATATAATGAACGGAGTGTTAGCCTGTGTTTCTTATGCTCTTATTTTGTATATTACAGTATTTTTCGGACTATAAGACGCACCGGACAATAAGACGCACCTAGGCTTTAGAGGAGGAAAATAGGAAAAAAATATTTAAGCAAAAAATGTGGTCATGATGCCCTGTTATAGGGGAGGGAGTCTGCTGCTGACACTGGTATTGAGGTAATGTCCCCCAATTCTGTTAATATCCTCCATCCTGGTATGTATGGCCCCTCCTTCCTGGTATATGTGGCCCCCATCCCATCTTGGTATACGTGGGCCTCATACTGGAATGCATGGCACCCCTTGATCCCCCATCCTGGTATTCATGGCACCCCTTTGATCTACCATCCTGGTATGCATGGCATTCCCTGCTCCCCATCCTAGTTTTCATGGCACCCCTTGATCACCCATCCTGGTATGCATGGCACCCCTTGATCCCCCATCCTGGTATGCATGGCACCCCTTTATCCCCCATCCTGGTATGCATGGCACCCCTTGATCCCCCATTCTGGTATGTATGGCACCCCTTGAGCCCCTATCCAGGTAGGCATGGCACCCCTTGATCACACATCCTGGTATGTATGGCCCCCCTCATCCCCATCCTGGTATGCATGGAACCCTTGATTCCCCCATCCTGGTATGCATGGCACCCCTTGATACCCCATCATGGTATGCATGGTACCCCCCTGATCCCTATCCTGGTATGTATGGCACCCCTTGATCACCCTTCAAGGTATGTATGGCACCCCTTGAGCTCCCATCCTGGTATGCATGGCACCCCTTGATCACCCATCCTAGTATGTATGGCACCCCTTGAGCCACCATCCTGGTATGTATGGCACCCCTTGAGCCCCCATCCTGGTATGCTTGGCACCCCTTGAGCCCCCATCCTGGTATGCATGGCACCTCTTGAGCCCCCATCCTGGTATGCTTGGCACCCCTTGAGCCCCCATAGTGGCATGCATGGCACCCCTTGAGCTCCCATCTTGGTATGCATGGCACCCCTTTATCACCCATCCTGGTATGCATGGCACCCCTTGATTCCCCCATCCTGGTATTCATGGCACCCCTTGACCCTCATCCTGGTATTCATGGCACCCCTTGAGCCCCCATCCTGGTATGCTGGGCACCCCTTGAGCCCCCATCCTGCTGCCCACAAATAAAAATAAACAATCATACTCGCCTCCTGTCTCCTCCAATGCTGTCCCGCTCTGCTGCTGACACTCTCACTGTGTGAGCCGCGCATGGCAGGGCGCTCATGGCGTCCCTGCCATGCGCCCTCACACAGTGTGAGAGCGTGCACACTGTACTGCAGCGCTGCTCCTGCTGCCGCTCTGCGGTCAGTGTGCCTGCTATTAAAGACCATGGATATTCACAACAACCCATAGGAGTTGTGCACTGCGGTACAGTGTGCCGGCTATTAAGGAAAATGAATATTCCTGCTCCCCACGCCCATGGGCCGGGAGCAGGGAATATTCATTTTCTTTAGTAGAGGGCACAGCGCAGGCTGCAGCAGTCGGCTGTGCCCCGCTGATCCCCCGCTGATGCTCCCCCAGACCTCCGACCACGCAGAGCCACAGTATATACAGGGAGATAGTATTCGGACTATAAGACGCACCCCCCACTTTCCTCCAAAATTTTGAAGGAAAAAAGTGCGTCTTATAGTCCGAAAAATACGGTAATTATATATTATATCATTCTTTCTTATTTAAGAAGAGTGTAGTTCCCGGATTCCCGGATTTAACAATATTTTAAACACTTGGAATTGTGGAGCATTTGAAGATGTTACTGATGATCCGAATACTGTTAATTTTCACCAATCGATTACAGGTAATTATGTGTATTACCAGCAGGAACTGTACGATCTGTATCCAAATGCGCAAAGCAGAATGCAGTAAGCAATTATGATTTTTTTTTTCTAATTATTACTATATGTATATTATCTGATTAAACATGTGTATCTAGACATGAAACTAAGTACAATTTCTCATACAGATACTGAGTTACTGCAATCAGCCTATATGATGGAAAACAATCGGGTTTTTGAAGCAATTGAAAATGGAGAATCTGATATTGAACTCATAGAAGTACACTGCAGTCGTGTATTACCCCAGCCTCCTAATGCCTCTAAAAGACCTGGAAATTCAATAAGAAGACCCCGCAAGAATAGAAAAGGTTATAGACTACTCAGTATCGTGAAGAAAAGTATTTCTGTTGTGTCTAATAGTTATATTTTATTTATAGATGATCAGCTAGTGTTCAACCAAAAGAGAATATTCCCAGGTGTGTCTAATAGTTATATTTTATTTATAGATGAACGTCTAGTGGTCAAAAAACTTGAATTTCCAAAAGAGAATATTCCCATCCCATCGACGTCGATCAATGAGCAATCAGCTAATCCTGGAGCTGCCGAAGTACAACACGGAGCTCGAGCTTGTAAGTATATATTTTGTCCATTCTATACTGTCTTTATACAAACAATGTTACACTGGAATCATTTATACATACAACGTTACAATGAAACATGGTTAACTGACACCTGTAACTTTTCTTTTAGCTATGTCTGCTCTTCAACCTCGAGTACTGCAACAGTGTAATTACGTATTGGAGCAGAATCCTCCGCAAAGAAATAATGCGGCTGTGAGAACAACTCCTCTTTCACCAATCAGCGTTGTGATTCGTGAGGCTAGATCTGCGACTACCAAGCATCCCAGGAATTTAGTTCTGAAGTCTATGAAACTGGACAATATACGGGTGTGTCATACTGAGCCTTCGGTAGATAATACTCCTGCAAGTTCGTCTAGGGATTTTGGTCTTGTAATGCCTCTAAAGAAATGAGCAGTTTCAAATCGGAGAGTAATTAAAAAACAGAGAGTTAACTCTACATCTTCTTACACAGCAAAACCTGTGTGGTCTGATAAACAGCTCAACATGCTTACCGCTATGTCTGGGCAGTACACCCAATGCAATATCTACCAGAATAAACTAAAATATTTCTGTGAGACGTACGAAAAATTGATAAATGCATACCCAACACCTGACATTATCGCAGAACTATATGAATTCAAAAGTGAACATGCTATTGTATCATCAGACCCTAATAAAATAAATTGATGTGACTAAGAATGGTCGGTTATGGGTTCCAGAAATTGTCTAAAATAGTCCCACAGAGATCTTATAGATCGAGAGTAATTAAACGTGCTCGAACGCTGTTGGTTAGATCAAAACGATCACTAGCAGCTAGAAGGCTATGAATCGCAACTCACAGACCAATAACTACACAAAACCCTCAGTTGTTGATACATGCACAGAGCCCATGTATACACATCCAAGATAGCTCTGGAGGTGTTAAACCTAATGTGTCTCCAATCGCTCAAAGCAGTGAGACTCTGGAAATACATGCTGAAAATGAAATGGATGATGCAATTGCTGGTAATGGTGCTTATGATAATGTGGTGAACATAGACCAATCGGTATTTTTACAACATTTTTATCACCATCAAAGAGATGTCCGCAATTTCAATGCCCATATGTACATTGATCATTTCAGATTTGAAAATTTAGAGCATATTCAATCATTTGTAGAGACCCTAAATGATGTGCACGATGCCATTCAGTCGCTGCTGGACAGAATCATTAGAGACATTGATCCTGGTGACTTTGTTCAATTAAGACTTGAAGGCGGTGACTAGAGATGAGCGGTGTTCGACTAGAACTGTTCGCCAATCTCAAATTCGAGCTGTTTTGGGCGGTGTTCGAGTTGTTCCACGAACCCGAACGATTTGCAAAAAATTCGGCTGTTCGAGGTTATGTTCGATAACTGTTCGTGCACCAAAAGCGTGTCCTGCATGTCTGGCGCTATTTAGAGCACCAATCATGCAGGGATTGTCTGCCACTCACTGTAATGCCACAGCCATGGTGGTTGTGGCATTACAGTGGTTGCCCAAATCGATGGGAACAGTGCCAACAGTGAAACATGAAAAGCCGGCAATTCAGCAGCGGCATACACCTGTACCCGACAATTTAGAACCGAAAGAATAGAGCTTCACACATAGATTAGATAGATATAAACATGTCAGCCACATATATATGAAGTACAGTGAAAGTGCTGCTTACTGTACTTGTCATTTAGCGTAAAGGATTTATCAAAAAAAATAATAGTGTTTTCATGCACCGTCTCTTTAAAAAAGCCGGCCGGCAATTCAGCAGCGGTACCCGACAATTTATAACAGACAGAATAGAGCTTCACACATAGATTAGATAGATAGAAACATGTCAGCCACATATATACGAAGTACAGTGACAGTGTTGCTTACTGTACTTGTCATTTAGCGTAAAGGATTTATCAAAAAAAATAATAGTGTTTTCATGCACTGTCTCTTTAAAAAAGCCGGCCGGCAATTCAGCAGCGGTACCCGACAATTTATAACAGACAGAATAGAGCTTCACACATAGATTAGATAGATAGAAACATGTCAGTCACATATATATGAAGTACAGTGATAGTGTTGGTTACTGTACTTGTCATTTAGTATTAAAATAAAGGATTTATTATTAAAAAAATTGGCGTGGGGTTCCCCTTAATTTTAGGCTCTAGCGGAGGTTAAGCAGACGGCTGGGGCAGATGTTTGAAGCCTGGGAAGGGGGTAATACCCACGGAGCTTCCCAGGCTACTAATATCAGCCCCCAGCTGAATACATAGCCTTTACTAGCTATTAAAATGGGGGACACCCCAAAAAAAATGACGTGGGGTCCCCCCTAATTTAATAGCTAGCAAAGGCTAGGCAGACAGCTGGGGGCTGATATTAATAGCCCAGGAAGGGAGCCATGAATATTGGCCCCCTCCCAGGCTAGAAACACCAGCCGTCAGCCGCCCCAGAAATGGCGCATTCATAGGATGCGCCAATTCTGGCACTTAGCCTCGCTCTTCCACGCTGCCCTGGTGCGGTGGCAGGGGGTAATAGGGTTGGGGTTGATGTCAGCTTATAATGCCAGCTGACATCAAGCCCAGGTTAGTAATGGAGAGGCGTCTATAAGACACCCCCATTACTAACCCCATAGTCAAAGTTAAAAAAAACACAAACACCCAGAATAAAGTCCTTTAATTGAAATAAAGACACAATCCTTTATTGTTCTAAATTAAACCATACTTACTGTCACGCCCATTCCAGCTGAAGCCAACGATCTCCTGCAATAAAAGAAAAATAATAAAGCAACCTCATCCTTACCTTTCCATGGTTCCCACGACAGCTTCAGCTCTGCTACATCGAGATGACAGGCTGGACCGCAGCAGAACGCTGCCATCCAGCCTCTCATCCTGCAGACACTGAGAAGCGCAGGCTTGCTTGCGCTGCTCAGCGTCTCTCTGTGACGACATCCAGATGAGCCGAGTTCATGTCCAATGAACTCGGCTCACCTCATGCACGTCACTGACAGCGTGGGAAAATTCTCACGCTGAAGCGGTGAGTGCAGGAGAATTCTCCCACGCTGTCAGTGACGTGCATAAGGTGAGCTCATGTCCAATGAACTCAGCTCACCTCCTGCACTTCACTGACAGCGTGGGAGAATTCTCCTGCACTCAGCGCTTCAGCGTGAGAATTCTCCCACGCTGAAGCGCTGAGTGCAGGAGAATTTTCCCACGCTGTCAGTGACGTGCATAAGGTGAGCTCATGTCCAATGAACTCAGCTCACCTCCTGCACGTCACTGACAGCGTGGGAGAATTCTCCTGCACTCAGCGCTTCAGTGTGAGAATTCTCCCACGCTGAAGCGCTGAGTGCAGGAGAATTTTCCCACGCTGTCAGTGACGTGCATGAGGTGAGCCGAGTTCATTGGACATTAACTCGGCTCATCTGGATGCCCTCACAGAGAGACACTGTGGAGCGCAAGCAAGCCTGCGCTTCTCAGTGTCTGCGGGATGAGAGGCTGGATGGCAGCGTTCTGCTGCGGTCCAGCCTGTCATCTCGATGTAGCAGAGCTGAAGCTGTCATGGGAACCATGGAAAGGTAAGGATGATGTTGCTTTATTATTTTTCTTTTATTTCAGGAGATCGTTGGCTTCAGCTGAAATGGGCGTGATGGTAAGTATGGTTTAATTTAGAACAATAAAGAATTGTGTGTTTATTTCAATTAAAGGACTTTTTTCTGGGTGTTGTGTTTTTTTTAAATACTTTACTAGAAATTCATGGTGGTCATGTCTAATATTGGCGTGACCCCATGAATTTCGGGCTTAGGGCCAGCTGATAATGCCAAGCTGGCCCTAACCCCTTTATTACCCAGTGAGCCACCGCATCAGGGCCCTGGATGAGTTGGGTACAGCGCCAGAAGATGGCGCTTCTATGAACGCGCCATTTTCCGGGGTGGCTGCGGACTGCAATTTGCAGCGGGGGTGGCCCAGAAAGCTTGGGCCTCCCTGCGCTGCGGATTCCAGCCCCCAGCTGCCTAGTTGTACCTGGCTGGACACAAAAACAGGGCGAAGCCCCACGTCAATTTTCTTTAAATTATTTCATGAAATAATTAAGAAAAAAAGGGCTTCCCTATATTGTTGTGTCCGGCCAGGTACAAATAGGCAGCTGGTGGTTGGGGGCAGCCCGTTCCTGCCTGCTGTACCTGGCTGGACACAAATATAGTGCGAAGCCCCACGTCAATTTTTTTTAAATTATTTCATGAATTTCCTGAAATAATTTAAAAAAATTGAAGTGGGGCTTCGCACTATATTTGTGTCCAGCCAGGTACAGCAGGCAGGAACGGGCTGCCCCCATCCACCAGCTGCCTATTTGTACCTGGCCGGACACAACAATATAGGGAAGCCCTTTTTTTCTTAATTATTTCATGAATTTCATGAAATAATTAAAAAAAATTGAAGTGGGGCTTCGCACTATATTTGTGTCCAGCCAGGTACAGCAGGCAGGAACGGGCTGCCCCCAACCACCAGCTGCCTATTTGTACCTGGCCGGACACAACAATATAGGGAAGGCCTTTTTTTCTTAATTATTTCATGAAATTCATGAAATAATTAAAAAAAAAGTACGTGGGGCTTCGCCCTATTTTTGTGTCCAGCCAGGTACAACTAGGCAGCTGGGGGCTGGAATCTGCAGCGCAGGGAGGCCCAAGCTTTCTGGGCCCCCCCCCGCTACAAATTGCAGTCCGCAGCCACCCCGGAAAATGGCGCGTTCATAGAAGCGCCATCTTCTGGCGCTGTACCCAACTCATCCAGGGCCCTGGTGCGGTGGCTCACTGGGTAATAAAGGGGTTAGGGCCAGCTTGGTATTATCAGCTGGCCCCAAGCCCAAAATTCATGGGGTCACGCCAGTATTAGACATGACCGCCATGAATTTCTAGTAAAGTATTTAAAAAAAACACAACACCCAGAATAAAGTCCTTTTATTGAAATAAAGACACAATTCTTTATTGTTCTAAATTAAACCATACTTACCATCACACCCATTCCAGCTGAAGCCAACGATCTCCTGCAATAAAAGAAAAATAATAAACCAACCTCATCCTTACCTTTCCATGGTTCCCACGACAGCTTCAGCTCTGCTACATCGAGATGACTGGCTGGACCGCAGCAGAACGCTGCCATCCAGCCTGTCATCCCGCAGACACTGAGAAGCGCAGGCATGCTTGCGCTCCTCACTGTCTCGCTGTGACGGCATCCAGATGAGCCGAGGTCATGTCCAATGAACTCGGCTCACCTCATGCACGTCACTGACAGCGTGGGAAAATTCTCACGCTGAAGTGCTGAGTGCAGGAGAATTCTCCCACGCTGTCAGTGATGTGCATGAGGTGAGCTCATGTCCAATGAACTCAGCTCACCTCCTGCACGTCACTGACAGCGTGGGAAAATTCTCCTGCAATCACCGCTTCAGCGTGAGAATTTTCCCACGCTGTCAGTGACGTGCATGAGGTGAGCCGAGTTCATTGGACATGAACTCGGCTCATCTGGATGTCGTCACAGAGAGACGCTGAGCAGCGCAAGCAAGCCTGCGCTTCTCAGTGTCTGCAGGATGACAGGCTGGATGGCGGCGTTCTGCTGCGGTCCAGCCTGTCATCTCGATGTAGCAGAGCTGAAGCTGTCGTGGGAACCATGGAAAGGTAAGGATGAGGTTGCTTTATTATTTTTCTTTTATTGCAGGAGATCGTTGGCTTCAGCTGGAATGGGCGTGATGGTAGGTATGGTTTAATTTAGAACAATAAAGGATTGTGTCTTTATTTCAATTAAAGGACTTTATTCTGGGTGTTTGTGTTTTTTTTAACTTTGACTATGGGGTTAGTAATGGGGGTGTCTTATAGACGCCTCTCCATTACTAACCTGGGCTTGATGTCAGCTGGCATTATAAGCTGACATCAACCCCAACCCTATTACCCCCTGCCACCGCACCAGGGCAGCGTGGAAGAGCGAGGCTAAGTGCCAGAATTGGCGCATCCTATGAATGCGCCATTTCTGGGGCGGCTGACGGCTGGTGTTTCTAGCCTGGGAGGGGGCCAATATTCATGGCTCCCTTCCTGGGCTATTAATATCAGCCCCCAGCTGTCTGCCTAGCCTTTGCTAGCTATTAAATTAAGGGGGACCCCACGTCATTGTTTTTGGGGGGTCCCCCATTTTAATAGCTAGTAAAGGCTATGTATTCAGCTGGGGGCTGATATTAGTAGCCTGGGAAGCTCCGTGGGTATTACCCCCTTCCCAGGCTTCAAACATCTGCCCCAGCCGTCTGCTTAACCTCCGCTAGAGACTAAAATTAAGGGGAACCCCACGCCAATTTTTTTAATAATAAATCCTTTATTTTAATACTAAATGACAAGTACAGTAACCAACACTATCACTGTACTTCATATATATGTGACTGACATGTTTCTATCTATCTAATCTATGTGTGATGCTCTATCTTTCTGTTCTAAATTGTCGGGTACCGCTGCTGAATTGCCGGCCGGCTTTTTTAAAGAGACAGTGCATGAAAACACTATTATTTTTTTAAATAAATCCTTTACACTAAATGACAAGTACAGTAAGCAACACTATCACTGTACTTATTATATATGTGACTGACATGTTTCTATCTATCTAATCTATGTGTGAAGCTCTATTCTTTCTGTTCTAAATTGTCGGGTACAGATGCTGAATTGCCGGCCGGCTTTTTTAAAGAGACGGTGCATGAAAACACTAATATTTTTTTTAATAAATCCTTTACACTAAATGACAAATGCAGTAACCAACACTGTCACTGTGCTTCTTATATGTGTGACTGACATGTTTCTATCTATCTAATCTATGTGTGATGCTCTATTCCTTCTTGTCTAAATTGTCGGGTACCGGTGTATGCCGCTGCTGAATTGCCGGCCGGCTTTTTTAAACAGAGTGTCTTCTGAGCAGTTTGTCAGCTTTTGGACACCTTTGCAGGTGTTTTCTATGTGTTTCTATGTGTTTTTGTTTGCCTGCCATTGGTTTTAACGGTGTTCGACGGTGTTCTAAGGTGTTCGACGAACAGTTCGACGAACAGTTCCTCGAACATCCCGGTGTTCGACGAACCGAACCGAACCCGAACACTACGGGGGTGGCTCAACACTAGCGGTGACACGTTAGATCCTATTTTCACTACAAAACAATCAAGGAATGATTTTAGCTCGGAAACATTTTTAAATTCTGTTGCTCGCACACTGTAAAGTAATGCTGAATGCATAGCATCCAATTCCCTCAAATTAGTCGGAACAATAATTAAAAACAGACGCGGTGGGGCAAAAAGGCGCTTAATGAAATCTATAGCGAGTAGTCAAATCATTAAACTAAAGAGATGCGGGTTGTATGACTTTAACAATTACAGCACAAATCTGTGCTTTGCTGCTAGTGTGTGCGCCCTGATGGTTGGCCCTTATGTTGGTGATTCACTGAGTCGTGCTAAAGCCATACATGCATCCCTGGGTATCCCTGAGGAACAATTAGTAAGCTTTAGCGAAATTGTGGATTTTGAGATACTTCTGAACGTTAACATTAAAGTACTGTACTACAGTCAGGGTGACTGGCGTTACTTTCAAACAGGTAATACAACTGGTGCTAAAACCATGTTTATTTTGCATCATGATAATCGCTCCTACGGAATCAAAAATATGAAGGGATTTATCGGCGGGGATTACTTTTGTAAAATATGCAATTCGTTGTTTCATCACAAATTTAATCATTCTTGTGAATATTTTTGTAAAGCTTGTCAAAGAGAGAAATGTGTGGAGAGCACTGACGCGCAGCAACCACCTCGCTGCCCTATCTGCCGGGTGTATTGTCACTCGAGCGAGTGCTTAGAGCATCACACACAATTAGCTGCAGATAACGCAACATTCTGCAGACTTAAAACATTTTGTGATAAATGTCATCATTTTGTGCACGGAGATAGTGAGACAGAGCACAAATGTAAAGGGATGTGTTGTCCTGTTTGTCGCATACCCTTAAATGAATTTGATGAGCATCTTTGTTACATGCGGACATATGTACCAAAGGAAGAAACAGACCAATATATATTTTATGACTTTGAATGTATGTGTGACACCCCAGGGGTCTGGTTGCCACAGTAATAGAGATATTATGTCTGAGAGCAAGTGGGAGGTTTTTCTGGTCAGGAGCCCTAAGCATGCAACACGGCCCACCCAGACCTGGGAGGGGAGGAATCTGCCCTTATAAACTGGGTCTGGGGCGGGATTAGGTTAGACAGAGCCTGCAGAACAAGCAGAGCAGTCAGAGCCTAGAGTGAAGCTGCAGACACAGGAAAAGATAGATCAGGAGCTCTGTAGGAGCAGAGGCAGAAGGCCAGGGGCTGTGAGCAGAGATATAGCTCGCCCTGGCTGAAGTTACTAAAACCGGACACAGGAGTCCGAGGCTGTGGGGACTGATATATACCCAGCAGCAGAAACCAGCCGGCAGGGGATTCCAGGTCCTCTGGCCATAGAAGCCCGGAGGCTCAGTCACAAAGAAGGGACCAGCGCCGCCATCCAGGAGCGGAGGCTAACAGAAGGCCCCAAGTCACCAGCCATACGGGTGAGTACCACACGGTATACTCAGGGACGTGGGCTACTTGTAACCGCTGACAGCAAGGTAGCCAGGAAGAGTGCAGATAAACGGGGAGGCCTACAACTTCACCTGGCCAGGGGAACTCCTGCTTGCTCGCAGACTGACCAGGCCCCTTATACTAGCCAGTACTCCCGGGAGGGTCTGCCTTGTACCATCAGTAAAGACCCTGAACTGCACCTCACGTCTCTGTGATTCCTTGCCGCACCAGCACCATTAGCACTGGGACCATCACTCCCATCATCTCCACATTAGCTGCCCTGAGGCAATACTTCTCCTGTGGGGAGTTATCCCATACTCGGCTGCGCAAACAACATCAGCCTCAGCGGTCGGCAGCGCAGCGGCGGTCCCCACTGACCGCAATCCACGGGTGGCGTAGTCGGACATTTGCTATACATTAAGACTGCCACTGGTTTGACCACCCTGGGCACGGACCGGGTCACCGCCACACGGAGACTACAACCCCCAGCATTCTACAACAGGCCCGGTTCCGGGTTCCCCTGCACAACACAGGCCCAGGGGGCGCGTCATATGCAGGAGACAGGTACACACGTACCAAATTACATTTACGCTACAACGCTGTATGGCAGTCCTTCCAGGGAGTTTGAAGGTAAATCATGCACTCATGACTTTGTACAGTTCTTTACAAGCGGAAAATTTTATACATTTATTGCCCACAATACTGGAAGATATGATGCATACTGTAATGCAGTGGCTTGCGGCATTACTGTAATGGTCCAGGGTGTGTTTTGGCCGACCATGTACCTCCCCCAGGTGACTGGTCACATGACTGTGACATCGCACAGGTCCTGTGCACACAGAAGGTCTGATCACATGACTGTGACATCAGCACAGGTCCTGTGTGTGCACTGGAAGATATATAAACCCTGGTAGTTTTGAGACAGGGTGTGTAAGGCGTTAGGCCTGTTCCCGTGTGGGACACCGTTAGCCTGGAGAGGCTTAGTGAGGCCTAGTGAGGCCTAGTGAAGCCTGGTGAAGCCTGAAAGGCAGAGGCTGGATCCTTAGGTGTAAGCGATACCAGTAGTCTTGGAGGGCCAGAGGCTTGGAAGGCAAGAGTCCTGGAAGTCGGAGGCTGGATGTTTGGTGAGACAACATACCAGTAGCCTTTGAAGGAACGTGGGCTGGAGACCCCCATCTGGGAAGCCGTAAAGCCACAGTGGTGGCAGAACAAATCTGACTGAAGCAGCTAAAACCCGGCAAAGGTAAAACACTGCATTATATGGACGTTGATATAAGTGACTTTGCTGAAGGCTGTAACTGGAGCCAAGTGGGCCTGTCTGCCACTTGAAAGGCTCCTGGACATTATTGTGTATGTCGGCGAGCCACAAAGTTGGACTCGGTGATAAGCAGTAGTGAAGTATAATAAACTGCTGGATTGTAAAATACTGGAAAACGTGGCTGGTGTGCTTTAATTGATCCGGTGCAGCGAGTGTCCCCCAGCATGATGACTAGCGCTGCCTTACAATACTTTATCATTAAGGAACTGATTTCTGAAAAACTCTGCGTGAAATTGATATCCCGAGGTGGACGCCTCTTGTGTGTGACACTGCCTGATTTGGGGATAAGATTTATAGACTCTCTAAATTTCATACCCATGAAACTTAGTAAGGTACCACAGGCAATGGGATTTTCAGGTTCAATAGGTCATTTTCCCCACTTTTTTAAGACCGAAGAAAATCAAAACTATGTGGGACCCCTACCCGCTGTAAAATATTATGGGATGGAGTACATGTCCCCTAGGGAGAAAGGGGAATTCATGGACTGGTATGAGACCCAGGTAAATACAACTTTAGACTTTAAGTCTGAACTAAAATCTTATTGCAAACCAGATGTTGAGATTCTGAGACGCTCGTGTGAACTGTATAGGGAGCGTGTCATGGAAATGATGCAGAAAAGTGTAAAAATATACTGTAAGCGATAAAAGAAAAAAATTGAAGTGACCAGATGCATTGATCCTTTTCAGCTAGTCACCCTGGCATCTGTATGTATGTAGAAGAGGCAAGAAAGCTTGTAAAATGAATTCAACATGATGTTTCAAGGATGGAGCGAGACAGCCATCTACTGGCCAGATACAGTCAAGCGGAACCAAAATATGCAAGGGAAGTTGCAGGGAGGGCAGGCTCAGACGCTGGACCAGATCAGGTGACTTCCAGGAAGGAGTTCCAGGAGAAGGGAGGCCAGCGCGCCAAACCTGAGGGGTCTTTGGCGCCAAGCAGCAGAAAGGAGCAGATGTGCTCCATGCGTCCTGAGAAACCCCGCGTGACAGGCCAAATCCAGAGGCCTGAGAGGTGCTCCAGCCGGGCACCGGTAAAAGAGCTCCGGATCCCTCACAGTTGTGACCCGAGTGCTGTGCTTGCTGAGGGGACTAGAAACCTGATCGTGGTGCTGAGTGAGTTCGCGGAACCCGACGTCGCCCGCCGACAGACGAGGCCTGGACCCCCCTATCCAAGGCACGAGAGACGGCCTCCAATGGCCAAGCAGGGAGGAGTTGAAAGACGGTTGCCCCAGGAAAGTCACGCCAGCGGAAGCAGAGGAGCAGCATACGTGAGCAGGGCTGTTACTTCCACTGTTCACCCACAGTACCGGGAACAATTGGGTTTATGTACTCAGGTTGGGAGGGGAACGGTTGGGGCTAAAGTAGCACAATGTGATCTAATTGAATTTGTCCGGAAGAGACTCACGGCCTAGTGGGAATAACCGGTGACCTCCGCTAGGGCCAAATGCACAGTTAAAGAACTTGCGTGGTGTCTCCCATGATTGAGGGCATCACCTTACTTTGAGAGACTGTGCCTTACTTTAAGAGACTGTGCCTTACTTTAAGAGACTGCGCCTTACTTTGAGAAATTTCGTATTTTGCTGATATTTCAAACCACTGTTCATTACCCTTGCTGCTAATCCCTTTTTTCAGAATACCTGTTGTATAAAACTGTTTACAATCATCTCTGACTGTTCTCGCCTTGTGTCTCTGTGCGTTGCATTCCGGCACCTGCATTACATTTGGCGTAGTCGGCAGGATGCAACATTCAGACGCAGAGATGGTGGATCAGTCTGTGGCTGGGTCCGGCCGGAGCCATATTCCCCTGGGGGCTATGCTCAGCCATCTTCCCAAGTTTACAGGGGATGGCATGTCACTGTGGGACTGGGCAGAAAGACTGAGAAGTATGCTACGTATGTATCCCCTTGACCCTCTAGCCGAGGCGGAGCTGGCCCTCCTAACACTTGATGGAGAGGCCCGACAGACTGTGATGTACCGCCCACCTGGGGAACGTGACACCGTGGATAAAGTGATAAAAATTCTAGAGGACATGCACGGTGACACTACAGATTTGGGACACTTGCGCTTACGGTTGTTTCAGCGGGTCCAAGGGGAAAATGAGACAGTAAATCAGTATGTTAATGCATTACAGGAAGTGACGGCCCATATCACTAAGAAAACTCGAGATGGGAACCGAGGACTGGGACCATGGGATGAGGTGTTGCGTGACCAACTGATTGCTGGCTTGAAAGACCCTTCCCTGAGGCAGATCCTGAAGGAGCGGCTGCGATTGAACCCTGATATGGGCTTCCTGGAGGTAGGGGCTGAAGCTAGAGTCCTGGAGAGAGAAGTTCCTGTTCTCAAAGCCACAGTTAGAAGTCATGAGGCAATTGCTCCTGGATTCACCAACCAAGAGCCTGATTGGGTGCGGGAAATACGTCAGGAAATTCGAGACATTCGGGGTGAGCTGAATGCTATTAGGAAGACTCCTACTGCCCCCTTGCCGACGGACCGTGCTGCTCAACGCAGACGGAGACCAGAACGAGAAAGACGTTCCTATCCGGCCCCAGCACGACATGTACCCGATCTATCGGCAGAACGAGGACCGGAGTGCTGGACCTGCGGAGGTAGGGGGCATATCTCCAAAGACTGTCCCAACCGAGAAAGGAGGAGGAGGGGACAGCCGTTAAACAAAAATGCCCCACGGTTGTTGAGCATACCGTGGGGTCTCGAGCTTCAGAGAGTAGAAGAGGGAGCTCTGAAGACATTGTCTCCGAGAGGCCCATTATCTGGGCTGAATTCAATGGACAGCGGATCCGCTGTTTGATGGACACCGGGTCTCAAGTGACCACTATGCCTGAGACGTACTTCCAAAGTCACTTTCCTGAAGTCGCTCGTTCCTGCCGGGAACCCACTATCAAAATGGTGACGGCTAATCAACTACCTATCCCAGTAGCGGGAGTAGTATGGATGTCCGTGCGGGCATGTGGAAAGGACCTCGGTCCAAAAGGGATCGTACTGACCACAGGGTCCGGAGGAGATGGGCCCATTGTAACCCTGGGCATGAATGTGCTGAAAGAAGTCGGACAGTTCCTGGCTGAGGGCTGTAGCAAAAACAACTGGACCCGCGCCACTCGAGACCCAGCTAACAAGAGAGTGTTCCAGCACCTCGTGCGGGTCAGTCAGATTCAAAAGTTGCCCACTACCTCTCAGTACCTTGGTAAGGTATCGATACCGCCCGAAGCCACAATGACACTGCCGGTGGGACAGACTGTACTCACTTTGCCGGTGCTGGCACATGTGTCCTTAGAGGGCGTGGACATTCAAATTGAACCAATGGAGGGAGAAGAAGCGCCCTCTGGACTCCTGATTGCTCGAACTCTGGCCACCATGCGGCACGGTAGAGTACCCGTGCGCTGCATCAATTTAAGTGGCACCAGTTTACAGTTGTTGCCCCGACAAGAGGTGGCGCGAGTGTGCATAATGCCCGAGGCCCTTACTAGAGCTGAAGCTATAGGGCTGGCACCTGTGGAAGGAAAGCCATGGACCCTAGAGGTGTCCCTCAATAGCCAGGAGCATGGAAGAGAACCGTTGGCTGGAAGCCACCTCCTGGAAGAAATGGAGGCTAACCTGACTGAGTTTTCTGCTGGACAAGTAAGGCCGATCGAACAACTTCTACAGCGATATCAGGGAGTGTTTGCACAGCATGAAGATGATTTCGGGTGCACTCGGGACATTCAGCACGAAATACCCACCGGAAATACTGCTCCCATCCGAGAGAGATATCGGCAGATCCCGCCTCAAATGTACCAGGAGGTGAAAAAGCTGTTGGCCCACATGTTGCGGAACGGTGTGATCCGTGAAAGCCAGAGCCCCTGGGCGGCTCCGATCGTGCTGGTCCGAAAGAAGGATGGTACCCTGAGATTCTGCGTAGACTATCGAGAGCTGAATGCCTGTACAGTACGGGACTCCTATCCACTCCCCCGAATCAAAGAGTCTCTATCTGCACTATGGAGCGCCAAATTCTTCTCCTCCCTCGACCTGGCCAGTGGCTATTGGCAGGTCCCAGTAGCTGAGAAGGATCATCCGAAGACAGCTTCTGTTCTCTCTATGGGCCTGTTTGAGTTCAATCGAATGCCGTTCGGACTAACAAATGCGCCAGGAACCTTCCAACGGCTGATGGAGAGATGCTTGGGGGACCTCAACTTTGAAGCCACTTTAATATATCTGGACGATATAATTATCTATTCTGCTACGTTTGAGGATCATCTCCACCGATTGGAACAAGTGTTGGAACGGCTACAAAGGCACGACCTGAAAATAAAGCCTCGTAAGTGTCGTCTCTTCAAACGAGAAATTGAATATGTGGGGCACACTGTGTCCAGTGCAGGGGTGCACCCCACTGCGGAGAAAGTAGCTGCCGTGCAGAAGTGGCCCACGCCCACCAATCTAAGGGAACTAAGGGCGTTCCTGGGGCTTGCTGGATACTACCGCAGATTCATTAAAGACTTCGCTAAGATTGCGATCCCGCTCAATGAATTGCTGAGAGGAACGGCCGGGGGAGCCAAGCGGCAGCCCATTCAGTGGGGCCCACGACAAGAAGAGGCATTCCGAGCATTGAAAATGGCGCTAACAAATGCCCCAATTCTGGCCTACGCTGACTTTTTGCAGCCTTTCATGTTGTACACTGATGGAAGCTTGCATGGACTGGGAGCAGTGCTGGCTCAAGTACAAGGAGGGAAAGAGCGAGTGATCGCGCATGCCAGCAGGTCACTCCGAGATACGGAGAAGAATCCGGACAACTACAGTTCGTTTAAGCTGGAGCTACTGGCACTGGTGTGGGCCATGACCGAGAAATTTGCTGAGTACTTGTCAGGGTCAGAAGTGCAAGTGCGGACAGATAACAACCCTTTGGCCCACTTGGAGAACGCCAAACTTGGCGCGTTAGAACAGCGGTGGGTCGCAAGGATGTCCAAATTCCAGTATAAAATTGCCTATCGGTCCAAGGCCCTGAACACACATGCAGATGCCCTGTCCCGGGTCACTGAGGCGGAGCCGAAGAAGGACAGAGATGAGGAGCTCGAAAGCGACGAGATCCTGGATTTCAGCCAGTTCGCCGCTGCTGTGGTCGACGCCCAAGAGACCAGAGAGGAGCCGAGGCCCACTCAGATTCTGGGCCGTTCAAGAGACGAATGGATACATCTGCAGCAATCCGACCCGGAGCTAGCAAAGTTGAGAGAATGGGTTGCCCTTAATCAGAGACCCGACAAGGAAACCAGAGCTGCTTCACTTCCAACTACCCTACAAATCCTAGGCCAGTGGGAGAGGCTCCTCCTGAAGGACGACTTGCTATGCCGAAGAATCCAGCTGCCTCGAGAGTTTGATGTTACCTGGCAAGTGGTAGTTCCATGAGCGCTAGTAACACAGCTAGCCCAATAAGCTCATAGAAGAGGTGCTCACTGCAGAGTAGAAAAGACCTTCCAGTGGTTGCAACGGCTGGTGTATTGGCCTCAACTGCGGCAAGAAGTCGAGGGGGTCTGCCGAACATGTCGCCAGTGTGAGTTGAACAAGCCCCCGGAGCAAAGAGCTCCCATTCACACCATCCGAACTTCTGCCCCCTTGAAAGTCTTGATGATTGACTACCTGATGGTAGGAATTTCATACAATGGTTATGGACACTGTTTAGTCATGACTGATCACTTCACCAAGTTCGCAGTAGTGACGCCCACTAAAGACCAGACGGCAGAAGCCGCAGTCAAGGCCATCTGTCAAGATTTCATCCGGATTTATGGGTGCCCAAAGCGAATACATTCTGACCAGGTAGCCTGCTTCCAAGGACGAGTGATGGATGAGCTATACCGCATCTATGGGATCGACCATTCCCGGACAACGCCCTACCACCCGCAAGGGAACGATGCATGTGAGCGCTTTAACCGAACCCTGTTGCAAATGTTGCGAACACTGGAAGCGGACAAAAAGATGAAGTGGCCCGAATTTGTGTCCGAGCTGGTGTGGGTGTATAATAATCGAGTTCATGCAACCACCGGCTACACCCCCTACATGTTGCCGTTTGGAAGAAGTGGCCGAGAAATCACGGAACTGGAGCTAGACTCAGAAGACCCCGGCCCGGGCAGTAGCCCAAGTACCTGGATTCGAGAACACCAGTGCCGACTCCATACCGTGAGAAGACTGGTTGCTCAGATGTTTCAGGAAGTAGAGCATGCAGTTCGGCCCCCGACCACAGGTGGATCGCTTCAGCCAGGAGAACGAGTGTTGGTGAGGGCTAAACGATTTGGGAGTAAGCTGGACCATCGTTGGGAGGCAATACCATATCGGGTGGTGAGGAAGGTTCACCCAGACAACCCCATCTACGAGGTTAGGCCCGAAGGGGATGACGCCGCTACATCCAGGGTGTTGCACCGTAATATGTTGCGACCTTGCTCCTCTGAAGCAGAAGTCTGTAACGGAGTTGGGCACTCAGACGTGTTGGCTGAAGTGCCACATACAGGAACCTTGGGGGATGAAGAAGGATGGGCCACAATGCAGTTGGGCCCATCAGAACCGCTGGTGCCACTCCCGAGTGGAACTCAGAATGAGTCGGGAAATGATTTGCAATCCCCAGTAGTTGATTCCTCGGATCTCCCGGAGTCTCCTCCGCAAGAAGAGCCCCGCAGAACTGAGCGGGCTAATGCCGGAATTCCTCCTAACCGGTATGCTCAGGAAGAGTTTATCTCGTCTCGAATCCAACAGAAAACGCAGGAGTGTGCCCAACTCCTGTCTGAGCTTGCACTGCCTGGAAGGAGACATCAATTCTGCGAGAAGTCCACTCGCCCGAGGACTGGTGAGCAAAAAGGAGGGAGGAATGTAGAACAGGCAAGAAAGCTTGGAAAAGGACTTCAACATGACGTTTCAAGGATGGAGCGAGACAGCCATCTACTGGCCAGATACAGTCAAGCGGAACCAAAATATGCAAGGGAAGTTGCAGGGAGGGCAGGTTCAGATGCTGGACCCGATCAGTTGGCTTCCAGGAAGGAGTTCCAGGAGATAAGAGGCCAGCGCGCCAAACCTGAGGGGTCTTTGGTGCCAAGCAGCAGAAAGGAGCAGACGTGCTCCCTGCATCCTGAGAAACCCCGCGTGACAGGCCAAATCCAGAGGCCTGAGAGGTGCTCCAGCTGGGCACTGGTAAAAGAGCTCCGGATCCCTCACAGTTGTGACCCGAGTGTTGTGCCTGCTGAGGGGACTAGGAACCTGATCGTGGTGCTGAGTGAGTTCGCGGAACCTGACGTCACCCGCCGACAGACGAGGCCTGGACCCCCCTATCCAAGGCTCGAGAGACTGCCTCCAATGGCCAAGCAGAAAGGAGTTGAGAGACGGTTGCCCCAGGAAAGTCACGCCAGCGGAAGCAGAGGAGCTGCATACGTGAGCAGGGCCGTCACTTCCACTGTTCACCCACGGTACCAGGGAACAATTGGGTTTATGTACTCAGGTTGGGAGGGGAACGGTTGGGGTTAAAGTAGCACAACGTGATCTAATTGAATTTGTCCGGAAGAGACTCACGGCCTAACGGGAATAACCGGTGACCCCCGCTAGGGCCAAATGCACAGTTAAAGAACTTGCGTGGTGTCTCCCATGATTGAGGGCATCACCTTACTTTGAGAGACTGCGCCTTACTTTAAGAGACTGCGCCTTACTTTGAGAAATTTCGTATTTTGCTGATATTTCAAACCACTGTTCATTACCCTTGTTGCTAATCCCTTGTTTCAGAATACCTGTTGTATAAAACTGTTTACAATCATCTCTGACTGTTCTCGCCTTGTGTCTCTGTGCGTTGCATTCCGGCACCTGCATTACGTGTATGTCAATGTACAGGTTTAAATTTCTTCCAAAAAATACCATAGCCATTTTACCAGGTGATAATTATTACAAGACAAAAAGTGCTACTCATCACCCGCTATACAGTGGCTCATGTATGTAGCCCACACAGAGAACATAGTCATCCAGCATGCTTTGAGAAGTGGTGAAAAACAAGTCGGGAAATAATTTTTAGACAGTTATGCCTATGTTATCAACAGACACATTGCCTTTGAATTTCAGGGTTGCTTTTACCACGGGTGACCTGTATGCTATAATGAAAATGACACAAATAAGATCACAAATACATCTTATGGTCAGTTATATTAACCCTTTTTATCTAAAAAGCGTTACTTGCAGTGTTGCGGCTACACAGTGAGAGTCCTGTGGGAGCATGATTGAAGATTAGTGTCTTTTTCAACCATTTCATTCCAAACATTTCTTCTCCAATTGGAATTCCCCACACCTTTAGATCCCCGCGATGCACTTTATGGGGGCCGTACTAATGTCATTAAACTTTATCACCAACTGAAATCTGGGGAGACGATACATTATTATGATTTCACCAGTCTGTACCCCTTTGTAAACAAAACTAAAATATACCCTGCTGGTCATCCTCATATTATCTATGAGGGATTTGGTTTCATTAAAAATTACTTTGGTATTGCCAAAGTCAAGGTCTACACTCCGAGGGATTTATTTTTTCCTGTGCTTCCGGTAAAACTCAACAAAAAATTAATGTTCCCCCTTTGCTATACATGCGCTGTAAATTCACAAACTGAGGTCTGCACACATTGTGACGAAGAGCATTCTCTGACAGGTACGTGGTGCACTATAGAACTTGAGATGGCCATAGAAAAAGTGTATAGGTTAGCCCACATGTACCCATACCTGGTATACCTTCGAAAATAACGAAGGCTCGATTTTTCTCAGAAAACGCGGTGATGTACTAAGGGAATATTTCGTAAAAGCTGGATATTATTTAAATATTTCAGAGCTCATAAGAGCCATTAATGAACGTATTGACACCTTGAAGGTAGCCTCCGAAGGAGTTAAACTTTGTTATGATGAAGTGAAGAGAAGTGTTACTCTATCAGATTCCCCCACGACACAGTTTGCTCTAGGCCAAAAATTGTCTCATATTTTAGGTTTACCACCGTATATTGAGGCGTATGATAATATAGTATTGGATAAAAAGAATTCATATGCAGATATCAAAGCTGGATTTTATACATTATTTGTGTACACAGATATAATTCATCACCAACTTGTTGGAGATAGTTACGTTCAGCTTCTGAGAAACGCGCAAGTCACCGGAAAAAGCTTGGAAATTATCACCCTGCAGTACACACGACCAGATTATGTTCCTCTATGCAAACATCGCTTTGATTCTGTAACCATATCTATCTTATCAGATCAGGGGACCCCTGTTAAATTCAAGTACGGGAAAACTATTGTCCGATTACATTTTAGACCGCAGCGTGATTGACACGATAAAATGGTGTCTCAACGGATTTATGGCGATCCGACCATTTATGCCTGCTACTATATTGCTCAGACGGGCCACGGCTTAGAGGGATTTTGCAGTGATGAGTACTTGTATGGGGCTGGCCTTGCTGGAATTTTTAGAGGACTTTTTAGAAAAGTTATTCCTCTATTCAGAAAATGAATAGAAATCGTAAAACCGCACGTGAAAACTGCCGTCAGAAATATTGCTAAGGATGCCGTTACATCTCTCTCGACATCGGTCATAAATAGATTAAACACACCTCCACAGGAAGGATCTGGTATTGTTTATGTCACTAAAAAACAGAAAAAAAGAAAAAGGCGTACTCTGCCTTTTCTTCTGAATAAAATTACTCCCGCAAGACGTAGTCGTCAGAAAAGAGTAAGACGCTCTGTTGAGGACATCTTTTAAACAATGACCATGGCTTTTGTACACAATGCTTCTGTAGAGTTCACAAAATCAGAGCTGGATATTTTTGACTTTCCCCCGACGCAAACAAGTATAGAGAAATCGTTTTTTATAGAAGTTCAACCTATTGCGGCTCTGGCCGACAATGCCCCACTGGAATTTTTCATATCGGGGAGTGGAGAATATTATTTTGATCTGAATAATACTTTGCTCTTCATAAGTTGCCGGGTCGTAAAAACAGATAATTCAGCTATCGTCGATGGCTCTCGTGTAGCCCTCATAAACTATCCTCTAGCGACTCTCTTTAATCAGGTTGATATCACACTGGGAGATCAGCTCATCTCGCAGTCAGATAATCTCTACAGCTATAGAGCCTACATTGAAACGCTATTAAATTACAGTGCACAGACTTTATCTTCTCAATTTACATCGGGATTATTTTATAAAGATACTGCCGGTCATCACAATGTCCGAATCCTGGATGGAACAAATGCTGGATTCAACAAGAGAGCGCTTGCAATCGCACACTCCAAACCTGTGGATTTATTGGGTCCAATTTTTGGTGATATATTTAATCAACCGAAGCTTATATTGAATGGACTTGACCTAAAGATCAAGCTGACGCGAAATAAGGACTCTTTCTGTTTGATGTCGGCTGAAGCTGATCCGTTTAAAGTACAAATCATGCACGCTTGTCTCTATGTAAAGAGAGTGCAGATTTCGCTGGCAGTCCGGATAGGTCATAGTCAAGCGATGCTAACTGCGACAGCGAAATACTCTATTGATAGGGTCTGTATGAAAGTGTACAGCATTCCATCAGGTACGAGAATCTCCAGCCATGAAAATTTATACTTAAGTTCCATTCCAAAAGCCATTACATTGGGATTTGTAGATAATGAAGCATTTAGCGGTTAGTATAATAAAAATCCGTTGTACTTTCATCATTATAACGTGAACCATGCAGCATTATATTTGGACGGTCAGCAGATACCATCCCAACCATTCAAACCCATTTTCAATATTGATCTAGCTGTCAGAGAGTATATGGCACTTGCACATATATCAGGAAAACAAAAGTCTGATTGCACTCTGTCGATTGATCGAGAAGAATTTACGGATGGATTCACATTCTTTGCAATTGATTTATCAGCCGATCAAGAACCTGGAGGACACTTCTCGCTCATGAAAACAGGTATCCTGCGGGCTTAAGTACGCTTTGCTCTACCTATGCCACACACCGTAAATATGATAGTGTATGCGCTGAACTCATCTATTCTAGAACTTAATAATCGACGTGAAGTGCTGTATGATTTCTACTGATGATTAGGGATGAGCGATCACTAAAATGCTCGGGTACTCGTTGCTCGGGTCAAGCAAATTGGAATACTCGGGTGCTTGACCCGAGCCACGAGCCCAATGTAAGTCTATGGGAAACTCGAGCATTTTTCAGGCGGCACACCCCGGCGGTCTGCAGAGGGCCTAAAATTGCCCAAATCGATGGGAACAGTGCTCAAATGACATGGGAACAGCATGGGGAAGACCCCTGGAAGCATCTCTGACTCCCAGATCACTGCTGTCAACAACGTGGTCAGAGTATTACGCCACTTTTAAGGACTCACAATAAAACATACAAAAACGAAACCAAAATGAATTTTGCTGGGAAATATGTTAAGGAACATCCTTTCCAGGGTAATGACTTGTATATAAGGCAAAATAAATAACCAAAAACAAAAATACTCCTCCATAACTTGTGCAATGCTCACATGTAGCGTTTTTAATGCATTTTTGCACTTTTGCTTTGCTTTCAACCAAGACAAATGTATTCACCAGGAAATGTCATTTTAACATTTTACAACCTTATCTGGCCATGTGGTGTGACACATCATCAGACACATGCATACAGTGCTGAAAAGACATGGGAACAGCATGGGGAAGACCTCTGGAAGAATCTCTGACTCCCAGGTCAATGCCTAAAAGTGTGGCCATCATAAGTGATCCATGGCGCATCGAAGATGCCTCCCGCCATGCACCTGTCGTTGCAGACTTGAAACAATCACCATCCCCGTCCTTGTCCCACTGCAGCGTTCAGTTGTCCCTATCCCATTCCTTGGAATGCAAGCGCAAGTATGCAGGCAGCCACCCACCCACCCACAGGCTGCAATACTATGCTGCCATATTTTTGATAGCTGCTTGCACTTGAAATGTGGCCTTTTAGGCTCTTGGAGGTGGAAGCTTTTGACAACTTCATGCCGGCGACGGCCGGCTGTCCATACTCGGTCCCCAGCCGCCACTATATTCCCCGGTATCGCCTCTGCCTTCCACAAGCACGTGTCCCACAACATTACCCGTGCCCTCCCCAGGGCACTTACTGGGAAGGACCACCTAACCACAAACACGTGGACAGGTGAATGTGGCCAGGGACAGTACGGAGCCAGTCCACAACTTTTTTTGCTGAGAGTTGTATTTAGCTCGGTGAAAGGACTGGCATAGAGGGAAACCCTATCTACCCTGCATGTCATTTCTCACAGGAAGTCCTGTAATGAAGCTTGTTGGAGAAGCAATGGCAGCACATCCAACATCAACTCGCCCTTGTCGGTGGTGCTTTGACACACACACATCTTTCTTTGCGCATTTAATTTCTTGAATACAGAGTTGGACAATGGCCTGATCTGTAATGCGTTTTGAGAAATAACATGCATAAGCATGGCCGATTCACATTAAAAAAGCAGCCATAAAGTGTCCGGGAACCTTCCCCCACACTTTTCTTAGCCAGGGCTGCTTTTCGGCAGGGTTGGAGGGGCCCACCAGAGAACCGGAGACTTTTCCGGCGGGCCCTGGCTTCTCCTTCAGGAGAGTTCATAGTGCCGAGGTGAGGCCATAATGATGATAGAGGTCACCATCTGCTTAGTTTTCTGTCACTTGGAATGCAAGTGCAAGTATGCAGCCAGCCAGCCACCCACCCACAGGCCGCAACACTAAATTGCCAAATTTCTGGCAGCTCTATGCACTTGAAATATGGCCTTTTAAGCTCATGGAGGTGGAAGCTTTTCACAACCTCATGCTGGCGACTGCCTGGAGTCCATGCTCGGTCCCCAGCCGCCACTATATTTCCCGGTATCTCCTCCACCTTCCACAAGCACGGGTCCCACAACATTACCCGTGCCCTCCCCAGTGCACTTACTGGGAAGGACCGCCTAACCACAAACACGTGGACAGGTGAATGTAGCCAGGGACGGTACGGAGCCAATCCACAACTTTTTTTGCTGAGAGATGTATTTAGCTCGGTGAAAGGACTGGCATAGAGGGAAACTTTATCTACCCTGTGTGTCATTTCTCCCAGGAAGTCCTCTAAAGCTGCTTGCACTTGAAATGTGGCCTGAACATTACTGCTGGTACTTTTCTGTGGGAATTTGCTTGCCTCCTACCAGCCTGGAATATTTCCAGCAAACTATGGTACGACGCCATGGTATTAGCACTGCCCCCAGTACCAGTAGCGAAGCCATCCCCAATTTTCTTCTCAGGAATTTTATTTGGAAGACTGAGTGGCTGCCCAAATACATTTTCTCACAAAGGAGCTGAATATAGAGTGGCAGTAGGTGCAAGCTTCTCCAGCCTGTTAGATATTAGAGGGTGAACGGCAGCACATTGGATCAGTGGTTAGCACTGAAGCCTTGCAGTGCTGGGATCCTGGTGCAAATCCCAGCAAGGACATCTGCAAGGACTTTGTATGTTCTCCCCGTGTTTGCGTGTGTTTCCTCCTCAGTAAAAATAGAGTGTCCGGGAACCTTCCCACACACTTTTCTTAGCAAGGACTGCTTCTCGGCAGGGTTGAACAGTCCCACCAGAGAATCCTCTGGTATGTCTTGGCTTCTACCTCAGGATAGTTCATTATAGCGCTAACTTTGCAGCTGCTATGGGGCTCTTGAGCGGGTGAGAAAGGTTATCCCTCAGAATCAAATCCTCTGGTGGGCACAATGTTTTTCAATCTGAAACAGCTTCTCAGTGGGAGTTGTATTTGACCACAGCCATATTCTTTAGCTTTGTGAAAGGACTGGCATAGAGGGAAACCGTATCTACCCCGGCTGTCATTTCTCCGTCATCAGGTTCCGCCCATTGTCACACACGACCATGCCTGGCTGTATGTTCAGCGGTGAGAGCCACAGTTCAGGCTGCTGTGTTACAGCTTTCAACAACTCTGCAGCGCTGGGCGGTTTGTCAATTAAGCATTAAGCATGTTATCTTCAGCACAGCCTGTTGCCGCTTGGCCATGGCAGTGCTGCAGTGCTGTCAGCTTGTTAATGATGTAGTCATTTCGGAGATGGAGGAGGAGGTGCATGAGCTGAAAAATGTGATTACTTTGAGGTTAAATTGGTGACGCTGTTTTTTATACTAAAGAAAGATCCTATTGTTTTATTTTTTATATGTTATTTTTTAAGACAAATGCATTCACCGAGAAATGTCATTTTAACATTTTAAAACCTTATCTGGCAATGTGGTGTGTGACACATCATCAGACACATCCTATACAGTTATAGGGTATGCAGTGAGTTCAACGGGTGACCAAATTTAGGAAAAACCCCACTAAGAAATTAAAGACACATAGAGCAGGGCCACAGTAACGACAAATTCCCATTAGAAAGGAGAGAGTCTGCTATACAATTATAGGGTATGCAGTGAGTCAAACGGCTGACGAATTTTAGGAAAAACCCCACTAAGAATTTAAAGACACATAGAGCAGGGCCACAGTAACAAGGTACGACATGTTCCCATTAGAAAGAAGAGGGTCTGCTATACAGTTATAGGGTATGCAGTGAGGCCAACGGCTGACGAATTTTAGGAAAAACCCCACTAAGAAATTAAAGACACATAAAGCAGGGCCACAGTAACGACAAATTCCCATTAGAAAGGAGAGAGTCTGCTATACAGTTATAGGGTATGCCATGAGTCCAATGTGTTAAGCGCCAGGCGCTTGCTGGATCAGAAATGGGCTCTGAGTCATCAGTGGATTCTGTGGTCTCTCATTCTGGTTCAGCCACAGCTGATGCTGCACAGCATTGCTGTCGGTCCCAACACCTAGCCAATGCACGAGATGTGCAAGTTGTATATTGGATGTTTGTGCCTAGCACTATGAAGTATAGGTTGCAGAGGGAGTCAGGGCTCTGGCAGCCTAAGTCCAAGATGCATCACACTGAGCATGCCCGTGACATGGCGGATCGTGATTGGTGGTTCGGGAACCAGCTGATCCGGTGACCTGGCACCGCCTGATTGGTCACAGGTGACGTCACCAATGGTGCGACAGTGGGGCAGGGCTTAATCTTTAAAAGGCCTGCCCACAAACATGGTGGCGCGCTCAGATCATAGAGCATGATGCTGGTGTGTGGATGTCTGTGCTCCATGTGTAGTTTCTGCTAGGCAGGTTAGCTCCATAGAGGCAGGCTAGTGAAAGTAGGCAGGTAGCTTCGCCTTGCAGACTGGCTCTGTCAGTGGGGGTCGCCTTACACCCCGAGCAGCCTGCAGGACCACGTGGAGAAACACTCCTCTGTCCGGTAGCACGCCGGCAGAGGGCACTTACCCGTCGGCGTGAGTCACACGCATCTTAGCGCCAATCCCTACAGCGTAGCGCCTGTATCGAAGACAGGGCTACTGCTTTTCCCCCGGTCGCACGTCTCCCTGCGGTTCTTGGAGATTGTGTGAACCGCTGAAACCCGCTCCGTGTGTATTAACACGGAGTGGTTCTTCAGTTAAGTAGGTGCTATTAACGGAGATAGAGCGAACCGCTATACCCGTTCCTGTGTGCTGTAACACGGAAGGGTTTAACATTTAAGTTGGTTACTTTACTTTCCACCCGGAAAGTGTTCGGCAGCAGTCCTCCAGGCTGCATCGCGGACCCCGGGGTCGGTTGCGTTCCATTTTAATAAAGTTGTCTGCAACCGCCCTCCTAACACAATGGCTGACGAATTTAGGAAAAACCCCACTAAGAATTTAAAGACACATAGAGCAGGGCCACAGTAACAAGGTACGACATGTTCCCATTAGAAAGGACAGGGTCTGCTATACAGTTATAGGGTATGCAGTGAGTCCAACGGCTGACCAATTTTAGGAAAAACCCCACTAAGTAATTAAAGACACATAGAGCAGGGCCACAGCAATGACAAATTCTCACTAGAAAGGAGAGGGTCTCCCATACTGTTTGCCTATGCAGTGAAGCAACGGCTGCCAAAAATTTGGAGGAACTCCAATGCCTCTTACAAGATACGTAGAAGTCGGAAAGCCTCCTAAAAACAATGTTCCCATTATTTGGAAGTGGCTCTCCCATAGTGTTTGCCTATGCAGTGAATGCATAAGCTGTCAAAAATTTGGAGGCACTCCAATTCCCCTTGGAAGAGATGTAGAGCAGGGCCACAGTAACGACAAATTCCCATTAGAAAGGAGAAAGTCTCCCATAGTGTTGGCCTATGCAGTGAATGCAAGGGCTGCCAAAAATGTAGAGGCATTTCAATGACCCTGGGAAGAGACGTCGAGGAGGGCCTCATAAAAAAAATGTTCCCATTAGAATGGAGCGGGCCTCCTATACTTGTAATGCCCATGTGTGGCACCCCAGGGGTCTGGTTGCCACAGTGGTAGAAATACCATGTCTGAGAGCGAGCATGGGTTTTCCTGGTCAGGAGCAATATTGCATGCCACACCTCCTGCCCCAGTCCAGGGAGGGGAGGAACCTGCCCTTTATAAACTGGATCTGGGGCGGGGTTAGGAGAGAAGTCTAGTTCCAGAGAAAGGGACAGAGCAGCAGCAAGGAGCTCTGTAGGAGCCAGGAGCTGAAGACCAGGGACTGGAGCAGAGCTCGTCCTGGCAAAAAGACGCAGAGAACCGGACACCGGAGTCCGAGGCTGTGGGGATTATACATCCAGCAGCAGAAACCACCTGGCAGGGGATATCAAGTCCTCGGGCCATAGAAAGCCCGGAGGCTCAGTCACACGCAAGGGACTGGCACCGCCAGCGATGAGCGGAAGGCACCAAAGTCCCCAAGTCACCAGCCATACGGGTGAGCACCACACGGTACACTCAGGGACGTGGGCTACTACACGACTACAGCAGGGTAGCCAGGAAGAGTGCAGTCAGATGGGAAGGCCTACACCTCCACCTGGCCAGGGGGACTCTTGTTCGCTCACAGACTGACCAGGCCTCTAATGTTAGCCAGTACTCCCGGCAGGGCCTTCTTCATTACCCACAGTAAAGACCCTGAACTGCACTGCACGGACTCTGAGTCATTTCTGCTGCGCCTACGCACCACAACCCTCACCATCTACAGATGCTGCCCTGAGGCTATACTCCTCCTGTGGGGAGTTATACTACCCTCTGCTGCGCACACAACATCAGCCTCAGCGGTCTGCCCCGCAGCGGCGGTTCTCAGTGACCGCAATCCACGGGTGGCGTAGTCGGACATTTAATCATAAAAAACACATAAATAGACTACCACTGGTTTGACCACCCTGAGCCACGGGAGCGGGTCGCCACCACGGAGACTACTACCCCCAGTATTGCACAGAGACCCGGCTCCGGGTATTCCCCCACACACGGCCCAGGGGGCGCGTCAACTTTGGCGTAGTCGGCAGGATTTTATGCCCGCAACCACCGGGTACTGCGCGCCTGAAGAAAGACTGTGATACTTACGAGGTGAAGTTTCCCACCATCCGCGGTCGTTTTCCCGCCTTCTGCCGCCATTTTCCCGCCATCGGGTGCCATTTCTGGGACGCCGCGCGGGAAGAAGAGGGGCGTGGATGCCAAAAGCGTGCAAGAACTGAAGCCCCGCCTTACGCAGTGACGCTGCGCAAGGTCCTGGAAGGAATCCAGTGGACGCCGACGTCACCAGCGCGCGACGCAAGGTCCTCGACCCCCGACGATCGCCTGCAGAGCCGCGGCCTACGGAGAAGCAGCAACGAAAGGTAGGCCACGGTTAACTTGGGGGGAGGAAGACACCAGGAATGGAGGGAGCTCCCACCGCCAGCCTGCTGCTGCAGTGATGCCCTTCACGATGCCGTATATCCCCGGAGCGGCATGGTTACCCCAGTACTCAGGGGAGTCGCATACCCTGAGCGACTTTAAGGAAAGACTATATAGTTTATTCAAAGTATACCCCCTGTCCGAAGAACAAAAAGTGAGCATCCTGACCGGCCAGTTAATTGGGGCAGCCCAAAGAGAAGTGAAGTCCTGGTCAGCAAGAGAAAAAGGGACCGTAAAGGAAATACTGGCCCGTCTAAAGGACACTTTTGATACCCGCACCTCAGCAGAGCTTAAATTACAATTTTATGGATGCAAACAGCGGGCACAAGACAGTATATGGGACTATGCTTTGAATTTGCAGGAGGCCCTGAGAGCCATTAAGCAGGCAGACCCTGACAGCGTGCGGAATGATGATAAGCTATTGACTGAACAGTTCATTGAGGGTCTACAGTCCAGCGCCCACCGAACCCAGTTGCGTGTAATGGCCCTGCAGAACCCTGATTTGGACTTTGCGCAGTTCAAAGACAGGGCCATTCGGGTGCTCCGAGAACCGGCACCAGGAGGCGCTGTAACCCACAGGCGCCCTGCTATTACATATCACCAGGAGGCGGCGCCCTTGTCTGCAGAGCCTGTGGAAGCTGATGCACAGGCTTTGGACAAAGTCCCGGCAGCAGACCTGCACCATCAGGTCCAAGAACTGACCAAAAGCGTTGCCACGCTAACCAGAACTGTGCAGTCTTTACAGGTGTCTTCCCCTGGAAAGATCCAGCTGGCTTCCAGTCTGGAGGACGTCCCTTGGAGCCGACGGAGGAGAATCCCATCGACCAGAGGAAGGCCCAGTGACCGCTATGACCAGGGCGGACAACCCATCTGCCGCCGCTGCAACCAACCAGGACATATGGCAAGGTACTGTCATTCAAACGGGCAAAACCTGGGGCAGAGGGCCAACCCCCCAGGCATAAGACCATCAGGCCCATCGAGCTGGTGTGATAAGTACGTAGGGGGACGACCGGTCTTGCCTGTGGTGCTGGATGGCATTCCTATGAGTGCACTACTGGATACCGGGTCACAGGTAACCATCATCCCCTATGTGCTCTTTAAGCGGTACTGGAATGACTCAGATATCAACCGCTACCCAGATGACAATTTGAGCATCATCGCCAGGTAACCATCAAAATTGGTAAAGTTGAACTGCCAGTGCAAGGACTGATTATTGTGGACATTGACCGTCGTGAAAGCCACCCTAAGATAACCTTGGGTACTAATGTTATTGAAAATTGTCTTGCAGAGATAATTCTCATATTATAGCAGGTTGCGATGAACGCCAGCTCCAGCCAGCAGCGTGTCCTACAAAAAGAGATCAGAGCCTTGATGAAGAGGCAACAAGTAGAACTGTCTGGTGCTGAGATTGGTAGCGTTAGGATGAGTGACCCGTTCCCTATCGCCATACCCCCAAAAAGTGAGATGATGATCTGGTGCCGGACTGCAATCGGGTTAAGAGGAAGGGACTACCAAGCCATGGTAGAACCCGTCTACTCAGACAGTAGGCCCACCATTTTGACAGCACGGGGGGTGGTCGATGTACGCCATGGGAGGGTGCCCGTCCGCATCCTAAACATTGGGGAAAGAGAAGTATACTTGCCCCGGTATGCTACTCTAGCCAAATTGTTCACCGTTAACCAGAACTCTGTAAAGGCCGTGGAACCCTTGCCTCCATCTCAACCAGAGGAGGGTAACGGCTCCAAGGAACAAATGGAGGACTGGTGTCAGAAACTGCATGTGGGCACCGACTCCACTCCCTCACACCAAAAACAGGGAGTCTACCGGGTGGTGCAGGAGTACGAAAGAGTCTTTAGCAAACACCCACTAAACTTTGGGCAAGTAAAGGGGGTAGAACACCACATCCCCACAGGAGACCATCCAAGCATAAAGGAAAGATACTGACCTGTACCCCCTGCACACTATCAAAATGCCAAGGGAATGTTACGAGAAATGAAGGAGGCTGGGGTAATCAGAGACAGCTGTAGCCCCTGGGCAGCTCCACTAGTTCTTGTGAAAAAAAAAGATGGCACCATGAGAATGTGTGTAGACTATAAGAAGGTCAACCGTATCACACACAAAGATGCGTACCCGTTACCTAGAATAGAAGAGTTCTTAGCTGCATTAAAAACTGCTAACTTCTTTTCTACTTTGGATCTTACTAGCGGGTACTGGCAAGTTCCTGTAACAGGGGCAGACAAGGAGAAGACTGCATTCACCACCCCGATGGGTCTCAGCGAATTCAACTGTATGCCGTTCGGGCTCTGCAACGCACCAGGAACCTTCCAGCGGTTGATGGAGTGCTGCCTAGGGCACAGGAATTTCGAGACGGTCCTGCTATACCTGGACGATGTCATTGTGTATTCCAAAACATATGAGGACCATCTGAAACACCTGGCAGAGGTGTTTGACACCCTGGCAGGCTACGGCCTTAAGGTGAAACCCTCCAAGTGTCATCTACTGAAACCAAAGGTACAGTACCTGGGACACGTGGTGAGTGCTGACGGAGTAGCTCCAGACCCTGATAAGATCACAGTGATTAAGGACTGGCCAAGACCCTCCAGCATAAAGGAAGTGCGGCAGTTCCTCGGGTTGGTAGGCTACTACCGAAGATTCATCCCCGGTTTCACCAAAATGGCAGCTCCTATGCAGGATCTCCTGATAGGCCAATCCAGGAAGGCCAAAAACCAGAAGCCGCCCTTCAAATGGGACAAGCTGGAAGAGGAGTCTTTCCACCAGCTGAAGATGGCCCTCCCGGGGGATGAAATCCTGGCGTACCCTGATTACAGCCAGCCTTTTATTCTCCACACAGACGCGAGCAACATCGGGCTAGGGGCGGTGCTGTCCCAGAACCAACAGGGCAGAGAACGGGTAATCGCTTATGCCAGCAGGAAGCTCCGGCCCACAGAAAGGAATCCAGAAAATTACAGCTCCTTCAAGCTAGAGTTCCTCGCGGTGGTATGGGCAGTGACCGAGCGCTTTAAACATTACCTTGCCCTCTTCCAAGTTCACCGTGTACACGGTCAACAACCCGTTGACACACCTGGACACTGCAAAACTTTGTGCCCTGGAACAGAGATGGATGGCCCACCTATCCAACTATGAGTTTACCATCAAATACCGAGCGGGATGCACAAATGCCAATGCAGACGCCCTGTCCAGGATGCCGAACTTGCCGGACGGAGGGGAAGATCCAGAAGAACTGGAAGAGATTGAACTCCCTGCGTTCCACCATTGTGGGATTACCCAGTATTCCCACTGTGTAAGGGCCAGGCGCTCTGCCACGTTCAATCCCTTACCCCACTACAGCTGGGCGGAGACGCAAGACAGTGACCCAGCCGTCCACATGGTAAAAGAGATGCTGACGCAGGCTGATGCCCGCCTTGACCCAGACGCTCCGGAAGAAACCAATCAGCTGTGGAAGGAGAAGAGTAAACTGTTTCTCTACAAGGGGAAGCTGTGTTGGAGAATTGTCAACTCCCGGACACATGAGCTGACCGGGCAGGTAGTGGTCCGAAGACGAGACGCGGCTATGGTCCTGGAGGCATACCACGACGGAGCAGGGCACTTTGGATGGAAGAAGTTGGAGTTCCTGTTGCGAGAACGGTTCTTCTGGATAGGCATGAGAGGGGCCATTGAGAGATGGTGCAGAGACTGCGGCCCGTGCAACCAGAGAAGGAAGGACCTTGCCAGCCAGAAGACTCCCCTACAGTCCATCATCACCAAGCAGCCACTAGAACTGGTAGCCCTGGACCATGTGAAGCTGGCTCCAAGTAGGTCCGGGTACGTCTACGCCCTCACCATTGTAGACCACTACTCCCGGTTCCTGGTGGTGGTCCCTGTCAAGGACTTAACCACTCAGACAGCAGCTAGAGCCTTCCAGCAGCACCTCTGCCATCCACATGGGTATCCGGAGCAAGTGTTGACTGACCAAGGTCCAGCCTTCGAAGCGGAGGTCTTCCAGGAGTAATGCAACCTGTATGGCTGCAAGAAGATAAAGACAGCGCCCTATCACCCCCCAAACCAACAGATTGTGCGAGAAGATGAACCAGGTGGTGATAGACTTGCTGAAAACTTTGCCCCTGGAAGAACGCAGTCTGTGGCCTGAAAAACTGCCTGATCTGGTGGACTTGTATAACCACATCCCAGTAAATTCCAGCAACTGCACCCCGGCTTACCTAATGAGAGCAAGACCTGGTAAGCTGCCTATTGACCTGGATATGGGAGTCCTGACACCCGAGGACACCTCGCCAGAGGCAGACTGGGATACAGAACGGCAGCAGCAGTACCAGAAAGTGCAGGAGAGCGTTGAGAGAAGTCTGTCTCAAGCAAGAGAAAGGCAAGAGAGGACTTATAACCAGCATGCTCCCACTGTTCCCCTGGCACCTGGAGAGCAGGTCTTGAAGAGGAAGATGCGGCTCCATAAGTTGGACGACCAGTGGGAGAAAGACCCGTACACAGTACTGCCCTCAAGTCATGACAATCCGAAAGTATATATTATCAGTAAGGATGGAGGAGAGACCACAGCCACTGTCTCCAGAGACCACCTGAAGAAGTGTCCCGAGCAGCTGCAAAGCACTGATGAAGACCAAGATAGCCCTCAACCCTGCAGAGGAAAGGGAAGAAATGGTCAGCACAGTACTCGGAGAATTTCCCCGGTCCTGGACACAAATTAACAACGCCATTGTGGTACTCGTCCTTACCTTTCTCCAGCCAGCCCCTCAAGGGCCTACAGAAGAGCAAGTAGTGTTGGAAGAGCAACCAGCCCCAGAGGCAGAAGATTCCATTCCAGCAGCCCAGGAGAATCAACCCTCAGCTAGTAGTGAGTCTGCCGTTCCCGTGGTAAGCCAAAGAGTACGCAGAAAGCTGTCCAGCCTACCCAAAACATCTCCAAACACCTGTAATGCAGACACTAGTGAGCCCACTACACAAGGGGTAGAAACAGGGGACCCAGAAAGGACACCACCAGATAACGTGTTACGAAGGTCCACCAGGAGCACTAGAGGTCAAATGCCCGCTCGCTGGAGAATTTAGAATGTGATATAAATACCTGTATTTTGCAAATGTTAAAATGTTTGTTGCCTGCATACTAATTGTGTTTTTCTAGTTACCCAACAGGGTTCATGGACTAACAGGTTATGGACAATGAATAACCGGAACTGTACCTTGTATATAGTTGCACCTGTAAAGTGCCCTTTTTGTCCCAGACCACAGAACAAAAACCCGTGGAGGTGGCTGAAGACGTGGTCCAACGCCAGATCATCGATGCCCTGCAGCCACCCCTGGGCCTACGTGGAGGGTTTGGGACGGGTCCCTCAAAATGCATCTCGGGTGACATGGACACCTGGTTACGGAAGCACCGTGACCTATAAGAACTAAACTTCTTGTACATATGTTAATGTGTTATTGTTTATACCCTGTTGTGTATGTTTCATAAAATGTGTTTAGTACCAGAGTACTAAAATTTACTAGGGGGGGAATGTGGCACACCAGGGGTCTGGTTGCTACAGTGGTAGAAATACCATGTCTGAAAGCGAGCATGGGTTTTCCTGGTCAGGAGCAATATTGCATGCCACACCTCCTGCCCCAGTCCAGGGAGGGGAGGAAGCTGCCCTTTATAAACTGGATCTTGGGCGGGGTTAGGAGAGAAGTCTAGTTCCAGAGAAAGGGACAGAGCAGCAGCAAGGAGCTCTGTAGGAGCCAGGAGCTGAAGACCAGGGACTGGAGCAGAGCTCGTCCTGGCAGAAAGACGCAGAGAACCGGACACCGGAGTCCGAGGCTGTGGGGATTATACATCCAGCAGCAGAAACCACCTGGCTGGGGATTTCAAGTTCTCTGGCCATAGAAAGCCCAGAGGCTCAGTCACACGCAAGGGACCGGCACCACCAGCGAGGAGCGGAAGGCACCAAAGGCCCCAAGTCACCAGCCATACGGGTGAGCACCACACGGTACACTCAGGGACGTGGGCTACTACACGACTACATCAGGGTAGCCAGGAAGAGTGCAGACGGGAAGGCCTACACCTCCACCTGGCCAGGGGGACTCATGTTCGCTCACAGACTGACCAGGCCTCTAATGCTAGCCAGTACTCCCGGCAGGGCCTTCTTCATTACCAACAGTAAAGACCCTGAACTGTACTGCACGGACTCTGAGTCATTTCTGCTGCGCCCACGCACCACAACCCTCACCATCTACAGACGCTGCCCTGAGGCTATACTCCTCCCGTGGGGAGTTATGCTACCCTCTGCTGCGCACACAACATCAGCCTCAGTGGTCTGCCCCGCAGCGGCGGTTCTTAGTGACCGCAATCCACGGGTGGCGTAGTCGGACATTTAATCATAAAAACCACATAAATAGACTACCACTGGTTTGACCACCCTGAGCCACGGGACCAGGTCGCCGCCACGGAGACTACTACCCCCAGTATTGCACAGAGACCCGGCTCCGGGTATTCCCCCACACACAGCCCAGTGGGCGCGTCACATGCACTAAGTGTATGGGCTGACTAACATTTACCCCTGGGGGGTACACAAAAACATACTGTATAAAAAAAACTTTTTTAAGGGCATCATAAACACCCTTTAAAAAAAATTATGTGGGTGTTGCATCACGGACCACAGTCACCCTGGTAATATGGTGGTGGAGGATGAGGAGAAGGACAAGAGCTAATAGCCAAAATCACGAAGCGTATACCCATGTGTGGGTGTGAAAAGGTGCATGAGAATACACCTCCCAAGAAAAGACACTGGATTTGAGTTTATGTTAAGCTGCTTTCATTCGGTGGTGTTGAGAAGTCTGGCCCAATTCAGCCCTTGTTCATTTTATAAGTCAGCCTGTCAGCATTTTCAGTTGACAGGCGGATGCGCTTATCACTTATAATTCCACCAGCGGCACTAAAAACCCGCTCTGATAAAACGCTGGCGGCAGGGCAGGCCAGGACCTCCAAGGCATAGAGAGCCATTTCATTCCACGTATCCAGCTTGGATACCCAAAAATTATAAGGCACAGAGTTATCATGGAGGACGTTGGTACGGTCGGCAAGGTACTCCCTCAGCATCTTTCCAAACTTTGCACTCCTTGTGAGAGTATCCCGCGCCTTAGGGCCTGTGCGATGGGAGGGTCTGAGAAAACTCTCCCAGAACTTTTACAGTGTTCCCCTGCCTCTGCTGGATTGAAGTTGTGTCTCTCTCGCCTGTACTCCTTGGTTGTCCAGCGAAGTGTGCCCTCTGCCGCCAGCGTTTTCAGATGGGAATTTTTTTTTTTTTTTTAATAGTTCCACAACAAGGGCCTTCTGGTACAGCCCCATTTTTGTAGACCTGTCCGCCTCAGGAATAAGAGATATAAAGTTCTCCTTGTAGCGTGGGTCTAGAAGTGTCACCAACCAGTAATGACTGTCACCCAAAATTTTGAGAACGTGAGGGTCATGGGAAAGGCAGCGCAACATAAACTCAGCCATGCGTGCCAGACTACTAACAGGCAAGACTTCCGTGTCCTCACCAAGAGGATGACTGACCATGCTCTCCGCCTCCTCCTCTCTGTCCTCTGGCCATCCACGCTGAACAGATGGTATGACAGCTGTGCAGATGGTACCCTCTATAGTTCATGAAACTAACTCCAGTCCTTCCTCCTCCTCCTCTTCCTCATTGTCACCCAATCCACGTTGGGATGAGATGAGGCTTGGCTGTGTGTAATCACCCTGCATGGTTCCTTGCTCCATCTCATTGTGCTCCGCCTGCAATGCATCCTCTTTGATTGTGAGCAGAGAGCGTTTCAGAAGACAGAGAATTGGGATGGTGACGCTAATGATGGCGTCATTGCCGCTCACCATCTTGGTGGAGTCCTCAAAGTTTTGGAGGATTGTACATATGTCTGACATCCATGTCCACTCCTTAGGTCTTATGTGTGGAGTCTGAACTGGATACCGATGGCCTTGTTGATGTTGGTACTCAACAAATGCCCTCTTCTGCTCACAAATCCTTCCCAACATCTGCAGTGTAGAGTTCCAACGCGTAGGGACATCATACACCAGTCTGTGAGCCGGAAGCTGCAAACGCTGCTGAAACACTACAAGGGCAGCGGAAGCTGTAGCTAACTTTCTAAAATGGGCACACAGGTGACGTACTTTAACAAGCAGATCCGGCAGCCCCGGGTAGGATTTGAGAAACCGCTGAACCACGAGGTTAAGCACATGGGCCAGGCATGGTATGTGTGTGAGCTCGCCTCGCCTCAATACCGCCACCAGGTTCCAGCCATTGTCACACACGACCATACCTGGCTGTAGGTTCAGCGGTGTGAGCCAAAGATCTGCCTGCTCTTTCAGTGCTGTCCACAACTCTTCAGCATTGTGCGGTTTTTCACCTAAGCATATTATCTTCAGCATAGCCTGTTGCCGCTTGGCCGAGACAGTGCTACAGTTCTTCCAGCTTGTGACTGATGTGGTTATTTTGGAGATGGAGGCTGAAGAGGAGTAGGAGTCTGAGGAGGATGAGGTGCAGGAGCTGTAGACCTTGGGGGCAACCCTGATTGACCTCGGGCCCGCAATCCTTGGCGTCAGGAGGACGTGTTTTGTCCCATGGTCCGACTGGGTCTCGGCTTTCACTATGTTAACGCAGTGTGCCATCAGCGAGATGTACCGTCCCTGCCCAGTAGCACTTGTCCACGTGTCCGTGGTTAGGTAGACTATACCGGTACCTGCGTCGTTGAGAGCATGGCTAATGTTTTGGGACACGTGCTTGTGTAATGCGGGGATGGCATACAGGAAGAAATAGTAGCAGCTGGGGACCGAGTACCGAGGGACGGCCGCCACCATCAGGTTGCGGAATGCTTCCGTCTCCACGAGCCTAAAAGGCAAAATTTCGAGCGCAAGCAGTCATGAAATGTGAGAATTTAGTAGTGTGGCCTGTGGGGCGTTGGCTGCATATTTGCGCTTGCACTCTAAGGACTGGGGTATGGACAACTGAACGCTGCTCTGGGACAAGGACATGGACGTGCTTCCTGATGCTGCTACTTGAGAGTATGCAACGACAGGTGCAGGGCGGGAAGCATCTTCGCATGCACCATGGACAGGGGATTGGCTTGCATGCACAACAGCGGAAGAAGCAATGGTTCCACCCGCAGACACTGTTCCTGGACCGTGAGACTTGTCCGTGTGGAAGACAGGGTGGTGGTGGTGGTGACTAAGTGACTGGAAGCATTATCCGCTATCCAACCAACAACCTTTTGACACTGCTGTGGGTTCAATAGTGGTGTGCTGCGGTCCCCTAGAAATTGGGACAGGAAGGTCAGGCGAGAAGATGTGGGTGTTTGTTGTGGCAAAATTTTGGCTTGCCCACGGCCTTGTCCTCGGCCTCTGCATGCACCATTACTATCACGTCCAGTTCCCCGTCCCTTGCCACGTGCCTTGCCCTTTTTAAATGGAGGACAGTATCTTCCACGCTCACTACAAATGACTGAGTTTGGAGCGAACTTATATGTGATCTGTGTGATGGAGAAAACAGAGTTTTAAATACCTGGCCTGTAGGTAAGTAGTTTGAACAGTAAACTGGTGTGAATTGCTTCACTGACACACTAAAGGATATTTTTAATGGAGGCCAGAAATGGCAGTATTTTCTGACAACGTGTATGTGATCCATTTGAAGGAGAAAACAAAGTTTTAAATAACTGGATTTCTAGCGCTGTAATATGGAACGGACCTGGCTGTATTCTGCATTGCCAACAAGCAAATGGTGCAGAAAAAATGGTGTTCTCTGGATTGCTTTTTAAGCAAATAATGAGGATTAAGATCCAAAGAAAAGTATACCTGGCCCCTGAGACCTGGGCCTTTGTATAGAAATATCTAACAGCAGCAGAAGGCAGAATTGGAATGGAGCCTCTTGTGCTGTATGCACTGCAGTCTGCTATATACACTGCCTGCCTGCCTATACACCCTGCCTGCCTGATATCTCTGCAGATGGATTAGTCCTCAGAAGGACTGTTTGTTAAGATGAATATGTGTAATGTACAGTTTTCTTCCCTACACTACCTAATACACAAGCAAATCTCTCCCTGATGCAGCAGCACCTCTCCCTACACTGTCTGATCTGGAGTGACTGTGACGAGCATGGCGGCGCCAGGTCTGATATAGACCTGATTACGCTGTGGGCCAGCCAATCACTGTAATGCCCACAACCAACATGGCTACGGCATTACAGTGCATGTCAGGCAATCCCTGCATGTTCTTTGGCTCTCGAAAGAGCGGCAAACATGCAGGGAGGGGACCTGAGTTCCCGCTCGAGCAACCCGGAAATACTCGGCGAGCACCGAGCATCTCGAGCAGTAATGATGGATTCCCAACAACTCACAAACCTGTTAAAGAATGATCTCTATACAGAACACATATTTCTGGGGTGTATCCGTGTGATTTGCTATCGTCAATCAGAGTAACTCAGAGACCCGCTGCGTACATCGTGAACACAGATAAATCCAGTCAGAGCGGCAAGTACTGGATATTGATTTTACTATGCGATGATAAAAAGGCCATATTTTTTGATAGCTAAGGTTTCTCACCAGACAACGTACTTTTTCCTGATGATTTTGTAAAGTTCTTAAAGAGAAATAGTGAATTATACAGTTATCAAGATAAGCAACTCCAGAAATCATTTAGCAATGTTTGCGGTCAATATTGCGTGTTTATTCTTTGGCATTTAGCAAGAGGCCGACCATACAGTGAAATATTGCAATCTTTTAGTGACAATTTAAAAAAAAATGATAATATAGTTTATGATTTTGTAACAAAAATTATATCTGATTCAAAATGTAAGAATTGCTCGAATCATTTTAATTATATTCAGAGATGCATGAACTTTTCTTCACTTCAACATCCATAAATGAATAGCTGCTGGGAAATGTGAATGGGACTCACAGTTCAGTGAAACATACTGTATCTTTCAACAGGTGAATACTCCAAAAATACCCATGACATACACTGATGTTTTTTCAGTGAAGTGTAATATCTCTCATTGACAACTGACAAACACTGATGTTTTTTCAGCAATTGTTTACAACCCCTAATGTCTCTACAAGCTGTGTTTTCTACAAGATACCTGAAGCCTATGTCTCACTATGTAACTGCTGCTCTGATCAATTGTACATTTATATGGATGAAACTTATAATTGAATTGTTCACTGACATTAGATTTTAATTGCTATGTATTGCGGTATTTGTAATTGATTTTATTCAATAAATATTATAATCATTGAATGAATAAGGTGTCTCATTTACAAAGGATATAAACTTTTATTACTATCAATTGGTTTCAACGAGGAAAATAATTATTGGACGTATAAATAATACATAAATAAATAAGTCTGCTGACAATATCAAAATACGGGAAACGTGGCAGTAATCCATTTGATATCAATGATACACTTTGATACACTTTGCTTAACGGGAGAAATTATTGGCCGTATAATAAATACGACCTCTGATGACAATATCAAAATACCTATAAAAGAGAATAATTATCGGGCATATAAATAATAGGAACATTATTAAGGGAAACGTGACAACTAACAAATTGATATCAATTGGATATTCATTTTGATACACATTTGATTTTCATTTGATATACATTTTGATAGCCATTTGATATCACTTTGATTAAGGGGGCTTGTTTGATACACTTTGATAACCATTTGATATCAATTTGATTAATGGGGTGTGTTTTATATACTTTGATAGGGGTGTGGCACCTGTCAGATTACTTTTGACGAGACATCCATACCCCTTACTACTACTGTTTCTTAACATTTTTTCCATTTTACCTTGTTTTTTCTTTTGTTTTTTTTCAGTCCGTAAAAGTGGCGTAATATACTCTGACAACATTGTTCACAGATATGCCATTTGTCAGCAACCAACTGTGAATGGGTTTGAAACCACAACTCCAATACTTTAAATGGAGTAATATTTGACATGGTCACAAAAATTGCTGGATTATTACGGCAGTCATATGGGATCACCTCTGATCATTGAAAAGAGTTTCTCTGCTTCCACAATACAGTAATGTGAATAAAATAAAAAACAAATGGCAGTATTCTGCAAACAAGCAAACGGAGCAGTAAAATGGTGTACAATGACACACTGCTACAAACTCTAAATGGAGGACAATATTTTCCACATTCACTACCAATGGCTGGATTTGTAGTGGAGTTATATGTGATATGTCTGATGGACAACCACAGTATGAGATAGCGGCCCTGGAGTTTGTATTTTAAACTGCAACCACGTGTGAATAACTTTGCTAACACACTGCTGCAAACTCAGAATGGAGGACTAAAATAAGTTGGACTGTATCACTGTTATATGTCACACGTCAGACACACAACCACGGTATGAAATAGCGGCCCTGGAGTTTGTATGTCGAACTGCAAGCAACCACATGTGGATAACTTCGCTGACCCACTGCTACAAACTCTGAATGGAGGACGGAAATGACTTGGATTGTATCACTGTTATATGTCACACATCAGACACACAACCACAGTATGAAATAGTGGCCCTGGAGTTTCTAGTTTGAATAGCAACCACGTGTGAATAGCGGGAAAAGATCTCGCTGTATTCTGCAGTGCTAACAAGCCAATAGATCAGTTAAATTGCTTTTTAAGCAAAAATCAGGAATCTGATTAAAAAAAAAAAATAGCCCTAGCCCCAATTATCTAATATCTGTAACAGCAGGATCAGACAGAATGTGCAATGGACCCTCTTGTGCTGTATATACTGCCTGCCTGCCTAACTCCTGCTATCACCACTGAATATATGCAGCTGAATTAGTCCTCAGAAGGACTGTTGGTTCAGATGGATACAGTATATAGACTAGATATGTTGTGGAACCTATACTAACTAATGAAGAAGCACATTTCTCCCTCACACAGCTGCAGCTCTCCCTACTCTGCCTGATTTCCAGATTAGACTGTGACGAGCATAGCGGCACCGGGTCTTAAATAGACGTGATGATGCTATGCGGCCAGCCAATCACTGTAATGCCACAACCAACATGGCTTCGGCATTACAGTGGTGTGTGGCAAGCAATCCCTGCATGTTTATTGGCTCTCTAAAGAGCACCAAACATGCAGGGTGGGGACCCGAGCTCCCGCCCGAGCAACCCAGAAATACTCGCCGAGCTTGTCGAGCAGGCTGATGCTCGGGCGAGTACCAAGTAGTGCGAGCACGTTCGCTCATCACTAGACATTACAGAATAATGCAAAAAGTATTACAATCATATACAGCAAACTGCATATAAAAATATACGTCATTACAATTCTTACAGGAGTTTGACAAGCTTGGTGAGTATTTCCGGGTTGCTCAGGCGGGAGGTCGGGTCGCCACCCTGCATGTTTGGCGCTCTTTAGAGAGCCAATGAATATGCAGGGATTGCCTGCCACGCACTTTAATGCCGTAGTCATGTTGGTTGTGGGCATTACAGCGATTGGCTGGATGCATAGCGTCATCTGGTCTATATAAGACCTGGTGCCGCTATGCTCGTCACAATCTACCCCGGAAACAGGCAGAGTAGGGAGAGCTGCTGCTGAGTCAGGGAGAGATTTGCTTGTTTATAGCTAGTATATGTATTCCACAACATATATACAGTATATATATCCATCTGAACTAACAGTCCTTCTGAGGACTAATCCAGCTGCATATATTCAGTGGTGATAGCAGGAGTTAGACAGTCAGGCAGGGTATGTGGTAGACTGCAGAGCATATAGCACAAGAGGGTCCATTGCACATTCTGTCTGCTGTTGGTGTTGTTACTAGTGTTGAGCCACCCCCGTAGTGTTCGAGTTCGGTTCGGTTCGTCGAACACCCGTATGTTCGCCGAACTGTTCGTCGAACACCTTCGAACACCGTTAAAACCAATGGCAGGCAAACAAAAACACATAGAAACACATAGAAAACACTTCAAAGGTGTCCAAAAGCTGACAAACTGCTCAGAAGACACAACTAACACATGGAAAAGTGACAAGTACATATAGTCATGCGAAAAGAAAAGAGGTGGAGGAGTAAAAGGAGGGGGAGACACAGATATAGGCATGTCATGCCCTTCTAAAACCAAAAAAGTGCGAAGCCGACACGGCGAGTCCGTTCCTGCCCGTGCGACCTCCGTGTCGCTGGGTTTGTGCCAGAGCTGTGGTGGACCCTGACGGCCAGCCCCCCTCTCCCAATACTGGTGCCTGTCCGCTGGTGGGTCGAGCGAGCCCCCCTGCGGTGGTGGCAGGTCTAATCTTTTTTAATTTAAATTGTCTCTCTAATTTGAATGAGTACACTTTAAACCCTTTTACAAGGATCTATTGGAGGGCAAGTCTCATGACTGCAGCCGCGGTAATTTCAGCTCCAGTAGCATCCACTAAAGCTGCTGCAGTTAAAAAGCTTTTATAAGGATCGAGCTTTGCGGTCCACCGCAAGGCGTCCTACCGCCAGTCCCAGCCCCTGTGCCTTGGGGTGCCTCCCCGATGCACTTCACTGAGTGTCCCGGGGGCCCGAAGCATTTCCTTTGAAAAAATTAAGTGTCCAAACTACAGGTGGTGTACCTTGCTTAACAGCTGGGTTAATCCGCTGACTAGCAGACACTGCTACTAGGCCCAAAGTATTGCTTGGGCTAGATGCAGTTAAAAATTTGTAATTAGATACTCTCGTTGGATGCTGAGAAAGCATTCCATAGAGTCTCCTGGCACGCCATATATTATTCTCTTAAAAAGCTTAGGGTAGGGGACCCTTTTATAGCCAAAATCATGGCCCTGTATCACAATCCGTCAGCTAGGCTGAAGATAAATGAAACATTATCATCACTTTTCATAATCACCAATGGGACAAGGCAGAGATGTCCTCTGTCCCCTCTCTTATACATCCTAGTGATGGAGCACTTGCTCTCATCAATTCACGATAACCCCAATATTAGGGGGATTGAGGTGGGAGGCACCGAGTACAAGTGCTCTGCATTTGCTGATAATGTCCTAGTATATATCACTCAACCACATATATCCATCACTGCTGTTATGGCTGAAATAGATCACTTTGGTACATGGTCAAATTTTAAAATCAATGCAGCAAAGTCTGAGGCCCTCGATATCTCCCTCCCCAAATCCATACAGGATTCCATCCAGTCCAACTTTCCCTTTGCCTGGCCCTCACAGGGTATCAAATACTTATGAATTCGTATTCATAGAGACCTCTCCCGTCTATTTTATCTTAATTTTGGGCCCTTTATTGAACAACTCCATAGAGATCTTACTTCTTGGACGGTGAAGGATTTTTCCTGGTTCAGCAGAATAAATATACTAAAAATGAACGTCCTACCTAAACTCTTATACCTCTTCCAAACCATTCCCGTGGTAATTCCCTCAAATTTTTGGAAACGACTACGCAGTAGCTTTTGCAGATTTATCTGGGCAAGTGGGCGTCCACGCATTCGGGGGGACGTTCTGATCAGACACAAACAAAAGGGGGGCCTTAGCCTTCCGGATTGTAGAAGGTATTACATGACAGCAGTACACGCTAGAATCCTGGACTTCTTCCATCATTCGGAGGGGAAATTGTGGGTCAAAATAGCTCAATCCATTTGTCCTAAAGCTCTTACCACTCTCCCATGGTGCGCCCATTTAATTGTCCCCTCTCTTGGCCTCATGTCATATAGTACTTATGCCACTGGACTATCTGCAAATAGATTTCTCGGTTCAAATAAATCCCATCCGATATTATTATACTTCGCTGCTCCCCCTCAATGACTTGTTACAGGGAAGAGCCACTTCCCCAAAGGCTAATTTTGAATATAGCCAGTTGCAACACTTCTATTCAACTGTGAAGAAGCGCACACTTCTTCATAGAGATCTCACAAACTTTGAAAAATTGAGCCTATCATTGTCACCCCCTACACACTTCATCTCCCTACTGTATAATCTCCTCATTGGCCAGGTGACTGACAATAGGCCAGGATTCTGCGGTGCATGGGAAAGGGAACTGGGGAAGTCCTTCTCTGACTCACAATAGGATAAATGTTTCTTCCTAACACATAAAACCTCAATAGGGTCCAAAGCTTAGGAAACCTTCTTCAAAATTATCTCTAGATGGTACCGGGTACCAGCAGTCCTTCATAGATGGTATCCAGTGGTCTCAGATAGATGTTGGAGTCCGGGGAGGGGGAAGGGACAATGTCACACATATGGTGGGCATGCCCTATAATAAATGCATTTTGGGCAAAGGTGGTTCCCATGATTGAGAAAATAACTGGTTTGACTATCCCTAATACGTCAGAAGCCCTCCTTTTATCAATGTTACCAATAAGTAAACGTAGTTATAAAAGGTCATCAATAGGCTACCTAATACAGGCGGCTAAGAATGTCATTCCACGACACTGGAAAAGCAGAGACCCACCCACTGTGTAGGAATGGTTTGCGGAGATCTCCCTCCTTAATAGGATGGAGCATCTGATTGCCATCTCACCGGCTGATGTTGATAGATACTGTGTGATTTGGAGGGATTGGAATGATTTGCAAAACTCTGACGCCTACCATCTAGCCCCCAACTAAAGTTATCCGTGATGACGGCACAACAATGATCATAATCGCACTCTATTGATTGGTGGTCTGCCGTGGTCCGCTCCCTCTCTCTCTATCTTTCATATGGAAAAATACATGCTTGATCTGGATATTGATGGAAAACCCTCCCTGTACCCCCCCAATGTACTGTCGTTATGCATAGATTTATAGTTATACTACCCCTTTTACTATGTATTTTGTATTTTCTTGTACTTTTTCAACACAAAAATAAAAAAAAAACTTGAATTTGAAAAAAAAAATTGTAATTAGATCTACAGGCGGTGGCTACTCCGCTGACTAGCAGACACTGAAGCTTTGGAGCAGACCTCTGATTCCCAGGCTATAGTATGAGTAAACAGCTCTTCAGACTCAACCATCTGTGTTACCCCAAGCCATAGTGTATGTAGTTTCTTACGGTTAAAAAGGGGGGGGGACCCGACCCACCTGTAATTGACGATGGCAATGTCATGTAAAACACAGCAAGGGGACTCCAAAAAGAGTCTCAATTTTTCCCAAAATTGTGACACAGACACCACTTAAGTGGCATCAATTGTCCCAGAGTTGTTTAAAATGGTTGGTGAGGTGATTCTCCAAAATCCTCAAGCAGTTAGTCTCCCCAGAATGACACAGGTGGGGCAGATGGTGGTTGTCCCGGCCCGCTAGGCCGCATTGTCGCACAGTTAGCTTCCCACTGCAACTTATGCTTCATATCCATGTGACGGTTCATGCATGAAGTACTCAAACTATGGATTTTTTGGCCTCTACTTAGCTTTTGGTGACAAATGTTACAGATAACACGAGTTGGGTCATCCTTATCGATCTGAAAAAATGCACAGGCTATGCAAGGTTTAGAGCCCATGCGACTCTGCTACTAGCAATACTATCAAATGATTGGCTGGGTTAGATGCAGAGCGTCTGGGTTTGGTTGGGGGTCCCCACAGTCTGCCTAGGCTAGATGCAGTTAAAAATTATTATTAGATACACAGGAGGTGCAGCTTGCTTCGCAGCTGGGCTAATACGCCCAAAGTATTGCAAGACTCTATACTAAATAAGGAAGGATTCACTGACTGTGGTGTCCCCTCCGTGGGCCGTGGCGATTGGTGGAGATTTGGTGGATGATTATAGGAGAAAGCTCCTTAATAGAGAAAGTTAGTGGATTTATACTTTAAATACACGTGTACCAGCGGGTTTAAACATCAGACATGATTTGATGTATCATTATGAATGATCATTTATAAATTATTACTATATATATGTTCCTTTTTTCTTTTTCTTTTGGATTATTTACATTTATATGCATTGTTTCTATGCTATACGATTTTTACATGGTATGTGTGTTTAAATTTCTGATTAACTCAGCCTTGAACTGGTGCATAGCAGGACATGACATATAAATACCACTTCCTTGCTGTTTTTTTGCTATGCAATGATTAAGAACCTTTAGTTCGAAACGCGTTTGCTGTTCTTCTCCAAGGTGGACTTTTAAAATATTTTTTGTATGACCCAATAAAAAGTGGACTTTAGAAGATTTGTTCAGCTGGATCTTCCTGGTTCCTCATGTTCGTCTGGTAGCACTCCTGGCTCCGTGCTGTTGATCTAGGTGGGTGAGCTGATTTTTTCCTTTCTTTTTCTGCCATGTGGCGATTGGTCATCCACTTTCACTGCCCCTTACTCAACGAATTCACAAACATCTCCCGTCAGTTTGGAGTCCCATTATGCCCAACCAAAAACATAGGCCCCACAACTAAAAAAAATCGTTCTTAGGCATCGAAATCGACACCACAGCAAGGTTGTTCCGCCTCCCATGGGAAAAATACCAAAACATTACACCTGATCTAGGTTTTTTGCGCAGTCATACAATCAGAATCAGCAGGCTGCTACGGGCAGACTTAGAGGTGTGGAAAACCTTCTTATAATCATTCAACGGTCACACGTTATTTATGTCAGCAGAACAGTCCAACATTCAACTAAGATTATTCACCGGGGCGGCAGAATCAGGCGGATATGCAGCGATACTAAATAACCAATGGTGCACAAGCTTATGGCCTCCGTATTGGGCAGAACAAGTGATGACAAAAAACTGACAGTCCTGGAACTGTTTCCAATAGTGGTAGCAATAGAAATATGGGGCGCGTGCCTGGCTAACAAAAATATACTCTTTATAACAAAAAACACCAGCCTAGCGCACTTCATTAATAATATGGCATCATCGTCTCTCCCAGTGCTAGGCCTACTACGCCGGCTAGCATTCCTGTGCCTAAAACACAATGCATGGGTCCGCGCTAGCCACGATGCTGAGGGGACTAACGCTGCTGCTAACGCTTTATCACAATTCAATTGGCAGATTTTCACAGAGCTCCTCCCCAACGCCCACCCATCGGGCAACAGTTGCCCAGCCTCCCTATGGGATTTAGTGGAGAATAGTTGATGCCATTAATCAGAGCGTCAGTTGCCCCGTCGATGTGGCAAGCATACGGTAAGGCATGGGAACAGTGGACACAACTAGCAGCAGGCAGACGGGTTGACCAATGTGAACAAGCCAGATTACAAGTCACCATAGAATTTCTCCACCAGCTAATGATGAGGGGCATATCAGGGGCGTCAGCGCAGTGGTGGCTGACCGGAGTAGCATTTCACTTCCAACTACTGAATTGAGGGCATGTGACAAAGAGATTCATCATCAGACAATCCATAAAAGGGTGGAAAAGGGGTCAGTCAAGTCAGGAGTGTAGACGTCCCGTCCCGTGTCACTAAAATTGATTTCTCACATCATATCCCTAACACCATTAACATGATACTCACAATTCGAAGCAACACTACTGTCTACTGTATTTGCGATCGCCTTCTTCGGGGCGCTATGCATAAGCGAATTAGTCCCTCAATCCAAAATTAACACCAGTGGAGGCTTATTACACCAGGACGTAGTCATAGCCAATAATACAATACGTCTACGCATATGCAAATCGAAAACGGTTCCAGCGGGCAGGGGCACTTGGGTACTTCTACAACCCACAAATGGTACGCTGAGTTGGGTAACAATAGTAAAAACATATATAACCATCAGATCACAAAGTAATTTCTTCCTATCACACATTGATGGAACGCCATTATCAAGATACCAGTTCCAAGCTATATTTAATAAATGCATAACATCGGCAGGGAACCACCCCAAAGAATAATGGACACACTCATTCTGCATAGGCGAGGCCACGGGAGCAGGACTGTCAGAAACGGAAGTTCAGAGGATAGGGAGATGGCGATCCACGTGTTTGGCGAGATACAGAAGAACGGACTTGTTATCCTAACGTGGTTTGTTTCTTTTATAGGTGAAGCTAAGCCAACAGTGTGGGTGATAGGCCACTCGTATATATATTGGGCAGAAAAAATTGCGAAAGTCCGCCCAGGCGGGAGGAAATTAGAGTTTCATAACACATATTTGAACTGGAGAGGTATTAGAGGCCTGCAATGGCCACAGGTACTAATGGAAGTAATCAAGGTAGGGAGAGAGGCAAGAGGTCCGGTCATCTTAGAAATACAGGCCGGGGGAAACGACCTAGGTTATCACAAGTGCGCATAACTAATGGCAATAATGAAACTAGACACTGAGCGCTTCAGAGAATTTTTCACAAAAATAGTCAGAGATTGTGCCGAGCGCGGTATGGCAATGTGCCCGAGACATCACGGCCATCGAACGGACAAGGCGGCTAATAAATATTTGGATGCCAAAATTTATAAGAGACAGAGGCGGACAACTGGAAGGAGATAAAGCAGGCCTCATACGGCCCGACTGTGTTCACTTAACCCTAGAACACATGACCATAAAAATGGGTATTTTCAAAAAAGAGTTGTTATACCGAAAATGCCTGTAACATAAAAATAAATGAACAACTGGAAATGACAAACAACTATATTCCTTAGGAATACCTAGAGTTTCAAAATTCTAACTAAAGTAATCTTGCAGAAAATAGAAAACAATTAACAGGGCGGGCCTGCGAGGCCCCAGCTATGCGTTCTAGGGTTAATGGATATTGGACTGGACATATTCCTGTCAGGACTCCAGGACGGAGTGGAACAAGCATTAAGAGTGAAGGATGGGGGTCAGAGTCCTGCATACGAGTACGCAGGATCCTCCGTGGCCTGGAAATAGAAAGGACATGTTGGAGAGTTACACTTGTTGGCCAACTTGCCGTTGTGGAGACAGGAGACACAGGGCATGCTGCAACAAGCTGAATTATTTTAGAAATAAAATGCCTTTCTAATGTAATGAGTATAAACAGTTAATAAACCTGTGACCGATCCTCACCCATCCAGTTGTAAGAGTTACATGATTGTATTGTCAATGAAAGGGGGGCGGTAGGGGGCTGAGCGCCTGGATTTGGTTGGGGGGTCACCACAGTCTGCCTAGGCTAGAGGCAGTTAAAAAATCATTATTAGATACACAGGCGGTGCAGCTTGCTTCACAGCTGGGTTACTACGCTGACTAGCAGACACTGAAGCTTTGGAGCAGACTTCTGAGTAAACAGCTCTTCAGACTCAACCATCTGTGTTACCCCAAGCCATAGTGTATGTAGTTTCTTACTGTTAAAAGGGGGGGGGAGACCCAACCCACCTGTAATTGACGTTGCCAATGTCACGTAAAACAAAGCAAGGGGACTCCAAAAAGAGTATCCATTTTTTCCAAAAATTTGGGGCACAGACACCACTTAAGTTGCATCAATTGCCCCAGAATTGCTTAAAACGGTTGGTGAGGTGATTTTAACAAATCCTCAAGCTTTTACTCTCCCCAGGATGACACAGGAGTAGAAAAGTCCTTGCGGATCCATGATTTGTTCATCTTTATGAACGTGAGTCTGTCTACATTGTCAGTGGACAGCCACGTGCACTTATCTGTCAGCACACCACCAGCAGCGCTGAACACACGTTCAGAGAGAACAAAAATTATTATTAATTTGAAAGCTGGTGGAACTTAGTATAGATGGCCTAATAGAATGAGTACCACACACTGCTGCTATGCCCAAAATGATTTTCCAGACAAGATGCAGCTAAAAATTATTATTAATTTGAAAGCTGGTGGAGCTTAGTATAGATGGCCTAATAGAATGAGTACCACACACTGCTACAGGCCCAAAATTATTTTCCAGGCAAGATGCAGCTAAAAATTATTATTAATTTGAAAGCTGGTGGAGCTTAGTATAGATGGCCTAATAGAATGAGTACCACACACTGCTACTATGCCCAAAATTATTTTCCAGGCAAGATGCAGCTAAAAATTATTAGTAATTTGAAAGCTGGTGGAGCTTAGTATAGATGGCCTAATAGAATGAGTACCACACACTGCTACAGGCCCAAAATTATTTTCCAGGCAAGATGCAGCTAAAAATTATTATTAATTTGAAAGCTGGTGGAGCTTAGTATAGATGGCCTAATAGAATGAGTACCACACACTGCTACTATGCCCAAAATTATTTTCCAGGCAAGATGCAGCTAAAAATTATTAGTAATTTGAAAGCTGGTGGAGCTTAGTATAGATGGCCTAATAGAATGAGTACCACACACTGCTAATATGCCCAAAAGGTTTTACTTGGCTAGGTGCAGTAAAAAAATTGTATTACATACACAGGTGGTGTAGCTTGCAACACAGGCTACTCCACTGACTAACACACACTGCTAATATGCCCAAAAGGTTTTACTTGGCTAGGTGCAGTAAAAAATTTGTATTACATAAACAGGTGGTGTAGCTTGCAACACAGATAGGCTACTCCACTGACTAGCACACACTGCAAGAGGCCCAAAAGGATTTGCTTAGCTTGATTTAGCCAAATGCTGTGAAAAACACTTGCACAGCACTAAAATAGACCTGCCTGGCAAAAAGTGATAGGAACTCATGTAACCTAGCCCTCAAAAGGGCTGCAATTACAACTAGTCACTACTCCCAAGCTATCTGTCTATTTCAGATAAAATTCGCTTGCAATTCAGACAGTTATACTGTATAGCGCGCACACAGCAGCAGCGGTGCCGTCTAACACTCAGCTGCAGCAGTGAGAAAATGGTGGCGACCGGGAAAATGGCTGGGTCTTATAGGGCAAGGACATGTGACATACACTGCCAATGACACATGCCCTTGCTTGTGTGAAAAAAAGCACTTCGCTCCGTGTGTGCGCTGCTGATAGGCTGACAGACTGCACCTCCCCACTGTAAATGCGGGAAAGAGAAAAAAAAATGGAGATCTTCATTATTTCTGCTGAGATCCATCCCCTGCCCCTCACCCCGCCCGCTGTACACTCAAACTGTGTATTAACATTCATTTTCAGCATTACTGTGAAAAAATCCAGTTACGATTTTGGTGCACGAACAGTTATCGAACATAACCTCGAACAGCCGGATTTTTTTCAAATCGTTCGGGTTCGTCGAGCGGCTCGAACACCGCCCAAAATAGCTCGAATTTGAGATTGGAGAACAGTTCAATTCGAACACCGCTCATCTCTAGTTGTTACAGATACTTGTAGACATAGCCCCAGATATCAGAGGCCAGGGCTATTTTTTTTTTATCTTAATCCTTATTATTTGCTTAAAAAGCAATCCAGAGTAAACCATTTTTCTGCTCCATTTGCTTGTTAGCATTGCAGAATACAGCCAGATCTTTTCAATATTACAGTGCTAAAAGTCCAGAAATTTGAAGTGAACGTGGAAAATATTGGCCTCTTTTTCCATTTTGTTACAGTGTGTCAGAGAAGCTATTCACATGAGGTCGCTGTGAAGAATAGTGTTAGTAAACTACAGGCCCGCTATTTAAAACTGCGGTTGTCTGTCAGACGTATCATATATAACTGCGTTCCAAATTTAACCATTTCTGACCTCCATTTTGTTGCAATGTGTTGGTGAAGCTTTTCACATGAGGTTGCTTTGAAGAATAGTATAAGAAAACTACAGGCCCGCTATTTAAAACCACGGTTCTCCGTCAGACTTATCACATATAACTGCATTCCAAAATCAGCCATTTCAGGCTTCTATTTCCATTTTGTTGCAGTGCATCAGTGAAGCTATTCACACGAGGTCGCTGTGAAGAATAATATTAGTAAACTACAAGCCCGCTATTTAAAACTGTGGTTCTCCATCAGACGTATCACTTATAACTGCAGTTCAAATCCAACCATTTGTAGTGGCTGGAATTTGTAGAGCATGGAAATATTGTTCTCCATTTAAAATGGGTAAGGTGCGTGGTGAGGGACGGGGAAGTCAATGTTGAAAGCAATGCGAAAGTGCAAAAACGCATCAAAAACACTACGTGTGAACATAGCCCAAGGTGTGGAGGAGCATTTTTGTTTTTGTATATTTATTTTGCCTTATATACAAGACATTACCCTGGAAAGGATGTTCCTTAACATTTCCCAGGAAAATCCATTTTGGTTTTGTCTTTATCTGCCAGGCGGAAAGGCAGCATTTCCGTGGCCAACTGATTGGAGATGGTGGAGTTCAACCTCTTCGCTTCATCCTACACATGACTAAGCTATCTTTGACATGACCACAACTGTGGGACCCAGGGCTGGCTGCAGTGCTGAGAGAGGGCGGAGTACAGTGAAACGGGCAAACTAGTGGACCGTGAGTGAGGTGCAGGTGCAGATGTTACGGTGGATTGAGAAACATATGGTGTGCTCAGTGAAACAAACACAACAGGCATATCCACTTCAGTTACAGCTGACGAACTCTCACTCAGACTGACTGGAGCGGGTAGAGAACCGGAGGTTCTGCGGTGGGAGACCTGCGTGACAATACTTGGCATGGTAACAGAGGAGGATGAAGAAGCAGCAGATGCAGTTGATGGGGCAGCTGATGGTGGTTGAGGTCTGCTGGTCCGCATTTCAGCGCTGTGAGATTCCCAGAGTAGCACATGTTTTTTGTGCATGTGAACATCCATGCATGTAGTAGGCACATTATTGAAGTTTTTCCCTCTACTGAGTTTTTTCTTGCAAACTTTGCAGATACCGTCAGTTGGCTCATTCTTTGTGGTGATAAAAATGGCCCAGGCTAGGCAACCCTTACCGCCCCTGCGAGCTGCAGACCCGTGACCACTGCTGGCCACAGCCATAGTTGTGGCTTAGGATGCAGTGCTTCTCGTGCTTGCATCACTCTGTGTCTGCGCCATAGGGTGAAACATAACCTCCTCATCTTCCTCCTCCACGTCCTCAGATGAGCTACTCGGCTGCATGACACTGGGTTCACACAAAGTAGGATCTTCTACCTCGTCATCATCCAATGTATTATTAAATTCCTCACCCTCAGAGTGACCCTTCTCCTCTTGTTGCCCTGACAGCACAGTACAGTCCGCATGAGCCTCAGGTATCCGAGTCTCATCAGGATCACCTCCCTCCCTGGTGGTTAACGTCTGGTGATGAGGGTTAGGAACCTACATGGACCCTACTTCGTCCTGCCTTGAGTCCAACTGAAAAAAATTTTGGGCATCGGTGCAGATAGTTTCCTCCTCTTGACTCTGTGAATGTTTGGAGTACACTTCTGATGCCCATGGTATAGAATGGGTGGACAGATCTACAGACTCACTCATCTGTTGTTCCATACAGTCAGCTGCGAAGTTGGACAATTGTGACGCAGTGGTAAGCAAGGGTAATTGTGGTGCCATCTCTGTGAACTGTACTGTGTGTGATGTTGAGGTGGAGTAAGAAGAGGAGAGGCCATTTGAAACAGCGCCTGCCTTCTACTGGAGAACCTGCTCTTTCTGGCCCTTATCATTATTGCGTATCGCTTTGCGGCTGCCAAAGAAAGGGAGTGGCGTAGCAGAAGTTGTGAGTTGTCGCATAGGACATGACTATGATGGGTGAGCATTAAAATGCTCAGGTGCTCGATGCTCGGGTCGAGCAAATTGGAATGCTCGGGTGCTCGACCCGAGCAATGAGCCCAATGTAAGTCTATGGGAAACTCGAGCATTTTTCAGGCGGCTCCCCCTGTAGTCTGCAGAGGGCCTAAAAATTGACCAAACCGATGGGCACAGTGCTCAAATGACATGGGAACAGCATGGGGAAGACCCCTGGAAGCATTTCTGACTCCCAAGTCACTGCTGGCAACAACATTGTCAGAGGTATTACGCCACTTTTACAGACTCACAATAAAACATACAAAAACGAAACCAAAATGGATTTTCCTGGCAAATATGTTAAGGAACGTCCTATCCAGGGTAATGACTTGCATATAAGGCAAAATAAATATACAAAAACAAAAATTCTCCTCCACACCTTGAGCTATGTTCACACGTAGCGTTTTTGATGCGTTTTTGCACTTTTGCATTGCTTTCAACCAAGACGAATGCATTCACTGGGAAATGTCATTTTAACATTTTACAACCTTATCTGGCCATGTGGTGTGTGACACATCATCAGACACATGCATACAGTGCTGAAAAGACATGGGAACAGCATAGGGAAGACCTCTGGGAGCACCTCTGACTCCCAGGTCAATGCCTAAAAGTGTGCCCATCATAAGTGATCCTTGGCGCATGTGAAATTGCTTTCCGCCATGCATCTGTCGTTGCAGACTTGCAAAAATCACAGTCCACGTCCTTGTCCCAGTGCAGCGTTCAGTTGTCTCTACCCCATTCCTTGGAATGCAAGCACAAGTATGCAGCCAGCCACCCACCCAACCGCTGGCCTCAATACTATACTGCCAAATTTTTGACAGCTGCTTGCACTTGAAATGTGGTCTTATGTTGGCGGTGATCGGGTAGCCATACTCTGTCCCCAGCCGCCACTATTTGTCCAGGTCTCGTCTCCGAATTCCACAAGCACAGGTCCCACAACATTACCCGTGCCCTCCCCAGTGCACTCACTGGGAAGGACCGCCTAACCACAAACACCTGGTCAAGTGAATGTGGCCAGGGACAGTATGGAGCCAATCCACAGCTTGTCAATGAGTTGTGTTTCATCACAGCCATATTTTTTAGCTCGGTGAAAGGTCTGACTTTTGGTACACCGTATCTACTCCAGATGTCATTTCTCCGAGGATGTCCTCTATAGCTGCTTGCACTTGAAATGTGGCCTTTTAGTCTCGTGAAGGTGGAAGCTTTTCACAACCTCATGCCGGCAACGGCCGGGTGTCCATACTCGGTCCCCAGCCGCCACTATTTCTCCCGGTTTCATCTCTGCCTTCCACAAGCTCGGGTCCCACAATATTACCCGTGCCCTCCCTAGTGGACTTACTGGGAAGGACCGCCAATCCACAAACATGTAGTCAAGTGAATGTGGCCAGGGACGGTACGGAGCCAGTCCACAGCTTGTTGGTGAGTTGTATTTCACCACAGCCATATTCTTTAGCTTGATGAAAGGACTTGGGAAACCGTATCTACTCCAGCTGTCATTTCTCCCAGGAAGTCCTCTAACGCTACTTGCACTTGAAATGTGGCCTTTTAGGTTCATGGAAGTGGAAGCTGTCCACAACCTCATGCCGATGGCGGCCAGGTGTCCATACTCGGTCCCCAGCCGCCACTATTTGTCCCGGTATCGTCTCCACCTTCCACAAGCAAGGGTCCCTGACCATTACTGCTGGTACTTTTCTGTGGGAATCTGCTTGCCTCCTACCAGCCTGTAATATTTCCAGTGAACTATGATACGACGCCATGGTATTAGCACTGCCCCGAGTACCAGTAGCGAAGACATCCCCAAATTCTTTCTCAGGAATTCTATTTGGTAGACTGAGTGGCTGCCCAAATACATTAGCTTCTCACAAAGGAGCTGAAGATAGAGTGGCAGTAGTTTATCCAGCCTGTTAGATATCACAGGGTGAATGGCAGCACATTCGCTCATTGGTTCGCACTGAAGCCTTGCAGCGCTGGGATTCTGGGTTCAAATCCCAGCAAGGACAACATCTGCAAGGATTTTGTATGTTCTCCCCGTGTTTGCGTGGGTTTCCACCTCAGTAAAAAAGGAGCCATAGAGTGTCCAGGAACCTTCCTACACACTTTTCTTAGCCAGGACTGCTTCTTGGCAGGGTTGGAGAGTCCCACCAGAGAGTCCTCGGGTGGGCCCTGGCTTCTCCAGCAGGAGAGTTCATGATAGCGCAAACCTTGCAGCAGCTATGGGGCTCTTGAGCAGGGGAGAAAGTTGAGCCCTCAGAATCAAATCTTCTGCTGGGCCCAATGTTTTTCAGTTAGAAACTGCTTCTCAGTGGGAGATGTATTTCACAACAGCCATATTCTTTACCTCGGTGAAAGGACTGGCATAGAGGGAAACCGTATGTACTCCGGCTGTCATTTCTCCGTCACCAGTTTCCGCCCATTGTCACACACAACCATGCCAGGCTGTATGTTCAGCGGTTAGAGCCACAGATCAGGCTGCTGTGTTACAGCTTTCAACAACTCTGGAGCGCTGGGCGGCTTTTCACCTAAGCATTAAGCATGGTATCTTCAGCACAGCCTGTTGCCGCTTGGCCAAGGTAGTGCTGCAGTGCTTTCAGCTTGTGACTGACTCATTTCAGAGATGCAAGAGGAGGTGCAGGAGCTGAACAATGTGATTACATTGAGGTTACATTGGCAACTTTGTTTTTATACTAAAGAAAGATCCTACTGTTTTTTTTTTTTTACGTTATTTTTTTAAGACAAATGCATTCACCAGGAAATGTCATTTTAACATTTTACAACCTTATCTAGCCATGTGGTGTGTGACACATCATCAGACACATCCTGTTTCATTTATGATGGAGGGACTTTGAAAGTCACAAAGCCTATTTTTATCCTTACTATTCAAAAAGGGCCAGCAGTCGGCCCTCGCTATTGTTAGAGAGCCATCAGCCGGCTATGCTTTGTTGTTCCCGTTATTAACGAGTGGGTCTCCTATACTGTTCTTGCATATGCAGTTACTGCAAGGGCTACCAAAAATTCAGACGCAACCTAATACCCCTTTGAAGAGAATAGAGGAGGGTCCCAGTAAAAAAAATGTTCCCATTATTAAGGAGCGGGTCTCCTATAGTGGTAATGCCCATGCTGTGACTGCAAGGGCTGCCAAAATTTGGGAAAAACCCCAATAAAAATGTAAAGACACATAGAGCAGGGCCACAGTAATGACAAATTCCCATTAGAAAAGAGAGGGTCTCCCATACTGTTTGCCTATGCAGTGAAGCAACGGCTGCCAAAAATTTGGAGGAATTCCAATGCCTCTTGCAAGAGACGTAGAGGTCAGAAAGCCTCCTAAAACAATGTTCCCATTATTTGGAAGTGGGTCTCCCATAGTGTTTGCCTATACAGTGAGTGCATAAGCTGTCAAAAATTTGGAGGCACTCGAATTCCCCTTGGAAGAGATGTAGAGGTCGGAGAACCTCCTAAAAAAAATATTCCTGTTATTAGGAAGTGGGTCTCCCATAGTGTTGGCCTATACAGTAAATGCAAGGGCTGCCAAAAATTGGCAGGCACTCCAATGACCCTTGAAAGAGACATGGAGGAGGGCCTCATAAAAAAAGATTCCCATCTGAAAGGAGCGGGTCTCCTATACTTGTAATGCCCATGCAATTAGTGTATGGGCTGACAAATATTTACCCATGGTGCATACATGAACATAATGTGTAAAAAATAAATTCACTGGCATTAAAAACACCCTTTAAAAAAATTATGTGGGTGTTGCATCCCGAGCCACGGTCACCCTGGTGATATGGTGGTGAAGGATGAGGATGAAGAAAAGGAGGAGAACAAGAGAAAATAGCCAAAATCAGGAAGCGTATACCCATGTGTGGGTGTGAAAAGGTGCAAGGGAATATACCTCCCCAAAAAAGACACTGGATTTGAGTTTATGTTATGCTGCTGTCATTTGGTGGTGTTGAGAAGTCTGGCCTAATCCAGCCCTTGTTCATTTTTGTAAGAGTCAACCTGTCAGCATTTTCAGATGACAGGCGAATGCACTTATCACTTATAATTCCACCAGCTGCACTAGAAACCCACTCTGATTAAACTCTAGCAGCAAGGCAGGCCAGGACCTCCAAGGCATAGAGAGCCAGTTCATTCCACGTATCCAGCTTGGATATCCAATAATTATAAGGCACATAGGAATCACGGAGGATGTTGGTACGGTCGGCAAGGTAATCCCTCAGCGTTTTCTCAAACTTTGCACTCCTTGTGAGAGTACCCCGCACCTCAGGGCCTGTGCGATGGGAGGGGCTGAGAAAATTCTCCCAGAACTTTGACAGAGTTCCCCTGCCTCTGCTGGATTGGAGTTGTGTCTCTCTCGCCTGTACTCCTTGGTTGTCCAACGAACTGTGCCCTCTACCGACATCGTTTTCAGATAAGAATTTTTTTAATAGTTCCGCAACAAGGGCCTTCTGGTACTGCCCCATTTTTGTAGACCTGTCCGCCTCAGGAATAAGAGATATAAAGTTCTCCTTGTGGCATGGGTCTAGAAGTGTCACCAACCAATAATGACTGTCACCCAAAGTTTTGAGAATGCAAGGATCATGGGAAAGACAGCTTAACATAAACTCAGCTATGCGTGCCAGACTGCTAACAAGCAAGACTTCCGTGTCCTCACCAAGAGAATGACTGTCCATTCTCTCCTCCTCCTCCTCTCTGTCCTCAGGCCATCCACACTGAACAGACGGTATGACAGTTGTGCAGGCAGTACTGTCTTTAGCGCATGAAACTAGCTCCTGTTCTTTCTCCTCCTCTTCTTCATTGTCACCCAATCCACGTTGGGATGAGATGAGGCTGGGCTGTGTGTAATCACCCTGCATGGTTCCTTGCTACATCTCATCGGTCTCTGCATGTAATGCATCCTCTTTGATTGTGAGCAGAGAGCGTTTCAGAAGACAGAGAAGCGGGATGGTGACGCTAATTATGGCATCATCGCCGCTCGCCATCTTGGTGGAGTCCTCAAAGTTTTGGAGGATGATACAGATGTCTGACATCCATGTCCACTCCTGAGGTCTTATGTGTGTAGTCTGAACTGAATACCGACGGCCATATTGATGTTGGTACTCAACAACTGCCCTCTTCTGCTCACAAATCCTTCCCAATATCTGCAGTGTAGAATTCCAATGCGTAGTTTCATCACACACCAGTCTGTGAGCCGGAAGCTGCAAGCGCTGCTGAAACATGGCAAGGGCAGCGGAAGCTGTAGGTGACTTTCTAAAATGGGCACACAGGCGACTTACTTTAACAAGCAGATCCGGCAGCTCTGAGTAGGATTTGAAAAACCGCTGAACCACAAGGTAAAGCACATGGGCCAGGCATGGTTTTTAACAGGGAAAAATGCAAAGTACTACATCTGGGCAATAAAAATGAAAAAAGCATATACAGAATGGGAGGAATAGAGCTAAGCAACAGTACATGTGAAAAAGACTTAGGTATACTAATAGATCATAGACTGAACATGAGTCAACAGTGTGATGCAGCAGCAAAAAAGGCAAATACAATTCTGGGATGTATTAACAGAAGCATACAGTCTAGATCACGTGAAGTCATTAACGGTCTTTACTAGTGTTGAGCCACCCCCGTAGTGTTCGAGTTCGGTTCGGTTCGTCGAACACCCGTGTGTTCGCCGAACTGTTCGTCGAACTGTTCGTCGAACACCTTCGAACACCGTTAAAACCAATGGCAGGCAAACAAAAACACATAGAAACACATAGAAAACACCTTCAAAGGTGTGCAAAAGCTGACAAACTGCTCAGAAGACACAACTAACACATGGAAAAGTGACAAGTACATATAGTCATGCGAAAAGAAAAGAGGTGGAGGAGTAAAAGGAGGGGGAGACACAGATATAGGCATGTCATGCCCTTCTAAAATCCAAAAAGTGAGAAGCCGAGACGGCCAGTCCGCTCCTGCCGGTGCCACCTCCGTGTCGCCGGGTTTGTGCCAGAGCCGCGGTGAACCCTGACGGCCAGCCCCCCTCTCCCAATACTGGTGCCTGTCCGCTGGTGGGTCGAGAGAGCCCCCCTGTGGTGGAGGCAGCTCTAAGCTTTTTAATTTAAATTGTCCCTCTAATTTGAATGAATACACTTTAAATCCATTTACAAGGATCTATTGGAGGGCAAGTCTCATGCCAGCAGCCGCGTAATTCCAGCTCCAGTAGCGTCCACTAAAGCTGCTGCAGTTAAAAAGCTTTTATAAGGATCGAGCTCGGCTGTCCACCGCAAGGCATCCTAGTGCCAGTCCCAGCCCCTATGCCTTGGGGTGCCTCCTGATGCTCTTCACTGAGTATCCCGTGGTCCCGAAGCATTTCCTTTGAAAAAATTAAGTGTCCAAACTACAGGTGGTGTAGCTTGCTTAACAGCCGGGATAATCCGCTGACTAGCAGACACTGCTACTAGGCACAAAGTATTTCCTGGGCTAGATGCAGTTAAAAATTTGTAAGTAGATACTCTCGTTGGATGCTGAGAAAGCATTCCATAGAGTCTCCTGGCACGCCATATATGATTCTCTTAAAAAGCTTGGGGTAGGGGTCTAGGGGACCCTTTTATAGCCAAAATCACGGCCCTGTATCACAATACGTCACCTAGGCTGAAGATAAATGGAACTGTAGCACCGAGGGCTCGGTTGCTACAGACGTATTGCACCTCACCCAGAGGTGTGATATCTCACTCTCAGATAAGGATGGAGTGTGGATCAGGACCCGACACCTGCATGCATTACACCACATTGCCGTGGGGCAGGGCGACCAATATGCCCCTGAGATGGGCACGACAGTCCCTGTCCCTGGCTGGAGTGGGGGGAGGGAACACTGAGGAAGGGGAACCCTGCAGTGCAGGAGCAGGGAGGAAGCAGTTCCTGGGTGCATTGAGAAGGGAGAATAAAAGGTGGGCACCATCTTAGTTCAGTGCAGAGAAGTCTGAGCAGAAGTGGCAGGGAGCAGGGGCTCTGCATGAGCTCTGCTCCGGAGGCGGGCCTAGTAACAGAGGCCCAGGCCTGCAAGAGGGAGAAGGAAGGAAGAGGAGCGGAGAAGGCTCCAGGAACGAGGAATGAAGGGATCCCAGGGGTGCGGACGGGCGAGTCGCCACCGCACGCCCGAATCCACCTGCGTGGAGGGGTCAGGCCAAAGGGGGAGACCGGTCCCCGAACTAGTGGAGGCAGGAAACGACCCTCAGCTAGAAACCGGAGGGTCTGACATTTTATGTGGCGCAGCCCCTTGCTCCACCCGCTAGGAAGGCACCACATAGGGTCAGGGAAACTGGCGCCAAGTTTACCAAGAGGAGGCCCGAGGCAGCCGGACAGAAGTGTTGGTAAGAAAGGCCAGACAAAGGACACACAAAGGGGGTCCTGTGAAGCGCTCCAAAGTTATCTGGGAGTTGTCTGAGCCCCTCACCTGGTGAGCACAGTACGACGTGGGCAGCCGTTACCTGCAGACGTGGTCTGGATAATAAGAACTGTGAGTAAAGGCCCTGAACTGCATCACTGACTCCGTGTCGTTACTGCTGCTGCCCTGCACCATCACCCCCATCCTCCGCATACACTGCCCTGAGGCTATACTCCTCCCGTTGGGAGTTATGCTACGCTCTGCTGCACCCACAACACCAGCCTTAGCGGTCTGCCCTGTAGCGGCGGTTCACTCTGACCGCAATCCACGGGTGGCGTAGTCGGACATTTAAACATCAAAACCACATAAATAGTTCCGCCACTGGTTTGACCGCCCTGAGCCATGGAACCGGATCACCGCCACGAAGACTACAACCACCAGCATCCACCAAAAAGGGTCCGGCTCCGGGTGTCCCAAGGCCCAGGGGGTGCGTCAGAACATTTTCATCACCTTTCACAATCACCAATGGGACAAGGCAGGGATGTCCTCTGTCCCCTCTCTTATACATCCTAGTGACGGAGCACCTGCTCTCATCAATTCGCCATAACCCCAATATTAGGTGGATTGAGGTGGGAGGCACCGAGTACAAGTGCTCTCTATTTGCTGATGATGTCCTAGTATATATCACTCAATCACATATATCCATCCCTGCTGTTATGGCTGAAATAGATCACTTTGTTACATGGTAAAATTTTAAAATCAATGCAGCGAAATCTGAGGCCCTCGATGTCTCCCTCCCTAAATCCATATAGGATTCCATCCAGTCCAACTTTCCCTTTGCCTGGCCCTCACAGGGTATCAAATACTTAGGAATTCCTATTCATAGAGACCTCTCCCATCTATGTTATCTTAATTTTGGGCCCTTTATTGAACAATTCCATACAGACCACGGTTGGCAAGTTAGAACTGTAAGATTCACTACGTGAACCACTGGTGTTTTGTGGAAAAGCACATGTACACCGCGTTCCAAATTATTATGCAAAAAGTGTTTAGGAGTGATAAGGGAAGAATTTGTTTGTTTGTCAGTTAAACTCATTGATGGTGATGTGTGTCAGGGCTCTTTATATCACTGTAAGCAATTGCAGACACCTGTGCTAATTAGTTTGGCAGGTGTGTCCAATGAAAGGCAAGACTACTTAAGAAGGCTCTCTCACATTATTAAGCAGCCTACATTTTCTGCCAAAATGGGAAAGAAAAAGGATGTGTCGGCTGCTGAGAAGCAACAAATTGTGGAGTGTTTAGGTCAAGGCATGACTACAATCAACATTGTGCGATGATCAGGATGAAGTGTCTTGGCAATCAAGAAGTATGTAGCTGATTCACAGTACACACGTGTGCGTGCTGATAAGGGCAAATTGAGGACTCTTTCCTACAGGCAATTACGTCAGGTTGAAAGAGCAGCGGCAAAAAAGCCTTGTCATAGCAGCAGACAAGTTTTTGAAGCTGCTTGTGCCTCCAACGTCCCCCGAACAACAAGATGCAGGGTCCTTCAGAGGTTTGCAGCTGTGCATACGCCATCCTGTCGACCTCCTCTATCCACTTCACACAAGCAGAAACGGCTCCAGTGGGCCAAACATTACATGAAGACTGATTTCAAAACTGTTTTGTTCACGGATGAGTGCCGTGCAGCGCTCGATGGTCCAGATGAATGGAGTGGAGGATGGCTGGTTGATGGACACCCCACGCAAACACGGCTACAGCGCCAACAAGGAGGAGGTGGAGTAATGTTTTGGGCTGGAATCATGGGGAGAGAGATTGTCGGCCCCTTTAGGATCCCCGAAGGCGCTAAAGATGAACTCCATAATGTATGTGGATTTTCTCAAACAGCACTTCCTGCCATGGTTCAAGAAGAAGAACCGTGTATTTCACAGCAAGATCATTTTTCTGCATGATAATGCACCATCTCATGCTGCACATAAAACATCTGCATCTCTGGCTGATATGGGCATAAAAGGGGACAAACTTATGGTGTGACCCCCATGCTCCCCTGACCTCTACCCCATTCAGAACCTTTGGAGCATCATTAAAAGGAGTGTCTATGATGGCGGGAGGCAGTTCACATCTAAGCAACAGCTCTGGGAGGGTATTCTGTCCTTATGCAAAACAATTGAAGCAGAAACCATCCAAAACCTGACAAATTCAATGGACGAGAGAGTTCAGAAGCTCCTTTCGAACAAGGGGTCCTATGTGAAAATGTAACATCACCTACAATAAAGTTTTGAGTTGAAAACTGTTTGATTTCAGTTTCTAACAACCTGCTAATGCTTATAATTTCAAAAATGACCATTTTTTTGGTCTTTATTAAAATGAAAAGGTTGATCGAAAAGTTTGGGGGATCTAAGAGTGTGGCAACCCAGTAGTCATGATTACTTCGAATTCTGACAATATGAGGGTCATGCTGCAGGTAGTGCAGCAAGAAGGCACTTATGTGTCTTGCGCATCTCGGAGCCCCAAAATTATTTTCCGGGCTAGATGCAGCTAAAAATTATTTTTAATTTTAAATCTGGTGAAGCTTATTGTAGATGGCCTAATAGGATCAGTGCTGCACACTGCTACAAAGCCCAAATTATTTTCCAGTCAAGATACAGATAAACATGATTAGTAATTTGAAAGCTTAAAACGGTTGGTAGGGTGATTTTAACCAATCATCAAGCTTTTACTCTCCCCAGGATGACACAGGGGTAGAAAAGTCGTTTCGGATCCATGATTTGTTCATCTTTATGAACGTGAGTCTGTCTACATTATCAGTGGAGAGCCGCGTGCGCTTATCTGTCAGCACACCACCAGCAGCGCTGAACACACGTTCAGACAGAACGCTGGCTGCGGGGCATGACAAGATCTCCAAGGCGTAAGTGGCTAGCTCCGGCCATTTATCCAGATTGGAAGCCCAAAAAGAGCAAGGGTCCAGTGACACAGTCGTGGCTTCAATGTTTACTTGGAGATACTCCTGTACCATCGTCTCTAGGCGTTGACTATGTGTCAGACTTCTTGTCTCCTGTGGCCTTGCAAAGGATGGGCTAAAAAAATGGTGAAATGATTCCGCAAAATTGATGTTACCAGCAGATACTGTGGTTCTGTTACGGTTTGAGTGCTGAACACTTGACGGTCCCACGGTTGGCAAGTTGGAACTGTGAGATTCACTACGTGCACCACTGGTATTTTGTGGAAAAGCACATGTAAGATTCTGCAACAGTCTCTGCTGATACTCCTGCATGCGTGCATCCCTTTCTATGGCAGGAATAATTTCTGCAAATTTACTTTTGTACCGGGGATCTAACAGTGTGGCAACCCAGTAGTCAGGATTATTTCTAATTCTCACAATTCGAGGGTCATGTTGCAGGTAGTGCAGCAAGAAGGCACTCATGTGTGTTGCGCATCCAGGAGCACCAAGTCCCTGTTGTGTTGGTGGCGAGGTAACAATCATGCTTCCTTCCTCTGTCCTCTCCCCCCAACCTCGCACAACAGAAATGTGATCAAGGTCTCCCTCATCTGATGAGTCTTCCATTAGTTCGTCCTCCACTTCTTCCTGGGCTCCTGCACCTTCCTCACTAGTTTGGCTGCTACCATGCGCCCTGGTAAAATCATCTCCCCCACCCTCACATGCCTGCCGCCTTGGTGCTGCCGACCGTCTGGACCTTGCAGATGTTAGCCCTTCCGCATACAACTCCTCCTCCTCTACTTCCTCCACCTCCTCTTGTGCCACCACCTGACTCCGAATTCTGTTTAACATGTGCTCCAGCATGTAAATCACCGGAATAGTCATGCTGATAATGGCATCGTCAGCACTAAACATCTTCGTCGCCATTTCAAAACTGTGCAGAAGGGTGCATAGGTCCCTGATCTGAGACCACTCCTCCAGCATGATTTGCCCCACCTCTGAATCTCGTTGGCCCAGGCTATACGTCAGAACGTATTGCACCAGGGCTTGTCGGTGCTGCCACAGTCGCTGCAACATGTGCAGAGTTGAATTCCACCGGGTAGGCACATCGCATTTTAGCCGGTGAAGTGGCAGGCCCAACGACTTCTGTAGAGATGTAAGTCGCTGAGCTGCGGGATGCGAACGGCGGAAGTGAGCACACAGCGACCGTGCCCTCTGCAGAAGGCCATCTAGTCTGGGATAGTGGGCTAAAAATTGCTGGACAACCAGGTTCAACACGTGAGCCATACAAGGCACGTGTGTGACATTGCCCCGGCGAAGGGCCGCACCCAGGTTTGCAGCATTGTCGCACACGGCCTTCCCTGGTTTCAGGTCCAGTGGAGACAACCATTCATGAAATTGGTTCTCCAGAGCTGACCACAACTCCTCAGCTGTGTGACTCACATTTCCCAGACATTTCAATGTAAAAACCGCCTGATGACGTTGAGCCCTACTGCCAGCATAGTAAGGAGGTGTGCAGGATCCCTTCTGCGCAGTTAGAAAGCTTGTGGCATGACCAGACAGGCTTTGGGTGCAGGTGGAAGACCGAGAGGAGGTTGAGGAGGCAGAAGCAGTGGAGGAACTTTGACATAAAGAGGATTGACGCACAACTCGTGGGGACGGCAAGACTTGGACAGCAGCCCCTTGTCCTGCTGTCACCATAGTTACCCAGTGCCCAGTCAGCGACATGTAACGCCCCTGTCCATGCACCCTGTCACACACAGAGTTTCTCAAAGAAGCGGTGATGTTGTGTGCGACATGCTGGTGGAGCGCAGGCACACCTTTCTTTGAGAAGTAGTGCCGACTGGGCATCTGGTACTGGGGCACTGCGACGGACATAAGGTCTCGAAAATCCTCTGTGTCCACCAGGCGGAAAGGCAGCATTTCTGTAGCCAAGAGCTTGCAGATGGTGAAATTCAACCTCTTAGCTTTCTCATGGCTAGGAGGAAATGGTCTTTTACTTGTCCACATCTGAGGGACCGAGGGCTGGCTATTGTGCTTAGACGGGGTTGATAAGGGTGTCCCCGGCAAACTGCCGGTCTGTGAGGAAGATGCAGGCGGACATGTTAGGTTGCCTTGATCCAAAGGTGGTGCTATCGATGTCGGACAGCGCTCAAGACCAGCTGGTGTTACCACCTCCAAAGAAAATGATGACCTGCCAATCACGCTGGCTGTTGCGGGTAAAGAGGTGGCAGGTCTGCGCCCCAAAACAGGTGTGACTGCTGTCCCCCCAGTCACAGAGGATGAAGAGGCCACGGATGCACAAGATATGGCAGACGGTGGGTGGCCCGGCCGGCTAGGCCGCATTGTAGCACACTGAGCTTCCCACTGCAACTTATGCTTCATGTCCATGTGCCGGTTCATGCATGAAGTACTCAAACTATGTATTTTTTGGCCTCTACTTAGCTTTTGCTGACAAATGTTACAGATAACACGAGTTGGGTCATCTTTATCGATCTGAAAAAATGCCCAGGCTATGCAAGGCTTAGCACCCATGCGACCTGAAGAGCCACCACGACTTGTGGTGAGAGGCAGAGTTGTGTTTGAGGATGCAGTTGTTGACGTGCTTCCAGTACTACGTCTCTGTCCAGGAAGGCGCAACCTGACCTCGTCGTCACTAGCATCTTCCTCCACCTCCTCTGCTGACCTCATCTCTTGGCTGACTGTGGGTTGACAGTAAGTGGGATCTCCGACCTCATCATCATCACCCTGTGCGTTATCACACCCGTCGTCCTCAGAGCCAACCTGTTCCTGCCCTGACAAAAAACTAAAGTTGTCGCTCCAATCAGGTATTTGAGTCTTATCATCGTCTTCCTCATTGTCTCCACCAACAGGAGTTACAGTTTGGGAATGAGGGTCTACATTATGGTCAGAACCTTCTGCGTCTGGTCGTGGATCCGACTCATAAAGATTCTGGGCATCAGTGCAGATCATTTCCTCGTCTGGATTCACAGAAGCGCTGGAGTCGACCTCTGATTCCCAGGCTATAGTATGAGTAAACAGCTCTGCAGACTCAACCATCTGTTCTACCTCATACTCAGACGGGCAGCTGGAGATTTGGGAGCTGTGAGGAAGCAAGTGCGATTTGGGTGACACCTTTGAGTACTCGAGTATTTGTGATGTTGAAGTTGATGTGGAGGAGAGCCCACTTAAAGGAGCACTTGATATCCGTTGAAGCACCTGCTGTTTTTGTGCCTCATCTGGAATTTGTAGCGATTGGCGTGGCCGTAAGAAAGGGATCTTATCACATTGTCCGCTAAAAGAAGTAGACATTTTAGTTTGGCTGGAAGATGGTCTTTCTTCTGCACCTACCCCACGGACACAACCTTTTTTCCCCTTCCCAACACGCCTATTCCCCTTTCCACCAGCAGCAGGCCTTTTTCCACTCATTTTGGTGGTTAACTGATTCACAACTCTGGAGTTGTTTGCACAAAAAAACAATGGATGGTAACCGAGCAGAGCTGAGTGGCCAAACTGTGGTATTAGGCCAAAACTATTGGCTGGGTTAGATGCAGAAAAAAATTATTTTTAATTTGCAACCTGATGGAGGTCAGTATAGATGGACTAATAGACCAAGTCCCACACACCGCTAGAAGCCCAAATATTTTTTCAGAGCTAGATGCAGAAATTTTTTTTATTCAATTTGCAACCTGATGGAGGTCAGTATAGATGGACTAATAGACCAAGTCCCACACAGTGCTAGAAGCCCAAATATTTTTTCAGAGCTAGATGCAGAAAAAAAATATTTTTAATTTGCAACCTGATGGAGGTCAGTATAGATAGACTAATAGACCAAGTCCCACACACCGCTAGAAGCCCAAATATTTTTTCAGAGCTAGATGCAGAAAAAAATTATATTCAATTTGCAACCTGCTGGAGGTCAGTATAGAAGGACTAATAGAACAAGTCCCACACACTGCTAGAAGCCCAAATATTTTTTCAGAGCTAAATGAAGAAAAAAATTATTTTTAATTTGCAACCTGATGGAGGTCAGTATAGATGGACTAATAGACCAAGTCCCACACACTGCTAGAAGCCCAAATATTTTTTCAGAGCTAGATGCAGAAAAAAATTATATTCAGTTTGCAACCTGATGGAGGTCAGTATAGATGGACTAATACAACAAGTCCCACACACAGCTAGAAGCCCAAATATTTTTTCAGAGGTAGATGCAGATAAAAATTATTTTTAATTTGCAGCCTGATGGAGGTCAGTATGGATGGACTAATAGACCAAGTCCCACACACTGCTAGAAGGCCAAATATTTTTTCAGAGGTAGATGCAGATAAAAATTATTTTTAATTTGCAACCTGATGGAGGTCAGTATAGATGGACTAATAGAATGATGCTATGCCCAAAAGATTTTACTTCACTAGGTGCAGTAAAAAAATTGGTATTCTATACACAGGTGGTATATCTTGCAACACAGATAGGCTACTCCACTGACTAACACACTCTGCAATAGGCCAAAAAGGATTAGCTTTGCTAGATTCAGCCAAATGCTGTGAAAAAAACTTGCACAGCACTGGCACAGACCTGCCTGGCAAAAACTGATAGGAACTGATGTAACCTAGTCCTGAAAAGGACTCCAATTACAATTAGTCTTTACTCCCACAATCTATCTATTTAAGAGCACAGACCTGCTTGATAAAAGTCGTAGTGTAGCACCCTGAGGATTCGGCTGCTACAGGGGTAATGCACCTCAACCCAGAGGTGTGATATTCCACTCCCGGGTAAGGATGGAGTGTGGAACTGAGCTCAGTTAGCTGCATGCACTACACACATCCCATTTCCGGGGGACAGACCGATGGTACTCCCACTAGAGAAATGTGCAGGTACGACAGTGTCTGTTCCTGGCTGGAGTGGGAGGGGGGTGGAACATCCCAGTAGTGTAGGGGCAGATAGGGGGAGCAGCCTGGGTAAAGCTAGGAGCTCATTGGGTGCTGGTCACCTGAGCTCACACATAGAGGGAGTATATAAGGTGGGCACCATCTTAGATCAGGGTCAGTCAGTCAGTCAGTCAGTTGTCAGTCAGCCAGTCAGACAGTCTGTCTGAGAGCCTGAGAAGCAGGGCAGAGGAGAAGGAAGAGAGACCCAGAGGCGCAGAGGGGACCCCAAGATCCCAGAATAAGGACAAAAGGGTGAAGGGTCGGCAAAAGGGTACCGGATCCCAAGCTGGCAGAGGCTACAGCACACCTTAGCCAGGAACCGGAGGTCGTGGGCAGGATCTGCCACGACCTTCACCAAATCCACTAGAATGGCATACCAAGCATAGGGTCAGGGAGCCCAGAGGAGGCTTGACCACCAAGAGACCCGAGGGAGCCGGCCAAAAGTGGATCCCTGGTGGGAACGGCCAGAAGAAGGGAGAGTCAGAAAGGAGCTCAGGACCATACTCCGGAGTTGCCTGGGAGTTGACCGAGTCCAGGACCTGGTGGACGCAGCACGGCTTGGGTGGTCACTGCTGTACACAGTGACCCGAGCAACACCAGTAAGTAAAACCCTGGAACTGCATTTTATGCCTCTGAGTCTCCTTGCTGCACCTTCACAACCACCATCCTCCACGGCTGACCCCCTGAGGCTATACCCCTCCCGTTGGGGGTTATACTACCAAAGCTGCACACATACCAACAGTCTCAGCGGACCCTGCTGCAGCGGCGGCCTTTTGACCGCAAATCAACGGGTGGCGTAGTCGACACAAAGAACTCTAATAACATCTGTAGGACTGCCACACACTGAGTTTGACACCCTGGGCACGGACCGGGTCACAGCCACTCGGAGACTACAACCCCCATCTGATCCGGCTCCGGGTATCCCTAACAACATGGCCCAGGGGGCGCGTCAACTTTGGCGTAGTCGGCAGGATAACGTGCCCGCAACAACCGGGTACTGCGTGCCTGAAGAAAAGTTCACCGTTACCTTAAAAAGAAGTCTCCCGCCGGTTCCGGAGGGTCCCCGCCAACGGACCCCATCACAGGTCGTTTCCCGCCGGTTGTCCGCCATTTGCAGCTTTTTCCTGCCATCCATGGAGTTTCCCGCCACTGGGAGATGATTCCCGCCATTTCCAAAGATTTCCCGCCTTGGAAGAGCGGACGCCATTATGGGCGTGCCGGAGGGTGGCAAGAGGCCACCTCCCATCGTGGGCCAGGTCGAAGAATGGCGCCAAAAGCGGAAACCGCGCCCACCAACAGAGACTGTGGTGCTAGAAATGTCCATCAGCGTGAGAGAACTGCCCCTGGAACTGACAATCACAAAGTTGCCCCGGGACCACCCTCAATGTGGGCGGAGACTGAACAAGAGAACGAAGATGGGTGCAGCCTGGAGCAGTCTGGAGAGAGCGCACCCGGAGACAAGACGTCTGGAGGAGAGTCCAGAGAAAGCCTACCCGGAGATGGAGGGAGAGTCAGGCAGCACCGACCCAGTGGTCAGGAGCCTGCTACAAGCCACAACCCCACTAGGCCTAGTGGAGGTCCTGGCACAGCTCCCCCGAGACCGGGAGTGTGCACAGACTGCGCTGGAGGGCCTCGCACGGAGGATGGCCCGGGTACAGCGAGAGACGTTGGCGGAGTGGAGCCGAGAGATGGCCCAGCAGACCGGAACCCGTCAGCGGAGCATGCCGCCCGAGACGAGGAGACAGACCGCCTCTGAGGATGGCGCAGGAGGAATGAAGGCAGGAGACGGCGCCGAGAAGGGAGCTGAACGGACGGAGGCAGGTAAAGGGGACGTCTCTACCCCGAGCCGGGAAACCGCGTGCCTGCCCCAGCTCCCCGTGGCAGAGCCCGAAATTCCCCCTGCCGTGCCCGTCGCTGCATCGTCACCGCCGCCGACTAGGCCTCAACCGGAAACCGCGGCCGCGACCCCTGTGACGTCACACGCCTCGACCTCGAGCGTGGCCAAGCAGGAAATACCACCGGCCTGGTCGCAAGGCCTAGTACCCCCGGGCGCCGCTATTCCAACAGCGCCCCCACCGGCCTGGCCGCAGGGCCGAGTAACCACGGGCGCCGCCGTTCTTACGGTGCCCTTTTCCTTTAGCGTGCCCCAAGCCTGGTCGCAAGGCCTGGTCAACCCGGGCGCCGCTACCACCACAGCGCCCATAGCACCTAAAGTACCGCACCTGGGTGAGGACCTGTTCGCCCAGCATACGTGCCCGGATGGGCAGCCCTTCATATGGCCACCGGAGTTTCACCATCCCCGACTCCGGAAAGAGAGACCCCTAGATGAACCCCTGATTCCGGTTCCGAAGCCCGCAAGGAGGACCTCGCCCCCACTGGAGGAGGCACAGTTCGAGTGGGACCCCACTGGAGAAGACCTCATGGGGTTCACTCAGGAGACTCGGGCGGCCGCAGCGGAGCGTGCAGAGTGCTGCCGGCAGCAGCTCGAGGTCTTCGAGAGGGAGCGGAGAGAGAGGCGGGTCCGGGAACAGCAAGCACAGATAAGAAGCGCGGAGCAGAAGAGCCGGACCAGGAGGAATCCCCGTGCAGCTTATGGTTCCCCTTCCACCGGGACTGTGATAAAATTCAACATGCAGCATGGTTGGGGCTTCATTAGAGACCATCATACCCCCGGCGACGTCTTTGTGACCCGCAGAGACGTAGAAAGCCATCTGCCGGAGGGACACAGAGGTCGTGACCTGTATGTAGGGGACGAGGTCACCTTCACCCGGCACAAGTGTGCCAAAGGACCCTACGCCCTCCATGTGCATCGCCTGACGGAGGAGGAGCTGCGGTGTGAGGAGGAGCAAGAGGACCTGGACGGGTCTGAAGAATCTAAAGAAGGAGCAGGAGGACGCCGTCGTTGAAGTACGGTAGAGAGAGACTGTACATAGTTACCCGTCAGGGTATGAGAACTGTTCTAGTTAAAATATAGTCCCCGTTGGGACCAGCAGATTGAACTGAAACCCGTGTGTCCCTATTAGAGATGAGCGGTGTTCGACTAGAACTGTTCGCCAATCTCAAATTCGAGCTGTTTTGGGCGGTGTTCGAGTTGTTCGACGAACCCGAACGATTTGCAAAAAATTCGGCTGTTCGAGGTTATGTTCGATAACTGTTCGTGCACCAAAAGCGTGTCCTGCATGTCTGGTGCTATTTAGAGCACCAATCATGCAGGGATTGTCTGCCACTCACTGTAATGCCACAGCCATGGTGGTTGTGGCATTACAGTGATTGCCCAAATCGATGGGAACAGTGCCAACAGTGAAACATGAAAAGCCGGCAATTCAGCAGCGGTACCCGACAATTTAGAATAGAAGGAATAGAGAATCACACATAGATTAGATAGATAGAAACATGTCAGTCACATATATATGAAGTACAGTGACAGTGTTGATTACTGTACTTGTCATTTAGTGTAAAGGATTTATCAAAAAAAATAATAGTGTTTTCATGCACCGTCTCTTTAAAAAAGCCGGCCGGCAATTCAGCATCTGTACCCAACAATTTAGAATAGAAGGAATAGAGAATCACACATAGATTAGATAGATAGAAACATGTCAGTCACATATATATGAAGTACAGTGACAGTGTTGCTTACTGTACTTGTCATTTAGTGTAAAGGATTTATTAAAAAAAATAATAGTGTTTTCATGCACCGTCTCTTTAAGAAAGCCGGCCGGCAATTCAGCATCTGTACCCGACAATTTATAACAGACAGAATAGAGCTTCACACATAGATTAGATAGATAGAAACATGTCAGTCACATATATATGAAGTACAGTGACAGTGTTGGTTACTGTACTTGTCATTTAGTATTAAAATAAAGGATTTATTATTAAAAAAAATTGGCGTGGGGTTCCCCTTAATTTTAGGCTCTAGCGGAGGTTAAGCAGACAGCTGGGGCAGATGTTTGAAGCCTGGGAAGGGGGTAATACCCACGGAGCTTCCCAGGCTACTAATATCAGCCCCCAGCTGAATACATAGCCTTTACTAGCTATTAAAATGGGGGACCCCCCAAAAAAAATGACGTGGGGTCCCCCCTAATTTAATAGCTAGCAAAGGCTAGGCAGACAGCTGGGGGCTGATATTAATAGCCCAGGAAGGGAGCCATGAATATTGGCCCCCTCCCAGGCTAGAAACACCAGCCGTCAGCCGCCCCAGAAATGGCGCATTCATAGGATGCGCCAATTCTGGCACTTAGCCTCGCTCTTCCACGCTGCCCTGGTGCGGTGGCAGGGGGTAATAGGGCTGGGGTTGATGTCAGCTTATAATGCCAGCTGACATCAAGCCCAGGTTAGTAATGGAGAGGCGTCTATAAGACACCCCCATTACTAACCCCATAGTCAAAGTTAAAAAAAACACAAACACCCAGAATAAAGTCCTTTAATTGAAATAAAGACACAATTCTTTATTGTTCTAAATTAAACCATACTTACCATCACGCCCATTCCAGCTGAAGCCAACGATCTCCTGTAATAAAAATAAAATAATAAAGCAACCTCATCCTTACCTTTGCATGGTTCCCACGACAGCTTCAGCTCTGCTACATCGAGATGACAGGCTGGACCGCAGCAGAACGCCGCCATCCAGCCTGTCATCCCGCAGACACTGAGAAGTGCAGGTTTGCTTGCGCTCTGCAGTGTCTGGCTGTGACGGCATAATGATGAGACGAGTTCATGTCCAATGAACTCGGCGCACCTCATGCACGTCACTTACAGCGTGGGAGAATTCTCACGCTGAAGCGCTGAGTGCAGGAGAATTTTCCCACGCTGTCAGTGATGTGCATGAGGTGAGCTGAGTTCATTGGACATGAGCTCACCTCATGCACGTCACTGACAGCGTGGGACAATTCTCCTGCACTCAGCACTTCAGCGTGAGAATTTTCCCACGCTGTCAGTGACGTGCATGAGGTGAGCTGAGTTCATTGGACATGAACTCGGCTCATCTGGATGCCGTCACAGCGAGACACTGAGGAGCGCAAGCATGCCTGCTCTTCTCAGTGTCTGCGGCATGACAGGCTGGATGGCAGCGTTCTGCTGCGGTCCAGCCTGTCATCTCGATGTAGCAGAGCTGAAGCTGTCGTGGGAACCATGGAAAGGTAAGGATGAGGTTGGTTTATTATTTTTCTTTTATTGCAGGAGATCGTTGGCTTCAGCTGGAATGGGCGTGATGGTAAGTATAGTTTAATTTAGAACAATAAAGAATTGTGTGTTTATTTCAATTAAAGGACTTTATTCTGGGTGTTGTGTTTTTTTTAAATACTTTACTAGAAATTCATGGCGGTCATGTCTAATACTGGCGTGACCCCATGAATTTTGGGCTTGGGGCCAGCTGATAATACCAAGCTGGCCCTAACCCCTTTATTACCCAGTGAGCCACCGCACCAGGGCCCTGGATGAGTTGGGTACAGCGCCAGAAGATGGCGCTTCTATGAACGCGCCATTTTCCGGGGTGGCTGCGGACTGCAATTTGCAGCGGGGGGGGCCCAGAAAGCTTGGGCCTCCCTGCGCTGCAGATTCCAGCCCCCAGCTGCCTAGTTGTACCTGGCTGGACACAAAAATAGGGCGAAGCCCCACGTATTTTTTTTTTTAATTATTTCATGAAATTCATGAAATAATTAAGAAAAAAAGGCCTTCCCTATATTGTTGTGTCCGGCCAGGTACAAATAGTCAGCTGGTGGTTGGGGGCAGCCCGTTCCTGCCTGCTGTACCTGGCTGGACACAAATATAGTGCGAAGCCCCACTTCAATTTTTTTTAATTATTTCATGAAATTCATGAAATAATTAAGAAAAAAAGTCCTTCCCTATATTGTTGTGTCCGGCCAGGTACAAATAGGCAGCTGGTGGTTGGGGGCAGCCCATTCCTGCCTGCTGTACCTGGCTGGACACAAATATAGTGCGAAGCCCCACTTCAATTTTTTTAAATTATTTCAGGAAATTCATGAAATAATTTAAAAAAAATTGACGTGGGGCTTCGCACTATATTTGTGTCCAGTCAGGTGCAGCAGGCAGGAACGGGCTGCCCCCAACCACCAGCTGCCTATTTGTACCTGACCGGACACAACAATATAGGGAAGCCCTTTTTTTCTTAATTATTTCATGAAATAATTTAAAGAAAATTGACGTGGGGCTTCGCCCTGTTTTTGTGTCCAGCCAGGTACAACTATGCAGCTGGGGGCTGGAATCCGCAGCGCAGGGAGGCCCAAGCTTTCTGGGCCACCCCCGCTGCAAATTGCAGTCCGCAGCCACCCCGGAAAATGGCGCGTTCATAGAAGCGCCATCTTCTGGCGCTGTACCCAACTCATCCAGGGCCCTGATGCGGTGGCTCACTGGGTAATAAAGGGGTTAGGGCCAGCTTGGCATTATCAGCTGGCCCTAAGCCCAAAATTCATGGGGTCACGCCAATATTAGACATGACCACCATGAATTTCTAGTAAAGTATTTAAAAAAAACACAACACCCAGAAAAAAGTCCTTTAATTGAAATAAACACACAATTCTTTATTGTTCTAAATTAAACCATACTTACCATCACACCCATTCCAGCTGAAGCCAACGATCTCCTGAAATAAAAGAAAAATAATAAGGCAACATCATCCTTACCTTTCCGTGGTTCCCATGACAGCTTCAGCTCTGCTACATCGAGATGACAGGCTGGACCGCAGCAGAACGCTGCCATCCAGCCTGTCATCCCGCAGACACTGAGAAGCGCAGGCTTGCTTGCGCTCCACAGTGTCTCTCTGTGAGGGCATCCAGATGAGCCGAGTTAATGTCCAATGAACTCGGCTCACCTCATGCACGTCACTGACAGCGTGGGAGAATTCTCACGCTGAAGCGCTGAGTGCAGGAGAATTCTCCCACGCTGTCAGTGACGTGCAGGAGGTGAGCTGAGTTCATTGGACATGAGCTCACCTTATGCACGTCACTGACAGCGTGGGAGAATTCTCCTGCACTCAGCGCTTCAGCGTGAGAATTTTCCCACGCTGTCAGTGACGTGCATGAGGTGCGCCGAGTTCATTGGACATGAACTCGTCTCATCTTTATGCCGTCACAGCCAGACACTGCAGAGCGCAAGCAAGCCTGCGCTTCTCAGTGTCTGCGGGATGACAGGCTGGATGGCGGCGTTCTGCTGCGGTCCAGCCTGTCATCTCGATGTAGCAGAGCTGAAGCTGTCGTGGGAACCATGGAAAGGTAAGGATGATGTTGCTTTATTATTTTTCTTTTATTGCAGGAGATCGTTGGCTTCAGCTGGAATGGGCGTGATGGTAAGTATGGTTTAATTTAGAACAATAAAGGATTGTGTCTTTATTTCAATTAAAGGACTTTATTCTGGGTGTTTGTGTTTTCTTTTAACTTTGACTATGGGGTTAGTAATGGGGGTGTCTTATAGACGCCTCTCCATTACTAACCTGGGCTTGATGTCAGCTGGCATTATAAGCTGACATCAACCCCAGCCCTATTACCCCCTGCCACCGCACCAGGGCAGCGTGGAAGAGCGAGGCTAAGTGCCAGAATTGGCGCATCCTATGAATGCGCCATTTCTGGGGCGTCTGACGGCTGGTGTTTCTAGCCTGGGAGGGGGCCAATATTCATGGCACCCTTCCTGGGCTATTAATATCAGCCCCCAGCTGTCTGCCTAGCCTTTGCTAGCTATTAAATTAGGGGGGACCCCACGTCATTTTTTGGGGGGGTCCCCCATTTTAATAGCTAGTAAAGGCTATGTATTCAGCTGGGGGCTCATATTAGTAGCCTGGGAAGCTCCGTGGGTATTACCCCCTTCCCAGGCTTCAAACATCTGCCCCAGCTGTCTGCTTAACCTCCGCTAGAGACTAAAATTAAGGGGAACCCCACGCCAATTTTTTTTAATAATAAATCCTTTATTTTAATACTAAATGACAAGTACAGTAACCAACACTATCACTGTACTTCATATATATGTGACTGACATGTTTCTATCTATCTAATCTATGTGTGAAGCTCTATTCTGTCTGTTATAAATTGTCGGGTACAGATGCTGAATTGCCGGCCGGCTTTTTTAAAGAGACGGTGCATGAAAACACTATTACTTTTTTTAATAAATCCTTTGCAGTAAATGACAAGTACAGTAAGCAACATTGTCACTGTACTTCATATATATGTGACTGACATGTTTCTATCTATCTAATCTATGTGTGAAGCTCTATTCTGTCTGTTATAAATTGTCGGATACCGCTGCTGAATTGCCGGCCGGCTTTTTTAAAGAGACAGTGCATGAAAACACTATTATATTTTTTAATAAATCCTTTACACTAAATGACAAGTACAGTAAGCAACACTGTCACTGTACTTCATATATATGTGACTGACATGTTTCTATCTATCTAATCTATGTGTGAGGCTCTATTCCTTTTTGTCTAAATTGTCGGGTACCGGTGTATGCCGCTGCTGAATTGCCGGCCGGCTTTTTTAAAGAAAGCGTCTTCTGAGCAGTTTGTCAGCTTTTGGACACCCTTGAAGGTGTTTTCTATGTGTTTCTATGTGTTTTTGTTTGCCTGCCATTGGTTTTAACGGTGTTCGACGGTGTTCTAAGGTGTTCGACGAACAGTTCGACGAACAGTTCCTCGAACATCCCGGTGTTCGACGAACCGAACCGAACCCGAACACTACGGGGGTGGCTCAACACTAGTCCCTATTCCCACTGACCGAGGACTGAGAGCGGTCATTCCTCCCTAATACCTGGCCGAGGACTGAGAGCGGCCATATTTCCCTTGTATATAGTTGCGCTTCCTAAAGCGCCCCCTACCGGTTTTATAGGGAACTGTTTTATTCCAAGAGAGACTGTCGCACTTTACCCGGTCACAAGTTGCACCGTGACCGGAGGAACCAGAAACAAGAATGTTATTTATATGAAAAGTTTATTGCTGATATATATATGATGTTTTCTATGTTTATGTTTATGAAAAAAAAAAATTGTATGTTTTGGATGTTTATATTTTACAGCCCGAGGACGTGCTGTGATTTACCAGGGGGGAATGTAGCACCCTGAGGATTCGGCTGCTACAGGGGTATTGCACCTCAACCCAGAGGTGTGATATTCCTCTCCCGGGTAAGGATGGAGTGTGGAACTGAGCTCAGTTAGCTGCATGCACTACACACATCCCATTTCCGGGGGACAGACCGATGGTACTCCCACTAGAGAAATGTGCAGGTACGACAGTGTCTGTTCCTGGCTGGAGTGGGAGGGGGGTGGAACATCCCAGTAGTGTAGGGGCAGATAGGGGGAGCAGCCTGGGTAAAGCTAGGAGCTCATTGGGTGCTGGTCACCTGAGCTCACACATAGAGGGAGTATATAAGGTGGGCACCATCTTAGATCAGGGTCAGTCAGTCAGTCAGTTGTCAGTCAGCCAGTCAGACAGTCTGTCTGAGAGCCTGAGAAGCAGGGCAGAGGAGAAGGAAGAGAGACCCAGAGGCGCAGAGGGGACCCCAAGATCCCAGAATAAGGACAAAAGGGTGAAGGGTCGGCAAAAGGGTACCGGATCCCAAGCTGGCAGAGGCTACAGCACACCTTAGCCAGGAACCGGAGGTCGTGGGCAGGATCTGCCACGACCCTCACCAAATCCACTAGAAAGGCATACCAAGCATAGGGTCAGGGAGCCCAGAGGAGGCTTGACCACCAAGAGACCCGAGGGAGCCGGCCAAAAGTGGATCCCTGGTGGGAACGGCCAGAAGAAGGGAGAGTCAGAAAGGAGCTCAGGACCATACTCCGGAGTTGCCTGGGAGTTGACCGAGTCCAGGACCTGGTGGACGCAGCACGGCTTGGGTGGTCACTGCTGTACACAGTGACCCGAGCAACACCAGTAAGTAAAACCCTGGAACTGCATTTTATGCCTCTGAGTCTCCTTGCTGCACCTTCACAACCACCATCCTCCACGGCTGACCCCCTGAGGCTATACCCCTCCCGTTGGGGGTTATACTACCAAAGCTGCACACATACCAACAGCCTCAGCGGACCCTGCTGCAGCGGCGGCCTTTTGACCGCAAATCAACGGGTGGCGTAGTCGACACAAAGAACTCTAATAACATCTGTAGGACTGCCACACACTGAGTTTGACACCCTGGGCACGGACCGGGTCACAGCCACTCGGAGACTACGACCCCCGTCTGATCCGGCTCCGGGTATCCCTAACAACATGGCCCAGGGGGCGCGTCAGTAGGAAATGCTGTAACCTAGTCCTTAAAAGGACTGCAATCACAACTATTCCCTACTCCCAAGCTATCTGTATATTTGTGCGAAAATTGGCTTGAAATTAACAAGGTATAGCGCACACAGCAACAGCGGTGCCGTCTAACACGCAGCTGCAGCAGTGAGAAAATGGTGGCGACGGGGAAAATGGCTTGGTCTTATAGGGCAAGGACATGTGACATACACTGCCAATCACACATGCCCTTGCTTGTGTGAAAAAAAGCACTTCGCTCCGTGTGTGCGCTGCTGATAGGCTGACAGATTGCACCTCCCCACTGCAAATGCGGGAAAGAGAAAAAAAAATGGAGATCTTCATTGTTCCTGCAGAGATCCATCCCCTGCCCCTCCCCCCGCCCCGCTGTACACTCAAACTGCGTATTAACATTAATTTTCATCATTACTGAGAAAAAATCCAGTTATGATTTTGGTGCACGAACAGTTATCGAACATAACCTCGAACAGCCGAATTTTTCTCAAATTGTTCGTGTTCGCCGACCGGCTCGAACACCGCCCAAAACAGCTCGAATTTGAGATTGGCGAACAGTTCGAGTAGAACAATGCTCATCTCTAGTCTTTACTCCTCTTTGGTCAGACCTCATCTGGAATACTGTGTACAGTTTTGGGCACCACATTTTAAAAAAGACATCGACAAACTGGAGCAAGTTCAGAGAAGAGCGACCAGAATGGTGACTGGTCTGCAAACCATGTCCTATGAGGAACGGTTGCAGGATTTGGGAATGTTTAGCTTGCAAAAAAGAAGACTGAGAGGAGACTTAATAGCTGTCTACAAATATGTCAAGGGCTGTCACATTGTAGAAGGATCATCTTTATTCTCATTTGCACAAGGAAAGACTAGAAGCAATGGGATGAAACTAAATGGGAGGAGACACAGATTAGATATTAGAAAAAACTTTTTGACAGTTAGGGTGATTAATGAGTGGAACAGGCTGCCACGAGAGGTGGTGAGTTCCCCTTCAATGGACGTCTTCAAACAGAGGCTGGACAGACATCTGTCTGAGATGATCTAGTGAATCCTGCTTTGAGCAGGGGGTTGGACCAGATGACCCAGGAGGTCCCTTCCAACTCTACCATTCTATGATTCTATGATTCTATGATTCTATGTGTCTGAGCTCGCCTCACCTCAGAGCCTCCACCAGGTTCCGGCCATTGTCACACACAACTATACCTGTTGTGTGGGCCACAGATCTGCCTGCTCTTTCAGAGCTGTCCACAACTCTTCAGCATGGTGCGGTTTGTCCCCTAAGCATATTAGCTTCAGCACAGCCTGTTGCCGCTTGGCTAAGGCAGTGCTGCAGTGCTTCCAGCTTATGACTGATGTGGTAATTTCGGAGATGGAGGCTGCAGAGGAGGAGGGGGCTGAGGAGGATGAGGTGTAGGAGCTGTACACTGTGGGGGCAACCTCGATTGACCTAGGGCCCACAATCCTTGGCGTCGGGAGGGCGTGTTCCATCCCAAGGTCCGACTGGGTCCCGGCTTCCACTATGTTAACCCAGTGTGCCGTCAGCAAGATGTACCGTCCCTGCCCATAAGCACTTGCCCACGTGTCCGTGGTTAGGTGGACTTTCCCTTTAACTGCATTGTTGAGGGCATGGCTAATGTTTGGGACACGTGCTTGTGTAATGTGGGGATGGCACACCAGGAGAAATAGTTGCGGCTGGGTACTGAGTACCAAGGGACGGCCGCTGCCATCAGATTGCGGAATGCTTCTATCTCCATGAGCATAAAACGCAACATTTCTAGCGCAAGCAGTCGGGAATTTAGTAGGGTGGCTTGTGGGGCGTTGGCTGCATATTTGCGCTTGCATTCCAAGGACTGGGGTATGGACAATTGAACGCTGTGCTGGGACAAGGATGTGGACGTGCTTCCTGATGCTGCTACTTGAGAGTGTGCAATGACAGGTGCAGGGCTGGAGGCATCTTCGCATGCACCATGGACAGGGGATTGGCTTGCATGCCCAACAGCAGAAGAAGCAGTGGTTCCACCTGCAGACACTGTTCCTGGACCCTGGGGTTCGACCCACTTAGTCGGGTGCTTTGCTGCCATGTGCCTGGTTAAGCTGGTAGTGGTCAGGCTGGTAGCTTTGCCACCCCTGCTGATGCTGGCCTGGCAGGTGGTGCAAATGGCCTTTTTTGGGTTATCGGCAGAGTCTTTTAAAAACAACCAGACTCGGGAAGACCTAACAGTTGTACTGGCAACTTCCTTTGTGTTGGAGTTACAGGGAATGGTTGCCTACCTTCTATCTGCGGCCACCACACTTGCTCTGCCTCCCTCCCCCTGTGTGCTGCTGTCCTCGCTCTGCATGTCCTCCTGCCATGTTGGGTCAGTTGCTATATCATGTACTACCTTGTCTCCCACTTCCACACCCTGGTCCTCCTCCTGACTTTCTGGCAATTGTGTCTCATCATCGCCCACCTCTTGTGACACTTTCCCACCGTCACCTTCGTGTGAACGTGGCTGCTCAAATATTTGGGCATCGCTACATGCTATCTCCTCTTGCCGCGCTTCAAGTGGACCAGTCGAGAGGCCCGAATCTATAAATGGAAAAGTGAACGGCTCTTTGGAGTGTCCAAGTGTGGGATCAATTGTCTCTGGGCACTTGGTATGTTGGAAGGGTGAGGAATATGCGGTCCAGACTCACGGCTACTGAGACTTGACAGTGTGTAAGACAGGGTGGTGGTGGCTAAGTGACTGTAAGCATTATCTGCTATCCAACCAATAACCTTTTCACACTGCTCTGTGTTCAATAGTGGTGTTCTGCGATCCCCTATTAATAGGGACAGGAAGGTCGAGCGAGAACATGTGGGTGTTTGTTGTGCCACTGACTAGCCCAGGGGATGGGGATGACTCGGTACCCGGGCCTTTAGCCTGGCCTTTAGGGATGTCACGGTGGTCGGCTCCCTGGCCCGCACCCTGGGGTCACTCCTCAAAAGCGTGGATATTTATTAATTTTAAGAAAGAGTTTGTGACGCCACCTGTGGTTTCTGGCGAGAATCACCAGCGCTGCGCAGTCCACTGAGGCCGGTGATAAGGCAGCTCGATGGTATGGCTCCCCACAGGTGGAGCTAGGCCTCAGGGCAGTGTAGGACTGGGAATGCAGGACAGGCGCGATCCAGCCGGATCAGGGCAAGAACAGGGACAGACACGATAGTCACTTCAGTACCTTTTACTGATGGAAATTCAGGCACATCCCGGAGCACTGTAGGGTGAAGGGTGCATGTCAGGATCCTCCCCAATGAGCGGGTTTTGGGCCTCCTGTTTCTTGCTTCTGTGTAGTAAGTTTCTGACCTGCCTGGAGCTAGGCCTAACTTTGTCTCTGTCCTGCGCTGGCTGACCTTGTGGTAGGGCCTTTTCTTGGAGTACACACTCCTTAGCTGCAGGCCTATGTGTCTCCTGGCTCTGTTACGTATCAGCACTTTAGCGATCCTGGGACTTGTAGTTCTCCAGGGATTCCGGTTATATCTTACTGGGTCGTAGAGATCCCGGTAACCTTCGGACCCGGTGTCCGGTAACTGCTTCGGGGTGAGCCACTTAAGCTCCTCTGCCCCCTATGTACTAACTCTCCACTCGCCTTTGGCCTACTCGGGCCCTCACTAGGCTACTCACACTAACGGCAGCTTGCCACGCTTCACCGATCTTATGGCGCCGGCACGCCTAAAGCTCACCTCTCTGAGCTACGACTGAGTCTGGACTGTGCTCCACTGCAGACTGACCTCTTTCTGTGTCTCACTCTGCAGGAACTCTCTCAACAGGTTTGCTCTCTGTCGACTCCAGTCTAGACTAACTGCTGCCTGGCTCCACCTTCCCTATTTATCTATCCCTAACGGGCTCCCTCTGGTGGTCTGAGGTGGAAGGTGGAGATGTGTGAATTGTTATGGGGGCCTCTTGTGGAGGAATCCATCAATACACCCTTCTAGGATCTGTGATACCAAGCGCAGCTGGGCGTCACATTCCCCCCTTTTTAAGTTCAGCACTCCTGAGCTGAAGTACATTTTATAATAACATTAATAAGAGGAAACATAAGCAATACAAGAACAATCTTCCCTTTATGGAAGGCACCAATCTTAAACGTTGCATAACAATAACAAAGCAGAGTGTCCTCAGAGTTCAAGTCTCCTATGGTGAGGCTCCCAGCAAGGATGTCCGTCTCACAGGGCAGAGTACTTGGTGGTTTTGAGGGACCTGTCCTAAACCCTCTATGTAGGCCCTGGGGTGGCTGCAGGGCATGAAGATCTCAAGTTGGACCTCCAAAAGAGCCACTCCAGACAGGTTTTCCTTCTGAGGTCACCTAAAAGGGCACTCCAGGGAGCGCAATTATATACAAGAAATAGTTTTTGGGCTGCACACAGTCCTCAGCCACTAAGTTCTTTGGTATGCAATAAAGGAAATTAATGAGGTTAAGCACAAATTAATAAAGACATACATTCAAGAAAGCACATAATAATACAGTACATTTCAATGTAAATACACAATACCCCAGGGGTAACTATCTACATTTTCAGAATGTTGACCATTTACTGAGTATACCTAACAAGGGTTTTACCTCTCGTGCTACGTGTTGATCTGCGTAATGCGGTGGTTGGTGGGGTGTCAGTGTCTGTATTCTCAGTTACTCTACCAGTTCTACGTGTGACCATGTTGTAAAACTGCCTTAACCTCTCTCTTGGGCTGGCAAATCTACCATTGGCTGGGCCCTCTTGCTCTGCTCCTACCGGGGATCCTTCATCCGGGGATTCTTCTTGAGCTGGCTCTTCTGCAGCACTTACGGGTTCAACTTGCTGTGGAGGGTTTTCTGGCTGTTCATAGAATTGGAGTACTGGGATGATTACTGCTCCTCCTATCTGAGGCCAATCTGCTGGGAAGTCTCCTAGGTCAGTGTGGATCACTGTTTCTTTAGGTTCTTCCAGGATTGTGAAAGGCACTTCATTTTCTTGGGGTTTCAGTAAATCTTGACACAATTTTAGGTGGTCCCTGGACACTGTTGTAGATGTTTTTCCTCCATCTTGACTGATTATGCAGGTCTTCTTGTTGTCAAACCTTGACGATAACACAGTGTAGGGGTCTTTTTCCCACTGGTCATCAAGTTTGTGGTTACGTCTTTTCCTTTTCAAGACTGTTTCACCAGGTGTGAAGGGTTCTGCGGGTGCGTTTTTGTTGTAGTGCATTTCCTGCTTTTCTCTCACCCGAGTAAGACTGTCCTCGACACAGGCTTGTACTCTTCTGTACTGCTCTTGTCTGGTCTTGTCCCAGTCCTCAGTGGTCATATCAGCTTCAGGTTCAACAACACCAAGCTCCAGATCCATGGGCAGCTTTCCCGGCCTTGCCCGCATGAGATATGCCGGGGTGCAATTGGTGGGACTGACCGGTATATGATTGTACAGATCCACTAGGTCTGGTAGTAGGTCTGGACACTGGTTTCTCTCCTCAAGTGGTATGGTCTTTAGCAGGTCGATGATGATGTTGTTCATCTTTTCGCAGAGACCGTTGGTTTGTGGGTGGTACGGTGTAGTTCTTATCTTTTTACAACCGTACAAATGGCAGAACTCCTTGAACAACTCAGCCTCAAAGGCCGGGCCTTGGTCCGTCAGCACCTGCTCAGGGTAACCATGGGGTCTACAGAAATACGCTTGGAACGTCTTTGCTGCTGTCTCTGCCGTCAGGTCTTTGACGGGGGCGACCACCAGGAAACGTGAGTAGTGATCCACCATGGTCAGAGCATAGGAGTACCCTGATCTGCTGGGGTCAGCTTGACATGGTCCAGGGCCACGATCTCCAGGGGCTGAGTCATCTTGCTGGGTTTCAGGGGTGCCTTCTGGCTGCTGAAGTCTTTTCTTCTTAGGCCACAGGGTCCACAGTCCCGGCAGCACCTCTCAATGGAGCTGCGCATTCCTACCCAGTAGAATCGACACTCCAGCAGGGTCTCTAGCTTTTTCCAGCCAAAGTGCCCCGCCTGATCATGGTAAGCTTCTAATACCATCTGGATGTCTGTCTTCGGGACCACTATCTGCCATACCATCTCATGAGTTTTTGGATTGACGTACCTCCGGCACAGCTTCTCACGCTAGATAAACAGCCAGCTTCTCTCATTCCACAGCTGCTTTGCTTGGAGAGACGCATCCTTCTCCAGGGAGGCACCTTCTTGGGTTATCAGCTGTTTAATGCGGCTGACAACCGGGTCACTGTCCTGGGTCTCTTTCCAGCTGTGGTGAGGCAGGGGGTTTAACGTCTTTCCACGCTGCTTCCTGGAGGCTCGTTGCTTGTGAATCATCCCACTCCGATGAAAGGCAGGTAGCTCTATCTCTTCCAAGTCATCCACCTCTTCCTCTGTGTCTGACTGGTGAGGCATCCTAGACAAGGCATCGGCGTTGGCGTTCTTGCGGCCCGCCCGGTATTTAATTGTAAATTGGTAGTTTGACAGCCGAGCCATCCATCATTGTTCCAGTGCCCCGAGCTTAGCAGTTTCAAGATGGGTCAAGGGGTTGTTATCAGTAAAGGCAGTGAACTTACTGGAGGCCAGATAGTGCTTGAACCTTTCAGTGATGGCCCAGACCAAGGCCAGGAACTCCAACTTGAAGCTGCTGTAGTTCTCCTGGTTCCTCTCAGTCGGGCGGAGCTTCCTGCTTGTGACTCGCCCCCCCTGGGCCTGTGTTGTGCGTGCACGTGTGTGCGGGGAATACCCGGAGCCGGATCGCTGGGGGTTGTAGTCTCCGCGGCGATGACCCTGTCCGTGCCCAGGGTGGTCAATTCAGTGGCAGTCTTATTAGTATGATAATGGTCCGACTACGCCACCCGTGGATTGCGGTCAGTGGGGACCGCCGCTGCAAGGCAGACCGCTGAGGCCGGTGTTGTGTGTGCAGCTAAGAATGGGATGACTCCCCACGGGAGAAGTATAGCCTCAGGGCAGTTGGTGTGGATGATGGGAGTGATGGTGCACGAGCGCAGCAGGAACAACTCAGAGTCTGTGCAGTGCAGTTCAGGGTCTTTACTGGTGTTATAAAGCGGACCCTCCCGGGAGTACTGGTTAGCAGTAGAGGCCTGGTCAGTCTGTGAGCAAGCAGGAGTTCCCCTGGCCAGGTGGAGTTGTAGGCCTCCCCGTCTATCTGCACTCTTCCTGGCTACCTTGCTGTATGCGGGTAGAAGTAGCCCACGTCCCTGAGTGTACCGTGTGGTGCTCACCCGTATGGCCGGTGACTTGGGGCCTTCTGTTACCCTCCACTCCACGATGGCGGTGCTGGTCCCTTGCTTGCGACCGTGCCTCCGGGCTTCTATGGCCAGAGGACCTGGAATCCCCTGCCGGTTGGATTCTGCTGCTGGACCTGAATGCCCCCACAGCCTCGGACTCCGTGTCCGGTCTTAGTGTCTTCAGCCAGGGCGAGCTATCTGGCTTCCAGCCCCTGGCACTCGCTCCTGCTCCTACAGAGCTCCTAGTTCTTGCTTTCCCTGTGTCTGCTGTCCTCCAGACTAGACTGCGTCTCTGTCTGGGACTTCACTCTGTCTCCCTAACCCCGCCCCAGACCCAGTTTATATAGGGCAGATTCCTCCCCTCCCAGGACTGGGGCAGGAGGCGTGGCATGCTTGAGGGCTCCTGACCAGGAGACCTCCCACTTGCTCTCAGACATAATATTTCTATTACTGTGGTAACCAGACCCCTGGGGTGCCACATTCCCCCCTAGTAAAATTTAGTACTCCGGAACTAAACATATTTTTAAAGAAACATAAATGCAGGGTATAACAATAACAAGACAACATGAAAAGTACATTTTGTGGTCACGACGTTTCCGTAACCGGGTGTCCATATCACCCAAGGTGAAGTTTTTGAGAAGAGGTAGGGGACCTGTCCAAAGAAAACCCCTTGCGTTGGCCTTGGGCGTGGCTGCAAGGCGAGCTAACTACTTTAGGCCACAAGGAGGCCACGCCAGACAGGTTTTCTCTTCTGCGGCCATCTTCGCAAGAGGCACTTTGTGCAACTATCTACAAGAATTGTTCCGGTTATCCAGCGTCCATAACCTGTTAGTCCATAGAAATCTGCAGTGTAACTGAGAAACATAATTAATAACAGGCAACAACAAAAACCATAAACATTTTCAAGAAACAGGTAAATTTACAGTGCATTACTTTATATTCTCCAGCGAGCGGGCATCTGACCTCTAGTGACTCTAGTGGACCTACGGAGCTCACTAACTGGTCCTGCACTACAGGGTGTAGGAGGTGTTATGGGTAAGTTGGGCAGCTGTCTGCGTACTCTTTGGCTCACTAGGGGCATGTCAGGCTCACTACTAGCAGAGGGTTGATCCTCCTGCGCTGCTGGTGTGGACTCTTCTGCCTCCTGGGCCGGCTGCTCTTCCAGCTCTACCTGGTCTTCTGAAGGCACTTGAGGGGCTGGCTGGAGAAAGGTGAGGACGGGCACCACGATAGCATTGTTTACTTGTGTCCAGGACCAGGGAAAGTCTCCGAGTACGGTGCTGATCATTTCCTCCTTTTCCTCTACGGGTTGAGGGTTTTCCTGATCTTCATCCGTGCTTTGCAACTTTTCGGGGCACTTTTTCAGGTGGTCTCTGGAGACAGTGGCTGTGGTCTCTTCTCCATCCCTACTGATGACGTACACCTTTGGATTATTGTGGTTTGAGGGCAGTACGGTGTACGGGTCCTTTTCCCACTGGTCGTTCAACTTATGGAGCCGCCTTTTTCTTTTCAAGACCTGCTCTCAAGGTACCAGGGGAACAGCGGGAGCATGTTGGTTATAAGTCCTCTCCTGCCTTTCTCTTGATTGACAGAGACTTCGCTCGACGCTCTCCTGTACTTTCCGGTACCGCTGCTGCCGTTCTGTATCCCAGTCTGCCTCTGGCGAGGTGTCCTCAGGTGTCAGGACTCCCATATCCAGGTCAACAGGCAGCTTACCAGGTCTTGCTCGCATTAGGTAAGCCGGGGTATAGTTGGTGGAACCTACCGGGATGTGGTTATACAGGTCCACCAGATCAGGCAGTTTCTCAGGCCACAGGCTGCGTTCTTCCAGGGGCAATGTTTTCAGCAGATCTATCACCACCTGGATCATCTTCTCGCAGAGTCCATTGGTTTGGGGGTTTGGGGGTGATAGGGCGTTGTTCTTATCTTCCGGCAGCCGTACAGGTTGCAGAACTCCTGGAAGACCTCCGCTTCGAAGGCTGGTCCTTGGTCTGTCAACACCTGTTCCGGATACCCGTGTGGGCGCTAGAAATGCTGCTGGAAGGCCCTAGCTGCTGTTTGAGCTGTTAAGTCTTTGATGGGGACCACCACTAGGAACCGGGAGTAGTGATCCACGATGGTTAGGGCGTAGACATACCCGCTTCTGCTTGGAGCCAGTTTAACATGGTCCAGAGCGACCAGTTTCAGCGGCTGCCTGGTGATGATGGGCTGCAGGGGAGTCATCTGGCTGGCACGGTCCCTTCTTCTTAGATTGCACGGGCCACAGTGTCTACACCATCTCTCAATGGCTCCTCTCATGCCTATCCAGTAGAACCGTTCACGCAGCAGGAACTCCAGCTTCTTCCATCCGAAGTGCCCTGCCCCATTGTGGTAGGCCTCCAGCACCATAGCTGCATCCCGTCTCGGTACCACAACCTGCCAGATCAGTTCATGTGTCCGGGAATTGACCATTCTGCGGCACAACTTCTCCTTGTAGAGAAACAGTCTGCTTTTTTTCCGTCCACAGTTGCTTGGTCTCTTCTGGAGCATCTGGGTCCAGGCGGGCGTCAGCCTGGGTCAGCATCTCCTTCACCAGACGGACTGCGGGGTCACTGTCTTGCGTCTCCGCCCAGTTGTAGTGGGGTAAGGGGTTGAACGTAGCGGATCGCTGGTCCCTCACACGGTGGGAATACTGGGTAATCCCATGACGGTGGAACACAGGGAGTTCGACCTCCTCCAGTTCTTCTGGATCTTCCCCTCCGTCCGGTAGGTTTGGCATCCTGGACAGGGCGTCCGCGTTGGTATTGGAGCGTCCTGCCTGGTATTTGATCGTGAACTCATAATTGCACAGGCGGGCCATCCATCTGTGCTCCAGGGCACCCAATCTTGCAGTGTCCAGGTGTGTCAACGGGTTGTTGTCCGTGTACACGGTGAACCTGGAAGAGGCAAGGTAATGCTTAAAACGTTCGGTTACCGCCCACACCACTGCCAGGAACTCTATCTTGAACGAGCTGTAATTCTCAGGGTTTCTTTCCGTGGGTCGCAGTTTTCGGCTGGCGTAAGCAATTACCCGTTCTCTCCCCTGCTGGATCTGGGACAGTATGACTCCTAGCCCGATGTTACTTGCATCCGTGTGGAGGATAAAGGGCTGGCTGTAATCAGGGTATGCCAGGATTTGATCGCCCATGAGGGCCATCTTCAGCTGGCGGAATGACTCCTCTTCCAGCTAATTCCCATCTGAAGGGTGGCTTCTGGTTTTTGGCCTTCCTGGACTGGCCTATCAGGAGGTCCTGCATAGGAGCTGCCTTCTTGGTAAAACCAGGAATGAATCTTCGGTAGTAGCCTACCAACCCGAGGAACTGCCGCACTTCCTTTATGCTAGATGGTCTTGGCCAGTCCTTAATCACGGTGATCTTGTCAGGGTCGGGAGCCACTCCGTCTGCACTCACCACGTGTCCCAGGTACTGTACCTTTGGCTTCAGTAGATGACACTTTGAGGGTTTTACCTTTAGGCCATAGTTGGCCAGGGCTTCAAACACTTCTGCCAGGTGTTCCAGATGGTCCTCATAGGTCTTGGAATAGACGATGACATCGTTCAGGTATAATAGGACCGTCTCGACGTTCGGGTGTCCCAGACAGCATTCCATCAACCGTTGGAAGGTTCCTGGTGCGTTGCAGAGCCCGAATGGCATACAGTTAAATTCGCTGAGTCCCATCGGGGTGGTGAATGCGGTCTTCTCCCGGTCCGCCTCTGCTACAGGAACCTGCCAGTACCCGCTAGTGAGATCCAAAGTAGAGAAGAAGTTAGCAGATTTCAATGCAGCCAAGGACTCTTCTATCCTTGGTAACGGGTACGCATCTTTGTGTGTGATACGGTTGACCTTCCTGTAGTCTACACACATTCTCATGGTGTTGTCTTTCTTTTTCACTAAGACTAGTGGAGCTGCCCAGGGGCTACAGCTGTCCCGGATTACCCCAGCCTCCTTCATGTCTTTTAGCATCCCCTTGGTGTGCTGATAGTGTGCAGGGGGTACGGGTCGGTATCTCTCCTTTATGGGAGGATGGTGTTATGATCTGCTACAAGCACTACTCTACAAGGGGGAGCCATCGACAGAAACCACAGCAATAGGGGATGACAAAGGTTTGGGTTTTAATTTAAGTTTTTCCAAGAATCCCCCATCAATCATTCAGAGTAGAACCACAATCCACAAATACCCGAAATTCAATTAATTCTTCCGGAGCAGTAGTAGTAGCAGAAAGAAATACCCCCTTAGTATTTAAACAGGCTATACAGGCGTAACTGACCTTTTTTTTTTTCTTTGTTCATACGAAGCACACAGTTCTTAATAAAATGGTCAGATTTCCAGCAATAAAAGCACAAACCTTCAGAAGACCTGCGGTCTTTTTCCTGAGAGCGGGGTGACATCGCCCCAATCTCCATCGGCTCTCCAATGTCAGTACAGACCCTCTCAAGACTCAGAGCAGACATGGCAGAGGATTTACTCTCATTAACCCTTGCACGCAGTCTCCTGTCCACCCGTATAGCTAACTGCATTGCCTCCTGCAAGTTTCCAGGTGTGGGATAAGCAATCAGCAAATCCTTAACCCTTTCACCTAGCCCCGCAAGAAACAAACTTTTCAAAGATGAATCGTTCCACCCCACCTGGGCAGACTACCGACAGAAGTGAGAACAATATTTTTCCACATTACCTGATCCCTGCCTCAAACGTCTCAATTCAGTCTTGGCTGATGAGACACGATCAGGATCATCATACAACAAACCCAAAGCAGAAAAAAAACTATCCACTGATCTAAAGCATGGATCACTAGGTTGGAGAGAAAAGGCCCATCCCTGAGGTTCTTTGCGCAAAAGTGACATTATGAACCCTATGCGCTGTGATTCATCACCAGAGGATCTGGGTCTCAAACGAAAATACAACAAACAAGCATTTTTAAAGGAAAAAAATTCTTGTTGATCACCCAAAAATAAATCAGGCAAACGTACCTTTGGCTCCACAAAATGTGCTCCAGAACAGCTACTCACGTGTTGTTGGAGCTCGGCCACCTCCAGAGAGAGTCCCTGCAGGCGTTGAGCCAAATCCTGAACCGACACCATGATGGAAACTGGAGGTCTTTCCTTAGAGATATTTTTGGGCTGGACTTACTGTTATGATCTGCTACAAGCACTAAGGAAAGAAAGGAGATCTGTCCCTACAATAGAACTAAGCTAGATCCCTACGATGTAACGGGGAACCTGATCTTGCGATCAGACCCGCTAAAGTCCTCGGCTAGTCTGTACGAAGACCTATAGATGCAAGGGAGGGATCCCTACAAGAACTAGGGACTGGGATAAAGTTGGACACCTCCTAGCAGAAATTGTAGCAGTAAAAGACAAACACACAACATAGAACATAAAGGTCCAAAGACCTAGCAAAACTGACTGAGAAAGGTAACTAAGCACCAGGCTAGCTAAAGAGTAGAAGTTACAATGAAGTCCAGCAAGGCCAGGAGGGCGGAGCAGGATTAAATAGGCAAAAAAGGTCATGTGACCAGCAAGATAAAAAAAACCTAACAGGAGAGTTCTAACAGATGGTCTCCTGTGGGGATGTGATGTTCTACCCCCTTTACTCGCCCGAAGTCTAGCGGGTGTTTACTAAACACTCTCTCTTACTCCTGAACCACCCGATAGACTCCCTGTTTTTGGTGTGAGGGAGTGGAGTCAGTACCCAAATGCAGTTGCTGACACCAGTCCCCCATTGGTTTCTTAGAGCCCTTACCTTCCTCTGGTTGAGATGGAGGCAAGGGTTCCACGGCCTTTACAGAGTTCTGGTTGATGGTGAACAATTTGGCTAGCGTGGCATACTGGGGCAGGTGTACTTCTCCCGGAGGCTTAGTGGATCCCGGGAGGGATACAGACGGAGCGGCCTACGCCACCTGTACCCCTCTACCTGCGTTTATCCAGTGGGACCCAGCCTTTGCACGCACACACACAGGAGAGGTTCAAAGGGGACTGTTAGGAACACTCGGAGGGTCCTGATCGAGGTACCTGAATTCCTTGGGTGCACTGAGCCCTCATCCCTGGTGGCCGCAGTGATCCATGAGGAGCAGGGAGAAGCCTTGCCGCTGCTTAAAGGAACTGTGAGTAAAAGACCTGGAAGACTATCTCTATGGCCTCTGGTTCCTTCATTTCTGCACTGCACCACACAGCACCTGAGTGACCCAGGACTACTCTCCCCATCCTCCTGTCACATCTGCCCTGAGGCCCTGCTCCGCCTGTGGGGAGTTATAACATCGCCTGCTGCCACTACATCCAGCCTCAGAGGACTGCTAGCTGCGCTGGTGGCGCATCACCAGACACCACAGGTGGCGTAGTCGATAATACCACTCAACCCTGATAGCCCATTACTTTTTAATGTGACGGCCCTGGGCACGGAACGGGTCCAGGCCACGACTGCCTCCCCAACATCTGACCCGGCTCCGAGTACCCCATTTCCCAGGGAGGGCTGTGAGCGTCACACCTGCACTCTGATTTGCTAGCCGAGTTTTCCTGACTTAAAGTTACAACATACAAGAAGAAAAAAAAAGGATTACAAGCCCTCCACTGATCTGACCTGTTCTGAGCTTTCCCCAGCCCCTCCACTCATCTAACACGTCCCACCGCTCATCATAAATAGGCATTATGCTAGACAAACTGTTCAAAATGCTGTAGTTGTCCAGGAATCACGTGCCCGCATTTATTATTTAACGTTGCCGAATTTCCTGAATTTAAGAAAAAATGCTCGCCTTTCCGATCATGAATCCGAATGTGCCATATTCGTGTCAAATTTAAGTTGTAAGATCGGATTTCGAACAAATTCGCTCATCCCTAGTTAGGATTAGGGTTGTGTTAGGGTTACAATTAGCGTTAGGGTTAGCTTTGGGATTAGGGCTAGGGTTGTGTTAGCGTTAGGGCTAGAGTTGGGATTAGGGTCAGGGTTGTGTTAGCGTTAGGGTTTGGTTAGGGTTAGGGTTGTGTTAGGGTTAGGATTAGGGTTACGTTTAGGATTATGGTTGGGGTTAGGGTTGTTGGGGTTGGGATTTTTTCAAAAGTAAAGAAAAAAAAATGATGACGACATGGCGACTAGTGTTGATCTCAAGTGCTCGCTACTTGAGTTTGCATCAGGTGCTCGGGTATGCATCGAGTATCGCGGGTGCTCGAGTGACATGCTCGAGTCCTCGCCCCACATGTTTCACGGCTGTTATGCAGCCAAAACAAAACATGCTGGGATTGCCTGCCATACAAGAGCGATTACCGTATGTTTTTTTGGATGTCTAAAAACCGTGAAACATACGGGACGGGGACTCAAGCATGTCAGTCGAGCACCCGCGATATTTGGTGCATACCCAATGCAAACTCAAGTTGTGAGAACTTGCGCTCAAGACTATTGACAGCATATTCAATATGATGACCTAATTTTATCAAATTCTGTGTTGCACTTCTGGGTTCAAAATGTTCACTATACCCCTTGTTGAAATCCTTGAGGGGTGTAGTTTACAAAATGAGGTCACTTGTTGGCTGTTTCCACTATCTAGGCACATCAGGGGCTCTCCAAACGAGACATGGTGTCCACTCTCAATTCCATCCAATTTTGTGTTCAAAAAATCAAACAGTGCTCCTTTCCTTCTGAACCCTGCTGTGCACCCAAACAGTGGTTTTCCCCCACATATGGGGTATCAGTGTACTCAGGAGAAACTGCAAAACAAATTATACAGTGAAATTTCTCCTGCTACCCTTATGAAAATGCAAAATTGGGGGCTGAAAAACATTTTTGAGGGAAAAATGTGAACATTTTATTTTTACGGCTCAATGTTATAAACGTCTGTGAAGCACCTGGGGGTTCAAGGTGCTCACCACACATCTAGATAAGTTTCCAGAGAAGTCTAGTTTCCAAAATGGTGTCACTTGTGGGGGTGTTCCACTGTTTAGGTACATCATGGGCTCCCCAAGCGCGACAAGGCGTCCACTAATTATTCAAGAAAATTTTACATTCAAAAAGTCAAATGGCGCTCCTTCCCTTCCGAACCCTGGCATGCGCCCAAACATTGGTTTTACCCCACATATGGGGTGTCGATGTACTCAGGAGAAATTGCACAACATATTTTGTGGCCCATTTTCTCTTGTTACCCTTGAGAAAATTAAAAATTTGGAGCCTGAAGTAAAATTTGTGTGAAAAAAAGTTAAATGTTCATTTTTTCCTTCCACGTTGCTTCAGTTCCTGTGAAGCACCTGAACGGTTAATTAACTTCTTGAATGTGGTTTTGAACACCTTGAGGGGTGCAGTTTTAAGAATGGTGTAACTTTTGGGTATTTTCTGTCATTAAGGTCCCTCAAAGTCACTTCAAATGTGATGTGGTCACTAAAAAAATGGTTTTGTAAATTTTTTTGGAAAAATGAGAAATCGCTGGTCAAATTTTAACCTTTAGAACTTCCTATCGAAAAAATATTTGGGTTCCAAAATTGTGCTGATGTAGAGTAGACATGTGGGAAATGTTATTTATTAACTATTTTGTGTGACATATCTCTCTGATTTAAGAGCATAAAAATTCAAATTTTGAAAATTTCAAAATTTTTAAAATTTTTCTCAAATTTTAAGTCATATTGAATAAATTTTACCGCTATCAAGAAGTTCAATATGTCATAAAAAAACAGTCTAAGAATCAGTGGGATCCATTGAACCATTCCAAGATTATTACCTCCTAAATTGACAGTGGCCAGAATTGTAAAATTTGGCTTGGTCATTAAGGACATAATTGGCTCCATCCTTAAGGGGTTGAAATGTCATCCCTTTAGGGGAATCTCTAATATATAGCCTCCTCAAAGTCACTTCAAAACTAAACTGGTCCATAAAAATAAGTTTTGTACATTGCCCTAAAATAATGAAAAATTGCTGCTAAATTTTTAACCCTTCTACCAAAATAAAAGGATATTTGAAACAATTATGCTGACATAGAAGACACAAGGTAAATGTTTTGTTAACTTTTTTATGTAGTGTAACTATACGGTTTACAGGTATAAACATTCAAAGTTTGAATATTGAAAATTTTTATTTATTAAATTTATTGCTAAAATAATATACGACATGTCAGGAAAATCATTCTCAGAATAGCAGGGATTTGTGACACTCCATCGTTATTACCACTTAAAGTGACATGCCAAATTTGAAAAATTGGGCTTGGTCACTAAAGAGTAGAGATGAGCGTTGTTCTACTCGAACTGTTCGCCAATCTCAAATTCGAGCTGTTTTGGGCGGTGTTCGAGCCGGTCGGCGAACACGAACAATTTGAGAAAAATTCGGCTGTTCGAGGTTATGTTCGATAACTGTTCGTGCACCAAAATCATAACTGGATTTTTTCTCAGTAATGATGAAAATTAATGTTAATACGCAGTTTGAGTGTACAGCGGGGCGGGGGGAGGGGCAGGGGATGGATCTCTGCAGGAACAATGAAGATCTCCATTTTTTTTTCTCTTTCCCGCATTTGCAGTGGGGAGGTGCAATCTGTCAGCCTATCAGCAGCGCACACACGGAGCGAAGTGCTTTTTTTCACACAAGCAAGGGCATGTGTGATTGGCAGTGTATGTCACATGTCCTTGCCCTATAAGACCAAGCCATTTTCCCCGTCGCCACCATTTTCTCACTGCTGCAGCTGCGTGTTAGACGGCACCGCTGTTGCTGTGTGCGCTATACCTTGTTAATTTCAAGCCAATTTTCGCACAAATATACAGATAGCTTTGGAGTAGGGAATAGTTGTGATTGCAGTCCTTTTAAGGACTAGGTTACAGCATTTCCTACGACTTTTATCAGGCAGGTCTGTGCTCTTAAATAGATAGATTGTGGGAGTAAAGACTAATTGTAATTGGAGTCCTTTTCAGGACTAGGTTACATCAGTTCCTATCAGTTTTTGCCAGGCAGGTCTGTGCCAGTGCTGTGCAAGTTTTTTTCACAGCATTTGGCTGAATCTAGCAAAGCTAATCCTTTTTGGCCTATTGCAGAGTGTGTTAGTCAGTGGAGTAGCCTATCTGTGCTGCAAGATATACCACCTGTGTATAGAATACCAATTTTTTTACTGCACCTAGTGAAGTAAAATCTTTTGGGCATAGCATCATTCTATTAGTCCATCTATACTGACCTCCATCAGGTTGCAAACTGAATATAATTTTTTTCTGCATCTAGCTCTGAAAAAATATTTGGGCTTCTAGCAGTGTGTGGGACTTGGTCTATTAGTACATCTATACTGACCTCCATCAGGTTGCAAATTAAAAATAATTTTTTTCTTCATTTAGCTCTGAAAAAATATTTGGGCTTCTAGCAGTGTGTGGGACTTGTTCTATTAGTCCTTCTATACTGACCTCCAGCAGGTTGCAAATTGAATATAATTTTTTTCTGCATCTAGCTCTGAAAAAATATTTGGGCTTCTAGCGGTGTGTGGGACTTGGTCTATTAGTCCATCTATACTGACCTCCATCAGGTTGCAAATTAAAAATAATTTTTTTCTGCATCTAGCTCTGAAAAAATATTTGGGCTTCTAGCAGTGTGTGGGACTTGGTCTATTAGTCCATCTATACTGACCTCCATCAGGTTGCAAATTAAAAATAATTTTTTTCTTCATTTATCTCTGAAAAAATATTTGGGCTTCTAGCAGCGTGTGGGACTTGTTCTATTAGTCCATCTATACTGACCTCCATCAGGTTGCAAATTAAAAATAATTTTTTTCTGCATCTAGCTCTGAAAAAATATTTGGGCTTCTAGCAGTGTGTGGGACTTGGTCTATTAGTCCATCTATACTGACCTCCATCAGGTTGCAAATTAAAAATAATTTTTTTCTGCATCTAGCTCTGAAAAAATATTTGGGCTTCTAGCAGTGTGTGGGACTTGGTCTATTAGTCCATCTATACTGACCTCCATCAGGTTGCAAATTAAAAATAATTTTTTTCTGCATCTAGCTCTGAAAAAATATTTGGGCTTCTAGCAGTGTGTGGGACTTGGTCTATTAGTCCATCTATACTGACCTCCATCAGGTTGCAAATTAAAAATAATTTTTTTCTTCATTTAGCTCTGAAAAAATATTTGGGCTTCTAGCAGTGTGTGGGACTTGTTCTATTAGTCCTTCTATACTGACCTCCAGCAGGTTGCAAATTGAATATAATTTTTTTCTGCATCTAGCTCTGAAAAAATATTTGGGCTTCTAGCGGTGTGTGGGACTTGGTCTATTAGTCCATCTATACTGACCTCCATCAGGTTGCAAATTAAAAATAATTTTTTTCTGCATCTAGCTCTGAAAAAATATTTGGGCTTCTAGCGGTGTGTGGGACTTGGTCTATTAGTCCATCTATACTGACCTCCATCAGGTTGCAAATTAAAAATAATTTTTTTCTGCATCTAGCTCTGAAAAAATATTTGGGCTTCTAGCAGTGTGTGGGACTTGGTCTATTAGTCCATCTATACTGACCTCCATCAGGTTGCAAATTGAATAAAAAAATTTTCTGCATCTAGCTCTGAAAAAATATTTGGGCTTCTAGCGGTGTGTGGGACTTGGTCTATTAGTCCATCTATACTGACCTCCATCAGGTTGCAAATTAAAAATAATTTTTTTCTGCATCCAACCCAGCCAATAGTTTTGGCCTAATACCACAGTTTGGCCACTCAGCTCTGCTCAGTTACCATCCATTGTTTTTTTGTGCAAACAACTCCAGAGTTGTGAATTAGTTAACCACCAAAATGAGTGGAAAAAGGCCTGCTGCTGGTGGAAAGGGGAATAGGCGTGTTGGGAAGGGGAAAAAAGGTTGTGTCCGTGGGGTAGGTGCAGAAGAAAGACCATCTTCCAGCCAAACTAAAATGTCTACTTCTTTTAGCGGACAATGTGATAAGATCCCTTTCTTACGGCCACGCCAATCGCTACAAATTCCAGATGAGGCACAAAAACAGCAGGTGCTTCAACGGATATCAAGTGCTCCTTTAAGTGGGCTCTCCTCCACATCAACTTCAACATCACAAATACTCCAGTCCTCAAAGGTGTCACCCAAATCGCACTTGCTTCCTCACAGCTCCCAAATCTCCAGCTGCCCGTCTGAGTATGAGGTAGAACAGATGGTTGAGTCTGCAGAGCTGTTTACTCATACTATAGCCTGGGAATCAGAGGTCGACTCCAGCGCTTCTGTGAATCCAGACGAGGAAATGATCTGCACTGATGCCCAGAATCTTTATGAGTCGGATCCAGGACCAGACGCAGAAGGTTCTGACCATAATGTAGACCCTCATTCCCAAACTGTAACTCCTGTTGGTGGAGACAATGAGGAAGACGATGATAAGACTCAAATACCTGATTGGAGCGACAACTTTAGTTTTTTGTCAGGGCAGGAACAGGTTGGCTCTGAGGACGACGGGTGTGATAACGCACAGGGTGATGATGATGAGGTCGGAGATCCCACTTACTGTCAACCCACAGTCAGCCAAGAGATGAGGTCAGCAGAGGAGGTGGAGGAAGATGCTAGTGACGACGAGGTCAGGTTGCGCCTTCCTGGACAGAGACGTAGTACTGGAAGCACGTCAACAACTGCATCCTCAAACACAACTCTGCCTCTCACCACAAGTCGTGGTGGCTCTTCAGGTCGCATGGGTGCTAAGCCTTGCATAGCCTGGGCATTTTTTCAGATCGATAAAGATGACCCAACTCGTGTTATCTGTAACATTTGTCAGCAAAAGCTAAGTAGAGGCCAAAAAATACATAGTTTGAGTACTTCATGCATGAACCGGCACATGGACATGAAGCATAAGTTGCAGTGGGAAGCTCAGTGTGCTACAATGCGGTCTAGCCGGCCGGGCCAACCACCGTCTGCCATATCTTGTGCATCCGCGGCCTCTTCATCCTCTGTGACTGGGGGGACAGCAGTCACACCTGTTTTGGGGCGCAGACCTGCCACCTCTTTACCCGCAACAGCCAGCGTGATTGGCAGGTCATCATTTTCTTTGGAGGTGGTAACACCAGCTGGTCTTGAGCGCTGTCCGACATCGATAGCACCACCTTTGGATCAAGGCAACCTAACATGTCCGCCTGCATCTTCCTCACAGACCGGCAGTTTGCCGGGGACACCCTTATCAACCCCGTCTAAGCACAATAGCCAGCCCTCGGTCCCTCAGATGTGGACAAGTAAAAGACCATTTCCTCCTAGCCATGAGAAAGCTAAGAGGTTGAATTTCACCATCTGCAAGCTCTTGGCTACAGAAATGCTGCCTTTCCGCCTGGTGGACACAGAGGATTTTCGAGACCTTATGTCCGTCGCAGTGCCCCAGTACCAGATGCCCAGTCGGCACTACTTCTCAAAGAAAGGTGTGCCTGCGCTCCACCAGCATGTCGCACACAACATCACCGCTTCTTTGAGAAACTCTGTGTGTGACAGGGTGCATTTCACCACAGACACTTGGACGAGTAGGAATGGACAGGGGCGTTACATGTCGCTGACTGGGCACTGGGTAACTATGGTGACAGCAGGACAAGGGGCTGCTGTCCAAGTCTTGCCGTCCCCACGAGTTGTGCGTCAATCCTCTTTATGTCATTTTTCCTCCACTGCTTCTGCCTCCTCAACCTCCTCTCGGTCTTCCACCTGCACCCAAAGCCTGTCTGGTCATGCCACAAGCTTTCTAACTGCGCAGAAGGGATCCTGCACACCTCCTTACTATGCTGGCAGTAGGGCTCAACGTCATCAGGCGGTTTTTACATTGAAATGTCTGGGAAATGTGAGTCACACAGCTGAGGAGTTGTGGTCAGCTCTGGAGAACCAATTTCATGAATGGTTGTCTCCACTGGACCTGAAACCAGGGAAGGCCGTGTGCGACAATGCTGCAAACCTGGGTGCGGCCCTTCGCCGGGGCAATGTCACACACGTGCCTTGTATGGCTCACGTGTTGAACCTGGTTGTCCAGCAATTTTTAGCCCACTATCCCAGACTAGATGGCCTTCTGCAGAGGGCACGGTCGCTGTGTGCTCACTTCCGCCGTTCGCATCCCGCAGCTCAGCGACTTACATCTCTACAGAAGTCGTTGGGCCTGCCACTTCACCGGCTAAAATGCGATGTGCCTACCCGGTGGAATTCAACTCTGCACATGTTGCAGAGACTGTGGCAGCACCGACAAGCCCTGGTGCAATACGTTCTGACGTATAGCCTGGGCCAACGAGATTCAGAGGTGGGGCAAATCACGCTGGAGGAGTGGTCTCAGATCAGGGACCTATGCACCCTTCTGCACAGTTTTGAAATGGCGACGAAGATGTTTAGTGCTGACGATGCCATTATCAGCATGACTATTCCAGTGATTTACATGCTGGAGCACATGTTAAACAGAATTCGGAGTCAGGTGGTGGCACAAGAGGAGGTGGAGGAAGTAGAGGAGGAGGAGTTGTATGCGGAAGGGCTAACATCTGCAAGGTCCAGACGGTCGGCAGCACCAAGGCGGCAGGCATGTGAGGGTGGGGGAGATGGTTTTACCAGGGCGCATGGTAGCAGCCAAACTAGTGAGGAAGGTGTAGGAGCCCAGGAAGAAGTGGAGGACGAACTGATGGAAGACTCATCAGATGAGGGAGACCTTGATCACATTTCTGTTGTGCAAGGTTGGGGGGAGAGGACAGAGGAAGGAAGCATGATTGTTACCTCGCCACCAACACAACAGGGACTTGGTGCTCCTGGATGCGCAACACACATGAGTGCCTTCTTGCTGCACTACCTGTAACATGACCCTCGAATTGTGAGAATTAGAAATAATCCTGACTACTGGGTTGCCACACTGTTAGATCCCCGGTACAAAAGTAAATTTGCAGAAATTATTCCTGCCATAGAAAGGGATGCACGCATGCAGGAGTATCAGCAGAGACTGTTGCAGAATCTTACATGTGCTTTTCCACAAAATACCAGTGGTGCACGTAGTGAATCTCACAGTTTCAACTTGCCAACCGTGGGACCGTCAAGTGTTCAGCACTCAAACCGTAACAGAACCACAGTATCTGCTGGTAACATCAATTTTGCGGAATCATTTCACCACTTTTTTAGCCCATCCTTTGCAAGGCCACAGGAGACAAGAAGTCTGACACATAGTCAACGCCTAGAGACGATGGTACAGGAGTATCTCCAAGTAAACATTGAAGCCACTACTGTGTCACTGGACCCTTGCTCTTTTTGGGCTTCCAATCTGGATAAATGGCTGGAGCTAGCCACTTACGCCTTGGAGATCTTGTCATGCCCCGCAGCCAGCGTTCTGTCTGAACGTGTGTTCAGCGCTGCTGGTGGTGTGCTGACAGATAAGCGCACGCGGCTCTCCACTGATAATGTAGACAGACTCACGTTCATAAAGATGAACAAATCATGGATCCGAAACGACTTTTCTACCCCTGTGTCATCCTGGGGAGAGTAAAAGCTTGATGATTGGTTAAAATCACCCTACCAACCGTTTTAAGCTTTCAAATTACTAATCATGTTTATCTGTATCTTGACTGGAAAATAATTTGGGCTTTGTAGCAGTGTGCAGCACTGATCCTATTAGGCCATCTATAATAAGCTCCACCAGATTTAAAATTAAAAATAATTTTTAGCTGCATCTAGCCCGGAAAATAATTTTGGGGCTCCGAGATGCGCAAGACACATAAGTGCCTTCTTGCTGCACTACCTGCAGCATGACCCTCATATTGTCAGAATTCGAAGTAATCATGACTACTGGGTTGCCACACTCTTAGATCCCCCAAACTTTTCGATCAACCTTTTCATTTTAATAAAGACCAAAAAAATGGTCATTTTTGAAATTATAAGCATTAGCAGGTTGTTAGAAACTGAAATCAAACAGTTTTCAACTCAAAACTTTATTGTAGGTGATGTTACATTTTCACATAGGACCCCTTGTTCGAAAGGAGCTTCTGAACTCTCTCATCCATTGAATTTGTCAGGTTTTGGATGGTTTCTGCTTCAATTGTTTTGCATGAGGACAGAATACCCTCCCAGAGCTGTTGCTTAGATGTGAACTGCCTCCCGCCATCATAGACACTCCTTTTAATGATGCTCCAAAGGTTCTGAATGGGGTAGAGGTCAGGGGAGCATGGGGGTCACACCATAAGTTTGTCCCCTTTTATGCCCATATCAGCCAGAGATGCAGATGTTTTATGTGCAGCATGAGATGGTGCATTATCATGCAGAAAAATGATCTTGCTGTGAAATACACGGTTCTTCTTCTTGAACCATGGCAGGAAGTGCTGTTTGAGAAAATCCACATACATTATGGAGTTCATCTTTAGCGCCTTCAGGGATCCTAAAGGGGCCGACAATCTCTCTCCCCATGATTCCAGCCCAAAACATTACTCCACCTCCTCCTTGTTGGCGCTGTAGCCGTGTTTGCGTGGGGTGTCCATCAACCAGCCATCCTCCACTCCATCCATCTGGACCATCGAGCGCTGCACGGCACTCATCCGTGAACAAAACAGTTTTGAAATCAGTCTTCATGTAATGTTTGGCCCACTGGAGCCGTTTCTGCTTGTGTGAAGTGGATAGAGGAGGTCGACAGGATGGCGTATGCACAGCTGCAAACCTCTGAAGGACCCTGCATCTTGTTGTTCGGGGGACGTTGGAGGCACCAGCAGCTTCAAAAACTTGTCTGCTGCTATGACAAGGCTTTCTTGCCGCTGCTCTTTTAACCTGACGTAATTGCCTGTAGGAAAGAGTCCTCAATTTGCCCTTATCAGCACGCACACGTGTGTACTGTGAATCAGCTACATACTTCTTGATTGCCAAGACACTTCATCCTGATCATCGCACAATGTTGATTGTAGTCATGCCTTGACCTAAACACTCCACAATTTGTTGCTTCTCAGCAGCCGACACATCCTTTTTCTTTCCCATTTTGGCAGAAAATGTAGGCTGCTTAATAATGTGAGAGAGCCTTCTTAAGTAGTCTTGCCTTTCATTGGACACACCTGCCAAACTAATTAGCACAGGTGTCTGCAATTGCTTACAGTGATATAAAGAGCCCTGACACACATCACCATCAATGAGTTTAACTGACAAACAAACATATTCTTCCCTTATCACTCCTAAACACTTTTTGCATAATAATTTGGAACGCGGTGTACATGTGCTTTTCCACAAAACACCAGTGGTTCACGTAGTGAATCTTACAGTTCTAACTTGCCAACCGTGGTCTGTATGGAATTGTTCAATAAAGGGCCCAAAATTAAGATAACATAGATGGGAGAGGTCTCTATGAATAGGAATTCCTAAGTATTTGATACCCTGTGAGGGCCAGGCAAAGGGAAAGTTGGACTGGATGGAATCCTATATGGATTTAGGGAGGGAGACATCGAGGGCCTCAGACTTCGCTGCATTGATTTTAAAATTTTACCATGTAACAAAGTGATCTATTTCAGCCATAACAGCAGGGATGGATATATGTGATTGAGTGATATATACTAGGACATCATCAGCAAATAGAGAGCACTTGTACTCGGTGCCTCCCACCTCAATCCACCTAATATTGGGGTTATGGCGAATTGATGAGAGCAGGTGCTCCGTCACTAGGATGTATAAGAGAGGGGACAGAGGACATCCCTGCCTTGTCCCATTGGTGATTGTGAAAGGTGATGAAAATGTTCTGACGCACCCCCTGGGCCTTGGGACACCCGGAGCCGGACCCTTTTTGGTGGATGCTGGTGGTTGTAGTCTTCGTGGCGGCGATCCGGTTCCGTGGCTCAGGGCGGTCAAACCAGTGGCGGAACTATTTATGTGGTTTTGATGTTTAAATGTCCGACTACGCCACCCGTGGATTGCGGTCAGAGTGAACCGCCGCTACAGGGCAGACCGCTAAGGCTGGTGTTGTGGGTGCAGCAGAGCGTAGCATAACTCCCCACGGGAGGAGTATAGCCTCAGGGCAGTGTATGCGGAGGATGGGGGTGATGGTGCAGGGCAGCAGCAGTAACGACACGGAGTCAGTGATGCAGTTCAGAGCCTTTACTCACAGTTCTTATTATCCAGACCACGTCTGCAGGTAACGGCTGCCCACGTCGTACTGTGCTCACCAGGTGAGGGGCTCAGACAACTCCCAGATAACTTTGGAGCGCTTCACAGGACCCCCTTTGTGTGTCCTTTGTCTGGCCTTTCTTACCAACACTTCTGTCCGGCTGCCTCGGGCCTCCTCTTGGTAAACTTGGCGCCAGTTTCCCTGACCCTATGTGGTGCCTTCCTAGCGGGTGGAGCAAGGGGCTGCGCCACATAAAATGTCAGAGCCTCCGGTTTCTAGCTGAGGGTCGTTTCCTGCCTCCCATAGTTCGGGGACCGGTCTCCCCCTTTGGCCTGACCCCTCTACGCAGGTGGATTCGGGCGTGCGGTGGCGACTCGCCCGTCCGCACCCCTGGGATCCCTTCATTCCTCGTTCCTGGAGCCTTCTCCGCTCCTCTTCCTTCCTTCTCCCTCTTGCAGGCCTGGGCCTCTGTTACTAGGCCCGCCTCCGGAGCAGAGCTCATGCAGAGCTCCTGCTCCCTGCCACTTCTGCTCAGACTTCTCTGCACTGAACTAAGATGGTGCCCACCTTTTATACTCCCTTCTCAATGCACCCAGGAACTGCTTCCTCCCTGCTCCTGCACTGCAGGGTTCCCCTTCCTCAGTGTTCCCTCCCCCCACTCCAGCCAGGGACAGGGACTGTCGTGCCCATCTCAGGGGCATATTGGTCGCCCTGCCCCACGGCAATGTGGTGTAATGCATGCAGGTGTCGGGTCCTGATCCACACTCCATCCTTATCTGAGAGTGAGATATCACACCTCTGGGTGAGGTGCAATACGTCTGTAGCAACCGAGCCCTCGGTGCTACAGTTCCATTTATCTTCAGCCTAGGTGACATATTGTGATACAGGGCCGTGATTTTGGCTATAAAAGGGTCCCCTAGACCCCTACCCCAAGCTTTTTAAGAGAATCATATATGGCGTGCCAGGAGACTCTATGGAATGCTTTCTCAGCATCCAACGAGAGTATCTACTTACAAATTTTTAACTGCATCTAGCCCAGGAAATACTTTGTGCCTAGTAGCAGTGTCTGCTAGTCAGCGGATTATCCCGGCTGTTAAGCAAGCTACACCACCTGTAGTTTGGACACTTAATTTTTTCAAAGGAAATGCTTCGGGACCACGGGATACTTAGTGAAGAGCATCAGGAGGCACCCCAAGGCATAGGGGCTGGGACTGGCACTAGGATGCCTTGCGGTGGACAGCCGAGCTCGATCCTTATAAAAGCTTTTTAACTGCAGCAGCTTTAGTGGACGCTACTGGAGCTGGAATTACGCGGCTGCTGGCATGAGACTTGCCCTCCAATAGATCCTTGTAAATGGATTTAAAGTGTATTCATTCAAATTAGAGGGACAATTTAAATTAAAAAGCTTAGAGCTGCCTCCACCACAGGGGGACTCTCTCGACCCACCAGCGGACAGGCACCAGTATTGGGAGAGGGGGGCTGGCCGTCAGGGTTCACCGCGGCTCTGGCACAAACCCGGCGACACGGAGGTGGCACGGGCAGGAGCGGACTGGCCGTCTCGGCTTCTCACTTTTTGGATTTTAGAAGGGCATGACATGCCTATATCTGTGTCTCCCCCTCCTTTTACTCCTCCACCTCTTTTCTTTTCGCATGACTATATGTACTTGTCACTTTTCCATGTGTTAGTTGTGTCTTCTGAGCAGTTTGTCAGCTTTTGGACACCTTTGAAGGTGTTTTCTATGTGTTTCTATGTGTTTTTGTTTGCCTGCCATTGGTTTTAACGGTGTTCGAAGGTGTTCGACGAACAGTTCGACGAACAGTTCGGCGAACACACGGGTGTTCGACGAACCGAACCGAACTCGAACACTACGGGGGTGGCTCAACACTACTAAAGAGTTAAAATGCCTTCTTCCCAATACGAGTTCTCTGATGTCTAACAAGTTAAGCTTTACAGCCGAAAAAGAGAACCTTGAGCCAGGAACAAATTACAGAAAATATATTGATAAAAATGTATTTTTATTTAATAGATTAAAGATTGTATAGACAATATATTTCAAGCAATTGGCTAATCCAATAGTGCATGTATGCATGTACATGAAACCTTACATTCAATTAATTTACCAATGCAAAAAGATAGTAATAATTCCTCTTTTAGTATGTAATATAGATAATGATAAACAGTAGCTGAAAATAAGGGAAATGTTACAAGAATATACACAAAGAAAGTTCAGTCATGCATAGAAATGATGATCAGCTCACCCACCAATAGACTCGACACGTCTTTCACCATTGCTTCATTACCCTCATGTGGTGAACATGAAAATGGATTCTCTCCAGTGTGAATTTTATCATGACTAACAAGAGTTGACTTTAGAGTAAGACATTTCCCACATTCTTAACATGAAAATGGCTTCTCTCCTGTGTGAATTCTCTCATGTCTAACAAGTTCTGATTTATATGTAAAACATTTCTCACATTCTGAACATGAAAATGGCTTCTCTCCTGTGTGAATTCTCTCATGTTTAACAAGACTTGACTTAGCTGTAAAACATTTTCCACATTCTGAGCATGAAAATGGCTTCTCTCCTGTGTGAATTCTCTCATGTCTAACAAGTTGTGATTTATCTGTAAAACATTTCCCACATTCTGAACATGAAAATGGCTTCTCTCCTGTGTGCATTTGCTCATGTGTAACAAGATTTGATTTGTCTGTAAAACATTTCCCACATTCTGAGCATGAAAATGGTTTCTCTCCTGTGTGAATTCTCTCATGTATAACAAGACTTGGCTTAGCTGTAAAACATTTTCCACATTCTGAACATGAAAATGGCTTCTCTCCTGTGTGAATTCTCTCATGTCTAACAAGTTGTGATTTATCTGTAAAACATTTCTCACATTCTGAACATGAAAATGGCTTCTCTCCTGTGTGATTTCTCTCATGTTTAACAAGATGAGATTTTATAGTAAAACATTTTCCACATTCTGAGCATGAAAATGGCTTCTCTCCTGTGTGAATTCTCTCATGTCTAACAAGATGAGATTTATAGGTAAAACATTTCTCACATTCTGAACATGAAAATGGCTTCTCTCCTGTGTGAATTCTATCATGTGCAACAAGAATTGATTTATCTGTAAAACATTTTCCACATTCTGAACATGAAAATGTCTTCTCTCCTGTGTGCATTCTCTCATGTGTAACAAGATGTGATTTATATGAAAAACATTTCCCACATTCTGAACATGAAAATGGCTTCTCTCCTGTGTGAATTCTCTCATGTCTAACAAGATGTGATTTATATGTAAAACATTTCTTACATTCTGAGCATGAAAATGGCTTCTCTCCTGTGTGATTTCTCTCATGTGCAACAAGATTTGATTTCTGTGTAACACATTTCTCACATTCTAAACATGAAAATGGCTTCCTCCTTGTGGAAAGTCCTTTATTTTCCACATTTCTTCTGTGACTTTTATTTTTCTTAACAATTTGTGATGAATTAGGACATAGTACTTTAAAAAGATCTATGTCTGAGATGTTGGCATGCTCTTCATATGGATCTTGTTCAATGCTACTATAATCTGCTTTAAAATCCGAAAATATGAGATGTCTTTTGGAGCTTCTGGTACAAACATCTGCCAAGAAAAAAACTGATTTGATTTTTTAACAAAATAACCTTAATATTTATATTTGTCTAAATATAAAAAAATTAAGAAAAGCGAAAAGAAAAAATTGACATACAAATTACAAGGTGTGTAACAAAGTTCTATTATTTACTGATTAAAGTGTAATTTACATGATGTGATGACTGCACAAAGAATCAATTGTACTAATGTTCATTCCCAATCATTGGCCAGGGCAAACAGGGCTAGCGTCAGCAAATGGCGCACCCGGGCAAGTGCCGGGGCCCTGAGGAGGCGTGGGGCCCACTCGCCATCAGGGACCCCAGCATGCTATGGGCCTAGTGAGTCAGGGGAGCAAGATGCCAGCGCCTGCGAGTAGGCTACCCCCACTTGCTCAGGGCCCGGCACTTGCCATATATACCTCTCCTCAATCCTCTGCAGTTCCGGCGTCTTCCACATCTTCTCACACTGTGAGGTGTCAGGGCAGAGGAAGCGATGATGTCACTACAGTGTGTCGTCTGCTCTGACAGTGCAGAGAGCCAGAAGACGCTGAGGAGTCCAGACCTGCGGCCAGCGAGGAGAGGTATGTTAAATATGTATGGAGCAATATGTGAGACCCATACTAAATGGAGTAATATATTGGGCCCATACTGTATGAAGCAATATATGGGACCCATACTGACTGGAGCAATATATGGGGCCCATACTGACTGGAACAATATATGGGGCCTGTACTGAATGGAGCAATATATGGGGCCCATACTGAATGGAGGAATATATGGTGTCCGTTATTCTGTATGAATTATTATATGGGGCCCATTATTCTGTATGAAGCATTATATGGGGCCCATTATTCTGTATGCAGCATTATATGGGGTTCATTATACTGTATGGAGCAATATTTGGGAACCATTATTCTGTATGTAGCATTTTATAGGATCCATTATTCTGTAAGGAGCATTATATGGGGCCATTATTCTCTATAGTGCATTATATGGAGTCCATTATTCTGAATGGAGTAATATTTGGGGCCCATTCTGTATGGAGCAATATATAGTGTCCATTATTGTTTATGAAGCATTATATGGGGCCCATTATTCTATATGCAGCATTATATGGGGTTCATTAAACTGTATGGAGCAATTTTTTGGGTCCATTATTCTGTATGGAGCATTATATAGGGTCCATTATTCTGTATGAAGCATTATATGGGGCCCATTATTCTCTATAGCGCAATATATGGGGTCCATTATTCTATATGGAGCACTATATGGGGCCCATAATTCTGTATGAAGCAATATACGAGGCTCATCATACTGTATGGAGCAATATATGGGACCATTATTCTGTATGGAGCATTATATAGCGTCACTTATTCTATATGTAGCTTTATATGGGGCCCATTATATTGTATGGATCATTATATGAGGTTCATTATAGTGTATATGGAGCAATATATGAGGTCCATTAATCTGTATGGAGCAATGTATGGGGTCCATTATACTGCATGGAGCAATATATAGGGTCCATTATTCTGTATGGAACATTATATGGGTCCCATTATTCTGTAGGGAACATTTTATGTGGCCCATTATTTTGTAGGGAGCATTATATGGGGCCCATTATTCTGTATGGAGCATTATATGAGGCCCATTATTCGGTATGGAGAAATATATGGGGTCTATTATTCTGTATGGAGCATTATATGGAGCCCATTATTCTGTATGGAGCATTATATGGGGCCCATTATTCTGTATGGAGCATTATATGGGGCCCATTATTTTGTATGGAGCAATATATGAGGCTCATTATACTGTATTGAGGACTATGTGGTGACCATAATACTGTATGGAGGACTATGTGTTGCCCATAATACTGTATGGAGGACTATGTGGTGCCCATAATACTGTATGGAGAACTATACTGTTCGGTCTAAAATGAAAACTTTTGAATCCCCCCAGGTCTGCACTGTGATGTGAGGATTCGCCAGTTTCTGAGCTATTGTAGAATTTACAATACATATCACTCATGTAATATTAGAAGTAAGTGGAATCTTCCTAATGAATCGTAGTATGTGTTAAAGGGGCCCACTGAGACTCTTTCGCCCAGGGCTCACGAAAACCTGGAGTCGGCCCTGAGTGCAAACATCAAATGTCAAAGAATAAAACATTTGTCATTGGTCACATATATTATAGGAGCATAAAAATGATCGTTGATGACAGCGTATCACCCCCATTGTGTAAATAGATGAGGATCTGCAATAATAAAAAAGGCATGAGATAAGGAAATAAATTGTTATTGCTACATCAAAAAGAAAGCTAATAAACTCTAATAACCTTCCTATATCATCAATCAGTGCTCACTGATGAGATGAAATTATATTCTCCTTGCAGCCTCTCGATTTCAGTCATCAGGACTGTAGCAGTCACCTCTCTCCGTTAGAGGTCTATGCGCCACCACAATGCCTGGAAGCGAGCAGCTGCAGGGAAAATATAACTTCAATTTCTCCCTGTAGCCGCTTTCCCAGTAAAACAGTCTAACATGCTTTAAATATTATTTACCTGCAGATTCCCACTATATCTGCTAGTGAATAGGGTTTTTGTAGCAGAAAGGTTAATTTTAAAGGGGTATTCCCTTCATCAAGATCTTATCCCAAAATGTAGTAGTTGTATAACTAATAATATTAGCAAATACCTCCAATTAGAAATATAGTACAGTTCTTCTGACTTGCTATGTCTCATTCCTAATGTGCAGGGTATTGCAGTAGCTTACGTATCCATGGTTATGACCATTAATAACTAGCTAACTAACTGTCACTATATGAGTGGTGATAATGATTGGATACTTAGGCTACTGCAATGCCTGTACATGAGAAAAGAGCAAATCCGTAGAACATTTCTAATTGGAGGTATTTGCTATTATTATTATTACACCTACTGTAATGCACACGCCCGGGCTGAGCGGCGTGTGCGTGTGATTCCACTGGACCGTGCCGGAGAGTGAATGCCTGGAGGGGTGTAACTAGGTATTCACCCGATCCGACCAGGGTCGCACGACGGCATACGACGCCAGTGCACCCAGGAGGAACCGAGCAGAGGGACCAGGTGCTACTCCAGGACAGACCCCGGACACGGCTGTTGACCCACACAGGGGAATACAGGAACAGACTGGTTAGGCTGGCACACAGACTGGTGGGAATAGGCAGGCACGACTGGTATGCGGGCAGGCGGGTATGCAGGCAGGGGGGCACAGGCAAGCACGGCTAGAGTGCAGACAGGAAGGCACTAGCAGGTAGGAACACAGGCGGGATAGGACCCAGTACACACTGGGACTCTGGAACAGAACCACAGATGTGGCAGACAAACACAGCAGAGTGAGGCCGCCCAGAGAGGTGAGCGAGAGCAGGGCAGGAAGAGACCGCCTGGAGCGGTGAGTAAGAGCAGAGCAGGACGAGACCGCCTGGAGCGGTGAGCAAGAGCAGAGCAGGACGAGACCGCCTGGAGCGGTGAGCAAGAGCAGAGCAGGACGAGACCACCTGGAGCGGTGAGCAAGAGCAGAGCAGGACGAGACCGCCAGGAGCGGTGAGCAAGAGCAGAGCAGGACGAGACCGCCTGGAGCGGTGAGCAAGAGCAGAGCAGGACGAGACCGCTAGGAGCGGTGAGCAAGAGCAGAGCAGGACGAGACCGCCTGGAGCGGTGAGCAAGAGCAGAGCAGGACGAGACCGCCTGGAGCGGTGAGCAAGAGCAGAGCAGGACGAGACCGCCTGGAGCGGTGAGCAAGAGCAGAGCAGGACGAGACCGCCTGGAGCGGTGAGCAAGAGCAGAGCAGGACGAGACCGCCTGGAGCGGTGAGCAAGAGCAGAGCAGGACGAGACCGCCTGGAGCGGTGAGCAAAGTAGTCAGAGCGGAGCGAGACTGCCGGAGCAGGGGGAACAGGGCTCTGTACACACGGAACAGACAGGAAGGGAAAGGCAGAGCCAGATACCCACAAGGTACTTGCAGTGAAGTAGCGAGTGGACCACAAACACACAAACGGGAGTACAGAGACAACAAGCAGGAGTTAGGTACGAGTTCAGACTCTGCAGAAAAAGGAAAGGAATGGACATAGAGGCAAAACAGGTAAAGGATAGGAGAGAGTTCAGACTGGAACTGAGTGTACGGAAGAGACCGACACTGCAGCGGGATACAGGAGCGGGTCTGGGAATACGGCCCCCAGAGAGGCGGGACGAACAGGCAAGGAGCGTGTTCAGACAGGACAGACAAGATACAGGAGCGGGTCTAGGTAATCGGCCCCTAGATGGCGGGAGGAACAGGCTAGGAGCGAGTTCAGACAGGACAGACAAGATACAGGAGCGGGTCTAGGTAATCGGCCCCTAGAAGGCGGGAGGAACAGGCTAGGAGCGTGTTCAGACAGGCCTGGAAATACAGCCTCCAGGATAGGCAGACAAGAGAACACAGAACGGGACCTGGCACCTTCAGAGTGCAAGCACACACTGAATGAAACACAATGCTCAGGCAGGGATTGATTGAAGCAGCTTGGTTATATACCAGGTGACAGACAGCAATAGGCTGAGGACGCACAAGGGGTGTGACCCACAGCAGGTACAAAAAGCAGGAAGTGATCGGGCGCCGCCCTTAAGCAGCAGAAACAGACACAAACAGACAGCATGGAGGGAAGCCAGAGAGACATTCTGGACTGGAGATCAAATGCGTGCTCTTGCACAGTGGGAGATGGACCACCATGCAAGGGCGCCGCCAGGTATGTTACAGTACCCCCCCCTTACGCCCCCTCTTCTTCAGGCCTGCCAGAATCTTCCGCAGGGAATTCGAGGGCCAATCCTTCACTTTAAGGAGATCACTCCCACTGTCCACAGGAAAAACTGGTCTCATCTGGTTAGCTAGGATGCTACCTCCTATCCAGCCATCCTCAGCAACAGACGAAATGGGTGGAGTACCAGGAACAGCACACAAGGAAGTCTCTCTCCACATATTTTCAGGTGGCACCCCAGAGGGTACAGGAGACAACTGGAAGTCCTCCACCGGGTTGGAGGGGAGCAGAGACTTGGGGGTAAACTCTGCTTCGAGGTACATCTTGTCAAGCTCACAGGAAGAAATAGACGGGTTATCAGGTACAGGATGAGGAAAAATCACTGTCTCTTTGTTATCTGGTGGTACCCCGGAGGATTCAGGAAACAACTGGAGGTCCTCCGCCGGGTCAGAAGAGTGCAGAGGCTCGGAGAAAACATCTGCTTCAGAGTACACTAGGTCGGACTCACTGGACGAAGCAGGCGAGGTATCGGGTACCGAGTATAGAAAAGTCTCTGTCCATTCACCACCAGGTGGCACCCCGAAGGGTTCTGGAGACAACTGGAGGTCCTCCGCCCGGTCAGAGGGGTGTACAGACTCGGGAGTAACCTCTGCTTCGGAGTACACTAGGTTGGACTTACTGGACGAAGCGAGCGAGGTATCAGGTACAGAGTATAGGAGAGTCTCTGTCCTTTCGCTACCAGGTAGCACCCCGAAGGGTTCTGGAGACAACTGGAGGTCCTCCGCCTGGTCAGAGGGGTGTAGAGACTCATGGGTAACCTCTGCTTCAGAGTACACTAGGTTGGACTCACTGGACGAAGCGAGCGAGGTATCAGGTAAAGAGTATAGGAGAGTCTCTGTCCTTTCGCTACCAGGTAGCACCCCGAAGGGTTCCGGAGACAACTGGAGGTCCTCTGCCTGGTCGGAGGGGTGTAGAGACTCATGGGTAACCCCTGCTTCAGAGTACACTAGGTTGGACTCACTGGACGAAGCGAGCGAGGTATCAGGTACAGAGTATAGGAGAGTCTCTGTCCTTTCGCTACCAGGTAGCACCCCGAAGGGTTCTGGAGACAACTGGAGGTCCTCCGCCTGGTCGGAGGGGTGTAGAGACTCAAGGGTAACCTCTGCTTCAGAGTCCACTAGGTTGGACTCACTGGACGAAGCGAGCGAGGTATCAGGTACAGAGTATAGGAGAGTCTCTGTCCTTTCGCTACCAGGTAGCACCTCGAAGGGTTCTGGAGACAACTGGAGGTCCTCCGCCTGGTCGGAGGGGTGTAGAGACTCGGGGGTAACTACCACTTTGGGGTACCCATTGTCAGGCTCACAGGACGGAGCGGACAAAGTATCGAGTACCAGGTGTAGAGAAGTCTCTCTCCATTTGTCATCGAGTGGTATCCCGGAGGATTCAGGAGGCAACTGGGGGTCCTTCGCCAGGTAGTAGAGGTGCACAGACTCTGAGGTAATCACAGCTTCGGAGCATCCTTGGACATGCACACCGGTTAAAGTGGGTGAAGCATCTGATGCCGGGTGCAGGAAGTTCTCCTGTGTGGAGTCTGGATGGGCAGTAGTCTCTTCGGGCAGGAGAACTGGTGCACTACCCACGCACATTACCCGTTGGGGCTTCTCCAGGATACAGGGAGATGAAGCTTCAGTAGGGACTTCAAGGTTGGGGTCAGGAGGTCTCAGGGAGGACAGACCCTGGCGTGACGGCTTGCCTCTACGTCTAGCACGTCTGGACTGCCTCTTGAGGTTGGGAGAAGTATTCCGGAGAGCGTAGTTACCCTGTGAGGATTCTGGGTGGGCAGTAGTCTCATTGGGCTGGAGGACTATTGCGCTACCCACACACATTACCCATCGGGGCTGCTCCGGGATATTGGGAAGTGAAGCTTCAGCAGGAGCCTCCGGGTTAGGATCATCGAAGACCATTAGAAAGGCCACCAGGAAGGCCATTATGTCCAGGACGATAGGATCCTGTGTTTCCCATAGGGTGTTGATCCATTCCAAGGCATCACCCGCTAGGTTAGACATAATGAATGCCACCTTAACCCGATCGGTGGGAAAACATAGAGGGTAGAACTTGAAGTGTAGCATGCATTGCTCCACAAATGCACGACTTTGTCTTGGATCCCCATAGTAACGTGGCGGATCCGCAGGAACGAGAGCAGATAGATCCATCTGGACGGGTGCGTAATTAGCCAGGAACTCAGCTAGAGAAAAAAAAATTGTATTTATTTATTTTTAATGCATGTATTCGCTGGAAAACGTCTCAGAGAGCGAAGGCCGTGGGGCTCAACGGGAACCATGGCCTGAGCATGCTGTAATGCACACGCCCGGGCTGAGCGGCGTGTGCGTGTGATTCCACTGGACCGTGCCGGAGAGTGAATGCCTGGAGGGGCGTAACTAGGTATTCACCCGATCTGACCAGGGTCGCACGACGGCATACGACGCCAGTGCACCCAGGAGGAACCGAGCAGAGGGACCAGGTGCTACTCCAGGACAGACCCCGGACACGGCTGTTGACCCACACAGGGGAATACAGGAACAGACTGGTTAGGCTGGCACACAGACTGGTGGGAATAGGCAGGCACGACTGGTATGCGGGCAGGCGGGTATGCAGGCAGGGGGGCACAGACAAGCACGGCTAGAGTGCAGACAGGAAGGCACTAGCAGGTAGGAACACAGGCGGGATAGGACCCAGTACACACTGGGACTCTGGAACAGAACCACAGATGTGGCAGACAAACACAGCAGAGTGAGGCCGCCCAGAGAGGTGAGCGAGAGCAGGGCAGGAAGAGACCGCCTGGAGCGGTGAGTAAGAGCAGAGCAGGACGAGACCGCCTGGAGCGGTGAGCAAGAGCAGAGCAGGACAAGACCGCCTGGAGCGGTGAGCAAGAGCAGAGCAGGACGAGACCGCCTGGAGCGGTGAGCAAGAGCAGAGCAGGACGAGACCGCCAGGAGCGGTGAGCAAGAGCAGAGCAGGACGAGACCGCCTGGGGCGGTGAGCAAGAGCAGAGCAGGACGAGACTGCCTGGAGCGGTGAGCAAGAGCAGAGCAGGACGAGACCGCCTGGAGCGGTGAGCAAGAGCAGAGCAGAACGAGACCGTCTGGAGCGGTGAGCGAGAGCAGAGCAGGACGAGACCGCCTGGAGCGGTGAGCAAGAGCAGAGCAGGACGAGACCGCCTGGAGCGGTGAGCAAGAGCAGAGCAGGACGAGATCGCCTGGAGCGGTGAGCAAGAGCAGAGCAGGATGAGACCGCCTGGAGCGGTGAGCAAGAGCAGAGCAGGACGAGACCGCCTGGAGCGGTGAGCAAAGGAGTCAGAGCGGAGCGAGACTGCCGGAGCAGGGGGAACAGGGCTCTGTACACACGGAACAGACAGGAAGGGAAAGGCAGAGCCAGATACCCACAAGGTACTTGCAGTGAAGTAGCGAGTGGACCACAAACACACAAACGGGAGTACAGAGACAACAAGCAGGAGTTAGGTACGAGTTCAGACTCTGCAGAAAAAGGAAAGGAACGGACATAGAGGCAAAACAGGTAAAGGATAGGAGAGAGTTCAGACTGGAACTGAGTGTACGGAAGAGACCGACACTGCAGCGGGATACAGGAGCGGGTCTGGGAATACGGCCCCCAGAGAGGCGGGATGAACAGGCAAGGACAGACAAGATACAGGAGCGGGTCTAGGTAATCGGCCCCTAGATGGCGGGAGGAACAGGCTAGGAGCGAGTTCAGACAGGACAGACAAGATACAGGAGCGGGTCTAGGTAATCGGCCCCTAGATGGCGGGAGGAACAGGCTAGGAGTGAGTTCAGACAGGACAGACAAGATACAGGAGCGGGTCTAGGTAATCGGCCCCTAGAAGGCGGGAGGAACAGGCTAGGAGCGTGTTCAGACAGGCCTGGAAATACAGCCTCTAGGATAGGCAGACAAGAGAACACAGAACGGGACCTGGCACCTTCAGAGTGCAAGCACACACTGAATGAAACACAATGCTCAGGCAGGGATTGATTGGAGCAGCTGGGTTATATACCAGGTGACAGACAGCAATAGGCTGAGGATGCACAAGGGGTGTGACCCACAGCAGGTACAAAAAGCAGGAAGTGATCGGGCGCCGCCCTTAAGCAGCAGAAACAGACACAAACAGACAGCATGGAGGGAAGCCAGAGAGACATTCTGGACTGGAGATCAAATGCGCGCTCTTGCACAGTGGGAGATGGACCATCATGCAAGGGCGCCGCCAGGTATGTTACACCTACTACATATTGAGATGAGATATTGGAGATGGGAATATCCCTTTAAGGGTTCATTTACACAGGCAGATATTGGCCTGTAACAAGCACTGATTCATGATATGGGAGCAGCTTTCTTCTCTCCCCCCATAGAGAGCAGATGAATGATTGACCAAAACTTCATGTCTATTGAGGATTTTGGATAGACAGCAGACTCAGGCATAGGTAATATCTGTACTAACATCTCTAATTTTATGTCTATGTCTGAACTGTTGTTGAATAATAAGGAATAATTGGACTCCATATTGCATCCTCTGGTGTGTGCTGTGGAAATTCTGTCTATTTTTCAGTGAACACCTCAAATCGACCACTGGCACCCCATCTTCCATGTGACAGAGTGCAGGACTTGCTCATATTGTCACTCGTGTGTAGAGAAATGCTCAGGCGTCAGTGCTACTAGGTGGCGTCCATCTTACACAATCGCTGACCGCTACAAGCAGAACAGAGGAGCCGTATGGTCGTGTATTAGGAAGTCATGGCCATGGAGCAAATATAAAGATAGATAAGCCCAGGCAATTCTCTGCTTTCTCTTATAATCTACTCCTGGCTGTGACTATTAGACTTGTCGTAAAACAGTTCTTTTCAGCTCCAGCTAGTTCAGTATATGAAATAGATTACTTATGTTATATATTAATCCTGGTACCAGAGCAATGTTGGATATGATATAAAACACTAAATTAGATACTTTGCCCATGAAGTTTGTTACAAGTCTTTGATGATCTATTATCCCAGTCTATTCTTAAATCCATATTATAGATGCACAACCGGTCTTATTACATATTGCGCAATTACATTGTCAGCGATATATGATCTGTATTTTAGCTGAATAGGAGAATCTATGGCCAAAAAAGCTGAGAAAACACATAACATTTAACTTCAAGCCTAAAATTGTCCGGTCTGGTGAATGAGGAGAATGTGACTCTTCTCTGCTTTATTTAGTGGTGACTCCTCACTGGGGCAGTTACCTGTAGGAACATCCTCTTTGCTCCACTCATCATCCTGCACATCGCTTCCTCCTTTCTCCATTATGGATTCAGAATTGATATTCTTCAGATATTTACCTGGATGTCAAAGCTGTGAAAGAAATAATGTAAAAGTCACAGACAGAAGGAAAACTCACGTGGAATATACTAGATGGAGGCTTTTACTACAAGCTCATGTGACACTTGAGACACCAAAACTTGATGACTTGTGATGAGCGAGCACTAAAATGCTCGGGTGCTCGTTGTTCAGGTCGAGCAAATTGGAATGCTCAGGTGTTCGATCCGAGCAACGAGCCCAATGTAAGTCTATGGGAAACTCGAGCATTTTTTCGGCACCCCCCTCCCCCGAATGTCTGCAGAGGGCCTAAAAATTTCCCAAATCGATGAGAACAGTGCTCAAATGACATGGGGACAGCATGAGGAAGACCCCTGGAAGCATCTCTGACTCCCAGGTCACTGCTGTCAACAATGTTGTCAGAGTATTACGCCATTTTTACGGGCTCACAATAAAACATATAAAAATGAAACCAAAATGTTTTTTCTGGGAAAACTGTTAAGGAACATCCTTTCTAGGGTAATGACTTGTATTTGAAGCAAAATAAATACCGCCCCCAAAAAAAATGCTCCTCCACACCTTGGGCTATGTTCACACGTAGTTTTTTTTATGCTTTTTTGCACTTTTGCATTTCTTTCAATGGTGAAAAATACATTCACTGGTAAATATCATTTTAACATTTTACTACCTTATCTTGCCATGTGGTGTGTGAGACATGATCATACACATCCATACAGTGCTGAAAAGACATGGGAACAGCATGGGAAAGACCCCTGGAAGCATCTCTGACTCCCAGGTCACTACCTAAAACCGTGGTCATCAGACGTGATCCTATGTTACTGCGGTAATAATACAGACATTTTTGGCAACATGACAAATATTAAACTCCATTTAAAATGTGCAAGGCTTGTGCCAAGGGATGGAGAAGTGAACGTAATGATGATGGTGCATGCAGAGGCCGAGGCCGTGGGCAAAATGAAACTGTGCCTGCTGAGGGAGCCCAGCTAACACCCACCTTCCTGTCCCAATTTCTAGGAGGGTGCAAAACACAACCATTGAAACCAGAGCAGTGTGAAAAGGTTGTTGGTTGGATAGCAGATAATGTTTCCAGTCAGTTTGCCTTCACCACCACCCGGTCTTCCATATGGTCCAGTCTCAGGAGCCATGGGTTTGTACCACATTTTTATTACTTTAGCGCCATTTATTCCATGGCGCTTTACATGTGAAAAAGGGATATACATCGCAAAAACAATTACAATAAGTTTGAACAAAAATGTAAAGGTGACTGGTACAAGGGAGGAGAGAACCCTGCCTGTGAGAGCTCATAGTCTACAAGGAATGGGTGAGGATACAGTAGGTGAGAGTAGAGCTGTTCGTAAAGCAGTATGGTGGAGCGAAGGTTACTGCACGTTGTACACTTGTCGGAAGAGGTGGGTCTTCAGATTACTTTTGAAGGTTTCAACAGTAGGCGAGAGTCTGATATGTGGGGTACAAAGTTCCAGAGTTGGGGTGATGCATGGGAGAAGTCTTGTACGCGATTGTGGGAAGAAGAGATAAGAGGGGAGTAGAGAAGGAGATCTTGTGAGGATCGGAGGTAGCACACAGGTAAGTACAGGGAGACTAGGTCACAGTTGTATGGAGGAGACAGGCTGTGAATGGCTTTGCATGCCAAGGTTAGGGATTTGAACTGGAGTCTCTGGGCAATTGGGAGCCACCAAAGTGATTGACAGAGGGGAGAGGCCGGGGAATAGCGGGAGAACAGGTGGATTAGTCGGACAGCAGAGTTTAGGATAGATTTGAGGGGTGCGAGAGTATTAGAAGGGAAGCCACAGAGCAGGAGGTTGCAGTAATCGAGGCGGGAGATGATGGGGGCACTCACTAGTGTTTTTGTAGATTCTTGTTTGAGGAATGTGCGGATCAGTGGGATTTTTTTTACTTGGAGTCGGCAAATTCCTCACCCTGATCCTCATTCCTCCAACCATTCCGAGTGCCCTGAGACAACTGATCCCACACTTGGACATTCCGAAGAGCTATTTTGTTCATCTTTCCATTTATAGATTTTGGCCTCTCGCTCGGTCCTCTTCAACTGGGGCAACAGGAGATTGCATGTAGCGATGCCCAAATATTTCAGCAGCCATGGTCAGACAAAGGTGATGGTGGGAAAGTGCAATTACTGTCACAAAAGGTGGTTGATGATGAGACACACTGGTCAGAAAGTCAGGAGGAGGACCAGGGTGCGGAAGTGTAAGACAAGGTGGTGGACGATGAAGTCACTGACCCAGCCTGGCAAGGTGACATGCATAGCGAGGACAGCAGCGCAGAGGGGGAGGGAGGCGTAGCACCACAACAGGCAGGAACAAGCAGTGGGGTGGCCACAGACGCAAGGCGGGCAATTGTTTCCCAAAACACCAATACCAGGGAAGTTGCCAGTCTAACTGTTAGGTCTTTCAGAGTTTAATCTTTTTTAAAGATGGTACAGTTAACCCCAAAAAGGCCATTTGCAACATCTGCCATGCCAGCATCAGCAAAACTCTTAGCCTGATCACCACCAGCATGCTAAGGCACATGACAGCAAAGTACTCAACTAGGTGGGCCGAATGCCAGGGTCCGGAAACAGTGTCTGCGGTAGACACCACTGCCTGTTCCGCTGTTGTGCGTGTACGCCAATCCCCCGTCCATGAAATTTAGCCTTTTAGGCTCGTGGAGGCGGAACCTTTCTACAACTTCATGGTGGTGGCTGGCCCTCGGAAGGACCGACTAACCACAGACACGTGGACAAGTGCTTGTGACCATGGTTGGTACATCTCACTGACGCATCACTGGGTTAATATTATGGAAGCCGGGACCCAGTCGGACCCTGAGATAGAACATGTCTCTTAGGATAGCAGGCCCTGAGTCAATCAAGCTTCAACACAATGTTCACAAAGCTCCCTTGACAACAAGCAAATTATTCATGATAGAGGCTATCCATCTCCTTAGCTTTCTGGTACTTTTCTGTGGGAATGAGCTTGTGTCCAACCAGCCAGGAATATTTCCAGTGAATTATGGCACGCCATGGTTTTAGCAGTGCACCCAGTACCAGAAGTGAATCCATCCACAATTTCCTTCTCAGGAATTTTATTTGGTAGACTGAGTGGCTGCCCAAACATTAGTTTCTCACAAAGGAGCTGAAGATACTGAGTGGCAGTAGGTGCAAGTTTCTCCAGCATGTTAGGCCAGAGATTACGTAAGAGAAGATATTGGGAGATTAGTTCAGAGATGTACGGAGGAGAAAGGTTATGGATGGCTTTGTAGGTCAGTGTTAGTAGTTTGAACTGGATACGCTGGGCAATTGGGAGCCAGTGAAGGGATCTTATAGATTTCAATCTTATAGATTGCTGGAGCCAGTCCACAATAAAAAGGAACTATGACTATGAAAATTGTACATTCACACTGAAGGCATCAAAACTATGAATTAACACATGTGGAATTATATACTTAACAAAAAAGTGTGAAACAACTGAAAATATGTCTTATATTCTAGGTTCTTCAAAGTAGCCACCTTTTGCTTTGATGACTGCTTTGCACACTCTTCGCATTCTCTTGATGAGCTTCAAGAGGTAGTCACCGGAAATGGTTTTCACTTCACAGGTGTACCCTGTCAGGTTTAATAAGTGGGATTTCTTGCCTTATAAATGGGGTTGGGACCATCAGTTGTGTTGTGCAGAAGTCTGGTGGATACACAGCTGATAGTCCTACTAAATAGACTGTTAGAATTCTTATCATGGCAAGAAAAAAACAGCTAATTAAAGAAAAACGAGTGGCCATCATTACTTTAAGAACTGAAGGTCAGTCAGTATGAAAAATTGGGAAAACTTTGAAAGTGTCCCCAAGTGCAGTTCCAAAAACCATCAAGCGCTACAAAGAAACTGTCTCACGAGGACCGCCCCAGAAAAGGAAGACCAAGAGTCACCTCTGCTTCTGAGGATAAGTTTATACGAGTCACCAGCCTCAGAAATCGTAGGTTAACAGCAGCTCAAATTAGAGACCAGGTTAATGCCACACAGAGTTCTAGCAGCAGACACATCTCTTCAACAACTGTTAAGAGGAGACTACCTCTTGAAGCTCATCAAGAGAATGCCAAGAGTATGCAAAGCAGTCATCAAAGCAAAAGGTGGCTACTTTGTACCAGTACAGACCTAAAGTTTGGACACACCTTCTCATTTAAAGATTTTTCTGTATTTTCATGACTATGAAAATCGTACATTCACACTGAAGGCATCAAAACTATGAATTAACACATGTGGAATTATATACTTAACAAAAAAGTGTGAAACAACTGAAAATATGTCTTATATTCTAGGTTCTTCAAAGTAGCCACCTTTTGCTTTGATGACTGCTTTGCACACTCTTGGCATTCTCTTGATGAGCTTCAAGAGGTAGTCACCGGAAATGGTCTTCCAACAATCTTGAAGGAGTTCCCAGAGATGCTTAGCACTTGTTGGCCCTTTTGCCTTCACTCTGCGGTCCAGCTCACCCCAAACCATCTCGATTGGGTTCAGGTCTGGTGACTGTGGAGGCCATGTCATCTGGCGTAGCACCCCATCACTCTCCTTCTTGGTTAAATAGCCCTTACACAGCCTGGAGGTGTGTTTGGGGTCATTGTCCTGTTGAAAAATAAATGATGGTCCAACTAATCGCAAACCGGATGGAATAGCATGCCGCTGCAAGATGCTGTGGTAGCCATGCTGGTTCAGTATGCCTTCAATTTTGAATAAATCCCCAACAGTGTCACCAGAAAAGCACCCCCACACCATCACACCTCCTCCTCCATGCTTCATGGTGGGAACCAGGCATGTAGAGTCCATTCGTTCACCTTTTCTGCATCTCACAAAGACACGGCGGTTGGAACCAAAGATCTCAAATTTGGACTCATCAGACCAAACCACAGATTTCTACTGGTCTAATGTCCATTCCTTGTGTTCTTTAGCCCAAACAAGTCTCTTCTGCTTGTTGCCTGTCCTTAGCAGTGGTTTCATAGCAGCTATTTTACCATGAAGACCTGCTGCACAAAGTCTCCTCTTAACAGTTGTTGAAGAGATGTGTCTGCTGCTAGAACTCTGTGTGGCATTGACCTGGTCTCTAATCTGAGCTGCTGTTAACCTGTGATTTCTGAGGCTGGTGACTCGGATCATCTTATCCTCAGAAGCAGAGGTGACTCTTGGTCTTCCTTTCCTGGGGCGGTCCTCGTGAGACAGTTTCTTTGTAGTGCTTGATGGTTTTTGGAACTGCACTTGGGGACACTTTCAAAGTTTTCCCAATTTTTCGGACTGACTGACCTTCATTTCTTAAAGTAATGATGGCCACTTGTTTTTCTTTACTTATCTGCTTTTTTCTTGCCATAATACAAATTCTAACAGTCTATTCAGTAGGACTATCAGTTGTGTATCCACCAGACTTCTGCACAACACAACTGATGGTCCCAACCCCATTTATAAGGCAAGAAATCCCACTTAATAAACCTGACAAGGCACACCTGTGAAGTGAAAACTATTTCCGGTGACTACCTCTTGAAGCTCAACAAGAGAATGCCAAGAGTGTGCAAAGCAGTCATCAAAGCAAAAGGTGGCTACTTTGAAGAACCTAGAATATAAGACATATTTTCAGTTGTTTCACACTTTTTTTGTTAAGTATATAATTCCACACGTGTTAATTCATAGTTTTGATGCCTTCAGTGTGAATGTACAATTTTCAAAGTCATGAAAATACAGAAAAATCTTTAAATGAGAAGGTGTGTCCAAACTTTTGGTCTGACTGTATTTGTGTCTGAACAATCAGGGAGACACTATTACTGTTTTTCTTTATGGAAAAAATACCAAAAGCTGGATAATACCGAGATTTGAACAATGGAACTGCAAAACCACAGTTCTAATTTACTGGCGTATACCAGACTTTTTAAAATAGATTTATTTGGGGCTCAACAGTCAGCGACACACTCAAACTATTTTTTTAATGTAAAAAAGGCCCAGAAGTGGATAATACAGAGATTTGAACCGTGGAAATGCAAAACCACAATTATAGTTATGTGGCGTACACCAGAATCTCTCAAACAGATATATTGGTGTCCTACCAGTCAGGAAGACACAATTACAGTTTTTTTTTTACGGCAAAAAATGCCAAAAACAGGATAATACAGAGATAATACAGAGATTTAACCCGTGGAACTGCAAAACCACAGTTATATTTTTCTGGCCTACACCAGACTCTTTTAAACAGATATATTGGTGTCTGACCAGAGACACTATTACAGATTTTTTATGGCAAAAAATTCCAAAAACAGGATAATACAGAGATTTGACCCGCGGAACTGCAAAACCACAGTTTTATTTTTCTGGCCTACACCAGACTCTTTTGAACAGTCACAGACACACTCAATTTATTTATTTTATTTTTTTTGGGGGGGGGGAGATACCAAAAGGTTAATAAGACCTATTTGGACAGTCTGACTGAGGAAAAAAAAAATACAGGATTTAGATGAAAAAAAAAAAAATTTCCTGGCCCCTGAGACCGGGGTGATAAGTCTAGCAATTTGACCAACAGGAGCACACAGGACTGTAATGCAGCGTTTGCTGGTATAACCACTGCGTCTCCTTTACAGCCTGCCAGCCTGCGTGCCTGATATCTGGGATGGATATTAGTCCTGAGAACGACTGTTTGTTTGATTTGGCAAGCTTTAGAGACCCTACACTACCTATTTCGCACTATATATCTCTCTCCCTAACTCAGTAGCACTCTCCCTACACCGTCTGATCCGGAGCAACTGTGTCCAAGATGGCGGCGCCCGGTTTTAAATACTCGAGGTGACGCTGTGCGGCCAGCCAATCACTGTAATGCCCACAAACAACATGGCTGTGGCATTACAGTGACTGGCTGGCAATCCCTGCATGTTCATTGGCTCTGTAAAGAGCGCCAAACGTGCAGGGCGGAGACCCGAGCTCCCGCCCGAGTAACCCGGAAATGCTCGGTGCTCGCCGAACATCCCGAGTAGTGAGATGCTCGGGCGAGTACCGAGCAGTGTCGAGCATGCTCGCTCAACACTAGTAGGGATAGCTTTACCCTTTCTTTCCTTAGTACTTGTTGCAGATCATAACAGCCAGTACAACTGTTAGGTCTTCCCGAATCTGGTTGTTTTTTAAAGACTCTGCCGACAACTCCAAAAAGGCCATTTGCACCATATGCCAGGCCAGCATCAGCAGGGGTAACAAAACTACCAGCCTGAGCACATGGCAGCAAAGCACCCAAATAAATGGGAGGAACAGTGTCTGCGGTTGACACCACTGCTTCTTCCGCTGTTGTGAGTGCAAGCCAATCTCCTGTTCATAGTGCATGCAAAGATGCCTCCTGCCCTGCACCTGTCATTGCACACTCTCAACTAGCACCATCAGCAAGCATGTCCTTGTCCCAGTGCAGCATTCAGTTGTCCATACCCCAGTCCTTGGAACACAAGCTCAAATAAGCAGCCAACGCCCCACAGTCCACAGTACTAAATTTGCACATTTCGAGACTGCTTGCACTCGAAATGTTGCCTTTTAGGCTCATGGAGATGGAAGCTTTCTGCAACCTGATGGCAGCGGCCGTTCCCTGGTACTCGGTCCCCAGCCACCACTATTTCTCCCGGTGTGCGGTCCCCGCATTACACAAGTACGTGTCCCACAACAATAGCTGTGCCCTCAACAATGCAGTTACTGGGAAAGCCCACCTAACCACGGACACGTGGAAAATTGCTTGTGGGCAGGGACGGTATATCTCGCTGACGGCACACTGGGTTAACATAGTGGAAGCCGGGACCCAGTCGGACCTTGGGACGGAACACATCTTCCAGACTCCGAAAATTGTGGGCCCTAGGTCAATCAGGATTGCCCCCAAAATCTACTGCTCCTGCACCTTATCCTCCTCAGCCTCCTCCTCCTCTTCAGCCTCCATCTCTGAAATGACCACATCAGTCACAAGCTGGAAGCACTGCAGCACTGCCTCAGCCAAGTGGCAACAGGCTGTACTGAAGCTAATATGCTTAGGTGACAAATCGCACAATACTGAAGAGTTGTGGACAGCTCTGAAAGAGCAGGCAGATCTGTGGCTGATACCGCTGAACCTACAGCCAGGCATGGTCGTGGGGGACAATGGTCAGTATCTGGTGGCGGCTCTGAGGCGAGGCGAGTTCACACATGTACCATGCCTGGCCCATGTGCTTAACCTCGTGGTTCAGCGGTTTCTCAAAACCTACCCGGAGCTGCCAGATCTTCTTGTTAAAGTATGCCGCCTGTGTGCCCATTTTAGAAAGTCAGCTACAGCTTCCGCCGCCCTTGCCATGCTTCAGCAGCATTTACAGCTTCCGGCGCACCGACTGGTGTGTGATGTCCCCACGAGTTGGAACTCTACACTGCAGATGTTGGGAAGGATTTGTGGGCAGAAGAGGGCAGTTGTTGACTACCCTCATCAACAAGGCCGTAGGTATTCAGTTCAGACTCCACACATAAGACCTCAGAAATGGACATGGATGTCAGACATATGTACCATCCTCCAAAACTTTGAGGACTCCACCAAGATGGTGAGTGGTGATGTCGCCATAATTAACGTCACCATCCCGCTTCTCTGTCTTCTGAAACGCTCTCTGCTCACAATCAGAGAGGATGCATTGCAGGCTGAGCACGATGAGATGGAGCAAGGAACCATACAGGGTGATTACACACAGCTCAGCCTCATCTCATCCCAATGTGGATTGGGTGTCAATGAGGAAGTGGAGGAGGAAGAACAGGAGCTAGTTTCAAGGGCTGTAGACGGTACTACCTGTACAACTGTCATACCATCTGTTCAGCGTGGATGGCCTGAGGACAGAGAGGCGGAGGAGGAGAGCATGGTCAGTCGTCCTCTTGGTGAGGACACGGAAGTCTTGCCTGTTAGCAGTCTGCCACGCATGGCTGAGTTTATGTTCCACTGCCTTTCCCGTGACCCTAGAGTTCTCAAACTTTTGGTTGACAGTCATTACTGGTTGGTAACACTTCTAGATCCATGCTACAAGGAGAACTTTATATCTCTTATTCCTGAGGCGGATAGGTCTACCAAAATGGGGCAGAACCAGAAGGCCCTTGTTGCGGAACTATTAAAAAAATTCACATCTGAAAACGCTGGCGGCAGAGGTCACAGTTCATTGGACAACCAAGGAGTACAGGCGAGAGAGACACCACTCCAATCCAGCAGGGGCAGGGGAACACTGTCAAAGTTCTAGGAGAGTTTTCTCTCAGCCCCTCCCATCTTACAGGCCCTGAGGCGCGGGGTACTCTCACAAGGAGTGCAAAGTTTGGGAAGATGCCGAGGGAGTACCTTGTCGAGCGTACCAACATCCTCCGTGATTCCTCTGTGCCTTATAATTATTGGGTATCCAAGCTGGACACGTGAAATGAACTGTCTCTCTACGCCTTGGAGGTCCTGGCCTGCCCTGCCGCTAGCGTTCTTTCAGAGCGGGTTTTTAGTGCCGCTGGTGGAATTATAACTGATAAGTGCATCCACCTGTCAACTAAAAATGCTGACAGGCTGATTCTTATAAAAATGAACAAGGGCTGGATTGGGCCAGACTTCTCAACACCACCGAATGATAACAGCGTAACATAAACTCAAATCCAGTGTCTTTTTTTGGGAGGTGTATTCCCATGCCCCTTTTCACACCCAGAAATGGGTATACGCTTCCCGATTTGGGCTATTTGCTCTTGTCCTTCTTCTCATCCCCCACCACCATATCACCAGGGTGACCATGGTCCGTGATGCAACACCCACATAATTTTTTTAAAGGGTGTTTATGATGCCCGTAAAAAATCTTTTTATACTGTTTGATCATGCATACCCCCCAGGGGTAAATGTTTGTCAGCCCATACACTTAGCGCATGGACATTACAAGTATAGGAGACCCGCTCTTTTCTAATGGGAACATTTTTTATAAGGCCCTCCTCCAAGTCTTTCCCAAGGTACATTGGAGTGAATCCCAATTTTTGGCAGCCCTTGCATTCACTGCATAGGCCAACAGTATTTGAGACCCACTTCCTAATAATGGAAAAATTGTTTCAGGAGGCCCTCTGACCTCCACGTCTCTACCAAAGGGCATTGGAGTGCCTCCAAATTTTTGACAACCCTTGCATTCACTGCATAGGCCAACACTATGGGAGACCCACTTCCTAATAATGGGAACATTTTTTTATGAAGCCCTCTGACCTCCACATCTCTTCCAAGGGGCATTGGAGTGCCTTCCAATTTTTTGGCAACCCTTGCATCCACTGCATACGCAAATACAATGGGAGACCCAATTCCTAATAATGGGAACATTTTTTTTCAGGAGCCCTCCTCTACGTCTCTTCCAAGGGGCATTGGAGTAGGTACAAATTTTTGGCAGCCCTTGCATTCACTGCATAGTAAAACAGTATGGGAGAACCACTTCCTAATAATGGGTACATTGTTTTCAGGAGGCCCTCCTCAAAGTCTCTTCAAAGGGGTTTGAGGTGCGTCCAAATTTTCAAAGGGGTATTGGGGTGCATCCAAATTTTGGGCAGGCCTGCCACTCACTGCATACGCAATAACAGTATAGGAGACCCATTCTTTAGTAATGGGAACAACAAAGCATAGCCTGCTGATGGCTCTCTAAGAATAGTGAGGGCCGACTGCTGGCCCTTTAAGAATAGTAAAGGCCGCCTGATGGCCCTATAAAAATAGGCTATGTGACTTTCAGAGTCCCTCCTTCATAAACGAAACAGGATGTGTCTGATCATGTCTCACACACCACATGGCCAGATAAGGTTGTAAAATATTAAAATGATATTTCCCGGTGAATGCATTTGTCACGGTTGGAAGTAATGCAAAAGTGCAAAAATGCATAAAAAATGCTACGTGTGAACATAGCCCAAGGTGTGAAGGAGTATTTTTGTTTTTGGTTATTTATTTTGCCTTATATACTGTACAAGTAATTACCCTGGAAAGGATGTTCCTTAACATATTTCCCAGGAAAATCCATTTTGTTTTTGTTTTTGTATGTTTTATTGTGAGTCTGTAAAAGTGTCGTAATACCTCTGACAACGTTGTTGACAGCAGTGACCAGGGAGTCAGAAATGCACCCAGGGGTCTTCCCCATGCTGTTCCCATGTCATTTGAGCACTGTTCCCTTCGATTTGGGCAATTTTTAGGCCCTCTGCAGACTCCCGGGGGGAGCCACCTGAAAAATGCTTGAGTTTCCCATAGACTTACATTGGGCTCGTTGCTCGGGTCGAGCACCCGAGCATTCCAATTTGCTCGACCTGAGCATCGAGCACCTGAGCATTTTAGTGCTCGCTCATCACGAGTCTTAATAATAAGGGTTTCTTCACTTGTCAGACTGAGTTTTGAATCCTTACATTCATTACAATTTTGTTAGCTATATCGAATAAGCAAGTGAGTTGCTAGTGGAGATTACCAGATAGATGAAACCCTGTATGAATGTGTTGCATGTACAAGATGAGCTAGAACCACATGGAGCTAACAATGGGACATCCACCTTTAAATTTGAACCCTACGGATATCTGGTTTAAAAATTGAGAATCCAAAAAGGTTTCTCTGGAGAATAAAAGGTTCTTATAATCACCTCTCATGGCCCGTTTACGCAATTTTTCAATATCAAAAACCTGGAAATCCCAGGTGCTAAGTAAATGCTGTAAAATGTTTAGTAGCTTAGTAGTAGAATTAGAAAAGAAAGGTGTTAATAGAAGAGATTACCAACCTAGAAGAGGCTTGATTGGCGGGGCCCCATTGGGGCGATTAGACCAAGGGGGCACATGGTATCACAGCCCCATTAGGCCTGTGTTATATTGGCCATCTCTCTTATTACATTTACGGTGTCTTTATTCATACTATTCTCTTTTCTTCTATTATTTCTGTTCTGTTCATAATGGCTACTGGTTTAATTTTAATATAAGGTGTTTTTACTTTACTTGGTTGTGCTGATAACTGGGCAGATTTCGGGACCCTTTGTCACAGGTGGTTCAGGGGGGCAGCTGTGCGGAAGCAGGTACTAATTTTAGCCCTTGTACAAATATTCAAAATGCAAATACAGTTCAACCAGGCGAGAGACCCGTCAGTCTCAGTCTCCCCATGAATAACATCAACAGATCACATGCAGTGGATGAATCCATATAGTAACCTACACCTGGATATTAGATATCCAAAAACCACTCTAAAGATAATATACAATCAATTGTATTTTATTGACAAAACTATGTGTAAAAGCATGTACTGTATTCAATGAAAAATGGAAAATGTATGAAGATTAAACAAAGAGGATTATTCAAGTAAAGAAAAAAGGAGTGATGGTAAAAAGGTATGCAATAGATTGAAAGAAGTCTATTGCTGACTAAATACCTATTATGTTTTTTGGATAGCTAATATCCAGGTGTAGGTTAATTTTAGCCCTTGGTAGTAGGGCAGATGTTTTTTCTTACAGATGTTTCTGATTGGACAGTGAAAATCGGCGGAAAGGAGAGTTGCTGATAAATACCTGGTGCTGAAGGTCTTTTCTGTCAGTCTGAAGAAAGAAGTGGAAGATCAGTGCTATGCTGGATCCTTAGTAAAGGAGATATTGGATCGGGCAGCGGCAGGAGAAGATTGGATTAGGCGATGCCTGGAGGAACCTCAGCTGCAGATGTCACCCACAGATGAAGGACGGATTACCCCAAGAGACATGACTCCAGTACCTGAGCACACCTCGGGAGCTGGAGCAGAGTGAGGGAGTGGTGAGATTATCTTCTCCCCCCACCCTTGTTCCCCGGCCCCTTGCAAGCCCCTAACACTGACACCAGAGCCCTGTTGGCTGATTTCATTGAGCTTCTAACAGGATCAATGCTGAAGACTCAGCTGTCTGTGAGCTCTCCAGCAGCTGTGTGGGGGGATTCTATCCCCCTGCACAGCACAGTCCATTGGTTAACCCTTTGTTACCTGAATGTAGCAGTGTGCAGTTAAGCCTCCGTCACACTAAGCGAGATCGCTAGCAAGATCGCTGTTGAGTCACAAGTTTTGTGACGCAACAGCGACCTCAGCAGCGATCTCGCTACGTTTGACACGTAGCAGCGACCAGGCCCCTGCTGTGAGATCGCTGGTCGTGTCGAAATGGCCTGGACCATTTTTTGATCGTTGAGGTCCCGCTGGGTAGCATGCATCGCTGTGTTTGACACCTTACCAACGACCTCGTTGGCGATTCAGAACTGAGACACATAGGCATGCATTTGCGTTGCATCGTTATACAGGTCGCTACAGGTCGCCGTATTGTTGCTGCGTCGTTGGGAAGATCTGACTGTTTGATATCTCACCAGCGACCCCACAGCGACGAAGCAACGATCCCTGCCAGGTCGTATCATTGTTGGAATCACTGTAGCGTCGCTAAGTGTGATGGTACCTTTAGTGTCAGCAGCTGCTCATGCCATAAAGGCTGGTGTTCAGCCTCCTGTGAGGTCACCTGCCATGTCATTTGACGCAATGATTTTGTGGATTTATTTTCATTATTGCCTTCTCTAAAGGTGCAGGTGAATACCACTCAAGTGGACTTACCTGGTCCACAGGCAAAGATACCTGTTTCCAGTCGACAGTCCTTGGCACTTGACTCGGTTCACTAAGTGTCTCGTGCGTCAGAATCATGGGCGTCCTCACTTCTCGAGTTGACACCCTCCTGGTGCATTGTTCCTCAGATGCAACGGATTCTTCGGTTACAGGAGTTTCTTCCGCCACACTCATTTCCCGTGCTTCCTCAGATGCTCTTGGAGCTGCCTCTGTAAATTCCTGCACTTCTCCGGAATTGCCTAGTTCCAACTGGTCTGGTAATTCTGCTTCTCCGGAGTGTCGATCGGTCTCTTCAGTGACCGGTGCTCAATCATCAGATCTAAATTGGACTTCGTCTGTACTCCTTGGTTCAAACTCTGGAGCTTCGGGAGTTAGTTCACTCTCCTGAGAATGGTACATCCCTCTTCTTGCCGGTCCGAGAAATACAACGGTATGCTCTTCCTCATCAGAACTTTCAAGGTCACTATCCACCTCCGGAGCTTCAGTCTGTGGTGGTCTCTTAGTCGATCTCGGTCGATGTCGGTCTGCTTCTGGGAAGTCTTGTTGTGGTGGGAGATAATCATAGAGTAGTAATAAATTCCAATGGACTATTCTGGTTTTCTTGTCCCCTGTTTCCATTCGGATTTCAAACACTGGACTGTCTTCGGCTTTCCTCCTTACGACCATATACTTCTTGTCTTCCCAGTACAAATGAATTTTTCCTGCACCACCTTTCTCACGTACGTTCTTGACTAGCACCTGGCTTCCCGGTGCCAATTCTGCTCCATAACATTTTCGATCATAGTACTCCTTACTCTTGCTCTGCCCTTGCATAACCACTTTGGACACTATGTTGTATGTCTCTGCCATCCGTTCCTTCCATTTCCGAACGTACTCCGGATGCGTTCTGTAAGTCTCTGACACTGGAGTATCGAACATGATGTCAATTGGCAGTCTTGGCGATCGTCCATATAGTAGGAAGAAGGGTGAGTAAGCCGTTGCATTGCTCTTTGTACAGTTATAGGCATGTACCACTTTTGACAAAGAACTCTTCCAGTCTTTCTTGTCGTCAGCTGTTAAAGTGCGCAACATCGACAATAATGTCCAGCTAAAACGTTCCACTTGTCCATTACCCTTTAGGTGATAGGGCGTTGTATGGGATCTCTGAATTCTACATTACTTTCCTAGCTTGGCAAAGAGCTGGTTCTCAAATTCTCTTTCTTGGTCGTGGTGTAATCTCATAGGGAACCCAAACCTCAAAGCAAAATCATTGAAGATCTTCTCTGACGCTGTTCAACCAGCTTTATTGGTGGAATATACTTGAGCAAATCGAGTAACCATCCATCACCACCAATATGTATTTGTAACCACCCTTGCACGTCTTGAGATGTAGAAAGTCTTTTTAGACCATCTCAAACGGATACGTAGTTTGGATGTTGCCCATAGGTGCCCGGTTTGATGTGTTAGAACATTTATCTTTCAGACACCCACACTCCCTGGTCACATACCTCTCAATATCTCTCTGCATGTACGGCCAGAAGAAACGTTCATGGATCAAGTTGGTTGTCCTTTTCACTCCCAGGTGCCCATATTTTCATGGAGTTCTTTGAAGACCAACCTACGGAATACTCTGAGTAGTACCAACTGCCGGTTTTGTCCTCCTTTACATACAGGATACTGTCTTCACTAAGGTAGAGTTTCGTCCATTCTTTAACTAAACAAATACTGCTGATGACTCATTATCTTTCTCCCGTTTACTTGGAAACCGATTTTAGTATTCTACCAATTATCTGATCTTCTTGTTGTGCTCTACGGATTCTTCCTTTTGGTAGTTGTTAAATAGACAGGGGGTGATCTTGTTCTCTCGCTTTTATTGTGGTTTCCACTGTCAATGGACACTACAATGGTGTGTCTTTCTCTTGATAAGTTTGTACTGCTTGGGTAGTGCTCTCAATTGCTTCCGGACTGACTTCCTCTGAGCATTCTTGCATGAACTCCTCAGGCTCTAGTGGCATTCTCTTCAATCTGTCAGCATCTGCATTGCATTTTCCTGGCCTGTACTTGATGCTGAAATTGAAGTCAGCTAGTTCAGCGACCCATCTTTGATCTCTGCATTCAGTTTGGCTGTAGTGAGGACATAGGTCAAAGGGTTGTTGCCAGTGTATACCTCAAACTCTTTGCTGTAGTAGAGATAATCTCTAAATCGTTCACAGATAGCCCATGTCAATGCCAGGAACTCCAATTTTCCAGAATGTAGATGGTAATTCTTCTCGGCGTCTCTCAACGTTCTAGAACAGTAACTCTCAATTTTCCATCTTGATGCTGATACAGGACAGCTCAAAATCCGACTTGAGAAGCGTAACAATGAAGAACAAATGGTAAGTTGAAGTCAGTATATCCCGAGATGGGTGGTTTTACTAGGTAGTTTTCTAGTTCTTCCAATACCTCCTGGTGGTCTGCTGTCTAGAGAATGGGCTGTTTGGACGAAATGGCGTTGTTTCTTTTAAGCTCGGTCCTACACACATTCTTCTTTTTCTCCATGGGTGTTGTTGACTCTCTCGCCCCCCCCCCCCCAAGTGGAGATATAGTGGGGCGGCAATCCTGGAGAAGTTACGAACAGAAGTATGATAGTAGAAGAGGAATCCTAATATCTCCCTCAACTCCCTGACAGCAGAGGGCCGCTTGTCTTTTAAGGCCAGTACCGGAGCGATTTCTGCTGGGTCCGTGGTATATCCTTCTCTGGACACAGTTTTCCCTAGAAATCGAACTTGCCTTTTGAACAGTTCACACTTCTTTGGGGTAAACTTAACTCTGTGTTGTTGATAATACAGTCCTAATGTTTTCAACATGCTCCCGGAATGTTTTGCTGTTTACCACATTGTCATAAAAGTACGGTTGGCATATATCGTCCCTCAATCCTTCTAAACATGTCTCTATGCTCCTCTGGAATTCAGCTGGAGATGAACTGAGCCCAAACAGTATGCGGATCCACTCTTGTAACCTCTACGGTGTTATCAATGCTGTCAAGGGTCTATTGGACTCTTCAGCAATCCCTTGATGGTATGCTTTACCCTGATCGAGGACAGAAAACAAGGTACTTCCTGATAGGCTATCCAGCATATCTTGTATCTTTGGTATCTGGTACCGATCAGGTACTAACTGTTGGTTTAGTTCCCGGTAATCACAACAAAGTCTCAACGTACCTTCCTTCTTCCTAACACAGACAATAGGAGAGGAATAAGACAACTTCGACTTTTGGACCCAACCTCTGTTGAATAGATCTTGTAAATACTCTTTCACTTCACGGTATAATAGTTTTGTCACAGACATGTAACGTCTGGTTACTGGGGTCGTGTCTTTCAAATTGATTTTCAATTGCAACGACAGGATACAGCCTATATCAGAGTCATCTTTGGGGAATGCATGACACTTTTCTCTCAGCTTCTGTTTTGCTATCGCTATATCTTCAGCACACAAGTGTTCCAGGGGTACTGGGGGATCCCAGGACCCCGAGGTGGGGCATGCAATTTCCTCCCCTGGGCAACTCCTGCTCCTTGGTGGCGAGACTGAATTCACAGTAGACCCCTGGGCAGGTCTCACACTGGCTGGATATACCGTTTTAATGGTTTCGATGTGAGCTAACACAGTCTTTGAATTCAGTCTAATTTCGTGTTTCGTAGTATTCATCACCGGTACTGTCACTTGAGCAAACCCACCAGTAGGAATCGTAAGTACAGTCTCACCTTGAACGAGGCTTTCTGGAAGTTCTGAGGAGTCTTTTGGCACGAACAGTCTTTTCTGGTCTTTTCTTCTTGGTCCTACCTGGACTCCACACTTCACTCCCACCATTTGGTTTGCAGAGATGATGGTTGGGCGCTAGCCTACCATGACTTCTTTTAGGTCCATTTGTATTTTGTGCTTTCTTTACTTTATGAATCACATTTTCCGCCACGGCGTTGGGTATGGCAAGCGATGTGGCAACTGAATCCACCACCAGTGGCCCTGACTTGTGTTTTCTGATGACCTCACTGATTACATTATAACCCAGGATAGGATCCTCTGCCACGTTCTGATCACTGGTCATGAGAAAAGGTACCAAAAGCTCAAATGTGTTGCTGTTCTTCGTGGCCCTCAGTTGGAAAGTCACTTCCACTCAGCCTATGAAAGGGATTTCAGTCTGGTTGACAGCTTTGCTGTGGAGTTCCACTGGTCCTAAGAGTTCTTTTAGCGACCGAAGGCAGGTATGTGGCAGGTAGTGCCTTCTCTATTCTTCATTTAAAAGGCTGGCTTGAGCTCTTGTGTCCCACAGTGCTTTTACCAGGAGTCCATGTAGCTGGCACTGTATAAAGCAACTTTCACCGATTAGGCTGATGAGGCTATCTTTACTGACCAAGGAATCCTCCTCCCAGGAGTACATCGTTTAACCTCCACACTGGGCATTAAGTAACTGATGCCCCTGTCTCTCTTGCAGCTGTTGTAGACTGAAACACACTTGGGGATAGTACTGACGCAGCCATTTTACTTCATACGCCGTTCTGGGATTTGGTGAGATTTGGATTTGCTTCTGGGGCCTCCTCACTGTTGCGGTTACCTGTTGCCCCACACTGGCAACCTCATGTCTTTTAACCCAAATGACGGTGACCATTGGCATTCCTTGGCATAATGTCCTTCCTCACCACATCTTAGACAGTGGACACACTCCGTACTCTGATTTGATGAACGGCACGTTTCACAAGCCGGGTTTCTTCTGTTTTGGAACCCACTCCTGGGTCTAAGGGATACAAGTTTTTTAGCCTGGAACGAATCAACTTTTTCAACTCAATCAACTTGGCTTGCAGTTCTCCTATTACTTCCTCCCAGTCAGCGCTGGTGGTCCTCTCTTTTGTTGGTGATTTAAGGTTCCCTCTCGGAGGTGGCACTGGAGTGTCTCCATGATGATCTTTGGACTGGCCACCGGGGGTCTCCAACTTCAGCTGACTCATTTTGGTGATTTTAGGAGCAGAGCCTTTCTTTAACTTCTGTTCACTCTTTGACTCCAAACTAGCTGCCTCATTCATTCTTTCAATTAGGACTTCTTCCAGAATGCCAGGATCTTCTAGGTACTGTTTCAGCGGCAACTTGATGTCTTTGCTGATTAATCCCGTTCCCAATGATCTCAAGAACTTCTTCTGGACTAGTCCAGCATCAAACATCTCCTCCGCTTCTACATCTCTTAATGCAAACAACAGTCTATCCTTCAGTTCAATTGCTCTGAACAAGAAACTTTGAGGTGATTCATTATTTTTCTGTGAGAGGTTAAGGAGTCGGTGGAACAATTCTGAAGTACTCTTTTCTTTATAGTGCCCTATTAAAATAATCTTCAGCTGTTGCAAGGTCAAGTGACTCTTCATTTCTAGCATACTATGGAGGTTCAGTCCTGGGCTGATCGCTTTCACCACCCCCTCAATGATCTCATCTGGCTGGTAGCCTTTCTGTAAGCCTGCATAGATCTGGTGCAACAAGTTCATATAAGACAGTTTCTCTTTCTGTTCACACTCTCCAATCTTTCCCAGGATCTTGAGGTGGTAGGCTTGTTTAAAAAGAGAGGCTTTTCATGTGCACTTGAAGAGGTGAGGACTAAGAATCAGTCAGATCGTCTGGGGTAGTACATTCCAGAGTACCGGCGCAGCACGAGAGAACTCTTGTAGACGGAGTTGTGATGTTCGGATTATGGGGGATGACAGTTTATTTGTGCCAGAATTCAATGTCATGACTGTTGCTGATCTGACAATCTTAAGTCTGTTATTTTGTTTAAAGAGCTAGTCAACGAATAATTGACAATTGAGCTGTCAGCGGATAGAATAATGGGGCCTTTTGTTAACCCACCGTTTCCTAATGTTAGAGTCTCGCCCCTTGGAGTGGTTCCAAAAAAGAAGTTAATTCTTTCAGACTGATTCATCATTTGTCTTTTCGTCCTTAAATGATCAAGTAGGCAAGTCTGAGGTGTTATTTTTTTTATGCATCATTAGACCAGGCATTAGTTATTCTTAGTAAGTTTGGTCAGAATGCTTTGCTAGCTAAAGCGGATGTAAATTGGCCTTTAGACTGCTGCCAGTTCATCCGTCTGCTTTTAACTCCCTGGGTTTTTATTTTGATGGCTAATTTTACTTTGATAGGTGCCTTCCCATGGAATTTTCCCTGTCATGATTTCACTTCAAGGCATTTTCAACTTTTATACATTGAGTTGTTCAGATAGAGATTCCAGAGGGTGGTGTTATCCATTATCTGGATGATTTTCTTTTTGTCTGTGATTCTTACTCAGGTTTGTGCAATGGTTTATTATATAATTATTTACTTTTTTGATATTGCTGAAAGATTTGGGCTTCCATTGGCTGCAGAGAAAACAGTCTTCCCATGAAATGAAATTTTGTCAGCGGTTGATAAATTGATTAAAGTTAGGAATTCATTAGCAATTATGCTTTCTAGGAATAAAGTTACACTTTACTGGGTTTGTTAAATTTTGCAGCTAGGGCAGGTCAAACTCAAACCCACAGAGGGCCAAAATGAAAAACTTGGACAAAGTCGCGGGCCAATTAGTATACAGTATAATGGGCCCCATATGGTCTTCCATACAGAATAATAAGCCCCACATAGTTCTCCATACAGAATAATAGGCCCCATATAGTCCTCCATACAGTATAATGGGCCCCACATAGTAGTCCATATAGAATAATGGTCCCACATATGGGTGGCGTTTCTGGTGTCACAGGCCAAATATAACCACCCTATGGGCCAGATTTGGCCCACGGGCCAGAGTTTGACATTTATGAGCTATGGTCATGTCAAGGGGGAGGGTTTTCTCTAAGCGTTTATATTTCTTGATTCGTGGTTTATGATCTCCTACATCCCATATTAGACTATCGAGGAGTGTGAAAGGAGTTAAAGGAATCGTTGGAATTTTTGGTTAAGTTTAATGGGAATAGTTATTGGCAACGGGAGTTGATTGATGCTAATTCTTTGTCTTTATTTACAGATGCATCTTGTGGCGCTGACTAGAAGTAGTGTAGCTTACATATTGCTGAGAATGAAGCAGGGGCGGACCTACCGCCCGTGCAGCCCGTTCATTGAACGGGGGCCCTGAGGGAGAGGGGGCCCCTCCAGCCTCCAGCGGGGCCACCATCAGGGCATGACTGCCCTGACTCCAGTATGGGGACCGGCCGGTCAGGGCCCCTTCGGAGCCCCGTTGGGGCCCCCCTCTTGTGCGTCTCATGGGGCCCCCGGCCCCATGCTGAGCGCCGGGACATCTCAGCTCTGCGCTGCTGCGGCACCGCCTTCATGATTCCCCTGGCGTCCGGTCATGTGACGGCGCCGTCACATGGCCGGAAGTCAGGAGAACCTGGTGGCAGCGACGTGGACGAGCGCCAGGATTCTGCAGGGATCGCATGGGGGTAAGTATAACAAGTTTTATTTTTTTTTAAATACAATTAATTAACTAGTAGTGGGGGGGATGAGAGATGCACGGGGGGGTGGGGGGATGAGAGATGCACGGGGGGGGTTTGACAGATGTACGGGGGGATGAGAGATACACGGGGGGTGAGAGATGCAGGGGGGGATGAGAGCTGCACATGGGGGGGTGAGAGCTGCACATGGGGGGGTGAGAGATGCAGGGGGGTGAGAGCTGCACATGGGGGGATGAGAGATGCAGGAGGGATGAGAGCTGCACATGGGGGGATGAGAGATGCAGGGGGGGTGAGAGCTGCTCAAGGGGGGATGAGAGATGCAGGGGGGGATGAGAGCTGCACATGGGGGAGATGAGAGATGCAGGGGGGGTTAGAGCTGCACATGGGGGGATGAGAGATGCAGGGGGGGTGAGAGCTGCACATGGGATGAGAGATGCAGGGGGGGATGAGACATGCACAGGGGGGGATGAGATGCACATGGGGGTTTGAGAGCTGCACATGGGGGGGATGAGAGCTGCACATGAGGGGGTGAGAGCTACACATGGGGGGTGAGAGCTGCACATGGGGGTTGAGAGATGTGACGCGCCCCTGGGCCTGTGTCGCGCTGCGTTGCGCACGCGGGAGCTTACCCGGAGCCGGATCTGTTTAGGGTTGTAGTCTCGTGGCGGTGACCCGGTCCGTGCCCAGGGAGTCAAACTGGACGGCAGTCTGTTAGCGGTAGAAAATGGTTGATGACTACGCCACCCGTTGAATGCAGCCAGGGGGCTGCTGCTGCAGGGCAGACCGCTGAGGCCGGTGGAAGGATGGTGCAGCGTGATAGTATAACCCCCAACGGGAGGGGTATGGCCTCAGGGCAGCCGACGTGGATGATGGGGGTAGCAGGAACCACTCAGAGACGGTATGGTAGCGTTCAGGGTCTTTACTGGTAACAACGATAGACCCTCCCGGAGTACTTGCTAGCGAACGGGGCCTGGTCAGTCCTTGAGCAGATGGGATCTCCCCTGGCCAGGCGTAGTTGTAGGCCTCCCAAGCTGACTGTACTCTTCTGGCTACCTTGCTAGAAGCTGATGTAAGTAGCCCACGTCCCTGAGTGTACCGTGTGGTGCTCACCCGTATGGCCGGTGACTCGGGGCCTTCTAATGGCTTCCGCTCCACGATGGCGGTGCTGGTCCCACGCGTGTGACCGGGCCTTCGGGCTTCTGGGCCAGGGGACCTGAAATCCCCTGCCTGACGGATTCTGCTGCTGGGTAGAAGTTAGTCCCCACAGCCTCGGACTCCGGGTCCGGTAAAGAATCTTCTTAGTCAGGGCGAGCTCTTTAGCTGCCAGCCCCTGACTCCTTGTGACTCTGCTGCTTCCTATGCTGCTCTTGTCTCTACTCTTCCTGGACTCCAGGCTCAGGCCCCAGGACAGGGCCTGCCTGTGGAGCAGAGCCCATAGAGCAGCTCTGCTCCCTGTCTTCTCCTCTCAGAACTCCCTACCCTGCCTCAGCCCCAGGTTTATATAGGGGAAGTCCTTCCCCTCCCAAGACTGGGCAGGAGGTGTGGCATGCACAGGATCCCTGACCAAAGGACCTCCCACCTGCTCTCAGACATAACATTACATTACTGTGGAAAACCAGACCCCTGGGGTGCCACAGATGCATGGTGGATGAGAGCTGCACATGGGGGGATGAGAGATGCAGGGGGGGGTGAGAGCTGCACATGGGGGGATGAGAGATACAGGGGGGATGAGAGATGCAGGGGGGGTGGATGAGAGATGCACGCGGGTATGAGATGCACATGGGGGGTTGAGAGCTGCACATGGGGGGGATGAGAGCTGCACATGGGGGAGTGAGAGCTGCACATGGGGGGGTGAGAGATGCAGGGGGGTGAGAGCTGCACATGGGGGATGATAGATGCACAGGGTGGATGAGAGATGCACGGGGGGAAATGAGATGCACATGGGGGGTTTGAGAGCTGCACATGGGGGGGTGAGAACTACACATGGGGGGATGAGAGCTGCACATGGGGGGATGAGAGCTGCATATGGGGGGATCAGAGATGCACGGGGGTGGATGAGAGATGCAGGGGGGGATGAGAGCTGCACATGGGGGATGAGAGATGCACGGGGGGGATGAGAGATGCACGGGGGTGGATGAGAGATGCACGGGGGGGATGAGATGCACATGGGGGGTTTTAGAGCTGCACATGGGGGGGTGAGAGCTGCACATGTGGGGATGAGAGCTGCACATGGGGGGATGAGAGATGCATGGGGGGGATGAGAGATGCACGGGGGGATGAGAGATGCACGTGGGGGATGAGAGATGCACATGAGGGGGATGAGAGATGCACGGGGGGGATGAGATGCACATGGGGGGTTTGAGAGATGCACATGGGAGGTTTGAGAGCTGCACATGGGGGGTTTGAGAGCTGCACATGGGGGGGATGAGAGATGCACATGGGGGGATGAGAGATGCACATGGGGGGATGAGAGATGCACATGGGGGGATGAGAGATGCACATGGGGGGGATGAGAGATGTGACGTGCCCCCTGGGCCTGTGTTGTGCAGGGAATACTCGGAGCCGTATCGCTGGGGGTTGTAGTCTCCGTGGCGTTGACCCGGTCCGTGCCCAGGGTGGTCAATTCAGTGGCAGTCTTATTAGTGAGATAATAGTCCGACTACGCCACCCGTGGATTGCGGTCAGTGGGGGCCGCCGCTGCAAGGAAGACCGCTGAGGCTGGTGTTATGTGTGCAGCTAAGAATAGGATGACTCCCCACGGGAGAAATATAGCCTCAGGGCAGTTAGTGTGGATGATGGGAGTGATGGTGCACGAGCATCCCAGCACTGGTAGTGCTGGTGCGACGAAGAAGCACAGAGACGTGTGGTTGCAGTTTCCAATGCTTTACTCACAGTTCTTTACTGGTCCTAGTCACCTCGGTACCGGTGGTGACTGCCAAAGCCGTGCTGCGTCCACCAGGCAAGGGGCTCGACCAACTCCCAGGCAATTCCAGAGCGTGGCACAGGGCTCCCTTCTCTTCCCTTCTCTGGCCGTGCCCCACCAGTGACTCTACGTTTGTCCGGCTGCCTCGGGCCTTCTCTTGGTACGTTGATCTCTGCGTCCCTGACCCTATGTGGTGTGCCTTCCTGGTAGGTGTAGTGAGGGGTCGCACCGAGATATAGTCACGACCGCCGGTCTTTGGCTGAGGATTAGTCGCCTCCACCAATTTGGGATCCGGTACCCTGTTCTGCCAACCCGTCACCCGCAATCTCCTGGGCCTATGGGGTTCTTTCTTCTCTCGTGTCTCTGGGCCTCTCTTAATGTGCTGTTCCTTGTTTCCTGTCTCTTCTGTTCCTGTTCTCTCTGATGTTTCTGGCCTCCACTCCAGGCCTGCCTCGTGGAGCTGGGCCCAGACTGAGCCACAGCTCCCTGTCAGCCCTCTCTGGCTGAACTCCTCTCTGAACAGACTCCCCGGACTGAAAACTGTTCTAAGATGGTGCCCACCTTTTATACCCCCCTCTATGTGTGAGCCCAGGTGACTAGCAACCAATGGGCTCCTACCTTTGCCCAGAGACCCACCCCTATCTGCTCCTACACCACTGGGTTTTCCTCCCCCTCCCCACTCCAGCCAGGGACAGATGCTGTCGTGCCTGCACTTCTGTCTAGTGGGAGCACCGTTGAGCTGTCCCTCGGAAATGGGGTGTGTGTGGTGCATGCAGCTACTGAGTCCTGGTCCACAATCCATCCTTACCCGGGAGTGGAATATCACACCTCTGGTTTCAGGTGCAATACCCCTGTAGCAGTCGAGCCCTCGGGGTGCTACATTCCCCCCTGGTAAATCACAGCACGTCCTCGGGCTGGAAAGAATAAAAACAATTTAAACATACAAAATTTTTAGAATGCATTCGCATATAAGACATTAACTATTTACTAGTGTTGAGCATTCCGATACTGTAATATCGGGTATCGGCCGATATTCGCAGTATCGGAATTCCGATACTTAATTCCGATACTTTTACAATATCGAATACCGGAATCGGAAGTTCCCATAATGCCTGCGCTCTGCAGTGTCTGTGAAGGATGACAAGCTGGATGGCAGCGCGATCCAGCCTGTCATCAGAATGCCATCCCAGCGGGGGAGAATTCTCCTGATTGTTTAAAAGCCGGCGCGCGGTAAAAAGCCGCCGGCTTTTAAACAATCACACAGCCCCATACTGCTTCCCCACAGCCTCCCACCCCGATCCTCCGCTCCCCTCGCCACCTCCCATCCCGATCGTAAGTTAGGACCGGGCAGGGAGCGCAGCACCAAGGAGCGAAGGACCCGGGCGGGGAAGCCGGCAGTGAAAAGACTTCACCGCCGGCTTTCCCGTTCTGTGCTGCGCTTTCCCGCCGGTTATTTCAAATGAACAGCTGAGGTATCAGGTGATGCCGATCAGCTGTTCATTTGAAGTAGCCGCGGTGCCCTCAGAGGGTTCATGTGAGTTCATGCTTGACTGCATGAACTCACATGAACTTTCCCACGACCGCACAGGTCAGCCACACCTCACAGACCATCAGACCGGTCATGATTAGTGTGTGTGCGGGGTGTCTGTGCGGGGTGTCTGTGTGCGGGGTGTCTGTGTGCGGGGTGTCTGTGTGCGGGGTGTCTGTGCGATGTTTGTGCGGGTGTCTGTGCGGGTGTCTGTGCGTGCAGGCAGACATAGGCCGATGTGACACTACTACTCCCATCGGCCTATGTCTGTCCCCCGTCCACTCGTGCCAGCAGGATCAGCTCGATGGGAGCAGTAGTTCCCATCAGTCTGATCCTGCTATTTAAATTGCCCTACTGTGCCCCAATAAATGTTAAATACATGTCATTGGTGGCCAGTGGTTACCTACAATAAATTAGTTCATACATTACCTGTCCCCGCCGATCGCCACCTAAAATAAAGTAAAAAATAAAAAACTACACCTATACTCACCTAGACACCTAATTCCCCGAAGCCATCGATCTCCTGTAATAAAATATAAAATAATAAACCACAACCTTATCCTTACCCCTCCGGAGTAGTCCACGAGTGTCCCACGAAGATCTCCAGTTCAGAGCAGCCACATAGAATGTGACCGCTCTGAACCGCTGCCGCCGCTAGAATGACGGGGCCGTAAAGCAGCCCCGTCATTGCATAAGCGGGTTCACCGGAGTTCAGGCAGCGCTGCTCCGGTTAGCTGCTTTACGGCCCTGCTGTATCGTGAGAAATTCCCACGGTACAGCACTGCCGTAAAGGAGGTCTCCGGAGCTGCGCTGCCTGAATGCACTCCGGTGACCTCAGTCAGTGGCTCCCGCTGCCGGGAGCGGACGTGTTCCCGGCAGTGTGAGCTTACAGCAGCCATGCACAGCTGTCACCATCTCCAGATGTGACAGCTGTGCATGGGAGATCAGCACAGGAACGTGGACAGGTAACTATTATTTTTAGTGAACTAAGAATTAAATAAAATGGTGTGTTTTATTTCAAATAAATTATTTTTTTCTGGGTGTAGTGTGTTTTTTCTTTTTAACACTTTGTAGGTTAGTAATGGGGGTGTCTTATAGACGCCCATCATTACTAACCTGGGCTTCATGGCAGCTGGCGCTGACATGAACCCCACCACTATTACCCCCTGCCACCGCACCAGGGCAGCGTGGAAGAGCGAGGCTAAGTGCCAGAATTGGCGCATCCTACGGATGCGCCATTTCTGGGGCGGCTGACGGCTGGTGTTTCTAGCCTGGGAGGGGGCCATTATTCATGGCACCCTTCCTGGGCTATTAATATCAGCCCCCAGCTGTCTGCCTAGCCTTTGCTAGCTATTAAAATAGGGGGGACCCCACGTCATTTTTTTGGGGGGGGTCCCCCATTTTAATAGCTAGTAAAGGCTAGGTATTCAGCTGGGGGCTGATATTAGTAGCCTGGGAAGCTCCGTGGGTTTTACCCCCTTCCCAGGCTTCAAACATCTGCCCCAGCCGTCTGCTTAACCTCCGCTAGAGACTAAAATTATGGGGGATCCCACGCCATTTTTTTTTTAAATAAATCCTTTATTTTAACACTAAATGACATTTGAGGAGTTAATAAAGATGCAGTCCCTAAATTATTATTTATTTTTTAATTAATTTTTCCCAAAACTTTTGACGTGGGCTTCGCCATATTTTTGTATGCCAGCCAGGTACAGCATCCAGCTTCTATGAACGCGCCATTTTCCGGGGCGGCTGCGGACTGCAATTTTCAGCGGGGGGGGGGGAGGGGGGCAGAAAGCTTGGGCCTCCCTGCGCTGCGGATTCCAGCCCCCAGCTGCCTAGTTGTACCTGGCTGGACACAAAAATAGGGAGAAGCTCCACGTTTTTTTTTTTTTTCATTATTTCATGAAATTCATGGAATAATTAAGAAAAAAAGGGCTTCCCTATATTGTTGTGTCCGGCTAGGTACAAATAGGCAGCTGGTGGTTGGGGGCAGCCCGTTCCTGCCTGCTGTACCTGGCTGGACACAAATATAGTGCAAAGCCCCACGTCAATTTTTTTTAATTATTTCAGGAAATTCATGAAATAATTAAAAAAAAATTGACGTGGGGCTTCGCTCTATATTTGTGTCCAGCCAGGTACAGCAGGCAGGAACGGGCTGCCCCCAACCACCAGCTGCCTATTTGTACCTAGCCGGACACAACAATATAGGGAAGCCCTTTTTTTCTTAATTATTCCATGAATTTCATGAAATAATTAAAAAAAAAAAATGCGTGGGGCTTCGCCCTATTTTTGTGTCCAGCCAGGTACAACAAGGCAGCTGGGGGCTGGAATCCGCAGCGCAGGGAGGCCCAAGCTTTCTGGGCCCCACCCGCTGCAAATTGCAGTCCGCAGCCGCCCCGGAAAATGGCGCGTTCATAGAAGCGCCATCTTCTGGCGCTGTACCCAACTCATCCAGGGCCCTGGTGCGGTGGCTCACTGGGTAATAAAGGGGTTAAGGCCAGCTTGGCATTATCAGCTGGCCCTAAGCCCGAAATTCATGGGGTCACGCCAATATTAGACATGACCGCCATGAATTTCTAGTAAAGTATTTAAAAAAAACACAAACACCCAGAAAAAAGTCCTTTAATTGAAATAAAGACACAATTCTTTATTGTTCTAAATTAAACCATACTTACCGTCACGCCCATTCCAGCTGAAGCCAACGATCTCCTGCAATAAAAGTAAAATAATAAAGCAACATCATCCTTACCTTTCCATGGCTCCCACGACAGCTTCAGCTCTGCTTCATCGAGATGACAGCCTGGATCGCAGCAGAAAGTTGCCATCCAGCCTGTCATCCCGCAGACACTGAGAAGCGCAGGCATGCTTGCGCTCCTCAGTGTCAGGCTGTGACGGCATCCCGATAAGCCGAGTCTCTCACGCTCACCGCATGCGCAGGAGAATTTTCCCACGCTGTCAGTGACGTGCATGAGGTGAGCTGAGTTCATTGGACATGACCTCGGCTCATCTGGATGCCGTCACAGCCAGACACTGAGGAGCGCAAGCATGCCTGCGCTTCTCAGTGTCTGCGGGATGATAGGCTGGATGGCAGCGTTCTGCTGCGGTCCAGCCTGTCATCTCGATGTAGCAGAGCTGAAGCTGTCGTGGGAACCATGGAAAGGTAAGGATGATGTTGGTTTATTATTTTTCTTTTATTTCAGGAGATCGTTGGCTTCAGCTGGAATGGGCGTGATGGTAGGTATGGTTTAATTTAGAACAATAAAGAGTTGTGTGTTTATTTCAATTAAAGGACTTTTTTCTGGGTGTTTGTGTTTTTTTTAAATACTTTACTAGAAATTCATGGTGGTCATGTCTAATATTGGCGTGACCCCATGAATTTCGGGCTTAGGGCCAGCTGATAATGCCAAGCTGGCCTTAACCCCTTTATTACCCAGTGAGCCACCGCACCAGGGCCCTGGATGAGTTGGGTACAGCGCCAGAAGATGGCGCTTCTATGAACGCGCCATTTTCCGGGGCGGCTGCGGACTGCAATTTGCAGCGGGGGTGGCCCAGAAAACTTGGGCCTCCCTGCGCTGCAGATTCCAGCCCCCAGCTGCCTAGTTGTACCTGGCTGGACACAAAAATAGGGCGAAGCTCCACGTATTTTTTTTTTAAATTCATGAAATTCATGGAATAATTAAGAAAAAAAGGGCTTCCCTATATTGTTGTGTCCGGCTAGGTACAAATAGGCAGCTGGTGGTTGGGGGCAGCCCGTTCCTGCCTGCTGTACCTGACTGGACACAAATATAGGGCTAAGCCCCACATCAATTTTTTTTAATTATTTCATGAATTTCCTGAAATGATTTTAAAAAAATTGACGTGGGGCTTCGCACTATATTTGTGTCCAGCCAGGTACAGCAGGCAGGAACGGGCTGCCCCCAACCACCAGCTGCCTATTTGTACCTGGTTGGACACAACAATATAGGGAAGCCCTTTTTTTCTTAATTATTTCATGAATTTCATGAAATAATTAAAAAAAAAAATGCGTGGGGCTTCGCCCTATTTTTGTGCCCAGCCAGGTACAACTAGGCAGCTGGGGGCTGGAATCCGCAGCGCAGGGAGACCCAAGCTTTCTGGGCCACCCCCGCTGCAAATTGCAGTCCGCAGCCGCCCCAGAAAATGGCGCGTTCATAGAAGCGCCATCTTCTGGCGCTGTACCCAACTCATCCAGGGCCCTGGTGCGGTGGCTCACTGGGTAATAAAGGGGTTAAGGCCAGCTTGGCATTATCAGCTGGCCCTAAGCCCCAAATTCATGGGGTCACGCCAATATTAGACATGACCACCATGAATTTCTAGTAAAGTATTTAAAAAAACACAACACCCAGAATAAAGTCCTTTAATTGAAATAAACACACAATTCTTTATTGTTCTAAATTAAACCATACATACCATCACGCCCATTCCAGCTGAAGCCAACGATCTCCTGCAATAAAAGTAAAATAATAAAGCAACCTCATCCTTACCTTTCCATGGTTCCCACGACAGCTCCAGCTCTGCTACATCGAGATGACAGGCTGGACCGCAGCAGAACGCTGCCATTCAGCCTGTCATCCCGCAGACACTGAGAAGCGCAGGCATGCTTCCACTCCTCAGTGTCTGGCTGTGACGGCATAAAGATGAGCCGAGGTCATGTCCAATGAACTCAGCTCACCTCATGCACGTCACTGACAGCGTGGGAAAATTCTCCTGCACTCAGCACTTCAGCGTGAGAATTTTCCCACGCTGTCAGTGAAGTGCATGAGGTGCGCCGAGTTCATTGGACATGAGCTCACCTCATGTACGTCACTGACAGCGTGGGAAAATTCTCCTGCACTCAGCACTTCAGCGTGAGAATTTTCCCACGCTGTCAGTGACGTGCATGAGGTGAGCTGAGTTCATTGGACATGAGCTTACCTCATGCACGTCACTGACAGCGTGGGAAAATTCTCCTGCACTCAGCGCTTCAGCGTGAGAATTTTCCCACGCTGTCAGTGACGTGCATGAGGTGAGCTGAGTTCATTGGACATGAACTCGGCTCATCTGGATGACGTCACAGAGAGACACTGAGGAGCGCAAGCATGCCTGCGCTTCTCAGTGTCTGCGGGATGACAGGCTGGATGGCAGCGTTCTGCTGCGGTCCAGCCTGTCATCTCGATGTAGCAGAGCTGAAGCTGTCGTGGGAACCATGGAAAGGTAAGGATGAGGTTGCTTTATTATTTTTCTTTTATTGCAGGAGATCGTTGGCTTCAGCTGGAATGGGCGTGACGGTAAGTATGGTTTAATTTAGAACAATAAAGGATTGTGTCTTTATTTCAATTAAAGGACTTTTTTCTGGGTGTTTGTGTTTTCTTTTAACTTTGACTATGGGGTTAGTAATGGGGGTGTCTTATAGACGCCTCTCCATTACTAACCTGGGCTTGATGTCAGCTGGCATTATAAGCTGACATCAACCCCAGCCCTATTACCCCACTGCCACCGCTACAGGGCAGTGGGAAGAGCGAGGCTAAGTGCCAGAATTGGCGCATCCTATGGATGCGCCATTTCTGGGGCGGCTGACGGCTGGTGTTTCTAGCCTGGGAGGGGGCCAATATTCATGGCACCCTTCCTGGGCTATTAAAATCAGCCCCCAGCTGTCTGCCTAGCCTTTGCTAGCTATTAAATTAGGGGGGACCCCACGTTATTTTTTTGGGGGGGTCCCCCATTTTAATAGCTAATAAAAGCTAGGTATTCAGCTGGGGGCTGATATTAGTAGCCTGGGAAGCTCCGTGGATATTACCCCCTTCCCAGGCTTCAAACATCTGCCCCAGCTGTCTGCTTAACCTCCGCTAGAGCCTAAAATTAAGGGGAACCCCACGCCAATTTTTTTTTTAAATAAATCCTTTATTTTAACAGTAAATGACAAGTACAGTAATCAACACTGTCACTGTACTTCATATATATGTGACTGACATGTTTCTATCTATCTAATCTATGTGTGATTCTCTATTCTTTCTATTCTAAATTGTCGGGTACAGATGCTGAATTGCCGGCCGGCTTTTTTAAAGAGACGGTGCATGAAAACACTATAATTTTTTAAATAAATCCTTTACACTAAATGACAAGTACAGTAAGCAACACTGTCACTGTACTTCATATATATGTGACTGACATGTTTCTATCTATCTAATCTATGTGTGAAGCTCTATTCTGTCTGTTATAAATTGTCGGGTACCGCTGCTGAATTGCCGGCCGGCTTTTTTAAAGAGACGGTGCACGAAAACACTAATATTTTTTAAAATAAATCCTTTACACTAAATGACAAGTACAGTAAGCAACACTGTCACTGTACTTCTTATATATGTGACTGACATGTTTCTATCTACCTAATCTATGTGTGAAGCTCTATTCTTTCTGTTGTAAATTGTCGGGTACCGGTGAATGCCGCTGATGAATTGCCGGCTTTTCATGTCATTCTACATTATTCTTAGTTGTTTTACTTCATGTAGAATTAACCTACAAGGAAAGAAAGGGTTTATTTTCATTCCGATATTTGTGTCCCATTGACTTGCATTGGTTTCCGGTATCGGAATCGGCGATATCCGATACTTTTTGGGTATCGGCCCGATCCAATCCGATACGATATTTCCTGATATCGGAAGGTATCGCTCAACACTACTATTTACTCATCCCTTTATGGGAGGTACTCTTCTCTTTTTAACGTTACTGGTATAAAACATTATAAAGCATCTTACTAATGCCACTGGAACTCTTTTATAAAACACTATATAAACTTTGGCATTTCTATTTTAGCAGCATATCAAACTTTTTCAGTAGAAAACATTGTCTAGTAAAACATTCTTCCACAAACACATTCTTGAGTTCTGGCCGCTGTGCAACTTGCGACCAGGTGTTCACTTTCTCTTAAAGGTGCAACAGTCCATTTAATTCGTCCTGAGGTAGACGTTGCAGTTCTTATATAAAACCAGTAGGGGGCGCTTTAAGAAGCGCAACTATTTACAAGGGATTGGCCGTTCCTAGTCCCCGGCCGGTTGGAAAGGGGGAATGGCTGCTCACAGTCCTCAGCCTGGTAAAGAAGGGGGTAACTTGGCATGTAACAGTCCTTTAACAGTTCCACATTAGTCCCAACGGGGACCACACTTCAATCCCGTAACAGTTCCAACATCAGTTCTTATATCCTGATCGGTAACTATATACAGTTCAATTTACCGTTCACTGGTAACGGTGTCCTCCTGATGCTCCTTCTTCTGGGTAGTCTTCAGATCCGTCCGGACCCTCTGGGTACTCAGTGTCTGGGTGGTACTGCAGTTCCTCCTCCGTTAGCCGGTGGACGTGAAGGGCGTACAGTCCTTTGGCGCCCTTGTGCCGGGTGTAAGTGACCACGTCACCAGGGTACAGGTTACGTCCGTGATGTCCCTCTGGCAGGTGACTCTCAACGTCTCTCCTGGTCACGAAGACGTCGGTTGCAGCCTCCGGGTCTCTAATGAAGCCCCAGCCGTGCTCCAGCTGGAACTTTACCACAGTCCCGGTGGCTCGAGGACCGCGAATGGCTTGGGAGTCCTGGCGGGCCCTTCACTTTTGTTCCACGCTCCGGGCTTGGAGTCACTCCTCCCTGATGCGTCTCTGCCGCCGCTCTCTTTCGAAGATGGCCAGCTGCTGACGGCAGGACTCCAGGCGACGGGCTGCGTCTGCCCGGGTTTCTTGGGGGAACCCCATTAGATTTTCGCCAGTGGGGTCCCACTCAAATTGGGCGCCTTCCAGTGGGAGCGGGGTGTTCTCTGCGGGCTCCGGAGCCGGTATCAGAGGCTCGCGCGGGGGCTGATTTTTCCAGGGCTGACCGCTGGTCAGTTCAGCCGGCCATTCCAGCGGCAGTCCATCTGGACCAGTATGGTGGGCAAACAGGTCCACACCCAGCGGTGGTATGGCAGGGGACCCCAGTCAGGGAGCCGTGCCCGGGGGTACTCGGCCTTGCGACCAGGCCGGTGGTCGTCTGCTGGTCATGCCCGGGAGTGGCGCAGTCAAGGTAGGGGGCGCTGGTGAGGCAGTGGCGCCCGGGTGCACTAGCCCTTGCGTTCCGGCCTGTGACGTCTCTCTCTTTACTGCGCCCGGGTTCAAAGGGCACAGCGTGGGGCGGGGCGTGACAGTGATGCTTGCAGCCTGAGGCCTAGCTGGCGGCGGTGGAGGCGTGGTGTCAGGTATGGTCCCCGGGGCTTCGTGTCCCGCAATGGAAGGTGGGGGCAGACTGGTGGCCTCAGGGTTTGGGGGGATGACGTCCCCGTTACCTGCCTCAGTCTCTGTGGCCTCCTCCGTGGCGTCGTCCGCAGCTGCCGGTCCACCTTCACTGCCCTCGGAGGCAGGCGTGCTCCTCGGCCCTGGTGTTGTCTCCTGCTGGCAGTTTACGTGCTGCTGGGCCAACTCCTCCTTCCATCCGGCAAACACATCTCGCTGCGCCCGGACCATCCTCCGATTTAGATCTTCTAGCGCTACTCGCGCACACTCCGGGTCTCTGGGCAGCTGCGCCAGCAACTCAGTCAGGCTGCAGGGTGGCTCAGCTTGCAGCAGGCTGCGGGCCAGGGTGCTGGTGGAGTTCTCTGCTCCCTCCATCTCCGGGTGCAGCAGGTCCAGACTGATCCAGGCAGCGCCCGGCCCCACAGTTTTCTTTCCTATCCGCCCCCATGGGGGGTGGTCTTGGGGGCATCTGCTGACAATCACCTTTAGGGGCAGCCCCCCCACGTTGATGGACATCTCCATTGCTGCACTCATCGCTGCTGGGGGCGGGCCCCTCCTTTGGCGCCACTCTGGGACCTGGCCCACGATGGGAGGCGGCTTCCTGCTGTCCTTTGGTGCGCACATAATGGCGTCCGCTCTGCCAGGGCGGGAAAAACGGATGAAGATGGCGGGAAACGGTCCAAGATGGCGTCTGATGGCGGGAATCGGCTCCGGATGGCGGGAAAGGACTCCGGACGGCGGGAAACTTCTGGAAATGGCGGGAGACTTCTTTTCAAGGTACATGCACAATCTTCTTCAGGCACGCAATACCCGCTTGTGGCGGGTTGGTAAAGATCCTGCCGACTACGCCAAAGTTGACGCGCCCCCTGGGCCTGTATTGTGCAGGGAATACCCGGAGCCGGATCGCTCGGGGTTGTAGTCTCCGTGGCGTTGACCCGGTCCGTGCCCAGGGTGGTCAATTCAGTGGCAGTCTTATTAGTGAGATAATAGTCCGACTACGCCACCCATGGATTGCGGTCAGTGGGGGCCGCCGCTGCAAGGCAGACCGCTGAGGATGGTGTTATGTGTGCAGCTAAGAATGGGATGACTCCCCACGGGAGAAATATAGCCTCAGGGCAGTTAGTGTGGATGATGGGAGTGATGGTGCACGAGCATCCCAGCACTGGTAGTGCTGGTGCGGCGAAGAAGCACAGAGACGTGTGGTTGCAGTTTCCAATGCTTTACTCACAGTTCTTTACTGGTCCTAGTCACCTCGGTACCGGTGGTGACTGCCAAAGCCGTGCTGCGTCCACCAGGCAAGGGGCTCGACCAACTCCCAGGCAATTCCAGAGCGTGGCACAGGGCTCCCTTCTCTTCCCTTCTCTGGCCGTGCCCCACCAGTGACTCTACATTTGTCCAGCTGCCTTGGGCCTTCTCTTGGTACGCTGATCTCTGCGTCCCTGACCCTATGTGGTGTGCCTTCCTGGTAGGTGTAGTGAGGGGTCGCACCGAGATATAGTCACGACCGCCGGTCTTTGGCTGAGAATTAGTCGCCTCCACCAATTTGGGATCCGGTACCCTGTTCTGCCAACCCGTCACCCGCAATCTCCTGGGCCTATGGGGTTCTTTCTTCTCTCGTGTCTCTGGGCCTCTCTGTGCTGTTCCTTGTTTCCTTTCTCTTCTGTTCCTGTTCTCTCTGCTGTTTCTGGCCTCCACTCCAGGCCTGCCTCGTGGAGCTGGGCCCAGACTGAGCCACAGCTCCCTGTCAGCCCTCTCTGGCTGAACTCCTCTCTGAACAGACTCCCCGGACTGAACACTGTTCTAAGATGGTGCCCATCTTATATACCTCCCTCTATGTGTGAGCCCAGGTGACTAGCAACCAATGGGCTCCTACCTTTGCCCAGAGACCCACCCCTATCTGCTCCTACACCACTGGGTTTTCCTCCCCCTTCCCACTCCAGCCAGGGACAGATGCTGTCGTGCCTGCACTTCTGTCTAGTGGGAGCACCGTTGAGCTGTCCCTCGGAAATGGGGTGTGTGTGGTGCATGCAGCTACTGAGTCCTGGTCCACAATCCATCCTTACCCGGGAGTGGAATATCACACCTCTGGTTTGAGGTGCAATACCCCTGTAGCAGCCGAGCCCTCGGGGTGCTACAGATGCACATGGGGGAATTGGGAGAGAATGAGCTGCACATAATGAATGTGGGGTGGGGGAGAGTAAATGATGAATGATGATGGGGTGGGGAGAGCACGGACATGACATAATGAATTGTGGTAGGGGGTGCATGTAAATAATGAATCGGGGGAGCAGGAGGTATAGAGTACGGGGCGTTGCGGATTCAGGAGTGTGACTGGTAACAAATTGGCAGAAAGAGTAGAGGCTCTAATTAATTTATATATTAAGTGCCTATTTACAGTTAATGGGGGCACCGTGGTGTATTACAATTTATATTTGGAATGGTGGGTTGCATAATAGCTAACTATATATTGATGGTGGATGCACGTCTGTATTCAGCTGCATAATGTAGAAGTTGGGGAATGTTCTCTAGATAACTGTGTTATTTTATGCAGAGACGAGACCTGGCTGGAAGACGTGATGGCGGTCTGTGCTGGATGAAGGAGAAAAGCGTAGCTGAAGGACTTCACCTAGAGACGTCACCAGTGAGTCAGTGTATTACATGTACACTTACACTATATACTATGTACCGGGCTCCTGTGTATAATGTCACTGATCACTGTGTTAACTGTACACTATATACAGAGCTCCTGCGTATAATGTCACTGGTGATCACTGTATTACCTGTACACTGACACTATATACAGAGCTCCTGTGTATAATGTCACTGGTGATCACTAGATTACCTGGACACTTACATTATAAGCTGTATACCATGTATAGAGCTCCCGTGTATAATGACACTTATGGTAATATTAGTATTGTGTTCTTTTATTAATGATCACTATTGTAGTATTCAGTGACAATGTGGTGGTAATATGTGGTCTGGTCATGGTGTGGCATTTTTTTTCCCTTCTGTGTGGTATTATTTGGTCACTATGTTGTGGTAATATGTGGTCTGGTCATGGTGTGGCGGTATTCCCTGTATGTAGTATTATTGGTCATGTTAAAAAAATGTATATGACACATTCCCTTAAAGAAAACTAAATAAAAATATATCTAAAAAGAGTATTGGATATTTTAAGAAAATTTTAATTGGTTAGAGTAGGGCCCGGCCAGAAGAGTCTAACTTATCGTGGTGGCGGCTTTAAAAATCTTTTGGCCAAAACAAAAGCTGCTGGCTATGAATGTGATCTGGTGTTCACTGGGAACTGGTAATGTGTGATTACTGAGGACGTGGTGCAGAAGTGGACTTTTTCCAAGAGTGGGCGGTGGGACTGTAGAAGGTTTGAGGGATGGAGGCGGAGCCTGGGCGGAGTCTCAAGGGGGCCCGAAAATTTTGCCAGTATGGGGCCCCGAAATTCCTGGTGGCAACCCTGGCCTCCAGCACTGCATGGCTAATTATTTACCTATTTAAATTAGCCATACGGATCACCACGGAGCCGAGGAGCAGGGAGGAGAGCAGCGTTGCGGGAGCGGGTCCAGAGAGACAAGTGCGACTGTGCGAGCGCTGATGCAGAGGAGCCAGCCCTGAGGTGAAAAAAGTTTGAGACAGAGTTGTATGGTTTATTAAGTACCTAAATGCTGTGGACATGGTAAACATACAATATGATCAATTTGTTTAAAGGAAAGAAGAGTTGGCACAGACAGCTAAACTTCCAAAAATTTGTTCATTTCTTAAACAATCTGACAAAGAACACAGTGAGATAGCACTCCCCTGTAGCAGCACTTCTGAAGACAGTGGCCAGATTAGTGCCCATCAGGGTGATGAGAATGAAAACTTGCCAAGTGTAAGTGCTGAATTTACATGGGAGGACACTTCTCACACTACTCATACAGAGAGCTCAGAGTCTGCAGTAAATAAAGAATCCTGTGCAGCAGTTATTATACAGAGTGAAGAACATTCTATAGGAGATCTGGAAGAAATTGATGTTGAAGGCCTTGCTACAGATGCCAAAGAATTTCCAACAGACAGATATTACTGACAGCCGAACGAAGAGATTAATCATTTCTCAGGGGTCTTGTCGGCCATTTATAAAATTTCAAAGAGATAAAAAAGAGGGAGGACGTTGTTTCTCACAGATATATTACAACCAAAAATCACAAGCCGGAGTATTGATCCCACGTTCATGGTTGTGTTATTCGCCAATGCTAGACTGTGCCTACTGTGAACCATGCTGGCTTTTTGCTGATCGTAACTGTGGTGCTTACAATTCAGCATGGGTAAATGGTGTGAGAAATTGGTCTCACCTAACACAAGCAGTAAAATTCTCATGAAAGCTCCATACAGCACATTAATGCGTGCATGATGATGCAGCATTGGCGCAGTCATGGTACTGTAGATGAAGAAAACGAGAGGGAAATTAGAAAACAATAAAACTTCTGGAGGCAAGTTCTTCACAGAGTGATTAATGTCACATTAACACTGGCAATGGCTAATCTTCCCTTTAGAGGTCACAAAGAAGTAATAGGCGAAGGAAACTCTGGTGTTTTTTTGTCCCTGATTCAGTTGCTAGCAAAGTATGACTCTACACTGCACCAGTTATTGGAAATGCCAAAGGGGTCAGTTCGTTATCTGAGCCACAGAATTCAGGATGAGATTATTGCTTAATTGTCCAAGAAGAGAGAGCTTGAAATTGTTAGTGAAATCAAGAGAGCTACATTTTTTTCAATAATCATGGATACTACACAAGACATCTCAAAAACTGACCAACTTAGTCAGATTTTTCGTTATGTAACTGTTGAAACGAATTAACAGAATACCGTTACAGTGTTAAAGATCAATGAAGTTTTCCTTGGATTTCATCCAATAACCGATCAAACAGCTGCAAACCTTGAGAAAGAAATTGTTCAAAGTATTGCTAATAAGGGCCTTGACATAAGTAGATGTCGTGGACAAGGGTATGATGGGGCCGCAAACATGAGCGGCATATATACGGGTGTTCAATCCGGAGTTTCAAAAAGGGAGCCTTAGTGCGCAGTACATACATTGTGCTGCTCACAACTTAAACCTTGCTTTAAATGATCCTGTAAGATTCACCCCAGAACTAATCAAGTTTTATGATATCATTGAAAAATTGTATCAGTTTTTTGGTAACAGCATCAAACGCTGGGCTTTGCTGTCAGAGATATCATCTGCGTCTAAAATGGATAACATTACTCTGAAGAGATTGTGTCCAACTAGATGGTCTTCAAGGAATGATTCCATCATGGCACTGAGGTATCGCTATACAGATATCCTGAAGGCACTGACAAAAATTATCTTGAAGTCAGACAAAAATTCCAGTGATGTCAATGATGCCTCTAGCTTAAAGAAAAACATCAGCACTTTTCAATTTGCGATGACCGTTGTCCTGCAGTCTAGGATTCTAGATATTGTTGGACCAATTTCAAAGTGTTTGCAAGCTAAATACATAAATCTTGAAAAAGCAGCACAATTACTTCAGAATGCAGTTGAAGTTCTTCAAGAGCTCAGAAACAACTACCAGGATGCAAAAAACTGCGCCATACAATTGTCTGAGAAGAGGGGAATAGAAGTTGCATTTGAAAGAAAAAGAAATAAACGTGTAAAGAGACAGTACGATGAATTGTGTGAAGATGAACGGATTTGTGTGCAGAGAAGTATTTCCAGGTTAACATCTTTAATGCCTGCTTGGACACAGTTATCATGCAATTAAAACAAAGATTTCAGAGTCTTCATACAACAGTGCAAAAATTCAGAGCAATCCTTCCCAGCTCACTACAGTCCGTATCTGATGAAGAACTGCATAAAGATGGAGAACCTTGTGAATCATTTCCAAAAAGACTTTTCACCAGCTCTTCCTACACAGCTAGTTTCATTCAGAGTTTGCTTAAAATCAAAAATTGCACACATGACCACCGTAGAAGAAATTGCCAAGCTATTGATCGTTGAAAACAGTGTGCTAGTTCCAAGTTTTCCAGAAGTGTGTACAGCATATATTTTGTTTTTATCCTTGCCAGTAACAGTGGCTAGCGCTGAACGCTCATTCTCAAAACTAAAGTTAATTAAAAACTACCTCAGGTCTACAATGAGACAAAAAAGGCTAAGTGGACTGGCTATGTTGTCCATAGAAAATGAACGTGCCAGAATGATAGACTTAAATAAAATTATTGACTAATTTGCAGAAAAGAAGGCCAGAATAATGGATTTTAAGTAAATTGGTCAAACCTCAATAGGATTTTGCTGTTTGAAATATCTTTTTCACTGAACATTTCTAAAATTCCAACATGTGTATGGCCGACTAATGCTTTGTTATCTTGATTTCATTTGGTAAAATGGTTTTTAATATTTTTCAAAAAAATGTTACGCAGTATTGATTACAAATTAGTATTATTAAAGGAATTGTCGGAGACTAGTTTATTATTTTCATGCTTGCCTGTATTGAAGTTTTGAATCTGCAATAAACCGCATTTCTTTAACGGAATCCGATTCACTGGATTTAACCTTTTTCTTATGTGTCTACGCCCGGAAGCAGGGCTTGTCCGGGCAAACCCGACCCATTGGAGACAGGAACCTCATTGTCGATGAGTTGTTTCCATACTGTCCCCCTCCCTTCCTGCAATTATTTTCTTATATGCCTAACAACTAACAGACAGGTAGTTTCTAACTACCTGCCAGTTCTGCCCAGATCTAGATCTCTGCTCAGAGTGGTCAATGACTGCTCCTGTGGCTTTCATCACATCAACATTACAGCAGCTTCTTTTCCGCTCTGCTTTGTTGATGGAGCGTGACTGCGGATGTCATGCTGATTAACAGACAGGTCCCCACTACATAACTGTGTGGAGACAGCTGTTAAACAGCATGATGTTGGCAGTTACGCCCCTTCAACAGAGCAGCCTAGAAGATTAAGAGCTGTCTGTTGACATGAAGCAGCAGAATCACTGGCTGGAGAGGTTTGTGACTGACCCATGCAAGTGGTAGGTAGAACGGGCAGGTAGGTAACAACTATCTTCCTATTAGTTTTTATGATCATATTAAAAAATTAAACAACTTTACTATTTAGATTTGATAGTTGCGTTCTAAATAAATATTACAATCTATATGTTTACATAACTTTGTTGCCATATGAAGGAGGGGGGGGCCCAAAAAATTCTTGCACAGGGGCCCACTACAGTCTGTGTCCGCCCCTGCATACCCTCATTATCTACCGCCTCCAATCTATCCTAAACTCTGCTGCCTGACTAATCCACCTGTGCTCCAGCTATTCCCTGGCCTCTCCTATCTGTCAATCCCTTTACTGGCTCCCAATTGCCCAGAGACTCCAGTTCAAAACCCTATCTTTGGCATGCAAAGCCATTCACAACCTCCAAACATCTGTGACCTAGTCTCCCGGTACTTGCCTGCACACAACCTCCGATGCTCACAAGATCTCCTTTTTTTTTTTTTTTTTATTTATATAGTGACAACATATTCTGCAGTGCTTTACAATTCAGATAATTTACAGACATTATCGGCACTGTCCCCATTGGGGCTCACAATCTAAATTCCCTATCAGTATGTGACGCGCCCCCTGGGCCATATTCTTTAGGGGGAATATCCGGAGCCGGATCAGATGGGAGTTGTAGTCTTCCGAGTGGCTGTGACCCGGTCCGTGCCCAGGGTGTCAAACTCAGTTGTATGTGGCAGTCCTACAGATGTTATTAAGTTCTTTATTGTCGACTACGCCACCCGTTGTATTGCGGTCACTAAGGCCGCCGCTGCAACAGGCTGATGGTGTTGGTGCAGCTTTTGGTGGTATAACCCCCAACGGGTGGGGTATAGCCTCAGGGGGTCAGGTGCAGAGGATGGGGGTTGTGGTGGTGCAGCATAGATGTTAATGAAGACAGAGTCGGGTTGTGCAGTTTAGGGTATTTACTCACTGCTGATGTTCCGGTCACTCCAGCTTCAAGTGACCTCCCGAGCCGTGCTGCATCCACCAGGTCCTGGATCCAGCCAACCCCCAAGCGAGTCCGGAGCGTGACCCTGAGCTCTCCTTCTGTCCTTTCTCTGGCCGTCCCCACTAGTGATCCACCCAGGTCCAGCTCCCTCGGGCCTTCTGTTGGGAGACCCTTGGCCTTGGGTTCCCTGACCCTCCACGTGGTATGCCTTCGTGGTGGATGTGGTGGGTGGCCGTGGCAGACGCTGCCCACGGCCTCCGGTCTCTGGCTGGGGTGTGTTTTTGCCCCCACCAGCTTGGGTTCCGGTACCCTGATGCCGACTCTTCACCCGTGGATTGGATTTGGGGTCTCAGAGTCCTCTCTTCTGCTTTCCCCTCTGGGTCTCTCTTTCTTTCTCCTCTCTCTCTCTCTGGGGCTTCTCTGCTCCTCTTCCTCCTCTGACTTCTCTCTGCAAAGGCTGACAGACTGACCTGCCTGCAAAGACTGACCCTGTTCTTTGATGGTGCCCACCTTATATACACCCTCTATGTGTGAGCTCAGGTGACCAGCACCCAATGAGCTCCTATCTTTACCCAGGCTGCTCCCCCTATCTGCCCCTACACTACTTGGGATGTACCACCCCCCTCCCACTCCAGCCAGGAACAGACTCGGTCGTACCTGCACATTTCTAAGTGGGAGTACCGTTGGTCTGCTCCTCGGAAATGGGATGTGTGTAGTGCATGCAGCTTACCGAGCTCAGTTCCACACTCCATCCTTACCCGGGAGTGGAATATCACACCTCTGGGTTGAGGTGCAATACCCCTGTAGCAGCCGAATCCTCAGGGTGCTACATATGTCTTTGGAGTGTGGGAGGAAACCAGAGAAACCGGAGGAAACCCACGCAAGGACGGGGAGAACATACGAACTCCTTGCAGATGTTGTCCTTGGTGGGATTTGAACTCAGGGCCCCAGCGCTGCAAGACTGTAGTGCTAACCACTGAGCCACCGTGCTGCCCCTTCTCTACTCCCCTTTTATCTCTTTTTCCCACAATCGTATAGAAGATTTATCGTGCATTCCCCCTACTCTGGAACTTTGCACCCCAGCATATCAGACTCTCCTACTATTGAAACCTTCAAAAGGAACCTCAAGACCCACCTCTTCCGACAAGCCTACAATCTGCAGTAACCCTCGCTCCACCATACCACTGCACGACCAGCTCTACCCTCACCTACTGTATCCTCACCAATCCCTTGTAGACTGTGAGCCCTCGCGGGCAGGGTCCTCTCTTCTCCTGTACCAGTCCAACCAACAACCTTTTCACACTGCTCTGGCTTCAGTTGTGTTTCGCGGCCCCCTAGAAATTGGGACAGGAAGGTAGTTCAACATGATGTGGGTGTTTGTTATACTATCTCAGCAGGCACAGTTTCATGTTGCCCATGGCCTCGGCCTCTGCTTGCACCATCACCATTACGTCCGCTTCCCCGTCTCTTGCCACGAGCCTTGCCCATTTTAAATGGAGTTTAAAATTTGTCTTGTTGCCAAAAATGTCTGTGTTATTACCGCAGTAATATAGGATCATGTCTGATGACCACGGTTTTAGGTAGTGACCTGGGAGTCAGAAATGCTTTCAGTGGTCTTTCTCATGCTGTTCCCATGTCTTTTCAGCACTGTATGGATGTGTCTGATCATGTCTCACACACCACATGGCAAGATAAGGTAGTAAAATGTTAAAATGACATTTTCGGGTGAATGTATATTTCATTGTTGAAAGCAATGCAAAAGTGCAAAAACTCATCAAAAACGCTACTTGTGAACATAGTCCCAGGTGTGGAGGAGCATTTTTTGGGGGGCGGGTTATTTATTTTGCCTTATATACCAGTCATAAGGATGTTCCTTAACATTTTCCCCTGGAATATCCATTTTGGTTTAGTGTTTGTATGTTTTATTGTGAGCCCATAAAAGTGGCATAAATACTCTGATAACATTGTTCACAGCAGTGACCTGGAAGTCAGAGATGCTTCCAGGGGTCTCCCTCATGCTGTTCCCATGTCATTTGAGCACTGTCCCATCGATTTGGGACATATTTAGGCCCCCTGCAGACCTCCTGGGGGGCCACCGGAAAAATGCTCGAGTTTCCCATAGACTTACATTGGGCTCGTTGCTCGGGTCGAGGACTCGAGCATTCCAATTTGCTCGACCCGATCAACGAGAACTCAGGCATTTTAGTGCTCGCTCATCACAAGTCAGCATCTTTAGGTGGCTCAACTGTCACATGAGCTTGTAGGAAAAGCCTCCATCTAGTATATTCCATGTGAGTTTTCCTTCTGTCTGTGACTTTTACATTATTTCTTTCACAGCTTTGACATCCAGGCAAATACCTGAAGAAAATCAATTCTGAAGCCATAATGGAGAAAGAAGAAAGCAATGTGCGGGATGATGAGTGGTGCAAAGAGGATGTTCCTACAGGTAACTGCCCCAGTGAGGAGTCACCACTAAATAAAGCAGAGAAGAGTCACATTCTCCTCATTCACCAGACTGGGCAATTTTAGGCTAGAAGTTAAATGTTATGTGTTTTCTCAACTGTTTTGGCCATAGATTCCCCCATTCAGCTATAAAATAGATTATATATGGCTGACAATGTAATTGTGCAATATGTAATAAGACCGGTTGTGCATCTATAATATGGATTTAAGAATAGACTGGGATGATAGATCATCAAAGACATGTAACAAACTTCATGGACAAAGTATCTAATTTAGTGTTTATATCATATCCAGCATGGCTCTGGTACCAGGATTAATATATAACATAAGTAATCTATTTCATATACTGAACTAGCTGGAGCTGAAAAGAACTGTTTTACGACAAGTCTAATAGTCACAGCCAGGAGTAGATTATAAGAGAAAGCAGAGAATTGCCTGGGCTTATCCAGCTTTATATTTGCTCCATGGCCATGACTTCCTAATACACGAACATACGGCTCCTCTATTCTGCATGTAGCGGTCAGCGATTGTGTAAGATGGACGCCACCTAGTAGCACTGACGCCTGAGCATTTCTCTAGACACGAGTGACAATATGAGCAAGTCCTGCACTCTGTCACAGGGAAGATGGGGTGCCAGTGGTCGATTTGAGGTGTTCACTGAAAAATAGACAGAATTTCCACAGCACACACAAGAGGATGCAATATGGAGTCCAATTATTCCTTATTATTCAACAACAGTTCAGACATAGACATAAAATTAGAGATGTTAGTATAGATATTACTTATACCTGAGTCTGCTGTCTATCCAAAATCCTCAATAGACATGAAGTTTTGGTCAATCATTCATCTGCTCTCTATGGGGGGAGAGAAGAAAGCTGCTCCCATATCATGAATCAGTGCTTGTTACAGGCCAATATCTGCCTGTGTAAATGAACCCTTAAAGGGATATTCCCATCTCCAATATCTCATCTCAATATGTAGTAGGTGTAATAATAATAATAGCAAATACCTCCAATTAGAAATGTTCTTCAGATTTGCTCTTTTCTCATGTACAGGCATTGCAGTAGCCTAAGTATCCATCATTATCACCACTCATATAGTGACAGTTAGTTAACTAGTTGTTAATGGTCATAACCATGCATATGTAAGCTACTGCAATACCCTGCACATTAGGAATGAGACATAGCAAGTCAGAAGAACTGTACTATATTTCTAATTGGAGGTATTTGCTAATATTATTATTTATACAACTACTACATTTTGGGATAAGATCTTGATGAAGGAAATACCCCTTTAAAATTAACCTGTCAGATATAAAAACCCTATTTACTTGCAGATATAGTGGTAATCTGCAGGCAAATAATATTTAAAGCATCTTAGACTGTTTTACTGGGAAAGCGGCTACTGGGAGAAATTGAAGTTATATTTTCCCTGCAGCTGCTCGCTTCCAGGCATTGTGGTGGCGCATAGACCTCTGATGGAGAGAGGTGACTGCTACAGACCTGATGACTGAAATCGAGCGGCTGCAAGGAGAATATAATTTCATCTCATCAGTAAGCACTGATTGATGATATAGGAAGGTTATTGGAGCTTATTAGCTTTCTTTTTGATGTAGCAATGACGATTTATTTCCTTATCTCATGCCTTTTTTATTATTGCAGATCCTCATCTATTTACACAATGGGGGTGATACACTGTCATCAACGATCATTTTTATGCTCCTATAATATATGTGACCAATGACAAATGTTTTATTCTCCAGATTTTTGTGGGCCCTCGGCGAAAGAGTCTCAGTGAGCCCCTTTAACACATACTATGATTCATGATGAAGATTTCACTTACTTCTAACATTACATGAGTGATATGTATTGAAAATTCTACAATTGCTCAGAAACTGGCGAATCCTCGCATCACAGTGCAGACCTGGGGGGATTCAAAGGTTTCCATTTTAGACTGAACAGTATAGTCCTCCATACAGTATTATGGTCACCACAAAGTCCTCCAAACAGTATTATGGGCACCACATAGTCCTCCATGCAGTATAATAGGCCCCACTTAGTCCTCCATGCAGTATTATGGGCACCACATAGTCCTCCATGCAGTATTATGGGCACCACATAGTCCTCCATACAGTATAATGAGCCTCATATATTGCTCCATACAGAATAATGGGCCCCATATAATGCTCCATACAAAATAATGGGCCCCACATAGTCCTCCATACAGTATTATGGGCACCACATAGTCCTCCATATAGTATTAAGGGCACCACATAGTCCTCCATACAGTATAATAGGCCCCACATAGTCCTCCATACAGTATAATGGCCTCCACATAGTCCTCCATACAGTATTAAGGGCACCACATAGTCCTCCACACAGTATTATGGGCACCACATAGTCCTCCATACAGTATAATAGGCCCCACATAGTCCTCCATACAGTATAATGGCCCCCACATAGTCCTCCATACAGTATTATGGGCACCACATAGTCCTCCATACAGTATTATGGGCAACCCATAGTCCTCCATACAGTATTATGGGCCCCACATAGTCCTCCATACGGTATAATGGCCCCCACATAGTCCTCCATACAGTATTATGGGCACCACATTGTCCTCCATACGGTATTATGGGCACCTCATAGTCCTCCATACAGTATTATGGGCACCACATAGTCCTCCATACAGTATTATGGGCACCACATAGTCCTCCATACAGTATAATGAGCCTCAAATATTGCTCCATGCAGAATAATGGTCCCCATATAATGCCCCATACAGAATAATGGACCCCATATAATGCTCCATACAAAATAATGTACCCCATATAATGCTACATACAGAATAATGGACCCATATATTGCTCCATACAGAATAATGACCCCATATAATGCTCCCTACAGAATAATGTACCCCATATAATGCTCCATACAGAATAATGGACCCATATATTGCTCCATACAGAATAATGGACCCCATATATTAATCCATACAGAATAATTGAGCCCATATATTGCTCCATATATACTATAATGAGCCCCATATAATGCTCAATACAGAATAATGGACCCCATATAATGCACTATATAGAATAATGGGCCCCCTATAATGCTCCCAACAGAATAATTGACCGTATATAAGGCTCCATACAGAATAACTGACCCTATATAATGCTCCATACAGAATAATAGACCCCACATATTGCTCCATACAGAATAATGGTCCCCATATAATGCTCCCTACAAAATAATGGACCCCATGTAATGCTCCATACAGAATAATGGTCCCCATATATTGATCCATACAGAATAATGGTCCCCATATATTGCTCCATACAGAATAATGGACCCCATATATTGCACCATATACACTATGAGCCCCATATAATGCTCCATACAGAATAAGTGACACTATATAATGCTCCATACAGAATAATGATCCCATATATTGCTCCATACAGTATGATTAGCCTCATAAATAGCTTCATACAGAATAATGGGCCCCATATAACGCTTCATACAGAATAATGGACCCCATATAATGCACTATAGAGAATAATGGGCCCCATATAATGCTCCATACAGAATAATGGACCGCATATAATGCTCCATACAGAATAATGGCCCCCATATATATTGCTCCATACAGTATAATGGACCTCATATAATGCTGCATACAGAATAATGGGCCCCATATAATGCTTCAAACAGAATAATGGGCCTCATATAATGCTTCATACAGATTAATGGACACCATATATTGCTCCATACAGAATGGGCCCCATATATTGCTCCAGACAATATGGGCCCCATATATTGCTACATTCAGTATGGGCCCCATATATTGCTCCATACAGTATGGGCCCAATATATTGCTCCATACAGTATAATGGATCCCGTATAATGCTCCATACAGAATAATAGACCCATAAAATGCACCATACAGAATAATGGAACCATATATTGCTCCATACAGTATAATGGACCCCATATATAGTTCCATACAGAATTATTGACCCCATATATTGCTCCATATACGCTATAATGAGTCCCAAATAATGCTCAATACAGAATAATGGCCCCCTATAATGCTCCATACAGAATAATTGACCCTATATAATTCTCCATACAGAATAATAGACCCCACATATTGCTCCATACAGAATAATGGGCCCCATATAATGCTCCCTACAAAAAAATGGACCCCATATAATGCTCCATACAGAATAATGGTCCCCATATATTGCTCCATACAGAATAATGGACCCCATATATTACTCCATATACACTATAATGAGCCCCATATAATGCTCCATACAGAATAAGTGACACTATTTAATGCTCCATACAGAATAATGATCCCTTATATTGCTCCATAAAGTATGATGAGCCTCATAAATTGCTACATACAGAATAATGGGCCCCATATAATGCTCCATACAGAATAATGAACCCCATATAATGCTCCATACAGAATAATGGACCGCATATAATGCTCAATACAGAATAATAGACCCCATATAATGCTCCATACAGTATATTGGACCTCATATAATGCTGCATACAGAATAATGGGCCTCATATAATGCTTCATACAGAATAATGGACACCATATATTGCTCTATACTGAATGGCCCCATATATTGCTCCAGACAGTACTGGCCCCATATATTGCTCCATTCAGTACTGGCCCCATATATTGATCCAGTCAGTATGGGCCCCATATATTGCTCCATACAGTATGGGCCCAATATATTGATCCATTCAGTATGGGCCCCATATATTGCTCCATTCAGTATGGGCCCCATATATTCCTCTCTCTCTCTCTGTATATATATATATATATATATATATATATATATATATATATAAAATCAAATACCTCTCCTCGCTGGCCGCAGGTCTGGACTCCTCAGCGTCTTCCGGCTCTCTGCACTGTCAGAGCAGAGGGCATACTGTAGTGACGTCAACGCGTCCTCTGCCCTGACACCACACAGTGTCAGAAGATGCGTAAGATGCCGGAACTGCGGAGGATCGAGGAGAGGTATATATGGCAAGTGCCGGGGTCCTGGGAAAGTGGGGGTGGCCCACTCGCAGGCGCTGGCACCATGCTCACCCGACTCATTGGGCCCATAGCGTTCTGGGGTCCACCAACGGCGAGTGGGCCCCCTGCTTCCTCAGGGTCCCGGCACTTGCCCGGCTGCACCGGTTGCTGACCCCAGCCCAGTTTGCACTGGCCAATGATAGGAATGAACATTAGTACAATTTATTCATTGTGCAATCATCACATCATGTAAATTACACTTTAGTCAGTTAATAATAGAACTTTGTTACACACCTTGTAATTTGTATGTCATTTTTTTCTTTTCGCTTTTCTTAATTTTTTTATATTTAGACAAATATAAGTATAAAGGATATTTTGTTAAAAAATCATATCAGTTTTTTTCTTGGCAGGTGTTTGTACCAGAAGCTCCAAAAGACATCTCATATTTTCGGATTTTAAAGCAGATGATAGAAGCATTGAACAAGATCCATATGAAGAGCATGCCAACATCTCAGACATAGATCTTTTTAAAGTACTATGTCCTAATTCATCACAAATTGTTAAGAAAAATAAAAGTCACAGAAGTAATGTGGAAAATAAAGGAGTTTCCACAAGGAAGAAGTCATTTTCATGTTTAGAATATGAGAAATGTTTTACACAGAAATCAAATCTTGTTGTACATGAGAGAATTCACAAAGGAGAGAAGCCATTTTCATTATTACTATCTTTTTGCATTGGTAAATTAATTGAATGGAAGGTTTCATGTACATGCATACATGCACTATTGGATTAGCCAATTGCTTAAAATATATTGTCTATACAATCTTTAATCTATTAAATAAAAATGCATTTTTTAGCAATATATTTGCTGTAATTTGTTCCTGGCACAAAGTTCTCTTTTTCGGCTGTAAAGCTTAACTTGTTAGACATCAGAGAACTCGTATTGGGAAAAAGGCATTTTAACTCTTTATTAACCAAGCCCAATTTTTCAAATCTGGCATGTCACTTTAAGTGGTAATAGCGATGGAATGTCACAAATCCCCGTTATTCTGAGAATGTTTTTTCCTGACATGTTGGACATTTTCAATATTCAAACTTTGAATGTTTATACCTGTAAACCGTATAGTTACACTGCATAAAAAAGTTAACAAAACATTTACCTTGTGTCTTCTATGTCAGCATAATTGTTTCAAATGTCCTTTTATTTTGGTAGAAGAGTTAAAAGTTTAGCAGCAATTTTTCATTATTTTAGGGCAATGTACAAAACTTATTTTTATGGACCAATTTAGTTTTGAAGTGACTTTGTGGAGGCTATATATTAGAGATTCCCCTAAAGGGATGACATTTCAACCCCTTAAGGATGGAGCCAATTATGTCCTTAATGGCCAAGTCAAATTTTACAATTCTGGCCAATGGATCCCACTGATTCTAAAGGCCCCGTCACACTTAGCGACGCTGCAACGATCCCGACAACGATACGACCTGTCAGGGATCGTTGCTGCGTCGCTATGTGATCGCTGGTGAGCTGTCAAACAGGCAGGCTCACCAACGATCAGGGGAGCAGCGACATCGTGGAAAGAATCTTTCCACGATGTCCTGCTCCTGGTTACCAGCCTGCTGAAGCAGGAGCAGGCTGGTAACCATGATAAACAGCGGGTTACTAGGGACACACGCGCACCTAGTAACCTGTTGTTTATCATGGTTACCACTCTGCTACGGTGAGCGGGAGGTTACCGCTCACTTTAGCAGGCTCGTAACCATGATAAACAGCGGGCTACTAAGTGCGCCCCTAGTAACCCGCTGTTTATCATGGTTACCAGCCTGATCGCTGCTCCCACTGGTCACACACAGCGATGTGTGCTGACCAGCGGGAGGGCAACAACCAAAAAATAGTCCAGGACACTTTGCAGCGATCAGCGACCTCACATCAGGGGCCTGATTGCTGCAAAGTGTCACACATAGCGACATCGCTGGTGAGGTCGCTGTTGCGTCACCAAAACCGTGACACAGCAGCGATCTCGCTATGTGAGACGGGGGCTTTAGACTGGTTTTTATGACATATTAAACTTCATGATAGAGGTAAAATGTATTCGATATGACTTGAAATTTGACAAAAATTTAGAAAATTTTAAAATTTTCAAAATTTTAATTTTTATGCTCTTAAATCAGAGAGATATGTCACACAAAATAGTTAATAAATAACATTTCCGACATGTCTACTTTACATCAGCAAAATTTTGGAACCAAAATCTTTTTTTGATAGGAAGTTATAAGGGTTAAAAGTTGACCAGCGATTTCTCATTTTTCCAACAAAATTTACGAAACCATTTTTTTTAGTGACCACATCACATTTGAAGTGACTTTGAGGGGCCTTTATGACAGAAAATACCCAAAAGTTACACCATTCTAAAAACTGCACCCCTCAAGGTGCTCAAAACCACATTCAAGAAGTTTATTAAGTGTTCAGGTGCTTCACAGGAACTGAAGCAACGTGGAAGGAAAAAATTAACATTTTACTTTTTTTCACTCAAATTTTACTTCAGGCTCCAAATTTTTAATTTTCTCAAGGGTAACAAGAGAAAATAGGCCACAAAATTTGTTGTACAATTTCACCTGTGTACACTGACACCCCATATGTGGGGTAAAACCAATGTTTGGGCGCATGGCAGGGTTCAGAAGGGAAGGAGTGCCATTTGACTTTTTGAATGTAAAATTTTCTTGAATAATTAGTGGACGCCATGTCGCGCTTGGGGAGCCCATGATGTACCTAAACAGTGGGAACCCCCCACAAGTGACCCCATTTTGGAAACTAGACTTTCTGGAAACTTATCTAGGTGTGTGGTGAGCGCCTTGAACCCCCAGGTGCTTCACAGAAGTTGATAACATTGATCCGTAAAAATAAAATGTTCACATTTTTCCCTCAAAAATGTTTTTCAGCCCCCAATTTGCATTTTCATAAGGGTAGCAGGAGAAATTGCACTGTATAATTTGTTGTGCAATTTCTCCTGAGTACACTGATACCCCATATGTGGGGGAAAACCACTGTTTGGGTGCACAGAAGGAAAGGAGCACAGTTTGATTGTTTGAACACAAAATTGGCTGGAATTGAGAGCGGACACCATGTCTCGTTTGGAGAGCCCCTGATGCGGCTAAATAGTGTAAACCGCCCACAAGTGACCCCATTTTGTAAACTACACCCCTCAAGGATTTTTTCAAGGGTATAGTGAACATTTTAAACCCAGAGGTATGACAGAATTTGATAACATTAGGTCATCATATTGAATATGTTGTCAATAGTCTTGAGCACAAGTGCTCACTACTTGAGTTTGCATTGGGTATGCACCAAGTATCGCAGGTGCTCGACTGACATGCTTGAGTCCCCGTCCCGTATGTTTCACGGTTTTTAGACATCCAAAAAAAACATACGGGAATCGCTCTTGTATGGCAGGCTATCCCAGCGTGTTTTGTTTTGGCTGCATAACAGCCGTGAAACATGTGGGGCGAGGACTCGAGCATGTCACTCGAGCACCCGCGATACTCGATGCATACCCGAGCACCTGATGCAAACTCAAGTAGCGAGCACTTGAGATCAACACTAGTAGCTATGTCGTCATCATTTTTTTTTCTTTACTTTTGAAAAAATCCCAACCCCAACAACCCTAACCCCAACCATAATCCTAAACGTAACCCTAATCCTAACCCTAACACATAATCCTAAACGTAACCCTAATACTAACTCTAACACAACCCTAAAACTAACACAACCCTGACCCTAATCCCAACGCTAACCCTAACGCTAACACAACCCTAACCCTAATCCCAAAGCTAACCCTAACGCTAATTATAACCCTAACACAATCCTAATCCTAACTAGGGATGAGCGAATTTGTTCGAAATCCGATCTTACAACTTAAATTCGACACAAATATGGCACATTCGGATTCGTGATCGGAAAGGCGAGCATTTTTTCTTAAATTCAGGAAAATCAGCAACGTTCGGGGAATAAATGCGGGGACGTGATTCCTGGGCAACTACAGCATTTTGAACAGTTTGGCTAGCATAGTGCCTGTTTATGATGAGTGGGGGGACGTGTTAGATGAGTGGAGGGGCTGGGGAAAGCTCAGAACAGGTCAGATCAGTGGAGGGCTTGTAATCCTTTTTTTTTTCTTCCTGTATGCTGTAACTTTAAGTCAGGAAAACTCGGCTAGCCAATCAGAGCGCAGGAAGCATCCACACTGTCCAAACACAAGGGATTCTGCCATTGGCTGCTGGAATCACATGTCCTCTCTATATAAAGAGTGCTCATGTTCCCTCAGCGCCATTTTATGCATGTCTCTGCTGCCAGACGGTCCTGCCCTGTGTACTGAGAGATTTTAGCTAGATAGATGGACGCTTGTGTGGAAGTCAGATAGTGTAGATAAGTCCTATGCTGTGTACCTGTGAAATTGATGTTGCAGTACATTTTTTCTTTTCTTGTGCAATTACTGAGATTCTGACAGAAAGAGCAAGGCCCATTCCATAGAAGTGTGTTGTGCACCGGTTGTATTGTGCACTATGCATGAGTATGCCTTAAATCTATTTTTTCACGTGCTAATGTGAAAACCAAGCAAGCAAGCCCTGGCAGCCCACCTTTTGATTTTGTGGGGTTGAAATTGAACTGTATGCAGACTCTGCAGAGCTTCTCAGTGCAGAGCACTTTGATAATGAAAGCTATAGCAGCACACTTTGTCATTATTTGGTTGGTGAAATTCAGCTGTATGCACAGTAAAAAATATGTATTTTTTCTCTTGCTAGCCATAGTCCACCAAAGACTGTTTTATATTGCAAACATGATACACTCTGCTAAAAGCCACCTAGTCCTCTAGCAGTGGTGAAATTCAGCTGTAAATAAAGCTTATGTAGAGTAAAAAAAATCAATTTTTGGTATTCTTAACGTGATACAGCAGTCTAAATCTGAGTTTGAAATAGTTGGTAAAATATCTCCTATGTTATACAGGCCTCATCCACACTAAAAAAAAATACTTTTTTCGGTTCCTAACGTTATACAGCAGGGACAACTCAGTTTGAAATGGTTTGGAGAATATTTCCTACTAGATGGTGGCCCGATTCTAACGTATCGGCTATTCTAGAATATGTATGCGGCCAACCGGGCGCAATCAGCATAGCCGTGTTTAAATTTAGCGCCAATATTGCTGATTGGTCACGGGCGGCGGTCGCGACCAATCTGCAGAGCGGTGTTTAAATTTGGCGCCAATATCGCTGATTGGTCGAGGCCGGGAGATGACCAATCAGCGAACCGTATTAGTGAGGACCGGGGAGCTGCGCTGCCTGTGCGGGTACTTCCGCTGTTCGCAGCCGGGAGATGACCGGCGGCGCCGTTCCCCGGTCCTCCCTTCACACTTGCCGTCGGGAGATCAGCGGCGCCGCCGGTCGGGGTACTTATGCTGCGAGCAGCAGGGAGATGACCGGCTAGCGCCGGTCATCTCCCGGCTGCATCGCCGCTGACCTCCGTGCGGCAGATGAGCCGCTAACGGCCAGCATCTTGTTCTGAAATCCCGCGTCGCTCATTGGCCGCAGATGGACCACTCAGCGAAGCGGGATTTCCTGGACAGACAGACAGACGGGATAAGATGATTATATATATTAGAATCTAATATATATAATCGTCTTATCCCGTCTGTCTGTCTGTCTGTCCAGGAAATCCCGCGTCGCTGATTGGTCCGGCCGCGGCCAATCAGCGACGTGGGATTTCAGAACAAGATGCCGGCCGTTGTACAGACCTCAGGCCTCATCCACACTACTTTCTTTTGATAGTAACGTTATACAGCAAGCCATATCTTACCTTGTCATTTAGTGCCGCTGAAATTCAGGTGTGTGCAGAGCTGTTGCAGAGGAAAAAATCTAATTTTGTTTTGCTAATAACAACATTTCAATGCCCCTCAGAAGAGATGTGGAGTTCAGAGTGGTTTAACAAGACGGTTTTAATGCCCCTTGGAAGAGACGTGGAGGTCAGAGTAGCTTAACAAGACGGTTTTAATGCCCCTTGGATGAGACGTGGAGGTCAGAGTGGTTTAACAAGATGGTTTTAACGCCCCTTGGAAGAGATGTGGAGGTCAGAGTGGTTTAACAAGATGGTTTTAATGCCCCTTGGAAGAGACGTGGAGGTCAGAGTGGTTTAACAAGACGGCTTTAATGCCCCTTGGAAGAGACGTGGAGGTCAGAGTGGTTTAACAAGACAGTTTTAATGCCCCTTGGAAGAGACGTGGAGGTCAGAGTGGTTTAACAAGACGGTTTTAATGCCCCTTGGAAGAGATATGGAGGTCAGAGTGGTTTAACAAGATGGTTTAATGCCCCTTGGAAGAGACGTGGAGGTCAGAGTGGTTTAACAAGATGGTTTTAATGCCCCTTGGAAAAGACGTGGAGGTGAGAGTGGTTTAACAAGACGGTTTTAATGCCCCTTGGAAGAGACGTGGAGGTCACAGTAGCTTAACAAGACGGTTTAATGCCCCTTGGAAGAGACATGGAGGTCAGAGTGGTTTAACAAGATGGTTTTAATGCCCCTTGGAAGAGACGTGGAGGTCAGAGTGGTTTAACAAGACGGTTTTAATGCCCCTTGGAAGAGACGTGGAGGTCACAGTAGCTTAACAAGACGGTTTAATGCCCCTTGGAAGAGACATGGAGGTCAGAGTGGTTTAACAAGATGGTTTTAATGCCCCTTGGAAGAGACGTGGAGGTCAGAGTGGTTTAACAAGACCGTTTTAATGCCCCTTGGAAGAGACGTGGAGGTCAGAGTGGCTTAACAAGATGGCTGTAATGCCCCTTGGAAGAGACGTGGAGGTCAGAGTGGTTTAACAAGACGGTTTTAATGCCCCTTGGAAGAGACGTGGAGGTCAGAGTGGTTTAACAAGACAATTTTAATGCCCCTTGGAAGAGACATGGAGGTCACAGTAGCTTAACAAGACGGCATATTAAAAACATTATTCCCATTATTGGGGAGTGGGTCTCCCATAGTCTTTGCCTATGCCTTCCAAGCAAAAGCTGCCAAAAATTAGGACGGAGGAACTTGCAATGCACCTTACAAGAGCCATGCAGTGCAGCATATTAAAAACATTATTCCCATTATTGGGGAGTGGGTCTCCCATAGTCTTTGCCTATGCCTTCCAAGCAAAAGCTGCCAAAAATTAGGACGGAGGAACTTGCAATGCTGGCAACACGGACCACGGTCACCCTGGTGTTATAGTGGTGGTGGAGGCTGAGGATAAGGAGAAGAGCAAAAAACAGCTGAAATGAGGAAGCGTATACCCATATGTGGGTGTGAAGCGGCGCATGGGAATGCACCTCCTGAAATAACACAGTGGATTTGACTTTATGTTACTCTGCTGTCATTTGGTGGTGATGAGAAGTCTGGCCCAATCCAGCCCTTGTTCATTTTGATAAGGGTCAGCTTGTCAGCATTGTCAGTTGACAGGCGAGTGCGCTTATCAGTTATAATTCCCCCAGCGGCACTAAAATCACACCCCGATAACACGCTAGTGGCAGGGCAGGCCAGGACCTCCAAGGCGTACAGAGCGAGTTCATTCCAAGTGTCCAGCTTGGATACCCAATAATTAAAAGGCACAGAGGAATCACGGAGGATGCTGGTACGGTTGGCAAAGTACTCCCTCGCCATCTTTTGAAACTTTCCACTCCTTGTGAGAATACCCCACGCCTCAGGGCCTGTAAGCTGGGCGGATCTCAGAAAACTGTCCCAGAACGTTGACAGTGTTCCCCTGCCTCTGCTGGATTGGAGTCTCTCTCGCCTGTACGCCTTGGTTGGGCAACGAACTGTGACCTCTGCCGCTAGCGTGTTCAGATGGGAATTTTTTTAACACTTCTGCAACAAGGGCCTTCTGGTACTGCCCCATTTTTGTAGACCTCTCCACCTCAGGAATAAGAGAGTGAAAATTCTCCTTGCAGCGGGGGTCTAAAAGTGTCACCAACCAGTAATGACTGTCACCCAACATTTTGACATCGCGGGGGTTACGGTTAAGGCAGCGTAAAATAAAGTCAGCCATACGTGCCAGACTGGTAACGGGCAAGACTCCCGTGTCCTCACCAAGATGACGACTGACCATGCTCTCCTCCTCCTCCTCCTCCCCCCTGTCCTCAGGCCACCCACGCTGAACTGACGGTATGACAGTTGTACAGGTACTACCGTCTACAGTGCATGATATCAGCTCCTGTTCTTCCTCCTCCTCCTCCTCCTCCTCTCCCTCATTGTCCCCCAATGCACATTGGGATGAGATGAGGCTGGGCTGTGGTTAATCTCCCGCTACGGCTTCTTGATCCATTTCATCATACTCTGGCTGCAATGCCTCCTCTTTAATTCTCTGCAGAGAGGGTTGCAAAAGACAGACAAGTGGGATGCTGACGCTAATGATGGCATCATCGTCACTCACCATCTTGGTGGACTCCTCAAAGTTTGTCAGGATGGTACATATGTCATACATCCAGGTCCACTCCTGAGGTCTTATGTGTGGAGTCTGACCTGAATATCGATGACCTTGTTGCAGTTGGTACTCCACAACTACCCTCTTCTGCTCACAAATCCTTTGCAACATGTGGAGGGTAGAGTTCCAACGTGTGGGGACATCACACACCAGTCGGTGTGCCAGAAGCTGCAAACGCTGCTGCAACACGGCAAGGGCGCCGAAGCTGTAGCCGACTTCCGAAAATGAGCTGACAGGCGACGTACTTTGACGAGCAGATCTGGCAACTTGGGGTACGATTTAAGAAACCACTGAACCACGAGGTTAAGCACATGAGCCAGGCATGGTACGTGTGTGATCTCGCCTCGCTTCAGAGCCGCCACCAGGTTACGGCCATTGTCACACACCACCATGCCTGGATGTAGGTTCAGTGGTCTCAGCCACAGATCTGCCTGCTCTTTCACAGCTGTCCACAACTCACAAGCAGTGTGAGGTTTATCACCTAAGCTTATGAGTTTCAGCACAGCCTGTTGCCGCTTGGCTGAGGCAGTACTGCAGTGCTTCCAGCTTGTTACTTATGTGGTGATATCTGAGATGGAGGCTGAACATGAGGAGGAGGAGGAGGATTATGCGCAGGAACTGTACACTATGGGGGCAACTCTGAGTGACATAGGGCCCGCAATCCTCGGTGTGGGGAGGATGTGTTCCGTCCCAAGGTCCGACTGGGTCCCGGCTTCCACTATGTTTACCCAGTGTTCCATCAGGGAGATGTACCGTCCCTGGCCACAAGCACTTGTCCATGTGTCCGTTGTCAGGTGAACTCTCCCAGTAACTGCGTTGTTAAGGGCACGGCAGATGTTTTTTGACACGTGCTTGTGTAGTGCGGGGATGGCACACCAGGCAAAATAGTGTCGGCTGGGGACCGAGTACCGAGGGACGGCCACCTCCATAAGGTTGCGGTTGGATTCCGTCTCCACCATCATTTCCAATGGCAGCATTTCCAATGCAAGCAGTCTTGAAATGTGCGAATTTAGTACTGTGTCCTGTGAGGCGTTGGCTGCAAATTTGCGCTTTCGTTCAAAGGTCTGGGATATGGAAAATTGAACGCTGCGGTGGGATGTGGACGTGGACGTTGATGCTGTTTCTTGAGAAACTGCCATAACTAGTGAAGACTGAGAAGGGGCATCTTTGCATGCAGTATGAACAGGGGATTGCCTTGCATGCACAACAGGGGGTTCTCTTACACGCACAACAGCGGAAGAAGCAGTGGTGACACCCGCTGACACTGGTCGTGGACCCTGGGGTTCGTCCCACAAAGTCGGGTGCTTTGCTGACTTGTGCCTGATCATGCTGGTGGTGGTCAGGCTGGTAGTTTTGTCACCCCTGCTGATGCTGGCCTGGCATGTGGAACAAATGGCCTCTTTGGGGTTATCAGCAGAGTCTTTAAAAAAATTTCAGACTCTGGAAGACCTACCGGTTGTACTGGCAGCGTCCCTCGTGTTGGTGTTACAGGGATCAGTTGCCCGCCTTCTGTATGCGGCCACCACACTGCTTCTTCCTGCCTGTTGGGGTACTCTGCCTCCCTCCCCCTGTGTGCTGCTGGCCTCGCTCTGCGTGTGCTCCTGCCACGTTGGGTCAGTTACTAGAACATCCACCACCTCCTCCTCTTCCACTTCCGCACCACGGTCCTCCTCCTCACTTCGTAGTAATTGTGACTTGTCAACGTCCACCTCTTGTGACAAATTGCCAGCGTCGCCTTCCTGTGGCCGTGGCTGTTCAAATATTTGGCCATCGCTACATGGGATCTCTTCCACCACTTCAAGCGGAGCAAGCGAGGGGCCCAAATATGGAAATGGACCAGTGAACAGCTCTTCAGAGTGTCCAACTGTGGGATCAGCTGCTGTCTGACGACACTCGGCATGGTGGGAGGAAGGAGCATCAGTCTTCTAGTCTTCCTTGTGCAAATGAGGAGTCTTTCCTCATTTGCACAAGGAAAGACTAGAAGCAATGGGATGAAACTAAATGGGAGGAGACACAGATTAGATATTAGAAAAAACTTTTTGACAGTTAGGGTGATTAATGAGTGGAACAGGCTGCCACGAGAGGTGGTGAGTTCCCCTTCAATGGACGTCTTCAAACAGAGGCTGGACAAACATCTGTCTGAGATGATCTAGTGAATCCTGCTTTGAGCAGGGGGTTGGACCAGATGACCCAGGAGGTCCCTTCCAACTCTACCATTCTATGATTCTATGATTCTATGAGTATGCAGTCGAGACTCATGGCTACTAACACTTGACCGTGTGGAAGACAGACCGGAGGTGGTGGTGCCCAGGTGACTGGAAGTATTATCTGCTATCCAATTAATAACCTGTTCACACTGATCAGTTCGCAATAGTGGTGCTGTTGTGTGCTTCCCTAGTAATTCGGTCAAGAACTGGGAGCGAGAAGATGTGGCTGTTGGTTGTGGTACATTTTCACCTTGGCCACTGCCCCGTCCTCTGCACGCACCATCACCAGAACGTCCAGTTCCACGTCCCTTGCCACGCGCCTTGCCCATTGTAAATGAAGTAAAATAGCTTACACTCGCACTATCAATGGTAAAAGATCTGGGGCTAAGTCTAGCAATTTGACCAGCAGGAGCACACAGGACTGTAATGCAGTGTTTGTTGGTATAACCACTGCTTCTCCTATACAGCCTGCCTGCCAGCCTGATATCTGAGATGGATATTAGTCCGGAAAAGGACTGTTTGTTTGATTTTGCAGGCTCTAGAGACCCTACACTACCTATTTCACAGTATAAATCTCTCCCTAGCTCAGCAGCACTCTCCCTACACCGTCTGATCCGGAGCGACTGTGTCCAAGATGGCGGCGCCCGGTTTTAAATACTCGAGGTGACGCTGTGCGGCCAGCTAATTACTGTAATGCCCACAACCAACATGGCTGTAGCATTACAGTGACTGGCTGGCATTGGCTCTGTAAAGAGCGCCAAACATGCAGGGCAGAGACCCGAGTTCCCACCCGAGTAACCCGGAAATGCTTGGTGCTCGTCGAACATCCCGAGTAGTGAGATGCTCGGGCGAGTGTCGAGCATGCTCGCTCAACACTAGTTGTTATCAATGTTTATGAACATTATACCAATTTGACAATGCCAAATTGTATATAAAGTTATCCAACTTTCACCACTGTCTCAGAATTGGTCAGATTGACCAACTAAGACGAATGCCGAGGACGACATTCAAAAAGGGGGGAAGAGTGTGACATGTAGAAATAGTGCTGTTGCAGAGTGTGACATGCAGAAGTAGTGCTGTTGCTTTAAAAGCATTCAGCAACTATTAGGAGTAACACAAGCACATGAGACACAAAGTGTTGTGCTCCAGAAGCATCCAGCAACTAGAGGGGTTAACACAGTCACAGGAGAAGGGGAATGTTTTAGCAGAGCCCCAGGGGGATTGTGGGGAAGTTGTTTACTGTCTGGCTGGAGCAAAGAGAAAGGTGGTGTGTGTGTTCTGTATCTCACAGAAGCGCCCCTGCAAGTGAAAAGGAGTCAAGTCAGGAGTGAAGCTAAGCACAGGTCAGGTAGAATTCCTGAACTAGCAGTGCAGAGTATTGTCAGGCATAAAGATAAGGACTGGAAGAAATGGTGTCACAGGGATCATCTCCCTCAGCAAACCCTCCCCCCCCTCCTCCATCTCACTGTGCTGTAAAGAATGCTGTTTTCATTAATGTGCCTTTGCATTAGAATTGTGCTGTCCTGTACTACAGGGAAGACTGTGAACTGCTGTGCTGCTAAGGAAACAGTATTGGTTGTCACTGGAGCCTGTTGCTCATAAGACTTAACTTGCACTGTCTGTGCAGCTTCTTATTAAATGCTACTGTTCTACCATTTATGAGGACTCATCTTAAGTGTGTCTGGTCAGCAAGTGAAACAACCTACGTGTCTGTGCCGGAGGTCAATACCCCTGTGTGCCTGAGAGAAGCTGCAGCACATGGTCTATGGTCGCCCTGAGTAATGGTTCGCCCAGGATTCCAAAGAATTCATGTAACCTGTCTCGCCCCTATCTGAACCTAGCGGCATGTGTGTAACATTAGTTTCCTAAGACCCCCAAGGCCGGCTGGCCTGCATGTGAAGAGGATGAGGTACCCTCTCTGGCTGGACGGAAGCCCAAAGTAGCCAAACTGGCTTGCCTTTTACTTTTTCTTTTCTTATTTTTTTTGTTGTTGCGCCTTTCTCTGCTGGAATCCAGAGGCGCAGGTGCACAAACTAAGGACTGTTGGGACACTACCTGCTTCCGGGGTCCTTATCAAGAAGGACTGGTGCTACAAGTCTTGACAGACAAATATGGACTGCACAATTGTTTCCAGTGTCCTCACCAAGAGGACTGGTTTCAGCTTAAAATTGACTATGTGACCTGCTGAAAACAAATGGACTGTTTTTGTTTCTAGTTCCAGGGCCCTTAACCGAGAAGGGCCGGCGTCAGGAGGAGAAGACGTCATGGTCACCATAGTCTCTAAAAATGTTTTAAATGTCACTAACCCTATCTTCTGTCCTAGGGCTGTATTGCCGCGGAAGGCAATGTTTTAAGAGGGGAAGGGTGTGATGGATGTGTGGAGAATGTCTACTCCACTCACCTATAGAACTGTACTGTTTTAATAACTGTATGTTTTAGTCATCTGAAAAATCTGTCGTTTTCAGGTACGGCCATTAGATGGCAGCAGAGGTTTATACTTGTATTTTCTTACACTCATGGTAGTTAGGGGCACATAGAGGGTTAACCTAGGATGGGCCGCCCTAGTTAGTTGTTCAGTGACAGTGAAGAGTGAAGAGTGTCAGGAGGACACCGGAACAAGTACAACAGAAGGGTGTGTGGGAGTCAGTGTTAAAGGAGATAGTGGGAGAAGCTCCCTTACTTCTGTTCCCGAGGAAAGATTGGTCTGAGTGCAGTTTCATGGCGAAACACATCGACCCGGGTGGCGCTGCATTAGTAATATGGAGGTCCTCTGCCTGAACTGTGAATTGTAATGTTTGCCACAAGTATTGTGCCGTCACCAGTAACCGACAAGAATGTGCCTCTGGTGCAGAAGTGAATAAGTGTAATTCCTGCTATCCTTTGTATGCTGATTGTTTGACAAGTAAAATAGACTTGGTTTTTATCAAACTTTCCGGTCTCCTCCTTCTGAACGCTAAAAGAGTCGACACTCGGGACGGCGGGTCAGAAGTGAGTATGGAGGCTCCCGCCACAGAATCACCACAGCACACACACACCCAGGGACACACAAGTCCCCATATTCCTGTAGAAGGCCAGGGTGAAGAAGAAAACATAGCACCCCTCGCCCATGACTACCACACTGTCCCCCGTTACAGCTGTATGAAAGGACTCAGGAGCAGAGCCCACTTCATATGCATCAGATGCCGGCTGTGCTGCACAGCCAAAAACTGCCTGAAACTGTAGCAACCAGAGTTTGTTTCAATTGCTGAAGTTTAACTATTTAAATACAACTGTATGGCAACACATACCAGGCTTTTGTTTTTGTTCAAGGTTCTGAATTTTTCTTTTAGCTACTAAAATATAACGAATTTATTTAGCCAAAAGAGAACCTCAAAAAGGAGAACACACTGCCAAAGAACAATAGTTACCAAGACTTGCTTCCCCAAGTCTTGGTAAGTATTGTCCTGCATTCCATCTGGTATATCCTACTGTTTCCTGTTATAACTTAATGGATACTTACCACCCTCTATCTTTACTACATAGTTCAATATTAAATCCTGGTATATTTTGTGGTTTGAATTATCCTGTGATCAATGCAGTGTATCCAGCACTGACTTAATTGCAACTTGCATGCTAGATGAATACCTTCATTTGTCTACTATATTCTGCTGGTATACAGCATGATATCATATGGGAGGTTCTCTTTTGGCTAAATAGATTACATACTCCCATAAAACTCTTAGTACCTTTTTTCACTAATAAAATGTAAAGAAACCTAATTAGGGTATGTGCACTAGTGATGAGCGAGCATACTCGTAAGTACTCAGTACTCACCCAAGCATCTCAGTACTCGAGATGCTCGGAGCTCGCCAAGTACTTGCGAGATGCTCGGGTGGATGCTCGGGTCCCCTCCATGCATGTTTGGCGCTCTTTAGAGGTCCAATCAACATGCAGGGATTGCCTGCCACTCACTGTAATGCCGCAGCCATGTTGGTTGTGGCATTACAGTGACTGGCTGGCCGCATAGCGTCATCAGGTCTATATCAGACCTGGCGCCGCTCTGCTCCTCAGTCTACTCCGCAATCAGGCAGTGTAGGGAGAGGTGCTGCTGAGCTAGGGAGAGATTTGGTTGTGTATTAGGTAGTGTCGGGAGAAAACAAGTACATTACACATATCCATCTCAACAAACAGTCCTTCTGAGGACTAATCCATCTGCAGAGATATCAGGCAGGCAGGGTATATAGCAGACTGCAGTATATGTAGCACAAGAGGCTCCATTCCAGTTCTGCCTTCTGCTGCTATAAGAGATTTCTAGATAAAGGCCCAGGTCTCAGGTGCCAGGAATAATTTTTGTTTGGATCTTAATCCTCATTATTTTCTTAAAAAGCAATCCAGAGAACACAGCTTTTCTGCGCCATTTGCTTGTTGGCACTGCAGAATACAGTCAGGTCCTTTCTATATTACAGCGCTAAAAATCCAGCTATTTAAAACTGTGGTTTGTCCGTCACACGGATCACATATAATTGCGCTGAAAATTCTGCCATTTTTGGCCTCCATTCAAATTTTTTTTCAGTGTGTCAGCAATGTTTTTCAATCTGGTTTGCTGTTCAAAATAGTTACCTGCAGGCCAGGTTTTTAAAACTGTGGTATCTCCATCCCACGGATTACATATAACTTCGCTCCAAATTCAGCCATTTGTAGTGAGCATGGAAGATATTGTCCTCCATTTAAAATGGGCAAGGCGCGTGGCAAGGGACGGGGAACTGGACGTGATGGTGATGGTTCATGCAGAGGCCTGTGGCTCAGGCCGTGGGCAAGCTGAAGTTGTGCCACAACAAACGCCCACATCTTCTTGCCCGACCTTCCTGTTCCAATTCCTAGGGGACCGCAGCACACCACTATTGAACCCAGAGCAGTGTCAAAAGGTTGTTGGTTGGATAGCAGAGGATAATGCTAGCCACCACCTCCACCCTGTCTTCCACACGGTCAAGTCTCAGTAGCTTGAGATGGGGTGCACCTTACGAAGACTGGAAAACATGTATTTGGAAGTCGCCTTGCTACACTCATCAGAAGAGCTTTAAACTAGAACAATGTGGGAAGGGAAGCAAAAGGCCAGAAAAAGCCATACAGCTGACAAATACTATTGAGATCTCTGCTACTGGAAGTGGAAAAGAAGAACAAAGACAAAAAAATCTAAATAATAAAAATATGGGAGGAAGAGAAACCAATCACAAACTAAAATGTTTTTATACAAATGCACAAAGCATGGGCAACAAACAAGGAGAATTGGAACTACTAATGCAGGAAAAGGAATATGATGTCATTGGAATCACTGAAACTTGGTGGGACGATACACATGATTGGAATAAAAGGCTAAAAGGATACAACTTATTTGCAAGAAACAGACTTGATAAACGAGGAGGAGGTGTTGCATTGTATATTAGAAAAGCGTATATCTGCACAGAGATTGAAGCTTCAGAGACTGGGAGTTCTGTGGAAACTGTTTGGGTAAGAATACAAGGAGAGAACAACGGAAAGGACACCATTGTAGGCATTTACTACAGGCCACCTGGGCAAGCTGAAGATATGGATGAGCTCTTTATGTATCAAATGACCAAGTTCTCCAAAAAATATGACATAGTGGTCATGGGAGATTTCAACTATCCAGACATTTGTTGGGAATCTCTCTCAAGTAAAACTAACAGGTCAAGCAAATTCTTATCCTCTCTTGCTGACAACTTTATCTTCCAAAAGGTAGGGGAGAAAACAAGGGGATCTGCTACTTTGGATCTAATCCTTATAAACAGGGAGGAAATGGTTGAGGAGGTAAAGGTGGCTGGGACCCTAGGAGGCAGCGATCATGCTATTATAGAATTTTGGATAACTAGAGGAGGAAGACATGTGAAGACTCAAACTTCAAGGTTAGATTTTAGAAAGGCAGATTTTAAGAGACTCAGAAAGAGAATAGGAGGGATCCAATGGCTGGATGTCCTTAAGGACAAAAATGTCCAGGAAGGATGGGAAATTTTTAAAAATGAGATTCTCAAAGCACAATCGTTAACAATCCCGAAAAGTAGGAAGAATGGGAAGCATTTAAGGAAACCAGGATGGATGAACACAGAACTTAAACACATGCTAAAAAGAAAGAAAGAAATGTTTATTAAATGGAAAGAGGGAGGCATATCTAAAGAAGATTATAATGCAGTCTGCAGATCCTGTAGGGCACGTATCAGGTTAGCTAAAGCTGACAATGAATTAAGGCTTGCAAGAGATGTCAAAAGCAATAAAAAAGGATTTTGGGGGTATGTCAAAAGTAAAAGAAAAGTCAAAGATGCTATAGGATTTTTACAGGATGAAAATGGAGAAATGGTAAGAGAGGATGTTGAGAAGGCCGAACTTTTTAATTCCTATTTTGCATCTGTTTTCTCTCAGAAAGAAAATGTAACATCAACTGATCTTCACTGTCCTTTTAAAGGAATAGAGGAATCCAAGTTATCAGTAAACAGAAAGATTGTGAGGAAATATTTAGCTAACATAAATGAGTTCAAGTCTCCAGGTCCAGATGAATTACACCCCAGAGTACTGAAGGAGATTGTAGAAGAAATTTTAGAACCACTCTCCATAATCTTTGAAAATTCTTGGAGAACAGGAGAAGTCCCAGAAGACTGGAGAAGAGCAAATGTTGTTCCTATCTTCAAAAAGGGGAAGAAGGTGGACCCAGGGAACTATAGGCCGGTGAGTCTGACTTCTATACCAGGAAAGATCTTTGAGCAAATTATTAAACAACATGTATGTAAGTACATGGATAAGAATGAAGTGATTAACCAGAGTCAGCATGGGTTTGTAACTAACAAGTCATGTCAGACTAACTTAATTTCCTTCTATGACAGAATCACTGACTGGGTGGATCAGGGAAATGCTGTAGATATAGTATATCTTGACTTCAGCAAAGCATTTGACAAAGTATCTCACATCATCCTTATTGAAAAAATGACCAAGTATGCAATGGACCAGGCAACTGTTAGGTGGATTCATAACTGGCTTAGTGATCGGACTCAAAGGGTGGTTGTAAATGGCTTCACATCCAGCTGGATGAATGTCTCAAGTGGGGTACCACAGGGCTCCGTCCTGGGACCTGTATTGTTCAACATCTTTATCAATGATTTAGATGAAGGAATTGAGGGTAAACTGATTAAATTTGCTGATGACACAAAGCTAGGAGGGATAGCTAATACTAGAGAAGAGAGAGAGAGGATTCAAAAAGACCTAAATAAACTGGAGCAGTGGGCAGCAACCAACAGAATGGTTTTTAACAGGGAAAAATGCAAAGTACTACATCTGGGCAATAAAAATGAAAAAAGCATATACAGAATGGGAGGAATAGAGCTAAGCAACAGTACATGTGAAAAAGACTTAGGTATACTAATAGATCATAGACTGAACATGAGTCAACAGTGTGATGCAGCAGCAAAAAAGGCAAATACAATTCTGGGATGTATTAACAGAAACATACAGTCTAGATCACGTGAAGTCATTATCGGTCTTTACTCCTCTTTGGTCAGACCTCATCTGGAATACTGTGTACAGTTTTGGGCACCACATTTTAAAAAAGACATCGACAAACTGGAGCAAGTTCAGAGAAGAGCGACCAGAATGGTGACTGGTCTGCAAACCATGTCCTATGAGGAACGGTTGCAGGATTTGGGAATGTTTAGCTTGCAAAAAAGAAGACTGAGAGGAGACTTAATAGCTGTCTACAAATATGTCAAGGGCTGTCACATTGTAGAAGGATCATCTTTATTCTCATTTGCACAAGGAAAGACTAGAAGCAATGGGATGAAACTAAATGGGAGGAGACACAGATTAGATATTAGAAAAAACTTTTTGACAGTTAGGGTGATTAATGAGTGGAACAGGCTGCCACGAGAGGTGGTGAGTTCCCCTTCAATGGACGTCTTCAAACAGAGGCTGGACAGACATCTGTCTGAGATGATCTAGTGAATCCTGCTTTGAGCAGGGGGTTGGACCAGATGACCCAGGAGGTCCCTTCCAACTCTACCATTCTATGATTCTATGATTCTATGATTCTATGGCCATGAGTCTGGACTTCATATTCCTCACCCTAAACCTCCTTCCTCCCACCATGCCGAGTGCCCGGAGACAACTGATCCCACACTTGGACACTCTGAAGAGCTGTTCACTTTTCCATTTATAGATTCGGGCCTCTCGCCCGGTCCACTTGAAGCGGGGCAAGAGGAGATCGCATGTAGCGATGCCCAAATATTTGAGCAGCCACGGTCACATGAAGGCGACCGTGGGAAAGTGTCACAAGACGTGGACGATGATGAGACACAATTGCCAGAAAGTCAGGAGGAGGACCAGTGTGCAGAAGTGGAAGATGAGGTGGTGGATGATACAGTAACTCACCCAACCTGGCCGGAGGACATGCAGAGCGAGGACAGCAGCACACAGGGGGAGGGAGGCAGAGCACCCCAACAGGCAGGAAGAAGCAGTGTGGTGGCCGCAGACAGAAGGCAGGCAACCGTTCCCCGTAACACCAACACAAAGGAAGTTGCCAGTACAACTGTTAGGTCTTCCCGAGTCTGGTTGTTTTTTAAAGACTCTGTCGATAACCCCAAAAATTCAATTTGCACCACCTGCCAGGCCAGCGTCAGCAGAAGTGGTAAAACTAGCAGCCTGACCACCACCAGCATGATCAGGCACATGGTAGCAAAACACCCAACTTTGTGGGCCAAACCCCAGGGTCCAGGAACAGTGTCTGCGGGTGGCACCATGGCTTCTTCCACTGTTGTGCATGCAAGCCAATCACCTATCCATGGTGCATGCGAAGATGCCTCCTGCCCTGCACCTGTCATTGCACACTCTCAAGTAGCAGCATCAGGAAGCACGTCCTTGTCCCAGCGCAGCATTCACTTGTCCATACCCCAGTCCTTGGAACGCAAGCACAAATACGCAGCCAACGCCCCACAGGCCACACTACTAAATTCCCACATTTCACGACTGCTTGTGCTCGAAATGTTGCCTTTTAGGCTCATGGAGACCGAAGAATTCTGCAACCTGATGGCGGCGGCCATCCCTCGGTACTCAGTCCCCAGCCGCCACTATTTCTCCCGGTGTGCCATCCCCGCATTACACAAGTGCGTGTCCCAAAACATTAGCCGTGCCCTCAACAACGCAGTTACCGGGAAAATCCACCTAACCACAGACACGTGGACCAGTGCTTGTGGGCAGTGAAGGTACATCTCGCTGACGGCACACTGGGTTAACATAGTGGAAGCCGGGACCCAGTCGGACCTTGGGATGGAACCGGTCCTCTCGACGCCAAGGATTGCGGGCCCTAGGTCAATCAGGGTTGCCCCCACAGTCTACAGCTTCTGCACCTCAGCCTCCTCCTTCTCTTCAGCCTCCATCTCCGAAATGACCACATCAGTCACAAGCTGGAAGCACTGCAGCACTGCCTCGTCCAAACGGCAAAAGGCTGTGCTGAAGCTAATATGCTTAGGTGACAAACCGCACAATGCTGAAAAGTTGTGGACAGCTCTGAAAGAGCAGGCAGATCTGTAGCTCACATCACTGAACCTACAGCCAGGCATGGTCGTGGGGGACAATGGGCAGAACCTGGTGGCGGCTCTGAGGCGAGGCAAGCTCACACACGTACCATGTCTGGCCCATGTGCTTAACCTCATGGTTCAGCAGTTTCTCAGATCCCACCCAGAGCTGCCACATCTGCTTGTTAAAGTACGCCGCCTGTGTGCCCATTTTAGAAAGTCACCTACAGCTTCCGTCGCCCTTGCCATGTTTCAGCAGTATTTGCAGCTTCCGGCTCACAGACTGGTGTGTGATGTCCCCACGCGTTGGAACTCTACACTGCAGATGTTGGGAAGGATTTGTGAGCAGAAGAGGGCAGTTGTTAAGTACAAGCATCAACAAGGCCGTCGGTATTCATTTCAGACTCCACACATAAGACCTCAGGAGTGGACATGTGTGTCAGACATATGTACCATCCTCCAAAACTTTGAGGACTCCACCAAGATGGTGAGCGGCGATGACACCATAATTAGCGTCACCATCCCACTTCTCTGTCTTCTGAAATGTTCTCTGCTCACAATCAAAGAGGATGCACGATGAGATGAAGCAAGGTACCATACAGGGTGATTACACAAGCCCAGACTCATCTCATCCCAACGTGGATTGGGTGACAATGAGGAAAAGGAGGAGGAGGAAAAACAGGAGCTAGTTTCATGCGCTAAAGACGGTACTTCCTGCACAACTGTCATACCGTCTGTTCAGCGTGGATGGCCAGAGGACAGAGAGGAGGAGGAGGAGAGCATGTTCAGTCATCCTCTTGGTGAGGACACGGAATTCTTGCCTGTTAGCTGTCTGGCACGCATGGCTTGGCAGTTTATGTTACTCTGCCTTTCCCATGACCCTCGCGTTCTCAAAATTTTGGGTGACAGTCATTACTGGTTGGTGACACTTCTAGACTCACGCTACAAGGAAAAATTTATATCTCTTATTCCTGAGGCGGACAGGTCTACAAAAATGGGGCAGTACCAGATGGTCCTTGTTGCGGAACTATTAAAAAATTCCCATCTGAAAACGCTGGCGGCAGAGGTCAAAATTTGTTGGACAACCAAGGAGTACAGACGAGAGAGACACAACTTCAATCCAGCAGAGGCAAGGGAACACTGTCAAAGTTCTGGGAGAAGTCTCCCAGCCCCTCCCATCACACAGGCCCTGAGGCGTGGGGTACTCCCACTAGGAGTCCAAAGTTTTGGAAGATGCTGAGGGAGTACCTTACCAACCGTACCAATGTTCTCTGTGATTCCTCTGTGCCTTATAATTATTGGGTATCCAAGCTGGATACGTGGAATGAACTGGCTCTCTACGCCTTGGAATTATAACTGATAAGCGCATCCGCCTGTCTACTGAAAATGCTGACAGGCTGACTCTTATAAAAATGAACAAGGGCTGGATTGGGCCAGACTTCTCAACACCACCGAATGATAGCAGCGTAACACAAATTCAAATCCAGTGTCTTTTTTTGGGATGTGTATTACCATGCACCTCTTCACACCATCACATGGGTATACGCCTCCTAATTTTGGCTATTTGCTCTTGTCCTCCTCCTCCTCCACCACCATATCACCAGGGTGACCGTGGTCCGTGATGCAATACCCACATAATTTTTTTAAAGGGTGTTTATGATGCCCTTAAAAAAAAGAAATTATACAGTATGTTCATGTATACCCCCAGGGGTAAATATTTGTCAGCCCATACACTTAGTGCATGGGCATTACAAGTATAGGAGACCAGCTCCTTTCTAATGGTAACATTTTTTATGAGGCCCTTTTCCACATCTCTTCCAAGGGGCATTGGAGTGCCTCCCAATTTTTGGCAGCCCTTGCATTCACTGCATAGGCAAGCACAATGGGAGACCCACTTCCTAATAATGGGAACATTTTTTTTCAGGAGGCCCTCCTCTACGTCTCTTCCAAGGGGCATTGGAGTGCATCCAAATTTTTGGCAACCCTTGCATTCACTGCATAGGCAAACGCCATGGGAGACCCTCTTCCTAATAATGGGAACATTGTTTTCAGGAGGCCCTCTGACTTCCACGTCTCTTACAGGGGGCTTTGGAGTGCCTCCAAATTTTTGGCAACCCTTGCATTCACTGCATAGGAAAACACAATGGGAGACCTACTTCCTAATAATGGGAACATTGTTTTCAGGAGGCCCCCCTCTAAGTCTGTTCAAAGGTGTATTGGGGTGCATCCAAATTTTCAAAGTGGTATTTCGGTGCGTCCAAATTTTGGGCAGCCCTGCCACTCACTGCATACGCAATAACAGTATAGGAGACCCACTCTTTAGTAATAGGAACAATAAAACATAGACGGCTGATGGCTCTCTAAGAATAGTGAGGGCCGACTGCTGGCCCTTTAAGAATAGTAAACGCCGCCTGATGTCCCTATGAAAATAGGCTTTGTGACTTTCAGAATCCCTCCTTCATAAATGAAACACGATGAGTCTGATGATATCTCATGCACCACATGGCCAGATAAGGTTGTAAAATGTTAAAATGACATTTCCTGGTGAATGCATTTGTCACGGTTGAAAGCAATGCAAAAGTGCAAAAACGCATCAAAAACGCTAAGTGTGAACATAGCCCAAGATGTGGAGGCGCATTTTTGTTTTTGGTAATTTATTTTGCTTTCCCAGTATGTTTTATTGTGAGTCCGTAAAAATGGCATAATACCGCTGATAACGTTGCTGACAGAAGTGACCTCGGAGTCAGAAATGCTTCCAGGGGTCTTCCCCAAGCTTTTCCCATGTCATTTGAGCACTGTTAACATCGATTTGGGCAATTTTTAGGCCCACTGAAGACCGCCGGGGGAGCCGTCTGAAAAATGCTCGAGTTTCCCATAGACTTACATCGGGCTCGTTGCTCGGCTCGAGCACCCGAGTATTCCAATGTGCTCAACCCGAGCCTCGAGCACCCGAGCATTTTAGTGCTCGCCCATCACTAGGGTTCTGTTTCAAGTGCAGAGAGCATCATGAAGACCAAGGAACACACCAGGCAGGTCCGAGATACTGTTGTGGCAAAGATTAAAGCCGGATTTGGATACAAAAAGATTTCCCAAGTTTTAAACATCTCAAGGAGCACTGTGCAAGCGATCATATTGAAATGGAAGGAGTATCAGACCACTGCAAATCTACCAAGACCCAGCCGTCCCTCTAAACTTTCATCTCGAACAAGGAGAAGACTGATCAGAGATGCAGCCAAAAGGCCCATGATCACTCTGGATGAACTGCAGAGATCTACAGCTGAGGTGGGAGAGTCTGTCCATAGGACCACAGTCGTACACTGCACAAATCTGGCCTTTATGGAAGAGTTGCAAGAAGAAATCCATTTCTCCAAGATATCCATAAAAAGTCTCATTTGAAGTTTGCCACAAGCCACCTGAGAGACACACCAAACATGTGGAATAAGGTGCTCTGGTCAGATGAAACCAAAATCGAACTTTTTGGCCACAATGCAAAATTATATGTTTGGCGTAAAAGCAACACAGCTCATCACCCTCAAAACACCATCCCCACTATCAAACATGGTGGTGGCAGCATCATGGTTTAAGCCTGCTTTTCTTCAGCAGGGACAGGGAAGATGGTTAAAATTGATGGGAAGATGGACGGAGTCAAATACAGGACCATTCTGGAAGAAAACCTGTTGGAGTCTGCAAAAGACCTGAGAATGGGACGGAGATTTATCTTCCAACAAGACAATGATCCCAAACATAAAGCAAAATCTACAATGGAATTATTCAAAAATAAAAGTATCCAGGTGTTAGAATGGCCAAGTCAAAGTCCAGACCTGAATCCAATCAAGAATGTGGAAAGAGCTGAAAACTGCTGGTCACAAACGCCCTCCATCCAACCTCACTGAGCTCGAGCTGTTTTGCAAGGAAGAATGGGCAAGAATTTCAGCCACTCGATGTGCAAAACTGATAGAAACATACCCCAAGCGACTTGCAGCTGTAATCGCAGTAAAAGGTGGCGCTACAAAGTATTAAATCAAGGGGGCCGAATAATATTGCACGCCCCACTTTTCAGTTTTAAATTTTTTTTAAAAGTTTAAATATAAGTCATTTTCCTTTTCCGTTTTTAGAAACAAATAGAATTAATGTTTGAGATGAATCAGTTGCATAACTAATAACAATGGAAGCAGAGGGGCTCCATTAATTATTGTGGGGTGTGTTTTTGTTCCTCTGTTTCTGTATTTAGAATGGAAGAAAAAGAGCATCATGCAGAACTTTTATCTTCCATCCAAAAATTGAACATAATAGAGCCCAGAGGCACCTAGTAATAATCAGTGAGGTCCCTCTGCTTCCATTCGTGTCAGTTGTGCAACGGATTCATTTTAGATATTATATTCACGTGTTGTTGTTTTTTCAGCTTTTTTTATGTAAAATAAAAGTTGCTTTTTACAGTACCAGCAAAAGATATGACACTTCAGAAATCTCATACACACACTGTTTTTCATTTCCTGACTAAATTGGAAAACTACAGCATTTTTAAAATCTGCAGCATCAATTCCTTCAGTGTTTTTGCAGTTTTTTCACCCATAGAAAGTAATGAGAGAGTGAAAAAAATGCAACTAAGAGTTTTCCAGCGTTTTTGGTGAATAAAACTAACTTTTTTAAACATGTACTGCAGACAAATCACACAACTAATCCGTCCCAAAAAACGCAATGAAAAAGCTGAAAAGCAGGCGTTTTTTACTGCCAAAAGAGCAGGTTTTGGCTGCTGAAAAAAACGCTGCGTATGAACATAGTCTAATTATTTCAGAATTCAGGTGAAAAAATCTCTGATACTACATTTATTACATTCACAGTTTTTGCCAACACGATGCACAATTATGTGGACAGTTTCCAAGCAATGCACTTTTTTCCAACATTTTTGTTGCATGCATCTTTACACTTTGCTTTGGTTCTGTTGACGAGTATAATCACTGTTATCTGTGGTGTTACATAGGACTGCAGATGACATCTACTACATTATCTGTACTCAGAGAATTATCACTGTATGATCTATGGTGCTACATTTTTTGTTTGGCGTGGAGTGGTGGCCTGCAAAACAGGCGTGGACATATCATTGGTGCAACCTGTGCGGCCGCACAGGGGCACTAGAGATAGGGGGTCCATTTCTACCTGCAATGCAGGTGTAATTTTGCATTTTTAGATGCTCTGGGGCTGCAAAGGGCCCATATATTGTTCTTGCACAGGGGTCCTTTTCTGTCTGTGTCCACCAGTGCTTCAAAATACATGCCCCTAGCCTTGGCCCCTGATCTTTTCTGACCCTAGCAACACCCCTGACATATATACATGAGATATCTTTGATATATTCTAACATCTGATATCTGTGCATAGTACAGCACATAAATTATATAGTATAATACATGAGCGGCATATGATACACTGACACCAGACACCCGATATATACAGGATAATATATGACTGGTATATGATACTAGATGATGGCCCGATTCTAACGCATCGGGTATTCTAGAATATGTATGTGGCAGACCGGGCGTGACTAAGCAGCGAAGCAGTATTTAAATGGGTTGTGCACTACTTTAAATTAACCCCCCCAATGTATCCCTCCGGGGCCCCTAATGAATTTTGTAATTACGTCATGTTGTCAATCCTGCTTGTGACAACATCGCTGACCACGCACAGCCAGCACGTAATTCTCCCGGCTGCAGCCGGCTCTTGCTTCCGCTTTCATCACGACTATTTGCGGCTGCAGCCAGTGGTCTCCTGTTCCGCGTACCACTGTGAATGACGGGCTGTGGGCGGGGTTATCCCCCATTGTGTCACACCCAGCATCCACCGCGCGCTCTGTCAATGAATGCGCATGCGGTGAATGCCGGGTGTGACGGGATGGGGGATAACCCCGCCCACAGCCCATCACTCACCGTGGAACGCGAAACAGGAGACCCCTCGGCTGCAGCCGCAAATAGTCGTGACATAAGTGGAAGCAAGAGCCGGCTGCAGCCGCGGGTCACATGCTGCCTGTGCGCGGTCACCCGAGTATAAGCAGAGACCCATAATTTTACAAAAAAAAAAATGGGAAAATTTATTGACTTGAGTATAAGCCTAGGGTGGGAAATGCATCACCTACTGTTAAATTTCCATATCCTGGTATGTATGGCTCCCTCATCCCCTAATTGTGGTTTGTAAGGCTCCGTCATTCCCCTAATCCTGGTTTGTATGGCTCCCTTATCTTGGATTGTACGGCCTCCTCATCCTGGCTTGTATGGCCTCCTCTTCCTGGCTTGTATGGCCCCCTCATCCTGGTTTTGTATGACCTACTCATTCCCCCATCCCCACAGCACAGTTAAAAAAATAAACACTAATACCTTCTTTCCTTACCTCTGCTGCAGCGCTGTCTGTCCTGTCTACAGCAGCTCCTAGCAGGATCGGAGGCACAGCACGCGCTCTCAGATACTGTCCTGAGTTGCTGCTGTCTGTAGATTCGCTCCTGTAGATCGCATGTTGTTAATTAGTTGGAGTTTATTACACTCTTTCCAAAGGTCAGACATTTTTAAGCTGGACTCGATAATAGTTGTGTAGATTGGGAGAAAGAAGGCGCTATTAGGCCGCTCACTATGGTGGCTGCGAATTTGTAGACAGGGAACTGATGCCTGTCCGTATGGATGTATGTATTGTAGATTTAGAGTTTTTAAATTTGCGCCAGCGATAGTGGAATGGATTAGGGAGACGAGGTAATTAGTTAAAATTCCTTTATTGAGTTACAAATTATTAAAATGCGTAAAAGTGAAATAGAATTGGATATAAGATAGTTACAAATAGTTACAAATTATTAAAATGCGTAAAAGTGAAATAGAATTGGATATAAGATAGTCCGTAAAAAGTACACTAGGTCCGGGTGTGTACAGTAAATTTTCAATAGATAAAATAAAATAAAATAGAGTTCATAAATTTCAATATATCAGTGTATAGTTCAATAGGCCAGTAGGTAGTTCAATGGAAATAGGTCAGTACTGGCATATGATCCCGGTTTTCCTTGATGAAGGTATTGGTGCGGAGACCTGGTCAGAGGTGGTGATCGATCCTCAGCGTAGTGGGGTTTTTTTGTGTGTCAGCTGCTTCTTTTTGGATTTAGCTAGGGAGGAGGGGAGGGGAGAGAAAATTTTTTTTTGGAGTAAGATGATTCTTTTAGTATAGAGTTGTGCATACAGTTTGGTGATCAGGTGTGTGATCACGTACCTCCTGCCGGATTGGTGGAGGTCCAGCTGCTGGGTGTGATTGTCCCACTTTTTTCGTTGATCCTGTCTGTGGAGCCTGTAGAGCCTGTAGACTTCACAGTGTATTAGTCATATTCAACCGCTTTGTCAGATTCTAACATGGCCAATGTCCTAAGAAGGAATAAGCAGGGTGAGCTGAGTCCTGTCTGGGGACCCTGTTGGAGTGGGGTCCGACCTTGGTGAGGTACCTGCCCTTTTGTGGACGTGCTTTAGTGTGTAAGTTCACTGACCTGCGATGGGTCCAGAGGATGGGTGTCGTTGCTGAGAGTCACCTGGGTCTGAGCGTGGTGGGTGCAGCAGGAGGCGCTGGTTGAGCTGTCCGTGGCGACTGCGATTGAGGTTAGCGTCCTGAGGGGCTGAGCAAAAGTGAGCAATGGAGGTGGTCACAGAGTGATGCAAAGCAAACACAGAGGGGTTACTGTAGTGCGAGAAGTACTTACACTGAGTGGTCATGCCTTAGGTAAGCAAAGGGGCTTAATGGTGGTCCAGAGGGGTGGTAGTAGAGTATTATGGAGAATCACTCGGTGTCATATAGTCAGGTGCAGCAGAAGATGCACTTGGTTTCCTAGGGTTACATGTAGCAGGAGGCTATGGCTGCACTATAGGGGAACAGTGGTAGGCAGTCAGGAAGTTGTCACAGAGTGATGCAAGGCATATACAGAGGGGTTGATGTAGTGCAGGAAGTACCTTAGATGAGCTGCGAGGCTTATTGGTGGTCCAGAGGAGTGGCAGAGTATAGTGGAGAGGCACTTAGTCTCATATGGTCAGGTGCAGAAGGAGAGGCACCTGGTCTCGTACGGTCAGGTGCAGCAGGAGGCTCTGGCTGCGCTATGGGGAACAGTGGTAGGCAGTCAGAAAGTAGTTTCACATTTGGGGTTGGGTAGTATACGTTAGGGGGCCTAAGCCCACTGGTACTCACGGTCCTGACGGTCCTGGAGGTATAGTCGTGGCGTCTGATACCCGGAGCGGGTGGGGTGTCCCGGCCGGTGACTGCCGCAACCCGCGTAGTTCCGGTGTGAGGAGATGGAGAGGAGGAGATAGGGACGCGCGCTTCCTGCAGAGAAGCGCGCGAGATGCTGGGCGTGTGACTTGGCGTCACGTGGTGCACGAAGTGCATGAGGTACGGAAGCCTGGGTTAGGGACAGTCCGTCCAACGCGTTTCAACAGCTGCGGCTGTCTTCATCAGGGATAGCCCTACCCAGTAATATGGTGCCCTTATATACCTTGTGATGGTATAGTATACGCAGTCCACCTGTCAATCATTAAAGGCGAATAGCTCTAATTCAGTGTTCAGTCCCTTTGGTTTTAGTGTATTTAATTTGAAGATCTATTCACTTTCTTTTCTAGACTCGATAATATTTGTTCTTGTTCCATTTGGTATAACTGGAAGGCATTGCCTAAAATCTCCGCCAATGACAAAAACTTTACCTCCAAATGGAATTTCCTTTTTTTTCAGCAACATTTGTAGTCATAACTTCACGCAGAAGTCTGTCAATTAAGCTCAAAGCATATTTGGGTGCCATGGTGCACTCATCAAGTATCAAAAGATTTGCACTGTTTAACTGTCTTCCTGCAAATGTGTCTTGTTTTATTCTGGAAACGGAGATTTCATTGACCGGAACTGGTATCCGAAAGAGTGAATGCATAGAGCGACCTCCTCGTAAAAGGTTTGCTGCAATACCTGTTGTATCCGACAGGTATTGGCTTTGGATCTGCTTGGTTTTCTACAGCGCTCACAATAGTGTCATATGCAATCCGTTGTTGTTCATTTAAGGAGTTTTTCTTCTCTGTTGCCAACAATAATTCATAAGCTTCGTCATACTCTTGAATTTGTGGAACTTGACTTGCAGGCTGTGGCAAATTAAAGTCTGAAAACATTTTCCATGCAGTAGTAGGACATTTTGGACATCTTGCATGGCATAAGATTCGCAATTTTGACAATTTCCACTTCTGTTGTGAGGACGTAAGCAGTAATCCTCAATTATATGTTCTTTGAAATTTGTCCAAAGTTGAGCCGGATTTGTAGGTGGTCCAAATACACAAATGTAGGCAAACAATTTGCGAAGCTTCTTAGGCATATGTAGGGTAACTGCATCTTCTAAAGTAAGTGTCCACACAGTATCATCCAATAGAAGTCCTAAAGCCAAAGCAGCAGCTTTAAATGTATCGTGCAATACTCCGTTAACTGTTTTCAAATCGTCGTAACTTCTAGCTCCTTTGACATGCAGTAGTAACAGCCGAAGGCAATATCTTTCTTGATCCTTGACACTAACAGTATACATGCGTCCAATTATTCTGCTAAGTCCTCGTTATCTTGGATTCCAAGTTTTATTCCAAACGTAATGCTCTGGAATCTCTCGATACAAATACTGCCTTGCTTTTTCGTCACGTTGGTTCAGCAAAAGCCATTCCATTAATGTTGACGTCGTGCTTAAAGTTTTTGAGACATCTTCGACTTGAGCATTTTCAAAGAAATAAAGCTGCTGTTGATTTGGTAAATGAATAGCTAAACATATAATGGCATGGGACTGTGAATGCATTGGAAATGCAAATATCCTCCAAGCAGCTTCTGGAGCACTCACATATCTTGAGTCAACAAAACTTGATGATTCATCGTGATTGACTGTTTTCTGTTGTATTTCGACGTTAGCTTTGTCATGCCCCTTGTAGATGTACTTGAAAAGATATTTTACACTTTTTATTGAAGCGCAGATTTCAACGTTGATGTGACAGTTGTAGCGTTTTAATAAGTACGGGTTGTATGGAACTATTCATGAGTTATTTATAATTTTTTTGTTGTGAACATTGTTATCAATGAGTTGTTGCCGGTAGGATGGGTAGCCATCCAAGTCTTTAACAGTGTGCTGTTTCAACTGCTTTGGAAACCCTTTTGTACACTTTCCGTTTTGCATGCACCGCATGGGCCATGAACCATATTACAGATTACAATATTATACAATTCTTGGTTAGGAATTTCAGCCCACACTATGTTGTCAATTTCTTCCTCCGTGCGAAACTTGGAATCCGCTTCTAAGATAATTAGTATATGCACATGTGGAAGACCTCATTTCTGAAACTCTATGACATGTACCATTGCTACGACTGTTCCAAAAAGCCAATTTTTGATGTCTTTAAAAAGGCTGCTGAGTTTTAGTCAAAATACGCATGCAACTAAGTCCGGCCTGTGTTCAACTTGCTGCCAGGGTTCTAGATTTTTGGTAATTTCCGGCCATTTAGGATTACAGGTCATTGTTACAAAAATGTCAGATCTTCCATACTTTGTTACTATTGCCATTGCATCTTGATAATGCTGTTGCATGTTGCGGGGGCTACCTTCAAACGACGACGGGAGAATTACTGTTTTTCCAATTGGAATTCCCTTTTGAATGGATTGTTTTTGCAAAAGTTCTTGAAGAATTCAGTAGTCTTCAACTTTAAGTTGTTTTTGGTTCATTCGTATGAAATGGAGTCGATTAGCTTCAATTTTAACGTATGCGTCGACTAAGTATTGTTGTGTCAGTTTCCCACCGTTTAAAATAGGATTGAAGTAATTTCGGACAGACAGAAGAAAACTGTAGTACTGCAGTTGTGTAATTCTTCTTGAAGTTCCTTGCTGGTGTAGGTTTTCATGCCACCCTTGATCACCGGTTGGAAAGACTAGCGGATACAGAAGAGCATCAAGGTTGCTGTGCAAAATGCTAATTCGTTGTGTTTTAGGAACGATAGGGTTGTTTTGGTCTGGCTTAAGATGGACTAATATATCCCTTTGAAAAGGAGGCTCTCCATCATCGTTTTGAAAAACAACTGCGACCTCACTTACACGTGGTTTGTTGTAACATCGGGGATCTTGTTTGCGTTCTTGTGTAATGGCCATGATAATAGAAGGCATTTCAGTCCCATTTTGTATAGCCCTCTATTCCTCCTCAGCTTTGACGTCTTTTAGCATGCGATATGCGGCAGCAAATGGGCTGATTGTTTGTAAATGTACGGCAATTAGGTTCATCAGTTCAGCATTACACTTTTCATTTTCTTTCAGGTTCATCCTTTGTTCTGTAGCCTCATTTGGATCAAAGATGTATAATTGTGCAAATTTTGGTGGTTGTCCTATTTCTGGGTGAAGTGTTCCAGTGCGGTGGTAGATCTGGCCATGAATTTTAAAACAATACGGTCCGAATCCAGGGGGCGGTGCAATGTTGGCACCAAATGAAGCAAACGCATGAGAACTGTTGATACTTCTGATATTTTCCATAAAATTTCTATTGTGTTCATGCGTTCCTTTCATCAACTGCTCAAACAGATCTGAGTAGTGACGTCTCGGTAGCATAACTTTTCCTTTTTGGCAGCATTGAGTAAACTGATTGTCAGATGGTTTTTCATCAATGAAATTCAGAGAGTCGCATTTAGAACAAACTACATTCATATTCCCACAGTAGTGTTGAATAATTATAGTTTCATTGTCTGTTAAGTAACGTGCAAGTTGTTTAATATTCTGCTGGGTTTGCCTTAGTTGGTAGAGCATTCGTTTTTGATAAATTTGGCGATCGTGTTGTTCTCTGTTTGCCCTGGATTCTTGAGATTCATTCACCTGACATTGTCTATGGGATTCGGCATCGTGTTCCTGCCTAGCGGCAGTGTGTTGCGGTGTCTCCTGTTCCCGACGTTTTCTATGAGATTCCGCATCCTGTGCTTGTCTGGCGGCAGTGTGTTGTAGTGTCTCCCGTTCCCAACGTTGTCTGTGAGATTCCACATCCTGGGCTTGTCTGGCGGCAGTGTGTTGTGGTGTCTGTTGCTCTCGACATTGTCGCTTTCTTGCTGCTTCTGCTGCTTTTTCTGTCATCCTCAGTGGCGTATCTCCGCGATCAATCATCGAGTCGTATTAGTGAGGACCGGGGAGCGGCGCTGCCTCTGCAGGTACTTCCACTGCGAGCAGCCGGGAGATGACCGGCTGCTCGCAGCAGAAGTATCCCGACCAGCGGCGCCGCTCCCCAGTCCTCCCTTCACATTTGCCATCGAGAGATCAGCGGAACTAGCCGGTAGCCGCATGGAGGTCAACGGCGCCGCCGGTTGGGGTACTTCTGCTGCGAGCAGCCGGGAGATGACCGGCAGCATCGCCGCTGACCTCCGTGCGGCAGATGAGCCGCTAACGGCCGCTATCTTTTTCTGAAATCCCGCGTCGCTGATTGGCTGCGGCCAGACCAATCAGCAACGCGGGATTTCCTGGACAGAAGGACAGACAGACGGGATAAGATGATTATATATATTAGATACTGACTACAGACACCTGATATATACAGGATAATACATGACCGGTATATGATATACTGACTACAGACACCAGATATCATATACAGGATAATATATGACCGGTATATGATATACTGACTACAGACAGCCAATTTCATATAAAGGATAATATATGATCAGTATATGATATACTGACTACAGACACTCGATATGATATAAAGGATAATATATGATCAGTATATGATATACTGACTACAGACACCCGATATCATAGACAGGATAATATATGACCGGTATAGGATATACTGACTACAGACACCCGATATCATATACAGGATAATATATGACCGGTATATGATATACTGACTACAGACAGCCAATATCATATAAAGGATAATATGTGATCAGTATATGATATACTGACTACAGACACTCGATATCATATAAAGGATAATATATGATCAGTATATGATATTCTGACTACAGACACCCGATATCATAGACAGGATAATATATGACCGGTATAGGATATACTGACTACAGACACCCGATATCATATACAGAATAATATATGACCGGTATAGGATATACTGACTACAGACACCCGATATCATATAAAGGATAATATACTGACTACAGACACCCAATATCATAGACACGATAATATATGACCGGTATAGGATATACTGACTACAGACACCCGATATCATATATAGAATAATATATGACCGGTATAGGATATACTGACTACAGACACCCGATATCATATAAAGGATAATATACTGACTACAGACACCCGATATCATATGAAGGATAATATATGACCGGTATATGATATACTGACTACAGACACCCGATATCATATAAAGGATAATATATGACCGGTATATGATATACTGACTACAGACACCTGATATATACGAGATAATATTGACGTGCCCCCTGGGCCGTGGGGTACTCGGTGCCAGGCCGGTCGTTGCTAGGGGAGATGTCACAGTTGCGGTGACCCGGTCCATGACCCAGGGCGGTCAGTAAAAAGGGGATTTTATAGTTTTTATGTATGACATTCGTGATGCCACCTGTGGCTATAGGTAGCCGCCGCTGCGGAGCAGATCCTCTGGAGCTGTTGTTAATGCAGCAGAGTTGGTTTAGCTCTCCACAGGTAGAGCTTAGCTCCAGGGCAGTGTAGATGTTGTAGTGAAGTAAATGATGCTGGGCGGTGTAGTGCAGGGGGCGATGGCGCAGCAGTAATTCACAGAGACAGTGGGGTGCAGTCTTCAGAGTTTACTCACAGTTGTTAAGATCCTCAGGTTGCACTGTACAGATTACAGCCTCCCACGTCGCGCTGCGTTCACCAGGCAGGGGTTCAGTAATCCCTCAGGTAATTCAAGAGCACTTAATGGGACCCCTTTCTGTGTGCCTTTCTCAGTCGTCTTCCTGCGCTGGCTCTCACCCTCCTGCCCTGCGCCTCACAATCAGTGTCCCAAGCCGGTAGCCTCGGGTCTTGTCGGGCGACCTGCAGTCCCCTGAACCCTCTGTGACCACCTTTTCGGCGATGTAATTGTGGCTGTGGCAACTGCACCCTAAAAGTACAGAAGCCTCCGGTGTCTAGCTGAGCCTTGTAGTTCTCCACTAGTTTAGGGGCTGGTCCCCTCTGCGGCTTGATCCTTCCACACCTGGTAGATTCGGGCGTACGGGTGGCCTCCAGCACTGCCCGTACCCCTAGGATCCCCTCGTTCCTCCTGGAGCCTTTCTCCTGCTCCTCTCCTCTCTCCTCTGCCTTGGGCCTCACGGGCTAGGCCCGCCTCCTGAGCAGAGCTCCTGCAGAGCCTCTGCTCCTTCCACTTTCTCTTCTCAGACTGATCTGAACTAACAGGATAGTTCCCTCTTTTATATCACTTCCTTTCCTGTGCTCCCCTGAACTACGTCCTCCACCCACACCCACTACATAGATCCACCCTTCAGCTAGGGACTAGGGACTGTGCTCTCCCTTAGGAGCAATCTCGCCCTGCCCCCAATAAAGTGGAATGTGTTGGATGCAGGTGTTAGGGTCCCGGGCAGCACTCCATCCTTACCTGAGAGTGAGATACCACACATCTGGGTGAGATGCAGTACCTCTGTGACGACTGAACCCGCAGGGGCGCCACAATATATGACCGTTATATGATGTACTGACTACAGACACCCGATATCATATACAGAATAATATATGACCGGTATAGGATATACTTACTACAGACTAGAGATGAGCGTTGTTCTACTCGAACTGTTCGCCAATCTCAAATTAGAGCTGTTTTGGGCGGTGTTCGAGCCGTTCGGCGAACACGAACGATTTGAGAAAAATTCAGCTGTTCGAGGTTATGTTCGATAACTGTTCGTGCACCAAAATCATAACTGGATTTTTTCTCAGTAATGATGAAAATTAATGTTAATACGCAGTTTGAGTGTACAGCGGGGTGGGGGGAGGGGCAGGGGATGGATCTCTGCAGGAATAATGAAGATCTCCATTTTTTTTTCTCTTTCCCGCATTTACAGTGGGGAGGTGCAATCTGTCAGCCTATCAGCAGCGCACACACGGAGCGAAGTGCTTTTTTCACACAAGCAAGGGCATGTGTCATTGGCAGTGTATGTCACATGTCCTTGCCCTATAAGACCAAGCCATTTTCCCCGTCGCCACCATTTTCTCACTGCTGCAGCTGCGTGTTAGACGGCACCGCTGTTGCTGTGTGCGCTATACCTTGTTAATTTCAAGCCAATTTTCGCACAAATCTACAGATAGCTTGGGAGTAGGGAATAGTTGTGATTGCAGTCCTTTTAAGGACTAGGTTACAGCATTTCCTACGACTTTTATCAGGCAGGTCTGTGCTCTTAAATAGATAGATTGTGGGAGTAAAGACTAATTGTAATTGCAGTCCTTTTCAGGACTAGGTTACATCAGTTCCTATCAGTTTTTGCCAGGCAGGTCTGTGCCAGTGCTGTGCAAGTTTTTTTCACAGCATTTGGCTGAATCTAGCAAAGCTAATCCTTTTTGGCCTATTGCAGAGAGTGTTAGTCAGTGGAGTAGCCTATCTGTGTTGCAAGATATACCACCTGTGTATAGAATACCAATTTTTTTACTGCACCTAGTGAAGTAAAATCTTTTGGGCATAGCATCATTCTATTAGTCCATCTATACTGACCTCCATCAGGTTGCAAATTGAATATAATTTTTTTCTGCATCTAGCTCTGAAAAAATATTTGGGCTTCTAGCAGTGTGTGAGACTTGTTCTATTAGTCCATCTATACTGACCTCCATCAGGTTGCAAACTGAATATAATTTTTTTCTGCATCTAGCTCTGAAAAAATATTTGGCCTTCTAGCAGTGTGTGGGACTTTCTCTATTAGTCCATCTATACTGACCTCCATCAGGTTGCAAACTGAATATATTTTTTTTCTGCATCTACCTCTGAAAAAATATTGGGCTTCTAGCTGTGTGTGGGACTTGTTCTATTAATCCATCTATACAGACCTCCATCAGGTTGCAAACTGAATATAATTTTTTTCTGCATCTACCTCTGAAAAAATATTTGGGCTTCTAGCTGTGCGTGGGACTTGTTCTATTAGTCCATCTATACTGACCTCCATCAGGTTGCAAATTAAAAATAATTTTTATCTGCATCTACCTCTGAAAAAATATTTGGGCTTCTAGCTGTGTGTGGGACTTGTTCTATTAGTCCATCTATACTGACCTCCATCAGGTTGCAAACTGAATATAATTTTTTTCTGCATCTAGCTCTGAAAAAATATTTGGCCTTCTAGCAGTGTGTGGGACTTTCTCTATTAGTCCATCTATACTGACCTCCATCAGGTTGCAAATTAAAAATAATTTTTATCTGCATCCAGCTCTGAAAAAATATTTGGGCTTCTAGCAGTGTGTGGGACTTTCTCTATTAGTCCATCTATACTGACCTCCATCAGGTTGCAAACTGAATATATTTTTTATCTGCATCTACCTCTGAAAAAATATTGGGCTTCTAGCTGTGTGTGGGACTTGTTCTATTAGTCCATCTATACTGACCTCCATCAGGTTGCAAACTGAATATAATTTTTTTCTGCATCTAGCTCTGAAAAAATATTTGGCCTTCTAGCAGTGTGTGGGACTTTCTCTATTAGTCCATCTATACTGACCTCCATCAGGTTGCAAATTAAAAATAATTTTTATCTGCATCCAGCTCTGAAAAAATATTTGGCCTTCTAGCAGTGTGTGGGACTTTCTCTATTAGTCCATCTATACTGACCTCCATCAGGTTGCAAATTAAAAATAATTTTTTGTCTGCATCTAGCTCTGAAAAAATTTTTGGCCTTCTAGCAGTGTGTGGGACTTTCTCTATTAGTCCATCTATACTGACCTCCATCAGGTTGCAAACTGAATATATTTTTTTTCTGCATCTACCTCTGAAAAAATATTGGGCTTCTAGCTGTGTGTGGGACTTGTTCTATTAATCCATCTATACAGACCTCCATCAGGTTGCAAACTGAATATAATTTTTTTCTGCATCTACCTCTGAAAAAATATTTGGGCTTCTAGCTGTGTGTGGGACTTGTTCTATTAGTCCATCTATACTGACCTCCATCAGGTTGCAAACTGAAAATAATTTTTTGTCTGCATCTAGCTCTGAAAAAATATTTGGCCTTCTAGCAGTGTGTGGGACTTTCTCTATTAGTCCATCTATACTGACCTCCATCAGGTTGCAAATTAAAAATAATTTTTATCTGCATCTACCTCTGAAAAAATATTTGGGCTTCTAGCTGTGTGTGGGACTTGTTCTATTAGTCCATCTATACTGACCTCCATCAGGTTGCAAACTGAATATAATTTTTTTCTGCATCTACCTCTGAAAAAATATTTGGCCTTCTAGCAGTGTGTGGGACATTCTCTATTAGTCCATCTATACTGACCTCCATCAGGTTGCAAACTGAATATATTTTTTTTCTGCATCTACCTCTGAAAAAATATTTGGGCTTCTAGCTGTGTGTGGGACTTTCTCTATTAGTCCATCTATACTGACCTCCATCAGGTTGCAAATTGAATATAATTTTTTTCTGCATCTAACCCAGCCAATAGTTTTGGCCTAATACCACAGTTTGGCCACTCAGCTCTGCTCGGTTCCCATCCATTGTTTTTTTGTGCAAACAACTCCAGAGTTGTGAATTAGTTAACCACCAAAATGAGTGGAAAAAGGCCTGCTGCTGGTGGAAAGGGGAATAGGCGTGTTGGGAAGGGGAAAAAAGGTTGTGTCCGTGGGGTAGGTGTTAAAGCAACAGTAACATCTGCAGAAGAAAGACCATCTTCCAGCCAAACTAAAATGTCTACTTCTTTTAGCGGACAATGTGATAAGATCCCTTTCTTACGGCCACGCCAATCGCTACAAATTCCAGATGAGGCACAAAAACAGCAGGTGCTTCAACGGATATCAAGTGCTCCTTTAAGTGGGCTCTCCTCCACATCAACTTCAACATCACAAATACTCCAGTCCTCAAAGGTGTCACCCCAATCGCACTTGCTTCCTCACAGCTCCCAAATCTCCAGCTGCCCGTCTGAGTATGAGGTAGAACAGATGGTTGAGTCTGCAGAGCTGTTTACTCATACTATAGCCTGGGAATCAGAGGTCGACTCCAGCGCTTCTGTGAATCCAGACGAGGAAATGATCTGCACTGATGCCCAGAATCTTTATGAATCGGATCCAGGACCAGACGCAGAAGGTTCTGACCATAATGTAGACCCTCATTCCCAAACTGTAACTCCTGTTGGTGGAGACAATGAGGAAGACGATGATGAGACTCAAATACCTGATTGGAGCGACAACTTTAGTTTTTTGTCAGGGCAGGAACAGGTTGGCTCTGAGGACGACGGGTGTGATAACGCACAGGGTGATGATGATGAGGTCGGAGATCCCACTTACTGTCAACCCACAGTCAGCCAAGAGATGAGGTCAGCAGAGGAGGTGGAGGAAGATGCTAGTGACGACGAGGTCAGGTTGCGCCTTCCTGGACAGAGACGTAGTACTGGAAGCACGTCAACAACTGCATCCTCAAACACAACTCTGCCTCTCACCACAAGTCGTGGTGGCTCTTCAGGTCGCATGGGTGCTAAGCCTTGCATAGCCTGGGCATTTTTTCAGATCGATAAAGATGACCCAACTCGTGTTATCTTTAACATTTGTCAGCAAAAGCTAAGTAGAGGCCAAAAAATACATAGTTTGAGTACTTCATGCATGAACCGGCACATGGACATGAAGCATAAGTTGCAGTGGGAAGCTCAGTGTGCTACAATGCAGCCTAGCCGGCCGGGCCAACCACCGTCTGCCATATCTTGTGCATCAGCGGCCTCTTCATCCTCTGTGACTGGGGGGACAGCAGTCACACCTGTTTTGGGGCGCAGACCTGCCACCTCTTTACCCGCAACAGCCAGCGTGATTGGCAGGTCATCATTTTCTTTGGAGGTGGTAACACCAGATGGTGTTGAGCGCTGTCCGACATCGATAGCACCACCTTTGGGTCAAGGCAACCTAACATGTCCGCCTGCATCTTCCTCACAGACCGGCAGTTTGCCGGGGACACCCTTATCAACCCCGTCTAAGCACAATAGCCAGCCCTCGGTCCCTCAGATGTGGACAAGTAAAAGACCATTTCCTCCTAGCCATGAGAAAGCTAAGAGGTTGAATTTCACCATCTGCAAGCTCTTGGCTACAGAAATGCTGCCTTTCCGCCTGGTGGACACAGAGGATTTTCGAGACTTTATGTCCGTCGCAGTGCCCCAGTATCAGATGCCCAGTCGGCACTACTTCTCAAAGAAAGGTTTGCCTGCGCTCCACCAGCATGTCGCACACAACATCACCGCTTCTTTGAGAAACTCTGTGTGTGACAGGGTGCATTTCACCACAGACACTTGGACGAGTAGGCATGGACAGGGGCGTTACATGTCGCTGACTGGGCACAGGGTAACTATGGTGACAGCAGGACAAGGGGCTGCTGTCCAAGTCCTGCCGTCCCCACGAGTTGTGCGTCAATCCTCTTTATGTCAAAGTTCCTCCACTGCTTCTGCCTCCTCAACCTCCTCTCGGTCTTCCACCTGCACCCAAAGCCTGTCTGGTCATGCCACAAGCTTTCTAACTGTGCAGAAGGGATCCTGCACACCTCCTTACTATGCTGGCAGTAGGGCTCAATGTCATCAGGCGGTTTTTACTTTGAAATGTCTGGGAAATGTGAGTCACACAGCTGAGGAGTTGTGGTCAGCTCTGGAGAACCAATTTCATGAATGGTTGTCTCCACTGGACCTGAAACCAGGGAAGGCCGTGTGCGACAATGCTGCAAACCTGGGTGCGGCCCTTCGCCGGGGCAATGTCACACACGTGCCTTGTATGGCTCACGTGTTGAACCTGGTTGTCCAGCAATTTTTAGCCCACTATCCCAGACTAGATGGCCTTCTGCAGAGGGCACGGTCACTGTGTGCTCACTTCCGCCGTTCGCATCCCGCAGCTCAGCGACTTACATCTCTACAGAAGTCGTTGGGCCTGCCACTTCACCGGCTAAAATGCGATGTGCCTACCCGGTGGAATTCAACTCTGCACATGTTGCAGCGACTGTGGCAGCACCGACAAGCCCTGGTGCAATACGTTCTGACGTATAGCCTGGGCCAACGAGATCCGGAGGTGGGGCAAATCACGCTGGAGGAGTGGTCTCAGATCAGGGACCTATGCACCCTTCTGCACAGTTTTGAAATGGCGACGAAGATGTTTAGTGCTGACGATGCCATTATCAGCATGACTATTCCGGTGATTTACATGCTGGAGCACATGTTAAACAGAATTCGGAGTCAGGTGGTGGCACAAGAGGAGGTGGAGGAAGTAGAGGAGGAGGAGTTGTATGCGGAAGGGCTAACATCTGCAAGGTCCAGACGGTCGGCAGCACCAAGGCGGCAGGCATGTGAGGGTGGGGGAGATGGTTTTACCAGGGCGCATGGTAGCAGCCAAACTAGTGAGGAAGGTGCAGGAGCCCAGGAAGAAGTGGAGGACGAACTGATGGAAGACTCATCAGATGAGGGAGACCTTGATCACATTTCTGTTGTGCGAGGTTGGGGGGAGAGGACAGAGGAAGGAAGCATGATTGTTACCTCGCCACCAACACAACAGGGACTTGGTGCTCCTGGATGCGCAACACACATGAGTGCCTTCTTGCTGCACTACCTGCAACATGACCCTCGAATTGTGAGAATTAGAAATAATCCTGACTACTGGGTTGCCACACTGTTAGATCCCCGGTACAAAAGTAAATTTGCAGAAATTATTCCTGCCATAGAAAGGGATGCACGCATGCAGGAGTATCAGCAGAGACTGTTGCAGAATCTTACATGTGCTTTTCCACAAAACACCAGTGGTGCACGTAGTGAATCTCACAGTTCCAACTTGCCAACCGTGGGACCGTCAAGTGTTCAGCACTCAAACCGTAACAGAACCACAGTATCTGCTGGTAACATCAATTTTGCGGAATCATTTCACCACTTTTTTAGCCCATCCTTTGCAAGGCCACAGGAGACAAGAAGTCTGACACATAGTCAACGCCTAGAGACGATGGTACAGGAGTATCTCCAAGTAAACATTGAAGCCATGACTGTGTTACTGGACCCTTGCTCTTTTTGGGCTTCCAATCTGGATAAATGGCCGGAGCTAGCCACTTACGCCTTGGAGATCTTGTCATGCCCCGCAGCCAGCGTTCTGTCTGAACGTGTGTTCAGCGCTGCTGGTGGTGTGCTGACAGATAAGCGCACGCGGCTCTCCACTGATAATGTAGACAGACTCACGTTCATAAAGATGAACAAATCATGGATCCGAAACGACTTTTCTACCCCTGTGTCATCCTGGGGAGAGTAACAGCTTGATGATTGGTTAAAATCACCCTACCAACCTTTTTAAGCTTTCAAATTACTAATCATGTTTATCTGTATCTTGACTGGAAAATAATTTGGGCTTTGTAGCAGTGTGCAGCACTGACCTATTAGCCCATCTATACTAAGCTCCACCAGATTTAAAATTAATAATAATTTGTAGCTGCATCTAGCCCGGAAAATAATTTTGGGGCTCCGAGATGCGCAAGACACATAAGTGCCTTCTTGCTGCACTACCTGCAACATGACCCTCATATTGTCAGAATTCGAAGTAATCATGACTACTGGGTTGCCACACTCTTAGATCCCCCAAACTTTTCGATCAACCTTTTCATTTTAATAAAGACCAAAAAAATGGTCATTTTTGAAATTATAAGCATTAGCAGGTTATTAGAAACTGAAATCAAACAGTTTTCAACTCAAAACTTTATTCTAGGTGATGTTACATTTTCACATAGGATCCCTTGTTCGAAAGGAGCTTCTGAACTCTCTCGTCCATTGAATTTGTCAGGTTTTGGATGGTTTCTGCTTCAATTGTTTTGCATGAGGACAGAATACCCTCCCAGAGCTGTTGCTTAGATGTGAACTGCCTCCCGCCATCATAGACACTCCTTTTGATGATGCTCCAGAGGTTCTAAATGGGGTAGAGGTCAGGGGAGCATGGGGGTCACACCATAAGTTTGTCCCCTTTTATGCCCATATCAGCCAGAGATGCAGATGTTTTATGTGCAGCATGAGATGGTGCATTATCATGCAAAAAAATGATCTTGCTGTGAAATACATGGTTCTTCTTCTTGAACCATGGCAGGAAGTGCTGTTTGAGAAAATCCACATACATTATGGAGTTCATCTTTAGCGCCTTCAGGGATCCTAAAGGGGCCGACAATCTCTCTCCCCATGATTCCAGCCCAAAACATTACTCCACCTCCTCCTTGTTGGCGCTGTAGCCATGTTTGCGTGGGGTGTCCATCAACCAGCCATCCTCCACTCCATCCATCTGGACCATCGAGCGCTGCACGGCACTCATCCGTGAACAAAACAGTTTTGAAATCAGTCTTCATGTAATGTTTGGCCCACTGGAGCCGTTTCTGCTTGTGTGAAGTGGATAGAGGAGGTCGACAGGATGGCATATGCACAGCTGCAAACCTCTGAAGGACCCTTGTTGTTCGGGGGACGTTGGAGGCACCAGCAGCTTCAAAAACTTGTCTGCTGCTATGACAAGGCTTTTTTGCCGCTGCTCTTTTAACCTGACGTAATTGCCTGTAGGAAAGAGTCCTCAATTTGCCCTTATCAGCACGCACACGTGTGTACTGTGAATCAGCTACATACTTCTTGATTGCCAAGACACTTCATCCTGATCATCGCACAATGTTGATTGTAGTCATGCCTTGACCTAAACACTCCACAATTTGCTGCTTCTCAGCAGCCGACACATCCTTTTTCTTTCCCATTTTGGCAGAAAATGTAGGCTGCTTAATAATGTGAGACAGCCTTCTTAAGTAGTCTTGCCTTTCATTGGACACACCTGCCAAACTAATTAGCACAGGTGTCTGCAAATGCTTACAGTGATATAAAGAGCCCTGACACACATCACCATCAATGAGTTTAACTGACAAACAAACAAATTCTTCCCTTATCACTCCTAAACACTTTTTGCATAATAATTTGGAACACAGTGTACATGTGCTTTTCCATAAAACACCAGTGGTTCACGTAGTGAATCTTACAGTTCTAACTTGCCAACCGTGGTCTGTATGGAGTTGTTCAATAAAGGGCCCAAAATTAAGATAACATAGATGGGAGAGGTCTCTATGAATAGGAATTCCTAAGTATTTGATACCCTGTGAGGGCCAGGCAAAGGGAAAGTTGGACTGGATGGAATCCTATATGGATTTGGGGAGGGAGACATCGAGGGCCTCAGACTTCGCTGCATTGATTTTAAAATTTGACCATGTAACAAAGTGATCTATTTCAGCCATAACAGCATGGATGGATATATGTGATTGAGTGATATATACTAGTACATCATCAGCAAATAGAGAGCACTTGTACTCGGTGCCTCCCACCTCAATCCACCTAATATTGGGGTTATGGCGAATTGATGAGAGCAGGTGCTCCGTCACTAGGATGTATAAGAGAGGGGACAGAGGACATCCCTGCCTTGTCCCATTGGTGATTGTGAAAGGTGATGAAAATGTTCTGATGCACCCCCTGGGCCTTGGGACACCCGGAGCCGGACCCTTTTTGGTGGATGCTGGTGGTTGTAGTCTTCGTGGCGGCGACCCGGTTCCGTGGCTCAGGGTGGTCAAACCAGTGGCGGAACTATTTATGTGGTTTTGATGTTTAAATGTCCGACTACGCCACCCGTGGATTGCGGTCAGAGTGAACCGCCGCTGCAGGGCAGACCGCTGAGGCTGGTGTTGTGGGTGCAGCAGAGCGTAGCATAACTCCCCACGGGAGGAGTATAGCCTCAGGGCAGTGTATGCGGAGGATGGGGGTGATGGTGTAGGGCAGCACCAGTAATGACACGGAGTCAGTGATGCAGTCCAGGGCCTTTACTCACAGTTCTTATTATCCAGACCACGTCTGCAGGTAACGGCTGCCCACGTCGTACTGTGCTCACCAGGTGAGGGGCTCAGACAACTCCCAGATAACTTTAGAGCGCTTCACAGGACCCCCTTTGTTTGTCCTTTGTCTGGCCTTTCTTACCAACCCTTCTGTCCGGCTGCCTCGGGCCTCCTCTTGGTAAACTTGGCGCCAGTTTCCCTGACCCTATGTGCTGCCCTCCAAGCGGGTGTAGCGAGGGGCTGCGCCACATAAAATGTCACAGCCTCCGGTTTCTAGCTGAGTGTCGTTTCCTGCCTCCACTAGTTTTGGGGACCGGTCTCCCCCTTTGGCCTGACCCCTCCATGCAGGTGGATTCGGGCGTGCGGTGGCGACTCGCCCGTCCGCACCCCTGGGATCCCTTCGTTCCTCGTTCCTGGAGCCTTCTCCGCTCCTCTTCCTTCCTTCTCCCTCTTCCAGGCCTGGGCCTCTGTTACTAGGCCCGCCTCCGGAGCAGAGCTCATGCAGAGCCCCTGCTCCCTGCCACTTCTGCTCAGACTTCTCTGCACTGAACTAAGATGGTGCCCACCTTTTATACTCCCTTCTCAATGCACCCAGGAACTGCTTCCTCCCTGCTCCTGCACTACAGGGTTCCCCTTCCTCAGTGTTCCCTCCCCCCACTCCAGCCAGGGACAGGGACTGTCGTGCCCATCTCAGGGGCATATTGGTCGCCCTGCCCCACGGCAATGTGGTGTAATGCATGCAGGTGTCGGGTCCTGATCCACACTCCATCCTTACCTGAGAGTGAGATATCACACCTCTGGGTGAGGTGCAATACCTCTGTAGCAACCGAGCCCTCATGGTGCTACAGTTCCATTCATCTTCAGCCTAGGTGACGTATTGCGATACAGGGCCGTGATTTTGGCTATAAAAGGGTCCCCTAGACCCCTACCCCAAGCTTTTTAAGAGAATCATATATGACATGCCAGGAGACTCTATGGAATGCTTTCTCAGCATCCAACGAGAGTATCTAATTACAAATTTTTAACTGCATCTAGTCCAGGAAATACTTTGTGCCTAGTAGCAGTGTCTGCTAGTCAGCGGATTATCCCGGCTGTTAAGCAAGCTACACCACCTGTAGTTTGGACACTTAATTTTTGCAAAGGAAATGCTTCAGGACCACGGGATACTCAGTGAAGAGCATCAGGAGGCACCCCAAGGCATAGGGGCTGGGACTGGCAGTGGGATGCCTTGCGGTGGACAGCCGAGCTCGATCCTTATAAAAGCTTTTTAACTGCAGCAGCTTTTGTGGATGCTACTGGAGCTGGAATTACGCGGCTGCTGGCATGAGACTTGCCCTCCAATAGATCCTTGTAAATGGATTTAAAGTGTATTCATTCAAATTAGAGAGACAATTTAAATTAAAAAGCTTAGAGCTGCCTCCACCACAGGGGGGCTCGCTCGACCCACCAGCGGACAGGCACCAGTATTGGGAGAGGGGGGCTGGCCGTCAGGGTTCACCGCGGCTCTGGCACAAACCCGGCGACACGGAGGTGGCACGGGCAGGAGCGGGCTGAACGTGTCGGCTTCTCACTTTTTGGATTTTAGAAGGGCATGACATGCCTATATCTGTGTCTCCCCCTCCTTTTACTCCTCCACCTCTTTTCTTTTCTCATGACTATATGTACTTGTCACTTTTCCATGTGTTAGTTGTGACTTCTGAGCAGTTTGTCAGCTTTTGGACACCTTTGAAGGTGTTTTCTATGTGTTTCTATGTGTTTTTGTTTGCCTGCCATTGGTTTTAACGGTGTTCGAAGGTGTTCGACGAACAGTTCGACGAACAGTTCGGCGAACACACGGGTGTTCGACGAACCGAACCGAACTCGAACACTACGGGGGTGGCTCAACACTACTACAGACATCCGATATCATATACAGGATAATATACAGTACAGACCAAAAGTTTGGACACACCTTCTCATTTAAATATTTTTCTGTATTTTCCTGACTATGAAAATTGTACATTCACACTGAAGGCATCAAAACCATGAATTAACACATGTGGAATTATATACTTAACAAAAAAGTGTGAAACAACTGAAAATATGTCTTATATTCTAGGTTCTTCAAAGTAGCCACCTTTTGCTTTGATGACTGCTTTGCACACTTTTGGCATTCTCTTGATGAGCTTCAAGAGGTAGTCACCGGAAATGGTTTTCACTTCACAGGTGTGCCCTGTCAGGTTTAATAAGCGGGATTTCCTGCCTTATAAATGGGGTTGGGACCATCAGTTGTGTTGTGCAGAAGTCAGGTGAATACACAGCTGATAGTCCTACTGAACAGACTGTTAGAATTTGTATTATGGCAAGAAAAAATCAGCTAAGTAAAGAAAAATGAATGGCCATCATTACTTTAAGAAATGAAGGTCAGTCAGTCCGAAAAATTGGGCAAACTTTGAAAGTGTCCCCAAGTGCATTTGTGGCACCCCAGGGATCTGGTTTCCACAGTAACAGCAATGTTATGTCTGAGAGCAGGTGGGAGGTCTCTTGGTCAGGAATCCTATGCATGCCACACCTCCTGCCCAGTCCTGGGAGGGGAAGAACTTCCCCTATATAAACCTAGGGCTGAGGCAGGGTTAGTGAGTAGAGAAGAAGTAGAGACAGAGAAAAGAAGCAAATATAGGAACAGAACACCAGGAGCTCTGTGGGAGCAGTGTTACAAGGAGTCAGGGGCTGGCAGCTGCAGAGCTCGCCCTGACTGAGAAGATTTCTTACCGGACCCGGAGTCCGAGGCTGTGGGGACTAACTCCTACCCAGCAGCAGAAACCGACCGGCAGGGGATTGCAGGTCCCCTGGCCCAGAAACCCGAAGGCACGGTCACACGCGTGGGACCAGCACCGCCGTCGTGGAGCGGAAGCTACTAGAAGGCCCCGAGTCACCGGCCATACGGGTGAGCACCACACGGCACACTCAGGGACGTGGGCTACTTTTACCCGCCTCTAGCAAGGTAGCCAGAAGAGTACAGTTAGTTTGGGAGGCCTACAACTCCGCCTGGCCAGGGGAGATCCCATCTGCTCAAAGACTGACCAGGCCCCGATCGCTAGCCAGTACTCCGGGAGGGTCTATCTTTGTGACCAGTAAAGACCCTGAACTACACCGTACCGTCTCCGAGTGGTTTCTGCTACCCCCATCATCCACGTCGGCTGCCCTGAGGCCATACCCCTCCCGTTGGGGGTTATACTACCACGCTGCACAATCCTACCACCGGCCTCAGCGGTCTGCCCTGCAGCAGCAGCCCTAAAGCTGCATACAACGGGTGGCGTAGTCATCTAACATCACTGCTATTGCAGCGCCACTTAGACTCCCTGGGCACGGACCGGGTCACCGCCACGAGACTACAACCCTCAACAGATCCGGCTCCGGGTAAGCCCCCGCGTGCGCAACGCAGCGCGATACAGGCCCAGGGGCGCGTCACATTTGCAAAAACCATCAAGCACTACAAAGAAACTGGCTCACATGAGGACCGCCCCAGGAAAGGAAAACCAACAGTCACCTCTGCTTCTGAGGATGAGTTTATCTGAGTCACCAGCCTCAGAAATCGCAGGTTAACAGCAGCTCAGATTAGAGACCAGGTCAATGCCACACAGAGTTCTAGCAGCAGACACATCTCTTCAACAACTGTTAAGAGGAGACTTTGTGCAGCAGGCCTTCATGGTAAAATAGCTGCTAGGAAACCATTGCTAAGGACAGGCAACAAGCAGAAGAGACTTGTTTGGGCTAAAGAACACAAGGAATGGACATTAGACCAGTGGAAATCTGTGCTTTGGTCTGATGAGTCCAAATTTGAGATCTTTCGTTCCAACCACCGTGTCTTTGTGCGACGCAGAAAAGGTGAATAGATGGACTCTACATGCCTGGTTCCCATCGTGAAGCATGGAGGAGGAGGTGTGATGGTGTGGGGGTGCTTTGCTGGGGACACTGATGGGGATTTATTCAAAATTGAAGGCATACTGAACCAGGATGGCTACCACAGCATCTTGCAGCGGCATGCTATTCCATCTGGTTTGCATTTAGTTGGACCATCATTTATTTTTCAACAGGACAATGACCCCAAACACATCTCCAGGCTGTGTAAGGGCTATTTGACCAAGAAGGAGAGTGATGGGGTGCTACGCCAGATGACCTGGCCTCCACAGTCACCAGACCTGAACCCAAACGAGATGGTTTGGGGTGAGCTGGACTGCATAGTGAAGGCAAAAGGGCCAACAAGTGCTAAGCATCTCTGGGAACTCCTTCAAGATTGTTGGAAGACCATTTCCGGTGACTACCTCTTGAAGCTCATCAAGAGAATGCCAAGAGTGTGCAAAGCAGTCATCAAAGCAAAAGGTGGCTACTTTGAAGAACCTAGAATATAAGACATATTTTCAGTTGTTTCACACTTTTTTGTTAAGTATATAATTCCACATGTGTTAATTCATAGTTTTGATGCCTTCAGTGTGAATGTACGATTTTCATAGTCATGAAAATACAGAAAAATCTTTAAATGAGGAGGTGTGTCCAAACTTTTGGTCTGTACTGTATATTAATATATTAATTGTTAGTTGGGCATCACCATATGGTTGCGGTGAAGGGGGGTGAATCAGGACACTGGGGGTGCAAGTGGCTGTGTGTTACTAGCAGCCTCCTCAACAGAGGAAGAGCTGTAGCTAGCCTGGCCACACATAGCTGTGTGTGCAGACTGAGGGTGTGAAAGGGAGAGAAATGGGGCACAATGAGGAAGCTCTGTGATGCTCTGTAGGACGCAGCGTGCAGCAGCCTCAGGGGGTAACCGTTGTGGGGGGTGCGTGCTTTGACGTGGCTGGAAGGTGGAGAGTGGTAGTGAAACAGAAGGCTCTGCGCTGTTGGGCACACAGAATGCAGCAGCCGTGGATACAGTGTGAGGGTGGGTGGGCGGTGCTTTATTTAAACTTGGCGCCGTAAGAGAGGATGCCGCCTTTTTTTGCTTAAACTTGGTGCCAGAAGTGCCAGAAGTGAGGGTTCCGCCGCTCTGCGCTGCTGGACACGCAGTATGCAGCAGCCGCAGACGAGGCATAATGGTGGGTAGGCGGGGCTACATAAGAACTTTGCGCCAAAAGCACCGGGAGTGTCAGAGGCACCGCCATTAAGCTCTGGCGCGTGGGCATGTCCACCGCCGACAAACGAGCAGCTATTGTGCGCACCCGCCGGGATGAGACATCGCTGGGGCTGAGTCTTGCGGGCGGATTCGCCGTGCGGGCTGCCGGAGGGGGTCTGAGTCTGCTGAGGAGGAGGAGCGCTTGGCTCACCAAGTATGCAGGTAAGCCAGGTGTTCCCCTCCTGTCTAATCCTGTCCTGAATAGCCTGTGCAAGACTGTCACTGTCCGTCATCTTACCGGTCTCTCACCAGCAGACAACCAGTCTCCGGGACCCATGCTGTAAGGAGAGACGGAAGATAGCAAGATGACAGGCAGGAAGATTTATAGGGAAACCAGGAATGGGACTGGGACAGGAAACAAGGACAATTGGCCAGGACCCAGCAGGAGGAGGGATCATGGGAATAACAGTATTAACCCCTTCGAGCAGGGCACCTCAGTCAGAGACATCCAACTAAGGGTCGGAATGTCCTGCAAAGATTAGATACAGCAGCTCAGCAGTCAGAATCACACTTGATAGGATTAGATACACAGCTCAGCATACAGTATCATGGGTGCTTGCATACAGCGCTTCGGCCGATTGTATCACACATGCTTCGATTAGTAAGATTAGTTAAGAAGACAATATCACATGTGATTAGATACAGTGAAGGAGCAAACATCACACATGATAGGATTAGATACACAGCTCAGCAGAAAGTATCACCATAGGATTAGATACAGTAGATCAACAAACAGAATCACAAATGAAATCATAGGATACACAGCTGAGGAGACAGTATCACACATGGTATGATTAGATACACAGCTGAACAGACAGTATCACACATGATATGATTAGATACAGTGGCTCATCTAGCTTGGTTCTGCTGCCTTATCTGTACATATAACCTCCATAGACATCACTTCATATAACGATCCTGCTCCGTTATTGGTTCCAGACAGGGGCGTACATAGAAATCATGGGGCCACATAGCAGAACTTCTAATTGCCCCCCACCCCTCTGCCCCCCCCAAAAAATAAATATTTGTCGGGGTCACAGAAGAGCATATCTCACAACTTTGCAGCCTTTACAAAGTAATTTTACTCCTGCCGAAGTCCTAGATCCCTCTTTCATTGCCCCCATAAAGTATGATGCCAACAAAAGTGCCCCCCAAACACAGTATTATACCCCCCAGTGAATTTCTTAGTAGTACCCTCCACATGCACAGTATAATGACCCTGCTCTACCCCATCTCAACTCCCAAGGCAAAGTATTGTGACCCCAACACAGTATGATCCCCCTACTGTGACCCCCATACAACCCCCCATGCAGTATAATGCCCCCCACACCACTCCACACTGTATAATGGCCTGCATTTTCCCACCATACATTATCATAGCCCCCACACAGCCGTCTACCCACTATGATGGACCCCACAGAAACCTTTACACTGTATAATTGCTTTCATATAATATAATTGCCCCCACATAGCCCTTCAAATATTATAACTGCCCCCAGATATCCCTCCAAATATTATAATGGCCCCCATATAGTCTTCCATATAGTATAATGGCCCCACATATTCCTCCATATTATATAATGCACTCCCCATAGTACTCCATATAGTATAATGTACTTCCCATAGTCTTCCATTTAGTATAATGCATTACCCATAGCCGTTCATATAATATAATACACTCACTGTGGTCCTCCATACAATATAATGATCTCCCCATGGTCCTCCATAGAATAAAATGTACTTCCCATGGTCATCCATACTCTATTATGGCCACCAGTCACTGATTTGAAAAAAAACAAACACTCACCTCTCCTCATTCCACCCGATGCTCCGGGCTCCTGAGAGTGTGGTGTGAGGAAGAATTATGGGGGAGGAAGCCTCAGCTGACACTCCCTTCTCCATCATCATTGCTCACGATTACAGGTGGAGGGGGGCCGGTAAGGGTGCTGGTACTGTGACGCCCAGCTTACAGGCCCCATAGCAGTCGCGTGGTTAAAGTTGCCACCAGCCTATCGGAGGCTGGCAGCTGAAGTCAGCGCGCACGTCACGGGCAGCATATGATGTCACTGCTTTGCGACCGATGCACTGAAGTCACCTGCCGGAATCTGATAGGCCGGCGGTCATTTTAACTATTGCGGTGCAGGAAACCTGTGGCTTTCTAAACCCCAATATGTTTCAACTGAATATGCAACTTGAGGATGCACATTCAGTTGAAGCCAGTGCGGTTACTGGCAGGCCTCTTCTAAATCCTGCTCAGAGGCCCTCCGAGGATTTGGGGCCCACTGGAGAACCCTCTTGTTTCCTGCCTGGCCAGTCTGACCCTGAAAGTGATGGTGTCCTAATGATATTCCAGCAATTTTGATAGGAATAACCTTTTATTATGGATGACTGTCTATGAGCTTAAAAAAATGTTCATGGGAAATGGGAGCAAAATTCAGAATTGGCACACTTATAACCAGTCCTAGAGTGCCAGAAAGTGATCCAAAAATAGTAGCAAAGTGTCCTTATTAACAATAATAATAATAATATTTATATAGAGCCAGCATATTCCGCAGCACTTTAATGCCAACAATAGAATATTGACCCAATGCCTAACTAACAGAACCTATCAGAGACTAGTATCCCTACAATCAGTGCCAGCTGGAAAATGACCCATGAAAATCTCTCTGTGCTCCACAATTTCAGAAACCTCTTTACCAGCTGGCATTTTTGGCCTACCTTGTAAGATGTACAGATATAAAATATCGAAATATTTGTATAAACCATATTGTATTACGTTTTTGTAGCTAAAAGTTGGTCCTTTAGTCAATTTCTAAAAGGATCTTAGAATAGTAATCAGGATGCTCTTATCAATGTTTACAGTATCTTACAGTACAAAGGTTCCTGGGAGCACAAGAAATGTCCCATTGTATCACAAGCATTAGCAGGTGGTAACCAGCCAGCAAGTCTCTGTGTGAGTTGTACAGTGCTAATTATCCTTTGTAAGCATATTGTAGGCAAGGGACAGGAAGATTAGAATAGTTCTTAGATCACAAAGTGAGATACAATGTCTCCAGATTGGGGGAAGGAGTGGACAGCTGGAGTCTCAAAAAGGGTGTTACCCTAAAGGAAATACATGGAGAAGTCATCCCTAAAGAGGAGACCACAGCTAAGGAATCCCTGGGAAAGGATCGAAGGTACTTAGCTCCAGCCATGTAACTATATCAATGGTTCTCCAGGATTGGCAATAATCATTGGCTCCTGGAGTATTGTGATTATTTAGTGATTTGTTTTATCAACTTTATGCTGCACATTTGGTTTGGTTCAGATATGAAATCATTTCTTTTTATACATTTTTAGCAGTGTGCTTTCTTTACTGTCCGTCCCCCAGAATCTATGTAGGAATATTGTTGTACAATATTTTTATTGTTTCTTATTAGTGTTATCAATATTAATATTTCCTGATGTTGCTATTGTTCAGTATCATTGTCATTCGATATTGATATTGCTTGTGATAATGGCATTTCTTACACTGGACTAAAATATAAACTAAACACGTTTGGTTTTGCTCCAATTTTTCATAAGCTGACCTCAAAGAACTAAGACTTTTTCTATGGACACAAAAGGCTTTTTTCTCTCAAATATTGTTTGTAGATTTGTGTAAATCTGTGTTAGTGATAACTTCTCCCATGCAAGATAAACCATCCGCCTCACAGGTGTAGCATATAAGATGCTGATTAGAAACATGATTATTGCACAGGTGTTTCACAATAAAAGGCCACTGTAAAATGTACCATTTTACAGTATTGGGGAAGGGTACGGGGATTTCAGAAAACAAACCAGTCAGTATCTGGTGTGACCACCATTTGCCTCATGCAATACAACACATTTCCTTTGCATAGAGTTGATCGGGTTGTTGATTGTGGCCTGTAGGTCCATTTGATTGTGGCTGTGTAAGGTTGCTGGAATTTGGAAGGAACGCTGTCGTATACATCCAGAGGTTACACGTGGTTTTCGTTTGTGAGGCCGATTGGAAATACTGCGAAATTCTCTAAAACACCTTTGAAGATGGCTTATAGTAGAGAAATTATCAATCAATTCACGGGCAACAGCTCTGGTGGACATTCACAGTCAGCATGACAATTGGGCGCTCCCTCAAAACTTGTGACATCTGTGGCATTGTGCTTAGTGATAAAACTGCACATTCTAGAGTGGCCTTTTATTGTGTCCAGCCTAATGGCCCCGTCACACTGAGAGACGCTACAACGATCCCGACAACGATACGACCTAGTAGAGATCGTTGCTGCGTCGCTATGTGGTCGCTGGTGAGATGTCAAACAGTTCGATCTTACCAACGACGCTGCAACGATACGGCGACCTGTACAACGATGTCGTTGGTCGTTGTGACCCTGTCACATAGCAGCTACTCTGACGATTCACACCTCGATGAGGGATGTACTGTGTGACGTTGCAGTCATACAGGCGTGCATTTGCGTTGCCAATTCCGATTGGTGGTCGCTACTGCGTTCTGATTGGATGGCGGCCTTGTCTTATGAGGCGACATAGTAGCGCTTCCGTCCTTTGTTCCTGACCACGTGCTGGTTTACAGATCATAGTAGAGTTCTCCGGACTGCGACTCTTCTTCGATTTATCTATTCTTCAACGGTCCTTCTGACACCTATACTCTGTTCACTGTAGGTATCGTTTGGGGTCTCAAATGCGTTCCCATTGCCTTCTTAATTTATAGGACACCTACTAATTATCTGCTATCATTGCTCTGAAGGGAGGGAGGGTTTGGCTTTTATCTGTGTACATATGCTTTTGCATGGGCAGCCATTTTAGGTGGTCTCGTGTGCACACGGTAGTGTGGTTCAAACAGTATTTTTTTATTTTTTTCAAATGTTCCATGTATGTTCACTGTATGCTATTTTTTATTTCAGATGTCTTACAATAGCGAAGAATTTGTCCGTGAACTAATCGAGATGTATCGGTCCCTGCCCTGCCTTTGGCAGATTAAGTCTGCCGAGTACAGTAACCGAAATAAAAAAAGGGAGGCATATGGGAAACTAGTTGCTCTCTTTAAGAAGCATAATCCCTGCGAGAAGGTGGATGAGACTGTTGTTCGGAAAAAGATCCAGGGTCTTCGCACAGTCTTTAAAAAAGAGCTGAACAAGGTGGAGAAGTCAATGAAGTCTGGTGCCGGCACAGATGAAGTTTATGTGCCCTCGTTATGGTACTATGACTTGCTTGGCTTCACCCGTGACCAGGAGCTGCCACGCACAATAGGATCTTCGATGTGGCAGACCCTGGATCAAGACCCTGTGATCCCGACTGACACCCCTGTTGGAGATGTAAGTACCTTCTTTGCTTGCTTCCCTGTAAATAGCATTTAAACTTGGTATGTACATGCCATAGTTGAATAGAAAAAAATAACTAATGTTTTACCTGCTTAATTCTGCAGTTTACAAAAGTTATCCCTTCCAGTTCAGATAAGTACACTCCTTTACTATTTTCGCCCCACTCAGTTCTCATACCGTTGAATGACATTTCATATCCTGTACTGCTAGTGCTTCCGTTCACATTTGTTTCCAGTGCACGTTTACCCATGCTGGTCATGATATATCCAATGCCAACACATTTCTGTGGTGTGTTGCTGGATGTTGTAAAATAATTTTTGGGTTTAGCTTTAACATTAATTTTCTGTTCCCGCAGCAACATCAGCAAGATCTGTCAACCACAACAAGTGAAGACATCCTGGGTGATGAATCTAGCCTGGCGGAGGCTACTGAGGGGTCGAGTGAAGACCCTGCACCCTCAACCCACAACTCAGCTACTGTACCTCGGCGAATAATCAATTCACGTAAGAGAAAGGTCACCTTGTCGCCATCAACAGAGCTAGTCTCTTTGGCAAAGCAAATTTTAAGCCAGCAGACCAACACTGGCATGGACAGCTTTGCCAACTTCGCCGCTGATCGACTTCAGAAGCTGGATGACACACAGAGGATCCATGCCGAAAGGGTCATTTTCGAGACTTTAAGTAAAGCGGCAGCCGGTCAACTGGATGAAACGTCAACTGTACATAGTAGGATCGACCGTGATCCTTGTGCAAACCCTACATTAGACGACCTCCTGGCGTCACAGCGGACACTAACAGAAGCAGTCCAACAGCACGGAGTGATGCTGGCAAGGTTTGTGGTGGCCCAACAGCGGCGCGGCAGCCACTAACTTTTTTAGTTTTTTGTTGTTACTATATTTTTGTTTTTTGTTGTTATATTTATTTCGTTGTTATAAAAAAACATTAAAGTTTATATCCGCTGTTGTGTACTCTTTGTTACAAACAAATAACATGTTTCATCACTCACACCCATTATATGTATGCATCTGTATAGATGCACCCAGTCCATTACCCCGCCTAGTAGACCTGCTAATAACTATATGCTGAATTCAGTAAAGCAGGCTGCAAGTTTTAATCCAAAAAACATTTTTATTATGAACAAATATTTTAATAAATAAACAATTAAATTAACTATTAAATAAACAATAACTTAACAATTTAAACATTAAACTTAAACCCTAAAAGTAAAATGTCACTAAAGATCTTGATATTGGTTTTCTGCATTCAAAAATCCTTGCCTGGGCGGAGAAGATAGTTCTGCAAGGAAAGAATGAGAAAACCTGGGATATTGTGTGTGTGTGGGGGGGGGGGCAAGCGGCAGGTTTTGCTGAGGTACAATCCGTCGCACTGGTGTGCTACGCAGTGGCTCCGGCATTTGGGTCCATGACTGCCTTGCACAAGGATCACTGTCGATCCTACTATGTACAGTTGACGTTTCGTCCAGTTGACCGGCTGCCGCTTTACTTAGTCTGGAAAATGACCCTTTCGGCATGGATCCTGTGTGTGTCATCCAGCTTCTGAAGTCGATCAGTGGCGAAGTTGGCAAAGCTGTCCATGCCGGTGTTGGTCTGCTGGCTTAAAATTTGCTTTGCCAAAGAGACTAGCTCTGTTGATGGCGACAAGGTGGCCTTTCACTTACGTGAATTGATTATTCGCCGAGGTACAGTAGCTGAGTTGAGGGTTGAGGGTGCTGGGTTTTCACTCGACCCCTCAGTAGCCTCCGCCAGGCTAGATTCACCACCCAGGATGTCTTCACTTGTTGTGGTTGACAGATCTTGCTGATGTTGCTGTGGGAACAGAAAATTAATGTTAAAGCTAAACCCAAAAATTATTTTACAACATCCAGCACCACACCACAGAAATGTGTTGGCATTGGATATATCATGACCAGCATGGGTAAACGTGCACTGGAAACAAATGTGAGGGGAAGCACTAGCAGTACAGGATATGAAATGTCATTCAACGGTATGAGAACTGAGTGGGGCGAAAATAGTAATGGAGTGTACTTATCTGAACTGGAAGGGATAACTTTTGTAAATTGCAGAATTAAGCAGGTAAAACATTAGTTAATTTTTTCTATTCAACTATGGAATGTACATACCAAGTTTAAATGCTATTTACAGGGAAGCAAGCAAAGAAGGTACTTACATCTCCAACAGGGGTGTCAGTCGGGATCACAGGGTCTTGATCCAGGGTCTGCCGCATTGAAGATACTATTGTGTGCGGCAGCTCCTGGTCACGGGTGAAGCCAAGCAAGTCATAGTACCATAACGAGGGCACATAAACCTCATCTGTGCCGGCACCAGACTTCATTGACTTCTCCACTTTGTTCAGCTCTTTTTTATAGACTGTGCGAAGACCCTTTTTCCGAACAACAGTCTCATCCACCTTCTCGCAGGGATTATGCTTCTTAAAGAGAGCAACTAGTTTCCCATATGCCTCCCTTTTTTTATTTCGTTTACTGTACTCGGCTGACTTAATCTGCCAAGGGCAGGGCAGGGACCGATACATCTCGATTAGTTCACGGACAAATTCGTCGCTATTGTAAGACATCTGAAATAAAAAATAGCATACAGTGAGCATACATGGAACATCTGAAAAAAAATAAAAAAAAATACTGTTTGAACCACACTACCGTGTGCACACGAGACCCCCTAAAATGGCTGCCCATGCAAAAGCATATGTACACAGATAGAAGCCAAGCCCTCCCTCCCTCCAGAGCAATGATAGCAGATAATTAGTAGGTGTCCTATAAATTAAGAAGGCAATGGGAACGCATTTGAGACCCCAAACGATACCTACCGTGCACATAGATAGGTGTCAGAAGAACCGTTGAAGAATCGATGTGGAGCGAAGCCCAGAGAACTCTACTACAATCTGCAATCCACCACGCAGTCAGGAACAAAGGACGGAAGCGCTACTATGTTGCCTTCTGTTTAAGGCAAGGCCGCCCAATCAGAGCGCAGTAGCGACCACCAATCGGAGCTGAGGGGTGCGGAAAAGGCAACGCAAATGCACGCCTATGTGTCTCAATTCTGAGTCGCTTACTAGGTCATTGGTAAGGTGTCAAACGCACCGATGCATGCTACCCAGCGGGATTTCAACGATCAAAAAAAGGTCCAGACCTTTCCGACACGACCAGCGATTTCACAGCAGGGGCCTGGTCGCTGCTACGTGTCACACTAAGCGAGATCGCTACTAAGGTCGCTGTTGCGTCACAGAACTTTTGACTCAGCAGCGATCTCGCTTAGTGTGACGAGGGCTTAATACACACCTGTGCAATAATCATGTGTCTAATCAGCATTTTATATGCCACATCTGTAAGGTGGGTGGATTATCTCAACAAAGGAGAAGTGCTCACTAATACAGATTTACACAAATGAGATGGAAGACATTGTAAAGTTATCTTTGTTTTCACCACTGCTTTGGCTCAGGTAAGCGACATTCTATACTCTGGGAATCATTTTCAATACCTCTCATTAAAAAATGTGATCATCAGGCCCAGAGATTTTTCTACTTCCAATGGAACTCCAAAACAAGAAAAAATGAGAGTCAAAGATTCCAAGTTAAAGGGGTTGTCCACTACTTTTTATTACCCCCCCCCCCCATGTATTCCCCGGGGCCCCTAAGGGGTTTTATACTTACCTTGTGGTGCAGTTAATGCTGGGTGTGACGCGGGGGGGGTAACCCCGCCCACAATCCAGCATCCACCGCGGGGACCACGTCACTGATGTCACGCCTCACTTGACGTGACATCAGTGGCGGGTCACGTGACGCCTGTGAGCGGTCCGCGACAGCACTGTTGACGGGCAGTATCTGTAACATGAGGTAATTACAAAAACCCTTAGGGGCCCAGGGAGAATACATTGGGGGGATAATAAAAAGTAGTGAACAACTTCTTTAATACCACATGTGAAACGATGAGCTGAACCCACACAAAAGAAAATGTTCTGAAAGCCTTAGAATAAGCACATGAAGGGGAGCAGCCTGTAGGGAGTCAACATAATGAGTGATGTACTGGCAGGAGGCGGAATGCTGATTCAACATCTGATTTGCCAATAAAGCCCCTGACCCACCTGCTGGACCAGTTTTACTGCCTCATCAAGTGATGTGTAGGAAACAGTTAACAAGGATTCATCAATATCATCATGTACCGATAGCCATTTATAATATGACAAATAGTGAATCAAATAAAAATTTTCAACCTCCTTTTTGGGGACCACACCTAGCAGTGAGACCCTCAAATTATGTATTGGTAATGAGGAAAAGGGGCCCAACATTCTACCCAGGCTAACCTCTTTAATAAGTTTTTCCTAAACTAATTCCATATTATCATTTACTGAAAATGATTCGTAGGCCTCTATCACATCGCGTTCTTGCCCAGTTTCAGGAATCCCATCAGGGCTTCCAACCGAACCCCCTAAAATGGGATTCGGACGTAGGCGCCAATGGAGCCATACACTATAATGGTGTCAACAGAGTCAAAGCGTGCTCTGATGTGCATTATTTTCAGGCATATAAGCCTATTGGAGGCGGACACTCGGACGTAATCTACTACATATGAATGAACTCACAAAAAAGGATGTGTAAATGGTGATGGAACATCTAATGCCCCAGATGACTCCATGAAAATATTGTCTGATACATTCCCTAGTAACTGACATGGGCATGAGATGTCAGTGGCTGGGTGCAGTAGTCCTACACTGAATGGTTGAACAGTAACAGTTAAACCTTTCACACCTTCTTCCAGTAAGTGCCAAGAAGACTCTGGTTCTAGGCCTCCTGCAGCACAAAGCCATAGACTCACCAGGGTGTCCAGCACAGACCTGACAATGGTAATCTTGATATGTTAATTGGATGAACACAAAAGAGTTTTGTGTAACAGTCCTGATTGTAAGTGGAAAATACACTACTGGACCTCAGCTCTTTCATTTGACATTGATTTGTGAACATTTAACCCTTTTGCCACCTTGGGTTTTTCCATTTTCATTTTTTGTTCCTTGTCTTCTCAAAGCCATAACTTTTTTATTTTTTTGGCAATATGGGCGTATGAGGGCTTGTTTTTTGCAGGACGAGTTGTAATTTTGAACGACACCATTGGTTTTACAATATCATGTACTGGAAAACAGGAAAATAATGGAGAGTGCGGTGAAATTGCAAAAAAAGTGCAATTCCACAATTATTTTTGGGGGTTTTTGTTTACCATGTTCACTGAATGCTAAAACTGACCCATCATTATTATTCCTCAGTTAATTATGAGTTCGCAGACACCAAACATGGTTTATTTAGGTTATTTAATAGGTTATTTAGCCATATAAATATACTATATTGAAAACATATTATTCGCAAAAAATACTCAAATATAAATAATGGGAGTGAGATTTGGGGGAGGAACAGCTAAAAGAAGAAAGGGCAGGGTATGGTTGGTAAACCTTGCAAAGAGACTTGCATCCCCTATATGTCACTCAATGAGTAATGAGTGTCAGCATAATCTGCCAGCGAAATAATATGGAAAACCACTTTATTTAAGTAGTTAAAAAAAATCTAAAGTTTGCAAAAAAAAACGTCACTGAGACTCGTAACGTCTCCATTTTTCGGGATCTGGGGCCGGGTAAGGGCTTACTGTTTTGCGCGCAAGCTGACATTTTTAATGATACCTTTTTGGGGTAGATACAATATTTTCATTGCCTGTTGTTGCATTTTATTGCAATGTTGCAGCAACCAAAAAACTGTAATTCTGGAGTTTTTTTTTTATTTTAGGAAACAGGGTGATGGGAACTTTTATTTATTTTTTATTTTTTTCAAAAATGTTTTTAATTTTCATTGTATTTGTTAGCCCCCAAAGAGGACTGGATGGCAGAGGCCTGCACTGAAAAGTCAGACGCAGAGGGAAGATGATGGCTGACTCTCCCTCCTCCATCATTACTTTCATTGCATCCAGGATGCCAAGACAATTGTAGGAGTGATGCTGGGTGGAGAGGGCGGTGCTGACTTTGCGACACAAATATAATCACCCTGCCGGCCAAATCTGGCCTGTGAGACAGAGTTTGACATATATGGTTTAGACCATATTCAGATATTCAAAAAGGGGTGGTGACTTATCTAACATGACATTTATATCAGAAGTGAATAAAAAAACTGAAGAAAAAAATGGTAAATTGGTTCCAACCTCACAAAAAATAGCATGTACCCGAAAAATACATTTCCAGGCAAAACATTCCTTAAATGATGGCAAAATAAAAATGCTAGTGTATCCGAAGTGTAAAGACAAAATAATGAAGGAAGTTAATTTGCCATAATGCAGTATACTTACAGTGACGCCTGCTTCTATCACTACACGCCGCCATACTGACTGAGGGCAGCCCCAGTGATATAGGAGGCGGAGATGTCAGCATCATTTGGCGGCTCAGGTGCCACATGAGCTTGTAGGAAAAGCCTCCATCTAGTATATTCCACGTGAGTTTTCCTTCTGTATGTGACTTTTACATTATTTCTTTCACAGTTTTAACATTCAGACAAATACCTGAAGAATATGAATTCTGGAGCCATAATGAAGAAAGGAGAAAGCAATGTGTGGGATGATGAGGGGTGCAAAGAGGACGTTCCTACAGGTAACTGCCCCAGTGAGGAGTCACCACTAAATAAAGCAGAGAACAGTCACATTCTCCTCATTCACCGAACTGAACAATTTTAGGCTTGAAGTTTTATGTTGTGTTTTCTCAGCTTTTTTTGGCCATAGATTCCCCCATTCAGCTAAAATACAGATTATATATGGCTGACAATGTAATAGGGCAATATGAAATTACAACAGTTGTGTATCTATAATATGGATTTAAGAATAGACTGGGATGATAGATCATCGATTCAACACAAATACGTAACAAACCCCATGGGCAAAGTATGTAGTTTAGTGCTGTATATCATATCCATCAAGGCTCTGGTTCCGGGGTTAATATATAACCTAAGTAACCTATTTGATTTACTGAACTAGCTGGAGCTTAAAAAAAACGTTTTAAGGCTGTGCCCAGCGTTCTTGTAGCGTTTTTATGGCCGCGAAAACACCTGTAAAACCATCTGCCATGCAAAGCAATGTGAATTCGGATGTGCTGTGCACATGATGCGCTAATTAGCACGCCGAATTCGCATTCCGTTACAAAACGCAGCATGACCAATTCTACCGTGATTATGCCGCAAATTCGCGGCCATTGAGTTACATTGAAACGCAGCAAACCCACTGGTACAGTACAGACCAAAAGTTTGGACACACCTTCTCATTTAAAGATTTTTCTGTATTTTCATGACTATGAAAATTATACATTCACACTGAAGGCATCAAAACTATGAATTAACACATGTGGAATTATATACTTAACAAAAAAGTGTGAAAGAACTGAAAATATGTCTTATATTCTAGGTTCTTCAAAGTAGCTACCTTTTGCTTTGATGACCGCTTTGCACACTCTTGGCATTCTCTTGATGAGCTTCAAGAGGTAGTCACCGGAAATGGTCTTCCAACAATCTTGAAGGAGTTCCCACAGATGCTTAGCACTTGTTGGCCCTTTTGCCTTCACTCTGCGGCCCAGCTCACCCCAAACCATCTCGATTGGATTCAGGTCTGGTGACTGTGGAGGCCAGGTCATCTGGCGTAGCACCCCATCACTCACCTTCTTGGTTAAATAGCCCTTACACAGCCTGGAGGTGTGTTTAGGATCATTGTCCTGTTGAAAAATAAATGATGGTCCAACTAAGCGCAAACTGGATGGAATAGCATGCCGCTGCAAGATGCTGTGGTAGCCATGCTGGTTCAGTATGCCTTCAATTTTGAATAAATCCCCAACAGTGTCACCAGCAAAGCACCCCCCACACCATCACACCTCCTCCTCCATGCTTCACGGTGGGAATCAGGCATGTAGAGTCCATCCGTTCACCTTTTCTGCGTCGCACAAAGACACGGTGGTTGGAACCAAAGATCTCAAATTTGAACTCATCAGACCAAAGCATAGATTTCCACTGGTCTAATGTCCATTCCTTGTGTTCTTTAGCCCAAACAAGTCTCTTCTGCTTGTTGCCTGTCCTTAGCAGTGGTTACCTAGCAGCTATTTTACCATGAAGGTCTTCTGCACAAAGTCTCCTCTTAACAATTGTTGTAGAGATGTGACTACTGCTAGAACTCTGTGTGGTATTGACCTGGTCTCTAATCTGAGCTGCTGTTAACCTGCGATTTCTGAGGCTGGTGACTCAGATAAACTTATCCTCAGAAGCAGAGGTGACTCTTGGTCTTCCTTTCCTGGGGCGGTCCTCATGTGAGCCAGTTTCTTTGTAGCGCTTGATGGTTTTTGCAGCTGCACTTGGGGACACTTTCAAAGTTTGCCCAATTTTTCGGACTGACTGACCTTCATTACTTAAAGTAATGATGGCCACTCGTTTTTCTTTACTTGGCTTCTTTTTTCTTGCCATAATACAAATTCTAACAGTCTATTCAGTAGGACTATCAGCTGTGTATCCACCTGACTTCTGCACAACACAACTGATGGTCCCAACCCCATTTATAAGGCAAGAAATCCCACTTATTAAACCTGACAGGGCACACCTGTGAAGTGAAAACCATTTCCGGTGACTACCTCTTGAAGCTCATCAAGAGAATGCCAAGAGTGTGCAAAGCAGTCATCAAAGCAAAAGGTGGCTACTTTGAAGAACCTAGAATATAAGACATATTTTCAGTTGTTTCACACTTTTTTGTTAAGTATATAATTCCACATGTGTTAATTCATAGTTTTGATGCCTTCAGTGTGAATGTACAATTTTCATAGTCATGAAAATACCGAAAAATATTTAAATGAGAAGGTGTGTCCAAACTTTTGATCTGTACTGTATATGTGAATTTGCTGCGTTTAAATTAAATTCAATGGCCTCGAATTTGCGGCGTAATCGCGGTGTGTGTGGTACCCAGGATGAAGAGGAGACTACAACTCCTCTTCATCCCGGCTACCACGCGGTGAAAAAAAGAAATAAAAAGTTAAATGACGTCACCGCAGGTCCTGCCAGTACACCGCGCTATGCCGAGGAGAGAGGATCACCGCCGCCGGGAGGAGACCGGAAAGGTGAGTATACAGGTTTTTTTTATTTTTAACTTTTTAATTCTTTTTTTTTTACTATAGATGCAGCATTTAAAGCATCTAAGTTGGTCACACAATATAAATCCATGCCAGTTACGTGGATTTATATTGTGTGACCAACTTGTCAAGCTCTTTCCAAGTCATGTTTAAAATCTCTTGGAAAAGCGCTTGAAAAAAATACATGCGAAAACGCATGTAAAAACGCTGAAAAAACACTTCTCCCTGGCAGAAAAAAAAACGCATGTAAATCTGCATTAGTGTTGAGCCACCCCCGTAGTGTTCGGGTTCAGTTCGTCAAACACCGGCATGTTCGTCGAACGGTTCGTCGAACACCGTTAAAACCAATGGCAGGGATTGTCTGCCACTCACTGTAATGCCACAGCCATGGAGGTTGTGGCATTACAGTGGTTGCCCAAATCGATGGGAACAGTGCTCACAGTGAAACATGAAAAGCTGGCAATTCAGCAGCGGCATACACCGGTACCCGACAATTTAGATCAGAAAGAATAGAGCATCACACATAGATTAGATAGATAGAAACATGTCAGTCACATATATAATAAGTACAGTGATAGTGTTGATTACTGTGCTTGTCATTTAGTGTTAAAATAAAGGATTTATTAAAAAAAAAATTTGGCATGGGGCTCCCCGTAATTTTAGTCTCTAGCAAAGGCTGGGGCGGATGACGGCTGCTGTTTCTAGCCTGGGAGGGGGCCAATATTCATGGCACCCTTCCTGGGCTATTAATATCAGCCCCCAGCTGTCTGCTTAGCCTTTGCTAGCTATTAAAATAGGGGGACCCCACGTCATTTTTTTCTGCGTCCCCCATTTTAATAGCTAGTAAAGGCTAGGTATTCAGCTGGGGGCTGATATTAGTAGCCTGGGTAGCTCCGTGGGTATTACCCCCTTCCCAGGCTTCAAACATCTGCCCCAGCCATCTGCTTAACCTCCGCTAGAGACTAAAATTATGGGGGATCCCACGCCAATTTTTTTTTAATAAATCCTTTATTTTAACACTAAATGACACTTGAGGGGTTAATAAAGATGCAGTCCCTAAATTATTATTTATTTTTTAATTAATTTTTCCCAAAAATTTTGAAGTGGGCTTCGCCATATTTTTGTATGCCAGCCAGGTACAGCATCCAGGAACGGGCTGCCAACAACCCCCAGCTGCCTATTTGTACCTGTCCGGACACAACAATATAGGGAAGCCCTTTTTTTCATTATTTCATGAATTTCATGAAATAATTTAAAAAAAAAATACGTGGGGCTTCGCCCTATTTTTGTGTCCAGCCAGGTACAACTAAGCAGCTGGGGGCTGGAATCCGCAGCGCAGGGTGGCCCAAGCTTTCTGGGCCCCCCCTGCTGCGAATTGCAGTCCGCAGCCACCCCAGAAAATGTCGCGTTCATAGAAGCGCCATCTTCTGGCGCTGTATCCAGCTCATCCAGGGCCCTGGTGCGGTGGCTCACTGGATAATAAAGGGGTTAGGGCCAGCTTTGTATTATCCGCTGGCCCTAAGCCCGAAATTCATGGGGTCACGCCAATATTAGACATGACCGCCATGAATTTCTAGTAAAGTATTTAAAAAAACCACAACACATAGAAAAAAATATTTTATTAGAAATAAAACAAAAAAACACTTAGAGACTCCATCTTTATTAAAAAAAATTATCTTCAGTCCCAGGTAGTCCAATGTAGTCTTCTTCTTTAGCTCAGCTACATTTCTGGTAGAGATTCTCTACCAGAGATGTGGCTGACCTGTGCGGAGGTGGGAAAGTTCATGTGAGTTCATGCAGTCAAGCATGAACTCACGTGAACCCTCTGAGGGCACCGCGGCTACTTCAAATGAACAGCTGATCAGCATCAGCTGATGCCTCAGCTGTTCATTTGAAATAATCGGCGGGAAAGCCGGCAGTGAAAAGACGTCACCGCCGGCTTTCCAGTTCGGTGCTGCGCTGCCCGCTCCCTGATGTGCACTCCCCGCTCCCCCCGCCGCCTCCCATCCCGATCCTAAGTTAGGACTGGGCGGGGAGCGAAACACCAGGGAGCGGGGAGCGTACATCAGGGAGCGGGGAGCGCAGCACAGAATGGGAAAGCCGGCGGTGAAGTCTTTTCACTGCTGGCTTCCCCGCCCGGGTCCTTCGCTCCCCGCTCCCTGGTGCTGCGCTCCCCGCCCGGTCCTAACTTAGGATCGGGATGGGAGGCTGTGGGGAAGCAGTATGGGGCTGTGTGATTGTTTAAAAGCCTGCGACTTTTTACTGCCCGCCGGCTTTTAAACAATCATGCGGCTTACTCGCATTTCCCATTGACTTACATTATACTCGTTACTCAGCGAGTAATCACAAGGAAACTCGCGGAGTAACGAGTAGCCCGAGTACCGTACTATTCGGCGAGTACCGAATAGTAACGAGTATACTTGCTCATCCCTAATCTCAATGCCATCCCAGCGTGAGAGAATTCTGCTCAAGCGCTGAGCGCAGGAGAATTTTCCCACGCTGTCAGTGACGTGCATGAGGTGAGCTGAGTTCATTGAACTCGGCTCATCTGGATGCCGTCACAGCGAGACACTGAGGAGCTGCTCAGTGTCTGCGGCATGACAAGCTGGATGGCAGCGTTCTGCTGTGATCCAGCCTGTCATGTCAATGTAGCAGAGCTGAAGCCGTCCTGGGAACCATGGAAAGGTAAGGATGAAGTTGGTTTATTATTTTACTTTTATTGCAGGAGATCGTTGGCTTCAGCTGGAATGGGCGATACGGTAAGTAGGGTTTAATTTAGAACATTAAAGGAATGTGTCTTTATTTCAATTAAAGGACTTTATTTTGGGTGTTGGTGTTTTTCTTTCACATTCACTTTCACTATGGGGTTAGTAATGGGGGTGTCGTATAGACGCCTCTCCATTACTAACCTGGGCTTGATGTCAGCTAGCATTATAAGCTGACATCAACCCCAGCCGTATTACCCCACTGCCACCGATACATGGCAGTGGGAAGAGCGAGGCTAAGTGCCAAAATTGGCGCATCCTATGGATGCGTCATTTCTGGGGCAGCTGACGGCTGGTGTTTCTAGCCTGGGAGGGGGCCAATATTCATGGCACCCTTCCTGGGCTATTAATACCAGCCCCCAGCTGTCTGCCTAGCCTTTGCTAGAGACTAAAATTACGGGGAACCCCACGCCAATTTTTTTTTTAATAAATCCTTTATTTTAACACTAAATGACAAGTACAGTAATCAACACTATCACTGTACTTATTATATATGTGACTGACATGTTTCTATCTATCTAATCTATGTGTGATGCTCTATTCTTTCTGTTATAAATTGTCGGGTACCGATGCTGAATTGCTGGTCGACTTTTTTAAAGAGACGGTGCATGAAAACACTATTATTTTTTTTGATAAATTCTTTAACACTAAATGACAAGTACAGTAACCAACACTGTCACTATATTTATTATATATGTGACTGACATGTTTCTATCTATCTACACTGTGTTCCAAATTATTATGCAAATAATATTTTCTCAGATTTTCCCAAATTACCTATATGAATTGCAGTCATTGTAATTTTCCAGTCAAATAACTATTAGAGTACAATTGAAAGGTTTTTGTACAAACTGCCTATGATAACAGTATATTTTTTAAAAAATAAAAAGCTCAAACTGCACTCAAAATGCATGTTCCAAATTATTATGCACAGCAGAGTTTTCAACCTTTTCATTTTAATAAAGAACAAAAAAATGGTCATTTTTGAAATTATAAGCATTAGCAGGTTATTACAAACTGAAATCAAACAGTTTTCAACTCAAAACTTTATTCTAGGTGATGTTACATTTGCACATAGGACCCCTTGTTCGAAATTGAACTTGAATTTGAATTTGTCAGGTTTTGGATGGTTTCTGCTTTAATTGTTTTGCATGAGGACAGAATACCCTCCCAGAGCTGTTGCTTAGATGTGAACTGCCTCCCGCAATCATAGACTCTCCTTTTGATGATGCTCCAGAGGTTCTCAATGGGGTTGAGGTCAGGGGAGCATGGGTGCCACACCATAAGATTGTCCCCTTTTATGCCCATAGCAGCCAGAGATGCAGATGTGTTATGTGCAGCATGAGACGGGGCATTATCATGCATGAAATGATATCAATGGTCCAGATGGATGGAGTGGAGGATAGCTGGTTGATGGACACCCCATGCAAACACGGCTACGGCGCTAACAAGGAGGAGGTGGAGTAATGTTTTGGGCTGGAATCATGGGGAGAGAGATTGTCGGCCCTTTTAGGATCCCTGAAGGGGTAAAGATGAACTCCATAATGTATGTTGAGTTTCTCAAACAGCACTTCCTTCCATGGTTCAAGAAGAAGAACCGTGCATTCCGCAGCAAGATCATTTTCATGCATGATAATGCCCCGTCTCATGCTGCACATAACACATCTGCATCTCTGGCTGCTTTGGGCATAAAAGGGGACAAACTTATGGTGTGGCACCCATGCTCCCCTGACCTCAACCCCATTGAGAACCTCTGGAGCATCATCAAAAGGAGTGTCTATGATGGCGGGAGGCAGTTCACATCTAAGCAACAGCTCTGGGAGGGTATTCTGTCCTCATGCAAAACAATTGGAAGCAGAAACCATCCAAAACCTGACAAATTCAATGGACGAGAGAGTTCAGAAGCTCCTTTCAAACAAGGGGTCCTATGTGCAAATGTAACATCACCTAGAATAAAGTTTTGAGTTGAAAACTGTTTGATTTCAGTTTGTAATAACCTGCTAATGCTTATAATTTCAAAAATGACCATTTTTTTGTTCTTTATTAAAATGAAAAGGTTGAAAACTCTGCTGTGCATAATAATTTGGAACATGCATTTTGAGTGCAGTTTGAGTTTTTTATTTTTTTTTAAATATACTGTTATTATAGGCAGTTTGTACAAAAACCTTTCAATTGTACTCTAATAGTTATTTGACTGGAAAATTACAATGACTGCAATTCATATAGGTAATTTGGGAAAATCTGAGAAAATATTATTTGCATAATAATTTGGAACACAGTGTAATCTATGTGTGATGCTCTAATCTTTCTGTTCTAAATTGTCGGGTACTGGTGTATGCCGCTGCTGAATTGCCGGCTTTTCATGTTTCACTGTGAGCACTGTTCCCATCGATTTGGGCAACCACTGTAATGCCACAACCATCATGGCTGTGACATTACAGTGAGTGGCAGACAATCCCTTTATGATTGGTGCTCTAAATATTTCCAGACATGCAGGATGGGGATCCGAGCTCTCTGCCAGTTTACCTTTTGGTGTACGAACAGTTATCGAACATAACCTCGAACAGTCACATTTTTTGCAAATCGTTCGAGTTCGTCGAACACCGCCCAAAACAGCTCGAATTTGAGATTGGCGAACAGTTCTAGTCAAACACCGCTCATCTCTAATCTGCATGCATTTTTTCTGCCAGGGAGAGGCAAAAACGCTCTGCTTCAAATCTGCATCGTGGGCACATACCCTAAGGCAATTGTCTCATAGTCACAGCCAGAAGTAGATTATAATAGAAAGCAGAGAATTCCCTGGGTTTATCCAACTTTATATTTACTCCATGGCCATGACTTCCTAACACACGACCATCCTCTGTTCTGCATGTAACGGTCAGCGATTGTGTGAGACGGACACCACCTAGTAGTACTGACGCCTGAGCATTTCTCTAAACATGAATGACACGATATGAGCAAGTCCTGCACTCTATCAAATGGAAAATGGGGTGCCAGTGGTCGATTTAAAGTGTCCGCCGAATAATAGATATAATTTCCACAGCACACACCAGAGGATGCAATATGGAGTCCAATTATTCCTTATTATTCAACAACAGTCCAGACCACAGACATAGACATGTAATTATACATGTTAGTATATACATTACTTGTACCTGAGTCTGCTGACCGCTGTCTCTCTGAAACCCTCCACAGACATGAAGGTTCAGTCAAGCATTCACTGTTTTCCATGGGGAGAGAGAAGAAAGCTGCTCCCCATATCATGAATCAGTGCTTGTTACTATCTATCTTAATATCTGCCTGTGTAAATGAAATCTTAAAGATAACCTGTCAGCAACAAAAACGCTATTTAACTGCAGATATATAATGGTAATTTGCAGGTAAATAGTATTTAAAGCATGTTAGGCTGTGTTTACTGGGAGAGTGACTACTGGGAGAAATTAAAGTTATATTTTCCCTGCAGCCGCTCGCTTCCAGTCATTGAGGTGGTGCATGGAGCTCTAACAGAGAGGTGACTGCTACAGCCCTCTACTTCCCCTGAAGAATGAAATCGAGTGGCTGCAAGGAGAATATCGTTTCATCAATGAGCCCTGATTGATGATATAATGAGTTGATTGGGGCTTATTAGCTTTCATTTTGATGTAGCAATAATAATTTGTTTCCTCATCTCATGGCTTTTTTATTAATGCTGAACATCCTCAATTTACACAAAAGGGGAGTATGAACTGTCGACAACGATCATTTTTATTCTCATATAAAATATGCGACCAATTAAATTATTTTTACATTATTATAGTTTTATTATTTGATGTTTGCACTGGCCAATGATTGGGAATGAACATTAGTACAATTTATTCTTTGTGGAGTCATCACATTATGCAAATTACACTTTAGTAAGTTAATAATATAAATTTGTTACACACATTGCAATTTGTCTGTAATTTTTTTATTTTTACTTTTCTTAATATTTTTATATTTAGATAAATATAAATATTAAGGTTTATTTTGCTCAAAAATAAAATGTGTTTTATTCTTGGCAGATGGCTGTACCAGGCACTCCGAAAGACATCTCATATCTTTAGATTTTAAAACTGATGATTGTAGTATTGCACAAGACCCATATGAAGAGCATGCCAACATCTCAGACATGGATCCTTTTAAAGTACAGTGTCCTTATTCATTACAGACTCTTAAGCAAAATAAAAATCAAAAAATAAGTGTGGAAAATAAAAGAGCTCCCAGAAGGAAGAAGACATTTAATTGTTCAGAATGTGAAAAATGTTTTAAACATAAATCAACTCTTGTTATACATGAGAGAATTCACACGGGAGAGAAGCCATTTTCATGTTCAGAATGTGGGAAATGTTTTACAGAAAAATCATCTCTTGTTACACATGAGAGAATTCACACAGGAGAGAAGCCATTTTCATGTTCAGAATGTGCAAAATGTTTTACAGAGAAATCTTATCTTGTTAGTCATGAGAGAATTCACACTGGAGAGAAGCCATTTTCATGTTCAGAATGTGGAAAATGTTTTACAGAGAAATCTCATCTTCTTAAACATGAGAGAATTCACACAGGAGAGAAGCCATTTTCATGTTCAGAATGTGGAACATGTTTTACAGAGAAATCTCATCTTGTTAGTCATGAAAGAATTCACACAGGAGAGAAGCCATTTTCATGTTCAGAATGTGGGAAATGTTTTACAGAGAAATCACATCTTGTTATACATGAGAGAATTCACACAGGAGAGAAGCGATTTTAATGTTCCAGATGTGGACAATGTTTTACAGAGAAATCATCTCTTGTTATACATGAGAAAATTCACACAGGAGAGAAGCGATTTTAATGTTCCAGATGTGGACAATGTTTTACAGAGAAATCATCTCTTGTTATACATGAGAGAATTCACACAGGAGAGAAGCCATTTTCATGTTCAGAATGTGGGAAATCTTTTCCTATTAAATCTCATCTTGTTACACATGAGAAAATTCACGCAGGAGAGAAGCCATTTTCATGTTCAGAATGTATTTTTTAATCTAAATCTCCATTTTTTAGACATCAGAGGACTCGTATTGGGAAGAAGGCATTATAACCCTTCAGTGGCCAAGCCCAATTTTTCAAATCTGACATGTCAGTTTATGTGGTAATTAAGATGGAATGTCACATCCTAGTTATTCTGAGAATATTTTTCTCCTGACATGCTGTACTTTATTTTAGTAATAAATTTAATGAATTAACATTTGCAATATTCAAACTTTGTATGTTTATTAGTGATGAGCGAGCACTAAAATGCTTGGGTACTCGTTGTTCTAGTCAAGCAAATTGGAATACTCGAGTGCCCGGACCAAGTAACGAGCCCAATGTAAGTCTATGGGAAACTCGAGCATTTTTCCGGCGGCTCCCCCGGCGGTCTGCAGAGGGCCTAAAAATTGCCCAAATCGATGGGAACAGTGCTCAAATGACATGGGAACAGCATGGGGAAGACCCCTGGAAGCATTTCTGACTCCCAGCTCACCGCTGTCAACAATGTTGTCAGAGTATTACGCCACGTTTACGGACTCACAATAAAACATGCAAAAACGAAACAAAAATGAATTTTCCTGGGAAATACAGTCATATGAAAAAGTTTGGGCACCCCTATTAATCTTAACCTTAATGTTTTATAAAAATTGGTGTTTTTGCAACAGCTATTTCAGTTTGATATATGTAATAACTGTTGGGCACAGTAATGTTTGTGCCTTGAAATGAGGTTTATTGTACTAACAGAAAATGTGCAATCTGCATTCAAGCAAAATTTGACAGGTGCATAAGTATGGGCACCTCACCAGAAAAGTGACATTAATATTTAGTAGATCCTCCTTTTGCAAAAATAACAGCCTCTAGTCGCTTCCTGTAGCTTTTAATGATTTCCTGGATCCTGGATGAAGGTATTTTTGACCATTCCTCTTTACAAAACAATTCCAGTTCAGTTAAGTTTGATGGTCGTCGAGCATGGACAGCCCTCTTCAAATGATCCCACAGATGTTCAATGATATTCAGGTCTGGGGACTGGGATGGCCATTCCAGAATATTGTAATTGTTCCTCTGCATGAATGCCTGAGTAGATTTGGAGCGGTGTTTTGGATCATTGTCTTACTGAAAGATCCATCCCCTGCGTAACTTCAACTTTGTCACTGTTTCTTCAACATTATTGTCAAGAATCTGCTGATACTGAGTGGAATCCATACGTCCCTCAACTTTAACAAGATTTCTGGTGCCGGCATTGGCCACACAGCCCCAAAGCATGATGGAACCTCCACCAAATTTTACTGTGGGTAGCAAGAGTTTTTCATGGAATGCTGTGTTTTTTTGCCGCCATGCATAATGCCTTTTTTTATGACCATACAACTCAATCTTGGTTTCATCAGTCCACAGGACCTTCTTCCAAAAAGAAATTGGCTTCTCCAAATGTGCTTTTGCATACCTGAAACGACTCTGTTTGTGGCGTGCTTGCAGAAACGGCTTCTTTCGCATCACTCTCCCATACAGCTTCTCCTTGTGCAAAGTGCATTGTATAGTTGACCGATGCACAGTGACACCATCTGCAGCAAGTTGATGCTGCAGCTCTCTGGAGGTGGTCTGAGGATTGTCCTTGACTGATCTCACCATTCTTCTTCTCTGCCTTTCTGATGTTTTTCTTGGCCTGCCACTTCTGGCCTTAACAAGAACTGTCCCTGTGTTCTTCCATTTCCTTACTATGTTCCTCACAGTGGAAACTGACAGGTTAAATCTCTGAGACAGCTTTTTGTATCCTTCCCCTGAACAACTATGTTGAATAATCTTTGTTTTCAGATCATTTGACAGTTGTATTGAGGAGCCCATGATGCCACTCTTCAGAGGAGATTCAAACAGGAGAACAACTTGCAAGTGGCCACTTTAAGTAGCTTTTCTCATGATTGCATACACCTGGCTATGAAGTTCAAAGCTCAATGAGGTTACAAAACCAAAAAAAGTGCTTTAGTAAGTCAGTAAAAAGTAGGTAGGAGTATTTAAAACAAGAAAATGATAAGGGTGCCCATACTTATGCACCTGTCAAATTTTGTTTGAATGCAGATTGCACATTTTCTGTTAGTACAATAACCCTCATTTCAAGGCAGAAACATTACTGTGTCCAACAGTTATTACATATATCAAACTGAAATAGCTGTTGCAAAAACACCAATTTTTATAAAACATTAAGCTTAAGATTAATAGGGGTGCCCAAACTTTTTCATATAACTGTATGTTAAAGAACATACTTTCCAGGGTAATGACTTGTATATAAGGCAATATAAATAACCAAAAACAAAAATGCTCCTCCACACCTTGGGCTATGTTCGCATGTAGTGTTTTTGATGCATTTTTGCACTTTTGCATTGCTTTTAACCAAGACAAATGCATTCACTCGGAAATGTAATTTTAACATATTACAATCTTATCTGGCCATGTGGTGTGTGACACATCATTAGACACATGCATGCAGTGCTGAAAAGACATGGGAACAGCATGGGGAAGACCCCTGGAAGCATCTCTGACTCCAAGGTCACTGGCTAAAATTGTGCCCATCATAAGTGATCCTTGGCGCATGCGACGATGCCTCCTGCCATGCACCTGTTGTTGCACACTTGCAACAATCAACGTCCACGTCCTTGCCCCAGCGCAGCGCTAAGTTGACCCTACCTTGTTCCTTGGAATGCAAGCTCAAGTATGCAGCCAGCCACCCACCCACAGGCCGCAATAGTAAACTGCCACATTTCGGGGCAGCTGCTTGCACTTGAAATGTGGCATTTTAGGCTCGTGGAGGCGGAAGCTGTCCACAACCTCATGGCGACGGCGACCGGGTGTCCATACTCGGTCCCCAGCCACCATTATTTCTCCCGGTGTTGTCTCCGCTTTCCACAAGCACGGGTCCCACAACATTACCCGTGCCCTGCCCAGTGCACTTACTGGGAAGGACCGCCTAACCACAAACACGTGGACAGGTGAATGTGGCCAGGGACTGTACAGAGCCAGTCCACATTAAAAATGCAGCCATAGAGTGTTTTCTTAGCCAGGGTTGCTTCTAGGCAGGGTTGAACGGGCCCACCAGAGAATCCTCGGGTGGGCCTTGGCTTCTCCATCAGGAGAGTTCATGATAGCAAAAACTTTACAGCTGCTATGGGGCTCTTGAGCGGGGTATAAAAGTAAGCCCTCGGAATCAAATCCTCTGGTGGGCCCAATGTTTTTCAGTCTGAAACTGCTTCTCAGTGGGAGTTGTATTTCACCACAGTCATATTCTTTAGCTCGATGAAAGGACTAGCATAGAGGGAAACCGTATCTACTCCGGCTGTTTTTTCTCCACTACCAGGTTCCGCCCATTGTCACACACGACCATGCCAGGCTGTATGTTCATCGGTGAGAGCCACAGATCAGGCTTCTGTGTTACAGCTTTCAACAGCTCTGCAGCAGTGGGCGGTTTGTCACCAAAGCATTAAGCATGTTATCTTCAGCACAGCCTGTTGCCGCTTGGCCAAGGCAGTGCTTCAGTGCTTTCAGCATGTGACTGATGTGGTCATTTCGGAGATGGAGGCCAAACTGGAGGAGGAGGTGCAGGAGCTGAACAATGTGATTACATTGAGGTTACATTGGCGAGTCTGGTTTTTATACTAAAGAAAGATCCTACTGTGTTTTTATTTTTTTTATTTTTTACACTATTTGTTAAGACAAATGTATTCACCGGAAAATGTCATTTACAACCTTATCTGGCCATGTGGTGTGTGACACATCATCAGACACATCCTGTTTCATTTATGATGGAAGGACTCCGAAAGTCACAAAGCCTATTTTATAGGGCCATCAGGCGGCCCTTACTATTCTTAAAGGGCCAGTATTCGGCCCTCGTTATTGTAACAGAGCCATCAGCTGTCTATGCTTTGTTGTTCCCATTATTAACTAGATGGTCTCCTATACTGTTATTGCGTATGCAGTGACTGCAAGGGCTGCCAAAAATTTGGAGGAACTCCAATGCCCCTTGCAAGAGACGTAAAGGTCAGAGAGCCTCCTAAAAACAATGTTCCCATTATAAGGAAGTGGGTCTCCCATAGTGTTTGCCTATGCAGTGAATGCAAAAGCTGGCAAAAATTTGGAGGCACTCCAATGCCCCTTGGAAGAGACGTAGAGGGCCTCTTGAAAAAATGTTCCCATTATTAGGAACCGGGTCTCCCATAGTGTTTTCCTATGCAGTGAATGTTAAAGCTGCCAAAAATTTGTACGCCACCCAATACCCATTTGAAGAGACATAGAGGAGGGTCTCAGTAAAAAAAATGTTCCCATTATAAAGGAGCGGGTCTCCTATAGTGGTAATGCCCATGTTGTGACTGCAAGAGCTGCCAAAATTTGGGAGAAACACCACTAACAATTGTAAGGCGGCGGTGTTCACACCATGCAGTAACTGAGGCAGTGACCCAAGCAAGTCCAACATAAACAGCTTTTATTCAGCAACTCACGGGTAAACAGAAAGTCCCCCGGTTCGCAGCCGGGTTAACATGAGTCCATAAACAACGGTTGCCGGGGACAACGGCCACACCGGGCCACTCAGAGCCTGACAGGTGCAGAGCCTTCCTAGGCGGTGGTTCAGCCACGCTCAATCCTGCTGAGCTTTCCTGCTGTGCTCCTAGCAGGTTGCAACATAGAACACCACTAATCCTTAGTGCAGGGATTTTAAAGGACCTGTGGCAAGAGCCACTGGAAAACCCAGGTTGGAGGGAGGAGGCCGCCCCACTGCCTCCTGTGACCTCTTCCAAGAAATGAAGGCCCTGCCAGGTTTTACTTAATCTGCCTTAGCCAGGTAGTCTGACCAGGTCATTGCTCACCTTCATTCCTGCATTGCAGCCGCAGCTGTGTCTGTGACTGCAATGCACTCCAATGGATTTAATAGGTCTTTGTACACATTCTGGGGGATATATAACTTCCCTCATATATGATTCCGGTCACTGCCTCACACAATTTAAAGGCACATAGAGCTGGGCCACAGTAACGACATATTTCCATTAGAAAGGAGAGGGTCTTCTATACAGTTATAGGGTATGCAGTGAGGCCAACGGCTGACAAAATTTAGAAAAAATTCCACTAACAATTTAAAGACACATAGAGGTGGGCCTCAGTAACAACATATTCCCATTAGAAAGGAGAGGATCTCCCATACTGTTTGCCTATGAAGTGAATGCAACGGCTGCCAAAAATATGGAGGAACTCCAATGCCCCTTGCAAGAGAAGTAGTGGTAGGAGGGCCTCGTGAAAAGAATGTTCCCATTATTAGGAAGTGGGTCTCCCATACTGTTCACTTATGCAGTGAAGCAACGGCTGCCAAAAATTTGGAGTAACTCCAATGCCCCTTGCAAGAGACGTAGAGGTTGGAGGGCCTCCTGAAAAAAATGATCCCATTATTAGGAAGTGGGTCTCCCATACTGTTTGCCTATGCAGTGAAGCAACGGCTGCCAAAAATTTGGAGGAACTCCAATGCCCCTTGCAAGAGACGTTGATATGTTGATATGGTGCATATGTTGGTGATATGATGGTGGAGGATGAGGGTGCGGAGAAGGAGGAGGACAAGAGCAAATAGACAAAATCAGGAAGCGTATACCCATGTCTGGGTGTGAGACAGAGGTGCATGGGAATAGAGTTAGACCTCCCCCAAAAAAAACACTGTATTTGAATTTATGTTACCCTGCTATCATTCGGTGGTGTTGAGAAGTCAGGCCCAATTCAGCCCTTGTTCATTTTTATAACAGTCAGTCTGTCAGCATTTTCAGTTGACAGGCAGATGCACCTATCGGTTATAATTCCACCGGTGGCACTAAAAACCCGCTCTGACAAACCGCTAGTGGCAGGGCAGGCTAGGACCTCCAAGGCGTAGAGCTCCAGTTCATGCCACGTGTCCAGCTTGCATACCCAATAATTATAAGGCACAGAGGAATCAGGGAGGACGTTGGTATGGTCAGCAAGGTACTCCCTCACCGTCTTCCAAAACTTTTTCCTCTTTGGGAGAGTACCCTGTGCCTCAGGGCCTGTGCGATGGGAGGGTCTGAGAAAACTGTCCCAGAACTTTGACAGTTTTCCCCTGCCTCTGCTCGATTGCATTTGTGTCTCTCTTGCCTGTACTCCTTGGTTGTCCAACGAACTGTGACCTCTGCCGCCAGCGGTATCAGATGGGAATTTTTTAAATAATTCCGCAACAAGGGCCTTCTTGTATTGCCCCATTTTATTAGGCCTGTCCTGCATGTGAAAAAGAGACAGAAAGTTCTCCTTGTAGCATGGTTCTAGAAATGTCACCAACCAGTAATGACTGTCACCCAAAATTTGGACAACGCGAGGGTCACAGGAAAGGCACCGTAACATAAACTCAGTGTTAGAATCTATGTTGTTTTACTATCGGCCATCTTGTTGTGGTTTGCTGGCTTCTAGTCTTTTCCTCTGGTGCTGTGTTTCTTGGTCACGTGATCGCTGCACCCTTTATTACTCAGCACCTGGCTCTCATTCCCCGCTGGACATCAGTGTTGTAACGCTCGTGCTCTGGCTGAGTAGCCTTGTTTAGTTCTTATTGCTATCCTGGAACTTCTTGTTCCACCAGTTTTGTTTCCTTTAATATTCGTTTCTGCAACTAACTTTTCTGTTAAGAGGTCTCCTGCTTTTGCTCCCAGTCCTTAGATCTTTTAGGGACCCCTTTCCCCTTCCTACAGGTCTTCGTTTCAGTTCAGTGCAGGAGTTTCGGTGGGGCTATTCATAAGGAATAGGGCACCCACCCCAGGGTAGGGTAAAGCTGAGTCTCAGTGCAGGGACAGCTTTTCCCTCCTGTTCCTTAATTCTAAGTTGCAGAACATAACAGTATGTCCAGCTGCGTTTAAAAAAAAAAAGGGTTTTCTTTTGCTTTTTTTTTTGCTTCTCCTCTCCTATTCCTGGATTTTCTTAAAACCAAGCAATGTGAACTGAGGTCTAAGATGGTACACATGCAAGAAATAGGAGCATGTTCACACTAGCAAAAAGAAGCAAAACCTACAAAAGACAAAAAATATATCTCATACCCTACCATCATTATATATAAATGTAAAGCAAAGTTGCATATTAAATATAGGGTACTTAGTGAACTATTTTTGATAAAAAAAAATAAAAGTATACAAGCCATCCTACCAGCGGCAAGGTGACCCTAAATTGGGACGGTACCTACACTGTCTATATTAAAAACCTTACTGTATATCAAAGTTGAAGTAATGCATATAAAAGGGTAGACAAATAGGACCGGGTCCCAACTTCAGACCACCTAGGCCCGTGGTAAGCTACATATATACTAATCAGCTCAACAAAGGGGATGCCACACCCTTAGTTTGCACAGAATGCAAACAAGACAAAAAAACAAGCAATGTGAACTGAGGTCTAAGATGGTACACATGCAAGAAATAGGAGCATGTTCACACTAGCAAAAAGAAGCAAAACCTACAAAAGACAAAAAATATATCTCATACCCTACCATCATTATATATAAATGTAAAGCAAAGTTGCATATTAAATATAGGGTACTTAGTGAACTATTTTTGATCAAAAAAAGTATACAAGCCGTCCCACCAGCGGCAAGGTGACCCTAAATTGGGACGGTACCTACACTGTCTATATTAAAAACCTTACTGTATATCAAAGTTGAAGTAATGCATATAAAAGGGTAGACAAATAGGACCGGGTCCCAACTTCAGACCACCTAGGCCCGTGGTAAGCAACATATATACTAATCAGCTCAACAAAGGGGATGCCACACCCTTAATTTGCACAGAATGCAAACAAGACAAAAAAACCAAGCAATGTGAACTGAGGTCTAAGATGGTACACATGCAAGAAATAGGAGCATGTTCCCACTAGCAAAAAGAAGCAAAACCTACAAAAGACAAAAAATATATCTCATACCCTACCATCATTGTATATAAATGTAAAGCAAAGTTGTATATTAAATATAGGGTACTTAGTGAACTATTTTTGATCAAAAAAAGTATACAAGCCGTCCCACCAGCGGCAAGGTGACCCTAAATTGGGACGGTACCTACACTGTCTATATTAAAAACCTTACTGTATATAAAAGTTGAAGTAATGCATATAAAAGGGTAGACAAATAGGACCGGGTCCCAACTTCAGGCCACCTAGGCCCGTGGTAAGCTAGTAACATAGTTTGTAAAGCCGAATAAAGACTTGCGTCCATCAAGTTCGACCTGTTAGTTCTGTAATTGCTAAAGTTGATCCAGAGGAGGGCAAAAACCCCAAATGATTTAGCCAATCTTCACCTGAGGAAAAATTCCCTCCCAACTCTGAAACCAGCAGTCAGAATAAATCCCTGTATCAACCTACTATTTTATTTTATTTTTAAGTATATGCTGAAATCTGCCTGGTATCTAGAAATGCATCCAGTCCCCGCTTGAACTGGTGTAGTGAATCTGACATTACCATCTTCTCACTCAGTGAATTCCATATTCTCACTGCTCTTACCGTAAAGAACCCCTTCCTATGCTGGTGCTGAAACCTTTTCTCTTCCAGTCTTAGTGAATGCCCTCTTGTTACCGTAATATCCCTCCTTTTGAACAAATCCCGGGCAAGATCTCTATACTGTCCCCTAACATATTTGTACACATTTATTATGTCCCCCCTCAACCTTCTCTTTTCCAGGCTGAATAGTCCTAGTTTTGCCAACCTCTCTGGGTATTGCAGTCCCTCCATTCCCTTTATTAATTTTGTTGCCCTCCTTTGTACCTTTTCAAGCTCATTTATATCCTTTCTATATATTGGGGCCCATAACTGAGCACAGTATTCCAAGTGTGGTCTGACCAGTGCTTTGTACAGTGGAAGAACAATGTTCTCATCCTTTGTAGCTATACCTCTTCTGATACATCCCATTACCCTGTTTGCCCTTACAGCAGCGGCCTGACTTTGGGCACTCCAATTTAGTTTGCTATCAATCAAGATGCCCAAGTCCTTCTCCATCTCTGAATTCCCCAATGATTTCCCATTCAGTGAGTACTGGTGACTTCCATTTTTCCTTCCCATATGTATGACCTTACATTTCTCCTCGTTAAACCTCATTTGCCATTTAATGCTCCACATACCCAGCTTATCCAAATCCCTCTGTAGGTCTGCACTGTCCTCTTTTGTATTAATTGTTTTACATAACTTTGTGTCATCTGCAAATATTGATATTTTACTATTTATCCCGTTGACTATGTCGTTAATAAAGATATTAAATAACATTGGGCCTAGTACAGACCCCTGTGGTACCCCACTAGTGACGGTTACCCAATCTGAGTATATTCCATTTATAACCACCCTCTGCCTTCTATCCTTTAGCCAGTTAGCTACCCACTTGCAGACATTTTCCCCCAGCCCCATCATTCTCATTTTGTATACCAACCTATTATGTGGCACGCTATCGAACGCTTTTGAGAAGTCGAGATACACGACATCCACTGGTTCCCATTGATCTAATCGAGAGCTAACCTCCTCGTAGAAGTCAATCAGGTTTGTTTGGCAGGAGCGATTCCTCATGAATCCATGTTGGTTCGGGATTAAAAGATTATTAGCATCAAGATGCTCCGTAATTGCCTCTTTAATGAAGCTTTCAAAAATTTTGCCCACAACGGACGTCAGACTCACCGGCCGATAGTTTCCGGCGTCACTTTTCGCTCCCTTTTTGAATATTGGCACTACATTCGCCTGTCGCCACTCAAGTGGCACAGACCCAGTCTCAACAGAGTCCTTAAATATAAGATATAACGGTCTGTCTATCACATTACTTAGTTCCCTTAGTACCCGTGGGTGTATGCCATCAGGTCCTGGTGATTTGTTTATTTTAATGTTACTGAGGCGTTTCTGTACCCCAGCTTGGGTTAGATTTGTCATACTTAGTGGAGGATTAAGCTTGTCACTTCTCATTTCTCCTGTTAGTTCTATTTCCTTTGTGAAAGTTGTCGAAAAAAAATTATTTAATAGATTAGCTTTATCCTCATCTTTCTCTATGATTTTGCCTTCCTCACTTTTTATCGGTCCAATATTATCCGATTTAATCCGTTTACTATTTATATACGTAAAGAACAGTTTGGGATTTGATCTACTTTCCCTAGCAATACGTTTCTCTGTTTCCTCCTTCGCAATTTTTATTTGTTTTTTACAGGTTCTCGTTTTTTCCTTGTAACACATTAGTGCCTCCTCACTGTTTTCCTGTTTTAATCTCTTGAATGCCTCTTTTTTGCTATTTAACGCCCCTTTTACGTTCTTGTTCAACCATATTGGTTTCCTCTTATTTCTGGCCCTTTTATTCCCATACGGTATATACCTCTCGCACTGAGTATTCAGAATTCTTTTGAAGGTTTCCCATTTACTATTCGTATTCCATTAAGTACTTTGTCCCAGTCAATAAGTTGAAGGTTTTCTATCAGCTGATCAAACTTCGCCCTCCTAAAGTTTAATGTTTTTGTTGTTCCCTTATTGATAACCCTACTGAAGGGCATTTTGAAGTCGATAATATTATGATCGCTATTACCTAGGTGCCCCCCTATCTGTACCTCAGTTATTCTATCAGGCCTATTAGTCAATATTAAGTCCAACACGGCCTTCCCTCTCGTTGGTTCCTGCACTAGTTGGGAGAGATAATTATCCTTAATATTTGTCAAGAATCTTTTTCCTTTCTGAGATCTGCAGGTTTCTGTTTCCCAGTCAATATCCGGGTAGTTGAAATCCCCCATTACAATCACTTCATTATGACTCACCCCCTGGGCCATGTTGTAGTGCGGCGCACGTGTGCGCGGGGGAATACCCGGAGCCGGATCCGATGGGGGTTGTAGTCTCCGAGTGGCGGGGACCCGGTCCGTGCCCAGGGTGGTCAAACCAAGTGGCAGTTATTGGTATGATGGTATTAGTGTCCGACTACGCCACCCGTTGAATGCGGTTATGAAACCGCCGCTGCAGGGCAGACCGCTGAGGCCGGTGGTATGGTTGTGCAGCGTGGATGGTATAACCCCCAACGGGAGGGGTATAGCCTCAGGGCAGCTGGTGAAGCAGGAAATGATGATAGTGGTAGTGGTGGTGTGACAAGGAATCGCAGAGACTTGTGGTGCAGGTTTAAAGCTTTACTCACAGTTGGTGTTCAGATCACTTCGGCCAAGAGTGACCACCCGAGCCGTGCTGCGTCCACCAGGTGCGGGACTCGGCCAACTCCCAGGCAGTTCCAGAGCGTGGTCCTGAGCTCCCCTCTCCTCCTTCCTACTGGCCGTCCCCACCAGGGATCCACCTCTGTCCGGCTCCCTCGGGCCTTCTGGTGGTGAAACCTTTCCCGGCTTCCCTGACCCTATACGTGGTATGCCTTCCTGATGGATGTGGCGAGGGGTCGCGCCAAAACTTGACCACGACCTCCGGTTCCTGGCTAAGGATAATTGGCCTCCACCAGTTTGGGATCCGGTACCCTGTTCTGCCAACCCTTCACCCGTTAACTCGTGGGATCTCAGGGTTCCCTCCCTTCTTGCGTCTCTGGGCCTTTCTTGGTGTTCCTGTTTCTCCTTCTTCTTCTTTCTCTCTCTCTGCCTCAGGCCCCCTCTCCAGGCCTGGCTCTGGAGCTGGGCCCAGGCTGAGCCACAGCTCCCTATCAGCCCTCTCTGGCTGAACTCCTCTCTGAACTCACCACTGATCCAAGATGGTGCCCCCCTTATATACTCCCCTCTGACACCCGAGCCCAGGTGACTAGCACCCAATGGGCTCCTACCTATGCCCAGAGTCCCTCCCCTCTCTGCTCCTACACCACTGGGATGTTCCTCCCCCCTCCCCACTCCAGCCAGGGACAGAAGCTGTCGTACCTGCACATCTATCTGGTGGGAGTACCGTTGGTCTGTCCCCCGGAAATGGGGTGAGTGTAGTGCATGCAGCTAACTGAGCCCAGTTCCACGCCCCATCCTTACCCGGGAGTGGAATACCACACCTCTGGTTCGAGGTGCAATACCCCTGTAGCAGCCAAGTCCTCGGGGTGCTACATTCCCCCCTGGTAAATCACAGCACGTCCTCGGGCTGGAAAAGAGCCAAAGCAAATTAAAACATACAAAAATTTTTAAAGTGTACACTCGCATGTAAGACATATTAACTTTCAATCATCCCTTTATGGGAGGTACTCTGTTCTTCTTAACGTTACAGGTATAAAACATTACGGAAACATTATCAGACTTTCTGCACACACTTATAAAATACCATTAACTCTTTTAGCATCATATAAAACTTTTTCATATAAAACATTCTTGACCAACACGTTCTTGATCTCTGGCCACTGTGCAACTTGCGACCAGGCAAAGTGCAACAGTCACTAATTCCGTGATAGAAAAACAGTTCCTTATAAAACCAGTAGGGGGCACTTTAAGAAGTGCAACTATTTACAGGGGGTTGACCGCTCTCAGTCCTCGGCCAGTGGGAATAGGGAATGGCTGCTCACAGTCCTCAGCCTGATTAGGGATAGGGGCACACAGGAAACAGTTCTTTAACAGTTCCACACTAGTCCCAACGGGGACCACACTCTAATTAGCAGCATGACAGGTACCCTGACGGGTAACTATATACAGTTTCAGTTACCGTTCATTAGTAACGACGTCCTCCTGCTCCTTCCTGAGGGTAGTCTTCAGACCCATCCGGGTCCTCTTGGTCTTCCTCATACTGCAACTCCTCCTCAGTCAGCCGGTGTACGTGAAGGGCGTACGGTCCTTTAGCACATTGTTGCCGGGTGAAAGTGACCACATCACCCGGGTAGAGGTCACGTCCGCGGTGTCCCTCCGGCAGGTGGCTCTCGACATCCCTGCGCGTGACAAAGACGTCGCCGGGGGTTCGGTGATCCCGGATAAAGCCCCAGCCGTTCTCCAGTTGAAACTTTATTACTGTCCCGGTGGCGCGGGGACCGTGGGCCGTACGGGGGTTTCGTCGGGCCCGGCGTTTCTGCTCCACGCTTTGGGCCTGCAGCTGTTCCTCGCGGATTCGCCTCTCTCGCCGTTCTCTCCCAAAGACCTCCAGCTGTTGACGGCAGCACTCCTCACGCCAGGCTGCGGCCGCCCGGGTCTCCTTAGTGAACCCCATGAGGTCCTCACCAGTCGGATCCCATGCGAATTGGGCGTCTTCCAACGGGAGCGGGACAATTTTGGCGGGCGCCGGTGCCGGGATCAGAGGCTCACACAGGGGCCGTTCCCTCCGGAGTCGGGGGTTAATGTACTCCGGTGGCCACACGAAGGGCAGCCCGTCCGGGCTAGTATGCTGCGCGAAGAGATCTTCGCCCAGGGGCAGCACTGTGGAGGTCGAGGGCGCTGTGGGGGCAGCGGTGCCCGGAGGTACCCTGCCTTGCGTCCAGGCCGGAGGCATCCTCTTTGGGTCCAGGTATGGCACCTTTGGGGAGGAGGGCGCTGTGGGGGCAGCGGCGCCCGGATGCACCAGGCCTTGCGACCAGGCCGGCAGCACAGTGGAGGTAGAGGGCGCTGTGGAGACCGCGGCGCCTGGGGGTACTCGGCCTTGCGACCAGGCCAGTGGCACTTCCTGTTTTGCCGCGCTCAGGGTCAAGGGGCGTGGCGTAACAGAGGGCGTGACCGCGGCTCCTGCCGCTTGAGGCCTAGTTGGGAGCGTCGGCGGTGCGGCAACGGGCACGGGGAGTATGACTTCGGGCTCTGCGACGGGGAGCTGGGGCAGGCTTACGACTACTGGGCACGGGGTGATGACGTCCCCATTACCTGCTTCCTTCCTTGCAGCCCCCTCCGCGGCGTCGTCTCCGGCCTTCGTCCCTCCTGCACCATCCTCAGGGGCAGACATGCCCCACGTTGCGGGTGGCGTCCTCTGCTGGCGGGTTCCAGCCTGCTGGGCCATCTCTCTTCTCCATTCGGCCAGTGCTTCTTGCTGTACTCGGGCCATCTTCCGGGCCAAGGCCTCCAGCGCGGTCTGTGCACGCTCCCGATCTCTGGAGAGTTGTGCCAGGATCTCCACCAGGCCTTCTGGGGTGGCGGCCTGCAACAGGCCCCGGACCACAGGGTCGGTACCGCTTGTCTCTTCCTCCATCCCCGGGTGCGATCTGTCCAGACTCCTCCAGGCCGCACCCATCTTCTCAGCTTTATTCCCTATCCGCCCCCATTGGGAGTGGTCCCGGGGCATCTTAGTGACAGTCAGTTTCAGGGGCAGACCCCCCACTCTGATGGACATCTCCATTATTGTAGTCTCGGCTGGTGGGGGCGGTCTCTTCCTTTGGCGCCACTCTGGGGCCATGCCCACGATGGGAGGTGGTCTCTTGCCACCCTCTGGCACGCCCATAATGGCGTCCGCTCTGCCAGGGCGGGAAACCGTCTCAGATGGCGGGAATCGTCTCCTGATGGCGGGAAACTCCGCGGATGGCGGGTAAAGGCTGCAAATGGCGGGCAAACGGCGGGAAACGTCTCCGGACGGCGTCCGATGGCGGGAACCCTCCGGAATTGGCGGGAGACTTCTTTTTGAGGTACATGTTAACTTTCCTTCAGGCACGCAGTACCCGGTGGTTGCGGGCACGTAATCCTGCCGACTACGCCAAAATTGACTCACCCCCTGGGCCATGTTGTAGTGCGGCGCACGTGTGCGCGGGGGAATACCCGGAGCCGGATCCGATGGGGGTTGTAGTCTCCGAGTGGCGGGGACCCGGTCCGTGCCCAGGGTGGTCAAACCAAGTGGCAGTTATTGGTATGATGGTATTAGTGTCCGACTACGCCACCCGTTGAATGCGGTTATGAAACCGCCGCTGCAGGGCAGACCGCTGAGGCCGGTGGTATGGTTGTGCAGCGTGGATGGTATAACCCCCAACGGGAGGGGTATAGCCTCAGGGCAGCTGGTGAAGCAGGAAATGATGATAGTGGTAGTGGTGGTGTGACAAGGAATCGCAGAGACTTGTGGTGCAGGTTTAAAGCTTTACTCACAGTTGGTGTTCAGATCACTTCGGCCAAGAGTGACCACCCGAGCCGTGCTGCGTCCACCAGGTGCGGGACTCGGCCAACTCCCAGGCAGTTCCAGAGCGTGGTCCTGAGCTCCCCTCTCCTCCTTCCTACTGGCCGTCCCCACCAGGGATCCACCTCTGTCCGGCTCCCTCGGGCCTTCTGGTGGTGAAACCTTTCCCGGCTTCCCTGACCCTATACGTGGTATGCCTTCCTGGTGGATGTGGCGAGGGGTCGCGCCAAAACTTGACCACGACCTCCGGTTCCTGGCTAAGGATAATTGGTCTCCACCAGTTTGGGATCCGGTACCCTGTTCTGCCAACCCTTCACCCGTTAACTCGTGGGATCTCAGGGTTCCCTCCCTTCTTGCGTCTCTGGGCCTTTCTTGGTGTTCCTGTTTCTCCTTCTTCTTCTTTCTCTCTCTCTGCCTCAGGCCCCCTCTCCAGGCCTGGCTCTGGAGCTGGGCCCAGGCTGAGCCACAGCTCCCTGTCAGCCCTCTCTGGCTGAACTCCTCTCTGAACTCACCACTGATCCAAGATGGTGCCCCCCTTATATACTCCCCTCTGACACCCGAGACCAGGTGACTAGCACCCAATGGGCTCCTACCTATGCCCAGAGTCCCTCCCCTCTCTGCTCCTACACCACTGGGATGTTCCTCCCCCCTCCCCACTCCAGCCAGGGACAGAAGCTGTCGTACCTGCACATCTATCTGGTGGGAGTACCGTTGGTCTGTCCCCCGGAAATGGGGTGAGTGTAGTGCATGCAGCTAACTGAGCCCAGTTCCACGCCCCATCCTTACCCGGGAGTGGAATACCACACCTCTGGTTCGAGGTGCAATACCCCTGTAGCAGCCAAGTCCTCGGGGTGCTACAATTATGTTTTGCTACTTTGTCTATTTGTCCTAATAGCAGATTCTCATTCTCCTCTGTTATATTTAGTGGCTTATAGCAGACCCCCAGTAATATTTTATTATTATTTTTTGCCCCCTCTATCTCTACCCACATGGACTCGACCCCCTCTTCTCCCTCTCCTATATCTTCCCTTAGTCTGGGTTTTAGACATGACTTTACATATAAGTAGACTCCTCCGCCTTTCCCCTGTTTCCGGTCCCTTCTAAATAAACTATAATCTAATAAATTTACCACCCAGTCGTAGCTATCGTCTAGCCAAGTCTCTGTTATACCTACGATGTCATACCTCTCCTCCGATATAAGCGCCCGCAGCTCATCCGCCTTATTGGTCAGGCTTCTTGCGTTGGTCAGCATGCAAGATAAAACTTTGGGGTTATTTAGCATCCTATTCTTCTCTAACGATCTAACTGTACTATCCACACCCCCCTCTCCACCCTCATTATATTCACTTCTCCCCTTCCCCCTTGCTTGCCTCACATCCCACCTATTTCCTTGGTCCCCCCCCCGTCTCTAGTTTAAAAACTCCTCCAACCTATTAGCCATCTTCTTCCCCAGCACCGCTGCACCCTCCCCATTGAGGTGCAGCCCGTCCCTACGGTAGAGCCTGTAGCCGACCGCGAAGTCGGCCCAGTTCTCCATGAACCCAAACCCTTCTGCTGTTAGAACCTTGCTGTTAGGTTTTTTTTCCTTTGCTGGTCACATGACCTTGTTGGCCTATTTAATCCTGCTCCGCCCTTCTGGCTTTGCTGGACTTCATTGTATATCTACTTTCTAGCTAGCCTGTGCTCTGTATCTAGCTCTGTTAGTTTGCTTGGTCTACGGACCTCTATGTTCTATCTATTTTGTTTGTTCGTCTGTCTGCTACTATTTCTGTTAGGAGGTGTCCCATATTCCTCCCAGTCCTTAGTACTTGTAGGGATTCCCTCCCCACATCTATAGGTCTCCGTACAGACTAGATTAGGACTTTAGCAGGTCTGATCGCAGGATCAGGTTCCCTGTTACATCGTAGGGATTCAGCTGAGTCCTATAGTAGGGACAGATCTCCTCTCTTTCCTTAGCTTTGGTAGCAGAACATAACAGTAAGTCCAGCCAGCAAATTCTCTAAGGAAAGATTTTTTTTTTTTTTTTTTTTTGTTCCATCATGGTGTCGGTTCAGGATTTGGTTCATCGCCTGCAGGGACTCTCTCTGGAAGTGGCCGAGCTCCGTCAGCACGTGAGTAACTGTCCTGGAGCATATTTCTTGGAGCCTAAGGTATGTTTGCCGGATTTATTTTTTGGTGAACATCGAGAATTTTTTTCATTTAAAAATGCTTGCTTATTGTATTTTCGTTTGAGACCCAAGTCCTCTGGGGATGAATCCCAGCGCGTAGGGTTCATAATGTCACTTTTGCGCAAAGAGCCTCAGGAGTGGGCCTTTTCTTTGCAACCTAGTGATACATGCTTCAGATCAGTGGATAGTTTTTTTTCTGCTTTAGGATTATTATATGATGATCCTGACCGTGTGGCATCAGCTGAGACTGAGTTGAGACGTCTAAAACAAGGATCAGGTAATGTGGAAAAATATTGTACTCATTTTCGTCGTTGGTCCACTCAAACAGGGTGGAACGATTCTGCTCTGAAAAGTCTATTTCTTGCTGGGCTCAGTGAAAGGGTTAAAGACCTGCTAATTGCTTATCCTACACCTGAGGCTTTGCAACAGGCTATGCAATTAGCTATACGGGTGGATAGAAGACTGCGTGCTAGGGTTAATGAGAGCAAATCCTCTGCTATGTCAGTTTCTGGTTATGATAATGTGTGTACTAACAGTGGTGAACCGATGGAGATTGGATCGGTGGCACCTCGCTCTCAAGAAAAAGACCGTAGTTTTTCGAAAGGCTTGTGTTTCTATTGCGGAAAATCTGGTCATTTGATTAAAGGCTGTGAGCTTCGTATGAAGAAAGAAAAAAAAATGGTCAGTCACGCCCGTATTGCCTGTTTAAATTCCAAGGGTATATTTTTAGCTGCTTCCACGATTGCTCAGGAAAAATTAATGGAATTTCGGGTGTTTGTTGATTGCGGGTCTACACTGAATGTAATTGATGGGGGATTCGTGGAAAAACTCAATTTAAAACCTGAACCTTTATCATCCCCCATTGCTGTGGTTTCTGTGGATGGCTCCCCTTTGAAGAATATTACTCTCAAGGTCAGTGAATTTCCTCTCACTATTAATGGTGTTCACCATGAGAAATTGGATTTGGTAGTGTTGAATAACTTGCCTTCTCCAGTAATATTGGGTTTGCCCTGGTTAAAATTTCACAATCCTGTACTGGATTGGTCTACCAGTGAAATTAAAGCCTGGAGCCATAAATGTTATGACAAGTGTTGTAACGGGCGTATTGCAGCTTTGGATAGGGGAGAATTGCCTGTTCCTATTCAGGATTTTTGGAGAGTTTTTTCTGATAAGGAATCGCAGGTTTTGCCTCCCCATAGAGACTATGATTGTTCTATTGAATTTGTCCCTGGAGCGACTCTTCCTAAAAGTCGTTTATTTAACCTTACTATTCCTGAGAGGAAGGCTTTGGAGGAATACATACAGACAAGTTTGGCCGCCGGTCACATTAGGCCCTCTAAGTCTCCTGTGGCGGTTGGATTTTTTTTTGTAAAAAAAAAAGGACGGCGGTTTACGTCCTTGTCTGGATTTTCGTGAGATTAACAAAATTACGGTACGCAATCCTTACCCACTGCCATTGATTCCTGATCTGTTTAACCAGTTATTGGGGGCCAAGTGGTTCTCTAAAATTGACCTTAAGGGGGCATACAATCTGTTGCGCATGAAGGAGGGTGATGAATGGAAGACTGCTTTTAACACTCCTGTGGGTCATTTTGAGAATCTGGTTATGCCTTTTGGTCTTACTAATGCTCCTGCATTTTTTCAGAATCTGATTAATGACATCCTTAGACCTTTGATCGGTAAAAATGTGGTTGTGTATTTGGATGACATTTTGATTTATTCGCCAGATCTGGAGTCTCATTGGCGGAGCGTGCGTGAGGTATTACAGTTATTAATGGACAATTCGCTTTTTGCTAAGCTGGAGAAATGTGAGTTCGCTGTACAGAGAATTAGTTTTTTGGGCTACATTATCTCCAGCAAAGGTTTTGAGATGGATCCGGTTAAGGTTCAGGCTGTGCAGGAATGGCCTAGGCCTATTGGTTTGAAATCGATACAGAGGTTTTTGGGTTTCGCCAATTACTATAGAAAATTCATAAAAAATTTTTCTAGTATTGTCAAACCTCTGACTGATCTCACCAGGAAAGGTGCTGATGCGGTTCAGTGGTCTTCTGAGGCCATTGAAGCTTTTGTGTATCTCAAGGAGAGGTTCACCTCTGCTCCCATCCTTATGCAGCCTGATGTTACTAGGCCGTTTTTGGTTGAGGTTGATGCTTCCTCTGTGGGGGTTGGCGCAGTATTGTCTCAGGATAACGGGGATGGATTACATCCCTGTGCCTTTTTTTCAAAAAAATTTTCGGAGACTGAATTGAATTACGATATTGGTAATCGGGAATTATTGGCTATTAAACTCGCATTTGAACACTGGCGCCACTTCTTGGAAGGTGCGGAATTTCCCGTTCAGGTTCTTACGGATCATAAAAATCTGATATATCTTGATGCTGCCAAGCGCCTGAATGCCCGTCAGGCTAGGTGGGCACTGTTTTTCTCGCGGTTTAATTTCTCCGTTACTTACATCCCTGGTACTAAGAATGTTAAGGCGGATGCCTTGTCTCGCAGTTTTTCTCCCATAGTCGGTGCTGAGAAAGAGGAAAACATTTTACAAGAAGGTGTTGTGATAGCTGCTTTAGACTCCGTTTTGGAAGATGAGATTCTTAAAGCTCAGGAGAATGCCCCATCTAACACTCCTCATGGGAGGTTGTTTGTGCCTGGGACCTTTAGGAGAGATTTGTTTGTTGAGTGTCACGAATCTCGGTTGGCAGGTCATCCCAGAATCTCTGAGACCAAGAGACTGGTGGGTCACAGTTTTTGGTGGCCTGGATGGCAGAAGGAAGTCATTAAGTGGGTGCGCCAATGTACTATATGTGCTAGATCTAAGTCCTCACATATTCCTGCTGCGGGGTTACTTTGTCCTTTGGAGGTCCCCAGTGCTCCTTGGACACATTTGGCTATGGACTTTATAACTGACCTTCCCCCCTCTGAGGGTTTTACTGTCATCTGGGTGGTCGTGGACCGTTTTAGCAAGATGTGTCACTTGGTTCCCTTCATCAAACTGCCCTGCGCTAAAACTCTCGCTAAGGCCTTTGTCAAGGAAATTGTCAGACTTCATGGCGTTCCTACTGACATTGTTTCTGATAGGGGTCCTCAGTTCGTGGCTCGTTTTTGGCGTGCCTTTTGTGACAGGTTGGGAATTCATTTGTCATTTTCGTCCGGATATCATCCTGAATCTAATGGCCAGACAGAAAGGAAAAACCAGGATGTTGAGCAGTTCTTGCGTTGTTTTGTGGCAGACAATCAAGAGGGGTGGTCTGAGTTTCTGCCACTTGCCGAATTTGCTCTGAACAATCATACATCTTCTTCTGCTGGTTGTTCGCCTTTTTTTGTTGTTCTGGGAGACATCCGTCGTTTGGGTCGTTCTCCAAGTTGGGATCTGCCGTGCCTGAGGAGGAGAATTTTTCCGGTGATTTGGAAAGAGTTTGGACGGATGTGCGTGGTAATCTTCAGGAGGCCAACAGAAAATCTAAAGACTACTTTGATAGGAAACGACAGGAGGTTTTGTTCGCTGTTGGTGACATGGTTTGGTTGTCCTCTAGGAATCTGCGGTTGAGGATTCCTTCTAAGAAATTGGGTCCCAAGTTTGTAGGGCCCTTTAAGGTGCTTCAGGTTGTCAACCAATCTGCTGTTAGGTTGGAGGTTCCTACCTCCTGGAGAATTAATCCGGTCTTTCATGTCTCTCTGTTAAAAAAAGCTGTTGTGTCGGATGGTGACGCCTCTGCCTCTGTTCCTCCGGTGGTGGAGGACGGGGAATATGAAATTTCTCGCATCCTTGACTCTAGACGGTATAGAGGTAGTTTGCAGTATCTTGTGGCCTGGAAAGGTTTCGGACCCGAGGATAACTCTTGGGTGATGTCAGATGATGTTTCCGCGTCCAGACTTATCAGAGCGTTTCACAGGAGATTTCCTGATAAGCCTGGTCCTAGGGGATCCGGAGGATCCTCTTAGAAGGGGGGGTACTGTTAGAACCTTGCTGTTAGGTTTTTTTTCCTTTGCTGGTCACATGACCTTGTTGGCCTATTTAATCCTGCTCCGCCCTTCTGGCTTTGCTGGACTTCATTGTATATCTACTTTCTAGCTAGCCTGTGCTCTGTATCTAGCTCTGTTAGTTTGCTTGGTCTACGGACCTCTATGTTCTATCTATTTTGTTTGTTCGTCTGTCTGCTACTATTTCTGTTAGGAGGTGTCCCATATTCCTCCCAGTCCTTAGTACTTGTAGGGATTCCCTCCCCACATCTATAGGTCTCCGTACAGACTAGATTAGGACTTTAGCAGGTCTGATCGCAGGATCAGGTTCCCTGTTACATCGTAGGGATTCAGCTGAGTCCTATAGTAGGGACAGATCTCCTCTCTTTCCTTAGCTTTGGTAGCAGAACATAACATCTGCCTTGCACCAACTCTTTAGCCACTTATTCACCTCCCTAACTTCCCGTTGGCGCTCCTGTGTGGCTCGCGGGATTGGTAGTATTTCTGAGAAAACTACCTTGGAGGTCCTTGCCCTAAGCTTCCTACCTAGGTCCCTGAAATCATTTTTAAGGACCCTCCATCTACCACTCACTTTGTCATTGGTGCCGATGTGGACCATGACCGCTGGGTCTTTGCCAGCCCCACCCAGCAACCTGTCAACCCGATCCGCGATGTGCCGGACTCGAGCGCCAGGGAGGCAGCACACTGTTCGGCGATCCCGGTCTTTGTGACAGATTGCCCTGTCTGTCCCCCTAATAATAGAGTCACCCACTACCAGAACCTGTCTTGCCTGCCCTACACTTCCCCCCTCCCCCTCATTACTGGAGCATACACTCCCCCGGCGGTCAGAGGATCTGTCGTGCTCCAATAATGCCGATTCTGAACCAGCCTTCCTATACTTCTTCCCTCTATCCCTCCTAACTGTTATCCAGCTCCCTGCCTGTTCAGCCTGCACTTCCCCTCCATGCTCCACCCCCAGTATTGACCCATTGAGTGTCTGCTCGGTGAGCAGCAAACTCCGTTCCATGTTGTCGATGCTCCTCAGTATCGCTATCTGAGCACTTAGATCCAGAATTTGGGCTTCCAAGTGCACAATATGCTCACATCTCTCGCAGCAGTATGGATCCTCGAGCGGTTGCTCACGGAATGCATACATTGCGCAAGATGTACACTGCACGGCTTCGGCCGACATGGACGTTATTCTAAATATGGGGATACAGTCAGTATATATATACAAGTACAAAACACAATTATTTATATATAGGTGTATGGACGGGGATCAATTAGGGATGTGCAAGTGTATCAATTAGATATCGGCGGGGGATCAGTTAAGTATGGACGGGGGATCAATTAAGCATCAAGTATGGACGGGGGAATCAGCTAAGTAGGTCAGGTGGATTAATTAAGTAAAAAGTAAAGTAAAGAAAGAATGAAATACAGTCAGCAATTCAGTCCTAAGTCCTCCCTTCCAAACTCCCTGAATCCAAAGTCACTGAAAAACAAGTCACACACTTACTTTCGTTCGCACTTATGCTCCGGACACACGCAGCTCGTTCACACTCGCAAACTAAGAGATTTAAAGAGTTTTTTTTTTTCCTTTTCCAGCAATGTACCCTTCACCTCAATGCACTTCCAAATGCACATATATACTAATCAGCTCAACAAAGGGGATGCCACACCCTTAATTTGCACAGAATGCAAACAAGACAAAAAACAAGCAATGTGAACTGAGGTCTAAGATGGTACACATGCAAGAAATAGGAGCATGTTCACACTAGCAAAAAGAAGCAAAACCTACAAAAGACAAAAAATATATCTCATACCCTACCATCATTATATATAAATGTAAAGCAAAGTTGCATATTAAATATAGGGTACTTAGTGAACTATTTTTGATCAAAAAAAGTATACAAGCCGTCCCACCAGCGGCAAGGATTTTCTTCAGTATGGTTACTATACAGGAGATTGCTCAACGCTTGCAAGGGTTGACTCTGGAGGTTGTCGATCTTCAGCAGTACGTGAGTAAATACCCTGCAGAATGCTATGAGAACCTAAGGTAGGATTACCTGAGTGTTTCTCGGGGAAACGACAGGATTTCGTTTCATTTAAAAATGCTTGTTTGTTGTATTTTCGTCTCTGACCTAGATCTTCTGGTAGTGAACTACAGCGTGTAGGAATTATTATGTCTCTATTGCGTAAGGAACCTCAAATCTGGGCGTTTTCCTTGTCTCCTGATGATCATTGTCTGAGGTTTGTGGAGCCATTTTTTGATGCCATGGGTTTGCTATATGATGATCGTGATCGGGTTACATCAGCTGAGGCAGAGCTCAGACTTCTCAAACAGGGTTCTCTTGATGCTGAGAGTTATTGCACCCTGTTCAGACGATGGTCTGCAGAGGTCAGGTGGAACGACCCTGCACTCAAGGTTCAGTTTCTGTCAAGCTTGAGTGAAAGGGTTAAAGATTTGCTCATTGCATTCCCTGCACCTGATACTCTGCAAGTTGCCATGCAGTTAGCTATCTGTGTGGATAGAAGGTTGAGGGCTAGACAGAATGAGGAGAAGTTTCCTGTATTGCTGGATTCTGTTTCTCACGATATTCCTGCCGACACTGGGGAACCTAGGCAGGTCGAGGCAATGTCATCCTGTTCCAAGGAGAGGGACAGGAGGTTCTCTGAGGGACTTTGCTTGCATTGCGGTAAGGCTGATCATTTTTTAAAGCAATGTGAGGTTCGCTTAAGGAAAGAAAAAAAAAATGGTCAGTAGAAATAACACTCCCATTCGCATTGCGTTTTTACGTTCTGCTGGGGTGTTTTTTCCTGGTAATACCACCTGTCGGGGTCATTTGATTGAGTTTCAGTTTATGGTGGATTGTGGTTCTGCACTTAATTTGATAGATCAACGATTTCTTGAAAAGTATAAGTTTGATTCTGAACCTTTGTTGTCTCCTTTTCCTGTGGTGGCGATTGATAATACTCCCCTGGAGCATAGGAGCATTCTTCGAAAGGTCACTGGGCTTCTGCTTACTATGAATATGGAACATCAGGAGCAGATTGACTTATTTGTATTTGCTAAGTTGCCTTCCCCGGTCGTTCTGGGGTTGCCCTGGTTAAAAGTGCATAATCCTTTGCTGGACTGGTCGTCTGGTTCCATAAGATTCTGGGGTCAGGGGTGTTATGGTAAGTGTTGTAATGTTCACATTGGGGCTGTTGTGAAGGGGGAGTTACCTGAACCCATTCAGGATTTTTGGAGGTTTTTTTCAGAGGTGGAGTCCAAAGCTTTACCACTTCGTAGAGATTACGATTGCTCTATTGACTTCGTCCCTGATGCTAAGCTCCCAAAGAGTCGGTTGTTTAATCTGACAATTCCCGAGAGGGAGGCTTTGAAGGAGTAGTTTAGCTGCAGGTCACATAAGACCATCTAAGTCTCCTGTGGTGATTGGGTTCTTTTTTGTCAAAACGAAGGATGCGGGTCTTAGGCCATGTCTGGATTTTCGGGAGATTAATAAGATCACTGTGCGCAATCCTTACCCGTTACCACTTATTCCGGATTTGTTTAACCAATTGACCGGAGCTAAATGGTTTTCTAAGATTGACCTTCGTGGGGCATATAATTTGCTGCGAGTGAAGGATGGAGATGAATGGAAGATAGCTTTTAACACCACGGAAGGTCATTTTGAGTGTTTGGTGATGCCTTTTGGGCTTACTAACGCTCCTGCATTTTTTCAAAATTTCATCAATGACATTCTGAGACCCTTGATCGGTAGGAGTGTTATTGTTTATCTGGATGACATTTTGATTTATTCATCGGATCTTGAGTCTCATTGGCAGAGAGTCCGCAAAGTTCTTTAGATTCTGAGAGATAACACACTCTTTGCTAAATTAGAGAAGTGTCAGTTTGCTGTCCAGAAAATTAGTTTTTTTGGGTTACTTTGTCTCTTGTGATGGTTTTGAGATGGACCCGATGAAAGTTCAGGCTGTGCTGGAGTGGCCGAGGCCTGAGGGTTTGAAGTCCGTACAGAGGTTTTTGGGGTTTGCCAATTACAGGAAATTCATAAAGAATTTCTCTGTCATCACTAAACCCATTACTGATCTCACCAAGAAGAGTGCTAATACAGTCCAATGGTCCACTGAGGCTATTTAAGCTTTTGAGTATTTCAAGGAGGGGTTCAGCTCTGCTCCTGTCCTTATCCAGACGGATGAAACCAAGCCATTTTTTGTTGAGGTGGATGCCTCATCCAAAGGCGTAGGGGCAGTTCTGTTGCAGGAGGGTGAGGATGGGGTGCATCCCTGTGCTTTGTTTTTAAAAAAAATTTCTAAGACAGAGCTCAACTATGATGTTGGGAATCGTGAGTTGTTGGCTATTAAACTCTCGTTCGAGCATTGGCGACATTTTTTGGAGGGGGCTCGACATCCTATACAGGTTTTCACTGATCATAAGAATTTGATTCATCTGGACGCAGCTAAACGTTTGAATGCCCGTCAGGCTAGGTGGGCACTGTTTTTTGCCCGGTTCAATTTTTCCGTAACCTTTGTCCCGTAGTTTCTCTCCAGCGGTGAATGCTGAGAGGGAGGAGTGTATTTTGTAGAGAGGGGTGGTGGTGGCCGCATTGGATTCTGAGTTGGAGAATAGCATCCTAGGAGCTCAGAGTGCAGCACCAACTAACACTCCGTGTAGTAAATTGTTTGCGCCTAGAGCCTTGAGGAGAGCGTTGTTTGTTGAATGTCATGAGTCTCGGTTGGCGGGTCACCCAGGGATTTCGGAAACTAGGAAGTCTATCGGTCGGAGTTTCTGGTGGCCAGGGTGTCAAAGGGAAGTCATCAAGTGGGTGCGTCAGTGTTCTGTGTTCGCTAGGTCAAAGGCCTCTCACGCTCCAGCTGCAGGGTTGCTATGCCCCTTGGAAGTTCCTAGTTCGCCATGGATGCACCTTGCCATGGATTTTATCACCAATCTGCCTTTATCGGAGGGTGTTTCTGCCATCTGTGTTGTTGCAGACCCGTTTAGTAAAATTTGTCATCTGGTTCCGTTCAACAAGTTACCTTGCGCCAAGACTCTTGCTAAGGCTTTTGTGAAGGAGATTGTTAGGGTTCATGGTGTTCCCACGGACATTGTTTCCGATAGAGGACAACAGTTTGTGGCTCGCTTTTGGCGTGCTTTTTGTGACAGATTGAAAATTCATTTGTCATTTTCGTAGGGGTTTCATCCAGAGTCCAATGGACAGACTGAAAGGAAGAACCAGGATGTCGAGCAGTTTTTGAGATGTTTTGTGGCAGACAATCAGGAAAAGTGGTCAGAATTTCTACTACTTGCAGAGTTTGCCCTTAATAATCATACTTCTTTCTCGGCTGGTTGTTCTCCTGTTTTTTCTTGTACTGGCAGGTATCCTTCTTTTGGTCCATTTTCAAAAGTTGGGGCTGCTGTACCGGAGGAGGACAATTTTTCTGGTGATTTGGAGAGGGTTTGGACCAGTGTACGTCTGAACCTTAAAGAGGCTAGCAGGAGATCAAAAAGGTATTTTGACAAAAAAAGAAAGGAGTCCTTGTTTGCTGTTGTGGATATGGTTTGGTTGTCCTCTTGGAATCTTCGTTTGAAAATTCCTTCTAAAAAACTGGGTCCTAAATTTGTGGGTCCTTTCAAAGTGGTTCAGATTGTCAACTCGGCAGCGGTGAGGTTGGGCATTCCCTCGTCCTGGAGGATTAATTCTGTGTTTCATGTGTCGTTACTTAAGAATGCGGACACGCCTGATAAGCAGGTGAAGCCTACTGTTTCTTCTGTTGATGAGGACGGTGAATTTGAGATTTCTTGCATTTTGGATTCCAGGTGGCATAGAGGAAGATTACAGTATCTTGTGTCCTGGAGAGGTTTCGGCCCTGAGGATAATTCCTGGGTGAAGGCCGAAGACGTCTCGGCCTCAAGGCTAATTAAGGCTGTTCACAGGAGATTTCCTGGTGAGGCTCGGCCTAGAGGATCCGGAGGATCCTCGTAAAAGGGGAGGTACTGTTAGAATCTATGTTGTTTTACTATCGGCCATCTTGTTGTGGTTTGTTGACTTCTAGTCTTTTCCTCTGGTGCTGGGTTTCTTGGTTACATGATCTCTGCACCCTTTATTACGCAGAACCTGGTTCTCATTCCCCGCTGGACATCAGTGTTGTAACGCTTGTGCTCGGGCTAAATAGCCTTGTTTAGTTCTTCTTGCTTTGGACTATTGCTATCCTGGGACTTCTTGTTCCACTGGTTTTGTTTCCTTTAATTTTAGTTTCTGCAACTAACTATTTTGTTAGGAGGTCTCCTGCTTTTTCTCCCAGTCCTTAGATCTTTTAGGGGACCCCTTTCCCCTTCCTACAGGTCTTCGTTTCAATTCAGTGCAGGAGTTTCGGTGGGGCTATTCAAAAGGAATAGGGCACCCACCCCAGGGTAGGGTAAAGCTGAGTCTCAGTGCAGGGACAGCTTTTCCCTCCTATTCCTTAGTTCTAAGTTGCAGAACATAACACTCAGCCATGTGTGCCAGACTGCAAAGAGGCAAGAGTTCCGTGTCCTCAACAAGAGGATGACTGACCATGCTCTCCTCCTCATCCTCCTCCTCTTCCTCTTCCTTATTGTCCTCTGGCCATCCACGATGAACAGACTGTATGACAGTTGTACAGGTAGTACCATCTATAGTGCAGGAAACTAGCTCCTGTTCTTCCTCCTCCTCATTGTCATCCAATCCACTTTGAGATGAGATGAGGCTGGGCTGTGTGTAATCACCCTGTATGGTTCCTTGCTCCATCTCATCGTGCTCTGCCTGCAATGCATCCTCTTTAATTGTGAGCAGAGAGCATTTCAGAAGACAGAGAAGCGGCATGGTGACGGTAATTATGACGTCATCGCCGCTCACCATCTTGATGGAGTACTCAAAGTTTTGGAGGATGGTACAGATGTCTGACATCCATTTCCACTCCTGAGGTTTTATGTGTGGAGTCTGACCTGAATTCCAAAGCGTGGGGACATCGCAGATCAGATGGTGAGCTGGAAGCTGCAAACGCTGCTAAAGCACGGCAAGGGCGGCAAAAGCTGTAGCTGACTTTCTAAAATGGGCACACAGGCAGTGTATTTTGACAAGCAGATCTAGCAGATCAGGGTAGGTTTTGAGAAATCGCTGAACCACGAGGTTAAGCACATGGGCCAGGCATGGTACATGTGTGAGCTCGCCTCAGAGCCGCCACCAGGTTCCGGCCATTGTCACACACGACCATGCCTGCCTGTAGGTTTAGCGGTGTGAGCCCCAAATCTGCCTGCTCTTTCAGAGCTGTCCACAACTCTTCAGCATTGTGTGGTTTGTCACCTAAGCATATTAGCTTCAACACAGCCTGTTGCCGCTTGGTCGAGGAAGTGCTGCAGTGCTTCCAGCTTGTGACTGATGTAACAAAGTAACATAGTTTTTAAGGTTGAAGGAAGATTAAGTCCATCTAGTTCAACCCATAGCCTAACATGTTGATCCAGAGGAAGGCAAAAAAAAACATGTGGCAAACACTAAGCTCCACATTGGGGAAAAAAATTCCTTCTCGACTCCATACGACAATCAGACTAGTTCCCTGGATCAGCGCCCTATCAAGGAATCTAGTATATATAACCTGTAATATTATACTTTTCAAGAAAGGCATCCATGCCCTTCTTAAATTTTAATAGTGAATCACTCATTACAACATCATGCGGCAGAGAGTTCCATAGTCTCACTGCTATTATAGTAAAGAATCCACGTCTGTGATTATGATTAAAGCTTCTTTCCTCCAGACGTAGAAGATGCCCCTTGTCCCCGTCTCAGGCCTCAGAGTAAAAAGATCAGTAGAAAGGTCTTTGTACTGTCCCCTCATATACTTGTACATAGTAATAAGATCACCCCTCAGCCTTAGTTTTTCTACAGTAAATAACCCCAAGTGTAATAACCTGTCTTGGTATTGCAGACCCCCCAGTCCTCTAATAACCTTGGTTGCTCTTCTGTGCACCCTCTCTAGTTCAGCTATGTCTTTCTTATACACCGGAGACCAGAACTGTATACAGTATTCTAAGTATAGTCGCACTAGTAACTTGTATAGAGGTAAAATTATGTTCTCCTCATGAGCATCTATGCCTCTTTTAATGCATCCCATTATTTTATTTGCCTTTGCAGCAGCTGCCTGACACTGGCCACTAAACGTGAGTGTAGCATCGGCGTCTGTGCCCCCTGCCAGGCAGAGACGCCGTCCCTGTCACCTCCTCGCTCCCCGCGTTCCCCGTTCAGCCTCCTCTAGCACTCCTCTTCCTGCTGCGGCCGGCGCGCGCAGCTTCCCGGGCACTGTGCTTAGGGCGCGCGCACGCTCCCTCTCACTTAAAGGGGGCGCGCGCGCTGTCCTAAGGAGTCCCCGGCCAATAGCCGAGGGTCCCCCCATATACAGTTATATGAAAAAGTTTGGGCACCCCTATTAATCTTGAGCTTAATGTTTTATAAAAATTGGTGTTTTTGCAACAGCTAATTCAGTTTGATATATGTAATAACTGTTGGACACAGTAATGTTTCTGCCTTGAAATGAGGTTTATTGTACTAACAGAAAATGTGCAATCTGCATTCAAACAAAATTTGACAGGTGCATAAGTATGGGCACCTCACCAGAAAAGTGACATTAATATTTAGTAGATCCTCCTTTTGCAAAAATAACAGCCTCTAGTCGCTTCCTGTAGCTTTTAATGATTTCCTGGATCCTGGATGAAGGTATTTTTGACCATTCCTCTTTACAAAACAATTCCAGTTCAGTTAAGTTTGATGGTCGCCGAGCATGGACAGCCCTCTTCAAATGATCCCACAGATGTTCAATGATATTCAGGTCTGGGGACTGGGATGGCCATTCCAGAACATTGTAATTGTTCCTCTGCATGAATGCCTGAGTAGATTTGGAGCAGTGTTTTGGATCATTGTCTTGCTGAAAGATCCATCCCCTGCGTAAATTCAACTTTGTCACTGATTCTTGAACATTATTGTCAAGAATCTGCTGATACTGAGTGGAATCCATGCGTCCCTCAACTTTAACAAGATTCCCGGTGCCGGCATTGGCCATACAGCCCCAAAGCATGATGGAACCTCCACCAAATTTTACTGTGGGTAGCAAGTGTTTTTCTTGGAATGCTGTGTTTTTTTGCCCCCATGCATAACGCATTTTTGTATGACCAAACAACTCAATCTTGGTTTCATCAGTCCACAGGACCTTCTTCCAAAAAGAAATTGGCTTCTCCAAATGTGCTTTTGCATACCTCAGCCGACTCTGTTTGTGGCGTGCTTGCAGAAACGGCTTCTTTCGCATCAGTCTCCCATACAGCTTCTCCTTGTTCAAAGTGCGTTGTATAGTTGACCGATGCACAGTGACACCATCTGCAGCAAGTTGATGCTGCAGCTCTCTGGAGGTGGTCTGAGGATTGTCCTTGACTGATCTCACCATTCTTCTTCTCTGCCTTTCAGATGTTTTTATTGGCCTGCCACTTCTGGCCTTAACAAGAACTGTCCCTGTGTTCTTCCATTTCCTTACTATGTTCCTCACAGTGGAAACTGACAGGTTAAATCGCTGAGACAGCTTTTTGTATCCTTCCCCTGAACAACTATGTTGAATAATCTTTGTTTTCAGATCATTTGACAGTTGTTTTGAGGAGCCCATGATGCCACTCTTCAGAGGAGATTCAAACAGGAGAACAACTTGCAAGTGGCCACTTTAAGTAGCTTTTCTCATGTTGCATACACCTGGCTATGAAGTTCAAAGCTCAATTAGGTTACAAAACCAAAAAAAGTGCTTTAGTAAGTCAGTAAAAAGTAGGTAGGAGTATTTAAAATAGGAAAATGATAAGGGTGCCCATACTTATGCACCTGTCAAATTTTGTTTGAATGCAGATTGCACATTTTCTGTTAGTACAATAAACCTCATTTCAAGGCAGAAACATTACTGTGTCCAACAGTTATTACATATATCAAACTGAAATAGCTGTTGCAAAAACACAAATTTTTATAAAACATTAAGCTTAAGATTAATAGGGGTGCCCAAACTTTTTCATATAACTGTATAAGGTACCTCCTCCAAAATGGAGGTGCCCGAGCAATGTTGTTGCACAGTGTTTCTGACCTCTGCTTCAGCCCTCAGGTCCCGCTGCTAGACTGACTTCCAGTCTTGCCCGCCAGCCTGTTACCTGCCTCATACCTGCCTGTTACCTGCCTGTTACCTGCCGTGCCTGTCAGTCCGCTCACCTGGGAGCACTTGCCTGTTGCCAGCCTGTTACCTGCCGTGCCTGCCAGCCCGCTCACCTGGGAGCACTTGCCTGTTGCCTGCCTGTTACCTGCCGTGCCTGCCAGCCCGCTCACCTGGGAGCACTTGCCTGTGACCTGCCTGTTACCTGTCGTCACTTGCCGTGACCACCTGCAGCCCACCTAGAGACTCCTGCCGTCACTTGCCGTGACCACCTAGAGACTCCTGCCATCACTTGCCGTGTCTACCTGATAGCCTACCTGGAGGCTTCCGCTCGTCAGCCTGCCTGCTGTGCCTACCTGCTATACCGGTCAGTCCCTGCCATCTGTACCGTGGGAGTCACCTGCTCCCTTACAAGGTCATCCCCAGAGTAGCACCTGGTCCCTCGGCTCGGTCCCTCCCTGGTCACGGAGTCGTTAGCCGCCGTACGACCAGGGTCGGTGCGGGTTGATATTTAGTTACGCCCCTCTGGGTCCCTCCTTGCACTGTAGCACAGAGGTTCCACCCCCCGGACCCATAAAAGTTTGCTCGGGCCATGGAACCTGGTGTCCCCCAGGCTCCTTCACTCGCTGACCTGTGCCAGGAGGTTTCTCGTCAGAGATCCCAACAGGAAACCATCCTGACCTACCTGCGGTCTGTCAACACTCGCCTGGACACGCTGTCCGTACCACCTGTGTCCGCCCCTAGTCGAGCAACACATGCCCCGGGAGCGCCGCTGCACACCAATACCGCTCTAGTTCGGGGTTTCATAAACCAGTGCACCCTGCACTTTGAACTCTTGACACATCAGTTCATCTCCGACCGGGCTAAGGTGGCATTCATCATGTCCCATCTCACTGGGGAAGCACTGGCATGGCTAAATCCCCTGTGGGATAGAGGGGACCCCCTGGTGTCCGACCTATCGTCTTTCCTCTCTGCTTTCCGGAAAGTCTTCGATGAGCCAGGACGAAAATCCTCTTCAGCCTCCTCTCTGCTACGTCTCCGCCAAGAGAGTCTCACCGTGGGCCAATATGCCATATGGTTCCGTACCCTCGCCTCTGAGCTTGCATGGGATAATGAGGCCCTGGTGTTCGTCTTCTGGGAGGGTCTTTCCGGTCAGATTAAGGACGAGTTAGCCGGTCGGGACATTCTTACCACCCTGGATGACCTGGTGTCACTGGCTACCCGGATTGACATCCGGTTCCTTGAACGTACCAAAGAGACTACCCGGGAGAGAAAGTTTCCTCGCCTTGCTCCTACTTTCCAGAGACCTGCCTCTCAACCAGTCATTCCCCAGGCGCACTCGCCCAAACCTATGCAGATCGATCTGACAAAGATGGTCAAATCTCGCCAAGAGTCGCGCCGAGCCGAGGGGGGCTGTTTCTATTGTGGCAGTAAGGAGCACTTCATCCGTTCCTGCTTGGAGAAACCGGGAAACTCTAGTGTCTAGGACCGCTCTGAAAGATCGTCCTAGGCAAAAATAAGCCCTCTCCGTCCCTGACTTTGTCTGTCTCCGACTCGCCCAGGGGAATGGGGATGACTTGGTACCCGGGCCTTTAGCCTGGCCTTGTAGGGATGTCGCGGTGGTCGGCTCCCGGGCCCGTACCCTGGGGGTTGCTCCTTAAAAGCATTTATGGTTGTTTATTTTATTAAAGAGTTTGTGACGCCACCCGTGGCTTCTGGTGAGGATCACCAGCGCTGCGCAGTCCACTGAGGCCGATGATAAGGCAGCTCGATAGTATAGCTCCCCACAGGTGGAGCTAGGCCTCAGGTTAGTGTATGACGGAGAAATGCAGGACAGGCGAGACCCAGCCGGGTCAGAGCAAGAACAGCGACAGACAAGATAGTCACTTCAGTACCTTTTACTGATGGAAATTCAGGCACGACCCCGAGCACTGTAGGGTGAAGGGTGCATGTCAGGATCCTCCCCAATGAGCGGGTTTTGGACCTCCTGTTTCTTGCTTCTGCGTAGTAAGTTTCTGACCTGCCTGGAGCTAGGCCTAACTTTGTCTCTGTCCTGCGCTGGCAGACCTTGTGGTAGGGCCTTTCCTTGGAGTACACGCTCCTCAACTTGCGGGGCCTATGTGTCTCCTGGCTCTGTTACGTATCAGCACTTTAGCGATCCTGGGACTTGTAGTTCCCCAGGGATTCCGGTTATATCTTACTGGGTCATAGAGATCCCGGTAAACTTCGGACCCGGTGTTCGGTAACTTCTTCGGGGTGAGCAAGTTAAGCTCCTCCGCCCCCTATGTACTAACTCTCCACTCGCCTTCGGCCTACTCGGGCCCTCACTAGGCTATACACACTAACGGCAGCTTGCCACGCTTCACCGATCTTATGGCGCCGGCACACCCAAAGCTCACCTCTCTGAGCTGCCCGGAGTCTTGATCTGGATAAGCTCCACTGCAGGATAGCAATTTCAGGAGCTGGAACAGGCTTTTGTCCTCTGAGGTTACTCTTCTCAGACTGCACTGGACTCACTGCTAAACCAGAATAGACTAGACTCTGACTCCAACTAACTGCTGCCTGGCTCCACCTTCCTATTTATCTATCCCTAACGGGCTCCCTCTGGTGGTCTGAGGTGGAAGGTGGAGATGTGTGAATGGTTATGGGGGCCTCTTGTGGAGGAATCCATCAATACCCCCTTCTAGGATCTCTGATACCAAGCGCAGCTGGGCGTCACATCTCTATCTCCAGGGGAGAGAACCGTCACTTTGAAATTGCTCACCTGGATTCTGGAGCTGCTGGAAACCTCATTTTCCAGTCCCTTGTAGAGAGACACCGGATTCCCACCAAACCTCTGGCTGAACCATTGTCAGTTGACTCCTTCCGGTGACCATCCTGCTCGTCACTGAACCCATAACCCTGCAGGTGGGAATGCTGCACGCTGAGAAGATCTCCTTTCATGTGCAGACCGGACTCCCTATTGCTAGGTCTACCCTGGCTCCAGACACATGAACCCGTGCTGAACTGGCAATCCGGTGAAGTACTCTGGTGGGGGCAGGACTGGCATATGACCTGCCTGGTTCCGGTACACCCGGCTCGTCCTCCACCTACCTCGGCTAATTTACCCGGTCTACCGGCACCTTACTGGTCCTATGCAGATGTCTTCGGTAAAAAGGAAGCAGAGACTCTGCCACCTCATAGGCCATATGATTGCCCAATCGACCTGGTACCCGGCGCCACTCCACCCCGTGGGCATATTTACCCGTTGTCGTCGGCCAAAACCTGGGCCATGTTGGAGTACATCGAGGAGAATCTGGCCAGGGGATTCATCCGGAAATCTACCTCCCTGGCTGGAGCCGGATTCTTCTTCGTCAAGAAGAAAGATGGTTCTTTACGCCCCTGTATTGACTATAGAGGACTCAAACAAATCACAGTACAGAACAAATACCCCCTGCTGCTCATTTCTGAGTTGTTTGACCGTCTTAAGGGAGCTAGGATCTTTACCAAGCAAGACCTACGTGGGGCGTATAACCTGGTCCGCATCCGTCAAGGAGACGAGTGGAAGACGGCATTCAATACCCGGGACGGTCACTATGAATACCATGTGATGCCCTTCGGTCTCTGCAATGCTCCTGCCATCTTCCAAGAATTGGTCAACGACATCTTGCGTTATCTTCTTTACTCTTGCGTGGTGGTGTACCTGGACGATATCTTGGTCTTCTCTCCGGATCTTCCCACACACCGGAGGGATGTTCATCAGATCCTGCTTAGGCTCAGGCAGAATCACCTCTATGCTAAATTCGAGAAGTGCCTCTTCGAACAGACCTCTCTCCCTTTCCTGGGCTATGTTATCTCCCAGACAGGCCTACGAATGGATCCTGAGAAGCTCTCGGCTGTCCTAAAATGGCCCCGTCCGGAGGGGTTGAAGGCGATTCAGCGATTCCTGGGCTTCGCCAACTACTATCGTCTCTTCATCCCGCACTTCTCTTCTCGGACTGCTCCCATATCTGCGCTCACCCGTAAGGGAGCAAATCCCAAGGAATGGTCGCCTGAAGCTGAGGAGGCCTTCCTTTCCTTAAAGCAAGCCTTCTCCTCTGCCCCAGTGCTGCACTGTCCTGATAGCAACAAACAGTTCTACCTGGAGGTTGATGCTTCCTCCTCCGGAGCCGGAGTGGTGCTCACCCAAAAGTCTTCTTCCGGGAGAATGGTAACCTGCGGCTTCTTCTCCAAACTCTTCTCCTCGTCTGAGCGCAACTACTCTATAGGAGACCGAGAACTGTTAGACGTTAAATTGGCGCTGGAGGAGTGGCGTTACTTGCTTGAAGGGGCTCTATACCCGGTGATCATCTATACAGATCACAAAAACCTGGCATATCTCCAGAATGCCCAAAGACTCAACCCACGCCAGGCCCGGTGGTCTTTGTTCTTCGCCCGCTTCGACTTCGTCCTACACTTCCGCCCGGCGCACAAGAATGTCAAAGCCGACGCCTTGTCCCGATCCTTCCTGTCCTCCGATCAAGAGGAGGAGCCTATGCACATCATCGACCCCTCCAAAGTGATGAATGTGGCCCCCTTGGATCTGACTCGTCTTCCACCCGGTAAGACGTTTGTAGCGGTACCAGATCGTGAGAAGGTTCTTCACTGGGGTCATTCATCTAAACTAGCCGGCCATACTGGACAAAAGAAAACCTTCCTACTCATTACCCGGCATTACTGGTGGCCCACCCTGCGCAAGGATGTAGTTGACTTCGTCTCGGCCTGTTCGTCTTGTGCCCGCAACAAAGTTCCCAGACATCTTCCAGCCGGTCGCCTCCTGCCTCTTCCCGTACCTGCTGCCCCGTGGCAGCAAATTGCCATGGACTTTACTACTGATCTCCCTGTTTCTGCCGGTTGTACAGTCATTTGGGTGGTCGCCGACCGCTTCTCTAAAATGGCCCACTTCATTCCTCTGCCTGGTCTCCCGTCTGCATCGGAGCTGGCCAAGGATTTCTTCCGTCATATCTTCCGTCTCCATGGCCTACCCCTCCACATTGTGTCGGATCGAGGGGTTCAGTTCACCTCATGTTTCTGGAGAGCTACCTGTAAGCTACTGGATGTCACCCTGGATTTTTCCTCCGCCTACCATCCACAGTCCAATGGCCAAGTGCAGCGTATCAATCAAATCCTTACCAGCTACCTCCAGCAATTTGTTAACGCCCACCTTACCGATTGGGTGGAGCTCCTACCATGGGCCGAATTCTCTTACAACAACCATGAGAGCGAATCTACTTCTAAAGCCCCTTTCTTCGTGGTCTATGGTAAACTTCCCCGAATTCCGTTTCCCATCTCCGCTTCTGTGGACAACCCTGCCGCGGAGGCTCTTGTCAGCGAATTCTCCACCATTTGGGAGAATACTAGGTCCGCACTTCTTCAGTCCTCCGAGCGGATGAAGAGACATGCCGAAAAGTGACGTCTGGATCCACCTCAATTCCGCCTGGGAGATAAAGTCTGGCTCTCTTCCAAACATGTCCGACTCAAAATCGGTCCATTTGAAGTTCTCAAACAAATCAACCTAGTGGCCTACAAGTTGAAACTCCCGGCCTCCTTACGGAATCCCAACTCCTTCCATGTGTCTCTCCTCAAACCAGTTGTGTTTAATTCTTTTTTCAACAATCCAGGTACTCCCCCTGCTCCGGTTTCCGCTGAGGATGTTTTTGAGGTAGAGAACATTCTGGCCACTAAGAGGGTAAGAGGAAAGACCTTTTTTCTGGTAGATTGGAAGGGGTTTGGCCCAGAGGAGAGAACGTGGGAACCCAGGGAGAACATTCATGCCCCGCTTCTCCTTGAAAAATTTCTTTCTGGCCTAAAAAAGAGGGGGCGCAAAGGGGGGGGGTACTGTAGCATCGGCGTCTCTGTCCCCTGCCAGGCAGAGACGCCGTCCCTCTCACCTCCTCGCTCCCCGCGCTCCCCGTTCAGCCTCCTCCAGCGCTCCTCTTCCTGCTGCTGCTGGCGCGCGCAGCTTCCCGGGCACTGTGCTTAGGGCACGCGCGCTCCCTCTCTCTTAAAGGGGCCGCGCGCGCCGTCCTAAGGAGTCCCTGGCCAATAGCCGAGGGTCCTCTCATATATAAGGCACCTCCTCCAAAATGGAGGTGCCCGAGCAATGTTGTTGCACAGTGTTTCTGACCTCTGCTTCAGCCCTCAGGTCCCGCAGCTAGCCTGACTTCCAGTCTTGCCCGCCAGCCTGTTACCTGCCTCATACCTGCCTGTTACCTGCCTGTTACCTGCCTTACCTGCAAGTCCGCTCACCTGGGAGCACTTGCCTGTTGCCAGCCTGTTACCTGCCGTGCCTGCCAGCCCGCTCACCTGGGAGCACTTGCCTGTTGCCTGCCTGTTACCTGCCGTGCCTGCCAGCCCGCTCACCTGGGAGCACATGCCTGTGACCTGCCTGTTACCTGCCGTCACTTGCCGTGACCACCTGCAGCCCACGTAGAGACTCCTGCCGTCACTTGCCGTGACCACCTAGAGACTCCTGCCATCACTTGCCGTGTCTACCTGATAGCCTACCTGGAGGCTTCCGCTCGTCAGCCTGCCTGCTGTGCCTACCTGCTATACCGGTCAGTCCCTGCCATCTGTACCGTGAGAGTCACCTGCTCCCTTACAAGGTCGTCCCCAGAGTAGCACCTGGTCCCTCGGCTCGGTCCCTCCCTGGTCACGGAGTCGTTAGCCGCCGTACGACCAGGGTCGGTCCGGGTTGATACTTAGTTACGCCCCTCTGGGTCCCTCCTTGCACCGTAGCACAGAGGTTCCACCCCCCGGACCCGTAACAGTGAGCTTGTCGTCCACCAATACACTCAGGTCTTTTTCAGTTACAGTTTTGCCCAGTGTTTTACAATTAAGCATATAATTATACATTTTATTTCCTCTGCCCAAATGCATTACCTTACATTTATCCCCATTAAAGCTCATTTGCCATTTATCAGCCCAAGCTTCTAGTTTACATAGATCCTCCTGTAATATAAAATTGTCCTCCTCTGTATTGATTACCCTGCAGAGTTTAGTGTCATCTGCAAGTATTGAAATATTACTCTGTATGCCCCCTACAAGGTCATTAATAAATATGTTAAAAAGAAGGGGGCCCAATACTGACCCCTGTGGTACCCCGCTGTTAACGGAGACCCAGTCTGAGTGTTTTCCATTAATAACCACCCTTTGTTTCCTATCACTGAGCCAATTCTTAACCCACATACATATATTTTCCCCTATCCCCATTGTTCTTATTTTATGTATCAACCTTTTGTGTGGAACCGTATCAAAAGCTTTTGAAAAGTCCATATACACAACATCCACTGCATTTCCTTGGTCCAGTCCGGAACTTGCCTCCTCAAAAAAACTGATCAAATTATTTGACAGGAACGGTCCCTCGTAAACCCATGTTGATAATGGGTCATGAGGTTATTCTTCTTCAGATACCCTAGTATAGCATCTATTAGGAAACCCTCCAGAATTTTACCCACCGTAGAGGTTAAACTTACTGGCCTATAATTTCCAAGTTCAGTTTTTGTCCCCTTTTTGAATATTGGCACCACATTTGCTATACGCCAGTCATGTGGTACAGACCCTGTTATTATGGAATCTTTAAAGATTAAAAATAATGGTCTATCTATGACGTTACTTAATTCCTGCAGTACTCGTGGGTGTATCCCATCTGGGCCCGGGGATTTGTCAACTTTAGTGATTTTTAGACGCCGCCATACTTCTTGCTGGGTTAAGCAAGTGACATTTAATGGAGAATTTTTGTTATCACTAATCATGTTTTCTGTCATGCGATTTTCTTGTGTAAATACAGTTGAAAAAAAATCATTTAGCATATTGGCTTTTTCCTCATCCTCATCCACCATTTCACTCATACTATTTTTAAGGGGGCCAACACTATCATTTTTTAGTTTTTTACTCTTTATGTAGTTAAAGAATATTTTGGGATTATTTTTACTTTCTCTGGCAATGAGTCTCTCTGTCTCAATCTTTGCTGCCTTGATTTGGTTTTTACAGAATTTATTTAATTTTCTGTATTTATTTAATGCCTCGTCACTACCTACTTGCTTTAGTTCTCTAAATGCTTTATTTTTGTCACCTATTGCGCCCCTTACAGCTCTATTTAGCCATAGTGGTTTCCTCCTATTTCTAGCATGTTTATTCCCATAGGGTATATATTGTGCACAGGTCCTATTCAGGATGCTAATAAATGTCTCGCATTTGCTTTGTGTAGTTTTATGTCTCAGGATATCGTCCCAGTTTATTGCACTAAGATCATCTCTCAACCGTTGGAAATTTGCCTTCCTGAAGTTTAGTGTCCTTGTAACCCCTCTACTACACATCTTATTAAAGGTTACATGAAAGCTTATTATTTTGTGATCACTATTACCCAAGTGACCCCCAACTCGTATATTTGATATGCGGTCTGGCCTGTTGGTTAATATTAGGTCTAGCAGTGCCCCCCTTCTTGTTGGGTCCTGAACCAGTTGTGAAAGGTAATTGTCTCCCATAGTTGTCAAAAACCTATTACCTTTGCTTGAACTGCAGGTTTCTGTTCCCCAATGTATTTCAGGGTAGTTGAAGTCCCCCATAATGATGACTTCTCCTTGAGTCGCTGCTTCATCTATTTGCTTTACGAGGATATTCTCTGCTGCTTCCATTATTTTTTGGAGACTTATAACAAACCCCTATCAGTAATTTATTATTTTTTCCCCCTCCCCTTATCTCCACCCACAGGGACTCTACATTTTCATTAGATTCACATATATCCTCCCACAAGATGGGTTTTAAGGATGATTTTACATATAAACACACCCACCCCCTCGCTCATTTGTATGGTCATTTCTGAACAGACTATAGGCCTGTAAATTAACTGCCCAGTCATGGCTCTCGTGCAGCCATGTCTCAGATATCCCCACCATGTCATAATTATTTTCCCACAAAATTAATTCTAATTTCTCCATTTTGTTGGTGAGGCTTCTGGCATTAATGTACATGCATTTTATGCATCTCTCTGTACCTCTATTCCTTCTTACTTTATTGACTGTTCTAACCCCACCCCCAATTTCTTTATATGTGCCCAGGTCCCTATCTGCATTATCTTCCCCACCTATAAAATGAATACCCTCCCCCCAATCCCTAGTTTAAACATTCCTCCAACCTTCTAGACATTTTCTCCCCCAGCACAGCTGCACCCTCCCCATTGAGGTGCAGCCGGTCCCTAGCGTAGAGTCTGTAGCCAACTGAGAAGTCAGCCCAGTTCTCCAGGAACCCAAATCCCTCCTTCCTACACCAGTTCTTGAGCCACTTATTTATCTCCCTAATCTCCCATTGCCTCTCTGGCATGACACGTGGTACAGGTAGTATTTCAGAGAATACCACCTTGGAGGTCCTTGCTTTAAGCTTGCAGCCTAATTCCCTGAAATCATCTTTAACCCCTTAACCCCCGAGGGTGGTTTGCACGTTAATGACCAGGCCAATTTTTACAATTCTGACCACTGTCACTTTATGAGGTAATTACTCTGGAACGCTTCAATGGATCCCCCTGATTCTGAGAAAGTTTTTTCGTGACATATTGTAATTCATGATTGTGGTAAAATTTCTTCGATATCACTTGCGTTTATTTGCGAAAAAAATGGAAATTTGGGGAAAATTTTGAAAATTTTGCAATTTTCAAAATTTGAATTTTTATGCCCTTAAATCAGAGTGATATGTCACACAAAAGAGTTAATAAATAACATTTCCCACATGTCTACTTTACATCAGCACAATTTTGGAACCAAAATTTTTTTTTGTTAGGGAGCTATAAGGGTTAAAAGTTGACCAGCGATTTCTCATTTTTCCAACAAAATTTACAAAACCATTTTTTTAAGGACCACATCACATTTGAAGTCACTTTGAGAGGTCTTTATGACAGAAAATACCCAAAAGTGACACCATTCTAAAAACTGCACCCCTCAAGGTGCTCAAAACCACATTCAAGAACTTTATTAACCCTTCAGGTGCGTCACAGGAATTTTTGGAATGTGGAAGAAAAAATGAACATTTAATTTTTTTCACAAAAATGTTACCCAATTTTTTTTATTTTCACAGGGGTAACAAGAAAAAATGGACGCAAAATTTGTTGTGCAATTTCCCCTTGGCACACAGATACCCCATATGTGGGGAAAAAGCACTGTTTGGGCGCACGGCAGGGATCAGAAGGGAAGGAGCGCCATTTGACTTTTTGATTGTAAAATTTGCTTGAATAATTAGCGGACGCCATGTTGCGTTTGGAGAGCCCCATGTGTGCCCAAACATTGGAGCTCCCCCACAAGTGACCCCATTTTGGAAACTAGACCCCCAAGGCACCTCTCTAGATGCATAGTGAACACTTGGAACCCCCAGGTGCTTCACAAATTGATTTGTAAAAATGAAAAAGTGAAAAAAAAAACACTTTTTCATTTTTACGAATCAATTTGTGAAGCACCTAGGGGTTCCAAGTGCTCACTATGCATCTAGATAGGCGCACTGGGGGGTCTAGTTTCCAAAATGGGGTCACTTGTGGGGTAGCTCCAATGTTTGGGCACACAGGGACTCTCCAAATGCAACATGGTATCCGCTAACAAATTGAATGGAAAATCGGCTCAAATTGCTAGCGGACACCATGTTGCGTTTGGAGAGCCCCTGTGTGCCCAAACATTGGAGCTCCCCCACAAGTGACTCCATTTTGGAAACTAGACCCCACAAGGCACCTATCTAGATGCATAGTGAGCACTTGGAACCCCCAGGTGCTTCACAAATTGATTCGTAAAAATGAAAAAGTGAAAAAAAAAACACTTTTTCATTTTTATGAATCAATTTGTGAAGCACCTGGGGGTTCCAAGTGCACACTATGCATCTAGATAGGTGCCTTGGGGGGGTCTAGTGTCCAAAATGGAGTCACATGTGGGGGAGCTCCAATGTTTGGGTACACAGGGACTCTCCAAATGCAACATGGTATCCGCTAAAAAATTGTCGGCTCAAATTGTTAGCGGACACCATGTTGCGTTTGGAGAGCCCCTGTGTGCCCAAACATTGGAGCTCCCCCACATGTGACCCCATTTTGGAAACTAGACCCCCCAAGGCACCTATCTAGATGCATAGTGAGCACTTGGAACCGCAGGTGCTTCACAAATTGATTCATAAAAATGAAAAAGTGTTTTTTTTTTCACTTTTTCATTTTTACAAATCAATTTGTGAAGCACCTGGGGTTCCAAGTGCTCACTATGCATCTAGATAGGTGACTTGTGGGGTCCAGTTTCCAAAATGGGGTCACTTGTGGGGGTGCTTCAATGTTTGGGCACACAGGGACTCTCCAAATGCAACATGGTATCCGCTAACAAATTGAATGGAAAATCGGCTCAAATTGCTAGTGGACACCATGTTGCGTTTGGATAGCCCCTGTGTGCCCAAACATTGGAGCTCCCCCCACAAGTGACCCCATTTTGGAAACTAGACCCCCCAAGGCACCTATCTAGATGCATAGTGAGCACTTGGAACCCCCAGGTGCTTCATAAATTGATTCGTAAAAATGAAAAAGTGAAAAAAAAACACTTTTTCATTTTATGAATCAATTTGTGAAGCACCTGGGGGTTCCAAGTGCTCACTATGCATCTAGATAGGTGCCTTTGGGGGTCTAGTTTCCAAAATGGTGTCACATGTGGGGGAGCTCCAATGTTTGGGTACACAGGGACTCTCCAAATGCAACATGGTATCCGCAAAAAAATTGTCGGCTCAAATTGTTAGCGGACACCATGTTGCGTTTGGAGAGCCCCTGTGTGCCCAAACATTGGAGCTCCCCCACATTTGACCCCATTTTGGAAACTAGACCCCCCAAGGCACCTATCTAGATGCATAGTGAGCACTTGGAACCCCCAGGTGCTTCACAAATTGATTCATAAAAATGAAAAAGTGTTTTTTTTCACTTTTTCATTTTTACAAATCAATTTGTGAAGCACCTGGGGGTTCCAAGTGCTCACTATGCATCTAGATAGGTGCCTTGGGGGGTCTAGATTCCAAAATGGGGTCACTTGTGGGGGCGCTTCAATGTTTGGGCATACAGGGACTCTCCAAATGCAACATGGCATCCGGTAACAATTTGAGCCGATTTTCCATTCAATTTGTTAGCGGACACCATGTCGCGTTTGGAGAGCCCCTGATGTGCCTAAACAGTGGAGCTCCCCCACAAGTGACCCCATTTTGGAAACTATACCCCTCAAGGATTTTATTAAGGTGTATAGTGAACATTTTGAACCCAGAGGTACGACACAGAATTTGATAACATTAAGTCATCATATTGAATAAGTTGTCATTAGTCTTGAGCGCAAGTGCTCGCTACTTGAGTTTGCATCGGGTACTCAGGTATGCACCATGTACAGCGTGTGCTCGAGTGACATGCTCGAGTCCCTGCTCCGCATGTTTCACGGTTATTAGACACCCAAAAAAAAAACATGCGGGGATCGCTCGTGCATGGCAGGCAATCCCCGCAAAGTTTTTTTGGCCGCGAAGCATATGGGGCGGAGACTCGAGCATGTCACTCAAATACCCACGATACTCAATGCATACTAGAGCACCTGATGCAAACTCAAGTAGCGAGCACTTGCGCTCAACACTAGTCGCCATATCGTCATCTTTTTTTCTTACTTTTGAAAAAAATCCCAACCCCATCACAACCCTAACCCCAAACCCAGCCCTAACCCTAGCCCAACCCTAACCTGAGAGTTTATTTTTTACGCCGTTCCTCATGCGGTATAAGTGATTAGATGACCTTATTCTTCGGGTCGGTGAGACTACAGCGATACCAGAATCATATGGGGTTTTTATGATTGACAGCTGTCACACACTAAAAGACGCATTTTTTGTAAAATATAGTTTTTGCATCGCCATATTTTGAGAGCTATAATTTTTCCAGATTTTGGCAGACAGTCATGTGATGGCTCGTTTTTTGCGGGATGAGTTGACGTTGTTATTGGTGCCATTTTCAGGCATGTGACATTTTTTGATCGCTTTCTATTCTGATTTTTGGGAGGCAGAATAAACAAAAACCAACAATTCAGGAATTGTTTTTTTTGTTTTTTTTAATTCTGTTCTGCGTGTGGTAAAATTTATAAGGCAGCTTTATTCTTCGGGTCAGTACATTTACAGCGGTACCACATTTATATCGTTTTTCTATGTTTTGCACTTTTACATAGTAAAAGCAATTTTATAGAAAAAAATATTTTTTAGCATAGCTTTATTCTGAGAGCTATAACTTTTATATTTTTCGGCTGATGGAGCTGTATGGCGGCTTGTTTTTTGCGGGACGAGATGACGTTTTCAGTGGTACCATTTTTATTTATATTTGTCTTTTTGATCGCGTGTTATTCCATTTTTTGTTTGGCGGTATGATGATAAAGCATTGTTTTTTGCTTCGTTTTTTTTTTTTTACCGTGTTCACTGAAGGGGTTAACTAGTGGGACAGTTTGATAGGTCAGGTTGTTCCGGACACGGCAATACCAAATATGTGTACTTTTATTGTTTTTTTTTTACATTTTTTACAATAATATTTATTGATGGGTACATTATATTTTTATTTTTGTGGATTATTTTATTTTATTTTTTTTTTATATTTTTGCAATTTTTTTTTTTTTTTTTTCACTTTCTGATAGTTTTTATACTTTTTTACTTTGTCCCACTATGGGACTTTCACTTTTTTTTCTCTGATTGCCTGCATGGCACAGGGATGCAGCACCATCCCTGTGCCATGCAGGCTGTCAGCGCTGGACAGGGAGAAGATTGTTTGGAGATGCACTGCGCATGTCCAAACAATCTTCCTGCTGTCTGGTGACCCTGATGTTGTCATGAAGACATTGGGTCGTCATGGCAACATCCTGGAAGCCACGGCATTCAGCGCTGGAGGCCGGAAGAGGAGGTGAGTATCGGCGATCACCTCCCCTTGCCTCCGCAATGCTGCGATCGGCTGCGATCGACTTCGATTGCAGCATCGCGGGGGTTAATGTGCTGGGAGCGGTGCGTGACCGCTCCCTGCACATAGTACTGGGTGTCAGCTGTGACAATCAGCTGACACCCGGCGGGGATCGCGCCCACACAGCCTGTGTGCGCGCGCGATCGCCATGACGTACTAATACGGGTCTGGCTCTTAAGTCTCAGGGCACAGACGCGTATTAGTACGTCAAATGTTGTTAAGGGGTTAAGGACCTTCCAACTACAACCCCTGACAAAAATTATGGAATCACCGGGCTTGGAGGATGTTTATTCAGTTGTTTAATGTTGTTGAAAAAAAAGCAGATCACAGACATGGCACAAAACTAAAGTCATTTCAAATGGCAACTTTAGGGCTTTAAGACACACTAAAAGAAATCAAGATAAAAAATGTGGTACTCAGAAAGGGTAATTTTTTTCAGACCAAGCAGAGGGAAAAAAATATGAAATCACTCAATTCTGTGGAAAAAAATATGGAATCGTGAAAAACAAACACACAAAAGAACACTATAATACGTCACTAGTATTTTGTTGCACCATCTCTTGCTTTAATAACAGCTTGCAGTCTCTGAGGCATGGACTTAATGAGTGACAAACAGTACTCTTAATTGATCTGGCTCCAACTTTCTCTGATTGCTGTTGCCAGATCAGCTTTGCAGGTTGGAGCCTTGTCATGGACCATTTTCTTCAACTTCCACCAAAGATTTTCAATTGGATTGAGATCCGGACTATTTGCAGGCCATGACATTGACCTTATGTGTTTTCTTTCAAGGAATGTTTTCACAGTTTTTGCTCTATGGCAGGATGCATTATCATCTTGAAAATTGTCATCTTCCCTAAACATCCTTTCAATTGATGGGATAAGAAAACTGTCCAAAATATCAATGTAAACTTGGGCATTTATTGAAGATGTAATGACAGCCATCTCCCCAGTTCCTTTACCTGACATGCAGCCCCATATCATCAATGACTGTGGAAATTTGCATGTTCTCTTTATTCAGTCATCTTTATAAATCTCATTGGAACGGCACCAAACAAAAGTTCCAGCATCATCACCTTGCCCAATGCAGATTCGCGATTCATCACTGAATATGACTTTCATCCAGTCATCCACAGTCTACGATTGCTTTTCCTTAGCCAATTGTAACCTTGTTTTTTTTTGTTTAGGTGTTAATTATGGCTTTTGCTTAGCTTTTCTGTATGTAAATCCCAGTTCCTTTAGGCGGTTTCTTACAGTTCGGTCATAGACATTGACTCCAGTTTCCTCCCATTCGTTCCTCATTTGTTTTGTTGTGCATTTCCTGTTTTGGAGACATATTGCTGTAAGTTTCCGGTCTTGACACTTTGATGTCTTCCTTGGTCTACCAATATGTTTGCCTTTAACAACCTTCCCATGTTGTTTGTATTTGGTACAGATTTTAGACACAGCTGACTGTGAACAACCAACATCTTTTGCAACATTGCGTGATGATTTACCTTCTTTTAAGAGTTTGATAATCCTCTCCTTTGCTTCAATTGACATCTCTAGTGTTGGAGCCATGATTCATGTCAGTCCACTTGGTGCAACAGTTCTCCAAGGTGTGATCACTCCTTTTTAGATGCAGACTAACGAGCAGATCTAATTTGATGCAGGTGTTAGTTTTGGAAATGAAAATTTACAGGGTGATTCCATAATTTTTTCCGCAGAATTGAGTGATTCCATAATTTTTTCCCTCTGCTTGGTCTGGTCACCCTTAGTGAATACCACATTTTTTATCTTGATTTCTTTTATTGTTTCATAAAGTCCTAAAGTTGCCATTTGAAATGACTTTAGTTTTGTGCCATGTCTGTGATCTGCTCTTTTCCAACAACATTAAACAACTGAATGAACATCCTCTGAGCCTGGTGATTCCATAATTTTTGCCAGGGGTTGTACCTCTAACTTTGTAATTTGTGCCAATGTGCACCATGACCGCTGGGACCTCACCAGCCCCTCCCAGTAATCTGTCAACTCGATCAGCGATGTGCCGGACTCGAGCGCCAGGAAATGTGGTAATTTCGAAGATGGATGTTTAAGAGGAGGAGGTGCAAGAGCTGTAGAATGTGGGGGCAACCCTGATTGACCCAGGGTCTGCAATCCTCGGCGTCGGGAGGACGTGTTCCGTCCCAAGGGCCCACTGGGTCCCGGTTTCCACTATATTAAACCCAGTGTGCCGTCCGCGAGATATACCGTCACTTGTCCGAGGTTAGGTGGACATTCCCAGCAACTGCGTTGTTGAGGGAACGTCTAATATTGTGGGACACGTGCTCGTGTAATGCGGGGACGGCACACTGGGAGAAATAGTGGGGGCTGGGGACCGAGTACCGAGGGACGGCCGTCGCCATCAGGTTGCGGAAAGCTTCCGTCTCTACGAGCCTAAAAGGCAATATTTTGAGCGCAAGCATTTGCAAAATGTGTGAATTTGGTATTGTGGCCTGTGGGGTGTTGGCTGCGTATTTGCGCTTGCGTTCCAAGGACTGGGGTAGGGACAATTGAATGCTGTGCTGGGACAAGGACGTGGACGTGCTTGCTGATGGTGCTACTTGAGAGTGTGCAGCAACAGGTGCAGGGTGGGAGGCATCTTCGCATGCGCCATGTACAGGGGATTGACGTGCATGCACAACAGCGGAAGAAGCATTGGTGTCACCCGCAGATACTGTTGCTGGACCCTGGGGTTCGGCCCACTTAGTCGAGTGCTTTGCTGCCATGTGCCTGATCATGCTGGTGGTGGGCAGGCTGCTAGTTTTGCTACCCCTGCTGATGCTGGCCAAGTATGTGGTGCAAATGGCCTTTTTGGGGTTATCTGCAGAGTCTATAAAAAATAACCAGACTCGGGAAGACTTAACAGTTATACTGGCAACTTCTGCCGTGTTGGCGTTACGAGGAACGCTTTCCTGCCTTGTGTCTGCGGCCACCACACTGCTTCTTCCTTCCTGTTGTGGTGCTATGCCTCGTATGGAGACAAGGGGCTAGTGGGTACTCTCGTCCACTGGCCCAGCCGCCTTTAGAAAGACAACGTGGACCAGGGCTCATCCCCAACTGAACACCTGAACTCCTCAACCATGGGCGGAACACTACTCAGACACAGGGTGAGGTAATCACAATATTAAGGCTTTATTGGATTCCCAACAGCTAAGAGCATATACCACATAAGCAGCACAACACAAATTGTAACAGGCAACAGAGTCTCACCTTTCCGCTGGCTCACCAGGGTTTTAGAATCTTCGTATCTCAGATCTTCCAGGACTATTTACTCCAAACCAATGGTCCCCTTCTTTTGGCATGCACCCACTGAGACAGAAATAATGCCAGAGTTTGGAAGCTGAGTCAGCATGACAGCAAGTCTGTAATCAGGTGACCGAAATTTCCCAACCTGGGTTGCGTCCTATGCGGCCGTTGTTATCCCATTCGAATCCGAAGATCCTAGATTAGCTGCCTGTCTACAATCTAGTGCATCTGCAGTCGGGACCTACATCCCTAGACTGAGGGCAGTAGACAAAAAATCTCCTGGTCAACTGAACAGTCCTCCTTATATACCCTCAGCCCTCATTGCAGGATACTGGGGACTTCACAATTGGTGGAATAAGACTCTCTTTTCATTGGCTGGATCTCAAGTCCCATATAACTATTTTTGGTCGTATTGCAGTCCAGGCAAGGGAGAGCCACATACTGATTGATATAGTCCTACAATGGAATGTTAGTAGGAGACATTCGGTTTGCAAGTTATGATGTGAAGCCCAGCTGTGCTTGGCATCACAAATCCTAGAAGGGTGTATTGAAGGATTCCTCCACAAGAGGCCCCCATACCATTCACACATCTCCACCTTCCACCTCAGACCACCAGAGGGAGCCCGTTAGGGATATAAAAGGGAAGGTGGAGCCAGGCAGCTCAGTCTGTTGAGAGAGTTCCTGCAGTAAAGAAGCCTGAGAGAAGTCAGCCTGCAGTGGAGCACAGTCCAGGCTCGGTTGTTGCTCAGAGAGGTGAGCTTCAGGTGTGCCGGTGCCGAGGAGGCCGAAGGCAGAGAGTAGAGAGAGTTAGCTCATAGGGGGCAGAGGAGCTTAATTAGCTCACCCCGAAGAAGAAGTAGTTACTGGACACCGGGTCCGAAGCTTGCCGGGATCTCTACGACCCAGTAAGATAAACCGGAATCCCTGGAGAACTACAGGTCCCAGGATCGCTAACGTGCTGATACGTATCAGAGCCAGGAGACACATAGGCCCCGTAAGTCGGGAGCGTGTAATCCAAGAGAAGGCCCTACCACAAGGTCAGCCAGCACAGGACAGAGACAAAGTTAGGCCTAGCTCCAGGCAGGTCAGAAACTTACTACGCAGAAGTCAGAACCAGGAGGCCCCAAAACCTGCTCATTGGGGAGGATCCGGACATACACCCTTCACCCTACAGTGCTCCGGGGAGTGCCTGAAATTCCACCAGTAAAAGGTACTGAAGTAAATATCATGTCTGTCCCTGTTCTTGCTCTGGTCCGGCGGAGTCTCTTTGTCCTGCATCCTCGTTCCTATACTGCCCTGAGGCCCAGCTCTACATGTGGGGAGCTATACCATCCAGCTGCCTTATCATCAGCCTCAGTGGACTGCGCAGCGCTGGTGATTCTCACCAGAAGCCACAGGTGGCGTCACAAACTCTTTCTTTTATAAACTTTACAAATATCAACCCCCTTTTTAAAGAGCGACCCCAGGGTACGGGCCCGGGAGCCGACCACCGAGACATCCCTAAAGGCCAGGCTAAAGGCCCGGGTACCGAGTTATCCCCATTCCCCTGGGCTGGTCATCTCTTTCCTGGCGTCACGAACAGGATTGCGTGCCCGCTGCAACGACGAAGTGTTTTGCCCGTTGCCACCGGGTACTATGCGCCTTTATTTTGAACTGTGTACGTAAAGTTGTGGTGAAGATAGCCGCCATTGTTGGGCCGTTGAGCGAGAAGAAGGGCGTAACCGCGGGAAAATAAGGAGCGTATCTGCAAAAGAGCGCGAAGTCCCGGACACGCCCCACACCTCAACGTCAAATCAGGAAGCGCCAGGTCCTGTACGAAGCATCGCTGAACGCACTGACGTAGGACGCAAGCGACTTAAGGTCCTGAAGACAACCATCACCTGCGGAGCTGCGGCCTACCGGAAGAGAAACCAGAAGGTAGGCCACGGTTAACTAGGGGGGCGCTAAGATGTCTGTCGAACAGCAGAACGCCGACCTACTGGTCCACGTCCCTGAAGTTCAGCCCGCGTCCGATAATGGGCAGGCCGAAGCCGCCGCTCCACCAGCAGCGCCTGTAACATCTGTTATTCCTATGACTTTACCGTACATTCCTGGAGCAAAGTGGCTCCCCCAGTACAACGGCAAACCAGATACCCTGTCTGGATTAAAATGGAAGATATGTGGTATTTTGGACATGTACTCTATGACCGGCAAAAAAAAAGAGCCGCCGTTGTATTAGGACAACTGACCGGTGCTGCGGAGCGGGAAGTGGAAACATGGTCGGCCGCAGACCGGGAGACAGTGTCCGCGATATTCCAAAAACTACAGACTGTCTTTGAGGACCTTACTGAGGCGGACCTCCGAATGAGGTTCTACAGCTATTCCCAACAACCAGAGGACAATGTTCGGGACTACGCCTGGCGTCTTCAAGGGGCCCTGCGGGCTCTGAACCAGGTTAGCCCAGCCAGCATTGAGAGTGAGAACAAAATGCTGAAGGAACAGTTTGTCCGGGGACTGAGGTCTCCAGAGGAGAGCAGGACTGTGCGTTGGTGGTCCCTGGATCATCCGGATGCCACCTTTGACAATCTTAAGGATATGACTATAAAAGGACTGCAGCCCCTGGAAACTAATGCCATCCAACGTTACCAGGGTGGGGTTGCCCCAGAGCCTGCTACACCTACCTTTTCCCCAGTGACTGCTGAAGCGAAAGTCCCAGCAACGTCCCCTAAGGAACTGGACAGTTTGCGCTCTGAAGTGCGTCAGTTGAGCAAAACCCTGACCACTGTGCTGAGTGTTCTGCAGCTGCGGACGGAGCCTGAGGAAGGAGGGAAAATCCTGCTAGCCGACAGCCCTGAGGATGTCCCCTGGATGTGGAGGAGGAGGAGGCCAACACCACCCTCGCCGAGGACCAGTGACCAACGCCGTCCACCGAGGGAACCAACCTGCTACCGATGCCGTAAGACCGGACACCTCGCCCAGAAGTGTCCTTTAAATGAGAAAACCCTGGGTCCGAGGGCCGACACCCAGGAGTAGACTCACCAGGCCCATCAGACTGGTACAACAGGTTCGTCGGAGGAAGACCTTTCCTGTCCATTGTATTGGACGGGATCCCGACGCTTGCCCTGCTGGACACAGGATCTCAGGTAACCATCATGCCTGAAGTCCTCTACAAGAGGTTCTGGTCCATGGACGACCTACGTCCGCCAGCTCCAAATTTGTCTGTATATGCTTCAAATGGACTCCCCCTTAACCTACTTGGGGTTAAGAACGTGACGGTAAAGGTGGGGAGAGTGGAGCTGAAGGACCAGGGGCTAATTGTAGTGGAGACTAACCCTGATGACAGCAACCCATATATGGTACTAGGCACTAATGTTGTTGGTAACTGTTTGGGAGAGGTTGTGTTCTTGCTCCAACAGATTGCTGACACTGCCAGACCGAGACAGAGGAGGGCGCTGCAGAGAGAGATCCGCGTCCTGATGTATCAGCAGCAAGTAAAGTTAACAGATGGTGAAATCGGTAACGTGAGGGTAACAGACCCAATACCCATTGTCGTTCCCCAAATGAGTGAAATGCTCATCTGGTGTAGAGCTGCCATAGGTCTTAGAGGACAGAGCTACCAGGCGGTAGTAGAACCCCTTTGCTCTGAGCACAGACCCACGCTCTTAACTGCCAGGGGAGTGGTAGATGTACGTAATGGGAGGGTGCCTGTCCGTCTTCTTAACCTAGGGGAAGATGAGGTTAAACTGCCACGTTATGCCACTGTTGCCAAGTTACATGCTGTCAACAACAACTGTATCCATGAGGCGGAGTCCTTAACCTCACCAGATGAAGTAGAGGATAATGACCCTGCAACCCAGGTGGAGGATTGGTGTCAACAGCTCCATGTTGGGACAGACACCACTCCTGCCCATCAGAAACAGGGTGTACACCGGGTGGTTCAAGAATACTCGCAGGTGTTCAGTAAACATCCACTAGACTTCGGGAGGGTTAAGGGGGTTCAACATCATATCCCCACAGGCAACCACTCTCTAATTAAAGAACGTTATAGGCCTATACCCCCAGCTCACTACCAGAAGGCAAAAGAAATGCTGCTTGACATGAGAAAGGCGGGAGTAATTAGGGATAGTTGTAGTCCCTGGGTGGCTCCCCTAGTGTTCGTTAGGAAAAAGGATGGGAGCATGAGAATGTGTGTAGATTATCGTCAAGTAAATCGCATTACACATTAAGATGCATACCCTTTGCCACGCATAGAGGAGTCCCTAGCTGCCTTAAAGTCTGCAAATTACTTTTCTACCCTTGACCTCACTAGTGGGTACTGGCAAGTCGCTGTGGCTGAGGAGGATCAGGAGAAGACGTCCTTCTCCACCCCGATGGGACTCTGCGAGTTCAACAGCATGCCATTTGGACTCTGCAATGCCCCCGGAACGTTCCAGAGACTGATGGAGTGCTGCCTGGGACACCGCAACTTCAAGACTGTGTTGCTTTATCTGGACGATGTAATTGTGTACTCCAGAACGTACGAGGACCACCTGAAACACCTGGCAGAGGTATTTGAGTCACTGTCCCGGTACGGGATGAAGTTGAAGCCCTCAAAGTGCCACCTGCTCAAGAGAAAGGTACAGTACCTGGGGCACATTGTCAGTCCGGAAGGGGTAACACCAGACCCGGAGAAGGTCACTGCCATCCAGAAATGGCCGGAGCCAAAGAACCTCAAGGAGGTGCGTCAGTTCTTGGGACTAGTAGGATACTACCGGACGTTCGTAAAGGACTACACAAAGAAAGCAGCTCCTCTGCAAGACCTCCTGGTAGGGCAGTCCCCCAAAGGCAAAAACCCCCCATTCCATTGGGGTAAAGAACAGGCTGAATCATTTCAAGAGATGAAGGAGATCCTGACAGGTGATGAGATCCTAGCCTACCCTGACTACAACCAACCGTTCCTGCTGTATACAGATGCCAGCAACGAAGGACTGGGAGCTGTCTTGAGTCAGAAGCAGAATGGGCAAGAGAAAGTCATCGCGTATGCAAGCAGGAAGCTCCGCCCGACTGAGACGAACCCAGAGAACTATAGCAGCTTTAAGTTGGAGTTCCTGGCCTTGGTCTGGGCCATCACAGAAAGGTTCAAGCACTATCTAGCTTCCAGCAAGTTCACTGCCTTTACTGATAACAACCCCTTGACCCATCTTGAAACAGCTAAGTTGGGGGCTCTGGAACAACGATGGATGGCTCGGCTGTCAAACTACCAATTCACCATAAAATACCGGGCGGGCCGCAAGAACGCCAACGCCAATGCCTTATCCAGGATGCCTCACCAGTCAGACACGGAGGAAGAAGTGGATGACTTGGAAGAGATTGAGCTACCTGCCTTTCACCGGAATGGGATGATCCATGAGCAGAGAGTCTCCAACAAACAGCGTGGAAAGACGTTAAACCCCCTGCCTCACCACAGCTGGAAAGAGACCCAGGACAGCGACCCGGTTGTCAGCCGCATTAAACAGCTGATAACCCAAGAAGGTGCCTCTCTGGAGAAGGATGCGTCTCTCCAAGCAAAGCAGCTGTGGAACGAGAGAAGCCAGCTGTTTATTTACCGTGAGAAGCTGTGCCAGAGGTACGTCCATCCAAAAACTCATGAGATGGTATGGCAGATAGTAGTCCCTAAGACAGACATCCAGATGGTATTAGAGGCTTACCATGATCAGGCGGGGCACTTTGGCTGGAAAAAGCTAGAGACCCTGCTGAAGTGTCGATTCTACTGGGTAGGAATGCGCAGCTCCATTGAGAGGTGGTGCCGGGACTGTGGGCCCTGTGGCCTAAGAAGAAAAGACTTCGCAGTCAGAAAGCACCCCTGCAACCCATCAAGACGACTCGACCTCTGGAGATCGTGGCCCTGGACCATGTCAAGCTCTCCCCCAGCAGGTCAGGGTACACCTATGCTCTGACTATGGTGGATCATTACTCACATTTCCTGGTGGTCGCCCCTATCAAAGACCTGACAGCAGAGACAGCAGCGAAGACGTTCCAAGCGTACTTCTGCAGACCCCATGGATACCCTGAGCAGGTACTGACTGACCAAGGCCCGGCCTTTGAGGCTGAATTGTTCAAAGAGTTCTGCCATCTGTACGGGTGTAAAAAGATTAGGACTACACCGTACCACCCACAAACTAACGGTCTCTGTGAAAAGATGAACAACATCATCATCGACCTACTGAAGACCATACCACTTGAAGAGAGAAACCAGTGGCCAGACCTACTACCTGACCTAGTGGATCGGTATAATCACATACCAGTAAGTTCCACCAATTGCACTCCGGCATATCTCATGCGGGCAAGGCCAGGAAAGCTGCCCATGGATCTGGAGCTTGGTGTTGTTGAACCTGAAGCTGATATGACCACTGAGGACTGGGTCACCACCAGACAAGAGCAGTACAGAAGAGTACAAGCTTGTGTCAAGGACAGTCTTACTCGGGTGAGAGAAAAACAGGAAATTCAATACAACAAAAACGCACGCGCAGAACCTTTCACACCTGGTGAAACAGTATTAAAAAGGAAAAGACGCAACCACAAACTCGACGACCAGTGGTAAAAAGACCCCTACACTGTGTTACCATCAAGGTTTGACAACAAAAAGACCTGCTTAATTAGTCGTGATGGAGGAAGAACATCTGCTACTGTGTCCAGGGACCATCTAAAATTGTGTCCAAATCTACTAAAAACTCAGGAAGAAGTGTCTTTCACAACCCAGGAAGAACCTAAAGAAGCGGTGATACACACTGACCTAGGAGACTTCCCAGCGGATTGGCCTCAAATAGGAGGTGCAGTAATCATTCCAGTACTCCAATTCTATGAACAGCCAGAAAACCCTCCACCACAAGTTGAACCTGTAAGTGCTGCAGAAGAGCCAGCTCAAGAAGTATCCCCGGGTGAAGGATCCCCGGCAGGAGCGGAGCAAGAGGGCCCAGCCAATGGTAGACTTGCCAGTCCAAGAGAGAGGTTAAGGCAGTTTTGCAACATGGTTACGCGTAGAACTGGTGGAGTAACTGAGGATATAGACACTGACACCCCACCACCTATTGCACTACGCAGATCAGTACGCAGCACAAGAGGTAAACCGCCTGTTAGGTACACTCAGTAAATAGTCAAAGTTTCTGAAAATATATATAGTTACCCCTGGGGTATTGTGTATCAAATTGTAATGTACTGCATAATTGTGTGTTTTCATGCATATGATTATTAATTTGTGCTTTTTCCTATTAATTCTTTATTTGCATAATGAACTGCGTGGCTGAGGACTGTGTGCAGCCCCAAAACTCTTGATGTATATAATTGCGCTCCCTGGAGTGCCCCTTTCAGGTGACCTCAGAAGAAAAACCTGTCTGGAGTGGCTCGTTTGGAGGTCCAACTTGGGATCTTCATGCCTTGCAGCCACCCCAGGGCCTACGTAGAGGGTTTAGGACAGGTCCCTCAAAAACACCAAGTACTGTACTTTGTGAGATGGACACCCTTCTTGGGAACCTCACCACAGGAGACTTGGATTCTGAGGACGCTTTGTATTTGTTTTGGTTATGTAACGTTTAAGATTCGTGCCTCCCATAAAGGGAAGATTGTTCTTGTATTGTTTATGTTTCATAATGTTATAGAAAATGTACTTCAGCCCTGGAGTGCTGAGTTTAACTAGGGGGGAATGTGAAGCCCAGCTGTGCTTGGTATCACAAATCCTAGAAGGGTGTATTGAAGGATTCCTCCACAAGAGGCCCCCATACTATTCACACATCTCCACCTTCCACCTCAGACCACCAGAGGGAGCCCGTTAGGGATATAAAAGGGAAGGTGGAGCCAGGCAGCTCAGTCTGTTGAGAGAGTTCCTGCAGTAAAGAAGCCTGAGAGAGGTCAGCCTGCAGTGGAGCACAGTCCAGACTCGGCTGTTGCTCAGAGAGGTGAGCTTCAGGTGTGCCGGCGCCATAAGATCGGTGAAACGCAGCACGCTGCCGTTAGTGTGAGTAGCCTATTGAGGGTCCGAGGAGGCCGAAGGCAGAGAGTAGAGAGAGTTAGCTCATAGGGGGCAGAGGAGCTTAATTAGCTCACCCCGAAGAAGAAGTAGTTACCGGGCACCGGGTCCGAAGCTTGCCGGGATCTCTACGACCCAGGAAGATAAACCGGAATCCCTGGAGAACTACAGGTCCCAGGATCGCTAACGTGCTGATACGTATCAGAGCCAGGAGACACATAGGCCACATAAGTCAGGAGCGTGTAATCCAAGAGAAGGCCCTACCACAAGGTCAGCCAGCACAGGACAGAGACAAAGTTAGGCCTAGCTTCAGGCAGGTCAGAAACTTACTACGCAGAAGTCAGAACCAGGAGGCCCCAAAACCTACTCATTGGGGAGGATCCGGACATACACCCTTCACCCTACAGTGCTCCGGGGAGTGCCTGAAATTCCACCAGTAAAAGGTACTGAAGTAAATATAGTGTCTGTCCCTGTTCTTGCTCTGGCCCGGCGGAGTCTCTTTGTTCTGCATCCTCGTTCCTATACTGCCCTGAGGCCCAGCTCTACCTGTGGGGAGCTATACCATCCAGCTGCCTTATCACCAGCCTCAGTGGACTGCGCAGCGCTGGTGATTCTCACCAGAAGCCACAGGTGGCGTCACGAACTCTTTCTTTTATAAACTTTACAAATATCAACCCCCTTTTTAAAGAGCGACCCCAGGGTACGGGCCCGGGAGCCGACCACCGCGACATCCCTAAAGGCCAGGCTAAAGGCCCGGGTACCGAGTTATCCCCATTCCCCTGGGCTGGTCAATGACATTAGAACAATGGTGGCTGAGGCAATTTACATAGAGTCAACAATCCACATGGTAATACAATGGCATTCTAACAGGATTCCATTCCTCTGACCTTACAGAAGAGAGATAATTGCATTACATAGGTCAAAATCACCAACATCTACAAGGCTCTAGAAACAATGGGTATACAAAATAGTGTCCAGCTAGATTGTGAGAACTTAACCCATGAGTGGCATATTACGAGTTTGCCACAAAATACCATATTGTCCGGATAAATAAGAAATCATCCTATGTTGTATATAAAAGGGGTCCATTTCGTCACACCTCCCTCCCCCTGTGTGCTGCTGTCCTCACACTCGGGCACTCGGCATGGTGGGAGGAAGGAGGATCAGAGTGAGGAATATGCGGTCCAGAATCACGGCTACTGAGACTTGACCTTGTGGAACACAGGGTGGAGGTGGTGATGGCAAAGTGACTGGAAGCATTATCTGCTATCCATCCAACAACCTTTTGACACTGCTCTGTGTTCAATAGTGGTGTTCTGCGGTCCCCTAGTAATAGGGACAGGAAGGTCGAGCGACAAGATATGGGTGTTTGTTGTAGCACAATTTCACCTTGCCCTCGGCCACGTCCTCGGCCTCTGCATGCAACATCACCATCACGTCCATTTCCCCGTCACTTGCCACGCACTGACTATATGCAGCTGGATTAGTCCTCATAAGTACTGTTAGTTCATATATATATATATATGTTGTGGAATTTCTATATTAACTATAAACAAGCAAATCTCTCCCTGACACAGCAGCACCTCTCCCTACTCTGCCTGTTTCCAGGGTAGACTGTGACGAGCATAGCAGAGCCAGGTCTTATATAGACCTGATGATCCTGTGCGGCCAGCCAATCACTGTAATGCCCACAACCAACATGGCTACGGCATTACAGTGCATGGCAGGCAATCCCTGCATGTTCATTGGCTCTCTAAAGAGCGCCAAACTTGCAAGGAGGGCACCCGAGTTCCCACACGAGCAACCCGGAAATACTCGCCGAGCTGGTCGAGCACCATGATGCTTGGGCGAGTACCGAGCAGTGGCGAGCACGTTCTCTCATCACTAATGTTTATACCTGTAAACCATATAGTTATACCACATGAAAAACTTAACATATTTACCTTGTGTCTTCTATCAGCATAATTTTTTAAACATCCTTTTATTGTGCTAGAAGGATTAAAGGTTTAGCAGCAATTTTTCATTATTTTAAGGCAATGTACAAAATTTGTAATTTTAGGGACCTATTCAGTTTTGAAGCAACTTTGAGGAGCTTATATATTGGAGATTCCCCTAAAGCAGTGTTTCTCAACTCCAGGCGTTTAGACCCACAAAACGATCATGTTTTCGGGAATTATCACCAGTGTAATACTAATGAAATGCTGAAAACATGATCTGTTGGTGGGTCTTGAGGACTGCAGTTGAGAAACACTGCCTTAAAGGGATGCCATTTTAAAAATAGCAACCCTTAAAGTATACAACACTGCTGTCATTAAGTTTGTTAACCCTTCAGGAGCTTTATGAGAAATTATGCAAAACTGAATTTAATGGAATGAAAAATTGTGGTGATCTCATATTGTTTGTGTGGCTTAGGGGGCGCTGTGTGCCGCTATCATAATTTGATGGGACTATAGTGTCCATCATACTGTGTTGGCGGGCTGTGGGAAAAACTATCATAATGTGTTGTGGGATACAGGGGTAACCATCATGCTGTGGGAGGGGCCATCATATTGCATGGGGTTGGGCCATGGGGGCTACAATCATACTGTGTGGAGGGAATGTGAGGGCCACCATCAACTGTGTTTGGGCCACTAACTATCATACTGTGTGAGAGGACTCTAGTTGCCACCATAATACTGTGTTGGGGACTGTGAGGGCATTATACTATGTGTAGGCGGTTGTCAAGCTATTGTATACATTTTTCAAGACATGGAGCTGTGTGCACCCTGAGCTGACTTCTTTATTGATACCATTTTGCTTTGATTGCTTATTGCATTTTTATGTTGCAGCAGCTGAAAAATCAAAGTTCTGGCATTTTGATTTTTTTTGTTTTGTATGGCGTTTACAGATCAGATTAATCAATTTTATATTTTGATTAATCAAATTTTTAAGGGTGAAGAATTACCACATGTGTATTTATTTTTTTATTTTTAATGGTGGAAAAAAAAGACGATTGCAGCTTTTATTTATTTTTTAAACCATTTTTCAAATTTTTGCTGTAGTTGTAGTCCTCTCATAGGAATAAACCCGCCATCAGACAATTGCTTGTACTACAGTATTACTGTGTATAGCAAACATCAGGGTCTTCTATAAATGCTAGCCATGAGCTAGGTTTCTAATGGAGTATTGTCAGATGCACAGCTATCATGGTAAACCATTGGCACCTCGTGATTGCGTAGCAGGATTGGGGAGATGGCTGGTTAGAGCAGCGTACCCCTTGGCTGCACACCATTATTACCGCTGTCAGAGAATGACAGTGGCATGCAAGAAGTTAACAGCCGCGTGCAGATCTCCTCTCTACCCTCGACTGTTAGAGGCAGATGATGGCGGTTAAATAACATATAGGTGGCAAAGATGCGGGTGTGGCGCCCTGCTGCGCACTGGTGCCACAGATCCCAGAGGGGTTCATGGATGGACTTCTCCCCAGTGGCATCAATACATGCAGACACCTCCACCCAAGTCCACTAGATGGAGCCCTGTCAGGTATATATATACTGGGGGGTGGAGTTCAGGAAGTCAGTCAGTGGGAAGCAGTGAGTGTGACACCATGCTGCAGCACCAGACAAGCTGAAGTCTGTGTGGCTGAAGGCCAGGCTAGGCCCAAGCTGCGGGCTAGTCTGGCCAGTGAGAGCCTGGAGTGGGCTAGAAGGCAATTGAGTTGAGAGTCTGCTCAGGGAGTCTGCTAGAGTTCCAGTTCCTGCTCAGACACAGAAAGAGCTCAGTCAGTGAGTCTGTGGAGGCAGTCAAGAACTCAGTTAGTTCCTGCAGAAGCCAGTCTGCAGTGGAGCTCAGTTGAGAGCAGAGAGGGTGCTGACGCTGAGAGCAGCGAAGAGCAGCAAGCTTCTGCGGTGCTTAGGTGAGCCAGGGCCTACAGCACGAGTGAAGCCTAGTGAGGGCCCCGAGTGTGGCCGAAGGCGAGTGGAGAAAGAGAGACACATAGGGGGCAGAGAAGCATACCAGGCTCACCCCGAATCATCACCGGGACCGCGCTTACAGGGTCCTTTTATACCCAGTAGGGACCACCAGAACCCCTGGAGGACTATAGGTCCCAGGTTTGCCCAAACGCTGCTTCACGGTGGGAACCAGGCATGTAGAGTCCATCCGTTCACCTTTTCTGCGTCACACAAAGACACGGTGGTTGAAACCAAAGATCTCAAATTTGGACTCATCAGACCAAAGCACAGATTTCCACTGGTCTAATGTCCATTCCTTGTGTTCTTTAGCCCAAACAAGTCTCTTCTGCTTGTTGCCTGTCCTTAGCAGTGGTTTCCTAGCAGCTATTTTACCATGAAGGCCTGCTGCACAAAGTCTCCTCTTAACAGTTGTTGTAGAGATGTGTCTGCTGCTAGAACTCTGTGTGGCATTGACCTGGTCTCTAATCTGAGCTACTGTTAACCTGCAATTTCTGAGGCTGGTGACTTGGATAAACTTATCCTCGGAAGCAGAGGTGACTCTCGGTCTTCCTTTCCTGGGGCGTTCCTCATGTGAGCCAGTTTCTTTCTAGCGCTTGATGGTTTTTGCAACTACACTTGGGGACACTTTCAAAGTTTGCCCAATTTTTCGCACTGACTGACCTTCATTTCTTAAAGTAATGATGGCCACTCGTTTTTCTTTACTTAGCTGCTTTTTTCTTGCAATAATACAAATTCTAACAGGCTATTCAGTAGGACTATCAGCTGTGTATCCACCAGACTTCTGCACAACACAACTGATGGTCCCAACCCCATTTATAAGGCAAGAAATCCCACTTAGTAAACCTGACAGGGCACACCTGTGAAGTGAAAAAAATTTCCGGTGACTACCTCTTGAAGCTCATCAAGAGAATGCCAAGAGTGTGCAAAGTAGTCATCAAAGAAAAAGGTGGCTACTTTGAAGAACCTAAAATATAAGACATATTTTCAGTTGTTTCACACTTTTTTGTTAAGTATATAATTCCACATGTGTTAATTCATAGTTTTGATGCCTTCAGTGTGTGAATGTACAATTTTCATAGTCATGAAAATACAGAAAAATCTTTAAATGAGAAGGTGTGTCTAAACTTTTGGTCTGTACTGTATATGGATTAAAGGGGTTTAGATTAATATACATTGAATTTCCTATCAGTCTAATTTTGTTGACTCATCCTTTTCTTTATCCTGACTCGATCCCAGTGCCTGCACGAATGCCCCTTCCCCCGATCCCACAGCTGCTGCAGGACCCACTACAGGTATTTGAGGCTGGCTCTGGTTCAGTGTTCCCTCACTGCTCCCAGGCAATATGTTACACGTCCCTTCATGAACTCCCCTGCCTGCTGCCGCATTTAAATTCCCCCACCAAGCTGCTATTGGAGATTTTCCTCCCTGAATTCGCCCAGATCCCATTAACAATCCCATGTCCCTTAGACCATTTAATAAAAGTCCTAACCCCTCGCCAGCTCCCTCAGAGATACCCCCTGACCCCTAAACCCTCAAGTGGATAATAAAAGAATAAAGTTTAAACATTGAGATGTCTCACCTAGCTGCCTGGGTGCTGTGTTCCCAGCAGATGTGTGTCCGGAATCCTGGAGACTGTCCATCAGCCCAGCCGCCCCAGATGATGTGTGTGGCATTATAGGAGCCGATGCAATGAGATATTCCCTGGGGCCAGCTGCCTGCTGCCCGCGCTGACCCTGGCTGGTGCTTTCATTCAATTCTGGGCATATAGGTTGCCCCTGGCAACCGTCCTGTGCAGATGTTACATTGTGTGGCCCTGGCCCAGCAGATAGCCGGCTGTGGTGGAAATCCTGTGCTGGTGCTGTGGCTGCTGACTTCACTGCAATTGCCACCTGATGCCCCTGGCAACCGCCCAGTGATGCCAAATTCAAACTATTATTAGGCCCAGCAGAAAGCTGCATTGATACTGAGGCCGTCGGCACAGAGTGGTGGGTGGGGCTAGCCGCCCGCTGGTTCTCCCACGCTGAGGAGCCCGCCGGTTGGACCCCAGTGTCCTAACCTGATGCAGAGCCGCTCCTTCTCCGGTAAGGATGGCCGCCGTCCCCGGTCTGGTACGCACGTGACGAGGTGAAGAAGAAGCTGCAGGCCCCTGCCGGAAGGGAGGATTCCTCCCGGATCGTGAGCGGCGGGCCACTAGGGATTGGGCCCTCTCCGATCCCGAGGGTCCCCGAAGGGGCTTCTGATACGGCGCCAGGCCCTGGGGGTAATCTCAGGATTTAGGCGCATCCTGCATGTGTTGGGGGAGCAGCATTAACCCCCTGGAGCAGACCCTGGATTAAGGTCTGAAGCCACTGCTCACCCCATGACCCAGCAGCAGCCCTCAGCTGCTGAATCAAAGCGTCCACCAATTCCATATTTAGGAGAAAATATATAGGGAAATTGCAGATGAGGATCTGATCTGGGTCAGTGGCCATCTCTAATGGTGGCAAGCTAGCACATGACCCCACTATGTAAAAGGTCACCTCCTACCCTCAGCTCGATTGACCCATAGCCATCCTCCAACATACATTAACGCCTCATATACCATAACCCTACCGCATCCTTTATTCCCGCCCTAACCCTGCCATGCCAGCCTCCCCTCAGGCCAAGGGCCTTTTCTGAACGTGCAATGGACCCTATTGTGCTGTATCCACTGTCCACAAACCCTGCCTGCCTAACTCCTGCTATCACCAGTAAAATATGCAGATGGATTAGTGCCCCGAAGGACTATTAGTTCACTTGGATATATATGTGGCGCCCCGAGGGTTCGGTTGCCACAGGGGTATTGCACCTCAACCAGAGGTGTGATATTCCACTCCCAGGTAAGGATGGAGTGTGGACCAGGGCTCAGTTAGCTGCATACACACACTCACCCCATTTCCGGGGGACAGCTCGACGGTGCTCCCATTTATGCAGGCACGACTGACTAGGCTCGACGGTGCTCCCATTTATGCAGGTGTGGCACCCCAGGGGTCTGGTTACCACAGTAATAGAGATATTATGTCTGAGAGCAAGTGGGAGGTTTCTCTGGTCAGGAGCCCTAAACATGCAACACGGCCCACCCAGACCTGGGAGGGGAGGAATCTGCCCTTATAAACTGGGTCTGGGGCGGGATTAGACAGTGAAGTTCCAGACACAGGGAAAGTGAGAACAGGAGCTCTGTAGGAGCAGAGGCAGAAGGCCAGAGGCTGTGAGCAGAGATATAGCTCGCCCTGGCTGAAGTTACTAAAACCGGACACAGGAGTCCGAGGCTGTGGGGACTGATATATACCCAGCAGCAGAAACCAGCCAGCAGGGGATTCCAGGTCCTCTGGCCATAGAAGCCCGGAGGCTCAGTCACAAAGAAGGGACCAGCGCCGCCATCCAGGAGCGGAGGTAACAGAAGGCCCCAAGTCACCAGCCATACGGGTAAGCACCACACGGTATACTCAGGGACGTGGGCTACTTGTAACCACTGACAGCAAGGTAGCCAGGAAGAGTGCAGATAAACGGGGAGGCCTACAACTCCACCTGGCCAGGGGAACTCCTGCATGCTCACAGACTGACCAGGCCCCTCATACTAGCCAGTATTCCCGGGAGGGTCTGCCTTGTACCATCAGTAAAGACCCTGAACTGCACCTCACGTCTCTGTGATTCCTTGCCGCTCCAGCACCATTAGCACTGGGACCCTCACACCATCACTCCCATCATCTCTCACATTAGTTGCCCTGAGGCAATACTTCTCCCGTGGGAAGTTATCCCATACTCGGCTGCACAAACAACATCAGCCTCAGCAGTCGGCAGCGCAGCGGCGGTCCCCACTGACCGCAATCCACGGGTGGCGTAGTCGGACATTTGCTATACATTAAGACTGCCACTGGTTTGACCGCCCTGGGCACGGACCGGGGCACCACCACACCGAGACTACAACCCCCAGCATCCTACAACAGGCCCGGTTCCGGGTTCCCCTGCACAGCACAGGCCCAGGGGGCGCGTCACAGGCACGACTGACTAGGCTCGACAGTGCTCCCATTTATGCAGGCACAACTGACCATGTCCCTGGCTGGAGTGGAGAGGGGGGAGAGAACCCAGTGATGTAGGAGCAGTAGGGGACGGTTTCTGGAGCATAGTAAGGAGCTCATTGGGTGCAGGTCACCCTAGCTCAACACAGAGAAGCAGATAAAAGGTGGGGGCCATCTTAGTCTAGGGAGAAGTTCAGTGGAGAAAGGAGAGAGAGCTGACAGGGAGCTGTGGCTCAGCCTGAGCTCAGCTCCACGAGGCAGGCCTGGAGAGAAGGCCGGGGCCAGAGAGGAGAAGAGGAGAAGGAAGGAAAGAGGAGAGACAGAGGAGTAGAAAGGCTCCAGAAACAAGAAGGCAGAAGGGACCCTAAGAGAGCAGAACAGACAGCAACCGTTGCACGCCCGCGTTATATCGGGTGAAGGGTCAGGCCGCGGAAGGGTACCGGATTCCCAAGTTGGTGGAGGTAAATTATCCCTCAGCCAAGAAACGGAGGTCGTGATCATTTATTGGTGCGACCCCTTGCTACACCCGCTAGGAAGGCACCACATAGGGTCAAGTTTTACCAGAGAAGGCCCGAGGCAGCCGGACAGAAGCGTGGTCACTGGTGGGGCACGAGAGGCCAGAGAAAGGATAGAAGGGGGTCCTGTGCCACACTCCTGAGTTGCCTGAGGGTTGACCGAGCCCCTCACCTGGTGGACGCAGCATGGCTTGGGCAGTCATTGCTGACAGAAGTGACTTGGATATCAACTGTGAGTAAAAGGCCTGAACTCCACTATTGTACTCTGTGTGATTTATGCTGCGCCTGCACCATCACCCCCAGCATCCACCTACATTGCCCTGAGGCTACACTCTTCCCGTGGGGAGTTATCCTATCCCTGTGCTGCACACCAACATCAGCCTCAGCGGTCTGCCTGACCGCAATCCACGGGTGGCGTAGTCAGACATTCAAAACACTGATAAATAGACTGCCACAATTTGGTCTGACCACCCTGAGCCACGGGATCGGGTTTCCACTACTACCCCCAGCATCGCATAGAAGGCCCGGTTCCGGGTACCCCACGGCCCAGGGGGCGAGTCATATACAGTACAGACCAAAAGTTTAGACACACCTTCTCATTTAAAGATTTTAATGTATTTTCATGACTTTGAAAATTGTACATTCACACTGAAGGCATCAAAACTATGAATTAACACATGTGGAATTATATACTTAACAAAAAAGTGTGAAACAACTGAAAATATGTCTTATATTCTAGGTTCTTCAAAGTAGCCACCTTTTTCTTTGATGACTGCTTTGCACACTCTTGGCATTCTCTTGATGAGCTTCAAGAGGTAGTCACCGGAAATGGTTTTCACTTCACAGGTGTGCCCTGTCAGGTTTAATAAGTGGGATTTCTTGCCGTATAAATGGGGTTGGGACCATCAGTTGTGTTGTGCAGAAGTCTGGTGGATACACAGCTGATACTCCTACTGAATAGACTGTTAGAATTTGTATTTTTGCAAGAAAAAAGCAGCTAAGTAAAGAAAAATGAGTGGCCATCATTACTTTAAGAAATGAAGGTCAGTCAGTGCGAAAAATTGGGAAAACTTTGAAAGTGTCCCCAAGTGTAGTTGCAAAAACCATCAAGCGCTAGAAAGAGACTTGCTCACGTGAGGACCGCCCCAGGAAAGGAAGACAAAGAGTCACCTCTGCTTCTGAGGATAAGTTTATCCGAGTCACCAGCCTCAGAAATCGCAGGTTAACAGCAGCTCAGATTAGAGACCAGGTCAATGCCACACAGAGATCTAGCAGCAGGCACATCTCTACAACAACTGTTAAGAGGAGACTTTGTGCAGCAGGCCTTCATGGTAAAATAGCTGCTAGGAAACCACTGCTAAGGACAGGCAACAAGCAGAAGAGACTTGTTTGGGCTAAAGAACACAAGGAATGGACATTAGACCAGTGTACAAAGACTCTATTGAAATAGAGGTAACTAGAATGTGTGTAAACATGAAAAAACCTCTAAAATAATAATTTTATTCAAATTTTTCTTAAAAAACCCTTGTGATATGCGAGTAAGAAGATCCATGATTATATCAAGATCCATCTAATATCCCTTAGGGACTATTTAACATTGAGTCAAAAAATGGAAGTAGATAACCACAAATGGGCCAGTAAAGTCTTAAACATGATAAGTATTCATATACAATATAGACTTAAAACTGCCCTATCTTAAAAAGCCTCAACTGATACTGCCTGTCATGGAGGTTGGCACCCTAATATACGAGTTTGGCGTCCCCATTCAACGGCGGCTGTCCCTCACTTTCCCTGCTATACCCTGATAATGTGAGTTATAAACAGGTAATGAGTGACTGCCTACTCTGATACAATTTTCATCGATAGATAAAGAGAATGCAACATGATGGCAGACTTATTTCATATTCTGGAATTTACCCCAACGCGTTTCCTCTTCCTGTGGGTTCATCAGGAGGCCAAATGTACAGGACACCAGAACGTCATGTATAAAGATGCAGCTCAGTGTTTAAATATGGTGCTCAATCATAGCCCTGTGAATCTCGTACACCTACTTCCAATAATATCCTCCCCACCTTATGTTGTCTCCTGTCTAAAAATTGAGACTGTGCATGCCCAGTTCCCCGGACACTAGAGGTTGCGTCGTCAGCGAGCAGAACGTATCGCTTTCTAGACCGGAAATGACATTTGCGTTCCAGCAATGACCCGCAAGGAAATTGAATCGGCTAAGCTCACGCCTGTATCCCATATCTCACTGCTTGCGTTCCAGGGTGAGGCGCAGAAGAAAATAACTGCGTACACACCACCCTCTGCGTTCAACCTTGCGGCGATAAGAAAGGACTACCCCGCCTGTATTTTTTCTCTCAGGGCTTAATAACTATGATAAGAAGTAACTCCTCATGATCCAATTGTAGGAAAATAGTATCCTTATCAAGTATATTTATATATATAAACATACATATCAAGCCCACTAAGGCCCAGGGAAGTTCTAGTCCCTATGGGGACCATATATGTAAAAGGAGGGAGGGAGGGTAGATTTTTTAGATCTACTCAAGGAGATAAAAATTAATTGATATGTAAATTTAATATATAGATAGTCATCCCCCAATGGCTAACCTCCAGCTTGGAGGTATAGAGAAGACATCCTCTCAGCAACATATCCTCTTATAACACGACATGGGTGGAGGCAGACAAACAAGTACCAGGTCAGGCAATGACATGCGGACATAAAGAGAAACGCGCAGTGGGGGTCTACAGGAAGCATGTATAGGAAAGCTGCTCATTTAGCCCCTTAGGGGCCACAGATTTTAATCTAAAAATCCATTCAGTTTCTTTTCTGAGGATTATCTTATTCAAATCACCCCCCCTTGTTTTTGGTCTTATGCATTCAATCATAGTGAATGATATTTCCTTGAGTCGTCCACCATGTGTCCCATTCATATGACGTGCGATGGGGGTGTCACGCTTATTCCTAATGTCTCCTAAATGCTCACCCACCCGCACTCGTAACTCTCTAGTGGTTTTACCCACATAGTCTTTTGGGCAAGTACATGTCGCTTTATACACAACCCCCGATGATCTGCAGTTGCCAAAATCTCTCAAAGAGAATTGCCTGCCAGTAGTTGAGCTAGTAAAGGTTTTGCAGACATTCATCCACTCACATCTACTACAGCTACCACATCTGTAATACCCACAAGGCTTTCTGTCTAGCCAAGTGCCAGTTTTGGTTGGTTTCTGATACAGGCTATGTATCAGGCGGTCACCAATAGATTTACCCCTTCTGTATGTAATACTTGGGACAGGGGGGATTAAGTCCTTGATGTTTGGGTCTGCTAACAAGACCCCGCAATGTTTCCTAAGAAACAGTACATGTACATATCGTAAACCGACTTCAAGAAATAGCCTTCTGAAGTGGGATAGCCACCATCCCGAGGCCCTAAAGCGTGGCATTCCAAAAAGCTATTTCTTACGTGTGAGGAGAAATTGGAGCAATATCGGCACTTTTAGAGAACAGGCCACAGATCTGTACAACAGGTTTGATGAAAGGGGATATCCGTCCTGAGTCCCGGATAGATCTTATTCAGAGGCCTTGGGCAGGAGCAGAGGGTCACTTCTTGTAAATTTTAAAAAAGATAAACCCCAGGGGAAGGACATTTTGAGTATAATAGGTGTGGCGCCCTGCTGCGCATTGGTGCCACAGATCCCAGAGGGGTGCATGGACGGATTCCTCCACAAGAGGCCCTCATAGCATTCCCACACCTCCACCTTCCACCTCAGACCACCAGAGCGAGCCCGTCAGGTCATAAACTTATCAAGGAAAGACAAGGAACAGGAGGCCCCACACCCGCTCACTGGGGAGAGTCCTGATATGCACCCTTCACCCTACAGTGCCCTGGATCGTGTCTGAAACACCACCAGTAAAGGTACTGATGTGAACTCCGGTGTGCGTGCCTATTCTTCTATCCTTCCTCTGACCCGGCTGGGTCCCCTCTGTCCTGCATCCCTTCTCCTACGCTGCCCTGAGGCCCCGCTCCACCTGTGGGGAGCCGCACCAACTAAGCGGCCTCAGAGGACTGTAGCAGCGCTGGTGATCCTCACTAGACACCACAGGTGGAAGCACGAACATTCCCTATCCCATATAACTTTCCCCCTTCTTTCAACAGTGACCCCAGGGTACGGGCCCGGGGGCCGACCACCGCGACATCCTCCAAAACTAACAGCAAGGCCCGGGCGCCGAGTCATTCCCATCCCCTGGGCGCGTCATCTCTTCCTGGCGTCACGAACAGGATTCCGTGCCCGCTGCAATGACGGAGTGTTGTGCCCGTTGCCACCGGGTACTGTGCACCTATAATCAAAAGCTGTGTATTTAACTGTGGCGAAGATCGCCACCATTGTTGTGCCGCCGAGCGGGAAGAAGGGCGTAACCGCGGGAAACTGAGAGGCGTACCTGCTGAAGCGCGCGAAGCCCCGGACACGCCCCATGCCTCGACGTCAAACCAGAAAGCGCCCTTTCCTGGAAGGTGAACGCTCTGACGTAGGACGCAAGCGACGCAAGGTCCTGAAGGAAGACCGTCACCTGCGGAGCTGCGGCCTACCGGAAGAAAAGAAAAGAAGGTAGGCCACGGTACGCTAGGGGGGGGGCAGAATGTCCGAAGAACAGCACAACGCCGGAGTACCGGTTAACCGCCCTGATAATCAACCCGCGCTCGGCGCCGAGCAGGTCAAAGCAGCCGCTCCACCAGCAGGGCTTGTAACCCCTGTCATACCCATGGCCCTACCGTATATCCCTGGAGCGAAGTGACTCCCCCAGTACAGTGGCAAACCAGATACCCTGTATGGATTCAAAGGGAAATATGCGGTATACTGGACATGTACTCTATGACAGGCAAGCAAAGAGCCGCTGTTGCATTGGGACAATTGATTGGTGCTGCAGAGCGAGAAGTAGAAACCTGGTCGGCCGCAGACCAGGAGTCAGTGTCCACAATCTTTAAAAAGTTGCAGACTGTCTTTGAGAATTGTACTGAGACAGACCTCCAGATGAGGTTCTACAACTGCTCCCAGCAACCGGAGGACAGTGTTCGGGACTATGCCTGGCGTTTACTAGGGGCCCTGCGAGCTCTGAAACAGGTTAGTCCAAGCAGCATCGATAATGAAAATAAAATGCTGAAGGAACAGTTTATCCGGGGACTGAGGTCTCAAGAGGAGAGCAGGACTGTGCGTTGGTGGTCCCTGGATCATCCAGATGCCACCTTGGACACCCTTAAGGACATGGCTATAAAAGGACTGCAGCCCCTGGAAACAACTGCTATCCAATGTTACCAGGGTGGGGCCACCCCAGTGCCTGCAGCGTCCACTTTTTCCCCGGTGGCTGCTGAAGCCAAGGTTCCAGCAACGTCCCCTTGTGAGCTGGACAGCCTGCGCTCTGAAGTGCGTCAGTTGAGCAAAACCCTGACCACTGTACTGAGTGCCCTGCAGCTGCGGACGGAGCCCGAGGCAGAAGGAAGGATCCTGCTAGCCGACAGCCCTGAGGATGTCCGCTGGATGAGAATGAGGAGGAGGACAACGCCAGCCCCTGGGAGGACCAGTGACCAACGCCGCCCGCCGAAGGACCCTGTCTACCACCGCTGCCACAAGACAGGCCATGCCGTCCGGAGCTGTCCTTTAAACGAGCAAACCCTGGGGCCGAGGGCCGACACCCAGGAGTAGACCCCGCAGGCCCATCAAACTGGTACCGCAGGATCGTGGGAGGAAGACCTTTCCTGTCCATTGTGCTGGATGGCATCGCGACACCCGCTCTGCTGGACACAGGATCTCAGGTAACCATCATGCCTGATGTCCTCTGGTCCATAGATGAACTTCACCCACAAGATCCAAATCTTTCCGTGTATGCCTCAAACGGCCTCCCCCTTAACCTAGACGGGGTTAAGGATGTGGCAGTAAAGGTGGGAAGAGTGGAACTGAAGGACCAGGGACTAATTGTAGTAGAGACTAATCCTGATGATACAGACTTGTATATGGTACTGGGCACAAATATTGTTAGTAACTGTTTGGGAGAAGTGTTGTTCTTGCTCCAACAGATAGCTGACACTGCCAGACCAGGGCAGAGAAGGGCGCTCCAGAAAGAGATCCGAGCCCTTATGTACCAGCAACAGATAAACCTAACAGGCGGTGAAATTGGTAATGTATGGGTGACAGACCCCGTACCCATTGTGATTCCCCCGATGAGTGAAATGCTGATTTGGTGTAGAGCAGCTATAGGTATCAAAGGACAGAGTTACAAGGCGGTAGTAGAGCCCCTTAGCTTGGAGCATAGACCTACACTGTTGACTGCCAGAGGGGTAGTGGATGTGCGCAATGGGAGGGTGCCCGTATGCCTCCTAAACTATGAGGAGGACGAGGTTAGATTACCACGCTACGCCACTGTTGCCAAACTGTACACAATAAATAACAACTCCATACACACGGCGGAGTCCTTTACCTCACCAGACAAAGTAGAGGATAATGACTCGGCAACCCAGGTGGAGGACTGGTGTCAACAGCTCCATGTTGGGACAGACACCACTCCTGCCCATCAGAAGCAGGGTGTACACCGGGTGGTTCAGGAATACGCGCAGGTATTCAGTAAGCACCCACTTGACTTTGGGAGGATTAAGGGGGTTCAACACCATATCCCCACAGGTGACCATCCACCCATCAAAGAACGTTACGGGCCTATACCACCAGCACACTACCAGAAGGCGAAGGAGATGTTGCACGACACGAAGAAGGCAGGAGTAGTAAGAGATAGTTGTAGTCCCTCGGCAGCTCCCCTAGTTCTAGTCAGGAAAAATGACGGAAGCATGAGAATGTGTGTAGATTACAGACAAGTAAATCGCATTACACATAAAGATGCATACCCTTTACCACGTATAGAGGAATCCCTGGCTGCCTTAAAGTCTGCAAATTACTTCTCCACCCTTGACCTCACTAGTGGGTACTGGCAAGTGGCTGTTGCTGAGGAGGATCGGGAAAAGACAGCCTTCACCACCCCGATGGGACTCTGCGAGTTCAATAGCATGCCGTTTGGACTTTGAAACGCCCCCGGAATGTTCCAGAGATTGATGGAGTGCTGCCTGGGACACCGCAACTTCGAGACTGTACTACTATACCTGGGTGATGTGATAGTGATGAAGCTGAAGCCCTCAATTGCCACCTGCTCAAGCGAAAGGTACAGTACCTGGGGCACATCGTTAGTCCACAGGGAGTAGCACCAGACCCGGAGAAGGTCACTGCCATCCAGAAATGGCCGGAGCCGAAGAGCCTCAAGGAAGTACGTCAGTTCCTGGGACTAGTCGGGTATTACCGGAGGTTTGTGAAGGACTATACCAAGAAAGCGGGCACCTTTGCAAGATCTCCTGGTAGGACAGTCCAGGAGAGGCAGAAACCTCCCGTTCCAATGGGGTAAGGAGCAAGCTGAATCCTTTGAGGTGATTAAGGGGATCCTGATCGGCGAAGAGATCCTAGCCTACCTGACTACAGCCAACCGTTCCTGCTGTACACTGATGCCAGCAACGAAGGATTAGGGGCTGTACTAAGTCAGAAGCAGAATGGCCGAGAAAAGGTGATCGCCTATGCAAGCAGGAAGCTCCGTCCGACCAAGAGGAACCCAGAGAACTATAGCAGCTTCAAGTTGGAGTTCCTGGCCCTGGTCTGGGCCATCACCGAGTGGTTCAAGCACTACCTAGACTCCAGTAAGTACACTGCCTTCAATGATAATAACCCCTTGACTAATCTGGAAACAGCCAAGCTAGGAGCCATGGAACAACGATGGATGGCTAGGCTGTCAAACTACCAATTCACTATTAAGTACCGGGCGGGCCGCAAGAACACCAATGCCTATGCCCTGTCCAGGATGCCTCACCAGTTGGACACTGAAGAAGAAGTGGATGACCTGGAGGAGATTGAACTACCTGCCTTTCATTGGAATGGAATGGTCCACGAGCAACGAGCCTCCAGGAGGCATCGCGGTAAGACGTTAAACCCCCTGCCTTACCACAGCAGAAAGGAGACCCAGGACAGCGACCCGGCTGTCAGCAGTATCAAAGAGCTGATAACCAAGGAAGGTTCCTCCCTGGAGAAGGACGCGTCTCTACAAGCCAAGCAGCTGTGGAATGAGAAGAGCCGGTTGTTCATCTATAGAGAGAACCTGTGCCGGAGGTAGGTCAACCCCAAAACCCATGAGATGGTATGGCAGATAGTGGTGCCCAAGATGGACATCCAGATGGTGTTGGAAGCCTACCACGATCAGGAGGGGCACTTTGGCTGGAAGAAGCTAGAAACCCTGCTGAAGTGTCGGTTTTATTGGGTAGGAATGCGCAGTTCCATTGAGAGGTGGTGCCGGGATTGTGGACCCTGTAGCCTCAGAAGAAAAGACTACAGCAGCCAGAAGGCACCCTTGCAACCCATCAAGATGACTCGTCCCTTGGAGATCGTGGCCCTGGATCATGTCAAGCTGTCACCCAGCAGGTCAGGATATTCCTATGCCCTGACCATGGTGGATCACTACTCCCGGTTCCTGGTGGTCGCCCCCGTCAAGGATCTGACGGCAGAAACTGCGGCGAAGACGTTTCAGGCGTACTTCTGCTGGCCCCATGGATACCCGGAGCAGGTGCTGATGGATCAAGGCTGAGCCTTTGAAACCGAATTGTTCAAGGAGTTCTGCCATCTGTACGGGTGTAAAAAGATCCGGACTACACCATATCACCCCCAAACCAACGGTCTCTGTGAAAAGATGAATAACATCGTCATCGACCTGCTGAAGACCTTACCACTAGAGGGGAGAAATCAGTGGCCAGACCTACTACCTGACCTGGTAGATCTGTACAACCACATACCTGTGAGTTCCACCAATTGTACTCCAGCATATCTCATGCGAGCCAGACCCGGGAAGTTGCCCATGGACCTGGAGCTTGGTGTAGTAGAACCAGAAGCAAATATGTCCACTGAGGACTGGGACACGACCAGACTGGAGCAGTACAGAAGAGTACAGGCCTGTGTCGAAGAGACAAGCAGGAAGCCCACTACAATAAAAGTGCGTCTGCAGAACCCTTCACACCATGAGAAGTGGTGTTAAAGAGGAAAAGGAGAAACCACAAACTTGATGACCAGTGGGAGAGAGAACCCTACACTGTGTTAAATTCAAGATTTGATAACAAGAAGACCTGTTTGATTAGCAAAGACGGAGGAATAACGACTGCAACGGTATCTAGAGACCATCTGAAGTTGTGTCCAGACCTGCTAAAGCCCCAAATAGAAGTGCCTCTCACCGTACCGGAGGAGTCTAAAGAAGCAGTACTCCATACTGACTTAGGAGATTTCCCGGCAGATTGGCCTCAACTAGGAGGAGCAGTAATAATACCTGTGATCCACTTCTTTCAACAGCCAGAAGACCCTCCACAGCTAGTAGAACCTGTAAGTGCTTCAGAAGAGCCTGCTCAAGAAGAATTCCCGGTTGGAGCAGAGCAAGAAGGTCCAGCCAATGGTACACTTGCCAGTCCCATAGAGAGGTTAAGGCAGTTTTACAATCTACCCACACGTAGAACTGACAGGGTAGCAGACGGTGCAGACACAGATACCATCCACTCCCATACTACGCAGATCGACACGTAGCACACGAGGTCAGACCCCTGTCAGATACAGAGAATAGAGAAGGAAACTCTGACAGTGTATATAGTTGCCCCTGGGGTATTATATTGTGTATTTTCCATGTATATGTATTTATTACTTTGTGTTATGCTTGCAATGGACTTTCTAAGTGAAATGGACACTTCCCTTGTTATCTCTACCCGTAAGGGTATGTCGAGCCCAGGGGATGGGGATGACTCAGCGCCCAGGCCTTGTTGCCTGATCTTGGGGGGGGGGGGACATCGCGGTAGTCGGCTCCCGGGCCCGTACCCTGGGCCTCTCTTTAAAAGGAAGGGTGGATAATTATATAAAAGTTTGTGATGCCACCTGCGGTGTCTGGTGAGGACCACCAGCGCTGCGGCAGCCCATTGAGGCCGGTGTTAAGGCAGCTTGCGTGGTATAGCTCCCCACACGTGGAGCTAGGCCTCAGGGCAGCGAGGATGTAAGGACGCAGGACAGATGGGACCCAGCCGGGTCAGAGCAAGAAGAGGGTGTAACATACCTGGCGGCGTCCTTGCATAGTGGTCCATTTCCCACTGTGCAGGAGCGCGCACTTGATCTCCTGTCCAGAATGTCTCTCTGGCTTCCCTCCATGCTGTCTGTTTGTGTCTGTTTCTGCTGCTTAAGGGCGGCGCCCGATCACTTCCTGCCTTTTGTACCTGCTGTGGGTCACACCCCTTGTGCGTCCTCAGCCTATTGCTGTCTGTCACTTGGTATATAGCTCAGCAGCTCCCTTCTATCCCTGCCTGAGCATAAGTGTTTTCCTTCAGTGTGTGCTTGCACTCTGAAGGTGCCAGGTCCCGTCTTTGTTTCCTTGTCTGCCTTTCCTGGAGGCTGTATTTCCAGGCCTGTCTGAACTTAGTCCTGTATGTCTCCTGCTTTTCGGTATTAGTTCCCGTGTCTGAACTAAGTCCTGTATGTCTCCTGCTTTTTGTATCAGTTCCCGTGTCTGAACTGAGTCCTGTATGTCTCCTGCTTTGCGGTATCAGCTCCCGTGTCTGAACTGAGTCCTGTATGTCTCCTGCTTTGCGGTATCAGCTCCCGTGTCTGAACTGACTCCTTTCTGTGTTCTCTTGTCTGTCCTGTCTGAACACGCTCCTAGCCTGTTCCTCTCGCCTTCTGGTGGCCGATTTCCTAGACCCGCTCCTGTGTCTGGTCTGTCCTGTCTGAACACGCTCCTTGCCTGTTCGTTCCGCCTTCTAGTGGCCGATTTCCTAGACCCGCTCCTGCGTCTGGTCTGTCCTGTCTGAACACGCTCCTTGCCTGTTCGTTCCGCCTCTCTGGGGGCCGTATTCCCAGACCCGCTCCTGTATTCCTCTGCAGTGTCGGTCTCCTCCGTACACTCAGTTCCAGTCTGAACTCTCTCCTGTCCTTTACCTGTTTTGCCTCTATGTCCGTTCCCTTCCTTTTTCTGCAGAGTCTGAACTCGTACCTAACTCCTGCTTGTTGTCTCTGCAAGTACTGTGTGAGTATCTGGCTCTGTCTTTCCCTTCCTGTCTGTTCCGTGTGGACGGAGCCCTGTCCTCCCTGCTCAGCCTTGTCTGCACTCTAGCTGTGCTTGCCTGTAACCCTCTGCCTGTATTGTTCCTGAGTTCCGGTGTGTACTGGGTCCTATCCCGCCTGTGTTCCTACCTGCTAGTGCCTCCCTGTCTGAACTCTAGCTGTGCTTGCCTTTACCCCCCTGCCTGCATACCCGCCTGCCAGCATACCAGTCGTGCCTGCCTATACCCTCCAGTCTGTGTGCCAGCCTACCAGCCTGTTCCTGTATTCCCCTGTGTGGGTCAACAGCCGTGTCCGGGGTCTGTCCTGGAGTAGCACCTGGTCCCTCTGCTCGGTTCCTCCTTGGTGCACTGGCGTCGTATGCCGTCGTGCGACCCTGGTCGGATCGGGTGAATACTTAGTCACGCCCCTCCAGGCATTCACTCTCCGGCACGGTCCAGTGGAATCACTACCAATCACACGCACACGCCGCTTAGCCCGGGCGTGTGCATAACAGAGGGACAGACACGATAGTCACTTCAGTACCTTTTACTGATGGTATTCGAGGCACAATCCGGAGCACTGTAGGGTGAAGGGTGCATATCAGGATCCTCCCCAGTAGGCAGGTGTAGGGCCTCCTGTTTCTTGCCTTTGTGTAGTAAGTTTCTGACCTGCCTGGAGCTAGGCCTAACTTTGTCTCTGCCCTGCACCGGCTGACTTTGTGGTAGGGCCTTCTCTTGGAGTACGCGCTCCCAGCTTGCGGGGCCTCTGTGACTCCTGGCTCTGGTACGTATCAGCTCTTGGGTGATCCTGGGACCTGAAGTCTTCCAGGGGTCTCCGGTTGTCTCTACAGGGGGATATACGGCCCTGTAGACGCGGAACCGGTGTCCGGTATATGTTTTCTGGGGTGAGCTTGTACAGCTCCTCTGTCCCCAATGCTACTCACTCCTCTAGCCTTCGGCCTCGCTCGGGGCCCTCACTAGGCTACACACACTAGCGGCTTGCCGCGCTTCACAGCTCTTATTGCGTCGGCACACCTTAAGCTCACTATTCTGAGCTACAATTGAGTCTGGACTGTGCTCCACTACAGGCTGACCTCTCTCAGGCTTAACTAGTGCAGGACCTCTCTCAACAGACTGAACTGCCTAGCTCCACCTTCCCTATTTATATCCCTAACGGGCTCCCTCTGGTGGTCTGAGGTGGAAGGTGGAGGTGTGTGTGTGCTATGAGGGCCTCTTGTGGAGGAATCCGTTCATGCACCCCTCTAAGATCTGTGGCTCTCATGCTCAGCAGGGGCGCCACAGGTACATAAAGAACTTTGTGGCTGAGGACTGTGTGCAGCCCAAAAACTGTTTGCTGTAAATAATTGCACTCCCTGGAGTGCCCCTTTAGGTGACCTCAGAACAAAAATCTGTCTGGTGTGGCACAAGCGGAGGTCCAACTCAGGATCGCCATGCCCTGCAGCCACCCTGGGGCCTACGTGGAGGGTTTGCTTTGGACAGGTCCCTCAAGCTACTAAGTACTTTAACCTGTGAGATGGACAAACTGTTAGGGGACCTCACCGGAAGAGACTTGAATTCTGAGGTTGCTTATTGAATTGTACATATCTATTTATTATCTCTGATGTTTTATATGCAACGTTCAAGCAAAGTGCCTCCCATAAAGGGAAGAGTTATTGTTGTTATAAAAATTACTTCAGTCCGGGAGTACTGAGCTTTGCTAGGGGGGAATGTGGCGCCCTGCTGCGTATTGGTGCCACAGATCCCAGAGGGGTGCATGGATGGATTCCTCCACAAGAGGCCCTCATAGCATTCACACACCTCCACCTTCCACCTCAGACCACCAGAGGGAGCCCGTTAGGGATATAAATAGGGAAGGTGGAGCTAGGCAGCTCAGTCTGTAAGAAGTCTGGAGTCGCAGTCTAGAGTCTACAGTCTGTGAGAAGGACAGTCTGTTAGAAGGTCAGTCTGTTGAGAGGAGCTCCTGCAGAAGCTAGCCTGCAGTGGAGCTCAGTCAGTCCAGCCCAGACTCAGTGAGCTCAGATTAGTGAGCCTAAGGCGTGCCGACGCCAAAAGAGCGGTGAAGCGCAGTGTGCCTGCTGCTGTGTGAAGCCTAGTGAGGGCCCCGAGCGTGGCCGAAGACGAGTGGAAAGAGAGTAACATAGGAGGCAGAGGAGCTTTACCTGCTCACCCCAAAACCATATACTGGACACCGGGTCCGCGTCTGCAGGGATCCCTTACGCCCAGCAGAAACAACCGGAACCCCTGGCGAACTATATGTCCCAGGAACACCAAAAGCTGACTGTTATACCAGGGCCAGGAGTCACGGAGGCCCAAGAGACCGGGGAGTGTGATCTCCAACAGAAGGCCCTACCACCAGGTCAGCCGGTGCAAGACAGAGACCAAGTTAGGCCTAGCTCCAGGCAGGTCATAAACTTATCAAGGAAAGGCAAGGAACAGGAGGCCCCACATCCGCTCACTGGGGAGAGTCCTGATATGCACCCTTCACCCTACAGTGCCCTGGATCGTGCCTGAAACACCACCAGTAAAGGTACTGAAGTGAACTTCGGTGTGCGTGCCTATTCTTCTATCCTTCCTCTGACCCGGCTGGGTCCCCTCTGTCCTGCATCCCCTCTCCTACGCTGCCCTGAGGCCCCACTCCACCTGTGTGGAGCCGCACCAACTAAGCAGCCTGAACACCGGCCTCAGAGGACTGTCGCAGCGCTGGTGATCCTCACCAGACACCACAGGTGGCGTCACGAACATTCCCTATCCCATATAACTTTCCCCCTTCTTTTAAGAGAGACCCCAGGGTCCTGCCCGGGAGCCGACCACTGCGACATCCCCCAAAACTAACAGCAAGGCCCAGGTGCCGAGTCATCCCCATCCCCTGGGCGCGTCATAGGCACCTTTGATAATCAATCAGATAGGGTGTCTGGAATTCTTAGGAAACATTGGGGGGTCTTGTTAGCAGACCCAAATGTCAAGGACTTAATCCCCCCTGTCCCAAGTATTACATACAGAAGGGGTAAATCTATTGGTGACCGCCTGATACATAGCCTGTATCAGAAACCAACCAAAACTGGCACTGGGCTAGACAGAAAGCCTTGTGGGTATTACAGATGTGGTAGCTGTAGTAGATGTGAGTGGATGAATGTCTGCAAAACCTTTACTAGCTCAACTACTGGCAGGCATTTCTCTTTGAGAGATTTTGGCAACTGCAGATCATCGGGGGTTGTGTATAAAGCGACATGTACTTGCCCAAAGGACTATGTGGGTAAAACCACTAGAGAGTTACGAGTGCGGGTGGGTGAGCATTTAGGAGACATTAGGAATAAGCGTGACACCCCCATCGCACGTCATATGAATGGAACACATGGTGGACGACTCAAAGAAATATCATTCACTATGATTGAATGCATAAGACCAAAAACAAGGGGGGGTGATTTGAATAAGATAATCCTCAGAAAAGAAACTTAATGGATTTTTAGATTAAAATCTGTGGCCCCTAAGGGGCTAAATGAGCAGCTTTCCTATACATGCTTCCTGTAGACCCCCACTGCTCGTTTCTCTTTATGTCCGCATGTCATTGCCTGACCTGGTACTTGTTTGTCTGCCTCCACCCATGTCCTGTTATATGAAGATATATTGCTGAGAGGATGTCTTCTCTATACCTCCAAGTTGGAGGTTCCCAATTGGGGGATGACTATCTATATATTAAATTTACATATCAATTAATTTTTATCTCCTTGAGTGGATCTAAAAAATCTACCCTCCCTCCCCTTTTACATGTATGGTCCCCATAGGGACTAGAACTTCCCTGGGCCTTAGTGGGCTTGATATGTATGTTTATATATATAAATATACTTGATAAGGATACTATTTTCCCACAATTGGATCATGAGGAGTTACTTCTTATCATAGCTTTTAAGCCCTGAGAGAAAAAATACAGGCGGGGGAGTCCTTTCTTATCGCAGCAAGGTTGAACGCAGAGGGTGGTGTGTACGTGACTCGCCCCCTGGGCCGTGGGGCACCCAGACCGGGCTTCTATGCGATGCTGGGGGTAGTAGTGGCAACCCGATCCCGTGGCTCAGGGTGGTCAGACCAAATTGTGGCAGTCTATTTATCAGTGTTTTGAATGTCCGACTACGCCACCCGTGGATTGCGGTCAGAGATAACCGCCGCTGCGAGGCAGACCACTGAGGCTGGTGTTGGTGTGCAGCACAGGGGTAGGACAACTCCCCACGGGAAGAGTGTAGCCTCAGGGCAGTGTAAGTGAATGCTGGGGGTGATAGTGCAGGCCGCAATAGTAAGATTTCAGAGTCCGCTTCAAACAGTCCAGGGTCTTTATTGCAGATGTTATTACTGACCCAACAGGAGTATCGGTTAGGAATGGGCCTGGGTATCTGAGAGCATTCGGGCGAGCCCCACTGGTCAGGGTGAGTGTGTAGGCCTACCGTTCTCTCTCTATGCTCTTGCTGACTATCCCCCTTTTCGTGGTGTAATAGCCCATGTCCCTGAGCTGGCCGTGTACTTTGCCTGTATGGCTTGCGACTCGGGCCTTGGGTACCTTTTGCTTCTCCTTGCTGTACTGGTCCCTCTGTGTGGCAGAGCCTCCAGGCTTCTTAGGCCAAGGGACCTGAAATCCCTCACGGGTTGGTTCTCTGCTGCTGGGCGTGCAACCCTGACAGCCTCGGACCCCAGTGTCCGGTTGTGTACTTCTCTCAGCCAGGACCGGCTCTCATCGCCTCTGTCCCTGGCTTGCAGTCTCTACTCTGCCTCACAGACTCCTCAGCTGCTGCTGACCTGTCCCTCTTCTCTGAGAACCCTTCTGGACACTTCAGAAGTGGGTTCTGGTCTCTCTAACCTTGCCCCAGTTCCAGCTTTTATAGGGGCAGCCTGCTCCCCCTACTGGCCTGGGACAGGAGGTGCTGCATGCTAATGGTCCCTGACCAGGGAACCTCCCTCCTGCTCTCAGACACAGCCATTAATATTTCTGGCATCCAGGCCTGGGGTGACACATTCCCCCCTAGTAAAATTTAGTACTCCGGGACTAAGCCTCTTTGGCCAACAACAAACAGGGTATAAACAATAACATAACATATTTACAAGCACATTTTGTCCTTAAGGTCACGGCGCTTCCGTGACCGGGTGTCCATATCACCCAACAAGGTGAAGTTTTCCACGGTGTGGGGACCTGTCTCCATAAACCCCAAGTTCCTGGCCTTGGGCGTGGCGACAAGGCCAAGCTAACTACTTTGGGCCACAAGGGAGCCACGCCGGACAGGTTTTTCTTCTGTGGCCATCTTCACAAGAGGGCACCACGTGCAACTATCTACAAGACAGTTCCGGCCATTCAGTGTCCATGACCTGTCAGTCCATTGAACTAGGAAAAACTGGAAAAACATTATTAATTATCAGGTAACAACCATAAAACATTGAATATTTACAGGTAAATGTAGACTTTGTACTCAGATCTTCCAGCGAGCTGGTACTTGACCTCTAGTGCTCCGGGTTGACCTGCGTAACCCACTGTCTGGTGGTGGTCTAACCTGGCTTTCCCCACTAGCATTTAGGGTGCAGCTACTAGCTGGGTTTACAGGCAGGGCAGGCAGCTGTCTGCGGGTCCTTTGGCTTACCGCAGGCATGGCAGGCTCACTGTCAGCAGAGGGTTGACTCTCCTGGGCTGCTGGCATGGGTTCTTCTGCCTCTGGGGCTGCTTGTTCCTCTTGTTCTTCCTGCTCTCCTGTAGGCTCCTGCTGGGTAGGTTGAAGAAAGTGTAGGACGGGTACCACTATAGCATCGTTTATCCGAGTCCAGAACCGGGGGAACTCTCCGAGAACTGTGCTGACCATTTCTTCCTTGTCCACTGCGGGCTCAAGGTCATCTTGAGCTTCACTTGGACTCTGCAGTTGCTCGGGGCACCATTTTAGGTGGTCTCTGGAGACAGTGCTAGTGGTTTCTCCTCCATCCTTGGTAATTACACATACCTTCGGGTTGTCGTGGTTGAACAGCAGTACTGTGTACGGGTCACTCTCCCACTGGTCATCTAGCTTGTGAAGCCTTCTCTTCCGCTTCAGGACCTGCTCACCAGGTTCCAGGGGACCAGCAGGGGCGTGTTGGTTGAAGAGCCTCTCTTGCTTTTCCCTCGCTTGAGCCTAACTCCTCTCCACACTCTCCTGTACCTTCTTGTACTGTAGCCGCCGTTCCATATCCCAGTCCGCATCTGGGGAGGTGTCCTCGGGTGTCAGGACTCCCATCTCCAGGTCCATAGGCAGCTTACCTGGTCTTGCTCGCATCAGGTAAGCCGGGGTGCAGTTGGTAGCATTCACCTGGATATGGTTGTACAAGTCTATCAGGTCTGGCAGCTCCTCCGGCCACAGGCTGCGTTCTTCCAGGGGCAACGTCTTGAGGAGATCAATGACGATATTATTCATTTTCTCACACAGCCCGTTGGTTTGCGGGTGGTAAAGCGTTGTCCGAATCTTCCTACAGCCGTAGAGGTTGCAGAACTCCTGGAAGACTTCAGCCTCAAACGCTGGACCTTGATCTGTCAAGACCTGTTCCGGATACCCGTGTGGACGGCAGAAATGTTGTTGGAAGCCTCTGGCCGCCGTTTGGGCCGTCAAGTCTTTAACCGGGACCACCACCAAGAACCGGGAGTAATGGTCCACAATCGTGAAGGCATAGATGTAGCCGGACTGGCTTGGAGCCAACTTCACATAGTCCAGAGCTACCAGCTCAAGAGGCTGCCTGGTGACGATGGGCCTCAAGGGTGTCTTCTGGCTGGTACGGTCCTTCCTTCTGAGGTGACATGGGCCGCAGTCCCTGCACCACTTCTCGATGGCCCCTCTCATACTGATCCAGTAGAACCCGATCTCTCAGTAGGAACTCCAGTTTCTTCCACCCGAAGTGTCCCGCTCTGTCATGGTAGGCCTCCAGGACCATTGCTGCATCCCGTCTCGGGACCACTACCTGCCAGGTCAGCTCGTGCGTCCTGTGGTTGACAAGCCTTCTGCACAGCTTACCTTCGTAGAGGAATAGCCTGCTTTTCTCCTTCCATAACTGCTTGGCTTCTTCTGGAGCGTCCGGGTCAGGGCTAGCGTCTGCCTGGGTTACCAGGTCTTTCACCAGGCGAACGGCAGGGTCACTATCTTGCGTTTCAGCCCAGCCGTGGTGGGGTAAGGGGTTGAACATGACGGTGGTTAGGTCTTTGTCTCTTACCCGGTGAGAATACTGAGTGGCCCCATACCGGTGGAACCCAGGGAGCTCTACTTCCTCCAGCTCTTCCGAGTCTTCTTCTCCTTCGGGTAGGTGGGGCATTCATGAAAGGGTGTCTACATTGGCATTGGTTCTGCCTGCCCGGTATTTGATTGTGAAGTCATAATTTGATAACCGGGCCATCCACCGCTGTTCTAGGGCACCTAGTCTTGCATTGTCCAGGTGTGTCAACGGGTTGTTGTCTGTGTACACAGTGAACTTTGCGGAGGCCAGGTAATGTTTAAACCATTCTGTGACGACCCTCACCACTGCCAAGAATTCTAGCTTGAAGGAGCTGTAATTCTCCGGGTTCCTTTCAGTGGGCCTCAGCTTCCGGCTGGCGTACGCGATCACCCTTTCTCTGCCCTGTTGGTTTTGGGACAGTACGACTCCTAGCCCAACATTACTGGTGTCTGTGTGGAGGATAAAAGGCTGGCCATAATCAGGGTAGGCCAGGATCTCATCCCCCGTGAGGGCCATCTTCAACTGGCGGAAGGACTCCTCTTCCGGCTTGTCCCACTTGAAGGGTGGCTTGTGACTTCTGGATTTAGACTGACCTATCAGGAGGTCCTGCATTGGAGCTGCCATCTTAGTGAACCCGGGGATGAACCTTCGGTAGTAGCCTACCAACCCGAGGAATTGCCTCACTTCTTTGATGTTAGAGGGGCTTGGCCAGCGGAAGTAGCCGCACAGGCAGCGAAGCTCCCCGGTCCTCACTAATACGACGCTGATTGGTCGCGGTCGACGCCCGCGACCAATCAGCGATATTGGCGGCAAATTTAAACGCCGCTCTGCTGATTGGTCACGGCCGCCAGCCGCGACCAATCAGCAGTATTGGCGCCAAATTTAAAGCCCGCTCTGCTGATTGGTCGCGGCCTTCAGCCGCGACCAATCAGTTAGATTGGCGCCAAATTTCAACAACGCTCTGCTGATTGGTCGCGGCAGCCAGCCGCGACCAATCAGCTAGATTGGCGCCAAATTTAAACAACGCTCTGCTGATTGGTCGTGGCCGCCAGCCGACCGCGACCAATCAGCGAGATTGGCGCCAAATTTAAACAACGCTCTGCTGATTGGTCGCGGCCTCCAGCCGCGACCAATCAGTTAGATTGGCGCCAAATTTCAACAACGCTCTGCTGATTGGTCGCGGCAGCCAGCCGCGACCAATCAGCTAGATTGGCGCCAAATTTAAACAACGCTCTGCTGATTGGTCGTGGCCGCCAGCCGACCGCGACCAATCAGCGAGATTGGCGCCAAATTTAAACAACGCTCTGCTGATTGGTCGCGGCCTCCAGCCGCGACCAATCAGTTAGATTGGCGCCAAATTTCAACAACGCTCTGCTGATTGGTCGCGGCAGCCAGCCGCGACCAATCAGCTAGATTGGCGCCAAATTTAAACAACGCTCTGCTGATTGGTCGTGGCCGCCAGCCGACCGCGACCAATCAGCGAGATTGGCGCCAAATTTAAACAACGTTCTGCTGATTGGTCGCGGCCGCCAGCCGCGACCAATCAGCTAGATTGGCGCCAAATTTAAACAACGCTCTGCTGATTGGTCGTGGCCGCCAGCCGACCGCGACCAATCAGCGAGATTGGCGCCAAATTTAAACAACGCTCTGCTGATTGGTCGCGGCCGCCAGCCGACCGCGACCAATCAGTGAGATTGGCGCCAAATTTAAACAACGCTCTGCTGATTGGTTGAGGCCGCCGACCGCGACCAATCAGCGATTTTTGCACCAAATTTAAACACCGCTCTGCTGATTGGAGGCGGCCGCCAGCCGCGACCAATCAGTGAGATTGGCGCCAAATTTAAACAACGCTCTGCTGATTGGTCACGGCTGCCAGCCGACCGCGACCAATTAGCGAAATTGGCGCCAAATTTAAACAACGCTCTGCTGATTGGTCGTGGCCGGCGACCAATCAGCATTATTGGCGCCAAATTTAAAAAACGCTCTGTTGATTGGTCGCGGTCGCCAACCACGACCAATCTGCATTATTGGCGCCAAATTTAAACACCGCTCTGCTGATTGGTCGCGACCGCCAGCTGCGACCAATCAGCGACATAGGTGCCAAATTTAAACACCGCTATGCTGATTGGTCGGGGTCGCCGGACGCAACCAATCAGCATTATTGGCGCCAAATTTAAACCCCGCTCTGCTGATTACCGCCAAATTTAAACACCCCTCTGCTGATTGGTCGCGACCGCCGGCCGCGACCAATCGGCATTATTGGCGCCAAATTTAATCACTGCTCTGCTGATTGCTCCCGACCGCCAGCTGAGACCAATCAGCGATATTGGCGCCAAATTTAAACACCGCTATGCTGATTGGTCGTGACCGCCAGCTGCGACCAATCAGCGACATTGGCGCCAAATTTAAACAACGCTTTGCTGATTGGTCGCGGTCGCCAGCTGCGACCAATCAGCATTATTGGCGCCAAATTTAAACAACGCTTTGCTGATTGGTCGCGGTTGCCAGCTGCGACCAATCAGCATTATTGGCGCCAAATTTAAACAACGCTCTGCTGATTGGTCGCGGTCGCCAGCCGCGAACAATCAGCGATATTGCCGCCAAATTTAAACACCCCTCTGCTGATTGCGCTAGGTCGGCCGCATACATATTCTAGAATACCCGATGCGTTAGAATCGGGCCACCATCTAGTATTGTATACATACATGTGTCTCCCCCACACTTTGGAGGTGGGAGAAGACGTTACCAGTTGCTGAGCATCCTCCGCCACATCCCAATTCATTACAAGTCCCTGACAGCGTTGCCTCCCACCTTTCAATTCATTATAAAGTGTCCTATGCATCTTACCTCCATCATTACTCTCCTCCCATCTTTGTTCTTCCACACCACACCTCAGTGTCCTCTCCCCCACCGTCATCATTGTTCTCCCACACCACCTCCATCATTGCTGTCCCACAACCCCCTAATTGCTCTCCCACACCACCTCCATCATTGCTGTCCCACACCCCCCATCATTGCTGTCCCACACCACCCTCATCGTTGCTATTGCACACCACCCCTATCATTGCTGTCGCACACCATCCCCCATCATTGCTGTCCCCCATCACCCTCACACAAGTACTTGTCTGAAAGGGGACTTGTGACGTTAATACCCTCAGGAGAGTATTGTATGGTAGCCTGGATAGCACTCAACACATCTGCTCCTAGCAAATTCATAGGAGTATTTTCACTAACAATAAGCTTTGCAAGTGACGCGCCCCCTGGGACATATTCCTTTTTGAGGGGAATACCCGGCACCGGATCAGATGGGGGGGGGGGGTTGTAGTCTCCGAGCGGCTGTGACCCGGTCCCGTGCCCAGGGCGTCAAGCTCAGTGATATGTGGCAGTCCTACAGATGTTATTAAAAGTTCTTTTGTGTCGACTACGCCACCCGTTGTGATGCGGTCACTGTGGCCGCCGCTGCAGCAGGGTCCGCTGAGGCTGATGGTGGATGCGCAGCTTGGTGGGATAACCCCCAACGGGAGGGGTATAGCCTCAGAGGGGACAGGCGCAGAGGATGGGGGTTGTGGTGGTGCGGTGCAGCCGGCAATGAAGACAGACTCGGGTTGTGCAGTTAAGGGTGTTTACTTACTGCTGATGTTCCGGTCACTCCAGCTGCTAGTGACCACCCGAGCCGTGCTGCGTCCACCAGGTCCTGGATCCAGCCAACCCCCAAACAAGTCCAGAGCGTGGCCCTGAGCTCTCCCTCTGTCCTTTCTTCAGCCGTCCCCACCAGTGATTCACCTAGGTCCAGCTCCCTCGGGCCTTCTTTTGGGACACCCTTGGCCCTGGGTTCCCTGACCCTTCATGTGGTGTGCCTTCGGGGTGAATGTGGTGGGTGACCGTGACAGACACTGCCCACGGTCTCCGGTCTCTGGCTGGGGAATGTCTTTGCCCCCACCAGCTTGGGTTCCGGTACCCTCTTGCTGACTCCTCACCCGGTGCTCTAATTTGGGTTCTTGGGTCCCTTCAGTCTTCCCCCTCTGGGTCTTTCTCTGCTCCACTCTCTCTCTCTCCAGGGCTGCTGTTTCCTTCTCTCTCCTCTCCAACTGACTTGTTCTCAGCGTCTGACCCTGATCTAAGTTGGTGCCCTCCTTATATATCCCTCTATGTGTGAGCTCAGGTGACCAGCACCCAATGAGCTCCTATCACTACCCAGACTGCTCCCCCTATCTGCCCCTACACTACATGGGATGTACCACCCCCCTCCCACTCCAGCCAGGAACAGGCTCGGTTGTACCTGCACATTTCCAAGTGGGAGTACCGTCGGCCTGCTCCTCTGGAATGGGATGTATGTAGTGCATGCAGTCTATCTGAGCTCAGTTCCACACTCCTTCCTTACCCGGGAGTGGAATATCACACCTCTGGGTTGAGGTGCAATACCCCTGTAGCAGCCGAATCCTCAGGGTGCTACATTCCCCCCTGGTAAATCACAGCACGTCCTCGGGCTGTAAGACAAAACACCACAAAAACAACAATTTTTTTTTTTTTTCATAAACATAACCATATAAAACATTATATAAAACAGTAAATATATATATATAAATAACATTCTCGTCGTCTCTTTCTTTCTTCCTCCTCTGGTCACCGTGCTACTCGTGACCAGGTAAAGTGCGACAGAAAAGCAGTTTCTCATAAAACCAGTAGGGGGCGCCTTAGAAAGCGCAACTATGTACAGGGGAATTTGGCCGTTCTCAGTCCCCGGCCAGGTAGGGGGTAGGGAATGGCTGCTCACAGTCCTCAGCCTGTAGGATGAAGGGGTTAACGGGTAAAACAGTTCACTGGTCCCAACGGGGACTATTTTAGCAGCAGCAACAGTTTCAGTTTCTATATACCCCGATTGGGTAACTTATTTACAGCACTTCTCGGCCGCACTCAACGGCGTCTTCCTCCTGCTCTTTGCTTATAGCTGGTGGTAACTTCAGACCCGTCCGGCCATGTGAGCTGGCTGAACAAGTCCTTCCCCAGGTGTGGCACCCTTGGTTTTGCGGGCGCGGGCGCGGTGGTGGTGGCGCCCGGGTTGCCCAGGCCTTGCGGCCAGGCCTGGGGCACCTGGAAGGTGAAGGGCACCGTTAGGACGGCGGCGCCCTGGGCTACCTGGCCTTGCGGCCAGGCCGGAGGCTCCGCGGAGGTAGGGGGCGCTGTTGGCGATGCGGCGCCCGGGGGTACTAGGCCTTGCGACCAGGCTGGTGGTACTTCCTGCTTTGTCACGCTCCGGGTCGGGGCGCGTGACGTCACAGGGATCGCTGCGGCGGCTTCCGGTCGGGGCCTAGTCCATGGCGGTGACCTGGCGGCTACGGGCACAGCAGGGGGACTTTCGGGCTCTGCGACGGGGAGCTGGGGCAGGTAAGCGGTGTCACGGCTTGGGGTATAGGCGTCCCCTTTACCTGCCTCCATGCGTTCGGCTCCCTCCTCGGCGCCGTCTCCGGCCTTGGGTCCTCCCGCGCCATCCTCAGAGGCGGTCAGCTTCCTCTTCCAGGGTAGCGTGCTCCGTTGACTGGTCTCAGCTTGCTGGGTCATCTCCCGACTCCACTCCGCCAGTATCTCGCGCTGTACCCGGGCCATCCTCCTTGCGAGGCCCTCCAGGGCAGTTTGTGCGCACTCCCGGTCTCGGGGGAGCTGCGCTAGGATCTCCGCTAGACCTAGCGGGGTTGTGGACTCTAGCAGGCTCCTGACCATCGGGTCGGTGCTGCTCTGCTCGGCTTCTGGCAGGCTCCTGGCCAGCGGGCCGGTGCTGCTCTGCCCTCCTTCCTCGGTCTCTAGCAGACTCCTGGCCAGCGGGCCGGTGCTGTTCTGCTTTCTCTCCATCTCCGGGTGAGCTCCTCCGCTACTCCTTGTTAGACCTCTTGCCTCCGGGTGCGCTCGCTCCAGACTGCTCCAGGCGACACCCATCTTTTCTCTTCTCTTTCGTCTCCTCCCACCTCGAGGGCGGTCCCGGGGCAACTCGGTGACTGTCAGCTCCAGGGGGAGTTCTTTCACGCTGACAGACACCTCCAGCATCACAGTCTCTGTTGGTGGGGGCGGTTTCCACTTTTGGCGCCATTTTCTGTCCTGGCCCACGATGGGAGGTGGCCTCCTGCCCTCCTTTGGCACGCCCATAATGGCGTCCGCTGCTCTTCCAAGGCGGGAAATCTGCAGTTTTGGCGGGAAGCGTCGCCCAGTGGCGGGAAACTCTGCAGATGGCGGGAACAAGTTGGAAATGGCGGACAATCGGCGGGAAACGACTGGTGATGGAGTCCGATGGCGTGGACCCTCCGGAACCGGCGGGAGACTTCTTTCTGAGGTAAACTTGCACTTTTCTTCAGGCACGCAGTACCCGGGTGTTGCGGGCACGTAATCCTGCCGACTACGCCAAAGTTGACGCGCCCCCTGGGACATATTCCTTTTTGAGGGGAATACCCGGCACCGGATCAGATGGGGGGGGGTTGTAGTCTCCGAGCGGCTGTGACCCGGTCCCGTGCCCAGGGCGTCAAGCTCAGTGTTATGTGGCAGTCCTACAGATGTTATTAAAAGTTCTTTTGTGTCGACTACGCCACCCGTTGTGATGCGGTCACTGTGGCCGCCGCTGCAGCAGGGTCCGCTGAGGCTGATGGTGGATGCGCAGCTTGGTGGGATAACCCCCAACGGGAGGGGTATAGCCTCAGAGGGGACAGGCGCAGAGGATGGGGGTTGTGGTGGTGCGGTGCAGCCGGCAATGAAGACAGACTCGGGTTGTGCAGTTAAGGGTGTTTACTTACTGCTGATGTTCCGGTCACTCCAGCTGCTAGTGACCACCCGAGCCGTGCTGCGTCCACCAGGTCCTGGATCCAGCCAACCCCCAAACAAGTCCAGAGCGTGGCCCTGAGCTCTCCCTCTGTCCTTTCTTCAGCCGTCCCCACCAGTGATTCACCTAGGTCCAGCTCCCTCGGGCCTTCTTTTGGGACACCCTTGGCCCTGGGTTCCCTGACCCTTCATGTGGTGTGCCTTCGGGGTGAATGTGGTGGGTGACCGTGACAGACACTGCCCACGGTCTCCGGTCTCTGGCTGGGGAATGTCTTTGCCCCCACCAGCTTGGGTTCCGGTACCCTCTTGCTGACTCCTCACCCGGTGCTCTAATTTGGGTTCTTGGGTCCCTTCAGTCTTCCCCCTCTGGGTCTTTCTCTGCTCCACTCTCTCTCTCTCCAGGGCTGCTGTTTCCTTCTCTCTCCTCTCCAACTGACTTGTTCTCAGCGTCTGACCCTGATCTAAGTTGGTGCCCTCCTTATATATCCCTCTATGTGTGAGCTCAGGTGACCAGCACCCAATGAGCTCCTATCACTACCCAGACTGCTCCCCCTATCTGCCCCTACACTACATGGGATGTACCACCCCCCTCCCACTCCAGCCAGGAACAGGCTCGGTTGTACCTGCACATTTCCAAGTGGGAGTACCGTCGGCCTGCTCCTCTGGAATGGGATGTATGTAGTGCATGCAGTCTATCTGAGCTCAGTTCCACACTCCTTCCTTACCCGGGAGTGGAATATCACACCTCTGGGTTGAGGTGCAATACCCCTGTAGCAGCCGAATCCTCAGGGTGCTACACAAGCACATCTTGGCTATCTAGTAATTTTAGTTTCATCTGTTTAGTCAGATTAGCTTCAGTCACCAGTCCTTCTACCCCCACACATTCCATGATCTCGCTAGTAATCATGTCTGGCGTTATCAAGTCTTTGTGCACCACAGTCCCGGCTGCCCCAGTGTCAATCAAAAATTCTGCCTCTTTTCCCCCTGGTAATGTTATGGTCATCATCAAGGTAGGATCAGGTCCTGAGGGGACAAGAACAGGGTACACATTTGTCACTGGGTTGCCAATTTCCTAGGCCGAAGGCAAAAGAGGTGGAAAGTCAGTCTGCTCCTTCTTCTTCTTAGGGTTTTTACAATATTTGGCGTAATGTCCGTCTTCCCCACCATTCCAGCTCTGCACTCTTGTCAGATCATCAGGTCCCCTACTATGTCTCCACTGTTTTCCTTGTGCTCTAGCATACATGACTGATCGCTAGGTCCTTGTCTGTTCAACTGCCCTAGCGACTTGTAAGAGATCTTTTGGGTCCATATTTCTCCATACCGTTCATACCGTTAATGAATGCATTTATCAGTATTTTAACATCAAGAGTGTTTCTGGTACTATACCCCATGTCTGCCCACTTCAGCTGTAACTGTCCAAAATATGTCTCTATACGTTCGCCTTTTTGCTGTGTCACGTCAGTCAGGAGTACAGACTGCTCTGATTGTTTTAGTGTAGCCCATTCTTTCAGTGCTTCACAGTACATTTCCCCAGACTGTAGAGATTGATCACTCATGCTCCATGATTGATCCTTTGTCACATCTGTATGAGTCTTAATTATGTGTACTAGTACATCACCTGCCTTTGCAGTCACCATACTCTCTAGGTCTGCCCAAGTGCACTTATACGTCCTTTGTATTGTCTGTATTTGTCTGTAAAATGGGAGAGGCTGGTTCACAGGGTCTGGCAACAGTTTCAGCATAGCTAACTGGTCAGAGGGGCTCCAGGGATAATACTCCTGTGTCTGTCTTACTCTAGTCACCCTTCTCGGGCCTTATGTGGATTGTTGTCTGGTGGTGGAGGTGACAGGATGTTGGGTGGAGGTGACATGGTTTTCCACACCTTCCCCCCCTCTTGGAGTTACTGTCAGCTTCCTCCCTAAAAGTCAAAGCTCTCACTTCTGTGTCAGCATCTTCTGACATTACATGTGATTTTGTCCGGGCAGGATTCAGTGTAACTCGCTTAGGTCGGGTGGTAGCACATGTCACACAAGTATCTCTCCAGTCTGGGTTTGGCTGACCACAATGTTTACAAGTCCAACCATCTTGTCTGGGTCTCTGGTCACATAACTATGTAGCAGTCATAGTCTTAGATTTTCGTGCATCAAATAATAATCTTTATTTTTATATAGTGCCAACATATTCCTCAGCGCTTTACATACATTATCATGGCTGCCCCCATTTGGGCTCACAATCAAAATTCTTTATCAGTATGTCTTGAAAATGTGGGAGGAAACTGGAGAACCCGGAGGAAACCCACGTAAACATGAGGAAAACATACAAACTCCTTGCAGATGTTGTCCTTGGTGGGATTTGAACCCAGGACCCCAGTGCTGCAAGGCTGCAGTGCTAACCACTGCGCCACCGTGCTGCCCAAAATATTCATAATACCCCTTACACCCCACTGCAGTCTCTTTACAGCCATATTAATGTGTTTTCTCAGCCACCCGACACCATTTATTCACCTGTTGTTCTCTTCCCTTGTCTTATACAACCCTTATTTCTCTCCCTGAAACTGTGCCATTTTTGTACATCCAAACATCCACACTCTGGCATGTCTGCCTTTTTCAGTACTGGTCCCACATTTTTCACTGCTTCCTTTACCTCTCTGTTTTCTACTATCTGTATAGCAGTTTTGGATCCCATTGGGTACCTGACAGCACACAGAACAAGTTACTCATCGCTTCAACTTATTCTCCACACAGCCCACCTTTCTGAAAATGCCCTCTGTGTGCCTGGACTTTAGACCAGCTGACTGTAATAGGAATGCCCAGATGTGATAGGCCTCTCACCTACCAGACCAGCTCCATGGACAGTGGGAAGGCTCACATGGCTCTCTCACCGACCAAAAACCTGCTGACTAAAGTAGGAACGCCCAGGTGTGATAGGCCTCTCACTTACTAGACCAGCCGTGCAGTTGGCTACCCCTCTCTGCTGATCCTTAACCAGCTGTACAGAAACCACACAACACACAACCAGAAGCAGGTTCGTCCGCACACTGATGACCAGAAAATCACTTTCAAATCTTCCTAAAATAGGCACAATTTTTACTTTCAGTGGGTGGTATAGTACTGTCTCTTTAAAAGCACATACACTTCACGGCACAGAGACTTGTAGGAACAGAGCTGCAGCAGTTTCACCCCTGCACGCAGAAGCAGCCCGTCCCAACCAACACGGCATGGAGATGAGAACAAAACTAAAGGAATGCAGCAAAAATGACGGTTTCTTAACAGACTTGTTATGTTTGTTAAAAAGGAGTGATTAGTGCACAGTCTTCAAAACCTTTATCCTCATAGTTAGGGTAATGAAACCAAGGTTGTTCACTATAGGGGCAGATCAATGAAGGCCTAGAATAAATTGAAAAGATTGATCCTGTCCGAGTCTGACCATACATATTCAGGAACCAGTCCAATGTCATACCATCTATGAGATAGGCTTATTATATTTGTTCAGCAAAACACAGAAACTCCAAAAATTCCACATAAAACTCCTGTAGGACTCAGCCTGGCATACTATACCCAGGATACTTCTGTGCATCTTTCACAGAATGACAAGTGACGATTCTTTCATGCGTGCTCATTCGGTGATTTCTTTCACTGTAATTTTTTTCTTTCTTTCACGTGGAGTCCCTTATCTCAATCACTCCACCTGTTTCAGCTCAAAGTGAGTTGAATGTCCTCTGTCACATACAGTGGACCAAACCTAATGGAACCCCTTATATCAATCAAGGACTTATTTGTTTGTCATTTATACTCAATTACTCATCACTCATGTCATTCAGAAGTTCTCATAAACATATATACAAAAATTCACACAAACCTCACATCCTGCCTATTGAACCTAGTAATAAGTACAAACTTATAAGGACTGTAGTGCTCATCTTTTGTCCACAAAAATGTCACTGCCACAGCATATAATCTCCGCTGTCCGTCCTCCTTCATGAAGCAGACCCAGTCCCCCTCTTGTAAACTGGGCCCTCCTGGATGAAGCCATACCCCTTTTTTTTATTAAAGTACCACACTGTGCCGTGTCACCGGATGCTCCACCCCCAGGGAGATCTAGCTGGGCCTAAGCCCACTTCTCTCTTCTCTTTTTCTCCTGGATAATTCCCGCCACCCACTTAGCTTTAGCGGATTCCAGGGCCAGGGGTTCTTCATCCGCGTACATCTGCAGCCGTGGTATTGGGGCCGCTTCCTGGACAGTGACCTCTTTAGGGGGCTGTGTAGTACTGGCTGTCTATTGGGTCATCAGAGTCTTCAGCCATTCGGCCTGACCATAAGGCCTCGGCCACTCCGACACGGCCGCTTCCGTAGTAACTTTAGTGGTGGCAGTTTTGAGTAATTATTCACGAGTTTGAGATGTACATTGGGGGTTTGTAATAATTTTATACATACAAGGCAGTGTTGTAGTGGATACCCCCAGTCATGACCACCCTTACTGGAGCTGGTGTGATTTATAAAAGTGACAATAACCTTCCATATTAGAGAGGAAAACTGGCAGATGGGTAGATGAGAATGTTTTCTTTCCTTAGTTTAGAGCAGAGGTCTCAAACACACGGCCCGCATGCAGCCCCTGAGGCTGCTTAATGCTGTCTGCAGGCACCACAGAGTCAGACCCCTTGACGATCCAGACCTGGTCCAGGAGGAGCTGCTGACAGCAGCGCTGCATTACCACACAGAAACCGTCTCCCAGCGCATTACCAATGCGAGACGCCAGCCAATCAGAGGCCAGCGTCTGACATTTGCGCAGCGCGTATGACATCAATGCCATGCGCAGATATCAGCTGCTGGCCTCTGATTGTCCAGCGGCTGGCATTGGTAATGCTGCGCTGGGAGACTGTCTCTGTGCGGCAATGCAGCGCTGCTGTCAGTGGCTCATCCTGGACCAGGTCGGGATCGTCAAGGAGTCTGACTCTGTGGTGCCTGAGGGCCACATGTGCAGGAAGGACACCAAGGGAACGGAGGATAGGTGAGAATAATCTTTTTTTTTCTCTTTTATGTGCGTGAAGAACGGCACAGGGGGCACAAAGCCACAGGATGGGCACCTAGATGGGGCACATTATCCACAGGATGGGCAGCTGGATGGGTACATTAGCCACAGGATGGGCACCTGGAATGGGGCACATTAGCCACAAGATGGGCACCTGGATGATGCACATTAGCCACAGGATGGGCACATTAGCCAAAGGATGGGCACCTGGATGGGGCACATTAGCCAAAGGATGGGAACCTGGATGGGTCACAATAGCCACAGGATGGGGACCTAGATGGGGCACAATAGCCACAGGATGGGAACCTGGATGAGGCACATTAGCCACAGGATGGGTACCTGGATGAGGCACATTAGCCACAGGATGGGCACATTAGCCAAAGGATGGGCACCTGGATGGGACACATTAACCTCAGGTTGGGAACCTGGATGGGTCACAATAGCCACAGGATGGGGACCTAGATGGGACACAATAGCCACAGGATGGGAACCTGGATGGGGCACATTAGCCACAGGATGGGTACCTGGATGAAGCACATTAGCCACAGTATGGGCACATTAGCCAAAGGATGGGCACCTGGATGGGACACATTAACCTCAGGATGGGAACCTGGATGGGGCACATTAGCCACAGGATGGGTACCTGAATGAAGCACATTAGCCACAGTATGGGCACAATAGCCACAGGATGGGCACCTGGATGGGGCCCATTTGCCACAGGAAGGGTACCTGGATGGGACACAATAGCCACAGGATGGGTCCCTAGATGGGGCACAATAGCCACAGGATGGGCACATGGATGGGTCACAATAGCCACAGGATGGGGACCTAGATGGGGCACAATAGCCACAGGATGGGCACCTGGATGGGACACATTAGCCACAGGATGGGCACATTAGCCACAGGATGGGCACCTGAATGGGGCACAATTGCCACAGGATGGGCACCTGTGGCACATAGCCACAGGATGGGTACCTGGATGGGGCACATTTGACACAGGAAGGGTACCTGGATGGGACACATAGCCACAGGATGGGCACCTGGATGAGGCACAAAAGCCACAGGATGGGCACATTAGCCAAAGGATGGGCACCTAGATGGGGCCTATTAGCCACAGGATGGGAACCTGGATGGGTCGCTATAGCCACAGGATGGGGACCTAGATGGGGCACAATAGCCACAGGATGGGCACCTGGATGGGACACATTACAACAGGATTGGCACATTAGCCACAGGATGGGCACCTGAATGGGGCACATTTGCCACAGGATGGGCACCTGCATGGGGCACATAGCCACAGGATGGGTACCTGGATGGGGCACATTTGCCACAGGAAGGGTACCTGGATGGGACACATAGCCACAGGATGGGCACCTAGATGAGGCACAATAGCCACAGGATGGGCACATTAGCCAAAGGATGGGCACCTGGATGGGGCACATTAGCAACAGGATGGGTAAATGGATGGGGCACATTTGCCACAGGATGGGCACCTGGATGGGGCACATTAGCCACAGGATGGGAATATTAGCCACAGGATGGGCACCTGGATGAGACAAATTAGCCATAGGATTGGCACATTAGCCACAGGATAGGTACCTGGATGAGACACAAAGCCACAGGATGGCACCTGGATGGGGCACATTAGCCATAGGATGGGCATATTAGCCAAAGGATGGGCATCTGGATGGGGTACATTAACCACAGGATGGGAACCTGGATGGGTCACAAAAGCCACAGGATGGGGACCTAGATGGGGCACAATAGCCACAAGATGGGCACCTGGATGAGGCACATTAGCCACAGTATGGGCACATTAGCCAAAGGATGGGAACCTGGATGGGTCACAATAGCCACAGGATAGGCAACTGGATGGAGGACATTAGCCACAGGATGGGCAACTGGATTGGGTACATTAACCACAGGATGGGCACCTGGATGAGGCACATTAGCCACAGGAGGGGAACCTGGATGGGGCACATTAGCCACAGGATGGGCACCTGGATGAGGCACATTAGCCACAGGATAGGCACATTAGCCAAAGGATGGGCACCTGGATGGGGCACACTATCCTCAGGATGGGAACCTGGATGGGTCACATTAGCCACAGGATGGGGACCTAGATGGGACACAATAGCCACAGGATGAGCACCTGGATGAGGCACATTAGCGACGGGATGGGCACAAACGCCAAAGGATGGGCACCTGGATGGGGTACATTCGCCACAGGATGGGTACCTGGATGGGACACATATCCACAGGATGGGCACCTGGATGAGGCACATTAGCCACAGGATGGGCACATTAGCCAAAGGATGGGCACCAAGATGGGGCACATTAGCCACATGATGGGAACCTGGATGGGTCACAATAGCCACAGGATGGGGACCTAGATGGGGCACAATAGCCACAGGATGGGCACCTGGATGGGACACATTAGCCACAGGATGGGCACATCAGCCAAAGTATGGGCACCAAGATGGGGCACATTAGCCACATGATGGGAACCTGGATGGGTCACAATAGCCACAGCATGAGGACCTGGATAGGGTACAATAGCCACAGGATGGGCACATGGATGGGTCACAATAGCCACAGGATGGGTCCCTAAATGGGGCACAATAGCCACAGGATGGACACATGGATGGATCACAATAGCCACAGAATGGGGACCTAGATGGGGCACAATAGCCACAAGATGGGCACCTGGATGGGACACATTAGCCACAGGATGGGCACATTAGCCACAGGATGGGCACCTGAATAGGGCACATTTGCCACAGGATGGGCATCTGGATGGGGCACATAGCCACAGGATGGGTACCTGGATGGGGCACATTTGCCACAGGAAGGGTACCTGGATGGGACACATAGCCACAGGATGGGCAACTGGATGAAGCACAATAGCCATAGGATGGGCATATTAGCCAAAGGATGGGCACCTAGATGGGGCCTATTAGCCACAGGATGGGAACCTGGATGGGTCACAATAGCCACAGGATGGGGACCTAGATGGGGCACAATAGCCATAGGATGGGCACATGGATGGGTCACAATAGCCACAGGATGGGGACCTAGATGGGGCACAATAGCCAAAGGATGGGCACCTGGATGGGACACATTAGCCACAGGATTGGCACATTAGCCACAGGATGGGCACCTGAATGGGGCACATTTGCACAGGATAGGCACCTGGATGGGGCGCATAGCCACAGGAAGGGTACCTAGATGGGACACATAACCACAGGATGGGCACCTGGATAAGGCACAATAGCCACAGGATGGGCACATTAGCCAAAGGATGGGTACCTGGATGAGGCACATTAGCCACAGGATGGGTACATGGATGGGGCACATTTGCCACAGGATGGGCACCTGGATGGGGCACATTAGCCACAGGATGGGCATATTAGCCACAGGATGGGCAACTGGATGACAGCAACAGGATGGGCACCTGGATGAGACAAATTAGCCACAGGATTGGCACATTAGCCACAGGATAGGTACCTGGATGAGACACAAAGCCACAGGATGGCACCTGGATGAGGCACATTAGCCACAGGATGGGCATATTAGCCAAAGGATGGACATATGGATGGGGCACATTAGCCACAGGATGGGAACCTGGATGGGTCACAAAAGCCACAGGATGGGGACCTAGATGGGGCACAATAGCCACAAAATGGGCACCTGGATGAGGCACATTAGCCAAAGGATGGGCACATTAGCCAAAGAATGGGAACCTGGGTGGGTCACAATAGCCACAGGATGGGTACCTAGATGGGGCACAATAGCCACAGGATAGGCACCTGGATGGAGCACATTAGCCACAGGATGGGCAACTGGATTGGGTACATTAGCCACAGGATGGGCACCTGGATGAGGCACATTAGCCACAGGATGGGAACCTGGATGGGGCACATTAGCCACAGGATGGGCACCTGGATGAGGCACATTAGCCACAGGATGGGCACATTAGCCAAAGGATGGGCACCTGGATGGGGCACATTATCCTCAGGATGGGAACCTGGATGGGTCACAATAGCCACAGGATGGGGACCTAGATGGGACACAATAGCCACAGGATGAGCAACTGGATGAGGCACATTAGCCACGGGATGGGCACATTAGCCAAAGGATGGGCACCTGGATGGGGCACATTCGCCACAGGATGGGTACCTGGATGGGACACATAGCCACAGGATGGGCACCTGGATGAGGCACATTAGCCACAGGATGGGCACATTAGCCAAAGGATGGGCACCAAGATGGGGCACATTAGCCACATGATGGGAACCTGGATGGACCACAATAGCCACAGGATGGGGACCTAGATGGGGCACAATAGCCACAGGATGGGCACCTGGATGGGACACATTAGCCACAGGATGGGCACATTAGACAAAGGATGGGCACCAAGATGGGGCACATTAGCCACATGATGGGAACCTGGATGGGTCACAATAGCCACAGCATGAGGACCTAGATAGGGCACAATAGCCACAGGATGGGCACATGGATGGGTCACAATAGCCACAGGATGGGTCCCTAGATGGGGCACAATAGCCACAGGATGGGCACATGGATGGGTCACAATAGCCACAGGATGGGGACCTAGATGGGGCACAATAGCCACAGGATGGGCACCAGGATGGGACACATTAGCCACAGGATGGGCACCTGAATGGGGCACATTTGCCACAGGATGGGCACCTCGATGGGGCACATAGCCACAGGATGGGTACCTGGATGGGGCTCATTTGCCACAGGAAGGGTACCTGGATGGGACACATATCCACAGGATGGGCACCTGGATGAAGCACAATAGCCACAGGATGGGCACATTAGCCAAAGGATGGGCACCTAGATGGGGCCTATTAGCCACAGGATGGGAACCTGGATGGGTCACAATAGCCACAGGATGGGGACCTAGATGGGGCACAATAGCCACAGGATGGGCACATGGATGGGTCACAATAGCCACAGGATGGGGACCTAGACGGGGCACAATAGCCACAGGATTGGCACATGGATGGGTCACAATAGCCACAGGATGGGGACCTAGATGGGGCACAATAGCTAAAGGATGGGCACCTGGATAGGACACATTAGCCACAGGATGGGCACATTAGCCACAGAATGGGCACCTGAATGGGGCACATTTGCACAGGATGGGCACCTGGATGGGGAACATAACCACAGGATGGGTACCTGGATGGGGCACATTTGCCACAGGAAGGATACCTGGATGGGACACATAGCCACAGGATGGGCACCTGGATAAGTCACAATAGCCACAGGATGGGCACATTAGCCAAAGGACGGGCACATGGATGAGGCACATTAGCAACAGGATGGGTACATGGATGGGGCACATTTGCCACAGGATGGGCACCTGGATGGGGCACATTAGCCACAGGATGGGAATATTAGCCACAGGATGGGCAACTGGATGACAGCCACAGGATGGGCACCTGGATGAGACAAATTAGCCACAGGATTGTCACATTAGCCACAGGATAGGTACCTGGATGACACAAAAAGCCACAGAATGGGCACCTGGATGAGGCATATTAGCCACAGGATGGGCATATTAGCCAAAGGATGGGAACCTGTATGGGGCACATTAGCCACAGGAGGGGAACCTGGAAGGGTCACAATAGCCACAGGATGGAGACCTAGATGGGGCACAATAGCCACAGGATGGGCACCTGAATGGAGCACATTAGCCACAGGATGGGCACCTGGATTCGGTACATTAGCCACAGCATGGGAACCTGGATGGGGCACATTAGCCACAGGATGGGCACCTGGATGAGGCACATTAGCCACAGGATGGTCACATTAGCCAAAGGATGGGCACCGGGATGGGGCACATTATACTCAGGTTGGGAACCTGGATGGGTCACAATAGCCAAAGGATGGGGACCTAGATGGGACACAATAGCCACAGGATGAGCATCTGGATAAGGCACATTAGCCACGGTATGGGCACATTAGCCAAAGGATGGGTACCTGGATGGGGCACATTTGCCACAGGATGGGCACATTAGACACATGATGGGAATCTGGATGGGTCACAATAGCCACAGCATGAGGACCTAGATGGGGCACAATAGCCACAGGATGGGCACCTGGATGCGGCACATTAGCCACAGGATGGGCACATGAGCCACAAGATGGGCACCTGGATGGGGCACAATAGCCACTTAATGGGCACCTGGATGAGGCACATTAGCAACAGGATGGGCACCTAGATGGTGCACATTTGCCACAGGAAGGGTACCTGGATGGGACACATAGCTACAGGATGAGCACCTGGATGAGGCACAATAGCCACAGGATGGGCACATTAGCCAAAGGATGGGAACCTTGATGTGGCACATTAGCCACAGGATAGGAAACTGGATGGGTCACAATAGCCACAGGATGGGGACCTGGATGGGGCACATAGCCACTGGATGGGCACCTAGATGGGGCACATTTGCCACAGGAAGGGTACCTGGATGGGACAAATAGCCACAGGATGGGCACCTGGATAGGGCACGGTAGCCACAGGATGGGCACCTGGATGGGGCACATGATCCACAGGATGGGCACCTGGATGGGGCACATTACCACAGGAAAGGTACCTGGATTGGACACATAGCCACAGGAAGGGCACCTAGATGGGGCACATTAGCCGCAGGATGGGCACCTGGATGAGGCTCATTAGCCACAGTATGGGCACATTAGCCAAAGGATGGGCACCTAGATGGGGCACATTAGCCTCAGGATGGGAACCTGGATGGGTCACAATAGCATCAGGATGGGGACCTAGATGGGGCACAATAGCTACAGGATGGTCACCTGGATGAGGCACATTAGCCGCGGGATGGGCACATTAGCCAAACGATGGGCACCTGGATGGGGCTCATTTGCCACAGGAAGGGTACCTGGATGGGACACATAGCCACGGGATGGGCACCTGGATGAGGCACATTAGCCACAGGATGGGCACATTAGCCAAAGGATGGGCACCAAGATGGGGCACATTAGCAACAGGATGGGAACCTGGATGGGTCACAATAGGCACAGAATGGGCACATGGATGGGTCACAATAGCCACAGGTTGGGGACCTAGATGGGGCACAATAACCACAGGATGGGCACCTGGATGGTGCATATTAGCCACAGGATGGGCACATTAGACACAGGATGGGCACCTGGATGGGGCACAATAGCCAATTGATGGGCACCTGGAAGAGGCACATTAGCCACAGGATGGGCACCTAGATGGGGCACATTTGCCACAGGAAGGGTACCTGGATGGGACACATAGCCACAGAATGGGCACCGGGATGAGGCACATTAGCCACAGGATGGGCACATTAGCCAAAGGATGGGAACCTGGATGGGGCATATTAGCCACAGGATAGGAACCTGGATGGGTCAAAATAGCCACAGTATGGGGACCTAAATGGGGCACAATAGCCACAGGATGGGCACCTGGATGGGGCACATTAGCCACAGGATGGGCACCTGGATGGGGCACATTAGCCACAGGATGGGCACCTGGATGGGGAACATTTGCCACAGGATTGGCACCTGGATGGGGCACATAGCCACTGGATGGGCACCTAGATGGGGCCCATTTGCCACAGGAAGGGTACCTGGATGGGGCAAATAGCCACAGGATGGACACATGGATAGGGCACATTAGCCACAGGATGGGCACCAGGATGGGGCACATTAGCCACAGCATGGGCACCTGGATGTGGCACATTGCCACAGGATGGGCACCTGAATGGGGTATATTTGCCACAGGAAGGGTAACTGGATGGGACACATAGCCACAGGATGGGCACCTGGATGGGGCACATTAACCACAGGATCGGCACCTGGATGAGGCACATTAGCCACAGGATGGGAAAATTAGCCAAAGGATGGGAACCTGGATGGCGCACATTAGCCACAGGATGGGAACCTGGATGAGTCACAATAGCATCAGGATGGGGACCTAGATGGTGCACAATAGCTACAGGATGGGCACCTGGATGAGGCACATTAGCCACGGGATGGGCACATTAGCCAAAGGATGGGCACCTGGATGGGGCACATTTGCCTCAGGAAGGGTACCTGGATGGGACACATAGCCACGGGATGGGCACCTGGATGAGGCACATTAGCCACAGGATGGGCACATTAGCCAAAGGATGGGCACCAAGATGGGGCACATTAGCAACACGATGGGAACCTGGATGGGTCACAATAGCCACAGGATGGGGACCTAAATGGGGCACAATAGCCACAGGATGGGCACCTGGATGGAGCACATTAGCCACAGGATTGGCACCTGGATGGGGCACATTAGCCACAGGATGGGCATCTGGGTGGGGCACATTAGCCACAGGATGGAAACCTGGAAGGGGAACATTTGCCACAGGATGGGCACCTGGATGAGGTACATAGCTACTGGATGGGCACCTAGATGGGGCACATTTGCCAAAGGAAGGGTACCTGGATGGGACAAATAGCCACAGGATGGGAACCTGGATAGGGCACGGTAGCCACAGGATGGGCACCTGGATGGGGCACATTAGCCACAGGATGGGCACCTGGATGGGGCACATTACCACAGGATGGGCACCTGGATGGGATACGCTTGCCACAGGAAGGGTACCTGGATGGGACACATAGCTACAGGATGGGCACCTGGATGGGACACATTAGCCACAGGATGGGTACCTGGATGAGGCTCATTAGCCACAGGATGGGCACATTAGCCAAAGGATGGGCAACTGGATGGGGCACATTAGCCTCAGGATGGGAACCTAGATGGGTCACAATAGCCTCAGGATGGGGACCTAGATTGGGCACAATAGCTACAGGATGGGCACCTGGATGAAGCACATTAGCCACGGGATGGGCACATTAGCCAAAGGATGGGCACCTGGATGGGGCTCATTTGCCACAGGAAGGGTACCTGGATGGGACACATAGCCACGGGATGGGCACCTGGATGAGGCACATTAGCCACAGGATGGGCACATTAGTCAAAGGATGGGTACTAAATGGGGCACATTAGCAACAGGATGGGAACCTGGATGGGTCACAATAGCCACAGAATGGGGTTCTAGATGGGGCACAATAGCCACAGGATGGGCACATGGATGGGTCACAATAGCCACAGGATGGGGACCTAGATGGGGCACAATAGCCACAGGATGTGCACCTGGATGGGGCACATTAGCCACAGGATGGGCACCTGGATGAGGCACATTAGCCACAGGATGGGAAAATTAGCCAAAGGATGGGAACCTGGATGGCGCACATTAGCCACAGGATGGGAACCTGGATGAGTCACAATAGCATCAGGATGGGGACCTAGATGGGGCACAATAGCTACAGGATGGGCACCTGGATGAGGCACATTAGCCACGGGATGGGCACATTAGCCAAAGGATGGGCACCTGGATGGGGCACATTTGCCTCAGGAAGGGTACCTGGATGGGACACATAGCCACGGGATGGGCACCTGGATGAGGCAAATTAGCCACAGGATGGGCACATTAGCCAAAGGATGGGCACCAAGATGGGGCACATTAGCAACACGATGGGAACCTGGATGGGTCACAATAGCCACAGGATGGGGACCTAAATGGGGCACAATAGCCACAGGATGGGCACCTGGATGGAGCACATTAGCCACAGGATTGGCACCTGGATGGGGCACATTAGCCACAGGATGGGCATCTGGGTGGGGCACATTAGCCACAGGATAGAAACCTGGAAGGGGAACATTTGCCACAGGATGGGCACCTGGATGGGGTACATAGCCACTGGATGGGCACCTAGATGGGGCACATTTGCCAAAGGAAGGGTACCTGGATGGGACAAATAGCCACAGGACGGGAACCTGGATAGGGCACGGTAGCCACAGGATGGGCACCTGGATAGGGCACATTAGCCACAGGATGGGCACCTGGATGGGGCACATTACCACAGGATGGGCACCTGGATGGGATACGCTTGCCACAGGAAGGGTACCTGGATGGGACACATAGCTACAGGATGGGCACCTGGATGGGACACATTAGCCACAGGATGGGTACCTGGATGAGGCTCATTAGCCACAGGATGGGCACATTAGCCAAAGGATGGGCAACTGGATGGGGCACATTAGCCTCAGGATGGGAACCTAGATGGGTCACAATAGCCTCAGGATGGGGACCTAGATTGGGCACAATAGCTACAGGATGGGCACCTGGATGAAGCACATTAGCCACGGGATGGGCACATTAGCCAAAGGATGGGCACCTGGATGGGGCTCATTTGCCACAGGAAGGGTACCTGGATGGGACACATAGCCACGGGATGGGCACCTGGATGAGGCACATTAGCCACAGGATGGGCACATTAGTCAAAGGATGGGTACTAAATGGGGCACATTAGCAACAGGATGGGAACCTGGATGGGTCACAATAGCCACAGAATGGGGTTCTAGATGGGGCACAATAGCCACAGGATGGGCACATGGATGGGTCACAATAGCCACAGGATGGGGACCTAGATGGGGCACAATAGCCACAGGATGGGCGCCTGGATGGGGCACATTAGTCACAGGATGGGCACCTGGATGAGGCACATTAGCCACAGGATGGGAAAATTAGCCAAAGGATGGGAACCTGGATGGCACACATTAGCCTCAGGATGGGAACCTGGATGAGTCACAATAGCATCAGGATGGGGACCTAGATGGGGCACAATAGCTACAGGATGGGCACCTGGATGAGGCACATTAGCCACGGGATGGGCACATTAGCCAAAGGATGGGCACCTGGATGGGGCACATTTGCCTCAGGAAGGGTACCTGGATGGGACACATAGCCACGGGATGGGCACCTGGATGAGGCAAATTAGCCACAGGATGGGCACATTAGCCAAAGGATGGGCACCAAGATGGGGCACATTAGCAACACGATGGGAACCTGGATGGGTCACAATAGCCACAGGATGGGGACCTAAATGGGGCACAATAGCCACAGGATGGGCACCTGGATGGAGCACATTAGCCACAGGATTGGCACCTGGATGGGGCACATTAGCCACAGGATGGGCATCTGGGTGGGGCACATTAGCCACAGGATAGAAACCTGGAAGGGGAACATTTGCCACAGGATGGGCACCTGGATGGGGTACATAGCCACTGGATGGGCACCTAGATGGGGCACATTTGCCAAAGGAAGGGTACCTGGATGGGACAAATAGCCACAGGACGGGAACCTGGATAGGGCACGGTAGCCACAGGATGGGCACCTGGATAGGGCACATTAGCCACAGGATGGGCACCTGGATGGGGCACATTACCACAGGATGGGCACCTGGATGGGATACGCTTGCCACAGGAAGGGTACCTGGATGGGACACATAGCTACAGGATGGGCACCTGGATGGGACACATTAGCCACAGGATGGGTACCTGGATGAGGCTCATTAGCCACAGGATGGGCACATTAGCCAAAGGATGGGCAACTGGATGGGGCACATTAGCCTCAGGATGGGAACCTAGATGGGTCACAATAGCCTCAGGATGGGGACCTAGATTGGGCACAATAGCTACAGGATGGGCACCTGGATGAAGCACATTAGCCACGGGATGGGCACATTAGCCAAAGGATGGGCACCTGGATGGGGCTCATTTGCCACAGGAAGGGTACCTGGATGGGACACATAGCCACGGGATGGGCACCTGGATGAGGCACATTAGCCACAGGATGGGCACATTAGTCAAAGGATGGGTACTAAATGGGGCACATTAGCAACAGGATGGGAACCTGGATGGGTCACAATAGCCACAGAATGGGGTTCTAGATGGGGCACAATAGCCACAGGATGGGCACATGGATGGGTCACAATAGCCACAGGATGGGGACCTAGATGGGGCACAATAGCCACAGGATGGGCGCCTGGATGGGGCACATTAGTCACAGGATGGGCACCTGGATGAGGCACATTAGCCACAGGATGGGAAAATTAGCCAAAGGATGGGAATCTGGATGGCACACATTAGCCTCAGGATGGGAACCTGGATGAGTCACAATAGCATCAGGATGGGGACCTAGATGGGGCACAATAGCTACAGGATGGGCACCTGGATGAGGCACATTAGCCACGGGATGGGCACATTAGCCAAAGGATGGGCACCTGGATGGGGGACATTTGCCACAGGAAGGGTACCTGGATTGGAAACATAGCCACGGGATGGGCACCTGGATGAGGCACATTAGCCACAGGATGGGCACATTAGCCAGAGGATGGGCACCAAGATGGGGCACATTAGCAACACGATGGGAACCTGGATGGGTCACAATAGCCACAGGATGGGGACCTAAATGGGGCACAATAGCCACAGGATGGGCACCTGGATGGAGCACATTAGCCACAGGATTGGCACCTGGATGGGGCACATTAGCCACAGGATGGGCATCTGGGTGGGGCACATTAGCCACAGGATGGAAACCTGGAAGGGGAACATTTGCCACAGGATGGGCACCTGGATGGGGTACATAGCCACTGGATGGGCACCTAGATGGGGCACATTTGCCAAAGGAAGGGTACCTGGATGGGACAAATAGCCACAGGATGGGAACCTGGATAGGGCACGGTAGCCACAAGGTGGGCACCTGGATGGGGCACATTAGCCACAGGATGGGCACCTGGATGGGGCACATTACCACAGGATGGGCACCTGGATGGGATACGCTTGCCACAGGAAGGGTACCTGGATGGGACACATAGCTACAGGATGGGCACCTGGATGGGGCACATTAGCCACAGGATGGGTACCTGGATGAGGCTCATTAGCCACAGGATGGGCACATTAGCCAAAGGATGGGCAACTGGATGGGGCACATTAGCCTCAGGATGGGAACCTAGATGGGTCACAATAGCCTCAGGATGGGGACCTAGATTGGGCACATTAGCCAAAGGATGGGCACCTGGATGGGGCTCATTTGCCACAGGAAGGGTACCTGGATGGGACACATAGCCACGGAATGGGCACCTGGATGAGGCACATTAGCCACAGGATGGGCACATTAGTCAAAGGATGGGTACTAAATGGGGCACATTAGCAATAGGATGGGAACCTTTATGGGTCACAATAGCCACAGAATGGGGTTCTAGATGGGGCACAATAGCCACAGGATGGGCACATGGATGGGTCACAATAGCCACAGGATGGGGACCTAGATGGGGCACAATAGCCACAGGATGGGCACCTGGATGGGGCACATTAGCCACAGGATGGGCACATTAGCCACAGGATGGGCACCTGGATGGGGCACAATAGCCAATTGATGGGCACCTAGAAGAGGCACATTAGCCACAGGATGGGCACATAGATGGGGCACATTTGCCACAGGAAGGGTACCTGAATGGGACACATAGCCACAGAATGGGAACCTGGATGAGGCACATTAGTCACAGGATGGTCACATTAGCCAAAGGATGTGAACCTGGATGGGGCACATTAGCCACAGAAAAGGAACCTGGATGGGTCACAATAGCCACAGGATGGTGACCTAAATGCGGCACAATAGCCACAGGATGGGCACCTGGATGGAGCACATTAGCCACAGGATGGGCACCTGGATGGGGCACATTAGCCACAGAATGGGCACCTGGATGGGGCACATTAGCCACAGGAAGTGTAACTGGATGGGGAACATTTGCCACAGGATTGGCACCAGGATGGGGCACATAGCCACTGGATGGGCACCTAGATGGGTCACATTTGCCACAGGAAGGGTACCTGGATGGGACAAAAAGCCACAGGATGGGCACCTGGTTAGGGCACATTAGCCACAGGATGGCCACCTGGATGGGGCACATTAGACACAGGATGGGCACCTGGATGTGGCACAATGCCACAGGATGGGCACCTGAATGGGGCACATTAGACACAGGATGGGCACCTGGATGAGGCACATTAGCCACAGGATGGGCACATTAGCCAAAGGATGGGAAACTGGATGGGGCACATTAGCCTCACGATGGGAACTTGGATGGGTCACAAGAGCCTCAGGATGGGGACCTGGATGGGGCACAATAGCTACAGGATGGGCACGTGGATGAGGCACATTAGCCAAAGGATGGGCACCTGGATGGGGCACATTTGCCACAGGAAGGGTACCTGGATGGGACACATCCACGGGATGGGCACCTGGATGAGGCACATTAGCCACAGGATGAGCACATTAGCCAGAGGATGGGCGCCAAGATGGGGCACATTAGCAACAGGATGGGAACCTGGATGGGTCACAATAGCCACAGAATGGGGACCTAGATGGAGAACAAAAGCCACTGGATGGGCACATGGATGGGTCACAATAGCCACAGGATGGGGACCTAGGTGGGGCACAATAGCCACAGGATGAGCACATGGATGGGGCACATTAGCAACAGGATGGGCACCTGGATGGGGCACATTAGCCACAGGATGGGCACATTAGCCACAGGATGGGCACGTGGATTGGGCACATTAGCCACAGGATGGGCACATTAGCCACAGGATAGGCACCCAGATGGGGCACATAGCCACAGGATGGGTACCTGGATTGGGCACATTTGCCACAGGAAAGCTACCTGGATGGGACATATAGCCACACGATGGGCACCTGGATGAGACACATTAGCCACAGGATGGGCACATTAGCAAAAGGATGGGCACCTGGATGAGGCACATTAGCCACAGGATGTTTTCCTGGATTGGGCACATTTGCCACAGGATGTGGACCTAGATGGGGCACAATGGCCACAGGATGGGCACATGAATGGGTCACAATAGCCACAGGATGGGGACCTAGATGGGGCACAATAGCCACAGGATGGGCACCTGGATGGAGCACATTAGCCACAGGATGGGCACATTATCCACAGGAAGGGCACCTGGATGGGGCACATTTGCCACAGGATGGGCACCTGGATTGGGCACATAGCCACAGGATGGGTACCTGGATGGGGTACATTTGCCACAGAAAGGGTACCTGGATGGGACACATAGCCATAGGATGTGCACCTGGATGGGGCACATTAGCCACAGGATGGGCACCTGGATGAGGCACATTAGCCACAGGATGGGCACATTAGCCAAAGGATGGGCACCTGGATGGGGCACATTTGCCACAGGAAGGGTACCTGGATGGGACACATAGCCACGAGTTGGGCACCTGGATGAGTTGCATTAGCCACAGGATGGGCACATTAGCCAAAGGATGGGCACCAAGATGGGGCACATAGCCACAGAATGGGTACCTGGATGGGGCACATTTGCCACAGGAAGGGTACCTGGATGGGACACATAGCCACAGGATGGGCACCTGAATGAGGCCCATTAGCCACAGGATGGGCACATTAGCCAAAGGGTGGGCACCTGGTTGGGGCACATTAGCCATAGGATGGGTTCCTGGATGGGGCACATTTGCCACAGGATGGGCACCTGGATGGGGCACATTAGCCACAGGATGGGCATGTGAGCCACAGGATGGGTACGTGGATGGGGTACATTTGCTACAGGATGGGCAACTGGATGGGGCACATAACCACAGGATGGGTACCTGGATGGGGCACATTTGCCACAGAAAGGGTACCTGGATTGGACACAGCCACAGGATTGGCACCTGGATGAGACAAATTAGCCACAGGATTGGCACATTAGCCACAGGATAGGTACCTGGATGAGACACAAAGCCAGAGGATGGGCACCTGGATGAGGCACATTAGACACAGGATGGGCATATTAGCCAAAGGATGGGCATCTGGATGGGGCACATTAGCCACAGGATGGGAACCTGGATGGGTCACAAAAGCAACAGATTGGGGACCTAGATGGGGCACAATAGCCACATGATGGGCACCTGGATGAGGCACATTAGCCACACGATGGGCACATTAGCCAAAGGATGTGCACCTATATGGGGCACATTTGCCACAGGAAGGGTACCTGGATGGGAAACATAGCCACAGGATGGGCACCTGGATGAGGAACATTAGCCACAGGATGGGCACATTAACCAAAGGATGGGCACCTGGATGGGGTACATTAGCCACAGGATGGGCACCTGGATGGGGCACATTAGCCACAGGATGGGAACCTGGATGGGGCACATTAGCCGCTGGATGGGCACCTGGATGAGGCACATTAGCCACAGGATGGGCACATTAGCCAAAGGATGCGCACCTGGATGAGGCACATTAGCCTCAGAATGGGTATTTGGATGGGTCACAATAGCCACAGGATGGGGACCTAGATGGGGCACAATAGCCACAAGCTGGGCACCTGGATGAGGCACATTAGCCACGGGATGGGCACATTAGCCAAAGGATGGGCACCTGGATGGGGCACATTTGCCACAGCAAGGGTACCTGGATGGGACACATAGCCACAGGATGGGCACTTGGTTGAGGCACATTACCCACAGGATGAGCACATTAGCCAAAGGATGGGCACCAAGATGGGGCACATTAGCCACAGGATGGGAACCTGGATGGGTCACAATAGCCACTGGATGGGGACCTAGATGGGGCACAATAACCACAGGATGGGCACATGGATGGGTCACAATAGCCACAGGATGGGGACCTAGATGCGGCACAATAGCCACAGGATGGGCAACTGGATGGGGAACATTAACCACAGGATGGGCACATTAGCCACAGGATGGGCACTTGGATTGGGCACATTTGCCACAGGATGGGCACCGGGATGGGGCACATACCAACTGGATGGGCACCTGGATGGGGCACATTAGCCACAGGAAGGGTACCTGGATGGGACACATAACCACAGGATGGGCACCTGGATGAGGCACATTAGCCAAAGAATGGGTAGCTGGATGGGGCACATTAGCCACAGGATGGGTACCTGGATGGGGCACATTTGCCACAGGATGGGCACCGGGATGGGGCACATTTGCCACAGGAAGGGTACCTGGATGGGACACATAGCCACGAGTTGGGCACCTGGATGAGGCACATTAGCCACAGGATGGGCACATTAGCCAAAGGATGGGCACCAAGATGGGGCACATAGCCACAGAATGGGTACCTGGATGGGGCACATTTGCCACAGGAAGGGTACCTGGATGGGACACATAGCCACAGGATGGGCACCTGAATGAGGCCCATTAGCCACAGGATGGGCACATTAGCCAAAGGGTGGGCACCTGGATGGGGCACATTAGCCATAGGATGGGTTCCTGGATGGGGCACATTTGCCACAGGATGGGCACCTGGATGGGGCACATTAGTCACAGGATGGGCATGTTAGCCACAGGATGGGCTCGTGGATGGGGTACATTTGCTACAGGATGGGCACCTGGATGGGGCACATAACCACAGGATGGGTACCTGGATGGGGCACATTTGCCACAGAAAGGGTACCTGGATGGGACACAGCCACAGGATTGGCACCTGGATGAGACAAATTAGCCACAGGATTGGCACATTAGCCACAGGATAGGTACCTGGATGAGACACAAAGCCAGAGGATGGGCACCTGGATGAGGCACATTAGACACAGGATGGGCATATTAGCCAAAGGATGGGCATCTGGATGGGGCACATTAGCCACAGGATGGGAACCTGGATGGGTCACAAATGCAACAGGATGGGGACCTAGATGGGGCACAATAGCCACATGATGGGCACCTGGATGAGGCACATTAGCCACAGGATGGGCACATTAGCCAAAGGATGTGCACCTATATGGGGCACATTTGCCACAGGAAGGGTACCTGGATGGGAGACATAGCCACAGGATGGGCACCTGGATGAGGCACATTAGCCACAGGATGGGCACATTAACCAAAGGATGGGAACCTGGATGGGGCACATTAGCCACAGGATGGGAACCTGGATGGGTCACAATAGCCACAGGATGGGGACCTAGATGGGGCACATTAGCCACAGGATGGGCACCTGGATGGGGTACATTAGCCACAGGATGGGCACCTGGATGGGGCACATTAGCCACAGGATGGGAACCTGGATGGGGCACATTAGCCGCTGGATGGGCACCTGGATGAGAAACATTAGCCACAGGATGGGCACATTAGCCAAAGGATGCGCACCTGGATGAGGCACATTAGCCTCAGAATGGGTACTTGGATGGGTCACAATAGCCACAGGATGGGGACCTAGATGGGGCACAATAGCCACAAGATGGGCACCTGGATGAGGCACATTAGCCACGGGATGGGCACATTAGCCAAAGGATGGGCACCTGGATGGGGCACATTTGCCACAGCAAGGGTACCTGGATGGGACACAATAGCCACTGGATGGGGACCTAGATGGGGCACAATAACCACAGGATGGGCACAAGGATGGGCACTTGGTTGAGGCACATTACCCACAGGATGAGCACATTAGCCAAAGGATGGGCACCAAGATGGGGCACATTAGCCACAGGATGGGAACCTGGATGGGTCACAATAGCCACTGGATGGGGACCTAGATGGGGCACAATAACCACAGGATGGGCACATGGATGGGTCACAATAGCCACAGGATGGGGACCTAGATGGGGCACAATAGCAACAGGATGGGCACCTGGATGGGGAACATTAACCACAGGATGGGCACATTAGCCATAGGATGGGCACTTGGATTGGGCACATTTGCCACAGGATGGGCACCGGGATGGGGCACATACCAACTGGATGGGCACCTGGATGGGGCACATTAGCCACAGGAAGGGTACCTGGATGGGACACATAACCACAGGATGGGCACCTGGATGAGGCACATTAGCCAAAGAATGGGTAGCTGGATGGGACACATTAGCCACAGGATGGGTACCTGGATGGGGCACATTTGCCACAGGATGGGCACCGGGATGGGGCACATTAGCCACAAGATGAGCCTATTAGCCACAGGATGGGCACCTGGATGGGGAACATTAACCACAGGATGGACACATTAGCCACAGGATGGGCACTTGGATGGGGTACATTTGCCACAGGATGGGCATCTGGATGGGTCACATAGCCACAGGATGGGTAACTGGATGGGGCATATTTTCCACAGGAAGGGTACCTGAATGGGACACAGCCACAGGATGGGCACCTGGATGAGGCACATTAGCCACGGGATGAGCACATTAGCCAAAGAATGGGCACCTGGATGGGGCACATTAGCCACAGGATGTGGACCTAGATGGGGCACAATAGCCACATGATGGGCACCAGGATGAGGCACATTAGCCACAGGATGGGCACATTAGCCGAAGGATGAGCACCTAAATGGGGCATATTTGCCACAGGAAAGGTACCTGGATGGGACACATAGCCACAGGATGGGCACCTGGGTGAGGCACATAAGCCACAGGATGGGCACATTAGCCAAAGGATGAGCACCTAGATGGGACACATTTGCGACAGGAAGGGTACCTGGATGGGACACATAGCCAGAGGATGGGCACCTGGATGACGCACATTAGCCACAGCATGGGCACATTAGCCGAAGGATGAGTACCTGGACGGGGCACATTAGCCACAGGATGGGGACCTAGATGGGGCACATTAGCCACAGGATGGGCACCTGGATGGGCACATTAGCCACTGGATGGGCACCTGGATGAGGCACAGTAGCCTCAGGATGGGCACACTAGCCAAAGGATGGGCACCTGGATGGGGCACATTAGCCTCAGGATGGGAACCTGGATGGGTCACAATAGCCACAGGATGGGGACCTAGATGGGGCACAATAGCCACAGGATGGGCACCTAGATCAGGCACATTAGCCACGGGATGGGCACATTAGCCATAGGATGGGCACCTGGATGGGGCACATTTGCCACAGGAAGGGTACCTGGATGGGACACATAGCCACAGGATGGGCACCTGGATGAGGCACATTAGCCACAGGATGAGCACATTAGCCAAAGGGTGGGCACCAAGATGGGGCACATTAGCCACAGGATGGGAACCTGGATGGGTTACAATAGCCACTGGATGGGGACCTAGATGGGGCACATTAGCCACAGGATGGGCACGTGGATGGGTCACAATATCCACAGGATGGGGACCTAGATGGGGCACAATAGCCACAGGATGGGCACCTGGATGGGGCACATTTGCCACAGGAAGGGTACCTGGATGGGACACATAGCCACAGGAAGGGCACCTGGGTGAGGCACATAAGCCACAGGATGGGCACATTAGCCAAGGGATGAGCACCTAGATGGGACACATTTGCCACAGGAAGGGAACCTGGATGGGATTCATAGCCAGAGGATGGGCACCTGGATGACGCACATTAGCCACAGCATGGGCACATTAGCCAAAGGATGGGTACCTGGACGGGGCACATTAGCCACAGGATGGGATCCTTGATGGGTCACAATAGCCACAGGATGGGGACCTAGATGGGGCACATTAGCCACAGGATGGGCACCTGGATGGGCACATTAGCCACTGGATGGGCACCTGGAAGAGGCACATTAGCCTCAGGATGGGCACACTAGCCAAAGGATGGGCACCTGGATGGGGCACATTAGCCTCAGGATGGGTACCTGGATGGGTCACAATGGCCACAGAATGGGGACCTAGATGGGGCACAATAGCCACAGGATGGGCACCTAGATGAGGCACATTAGCCACAGGATGGGCACATTAGCCATAGGATGGGCACCTGGATGGGGCACATATGCCACAGGAAGCGTACCTGGATGGGACAAATAGCCACAGGATGGGCACCTGGATGAGGCACATTAGCCACAGGATGAGCACATTAGCCAAAGGGTGGGCAACAAGATGGGTCACAATAGCCACTGGATGGGGACCTAGAAGGGGTGCATTAGCCACAGGATGGGCACATGGATGGGTCACAATAGCCACAGGATGGGGACCTAGATGGGGCACAATAGCCACAGGATGGGCACATTAGCCACATAATGGGCATCTGGATGGGGCACATTTGCCTCAGGATGTGCACATAGCCACAGGAAGGGTACCTGGATGGGACAAATAACCACAGGATGGGCACCTGGATGAGGCACATTAGGCACAGGATTGGCACATTAGCCAAAGGATGGGCAGCTGGATGGGACACATTAGCCACAGGATGGGTACATGGATGGGCCACATTTGCCACAGGATGGGCACCTGGATGGGGCACATTAGCCACAGGATGGGCATACTAGCCACAGGATGGGCACCTGGATGGGGTACATTTGCCACAGGATGGGCACCTGGATGGGGCACATAGCCACAGGATGGGTACCTGGATGGGTCACATTTGCCACAGAAAAGGTACCTGGATGGGACACAGCCACAGGATTGGCACCTGGATGAGACAAATTTGCCACAGGATTGGCACATTAGCCACAGGATAGGTACCTGGATGAGACACAAAGCCACAGGATGGGCACCTGGATGAGGCACATTAGCCACAGGATGGGCATATTAGCCAAAGGATGGGCATCTGGATGGGGCACATTAGCCACAGGATGGGAACCTGGATGGGTCACAAAAGCCACAGGATGGGGACCTAGATGGGGCACAATAGCCACATGATGGGCACCTGGATGAGGCACATTAGCCACAGGATGGGCACATTAGCCAAAAGATGTGCACCTATATGGGGCACATTTGCCACAGGAAGGGTACCTGGATGGGAGACATAGCCACAGGATGGGCACCTGGATGAGGCACATTAGCCACAGGATGGGCACATTAGCCAAAGCATGGGAACCTGGATGGGGCACATTAGCCACAGGATGGGAACCTGGATGGGTCACAATAGCCACAGGATGGGGACCTAGATGGGGCACATTAGCCACAGGATGGGCACCTGGATGGGGTACATTAGCCACAGGATTGGCACCAGGATGAGGCACATTAGCCACAGGATGGGAACCTGGATGGGGCACATTAGCCGCTGGATGGGCACCTGGATGAGGCACATAAGCCACAGGATGGGCACATTAGCCAAAGGATGGGCACCTGGATGGGGCACATTAGCCTCAGGATGGGTACTTGGATGGGTCACAATACCCACAGGATGGGGACCTTGATGGGGCACAATAACCAAAGGATGGGCACCTGGATGAGGCACATTAGCCACGGGATGGGCACATTAGCCAAAAGATGGGCACCTTGATGGGGCACATTTGCCACAGGAAGGGTACCTGGATGGGACACATAGCCACAGGATGGGCACTTGGTTGAGACACATTACCCACAGGATGAGCACATTAGCCAAAGGATGGGCACCAAGATGGGGCACATTAGCCACAGGATGGGAACCTGGATGGGTCACAATAGCCACTGGATGGGGACCTAGATGGGGCACAATAGCCCAGTATGGGCACCTGGATGGGGAACATTAGCCACAGGATGGGCACATTAGCCACAGGATGGGCACCTGGATGGGGCACATTTGCCACAGGATGGGCACCGGGATGGGGCACATACCAACTAGATGGGCACCTGGATGGGGCACATTTGCCACAGGAAGGGTACCTGGATGGAACACATAACCACAGTATGGGCACCTGGATGAGGCACATTAGCCACAGGATGGGCACATTAGCCAAAGGATGGGGAGCTGGATGGGACACATTAGCCACTGGCTGGGTACCTGGATGGGGCACATTTGCCACAAGATGGGCACCGGGATGGGGCACATTAGCCACAGGATGAGCATATTAGCCACAGGATGGGCACCTGGATGGGGTACATTTGCCACAGGATGGGCATCTGGATGGGGCACATAGCCACAGGATGGGTAACTGGATGGGGCACATTTGCCACAGGAAGGGTACCTGAATGGGACACAGCCATAGCTAGGCACCTGGATGAGGCACATTAGCCAAAGAATGGGCACCTGGATGGGGTACATTAGCCACAGGATGTGTATCTAGATGGGGCACAGGCACATTAGCCACAGGATAGGCTCATTAGCCGAAGGATGGGCACCTAGATGGGGCACATTTGCCACAGGAAGGGTACCTGGATGGGACACATAGGCACAGGATGGGCACCTGGGTGAGGCACATTAGCCACAGGATGGGCACATTAGCCAAAGGATGAGCACCTAGATGGGGCACATTTGCCACAGGAAGGGTACCTGGATGGGACACATAGCCACAGGATGGGCACCTGGATGAAGCACATTAGCCACAGGATGGGCACATTAGCCAAAGGATGGGAACCTGGACGGAGCACATTAGCCACAGGATGGGAACCTGGATGGGTCACAATAGCCACAGGATGGGGACCTAGATGGGGCACATTAGCCACAGGATGTGCACCTGGATGGGGCACATAGCCACAGGATGGGCACCTGGATGGGGCACATTAGCCACAGGAAGGGTACCTGGATGGGACACATAGCCACAGGATGTGCTCCTGGATGGGGCACATAGCCACAGGATGGGCACCTGGATGGGGCACATTGCCACAGGATGGGCACCTGGATGCGGCACATTTGCCACAGGAAGGGTACCTGGATGGGTCACATAGCCACAGGATGGGCACCTGGATGTGGCACATTAGCGACAGGATGGGCACCTGGATGGGGCACATTTGCGACAGTATAGTCACCAGGATGGGTCACAATAGCCACAGGATGGGGACCTAGATGGGGCACATTAGCCACAGGATGGGCACCTGGATGGGCACATTTGCCACAGGATGGGCACATTAGTATAAGATGGGGAACATTACTACAAGATGTTTGCCATAATTACTATATGGTGCTAATTGTAAGACAATATTACTGCATGTGGCCAATTGGGGCAAACAAAATTGTAAAAATTAAAAAAAAAAAAATAAATAAAGCATAAAACAATATTTTGGCACTAAAAATGCAGTTTTATATATAAACTAAAGTAAACACAAAAAAGTGGCCATTGATTATTGCCACATCCATAACGACCCAAGCTACAGTTAGGTCCATATATATTTGGACAGAGACAACATTTTTCTAATTTTGGTTCTAGACATTACCACAATGAATTTTAAACAAAACAATACAGATGCAGTTGAAGTTCAGACTTTCAGGTTTCATTTGAGGGTATCCACATTAAAATTGGATGAAGGGTTTAGGAGTTTCAGCTCCTTAACATCTGCCACCCTGTTTTTAAAGAGACCAAAAGTAATTGGACAGATTAAATAATTGTAAATAAAATGTTCATTTCTAGTACTTGGTTGAAAACCCTTTGTTGGCAATGACTGCCTGAAGTCTTGAACTCATGGACATCACCAGACGCTGTGTTTCCTCCTTTTTGATGCTCTGCCAGGCCTTCACTGCGGTGGTTTTCAGTTGCTGTTTGATTGTGGGCCTTTCTGTCTGAAGTTTAGTCTTTAACAAGTGAAATGCATGCTCAATTGGGTTGAGATCAGGTAACTGACTTGGCCATTCAAGAATATTCCACTTCTTTGCTTTAATAAACACCTCGGTTGCTTTGGCTTTATGTTTTGGGTCATTGTCCATCTGTAGTATGAAACGACGACCAATCAGTTTGGCTGCATTTGGCTGGATCTGAGCACACAGTATGGCTCTGAATGCATCAGAATTCATTCGGCTGCTTCTGTCCTGTGTCACATCATCAATAAACACTACTGACCCAGTGCCACTGGCAGCCATGCATGCCCAAGCCATCACACTGCCTCCGTCGTGTTTTACAGATGATGTGGTATGCTTTGGATCAGGCTGTACCACGCCTTCGCCATGCTTTTCTCTTTCCATCATTCTGGTAGAGGTTGATCTTGGTTTCATCTGTCCAAAGAATGTTCTTCCAGAACTGTGCTGGCTTTTTTAGATGTTTTTTAGCTAAGTCCAGTCTAGGCTTTTTATTCTTGATGCTTATGAGTGGCTTGCACCGTGCAGTGAACCCTCTGTATTTACTTTCATGCAGTCTTGTCTTTATGGTAGATTTGGATATTGATACGCCTACCTCCTGGAGAGTGTTGTTCTCTTGGTTGGCTTTTGTGAAGGGATTTCTCTTCACCATGGAGATTATTCTGTGATCATCCACCACTGTTGTCTTCCGTGGGCGCCCAGGTCTTTTTGCATTGATGAGTTCACCAGTGCTTGCTTTCTTTCTTTCTCAGGATGTACCAAACTGTAGATTTTGCCACTCCTAATATTGTAGCAATTTCTCGGATGGGTTTTTTCTGTTTTTGCAGCTTAAGGATGGCTTGTTTCACCTGCATGGAGAGCTCCTTTGACTGCATGTTTACTCCACAGCAAAACCTTCCAAATGCAAGCACCACACTTCAAATCAACTCCAGGCCTTTTATCTGCTTAATTGAGAATAACATAATGACATAACAAAGGGATTGCCCACACCTGTCCATGAAATAGCCTTGGAGTCAATTGTCCAATTACTTTTGGTCCCTTTAAAAACAGGGTGGCACATGTTAAGGAGCTGAAACTCCTAAACCCTTCATGCAATTTTAATGTGGATACCCTCAAATGAAAGCTGAAAGTCTGAACTTCAACTGCATCTGAATTGTTTTGTTTAAAATTCATTGTGGTAATGTCTAGAACCAAAATTAGAAAAATGTTGTCTCTGTCCAAATATATATGGACCTAACTGTATAAAAAAAATAAACACGGCAAAAATGTTCAAAAGGTGTATACAAAAAAAAATTGTATCACTAAAAATGTCACTTTGAACAAACAATGCGGCCCCCCAAATTCAAATTTTTTCCTTGTGCAGCCCATATACCCAGCCGAGTTTGAGACCCCTGGTGTAGACCATACTGGGCTGCATGTCAATATTAAAAAGGGGTGGACGACTCCACTAACATGACATTAATAGCAGAAGTGCATGCTATAAAAAGAAAACAGAAAACTGCTAAACTGTTTCCAGCCCCACTAAAAAATAACTTATATCCCAAAAATACAACATTTCCACACAAAACATTCCTTAAAACGATGGAAAATAAAAATGCTAGTGCATCCAAAGAGTAAAGACAAAATAGTGAAAAAAACACTGCCACAATGCCGTACACTTACAGTGATGCCTGCTTCTATCACTACACACCGCCGTACTGAGGGCAGCTGTTAGAACCTTGCTCTTAGGTCTTTTTTCCTTTGCTGGTCACATGACCTTGTTGGCCTATTTAATACTGCTCCGCCCTTCTGGCTTTGCTGGACTTCATTGTATATCTACTTTCTAGCTAGCCTGTGCTCTGTGTCTTGCTCTGTTAGTTTGCTTGGTCTACTGACCTCTATGTTCTATATATTTTGTTTGTTCGTCTGTCTGCTACTATTTCTGTTAGGAGGTGTCCCATATTCCTCCCAGTCCTTAGTACTTGTAGGGATTCCTTCCCCACATCTATAGGTCTCCGTACAGACTAGCTTAGGACTTTAGCAGGTCTGATCGCAGGATCAGGTCCCCTGTTACATCGTAGGGATTAAGCTGAGTTCTATCATAGGGACAGATCTCCTCTCTTTCCTTAACTCTGGTAGCAGAACATAACAGTAAGTCCAGCCAGCAAATTCTCTAAGGAAAAATTTTTCTGTTCCATCATGGTGTCGGTTCAGGATTTGGTTCATCGCCTGCAGGGACTCTCTCTGGAGGTGGCCGAGCTCCGTCAGCACGTGAGTAACTGTCCTGGAGCACATTTCTTGGAGCCTAAGGTATGTTTGCCGGATTTATTTTTTGGTGAACACCGAGAATTTTTTTCATTTAAAAATGCTTGCTTATTGTATTTTCGTTTGAGACCTAAGTCCTCTGGGGATGAATCCCAGCGCGTAGGGTTCATAATGTCACTTTTGCGCAAAGAGCCTCAGGAGTGGGCCTTTTCTTTGCAACCTAGTGATTCATGCTTCAGATCAGTGGATAGTTTTTTTTCTGCTTTGGGACTATTATATGATGATCCTGACCGTGTCGCATCAGCTGAGACTGAGTTGAGACGTTTAAAACAAGGATCAGGTAATGTGGAAAAATATTGTACTCATTTCCGTCGTTGCTTTACTCAAACAGGGTGGAACGATTCTGCTCTGAAAAGTCTATTTCTTGCTGGGCTCAGTGAATGGGTTAAAGACCTGCTAATTGCTTATCCTACACCTGAAGATTTGCAACAGGCTATGCAATTAGCTATACGGGTGGATAGAAGACTGCGTGCAAGGGTTAATGAGAGCAAATCCTCTGCTATGTCAGTTTCTGGTTATGAGAATGTGTGTACTAACTGTGGTGAACCGATGGAGATTGGATCGGTGGCACCTCGCTCTCAAGAAAAAGATCGTCGATTTTCTGAAGGCTTGTGTTTCTATTGCGGAAAATCTGGTCATTTGATTAAAGGCTGTGAGCTTCGTATGAAGAAAGAAAAAAAAATGGTCAGTCACGCCCGTATTGCCTGTTTAAATTCCAAGGGTATATTTTTAGCTGCTTCCACGATTGCTCAGAAAAAATTAATGGAATTTCGGGTGTTTGTTGATTGCGGGTCTACTCTGAATGTAATTGATGGGGGATTCGTGGAAAGACTCAATTTAAAACCTGAACCTTTATCATCCCCCATTGCTGTGGTTTCTGTGGATGGTTCCCCTTTGAAGAATATTACTCTCAAGGTCTGTGAATTTCCTCTCACTATTAATGGTGTTCACCATGAGAAATTGGATTTGGTAGTGTTGAATAACTTGCCTTCTCCAGTAATATTGGGATTGCCCTGGTTAAAATTTCACAATCCTGTACTGGATTGGTCTACCAGTGAAATTAAATCCTGGAGCCATAAATGTTATGACAAGTGTTGTAACGGGCGTATTGCAGCTTTGGATAGGGGAGAATTGCCTGTTCCTATTCAGGATTTTTGGAGAGTTTTTTCTGAGAAGGAATCGCAGGTTTTGCCTCCCCATAGAGACTATGATTGTTCTATTGAATTTGTCCCTGGAGCGACTCTTCCTAAAAGTCGTTTATTTAACCTTACTATTCCTGAGAGGAAGGCTTTGGAGGAATACATACAGACAAGTTTGGCCGCCGGTCACATTAGGCCCTCTAAGTCTCCTGTGGCGGTTGGATTTTTTTTTGTAAAAAAAAAGGACGGCGGTTTACGTCCTTGTCTGGATTTTCGTGAGATTAACAAAATTACTGTACGCAATCCTTACCCACTGCCATTGATTCCTGATCTGTTTAACCAGTTAATGGGGGCCAAGTGGTTCTCTAAAATTGACCTTAAGGGGGCATACAATCTGTTGCGCATGAAGGAGGGTGATGAATGGAAGACTGCTTTTAACACTCCTGTGGGTCATTTTGAGAATCTGGTTATGCCTTTTGGTCTTACTAATGCTCCTGCATTTTTTCAGAATCTGATTAATGACATCCTTAGACCTTTGATCGGTAAAAATGTGGTTGTGTATTTGGATGACATTTTGATTTATTCTCCAGATCTGGAGTCTCATTGGCGGAGCGTGCGTGAGGTATTACAGTTATTAATGGACAATTCGCTTTTTGCTAAGCTGGAGAAATGTGAGTTCGCTGTACAGAGAATTAGTTTTTTGGGCTACATTATCTCCAGCAAAGGTTTTGAGATGGATCCGGTTAAGGTTCAGGCTGTGCAGGAATGGCCTAGGCCTATTGGTTTGAAATCGATACAGAGGTTTTTGGGTTTCGCCAATTACTACAGAAAATTCATAAAAAATTTTTCTAGTATTGTCAAACCTCTGACTGATCTCACCAGGAAAGGTGCTGATGCGGTTCAGTGGTCTTCTGAGGCCATTGAAGCTTTTGTGTATCTCAAGGAGAGGTTCACCTCTGCTCCCATCCTTATGCAGCCTGATGTTACTAGGCCGTTTTTGGTTGAGGTTGATGCTTCCTCTGTGGGGGTTGGCGCAGTATTGTCTCAGGATAATGGGGATGGATTACATCCCTGTGCCTTTTTTTCAAAAAAATTTTCGGAGACTGAACTGAATTACGATATTGGTAATCGGGAATTATTGGCTATTAAACTCGCATTTGAACACTGGCGCCACTTCTTGGAAGGTGCGGAATTTCCCGTTCAGGTTCTTACGGATCATAAAAATCTGATATATCTTGATGCTGCCAAGCGCCTGAATGCCCGTCAGGCTAGGTGGGCACTGTTTTTCTCGCGGTTTAATTTCTCCGTTACTTACATCCCTGGTACTAAGAATGTTAAGGCGGATGCCTTGTCTCGCAGTTTTTCTCCCATAGTCGGTGCTGAGAAAGAGGAGAACATTTTACAAGAAGGTGTTGTGATAGCTGCTTTGGACTCCGTTTTGGAAGATGAGATTCTTAAAGCACAGGAGAATGCCCCATCTAACACTCCCCATGGGAGGTTGTTTGTGCCTGGGACCTTTAGGAGAGATTTGTTTGTTGAGTGTCACGAATCTCGGTTGGCAGGTCATCCCGGAATCTCTGAGACCAAGAGACTGGTGGGTCGCAGTTTTTGGTGGCCTGGATGGCAGAAGGAAGTCATTAAGTGGGTGCGTCAATGTACTATATGTGCTAGATCTAAGTCCTCACATACTCCTGCTGCGGGGTTGCTTTGTCCTTTGGAGGTTCCCAGTGCTCCTTGGACACATTTGGCTATGGACTTTATAACTGACCTTCCCCCCTCTGAGGGTTTTACTGTCATCTGGGTGGTCGTGGACCGTTTTAGCAAGATGTGTCACTTGGTTCCTTTCGTCAAACTGCCCTGCGCTAAAACTCTCGCTAAGGCCTTTGTCAAGGAAATTGTCAGACTTCATGGCGTTCCTACTGACATTGTTTCTGATAGGGGTCCTCAGTTCGTGGCTCGTTTTTGGCGTGCCTTTTGTGATAGGTTGGGAGTTCATTTGTCGTTCTCGTCCGGATATCATCCTGAATCTAATGGCCAGACAGAAAGGAAAAACCAGGATGTTGAGCAGTTCTTGCGTTGTTTTGTGGCAGACAATCAAGAGGGGTGGTCTGAGTTTCTGCCACTTGCTGAATTTGCTCTGAACAATCATACATCTTCTTCTGCTGGTTGTTCGCCTTTTTTTTGTTGTTCTGGGAGACATCCGTCGTTTGGGTCGTTCTCCAAGTTGGGATCTGCCGTGCCTGAGGAGGAGAATTTTTCCGGTGATTTGGAGAGAGTTTGGACGGATGTGCGTGGTAATCTTCAGGAGGCCAACAGAAAATCTAAAGACTACTTTGATAGGAAACGACAGGAGGTTTTGTTCGCTGTTGGTGACATGGTTTGGTTGTCCTCTAGGAATCTGCGGTTGAGGATTCCTTCAAAGAAATTGGGTCCCAAGTTTGTAGGGCCCTTTAAGGTGCTTCAGGTTGTCAACCAATCTGCTGTTAGGTTGGAGGTTCCTACCTCCTGGAGAATTAATCCGGTATTTCATGTCTCTCTGTTGAAAAAAGCTGTTGTATCGGATTGTGACGCCTCTGCCTCTGTTCCTCCGGTGGTGGAGGACGGGGAATATGAAATTTCTCGCATCCTTAACTCTAGACGGTATAGAGGTAGTTTGCAGTATCTTGTGGCCTGGAAAGGTTTCGGTCCCGAGGATAACTCTTGGGTGAGGTCGGATGATGTTTCCGCGTCCAGACTTATCAGAGCGTTTCACAGGAGATTTCCTGATAAGCCTGGTCCTAGGGGATCCGGAGGATCCTCTTAGAAGGGGGGGGTACTGTTAGAACCTTGCTCTTAGGTCTTTTTTCCTTTGCTGGTCACATGACCTTGTTGGCCTATTTAATCCTGCTCCGCCCTTCTGGCTTTGCTGGACTTCATTGTATATCTACTTTCTAGCTAGCCTGTGCTCTGTGTCTTGCTCTGTTAGTTTGCTTGGTCTACTGACCTCTATGTTCTATATATTTTGTTTGTTCGTCTGTCTGCTACTATTTCTGTTAGGAGGTGTCCCATATTCCTCCCAGTCCTTAGTACTTGTAGGGATTCCTTCCACACATCTATAGGTCTCCGTACAGACTAGCTTAGGACTTTAGCAGGTCTGATCGCAGGATCAGGTCCCCTGTTACATCGTAGGGATTAAGCTGAGTTCTATCGTAGGGACAGATCTCCTCTCTTTCCTTAGCTCTGGTAGCAGAACATAACAGCAGCCCTAGTTATATAGGAGGGGGAGACATCAGCATCTTTTGGGGGCTCAGGTGCCACATGAGCTTGTAGTACAAGCCTCCATCTAGAATATACCACATGAATTTTCCTTCTGTCTATGACTTTTACATTATTACTTTCACATCTTTGACATTCAGGCAAATACCTGAAGAATATCAATTCTGGAGCCATAATGGAGAAAGGAGGAAGCGATGTGCGGGATGATGAGGGGTGCAAAGAGGACGTTCCTACAGGTAACTGCCCCAGTGAGGAGTCACCACTAAATAAAGCAGAGAAGAGTCACATTCTCCTCATTCACCAGACCGGACAATTTTAGGCTTGAAGTTTTATGTTATGTGTTTTCTCAGCTTTTTTGGCCATAGATTCCCCCATTCAGCTAAAATATTGATTATATATGGCTGACAATGTAATAGCACAATATGTAATAAGACCGGTTGTGCATCTATAATATGGATTTAAGAATAGACTGGGATAATAGATCATCAAAGACAAGTAACAAACTTCATAGGCAAAGTATGTAGTTCAGTGTTTTTATATCATATGCATCGTGGCTCTGGTGCCAGGATTAATACAGTATATAACATAAGTAATCTATTTGATATACTGAACAAGCAAAGCTTAAAAATATATTTTTTAAGTCAATTGTCTAATAGTCACAGTCGTGAGTAGATAATAAGAGAAAACAGAAAACTACCTGGGCTTATCCATCGTTATATTTGCTCCATGGCCATGACTTCTTAATACACGACCATACGGCTCCTCTGTTCTGCATGTAGCGGTCAGCGATTGTGTAACATGGACACCACCTAGTAGCACTGACGCCTGAGCATTTCTCTACACACGAGTGACAATAAGAGCAAGTCCTGCACTCTGTCCAGTGGAAGATGGGGTGTTAGGGGTCGATTTGAAGTGTTCACTGAAGCTGGGCTGTGGAGTCAGTAAGCCAAACCTCCGACTCCTACTCCTCAATTTCCATGGCTCCGACTCCGACTCCACGACTCCGACTCCCTCATACATGGCTCATTTTTAAGTGATAAATTTACTGTAGCACAGATAAATCTCAGCTAAAAGTCTTGACCCTTAGATCAGGAAAAGGACTGGCATTTATAGGACATTTCATAACTTTCCCAAATTCTTATGAAAAAATATTCCCCACAAACTGCATTGAACTACTGTACCCAATTTATTATATATTTTAGGAGTCGGTCCATTTTATACCGACTCCAACTTCACCAAAATGGGCTCCGACTCCACGACTCCGACTCCACAGCCCTGCACTTAAGAATAGACATAATTTCCAGAGCACATACCATAGAATGCAATATGGAATCCAATTATTCCTTATAATCAACAATAGTTCAGACAGACATGTAATCAGAGATGTTAGTATAGACATTAATTATACCTGAGTCTGTTGACCGCTGTCTCTCTGAAACCCTCCATAGACATGAATGTTCAGCCAAGCATTCAACTGTTTTCTAAGAGGAGAGAGAAGAAAGATGCTCCCATATCATCAATCAGTGCTTGTTACAGGCCAATATCTGCCTGTGTAAATGAACCCTTAAAGGGGTTGTACCACAAACAAAGTTAATTTTAATCAATAGATCTGGGAATAATAATAATTTCCACAATTTGATGTGTTTAAATAAAATGTTCCTGTGCTGAGATAATCTTATAAATGTTTCCTTGCTATGTACTGTGTAATGGATGGGTCTGACACATGGTCTGATCATACCGCATCTCCTCGGCAGGGGAGGACACAAAAGAGAGCATACAGACAGGACAGCAGGGGATCACCGGTGATTTGTTTTGTGAGGCAAAACATTTCCCTGCCTGTTTTTAAGCAATGTTTTACCGCACAGAAAGAATCAGCTGTGATCCTGTGCTGTGCTGTCTGTGTACTCTCTTTTGCTTCCTCTCTTGCCCAGGATATGTGGAATGATCAGACAATGTCCCTGTGTGGTCAGACAAAGCCACTACACAGTAAATAGCAGGGACACATGTATCTGATTTTGTCAGCACAGGAATATTTTTTAAACACATCCAATTGTGGAATTTATTATTATTCAAATATCTATTGATTAAAATGTTGATTAAAATTAACTTTGTTTGTGGGAAAACCACTTTAAATATAACCTGTCAGCTACAAAAATGCTATTTACCTGCAGATAAAGTGGTAATCTGCAGGTAAATAGTATTTAAAGCATTTTTTGGGCTACATTGTCTCCAGCGAGGGCTTTGAGATGGACCCTGTGAAGGTTCAGGCTGTGCAGGAATGGCCTAGGCCTATTGGTTTGAAATCTATACAGAGATTTTGGGGTTTTGCCAATTATTACAGGAAATTAATTTCCTGCCTTTATATTCCAGCTCCGCCCTTTTGGCTGTACTGGACTTCAGTGTTGTTTGACTGTTTTTCTAGCCAGGTGGTTCGGTGCCTATCTCTGTCAGTTCGCTTGGTCCTTCTGGGACCTCTAGTACCTTTTTGTCAGTTTGTCTTTTTGTGCTCTGCAACAACTTTCTCTGTTTAGGAGGTGTCCCATTTTTGTTCCAGTCCTTAGTTCTTTTAGGGACTCCTTCCTTTATGCTATAGGTCTTCGTTCAGACTAGCCGAGGACTAAGACGGGTCTGTTCGCTAGGAACAGGCAGCCCGCTACATTGTAGGGATTCAGCTTAGTCTTACTGTAGGGACAGCTTTCCCCTTTCTTTCCTTAGTACATGTTGCAGATCATAGCAGCAAGGAGAATATAATTTAATCGATGAGCACTGATTTCATGATATAACAAGTTGATTGGGGCTTATTAGCTTTTATTTTAATGTAGCAATGACGATTTGTTTCCTTATCTCATGCCCTTTTTATTATTGCAGAATATCCTCTATTTACATAAAAGAGATGATGCTCTATCAAAGATTATTTTTATTCTCATATAAAATATGCGACAAATGACAAATGTTTTATTCTTTGACATTTGATGTTTGCACTGGCCAATGATCGGGAATGAACATTAGTGCAATGGATTTTTTGTGCAGTCATCAAATCACATCATGTAAATTTCACTTTAGTCAGTTAATAATAGAATTTTGCAACACACTTTGCAATTTGTATGTAATTTTTTATTTTCACTTTTCTTATTTTTTTATATTTAGATAAATATAAGTATTAAGATTATTTTGTTCAAAAATCAAATTGGTTTTATTCTTGGCAGAGCTCCGAAAGACATCTCATATCTTCAGATGTTAAAGCAGATGATTGTAAACATTGCACAAGATCCATATGAAGAGCATGCCAACATCTCAGACATGGATCCTTTTAACGTAGAATGTAATAATTCATTACAGAATGTTAAGCAAAATAAAAGTCACAAAATAAGTGTGCAAAATAAAAAAGCTCCCAGAAGGGAGAAGCCATTTTCATGTTCAGAATCTGAGACACGTTTTACACATAAATAAAGTATCATTAAACATGAGAGAATTCACACAGGAGAGAAGCCATTTTCATGTTTATAATGTGGGAAATGTTTTGCAGAGAAATCAAGTGAGAAATGTTTTACTCTGAAATCAACTCTTGTCAGCAGTAACCAGAGTATATAAGCCCTCCATCTGATATATATGTCCCTCATCCTGGCCCCATCTTGGCATATATATCCCCCATCTTTGTATATGTCCCTTATCCTGGACCCCACCCATTCTGGTATATGTCCCCCGTTCTGACTCTGTTCTTTATTGTATAGAAAAAAATCCAATAGTTACTTATCCATAGAGTATAATGCACCCCATAGTCACCCATACAGTATAATGCATAGCCCATTGTGATCCATATAGTATAATGCACAGCCCATAGTCATCCCCATACAGTATAATGCACAACCCATAGTTATCCATAGAATATAATGCATAGCACATAGTTATTCATAGAGTAAAATGCACAGCCCATAGACATCCCCATACAGTATAATGCACAACCCATAGTTATCCATAGAATATAATGCATATCACATAGTTATCCATAGAGTAAAATGCACAGCCCATAGTCCTCTATTCAGTATAATGCACAACCGATAGTCATGCATAGAGTATAATGCCCACTCCATTGTCATCCATACAGTATAATACACAGTCCATAGTCAACCATAGAGTATAATGCACAGCCCATCATCATCCATAGAGTATGGATGTTCAGAATTTAGGATTTTTTTTATCTAAATCTAAGCTTGTTAGACATCAGAGAACTCGCGTGGAGAAAAAGGCATTTTAACCTTTTAGTGACGAAGACCAATTTTTTAAATCTGACATATGTCACTTTGTGTTACTAACGATGGAATGTCCCATATCCCAGTTATTCTGAGAATATTTTTTCCTAACATGTTGTATTTTATTTTAGTAATAAATAAAAATTTGCAATATTCAAAGTTTGTATGTTTATAAGTGTAAACCATATAGTTATACTACATGAAAGTAAACAATACATTTACCTTATGTCTTCTATGTCATCATTATTTCCAAACATCCTTGTACTTTGTTAGGTAGAAGGGTTAAAAGTTTAGCAGCAATGTTTCATTATTTTAGTGCAATGTACAAAACTTACTTGAAGTGACTTTGAGGGGCCTATATATTGGAGATTCTCCTAAAGGATGCCATTTTAAAAATAGCAACCCTCAAAGTGTACAACACTGCTGTCACTACGTTTGTGAGCCCTTCAAGAACTTCATGAGAAATTATGCAAAACTGAATTAATAGAAAGAAAAACTGTGGTGGCCTCACACTGTTTGTGTTTGTGTTTGTGTGTAGGGGGGGTGGGGGGCGCTGTGTAGGGCCATCATACTGTGCTGGGGGGGAACACCATTATAATGTGGGGCTGTGGGGGCAAACATGCTGTGGGAGGGGCCACCATATTGCATAGGGGCTACAATCGTACTGTGTGGAGGAAATGTGAGAGCCGCCATCAACTATGTGGGGGCCACTAGCTACCACTATCATACTGTGTGAGGGGGCTGTGGTTGCCAATTGTGTAGATGGCTTTGGGGCTATTATCTGTATTTTCCAAGTCATGGAGTTGTGTGAGCGCTTGTTTTTACTCCTTGAGCTGACCTTTTTATTAATACCATTTTGGGCTAGATACAATGTTTTGATTGCTTAACTCACATTTATGTTGCAGCAGCCAAAAAAATCAAAGTTCTGGCGTTGTGATTTTTTTGTCTGTATGGCACTTTACAGATCAGATTAATCAATTTTATATTTTGATTGATCGGACTTTAACGGATGTGGAATTGCCACATGTGTATTTTTTTATTTCTCTATTTTTAATGGTGGAAATGAAGGATGATTCAAATGTTTATTTGTTTTAAAAACATTTTTCTAATTTTTACTGTATTTTGTAGTCCCCTTAGGGGAATGAACCCACCATCAGACAATTGCTTGTACTACAGTATTATTGTGTATAGCAAACATCAGGGTCTCCTATAAATGCTAGCCATGGGCTAGCTTTCTATTGGATTTCTCGTCAGACCCCCGGCTGGTATGGTAGACCATAGGCGCCCCATGATTGCGTAGAGGGAGGGGGGTATAGCTGGTTAGAATAGGGCACCCCTGGGCTATGCACTGAAAATGCCACTAACAGAGATTGACACGTTCACCGTAGAATAGAGTACTTAATAGAGATATTTAAAACATAACTTTTACTAAATGTTGTTAAAGATATAACCACATAGGACAAACATCAATTAAAAACAACTAGGGGCCTTGTTACCTCCCTCTTCAGTCCCTCAATCTTTCTCCTTCCTGACAAGTAGGAGAAAAGATTTTTCTTTATCAGACTACGTGAATAAATAGGAAAACTGACTGTTAGTCTGAGGTAAATGCAACACGTAATCATTTATAACCTTAACTATATAACTAAAAAAAATCATACCAAGAATCTAGTATGGACCCTTGTGAAGGAGATGCCTGGGGTCAATGCTCATATTTTGACTTCTACACATTCTCTAGCTAGTATGTACATCAGATCAAGAGATGTCAGTGGCTGGGTGCAGTAGTCCTACACTGAATGGTTGAACAGTAACAGTTAAACCTTTCACACCTTCTTCCAGTAAATGGGGAGAAGACTCTGGTTCTAGGCCTCCTGCAGCACAAAGCCATAGACTCACCAGGGTGTCCAGCACAGACCTGATAATAGTACTTATACCTGTGGGACAGGTCTGGGGGATATTCCATGGGCTTTTGACATGTTAATTGTATGAACACATAAGAGTTAATGTGTAGCAGTCCCTATTGTAAGTGGGGAGAAGACACTGGTTCTAGACCTCCTGCAGCACAAAGCCATAGACTCACCAGGGTGTCCAGCACAGACCTGATAATAGTACTTATACCTGTGGGACAGGTCTGGGGGATATTCCATGGGCTTTTGACATGTTAATTGTATGAACACATAAGAGTTAATGTGTAGCAGTCCCTATTGTAAGTGGGGAGAAGACACTGGTTCTAGACCTCCTGCAGCACAAAGCCATAGACTCACCAGGGTGTCCAGCACAGACCTGACAATAGTACTTATACCTGTGGGACCAGTCTGGGGGATATTCCATGGGCTTTTGACATGTTAATTGTATGAACACATAAGAGTTAATGTGTAGCAGTCCCTATTGTAAGTGGGGAGAAGACACTGAATCTAGACCTCCTGCAGCACAAAGCCATAGACTCACCAGGGTGTCCAGCACAGACCTGATAATAGTACTTATACCTGTGGGACAGGTCTGGGGGATATTCCATGGGCTTTTGACATGTTAATTGTATGAACACATAAGAGTTAATGTGTAGCAGTCCCTATTGTAAGTGGGGAGAAGACACTGGTTCTAGACCTCCTGCAGCACAAAGCCATAGACTCACCAGGGTGTCCAGCACAGACCTGACAATAGTACTTATACCTGTGGGACAGGTCTGGGGGATATTCCATGGGCTTTTGACATGTTAATTGTATGAACACATAAGAGTTAATGTGTAGCAGTCCCTATTGTAAGTGGGGAGAAGACACTGAATCTAGACCTCCTGCAGCACAAAGCCATAGACTCACCAGGGTGTCCAGCACAGACCTGATAATAGTACTTATACCTGTGGGACAGGTCTGGGGGATATTCCATGGGCTTTTGACATGTTAATGAGATGAACACATAAGAGTTAATGTGTAGCAGTCCCTATTGTAAGTGGGGAGAAGACACTGAATCTAGACCTCCTGCAGCACAAAGCCATAGACTCACCAGGGTGTCCAGCACAGACCTGATAATAGTACTTATGTAGCACCCTGAGGATTCGGCTGCTACAGGGGTATTGCACCTCAACCCAGAGGTGTGATATTCCACTCCCGGATAAGGATGGAGAGTGGGACTGAGCTCGGTAGCTGCATGCACTACACACATCCCATTTCCGGGGAACAGACCAACGGTACTCCCACTTAGAAATGTGCAGGTACGACCGAGTCTGTTCCTGGCTGGAGTGGGAGGGGGGTGGTACATCCCAGTAGTGTAGGGGCAGATAGGGGGAGCAGCCTGGGTAAAGATAGGAGCTCATTGGGTGCTGGTCACCTGAGCTCACACATAGAGGGAGTATATAAGGTGGGCACCATCTAAGATCAGGGTCAGTCTGTCAGAGTGGAGGCAGTCAGCGAGTCTTTGCAGAGAAGTCAGAGGAAGAGGAGCAGAGCAGCCCCAGGCCCAGAGAGAGTGAGAGAGGAGAAGAAAGAGAGACCCAGAGGGGGAAACGAAAAGGAACTCTAAGAACCCACATACAAACACAGGGTGAAGAGTTGGCAAAAGGGAACTGGATCCCAAACTGGTGGGGGCTAAAGCACACCTCAGCCAGAGACCGGAGGCCGTGGGCAGGATCTGCCACGGCCACCCACCACATCCACCCCGAAGGCAAACCACGTGGAGGGTCAGGGAACCCAAGGCCAAGGGTCTCCCAACAGAAGGCCCGAGGGAGCTGGACCTAGGTGGATCACTAGTGGGGACGGCCAGAGGAAAGGACAGAAGGAGAGCTCAGGGCCACGCTCCGGACTTGTTTGGGGGTTTGCTGAATCCAGGACCTGGTGGACGCAGCACGGCTCGGGTGGTCACTTGAAGCTGGAGTGACCGGAACATCAGCAGTGAGTAAATACCCTAAACTGCACAACCCGACTCTGTCTTTAATTACCATCTATGCTGCACCACCACAACCCCCATCCTCTGCACCTGACCCCCTGAGGCTATACCCCACCCGTTGGGGGTTATACTACCAAAAGCTGCACCAACACCATCAGCCTCAGCGGACCCTGCTGCAGCGGCGGCCATTGTGACCGCAATACAACGGGTGGCGTAGTCGACAATAAAGAACTTAATAACATCTGTAGGACTGCCACATACAACTGAGTTTGACACCCTGGGCACGGACCGGGTCACAGCCACTCGGAGACTACAACCCCCATCTGATCCGGCTCCGGGTATTCCCCTAAAGAATATGGCCCAGGGGGCGCGTCAACTTTGGCGTAGTCGGCAGGATACCGTGCCCGCAACACCCGGGTACTGCGTGCCTGAAGAAAAGAACGAGTTTACCTCAAAAAGAAGTCTCCTGCCGGTTCCGGAGGGTCCCCGCCATCGGACTCCATCACAGGTCGATTCCCGCCGGTTGTCCGCCATTAACAGCTTTTTCCCGCCATCTGCAGAGTTTCCCGCCACTGGGAAGCGGTTCCCGCCATTTCCAAAGGTTTCCCGCCTTGGAAGAGCGGACGCCATTATGGACGTGCCAGAGGGTGGCAAGAGGCCACCTCCCATCGTGGGCCAGGACCGAAAATGGCGCCAAAAGTGGAAACCGCCCCCACCAACAGAGACTGTGATGCTAGAGGTGTCTGTCAGCGTGAAAGAACTGCCCCTGGAGCTGACAATCACCAAGTGGCCCCGGGACCGCCCTCGAAGTGGGAGGACTGAGAAGAAGAGAGCAAAGATGGGTGCCGCTTGGAGCAGTCTGGAGCGAGCGCACCCGGAGGCAAGAAGCCTGGAGAAGAGTATCGGAGGAGTTTACCCGGAGATGGCGAGAAAGCAGAGCAGCACCGGCCCGCTGGCCAGGAGCCTGCTGGAGACAACGGAAGGAGAGCAGAGCAGCACCGACCCGTTGGTCAGGAGCCTGCTGGAAACAACGACCCCACTAGGCCTAGTGGAGGTCCTAGCACAGCTCCCCCGAGACCGGGAGTGTGCACAGACCGCTCTGGAGGGCCTCGCAAGGAGGATGGCCCGGGTGCAGCGAGAGACGTTGGCGGAGTGGAGCCGTGAGATGGCCCAGCAGACCGAGACCTGTCAGCGGAGCACGCCACCCAAGACGAGGAGACAGACCGCCTCTGAGGATGGCGCGGGAGGACTGAAGGCCGGAGACGGCGCCGAGAAGGGAGCCGAACGAGTGGAGGCAGGTAAAGGGGACGTCTATACCCCAAACCGGGAAACCGCGTACCTGCCCCAGCTCCCCGTCGCAGAGCCCGAAGTCTATCCTGCCGTGCCCGTCGCTGCAACGTCACCGCCGCAGACTAGGCCTCAAACGGGAGCCGCGACCCCTGTGACGTCATACGCCTCGACCCCGAGCGTGACCAAGCAGGAAGTACCACCAGCCTGGTCGCAAGGCCTAGTACCCCCGGGCGCCGCAATACCAACAGCGCCCCCTACCTCCGCAGAGCCACCGGCCTGGTCGCAGGGCCAAGTAGCCCAGGGTGCCGCCGTCCTTACGGTGCCCTTCACCTTCCAGATACCCCAGGCCTGGCCGCAAGGCCCGGGCAACCCGGGCGCTAACACCACCGCGCCCATAAGACCAAGAGTGCCGCATCTGGGAGAGGACCTGTTTAGCCAACACACGTGCCCGGATGGGCAGCCTTTCATCTGGCCCCAGGAATATCATGAACTGGAACGGCAGAGGAAGGCTGGGGCCATGTGTGCACCCCTGATCCCGGCTCCAAAGCCCATAAAGAGGATCTCGCCCCCGCTAGAAGAGACCCAGTTTGAGTGGGACCCCACCGGAGAAGACCTCATGGGGTTCACTCAGGAGACTCGGGCAGCTGCAGCGGAGCGTGCTGAGTGCTGCCGCCAACAGCTCGAGGTCTTCGAGAGGGAGCGGAGAGAGAGGCGGGTCCGGGAACAGCAAGCTCAAATAAGGAGCGCGGAGCAGAAGAGCCGGGCCAGGAGAGACCCCCGTGCAGCGCATAGTCCCCGCACCACCGGGACTGTGATCAAGTTTAACATGCAGCATGGGTGGGGCTTCATCCGAGACCACCGCACCCCAGGCGACGTCTTTGTAACCAGGAGAGACGTTGAGTCCCACCTACCGGAGGGACACAGAGGTCGTGACCTTTACATCGGGGACGAGGTCACCTTTACCCGGCACAAGTGTGCCAAAGGACCTTACGCCCTCCATGTGCATCGCCTGACGGAGGAGGAGCTGCGGTGTGAGGAAGAACAAGAGGACCCGGACGGGTCTGAAGTTAGAGGTAACCATAAAGAAAGAGCAGGAGGACGTCGTCGTTAAGTACAGCGAAGCAGAAGCTGTATATAGTTGCCCGTCGGGGCACCGTGAACTGTTACTGCTGCTATCATAGTCCCCGTTGGGACCAGCAAGTGTGAACTGTTTACCCGTTTAACCCTTAAATCCCACTGACCGAGGACTGAGAGCGGTCATTCCTCCCTAATACCTGGCCGAGGACTGAGAGCGGCCACCTTCCCTTTTGTATATAGTTGCGCGTCCTAAAGCGCCCCCTACCGGTTTTATAGGAAAATCATTTTTCAAGAAAAGACTGTCGCACTTTACCCGGTCACGCGTTGCACAGTGACCGGAGGAGGAGCAAGAAGTGAGGAAAAGTCTACAAGAATGTTTTATATGAAAAGTTTTATTGATATATATATATATAATGTTTTGTATGATGTTTTATATGTTTATGCAAAAATTTGTATGTTTTGTGGTGTTTTGTTCTTACAGCCCGAGGACGTGCTGTGATTTACCAGGGGGGAATGTAGCACCCTGAGGATTCGGCTGCTACAGGGGTATTGCACCTCAACCCAGAGGTGTGATATTCCACTCCCGGATAAGGATGGAGAGTGGGACTGAGCTCGGTAGCTGCATGCACTACACACATCCCATTTCCGGGGAACAGACCAACGGTACTCCCACTTAGAAATGTGCAGGTACGACCGAGTCTGTTCCTGGCTGGAGTGGGAGGGGGGTGGTACATCCCAGTAGTGTAGGGGCAGATAGGGGGAGCAGCCTGGGTAAAGATAGGAGCTCATTGGGTGCTGGTCACCTGAGCTCACACATAGAGGGAGTATATAAGGTGGGCACCATCTAAGATCAGGGTCAGTCTGTCAGAGTGGAGGCAGTCAGCGAGTCTTTGCAGAGAAGTCAGAGGAAGAGGAGCAGAGCAGCCCCAGGCCCAGAGAGAGTGAGAGAGGAGAAGAAAGAGAGACCCAGAGGGGGAAACGAAAAGGAACTCTAAGAACCCACATACAAACACAGGGTGAAGAGTTGGCAAAAGGGAACCGGATCCCAAACTGGTGGGGGCTAAAGCACACCTCAGCCAGAGACCGGAGGCCGTGGGCAGGATCTGCCACGGCCACCCACCACATCCACCCCGAAGGCAAACCACGTGGAGGGTCAGGGAACCCAAGGCCAAGGGTCTCCCAACAGAAGGCCCGAGGGAGCTGGACCTAGGTGGATCACTAGTGGGGACGGCCAGAGGAAAGGACAGAAGGAGAGCTCAGGGCCACGCTCCGGACTTGTTTGGGGGTTTGCTGAATCCAGGACCTGGTGGACGCAGCACGGCTCGGGTGGTCACTTGAAGCTGGAGTGACCGGAACATCAGCAGTGAGTAAATACCCTAAACTGCACAACCCGACTCTGTCTTTAATTACCATCTATGCTGCACCACCACAACCCCCATCCTCTGCACCTGACCCCCTGAGGCTATACCCCACCCGTTGGGGGTTATACTACCAAAAGCTGCACCAACACCATCAGCCTCAGCGGACCCTGCTGCAGCGGCGGCCATTGTGACCGCAATACAACGGGTGGCGTAGTCGACAATAAAGAACTTAATAACATCTGTAGGACTGCCACATACAACTGAGTTTGACACCCTGGGCACGGACCGGGTCACAGCCACTCGGAGACTACAACCCCCATCTGATCCGGCTCCGGGTATTCCCCTAAAGAATATGGCCCAGGGGGCGCGTCACTTATACCTGTGGGACAGGTCTGGGGGATATTCCATGGGCTTTTGACATGTTAATGAGATGAACACATAAGAGTTAATGTGTAGCAGTCCCTATTGTAAGTGGGGAGAAGACACTGGTTCTAGACCTCCTGCAGCACAAAGCCATAGACTCACCAGGGTGTCCAGCACAGACCTGACAATAGTACTTATACCTGTGGGACAGGTCTGGGGGATATTCCATGGGCTTTTGACATGTTAATTGTATGAACACATAAGAGTTAATGTGTAGCAGTCCCTATTGTAAGTGGGGAGAAGACACTGAATCTAGACCTCCTGCAGCACAAAGCCATAGACTCACCAGGGTGTCCAGCACAGACCTGATAATAGTACTTATACCTGTGGGACAGGTCTGGGGGATATTCCATGGGCTTTTGACATGTTAATGAGATGAACACATAAGAGTTAATGTGTAGCAGTCCCTATTGTAAGTGGGGAAAAGACACTGGTTCTAGACCTCCTGCAGCACAAAGCCATAGACTCACCAGGGTGTCCAGCACAGACCTGACAATAGTACTTATACCTGTGGGACAGGTCTGGGGGATATTCCATGGGCTTTTGACATGTTAATTGTATGAACACATAAGAGTTAATGTGTAGCAGTCCCTATTGTAAGTGGGGAGAAGACACTGAATCTAGACCTCCTGCAGCACAAAGCCATAGACTCACCAGGGTGTCCAGCACAGACCTGATAATAGTACTTATACCTGTGGGACAGGTCTGGGGGATATTCCATGGGCTTTTGACATGTTAATGAGATGAACACATAAGAGTTAATGTGTAGCAGTCCCTATTGTAAGTGGGGAGAAGACACTGGTTCTAGACCTCCTGCAGCACAAAGCCATAGACTCACCAGGGTGTCCAGCACAGACCTGACAATAGTACTTATACCTGTGGGACCAGTTTGGGGGATATTCCATGTGCTTTTGACATGTTAATGAGATGAACACCACAGACCTGACTAGTACTTATACATATGGGACCCCTGTGGGGGATAGTCCATAGACTTTTGATATGTTAATCGAACGAAAACAAAAGGCTTAATATGTAACAGTCCCTATTGTAAGTGTAATATACAATACTGGACCTCAGCTCTCTCATTTGACTTTGGTCTGTGAACATTTACTATGCCATTCCTGTGTCATGCTCTGTTTATGCAATAAAGATAGAAGGAAGTTTCATGGAAAATGTCATCTAATTATAGGACTATGGTTTACTGTGGAGGATTCCTGTGTGGACTGGTTGTTATTTTCACATTTGGTCTGGGAATTGCTCTTCTTTGACCTTACACATCACTTCACAACCAACAGGTGGGGGGATAACAGCAGCATACAGAGCCCCCCTCCTCTGCCTGGAGGTGACATCACAGGATGGGGGGATGAGCACCAACAGACCAGGTCTTAAAAATGTGTGTAAGACTTTTGGATGTTGGTCATTTCTTGGAGTCAATCGAATTGAAAACTTGACCCGGTTTCTTCCTCCCCTGGATCCTAAACACAAAATGTAAGTGATAGGTTTCTGGTTTATTTCCTTTTCTTTTAAGAAATTTGTATGCACATTTTTACTATGTGTCATTTATTATCGTCCTATTATATTCATTAATACCTTTCTGACTGCTTAATTAACTGTTGTTTGCACTTTTGCTTTTCCTTTTTTATTTTCCTGTCTTATATACAGTAGCTGTGTCAGGACTTTTGCTCCCTAAGCCAATCTTTCTATAAATAATTTTTCAGTAGATAGGATATTTTGATCATCTCTTATTACATTCTTGTGTGCTGTTGCAAAAGAAACGCAATTAAGGTGTTTTGATTTTATTCTTCATTATGCCATTTACTGATCAGGTTAATTCATTGTATATTATGATAGATCAGACTTTTAAGAATATAGCGATACTAAATATCTGTATTTTTTTTTTATTTCTTAATTTTAATGGAGAAAAAGGGTGATTTGAATTTTTATATTTTCTTTTTTAAAAAAACAAAAACATTTATTTCTTTACAATTTATTGTATTTGTTAATCGCCTTAGGGGACTTGAACCTGCAATTGTCTGATCACTTTTATTATATACAGCAATATCATAATATTGTATATATATCCTGGAGCCAGATTGACAGCGCTATTGATCAGGTTACCAGACAAGGGCAGAACTTCAATCTATGCATGGCTGTTAGAGGCAGATGATGTCTGAATATCAGCTATCAAGTGCGAGGAAAGATGCCGGTTCTGCATGTGAGCTCGCATCAAAGACGGGGACACTGCTGATGACGTATATGTACGTCATTGGTAGGGGCATACATAGAAATCATGGGGTCTCATTGCAGAAAGTCTAATTGCCACCCCAACAAAAAATAAATATTTGTCTGTGTCACAGAGGAGCAGATCTCACAACTTTCCATCATTTACATAGTAATTTTCCTCCTGCTGACGTCCTAGATTCCTCTTTCATTGCCCCATAAAGTGTGATGACAACAAAAGTGCCCCCAAACACAGAATGATACCCCCCATGGTGAATTCCTCCACATGCACAGTATAATGACCCTATTGTACCCCACTTCAACTCCCAAGGCAAAGTATGGTGACCCTAACACAGTGTGATCCCCCAACTGCGACCCCCGCAGAGCCCTCCATACACTATAATGTGCCTGCATACAGTATAATGATCAGCACTAGCCCTCCAAACAGTATAATGGACCCCACACAACCCTTCACACTGTATAATTGATTTCATACACTATAATGGCCCCCCACATAGCCCTCAAAATATTATAATGGCTCCACATAGCCTTCCATATAGTATAATACGCCACTGATAATCCTCCATAGAGTATAATGCGCCCCCATAATCCTCCATATAGTATAATGCGCCCCCATAATCTTCCATATAGCATAATTCACCCTCCATAATCCTCTATATAGTATAATTCGCCCCTCATAATCCTACATATAGTATAATGAACTTTCCATAGTCCTCCATAAAATATAATGCACTCCCCATAGTCCTCCATACAGTATATTACACAGCCCATAGGGTAAAATGCAACTCCCATATAGTTAAATGCACCCCACAGTCCTGCAGTATTATGGGCACCACGTTCTTACTGATTTTAAAATACCGTATATTTTAAATAAGTCGACCCGAGTATAGGCCGAGGCCCCTAATTTTACCACAAAAAACTGGGGACACGTATTGACTTGAGAATAAGCCTAGGGTGGGAAATGCAGCAGCTACTGGTAAATTTCCCCATCCTGGTATATATTGCACCACCTCATCCCCGAATCCTGGTATGTGTGGCCTCCTCAATCCCCCAATCCTGGAATGTGTGGCCTTCTCAATTCCCCAATCCTGGAATGTGTTGCCTCCTCAATCCCCCAATCCTGGTATGTGTGGCCTCCTCAATCCTCCAATCCTGGTATGTGAGGCCTCCCCAATCCCCCAATCCTGGTATGTGTGGCCTTTCCAAATCTGGTATGTGTGGCCTCCTCAATGCCCCAATCCTGGTATGTGTGGCCTCACCAATCCCCCAATCCTGGTATGTGCGGCCTCCCCAATCCTGGTATGTGTGGCCTCTCCAATCCCCAATCCTGGTATGTGTGGCCTCCCCAATCCCCCAATCCTGGTATGTGTGGCCTCCCCAATCCTCCAATCCTGATATGTGTGGCCTCCCCAATCCTCCAATCCTGGTATGTGTGGCCTCCCTAATCCCCCAATCCTGGTATGTGTGGCCTCCTCAATCCCCCAATCCTGGTATGTGTGGCCTCCTCAATCCTCCAATCCTGGTATGTGAGGCCTCCCCAATCCCCCAATCCTGGTATGTATGGCCTCCCCATCCCCCAATCCTGGTATCTGTGGCTTCCCCAATCCCCCAATCCTGGTATGTGTGGCCTCTCCAAATCTGGTATGTGTGGCCTCCTCAATACCCCAATCCTGGTATGTGTGGCCTCACCAATCCCCCAATCCTGGTATGTGTGGCCTCCCCAATCCTGGTATGTGTGGCCTCTCCAATCCCCAATCCTGGTATGTGTGGCCTCCCCAATCCTGGTATGTGTGGCCTCCCCAATCCTCCAATCCTGGTATGTGTGGCCTCCCCAATCCTCCAATCCTGGTATGTGTGGCCTCCCTAATCCCCCAATCCTGGTATGTGTGGCCTCCTCAATGCCCCAATCCTGGTATGTGTGGCCTCCTCAATCCCCCAATCCTGGTATGTGTGGCCTCCTCAATCCCCCAATCCTGGTATGTGTGGCCTCCTCAATCCCCCAGTCCTGGTATATGTGGCCCCCTCAATCCCCCAATCCTGGTATGTGTGGCCTCCTCATCCCCCAATTTTGGTATGTGTGGCCTCCTCAATCCCCCAATCCTGGTATGTGTGGCCTCCCTAATCCTGGTATGTATGGCCTCCCCATCCCCCAATCCTGGTATGTGTGGCTTCCCCAATCCCCCCAATCCTGGTATGTGTGGCCTCCCCAATCCTGGTATGTGTGGCCTCTCCAATCCCCAATCCTAGTATGTGTGGCCTCCCCAATCCCCAATCCTGGTATGTGTGGCCTCTCCAAATCTGGTATGTGTGGCCTCCTCAATACCCCAATCCTGGTATGTGTGACCTCCCCAGTCCCCCAATCCTGGTATGTGTGGCCTCCCCAATCCTGGTATGTGTGGCCTCTCCAATCCCCAATCCTGGTATGTGTGGCCTCCCCAATCCCCCAATCCTGGTATGTGTGGCCTCCCCAATCCTCCAATCCTGGTATGTGTGGCCTCACCAATCCTCCAATCCTGGTATGTGTGGCCTCCCCAATCCCCCAATCCTGGTATGTGTGGCCTCCTGAATCCCCCAATCCTGGTATGTGTGGCCTCCCCAATCCCCCAATCCTGGTATGTATGGCCTCCCCATCCACCAATCCTGGTATGTGTGGGCTCTCCAATCCCCAATCCTGGTATGTATGGCCTCCCCAATCCCCCAATCCTGGTATGTGTGGCCTCCCCAATCCTCCAATCCTGGTATGTGTGGCCTCCCCAATCCTCCAATCCTGGTATGTGTGCCCCCCCAATCCTGGTATGTGTGGCCTCCTCAATCCCCCAGTCCTGGTATGTGTGACCTCCTCAATCCCCCAATCCTGGTATGTGTCGCCTCCTCAATCCCCCAATCCTGGTATGTGTGGCCTCCTCAATCCCCCAATCCTGGTATGTGTAGCCTCCTCAATCCCCCAATCCTTGTATGTGTGCCCTCCTCAATCCCCCAATCCTGGTTTGTGTGCCCTCCTCAATCCCCCAATCCTGGTATGTGTGGCCTCCTCAATCCCCCAATTTTGGTATGTGTGGCCTCCTCAATCCCCCAATTTTGGTATGTGTGGCCTCCTCAATCCCCCAATCCTGGTCTGTGTGGCCTCCTCGTCCCCCAATCCTAGTATGTATGGCCCCAATCACTGCATACATAAAATTTATATTCACCTTCCTTCCTCATCTCTGCTCCAGCGCTGCATCCTGTCTGCTGCAGCTCATGTTGGTGTCTGAGCAGCGCGCGCTCTCAGACACTGATGTGAGCTGCTGCTGGCACATTCACTCTTCTCCACGCCAGGACTATGGGCGTGGAAAAGCATGAATATGCATTCTCTTTAGCAGCGGGCACTGACAGCAGGAGCCGAGGCTCAGCGCTCCTCCATGCCCGCTACTAAAGAGAATGAATATTCCCTCTTCTCCACGCGCATGCCCCTTTAGCAGTGGGCACACGTGGTAGCTGCAGCATCGGCTACCATGTGTGTCCGCTCCTCCACTTCCGCAACCCGCTCCTCCGCCGCCACAACTTCCCTCCCCCAATACTCACCTATCCTGGTTCCCACGCTGCTTGGGGCCCTCCTGGCTCACGGGTCCCCCTCCGGTCACGTGCCCCATAGCAGTGGTGTGGCCTGCCACCATTGGCGCTACGCCACTGGTTATTGGTCTTGAAAGGGTTAAATGTGCTCCTAAAGATCCTTCAAAAGACCCATCCATACTATCTTTTACTAGATCTGAAACAGGTAACATTTTATTAGCCCCATCCTGCTACTGTGACTGAAAGCCACACCGCTACTGACTGCTAGCCACCCAGCACTCGTGGGCCCCGTAAGCTGTGACCTGAAACACAATCAAATGAACCCAAAAACTGCCTAAGACCAACAAGAGAAACTCCAAACATGTTATCCTGTATTAAAACAGGCTGAACTCCAGCAACCTCATCACTTCTACCAGATATTGCTAAATGTGCATGTGTGTCTGCAAGCTGATGACTTAGCAAAGGGCCCCGCTGAACACCAATGCCAGAGCTGCTTGTACAGAATCCCCTGAAGAAACAACGAATTTGATTTGTAAAGGTGGGACCACCGCACCGAGTCCACCACCAACAACTTGATTGAAAGTGTCTCCTGGCCATACTAGTGTCTGCTGTAAATCCTCTTTTGGCTGCGCAGCTCTGGAACCTCTGGAACCAGGCAAAGGTAAAGGAAAGAAAACAGAACACCAGTATACTGCTCATCTCTACCAGCAGGTGGCGACAAAACAGCATCCTGCACATCTCCTGCCAGCCCGACACTCAAATAGAACAGCAGATGGCGCTGCAACCTCACTCCTGCCACTACTTACTGTACAGCTGGGGGGCGAGGCTGCTCATTTGAAGACCAAGGCTCTAAAGAAGAGGAACTTTTTTAACCCAACAGCTGCAGCAGCTGGAATATCTGTGTCAGCCATTACTTGTCTCCTAAACTGCCTGGTGTAACATCTCCTGGCTGCTGTCATGAAGGTGCTGACGAGCCCTCACTAAAGGGCCCCTGTCCCCTCCGCTTGGAGAATCCGCACATCTGTCTGACGACTCCTGTCTGTCCGGACCTTGGCTCCCTTCTGATATGTGAGGCCAGGAGCGGGCAAATATTAGCCTGGGGGGCAATCACAGCAGTGGCCCAAGAGTAACAGCCCATCCTTAACACGTTTACTTCCAGCTGCTTCGTAGGCTATGTTCACACAACCTTACTGTTTTCTTGAGTGCTGCCCGTCAAAAAAAAAATGGCAGCACTTGGACTAGTGCAGATGAGCGTTTGTACTGGTCAGGTGTAGTACACTTATGCTTACGTATCAATATCTCTAAGCCGAACATACATATACATATACAGGTGTAGTAAAGCAAGGTACGCTGCGTTTTTCTACACTCCTAAAGAAACATATCCCAGGAGTAAAGGGGGTCACGTGTAAGAGTAGGTCTACTAGACCGTTGCGTCTATGAATATTTTTATGTATGAAGAACTTGGCACTCAGATGTGATTAATTGTGATGAAATTTTAATATAGCGATATCCAGACATATCCTCTATTTCTGGATATTGCTAAAATAAAATGTCATCACAATTTATCACATCTGAGGTGCCAAGTTCTTCATACACTTTTATGGGATTGGATCCTACTGGCGCACGACCTACCAGCCGTGTCTTGTCTTTTCTTTAATATGAATATTTTTAGTGGTTTTTTTTCATAGTCGCTCAACCAAGTCACCAATGGAAACTTCAGCTCCACAGCAAAGGAATAAAGTTATAGTATATGATGTACCAGTCACTTATTATCCTGTGTGTACGTCGTATACCACATACACTATACAGGAGAATATATGTCCTGCCAATCAATGTGCTCATCTCTACTGGTATATGATATATCATGACTACACACATCAGATATTATACACAGGATAGTATGTGACAATTATATAATACACTAGGATGACTGACATCAGATACTACAGCAGTCACATATTATCCTTTGTATAATATCTGATGTCTGTGCACATAGTATGTGATATACCAGTCACAGATTATCCTGTATATAATATGGGATGTCTATTCATATAGTAGATTATATCCAGTATACGGGATCATATGTAACTAGTATATATTACAGCAGTAACATATGATCCTGTATACAACATCTGATGTCTGTACACAGAGGATATTACATCCAGCATACAGTATAGTATATGACTGGTATATAATACACTATGACTACATCAGATATTACAGCAGTCACATATTATCCTGTATGTAACATTGAATGTATGTGCATGTAGTAAATTACATCAAGTATACAGATGAAGGAATGGTATATACAGTATATTGTGATATTGACTAGAGATGAGCGTTGTTCTACTCGAACTGTTCGCCAATCTCAAATTCGAGCTGTTTTGGGCGGTGTTCGAGCCGTTCGGCGAACACGAACGATTTGAGAAAAATTCGGCTGTTCGAGGTTATGTTCGATAACTGTTCGTGCACCAAAATCATAACTGGATTTTTTCTCAGTAATGATGAAAATTAATGTTAATACGCAGTTTGAGTGTACAGCGGGGCGGGGGGAGGGGCAGGGGATGGATCTCTGCAGGAATAATGAAGATCTCCATTTTTTTTTCTCTTTCCCGCATTTACAGTGGGGAGGTGCAATCTGTCAGCCTATCAGCAGCGCACACACGGAGCGAAGTGCTTTTTTTCACACAAGCAAGGGCATGTGTCATTGGCAGTGTATGTCACATGTCCTTGCCCTATAAGACCCAGCCATTTTCCCGTCGCCACCATTTTCTCACTGCTGCAGCTGCGTGTTAGACGGCACCGCTGTTGCTGTGTGCGCTATACTTTGTTAATTTTCGCACAAATCTACAGATAGCTTGGGAGTAGGGAATAGTTGTGATTGCAGTCCTTTTAAGGACTAGGTTACAGCATTTCCTACGACTTTTATCAGGCAGGTCTGTGCTCTTAAATAGATAGGTTGGGAGTAAAGACTAATTGTAATTGCAGTCCTTTTCAGGACTAAGTTACATCATTTCCTACGACTTTTATCAGGCAGGTCTGTGCTCTTAAATAGATAGGTTGGGAGTAAAGACTAATTGTAATTGCAGTCCTTTTGAGGGCTAGGTTACATCAGGTCCTATCACTTTTTGCCAGGCAGGTCTGTGCCAGTGCTGTGCAAGTTTTTTTCACAGCATTTGGCTAAATCTAGCAAAGCTAATCCTTTTTGGCCTATTGCAGAGTGTGTTAGTCAGTGGAGTAGCCTATCTGTGTTGCAAGCTACACCACCTGTGTATAGAATACAATTTTTTTACTGCACCTAGTGAAGTAAAACCTTTTGGGCATAGCATCATTCTATTAGTCCATCTATACTAACCTCCACCAGGTTGCAAATTCAATATAATTTTTTTCTGCATCGAGCTCTGAAAAAATATTTAGGCTTCTAGCAGTGTGTGGGACTTGTTCTATTAGTCCATCTATACTAACCTCCATCAGGTTGCAAATTCAATATCATTTTTTTCTGCATCTAGCTCTGAAAAAATATTTAGGCTTCTAGCAGGGTGTGGGACTTGTTCTATTAGTCCATCTATACTGACCTCCATCAGGTTGCAAAGTCAATATAATTTTTTTCTGCATCGAGCTCTGAAAAAATATTTCAGCTTGTAGCAGTGTGTGGCACTTCTTCTATTAGTCCATCTATACTAACCTCCATCAGGTTGCAAATTCAATATAATGTTTTTCTGCATGTAGCTTTGAAAAAATATTTCAGCTAGTAGTATTGTGTGGGACTTGTTCTATTAGTCCATCTATACTGACCTCCATCAAGTTGCAAATTCAATATAATTTTTTTCTGCATCTAGCTCTGAAAAAATATTTCAGCTTCTAGCAGTGTGTGGGACTTGTTCTATTAGTCCATCTATACTGACCTCCATCAGGTTGAAAATTCAATATAATTTTTATCTGCATCTAACCCAGCCAATACTTTTGGCCTAATACCACAGTTTGGCCACTCAGCTCTGCTCAGTTCCCATCCATTGTTTTTTTGCGCAAACAACTCCAGAGTTGTGAAGTAGTTAACCACCAAAATGAGTGGAAAAAGGCCTGCTGCTGGTGGAAAGGGGAATAGGCGTGTTGGGAAGGGGAAAAAAGGTTGTGTCCGTGGGGTAGGTGTTAAAGCAACAGTAACATCTGCAGAAGAAAGACCATCTTCCAGCCAAACTAAAATGTCTACTACTTTTAGCGGACAATGTGATAAGATCCCTTTCTTACGGCCACGCGAATCGCTACAAATTCCAGATGAGGCACAAAAACAGCAGGTGCTTCAACGGATGTCAAGTGCTTCTTTAAGTGGGCTCTCCTCCACCTCAACTTCAACATCACAAATACTCCAGTCCTCAGAGGTGTCACCCCAATCGCACTTGCTTCGTCACAGCTCCCAAGTCTCCAGCTGCCCGTCTGAGTATGGGGTAGAATAGATGGTTGAGTCTGCAGAACTGTTTACTCATACTATAGCCTGGGAATCAGAGGTCGACTCCAGCGCTTCTGTGTATCCAGACGAGGAAATGATCTGCCCTGATGCCCAGAATCTTTATGAGTCGGATCCAGGACCAGACGCAGAAGGTCCTGACCATAATGTAGACCCTCATTCCCAAACTGTAACTCCTGTTGGTGGAGACAATGAGGAAGACGATGATGAGACCCAAATACCTGATTGGAGTGACAACTTAAGTTTTTTGTCAGGGCAGGAACAGGTTGGCTCTGAGGACGACGGGTGTGATAACACACAGGGTGATGATGATGAGGTTGGAGATCCCACTTACTGTCAACCCACAGTCAGCCAGTCGATGAGGTCAGCAGAGGAGGTGGAGGAGGATGCTAGTGACGACGAGGTCAGGTTGCGCCTTCCTGGACAGAGATGTAGTACTGGAAGCACGTCAACAACTGCATCCACAAACACAACTCTGCCTCTGACCACAAGTCATGGTGGCTCTTCAGGTCGCATGGGTGCTAAGCCTTGCATAGCCTGGGCATTTTTTCAGATCGATAAAGATGACCCAACTCGTGTTATCTGTAACATTTGTCAGCAAACCTAAGTAGAGGCCAAAAAATACATAGTTTGAGTACTTCATGCATGAACCGGCACATGGACATGAAGCATAAGTTGCAGTGGGAAGCTCAGTGTGCTACAATGCGGCCTAGCCGGCCGGGCCGACCACCGTCTGCCACATCTTGTGCATCCGCGGCCTCTTCATCCTCTGTGACTGGGGGGACAGCAGTCACACCTGTTTTGGGACGCAGACCTGCCACCTCTTTACCCGCAACAGCCAGCGTGATTGGCAGGTCATCATTTTCTTTGGAGGTGGTAACACCAGCTGGTGTTGAGCGCTGTCCGACATCAATAACACCACCTTTGGATCAAGGCAACCTAACATGTCCGCCTGCATCTTCCTCACAGACTGGCAGTTTGCCGGGGACCCCCTTCTCAACCCCGTCTAAGCACAACAGCCAGCCCTCGGTCCCTCAGATGTGGACAAGTAAAAGACCATTTCCTACTAGCCATGAGAAAGCTAAGAGGTTGAATTTCACCATCTGCAAGCTCTTGGCTACAGAAATGCTGCCTTTCCGCCTGGTGGACACAGAGGATTTTCGAGACCTTATGTCTGTCGCAGTGCCCCAGTACCAGATGCCCAGTCGGCACTACTTCTCAAAGAAAGGTGTGCCTGCGCTCCACCAGCATGTCGCACACAACATCACCGCTTCTTTGAGAAACTCTGTGTGTGACAGGGTGCATTTCACCACAGACACTTGGACGAGTAGGCATGGACAGGGGCGTTACATGTCGCTGACTGGGCACTGGGTAACTATGGTGACAGCAGGACAAGGGGCTGCTGTCCAAGTCTTGCCGTCCCCACGAGTTGTGCGTCTATCCTCTTTATCTCAAAGTTCCTCCACTGCTTCTGCCTCCTCAACCTCCTCTCGGTCCTCCACCTGCACCCAAAGCCTGTCTGGTCATGCCACAAGCATTCTAACTGCGCAGAAGGGATCCTGCACACCTCCTTACTAAGCTGGCAGCAGGGCTCAACGTCATCAGGCGGTTTTTACTTTGAAATGTCTGGGAAATGTGAGTCACACAGCTGAGGAATTGTGGTCAGCTCTGGAGAACCAGTTTCATGAATGGTTGTCTCCACTGGACCTGAAACCAGGGAAGGCCGTGTGCGACAATGCTGCAAACCTGGGTGCGGCCCTTCGCCGGGGCAATGTCACACACGTGCCTTGCATGGCTCACGTGTTGAACCTGGTTGTCCAGCAATTTTTAGCCCACTATCCCAGACTAGATGGCCTTCTGCAGAGGGCACGGTCGCTGTGTGCTCACTTCCGCCGTTCGCATCCCGCAGCTCAGCGACTTACATCTCTACAGAAGTCGTTGGGCCTGCCACTTGACCGGCTAAAATGCGATGTGCCTACCCGGTGGAATTCAACTCTGCACATGTTGCAGCGACTGTGGCAGCACCGACAAGCCCTGGTGCAATACGTTCTGACGTATAGCCTGGGCCAACGAGATCCAGAGGTGGGGCAAATCACGCTGGAGGAGTGGTCTCAAATCAGGGACCTATGCACCCTTCTGCCCAGTTTTGAAATGGCGACGAAGATGTTTAGTGCTGACGATGCCATTATCAGCATGACTATTCCGGTGATTTACATGCTGAAGCACATGTTAAACAGAATTCGGAGTCAGGTGCTGGCACAAGAGGAGGTGGAGGAAGTAGAAGAGGAGGAGTTGTATGCGGAAGGGCTAACATCTGCAAGGTCCAGATGGTCGGCAGCACCAAGGCGGCAGGCATGTGAGGGTGGGGGAGATGGTTTTACCAGGGTGCATGGTAGCAGCCAAACTAGTGAGGAAGGTGCAGGAGCCCAGGAAGAAGTGGAGGACGAACTGATGGAAGACTCATCAGATGAGGGAGACCTTGATCACATTTCTGTTGTGCGAGGTTGGGGGGAGAGGACAGAGGAAGGAAGCATGATTGTTACCCCGCCACCAACACAACAGGGACTTGGTGCTCCTGGATGCGCAAGACACATGAGTGCCTTCTTGCTGCACTACCTGCAACATGACCCTCGAATTGTGAGAATTAGAAATAATCCTGACTACTGGGTTGCCACACTGTTAGATCCCCGGTACGAAAGTAAATTTGCAGAAATTATTCCTGCCATAGAAAGGGATGCACGCATGCAGGAGTATCAGCAGAGACTGTTGCAGAATCTTACATGTGCTTTTCCACAAAACACCAGTGGTGCACGTAGTGAATCTCACAGTTCCAACTTGCCAACCGTGGGACCGTCGAGTGTTCAGCACTCAAACCGTAACAGAAACACAGTATCTGCTGGTAACATCAATTTTGCAGAATCATTTCACCACTTTTTTAGCCCATCCTTTGCAAGGCCACAGGAGACAAGAAGTCTGACACATAGTCAACGCCTAGAGACGATGGTACAGGAGTATCTCCAAGTAAACATTGAAGCCATGACTGTGTCACTAGACCCTTGCTCTTTTTGGGCTTCCAATCTGGATAAATGGCCGGAGCTCGCCACTTACGCCTTGGAGATCTTGTCATGTCCCACAGCCAGCGTTCTGTCTGAATGTGTGTTCAGCGCTGCTGGTGGTGTGCTGACAGATAAGCGCACGCGGCTCTCCACTGATAATGTAGACAGAGTCACGTTCATAAAGATGAACAAATCATGGATCCGAAACGACTTTTCTACCCCTGTGTCATCCTGGGGAGAGTAAAAGCTTGATGATTTGTTAAAATCACCTCACCAACCGTTTTAAGCTTTAAAATTACTAATCATGTTTATCTGTATCTTGGCTGGAAAATTATTTGGGCTTTGTAGCAGCGTGCAGTACTGATTCTATTAGGCCATCTATACTAAGCTCCACCAGATTTAAAATTACTAATCATGTTTATCTGTATCTTGGCTGGAAAATAATTTGGGCTTTGCAGCAGTGTGCAGTACTGATTCTATTAGGCCATCTATACTAAGCTCCACCAGCTTTCAAATTAATAATAATTTTTAGCTGCATCTAGCCCGGAAAATAATTTTGGGTCTCCTAGATGCGCAAGACACATGAGTGCCTTCTTGCTGCACTACCTGCAACATGACCCTCAGATTGTCAGAATTCGAAGTAATCCTGACTACTGGGTTGCCACACTCTTAGATCCCCCACACTCTTCGATCAACCATTTCATTTTAATAAAGAACAAAAAAATGGTCATTTTTGAAATTATAAGCATTAGCAGGTTATTAGAAACTGAAATCAAACAGTTTTCAACTCAAAACTTTATTCTAGGTGATGTTACATTTGCACATAGGACCCCTTGTTCGAAAGGAGCTTCTGAACTGTCTCGTCCATTGAATTTGTCAGGTTTTGGATGGTTTCTGCTTCAATTGTTTTGCATGTGGACAGAATACCCTCCCAGAGCTGTTGCTTAGATGTGAACTGCCTCCTGCCATCATAGACACTCCTTTTGATGATGCTCCAGAGGTTCTGAATGGGGTTGAGGTCAGGGGAGCATGGGGGTCACACCATAAGTTTGTCCCCTTTTATGCCCATATCAGCCAGAGATGCAGATGTGTTATGTGCAGCATGAGACGGTGCATTATCATGCACGAAAATGATCTTGCTGTGGAATACATGGTTCTTCTTCTTGAACCATGGCAGGAAGTGCTGTTTGAGAAACTCCACATACATTATGGAGTTCATCTTTACCCCTTCAGGGATCCTAAAGGGGCCGATAATCTCTCTCCCCATGATTCCAGCCCAAAACATTACTCCACCTCCTCCTTGTTGGCGCTGTAGCCGTGTTTGCGTGGGTTGTCCATCAACCAGCCATCCTCCACTCCATCCATCTGGACCATCGAGCGTTGCACGGCACTCATCCGTGAACAAAACAGTTTTGAAGTCAGTCTTCATGTATTGTTTGGCCCACTGGAGCCGTTTCTGCTTGTGTGCAGTGGATAGAGGAGGTCGACAGGATGGCTTACGCACAGCTGCAAACCTCTGAAGGACTCTGCATCTTGTTGTTTGGGGGACGTTGGAGGCACCAGCCGCTTCAAAAACTTGTCTGCTGCTATGACAAGGCTTTTTTGCAGCTGCTCTTTTTACCGGACGTAATTGCCTGTAGGAAAGAGTCCTCAATTTTACCTTATCAGCACGCACACATGTGTACTGTGAATGAGATACATACTTCTTGATTGTGCGATGATCAGGATGAAGTGTCTTGGCAATGTTGATTGTAGTCATGCCTTGACCTAAACACTCCACAATTTGTTGCTTCTCAGCAGCCGACACATCCTTTTTCTTTCCCATTTTGGCAGAAAATGTAGGCTGCTTAATAATGTGGGACAGCCTTCTTAAGTAGTCTTGCCTTTCATTGGACACACCTGCCAAACTAATTAGCACAGGTGTCTGCAAGTGCTTACAGTGATATAAAGAGCCCTGACACACATCACCATCAATGAGTTTAACTGACAAACAAACAAATTCTTCCCTTATCACTCCTAAACACTTTTTGCATAATAATTTGGAACACAGTGTACATGTGCTTTTCCACAAAACACCAGTGGTTCACGTAGTGAATCTTACAGTTCTAACTTGACAACCGTGGTCTGTATGGAGTTGTTCAATAAAGGGCCCAAAATTAAGATAACATAGACGGGAGAGATCTCTATGAATAGGAATTCCTAAGTATTTGATAGCCTGTGAGGGCCAGGCAAAGGGAAAGTTGGACTGGATGGAATCCTGTATGGATTTGGGGAAGGAGACATCGAGGGCCTCAGACTTCGCTGCATTGATTTTAAAATTTGACCATGTAACAAAGTGATCTATTTCAGCCATAACAGCAGGGATGGATATATGTGATTGAGTGATATATACTAGGACATCATCAGCAAATGCAGAGCACTTGTACTCGGTGCCTCCCACCTCAATATTGGGGTTATGGCGAATTGATGAGAGCAGGTGCTCCGTCACTAGAATGTATAAGAGAGGGGACAGAGGACATCCCTGCCTTGTCCCATTGGTGATTATGAAAGGTGATGAAAATGTTCTGATGCGCCCCCTGGGCCTTGGGACACCCGGAGCCGGACCCTTTTTGGTGGATGCTGGTGGTTGTAGTCTCCGTGGCGGCGACCCGGTTCTGTGGCTCAGGGCGGTCAAACCAGTGGCGGAACTATTTATGTGGTTTTGATGTTTAAATGTCCGACTACGTCACCCGTGGATTGCGGTCAGAGTGAACCGCCCCTGCAGGGCAGACCGCTGAGGCTGGTGTTGTGGGTGCAGCAGAGCATAGTATAACTCCCCACGGGAGGAGTATAGCCTCAGGGCAGTGTATGCGGAGGATGGGGGTGATGGTGCAGGGCAGCAGCAGTAACGACACGGAGTCAGTGATGCAGTCCAGGGCCTTTACTCACAGTTCTTATTATCCAGACCACTTCTGCAGGTAACGGCTGCCCACGTCGTTCTGTGCTCACCAGGTGAGGGGCTCAGACAACTCCCAGATAACTTTGGAGCGCTTCACAGGACCCCCTTTGTGTGTCCTTTGTCTGGCCTTTCTTACCAACGCTTCTGTCCGGCTGCCTCGGGCCTCCTCTTGGTAAACTTGGCGCCAGTTTCCCTGACCCTATGTGGTGCATTCCTAGTGGGTGTAGCGAGGGGCTGCGTCACATAAAATGTCACAGCCTCCGGTTTTTAGCTGAGGGTCGTTTCCCGCCTCCACTAGTTTCGGGGACCGGTCTCCCCCTTTGGCCTGACCCCTCCACGCAGGTGGATTCGGGCGTGCGGTGGCGACTCGCCCGTCCGCAACCCTGGGATCCCTTCGTTCCTTGTTCCTGGAGCCTTCTCCGCTCCTCTTCCTTCCTTCTCCCTCTTCCAGGCCTGGGCCTCTGTTACTAGGCCCGCCTCCGGAGCAGAGCTCATGCAGAGCCCCTGCTCCCTGTCACTTCTGCTCAGACTTCTCTGAACTGAACTAAGATTGTGCCCACCTTTTATACTCCCTTCTCAATGCACCCAGGAACTGCTTCCTCCCTGCTCCTGCACTACAGGGTTCCCCTTCCTCGGTGTTCCCTCCCCCCACTCCAGCCAGGGACAGGGACTGTCGTGCCCATCTCAGGGGCATATTGGTCGCCCTGCCCCACGGCAATGTGATGTAATGCATGCAGATGTCGGGGTCCTGATCCACACTCCATCCTTACCTGAGAGTGAGATATCACACCTCTGGGTGAGGTGCAATACCACTGTAGCAACCGAGCCCTCGGGGTGCTACAGTTCCATTTATCTTCAGCCTAGGTGACGTATTGCGATACAGGGCCGTGATTCCCCTAGACCCCTACCCCAAGCTTTTTAAGAGAATAATATATGGCGTGCCAGGAGACTCTATGGAATGCTTTCTCAGCATCCAACGAGAGTATCTAATTACAAATTTTTAACTGCATCTAGCCCAGGAAATACTTTGTGCCTAGTAGCAGAGTCAGCGGATTATCCCGGCTGTTAAGCAAGCTACACCACCTGTAGTTTGGACACTTAATTTTTTCAAAGGAAATGCTTCGGGACCCCGGGATACTCAGTGAAGAGCATCAGGAGGCACCCCAAGGCATAGGGGCTGGGACTGGCGGTAGGGCGCCTTGCGGTGGACCGCCGAGCTCTATCCTTATAAAAGCTTTTTAACTGCAGCAGCTTTAGTGGACGCTACTGGAGCTGGAATTATGCGGCTGCTGGCATGAGACTTGCCCTCCAATAGATCCTTGTAAAAGGATTTAAAGTGTATTCATTCAAATTAGAGGGACAATTTAAATTAAAAAGCTTAGACCTGCCTCCACCACAGCGGGGCTCGCTCGACCCACCAGCGGACAGGCACCAGTATTGGGAGAGGGGGACTGGCTGTCAGGGTCCACCGCAGCTCTGGCACAAAGCCGGCAACACGGAGGCCGCACGAGCAGGAACGGACTGGCCGTGTCGGCTTCGCACTTTTTTGGTTTTAGAAGGGCATGACATGCCTTTATCTGTGTCTCCCCCTCCTTTTACTCCTCCACCTCTTTTCTTTTCGCATGACTATATGTACTTGTCACTTTTCCATGTGTTAGTTGTGTCTTCTGAGAAGTTTGTCAGCTTTTGGACACCTTTGAAGGTGTTTTCTATGTGTTTTTGTTTGCCTGCCATTGGTTTTAATGGTGTTCGAAGGTGTTCGACGAACCGAACCGAACTCGAACACTACGGGGGTGGCTCAACGCTAATATTGACATCAGATATTTTGTGTACGATATTACGTGAGGTCATATATTATACTATGACTACAGATCATCAGATATTATACATTACCCAAGAGCGTACATAGAAATCATGGGGCCCCATAGCAGAAGTTGTAATTGGGCCCCCCACTAAAAAAATAATATATATTATTATTATTATATTATTATTATTATATTGGGCCATTTATATGGATACACCTAAATTAAATGGGAATGGTTGGTGTTATCAACTTCCTGTTTGTGGCACATTAGTTTATGGGAGGGGGAAAACTTTTCCAGATGGGTGGTGACCATGGCAGCCATTTTGAAGTCAGCCATTTTGGATCCAACTTTATTTTCTTCAATGGGAAGAGGGTCATGTGACACATCAAACGACTAGAGAATTTCATAAGAAAAACAATGGTGTGCTTGGTTTTAACGTAACTTTATTCTTTCATGAGTTTTTTACAACTTTATGACCACTTATAAAATGTGTTCAAAGTGCTGCCCATTGTGTTGGATTGTCATTGCAACCCTCTTCTCCCACTCTTGACACACTGATAGCAACACTGCAGAAGAAATGCTAGCACAGGCTTCCAGTATCCGTTGTTTCAGATGCTGCACATCTCGTATCTTGATGGTATGGTGTGGTATATGGGGTATAAAGATAGTGGGGCCATTCTTCATCAATGGAAACCTCAATGCCACTGGATATCTGAAATTGTTACACGATGATGTGTTGGCTTCTTTATGCACCGAAGATGGTGCACCACCACATTATGGGTGTCAGGTCTAAGCATTCCTACATGAACAGTTTCCTGGAAAGTGGATTGATCGTCGTGGGCCAGTTGAATGGCCACCAAGGTCTCCCGATCTGAGCCCCTTAGACTTTTATCTTTGGGGTCATCTGAAGGCAATTGTCTATGCTGTGAAGATACGAGATGTGCAGCATCTGAAACAATGGATATTGGAAGCCTGTGGGTAGCATTTCTTCTTCACAGAAGTTGCTCAGGTAGTGCAGCTCATGCAGGATGGCACATCAATGCGAGCTGTGGCAAGAAGGTTTTCTGTGTCTGTCAGCGTAGTGTCCAGAGGCTAGAGGCGCTACCAGGAGACAGGCCAGTACACCAGGAGACGTGGAGGGGGCCGTAGGAGGGCAACAACCCAGCAGCAGGACCGCTACCTCCTACTTTGTGCAAGGAGGAACAGGAGGAGCACTGCCAGAGCCCTATAAAATGACCTCCAGCAGGCCACAAATGTGCATGTGTCTGCACAAACGGTTAGAAACCGACTCCATGAGGGTGGTATGAGGGCCCGACGTCCACAGACTGGGGTTGTAGCAACTTCTGGGGGTTGTAGAGTCCGTCTCATGCTACCACGAGTATGAAAGCACAACCAACATTCAAAAGTGACCAAAACATCAGCCAGAAAGCATTTGTACTGAGATGTGGTCTGTGGTCCCCACCTGCAGAACCACTCCTTTACTGAGTGTGTCTTGATAATTGCCCATAATTTCCATCTATTGTCTATTCCATTTGCACAACAGCATGTGAAATTGATAGTCAATCAGTGTTGCTTTCTAAGTGGACAGTTTGATTTCACAGAAATTTGATTTACTTGGGAGTTATATTCTGTTGTTTAAGTGTTCCCTTTATTTTCTTGAGCAGTGTATATATATAATATATATGCTCTTCTGTGACCACACCGAATATATATCTTCCAACTGTGCAGCCTTTAGGCTATGTGCACACATTGCGTTTTTGATGCATTTTCACCGAAAACACTTTTTAATAAGTTTGCTATGCATAGCAATGCTAGTGCTGTGGAAATTTCCGCTCCGGATTCGCATTGCGTTAAAAAACGCAGCAAGACCATTGTTCTGGCGCTTCCGTCACCAATTCGTGCCCATTGACTTGAATTGAAATGCTGCAAACCTCCAGGTATATATGGATTTTCTGCGTTTCAATTAAGGTCAATGGCCGTGAATTCGTGGCAGAAACGCGGTGCGGGTGGTACCCGGGTTGGAGAGGACTACAACTCCTCTCATCCGACCGCTGATAACAGCGGGAGCGGCGTGACTGGGAGGAGCAGTAGTCTTCCCAGCCAAGCCGGGTGCCCGCGGTGTAAAAAAAAGAAAAAATAAAGTAAAAAAATAAACGTACACTCATCTGTCCGGCGGTCCCCGGTGTCCTCTCCTCCTCCAGTATACTGCGGGGAGTGGGCTTGCTCCACGCAGTGTACTAAGCTGCCAGGACCTGTGGTGACGTCAGCAATCAGCTGATCGGTCACGTGACCGATCAACTGATGCTCACGTGACAGCGGAAAAAATGCAGCGGAAATGCATAAAAACCGCATTGTGCGCACATACCCTAAAGGAGAGTTCTGTGACTGTTGCTTGGAGTTTTGGCTGTATGCATAGTCCCATCGTCTTCCAATTTTGTTTACCTTCCGAATTCGTCTCCCTCTGTTGTCTGAGTGCATATTTTGTATGTTTGGCATTTTCATTTATTACATCCTTTACTTGCTTGTCTAGTTTGTGTATGTATTCCTCCTCACTTTCCTGGGTAGGGAGGGGACAGATAAGGGCTAATTCAGGAGAACAGCAAGGTACGTTGCCCCAGTATCTTCACCATTAGAAGTAATCTGGGGAACAGGGATAGATAGGGCGCCCTTAACGTTAGGGACAGGGTAGGAGCCCATGGTCCCAGGCTGTCAGACAACAGAATCGTGACAGTAACACTAGCCCATACTATTTTTTGATCCATCATGGACCCTATTTCTGCTTTGACTGGGCAACTGCAGCAGCTAAATCTGGTGGTAGCAGGTATTCACTCTGTTGTTTTTCAACAACCGAATACATCCGTTTTGGGGACTGTGACACCCAAACAACCCCTGGTGGAGCCCAAGGTCGCTTTGCCTGGCAGCTTCTCTAGGGGGCGTGATAAGTTTGTTGTCTTCAGGGAAGCTTGTAAATTATACTTTAAGTTGCGGCCTCATTCATCTAGTACTGAGGAGCAACAGGTATGATCGGAATCTCGCTCCTGCAGGGTGACCCCCAAACCTGGGCATTTTCTCTTCCGGACGACTCTCAGTCACTACAGACGGTTAATTAATTTTTTCAGGCACTAGGTCACATATACGATGACCCCAACTGCGTCTCCCTGGCCGAGTCCACACTACGTCAGCTTCGGCAGGGAGATCAGCCGGCCGAGGAGTATTGCTCTGAGTTTCTGAGGTGGTCCACCAATACTAAATGTAATGACCCCGCACTCCATAGCCAGTTCATTCAAGGGTTATCGGTAAGGGTAAAGGATGCTTTTTCCCTGCATGAGTCTCCGGTCCCCCTAGAGGCGGCCCTGTCTCTGGCCATACGGGTGGACCACCAGTTTCGTCAGAGAAATAACGAAATACTCCTATTTGTGGGGGGCCCGGAGTCAAGGGAATCTGGGTCTGAAGCTAACATTGAACCCATGCAGTTGGGTGGGGCGGCACGTTCTGTGGGTGCAACGGTAGTTTCGCATAAAGGGGAGTGTGCTTTTTCTGTGGTGGAAAGTGTCATTTTGTGGGTACGTGTCCTTTCATACCCCCCAGTGAACAGTTGCCAGAGAAACTGAGGGGCCCGGGTTGCAGGGAGGTTGGCAATCTGGATGTACTTATTTCTTCTGTTGGTAGATCTCAATTTTTTCTACCCGCCAAGATCCATCTCGGCAAAGATAAGGCGGTCATTTCTGCTTTTCTGGACAATGGGGCGGGGTTAAATTTGATCAATGCCAGGTTCGTCCAGGCCGAGGGCCTCAAACCACAAGTATTATCTAAACCAATACCCATTATCGCTATTGACTCTGCACCCTGGATCGAGGGGTATTTTACTCAGATCATTCGGATGTTGCATATACGGTAGGAGCTATGCTCTCCGAACTTATAGACTGTTATGTGCTTGAGGGCCTACCCTCTCCTGTGGTTCTGGGATTACCCTGGCTTAAGCTACTCAATCCTGTGGTAGACTGGCAGACTCAGGAGGTGGTTAAATGGAGTGAGTCTTACTAGGAAAACTGCTTGGGCACCCGGCTAACAAGGGTGGGTACCCAATCTCTGCCTGAATACCTGTCTGACTTTGGTGATGTGTTTTCGGAACAGGGGTGTCAGGAACTGCCTCCACATTGTCCTTATGATTGCGCCATTAACCTTATTCTTGGGGCTAAGCTGCGAAGAGCAGGCTATACAATGTCTCTGGTCCAGAGAGGCAGGCCATGAAGGAATATATTGCTGAAAGTCTGGCAAAGGGTCATAATAGCCCTTCTTCATCTCCCGTTGCTGCAGGGTTTTTTCTTTGTCAAGAAAAAAGATGGATTCACCATGGATCCAGCAAAAGTCCGGGTGGTACTGGATTGGAATCGTCCTGAGGACCTAAAAGCCTTACAAAGGCTCTTGAGTTTCTCCAACTACTACCAAAAGTTCATCAAAGGTTTTTTGATAGTGGCCAAACCTTTGATGGATATGACCAGAAAAGGAGCGGACTTTTCCAATTGGTCCAGTCTGGCCTGTGTTATAATAATTATAATAAAGTCTTTTCTTACTTTGACATTCATTAACATCTAAGCTTTTAAAAGGCATTTATATCTCTTAGATTTAATATGATATTTAGTTGAAATAAGATTATGTTAACTTTTGTGGTTTATTGCTGACTTCCTTTCTACCTCACAATGAAAAGGAGTCTATGCTTAATTTTTCTTGGTATCATACATAAAAGGATGCTTCTGCAGTCAGACTATATGACCTTCATATCGTAGTTACATTTCTATTTTTTTATAGCTTTGTAACTTTACAAAACTAGAATTATTGTTAAGACACACCTTAAACTTTATCTATTTAAACTTGATGAAATGAAATTAGAGCAGACAGTTTGATTATGCTTATAACTTTTTTAGCTGTCACTTTGTCTCCATGCTAGCATGATCAATAAATAACAAGTTAGCTATCTTACGAATTCAGGTGTGGACGATTTCTAATTGGAAAGGGAGAAAACTCCACTGACAGCCTGGGAGGCTTTTGATACCTTGAAATAATGTTTTGCGTCTGCACCAATCCTTATACAGCCTGATGTCACTTAGCCATTTATTGTTGAAGTTGACGCATCTGAAGTGAGGGTGGAGGCTGTATTGTCGCAGGGTGCGTCTCACTGTAAATGGCGTCTGTGTGCATATTTTTCTAAGAAACTATCATCTGCTGAGAAAAATTTTGACATCGGCAACAAGGAACTTTTGGCAATTAAGTGGGCTTTTGAAGAGTGGCGTCATTTTCTGGAAGGGGCAGTATATCTAGCCATGGTAATCACTGATCATAAAAATCTATTGTATTTAGAATCTAAGCGTCTGATGCCTAGACAGGCAAGGTGGTCTCTATTCTTAACCAGATTCAGCTTTTTTTGTGACGTATAGGCCGAGGGATAAGGATGTTAAGGCGGATGCCATATCCTGTAGTTTTCCGTGGGGTGGAGCTAATTGTGAACCGGCACCTATACTACAAAAAGGAGTAGTTATTGCTGCTATAAGTTCTGATCTTGAGAAAGAAGTTATAGAGGCTCAGGGGGTATTACAGGGCATAGGTGTTAAAGGTAAACTATTCATACCTGTAAATCTACATCTTAAAATCATAAGTGAACATCATGATTCGGTCTTAGCCAGACACCCTGGTAGTAAAGCTCTCATTACCTGACGTTTTTAGTGGTCTGGGGTGCATCAGGATGTTTGGGAGGACATAGCTGCCTGTAGTGTGTGTGCATGTTCTAAGACCCCTAATACTCGTCCGTCTGGATCTCTCCAACCATTGGCGATTCCCAGTACTTATTGGACTCATTTATCAGTAGCTTTCATTACTGATTTACCAGTATCTGCAGGTACTGTTATATGTTATTGTGGCACCCTGCTGCGCATTGATGCCACAGATCCCAGAGGGTTACATGGAAGGATTCCTCCACAAGAGGCCCTCATAGCATTCACACACCTCCACCTTCCAGCTCAGACCAGCAGAGGGAGCCCGGATAGGGATATAAAAGGGGAAGGTGGAGCTAGGCAGTGCAGTCTGAAGTCTGGAGTCGCAATCTAGAGACTACAGTCTGCTGCAGCCAGAGAGGTTGTCAGGTCAGTTCAGACTCAGTGAGCTCAGATTAGTGAGTTTAGGGCGCGCCGACACCAAGAGAGCGGCGAAGCGCTGTGTGCCTGCTGCCGTGTGAAGCCTAGTGAGGGCCCCGAGCGTGGCCGAAGGCGAGTGGAAAGAGAGTTACATAGGGGGGCAGAGGAGCTTTACCCGCTCACCCCAAAACCATATACCGAACACCGGGTCCGCGTCTGCAGGGATTCCTTACATCCAGCAGAAAATAACTGAACCCCTGGCGAACTATATGTTCCAGGAACACCAAAAAGCTGACTTTATACCAGGGTCAGGAGTAACGGAGATCCAAGAGACCAGGGAGTGTGATCTCCAACAGAAGGCCCTACCACCAGGTCAGCAGGTGCAAGACAGAGACCAAGTTAGGCTTAGCTCCAGGCAGGTCAAAAACTTATCAAAGAAAGGCAAGAAACAGGAGGCCCCACACCCGCTCACTGGGGAGAGTCCTGATAAGCACCTGACGCGCCCCCTGGGCCGAGTGTACACGCGTGTGGGTTACCCGGAGCCGGGTCTCTGGGGGTTGTAGTCTCTGTGGCGGCGACCCGATCACGTGGCTCAGGGTGGTCAAACCAGTGGCTGTCTTTATAGGGTTTTTTGTGGTTTAATGTCCGACTACGCCACCCGTGGATTGCGGTCAGGGTGTACCGCCGCTGCGAGGCAGTCCACTGAGGCTGGTGTGGTGTGCGCAGCTACAGATGGGATAACTCCCCACGGGAAGAGTATGGCCTCAGGGCAGGGAATGTGGATGATGGGAGTGATGGTGTGCGGGCGTCCCAGTACTAGTAGTGCTGTATGCGGTGAGAAAGCAGGAACGACTCAGAGTCTTTGCAGTGCAGTTCAGGGTCTTTACTGATGATATTAAGGCAGACCCTCCCGGGAGTACTGGCTAGCATAAGGGGCCCGGTCAGTCTGCGAGCAAGCAGGAGTTCCCCTGGCCAGGTGGAGTTGTAGGCCTCCCCGTCTATCTGCACTCTTCCTGGCTACCTTGCTGTAAGCGAATGGAAGTAGCCCACGTCCCTGAGTATACCGTGTGGTGCTCACCCGTATGGCTGGTGACTTGGGGCCTTCTGATAGGCTCCGTTCCTCGATGGCAGTGCTGGTCCCTTCCTTGTGACTGAGCCTCCGGGCTTCTATGGCCAGAGGACCTGGAATCCCCTGCCGGCTGGTTTCTGCTGCTGGACTTAAAGGTCCCCCCAGCCTCGGACTCCGTTGTCCGGTAGTAGTCTCTTCAGCCAGGACGAGCAATATATCTGCTTCCAGTCCCTGGCACTCAGCTCCTGCTCCTACAGAGCTCCTAGCTGTTTCTCGCCCTCTGTCTGGAACTTCACTCCAGGCTCTGTCTGACTAATCCCGCCCCAGACCAAGTTTATAAGGGCAGATTCCTCCCCTCCCAGGACTGGGCAGGAGGTGTTGCATGCTTAAGGGCTCCTGACCAGGAAACCTCCCACTTGCTCTCAGACGTAATATTTCTATTACTGTGGTAACCAGACCCCTGGGGTGCCACATTCCCCCCTAGTCAATTTTAGTACTCCGGGACTAAACACATTTTTAAGAAAACACAAATACAGGGTATAACAATAGCATAACATATGTACAAGAAGTTTTAGTCTTTAGAGGTCATGGCGTGTCCGTAACCGGGTGTCCATGTCACCCAACAAGGTGAAGTCTTGGAACAGAGTAGGGGACCTGTCCAAAGCAAACCCCAAACGTTGGCCCTGGGCATGGCTGCAAGGCTGAGGCTAGCTACTTTGGGCCGCAAGGAGGCCACGCCAGACAGGTTTTTCTCTTCCGCGGCCATCTTCGCAAGAGGCACCAAGGTGCAACTATCTACAATATAGTTACGGTTACTCAACGTCCATAACCTGTCAGTCCAAATAAACCTGAAGGGTAACTAGAGAAACATAATTAGTAACCAGGTAACAAAAACATAAACCTTTTTCAACATTGGCAATTTACAAGCAAATTCACATTATATTTTAGATTCTCCAGCGAGCGGGCATCTGTCCTCTAGTGCTCCTGGTGGACCTACATAACCCACTATCTGGTTCTGCACTACAGGGTGTAGAAGGTGTTGCGGGTAGGCCTGGCAGCTTTCTGCGCACTCTTTGGCTTACTAGGAGCACGGCAGGCTCACTACTAGCAGAGGGATGATTCTCCTGGGCTGCTGGTATGGATTCTTCTGCTCTTCTGACACTACCTGTTCTTCTGTAGGCCCTTGAGGGGCTGGCTGGAGAAAGGTGAGGACGGGTACCACGACTGCGTTGTTGATTTGAGTCCAGGATCGGGGAAAGTCTCCGAGTACGGTACTGATCATTTCTTCCCTTTCCTCTGTGGGTTGAGGGTTCTCTTGATCTTCGTCTGGGCTTTGCAGCTGCTCGGGACACTTTTTCAGGTGGTCTCTGGAGACAATGGCTGTGGTCTCTCCTCCATCCTTTCTGATTACACAGACTTTTGGGTTATCATGACTTGAAGGCAGTACTGTGTACGGGTCCTTCTCCCACTGGTCGTCCAACTTGTGGAGCCGCCTTTTTCTCTTCAAGACCTGCTCTCCAGGTACCAGGGGAACAGCGGGAGCATGCTGGTTATAAGTCTTCTCTTGCCTTTGTCTTGCTTGAGACAGACTCCGCTCGACGCTGTCCTGTACTTTCCGATACTGCTGCTGCCGTTCTGTATCCCAGTCTGCCTCTGGCGAGGTGTCCTCAGGTGTCAGGACTCCCATATCTAGGTAAATAGGAAGCTTACCAGGTCTTGCTCTCATTAGGTAAGCCGGGGTACAGTTGGTGGAACCTACAGGGATGTGATTATATAAATCCACCAGATCAGGCAGTTTTTCAGGCCACAGACTGCGTTCTTCCAGGGGCAACGTTTTTAGCAAGTCCATCACCACCTGGTTCATTTTCTCACATAGTCCGTTGGTCTGAGGGTGATAGGGCGTTGTTCTTATCTTCCTGCAGCCATACAGATTGCAGAACTCTTGGAAGACCTCCTCTACGAAGGCTGGTCCTTGGTCCGTCAGTACTTGCTCCGGATACCCGTGTGGACGGCAGAAGTGCTGCTGGAAGGCTCTAGCTGCTGTTTGAGCCGTTAAGTCCTTGACAGGGACCACCACCAGGAACCGGGAGTAGTGATCTACGATTGTGAGGGCGTAGACGTTCCCAGATCTGCTTGGAGCCAGTTTCACATGGTCCAGGGCTACCAGTTCCAGTGGCTGCCTGGTGATGATGGGCTGCAGGGGAGTCTTCTGGCTGGCACGGTCCTTCGTTCTTAGGTTGCACGGGCCACAGTCTCTGCACCACCTCTCGATGGCTCCTCTCATGCCTACCCAGTAGAACCGTCCACGCAACAGGAACTCCAGCTTCTTCCATCCGAAGTGTCCTGCTCCGTCGTGGTATGTCTCCAGAACCATAGCCGCGTCTCGTCTTGGGACCACTACCTGCCAGGTCAGCTCATGTGTTCTAGAGTTGACCATTCTCCGGCACAGCTTCTCCTTGTAAAGAAACAGTTTACTTTTCTCCTTCCACAGTTGCTTGGTTTCCTCCGGAGCGTCTGGGTAAAGACGGGCATCAGCCTGTGTCAGCATTTCCTTCACCAGACGGACGGCGGGATCACTGTCTTGCGTCTCCGCCCAGCTGTAGTGTGGTAAGGGATTGAACGTGGCAGAGCGCCTGTCCCTTACACGGTGGGAATACAGGGTAATCCCATGATGGTGGAACGCAGGGAGTTCGACTTCTTCCAGCTCTTCTGGATCTTCCCCTACGTCCAGTAAGTTTGGCATTCTGGACAGGGCATCCGCGTTGGCATTTAAGCGTCCCGCCCGGTATTTGATGGTGAATTCATAGTTGGACAGGCGGGCCATCCATCTCTGCTTCCGGGGCACCAAGTCTTGCAGTGTCCAGGTGTGTCAACGGGTTGTTATCCGTGTACACGGTGAACTTGGAAGAGGCAAGGTAATGCTTGAAACGTTCGGTCACTGCCCACACCACTGCCAGGAACTCTAGCTTGAATGAGCTATAATTCTCAGGGTTTCTCTCTGTGGGCCATAGTTTTCAGCTGGCGTAAGCGATTACCCGTTCTTTCCCCTGCTGGATCTGGGACAGTACGGCTCCTAGCCCGATGTTGCTCGCGTCCGTGTGGAGGATAAAGGGCTGGCTGTAGTCAGGGTACGCCAGGATTTCATCCCCCGTGAAGGCCATCTTCAGCTGGCGGAAGGACTCCTCTTCCAGCTTTTCCCACCTGAAGGGCGGCTTCTGGTTTTTGGCCTTCCTGGATTGACCTATCAGGAGGTCCTGCATAGGAGCTGCCATTTTGGTGAAACCGGGAATGAATCTTCGGTAGTAGCCTACCAACCCGAGGAACTGCCGCACTTCCTTGATGCTGGAGGGTCTTGGCCAGTCTTTAATCACGGTGATTTTATCTGGGTCGGGAGCCACTCCGTCAGCACTCACCACGTGTCCCAGGTACTGAACCTTTGGTTTCAGCAGGAGACACTTGGAGGGTTTCACCTTTAGGCCTTAGCTTGCCAGGGCGTCAAACACTTCTGCCAGGTGTTTCAGATGGTCCTCGTAGGTTTTGGAATAAATGATGACATCGTCCAGGTTTAACAGGACTGTCTCGAAATTCCGGTGTCCCAGACAGCATTCCATCAACCGCTGGAAGGTTCCTGGTGCGTTGCAGAGCCCGAACGGCATACAGTTGAATTCGCTGAGACCCATCGGGGTGGTGAATGCAGTCTTCTCCTTGTCTGCCTCTGCTACAGGAACCTGCCAGTACCCGCTAGTAAGATCCAAAGTGGAGAAGAAGTTAGCAGATTTTAATGCAGCTAAAGATTCTTCTATTCTAGGTAACGGGTACGCGTCTTTGTGTGTGATACGGTTGACCTTTCTGTAGTCCACACACATTCTCATTGTGTTGTCCTTCTTTTTCACTAGAACTAGTGGAGCTGCCCAGGGGCTACAGCTGTCCCTGATTACCCCAGCCTCCTTCATGTCCCGCAACATCCCCTTTGCATGCTGATAGTGTGCAGGGGGTACAGGTCGGTATCTTTCCTTTATGGGTGGATGGTCTCCTGTGGGGATGGGATGTTCTACCCCCTTTACTTGCCCGAAGTCTAGCGGGTGTTTACTAAAGACTCTTTCATACTCCTGAACCACCCGGTAGACTCCCTGTTTTTGGTGTGAGGGAGTGGAGTCAGTACCCAAATGCAGTTGCTGACACCAGTCCTCCATTTGTTTCTTAGAGCCGTTACCTTCCTCTGGTTGAGATGGAGGCAAGGGTTCTATGGCCTTTACAGAATTTTGGTTTATGGAGAACAATTTGGCTAGCGTGGCATACCGGGGCAGGTGTACTTCTCTCTCCCCGATATTTACGATGCGGACAGGTACCCTCCCATGGCGTACATCGACCACTCCCCGTGCTGTCAAAATGGTGGGCCTACTGTCTGAGTAGATGGGTTCTACCATTGCTTGGTAGTCTCTACCTCTTAGACCAATAGCTGCCCGGCACCATATCATCATCTCACTTTTCAGGGGCATGGCAATAGGGAACGGGTCACACATTCTCACGCTACCAATCTCACCACCAGATAATTCCACCTGTTGCCGTTTCATCAGTGCCCGGATTTCTTTTTGGAGGACACGCTGCTGGCTGGAACTGGTTTTCTTGGCAACCTGCTGTAAAATGAGAATCACCTCTGCAAGACAATTTTCAATCACGTTAGTTCCCAAGGTTATTCTAGGGTGACTCTCATGACGGTCAATGTCCACAATAATCAGTCCTTGTGCCGCCAGTTCGACTTTACCGATTTTAATGGTCACCTCTTTGAACCCCACCTGCGGCACGGGCTGACCATTGCTGGCGATGATACTCAGGTCGTCATCTGGGTAACGGGTTTTGTCCGAGTCATTCCAGTACTGCTTAAAGAGCACGTACGGGATGTGACCCAGTGTCTAGTAGGGCACTCATAGGAATGCCATCCAGTACCACAGGCAAGACCGGACGTCCCCCTACGTATTTATCACGCCAGTTCGATGGGCCTGATGATCTTATGCCTGGAGGTTGGCCCTCTGCCCCAGGTTGTGCCCTTTTAAATGACAGTACCTTGCCATATGTCCGGGTTGATTGTAGCGGCGGCAGATGGGTTGTCCGTCCTCGTTGTATCCGTCGCTGGGTCTTCCTCTGGACGTTGGGATCCTCCTCTGTCGGTGCCACGGGACGTCCACCGGACTGGTGGCCAGCTTGATCCTTCCTGGAGGAGAGACCTGTAAAGACTGCACAGTTCGGGTTAGCGCGGCTACGCTTTTAGCTAGCTCTTGGACCTGATGGTGCAGGTCTGTAGCCTGGTTGTTGTCCAAAGCCTGCGCACCAGCTCCAATAGGCTCTGCAGACAAGGGCGCCGCCTCCTGGTGATAGGTAATAGCAGGGCGCCGGTGGGTTACAGTGCTACCCGGTGCCGGTTCTCGGAGCACCCGGATGGCCCTGTCTTTGAACTTTGCAAAGTCTAAACCAGGGTTCTGCAAGGCCATGGCACGTAACTGGGTTCGGTGGGCGTTGGACAGCAGACCCTCAATGAATTGCTCAGTTAACAGTTCATCTGCATTCCGCACACTGTCAGGGTCTGCCTGTTTAATGGCTCCCAGGGCCTCTTGCAAACTCAAAGCATAGTCTCTTATACTGTCTTGGGCCCGCTGCTTGCACCCATAAAATCTCATTTTGATCTCGGCTGAGGTGCAGGCGTCAAAAGTGTCCTTCAGACGGGCCAAGATCTCTTTTACGGTCTTCTTGTCCCGGACTGACCAGGACTTTACTTCGCGTTGGGCTGCGCCGGTTAGCTGGCCTATCAATATGCTCACTTTCTGGCCCTCCGTCAGGGGGTATACCTTAAATAGGCTGTACAGTCTCTCTTTAAAGTCGGTTAGGGTATGCGACTCCCCTGAGTATTGGGGCAGCCAGGCCGCTCCGGGGATGTAAGGCATTGTAAATGGCATTACTGCGGCAGTGGCCGCGCTGGTGGTAGAAGGTCCCTCCGTGTCCGTCATCTTCCTCCCCCCTAGTTAAGTGTGGCCTACCTTCCGACGATCCTCTTCTGTAGGCAGCGGCTCCGCTGGTGCCGCTCCGGACGAGGACCTTGCGTCTCGTCCTGGTGACGTTAGCGTCGCTCTCTCTCCCTTCCAGGACCTTGCGCAGCGTCGGTGCGTAGGGCGGAGCTTCAGGTCTCGCACGCTTTCGGCATCCACGCCCCTCTTCTTCCCGCGCGGCGTTCCGAAGATGGCGTCCGATGGCGGGGAAACTTCTGAAGATGGCGGGAAACTGCTCCGGATGGCGGGAACCTTCACCACGGCAGGTATGACAGTCTTTTTAAGGCACGCAGTACCCGGTGGTTGCGGGCACGAAATCCTGCCGACTACGCCAAAGTTGACGCGCCCCCTGGGCCGAGTGTACACGCGTGTGGGTTTCCCGGAGCCGGGTCTCTGGGGGTTGTAGTCTCCGTGGCGGCGACCCGATCCCGTGGCTCAGGGTGGTCAAACCAGTGGCTGTCTTTATAGGGTTTTTTGTGGTTTAATGTCCGACTACGCCACCCGTGGATTGCGGTCAGGGTGTACCGCTGATGCGAGGCAGTCCACTGAGGCTGGTGTGGTGTGCGCAGCTAAAGATGGGATAACTCCCCACGGGAAGAGTATGGCCTCAGGGCAGGGAATGTGGATGATGGGAGTGATGGTGTGCGGGCGTCCCAGTACTAGTAGTGCTGTATGCGGTGAGAAAGCAGGAACGACTCAGAGTCTTTGCAGTGCAGTTCAGGGTCTTTACTGATGATATTAAGGCAGACCCTCCCGGGAGTACTGGCTAGCATAAGGGGCCCGGTCAGTCTGCGAGCAAGCAGGGGTTCCCCTGGCCAGGTGGAGTTGTAGGCCTCCCCGTCTATCTGCACTCTTCCTGGCTACCTTGCTGTAAGCGAGTGGAAGTAGCCCACGTCCCTGAGTATACCGTGTGGTGCTCACCAGTATGGCTGGTGACTTGGGGCCTTCTGATAGCCTCCGCTCCTCGATGGCGGTGCTGGTCCCTTCCTTGTGACTGAGCCTCCGGGCTTCTATGGCCAGAGGACCTGGAATCCCCTGCCGGCTGGTTTCTGCTGCTGGACTTAAAAGTCCCCCCAGCCTCGGACTCCGTTGTCCGGTAGTAGTCTCTTCAGCCAGGACGAGCAATATATCTGCTTCCAGTCCCTGGCACTCAGCTCCTGCTCCTACAGAGCTCCTAGCTGTTTCTCGCCCTCTGTCTGGAACTTCACTCCAGGCTCTGTCTGACTAATCCCGCCCCAAACCCTGTTTATAAGGGCAGATTCCTCCCCTCCCAGGAGTGGGCAGGAGGTGTTGCATACTTAAGGTCTCCTGACCAGGAAACCTCCCACTTGCTCTCAGACGTAACATTTCTATTACTGTGGTAACCGGACCCCTGGGGTGCCACACACCCCTCACCCTAAAGTACCCTGGACCGTGCCAGAAACACCACCAGTACAGGTACTGAAGTGAACTGTCGTGTGTGTGCCTATTCCTCCTCTGACCCGGCTGGGTCCCCTCTGTCCTGCATCCTTCACCTACACTGCCCTGAAGCCCCGCTCCACCTGTGGGGAGTCGTACCAACTAAACTGCCTAAACACCGGCCTCAGAGGACTGTTGCAGCGCTGGTGATCCTCACCAGACACCACGGGTGGCGTCACGAACATTCCCCTATCCCATATAACTTCCACCTTCATTTAAGAGTGACCCCAGGGTACGGGCCCGGGAGCCAACCACCGCGACATCCCCCGAGATCAGGCAACAACAAGGCCCGGGCGCCGAGTCGTCCCCATCCCCTGGGCGCGTCATTATATTGAATACAGTCATTTTGGTGGGGGTGGACAAGTTCGGCAAGATGTCTACTTTTATTACGCTATCCGCTTTACCCCACTCCATGACCATGGCACAAATTTTTATCAAAGAAATCGTAAGATTACATGGGATCCCTACTTATTTCTGACCAGGGCTGCAATTTATTTCTACGTTTTGGAAAGCGTTTTGCACCCGGTTTGGGATCCATATGACGTTTTCCTCAGCTTTTCATCCACAGTCTAATGGGCAAACTTAACGCATTAACCAAAATCTTGAGACTTATCTTAGGTGTTTCGTGTCTGAGAATCAAGAGAATTGGATTACTTATTTACCTCTAGCTGAATTTGCGGTAAATAACCAATGTCATGAGTCTTCTGGTAAGTCCCCGTTCTTCGGGGACTACGGTTTTCATCCTCAGTTCAGCTCATTTAATAGGAATTGCTCCTCAGGAATACCTGAAGAGGAGCGATTTTCATAATCTATTACTTCTGTGTGGCAAGGGGTTCTTAATTTGAAGAAGATGAGGTCCAAATATAAGAGTGTGGCTAATCGGGGACGTGTGATGGGTCCGGACCTGTGTGTTGGTTACTTAGTGTAGTTGTCCTCAAGGAACATTAAGTTGAAGGTTCCCTCTTGGAAACTGAGTCCCAGGTTCATCAGTCCTTGTAAGATTGTGGCCGTCGCCAGTCCTGTAGCATTCAGCTATCATCTGACGTCAATGCGGTTAGGTAGGTCCGGTCCTTTCATATAGCACACCCGGATAAACCCAGCCCTGAGTTTCCGGAGGTCCTTCGTAGAAGGGGGGGTACTGTCACAGGTTTGCTGCAACAGAGAGGAGCCAGAAGACCACAGCGTCTGAGTTCACATACTCCCTCATTGAATACAAGCACTTCTCCCTCTTATTAAATGGTGCTTGTTTCTTTCAGCAGTGCAGGAGTTAATCTGCTCAGCTTTGAGTCTCTGTTCTCAGCTGTACAGAATCACCCACTCCCCTTTCCTATATTAGTCTCTGTTCTGGCAATGAGGATTGCCCATGTTAAGTCTTGTACAGCCTGGTGGAGGAGTGGAGGATTCTGTGTTCGGTAATGGCGTTTAAAGGAGAGTTGTTTTGTGACTGTTGCTTTTGGCTGTATGCATAGTCCCATCCTCTTCCAATTTTGTTTACCTTCCTAATTCCTTCGGTGTTTCCCTCTGTTGTCTGTGAGTGCATATTTTGTATGTTTGGTATTTTCATTTATCTCTGTACGTCCTTTCCTTGTTTGTCTGTGTCAGGGCGACACCAGGGAGATCATCCAATATCCCACCACTGCCACCAATTTGTCAGGGATTCGCACATGATCCCGATTACTCACAGAGACCACCCACTGTGACCTCTTGAGGGAACAACTCTTTGCTGCCCCCTATCGTCTGGACAATTGTACGATTGGCCAACGATCAATACCGGGGCTGCAGGCTGTTCTGACTAGGTAGTTATCAGCAAGCTAACAGTGAGCGCCTGGCATCTCCTTCCAACACATGGAATATATGTATACACCCTCATACGATCACTGCTAGCTTCACGACAACCCAAGAAGATTATTCGCTGCCACCACCAATCAGTTTTAAAATATAATACAGGCCTGATTGGACGCCTTATAGGTAGCGTGGTACCATCCGCACATTGAAATGCATATTATCCGTGTGTGCAAATGTGCTGACACGGATATTATGCGTTTCAATGCAAGTCAATGGCGGCAATTACGCTGCGTGTCCGCAAAATTAATGGACATGCTGCGTATTTTTCCGCAATGATAATTCACAACGGAAATTTCCGCAGCATGTGCACAGCACATGCGGATTATCATTGGGGAACATGGCAGGCCTTCTACCATGCATTTTTTAAGCGTTTCTGCAGCGTTTTTGCCGCTGCGGAAATGCTTAAAAAACGCATCGTGGGCCACAGCCTCAATATTAAGGAGGACGAGGTCATTTCACCAGATCACGCCATCTCATTCAAACAAACAAAACACCCCCCACGGACATTCTCCAGCCATAAAGAATTTCAAGGGGTTCTCGCAAGACAATGGGAGCACCCCGACAAGCACTTTCTGGGAAGGAAGCAGCTTGACATTCTATACCCCTTTAACCCTGAACTCTTTAGTCAGTGGTCCGAGTCCCCTCTGTTGAACCTCCAGTATCTCCCCTCTCTTCCAAAACCACTCTATCTCTGCCTGACGCGTCATCCCTTAAGGATACTACAGATAGGCAGGTGGAAATGTGGTGCCCCTGAGGGTTCGGCCGCCACAGGAATGCTGCACTTCTCCAATGGAGTGTGGTGTTCCTCCTCTGAGGTAAGGCCAGTGTGATGGTAGTGATCTAACCTTTTGCATCCAACACCACATTTCCACCAGAGGGAGCTATTATGCACTAGGTGCTGCTCCCCTGGTTACAGGGAGACTGGGGAACACAAAGTGGTAGGAACCAGTTAGTGGGTGTGGGTGGAGGAACAACTAGATAGTGACACTTTTAGATTTCAAATTTAATAGAATGCCATCTTTGATCTTGGTTCTTCGTTGGTCCTTCTGTCCTTGTTAGTCAGTTCTTCGCTGGTCCTTTGGTCTAGCCTTTGCTAGTCTGTCGGCTGTCACTGTGCTGTCAAAATACTGTGTGTAATGTGACTTCCCTCCGGGAGCGCAGATCCTGTGTGGGCCTGCACCGGCAAGGGACACAGCCCTCGTACCCCGATCTATGGGACGAGTGGTAGGTTGTAGACAAGGAATGTCTCAACCCGGCCGAGGACCAGGATCAAGAAGGCCCGGGAGCTTTAGAGTGTGGCTCCCTAGCAAATGGGTCCCGGGGAGGATGCAGACGGAGCGGAGTACGCCACCTGTCCTCGCCTACCTGATCTATTCAGAGGGATTCCGGCTGCAAGAGGGGTACCGGCCCCCGATACCCGACCTTGTACTCTACATCCAGGACGGGAAAGCCCGGTTAGGCCCTGAAGATCCCACCGGGCGTCGGATGGAGAGGAGTTGCCACCTGACCCCTACACCTGAGAGGAGCTCAGAGGGAGACCCGGCCTATCCACACACGCACAGACGGGAAAGGGTGAAGTCTGTAGTGCAGGAACACTGTGGTGTAGGGTCGCTACCGAACACTGTACTTCCTCGGAGGTAGTCGGACCCCCGTCCCTGGTGGCCGCAGGACTCCACGAGGAGCAGGGAGTCACCTTCCCGCTAATATCTCTGAGTGAGTAAAGCCTTGGAAGTTCACCCCTATGGCCTCCGGACTGTTCATTACGCGCCATACCACGCGACGCGGTGCCTGTACTCCCCGCGCTACTGCTACCCCCCTTCATCCTGTTTGTCTGCCCTGAGGCCTTGCTCCGCCTGTGGGGAGCAGTAAGAACTTTAGCCGCCACGACACCGGGCCTCGGTGGACTGCTGGCGGCGCTGGTGGCCCTTCACCAGACACCACAGGTGGCGTAGTCGTTAATAAGCCACTCAACCCGGACAAGCCCACACCATCTCTTTCTAATGTGACGGCCCTGAGCAAGGGTCGGGCCCGGGCCACGGCTGCATCCCATCTCTTCAACACAGGGCCCGACACCGAGTCCCCCAACACCCAGGGTAAAACATGGGCTTTCTGAGTAGAGACGTCACAGAAACACTAACCAAGTCGATATACGAGGCTTCAGGTGCTTCTCTTTGTCCCCTCTTCGCCTCTGCATGGGTAGCCAAATTCATCTCCGCCTGTGCAAAGTCCCTACGACAGGGCCTTAATGCTTCTGCCCCCACAGAGGATATGGCCGATCTAGCAGACCAAATCGCTCAATCCGGGAAGTACCTCTTATCAGCTGTCCTAGACGCAGCCAGTTGCTCAGCCCGGGCCAACAGCAACTCCATTGCCATACACAGAATTATGTGGCTCAAGGCCTGGAACGCTGACCAAGAAATCCCTCACCAATCTCCCATATCAAGGCTTTCGACTGTTCGGCGCTAAACTCGATCAAATCATCTCTGACGCAATGGGAGGAAAGAGAACTTTCCTCTCCCAGCCGAAGCCCAAACGCCCAATTTAACCCCAGGCGGACTCCTCAGTTTCGCCCCTTCAGTTCCGCAAGAGACCTATCCCAAAAGGACCGTCAGCCGACCCAAAGAGAAAGAAGAAAGCCTTCTTTCAAACCCGCCCCAACATGGCACAGACAGGGTCCCACTAACAAGTCTTCTGGCCATCGATCCAACAAATTTTCCTCCGCATGACTCGCCAAATCCACATGGGGCTCCTCCCAGGGTGGGCAGCCGCCTCATCCTTTTCCAGGATGCGTGACTAGTGGCAGTCGACGATGCCTGGGTCTGAGAGATAGAATTCTCCTCCCTCCCATGCAACCTGTAGCATCGGTATCTCTGCCCTCTGCCAGGCAGAGACGCCGTCCCTCTCACCGCCACGCTCCCTGCCCAGCGTCCTCCAGCGCTCCTCTTCCTGCTCCTGCTGCCGGTGTGTGCAGCTTCCCGGGCACTGTGCTTAGGGCGCGCGCGCGCGTGCTCCCTTCCTCTTAAAGGGGCCGCGCGCCACCCTAAGGAGTCCCCGGACAATTGCCGGAAGTCCTCCCATATATAAGGCACCTCCTCCAAAATGGAGGTGCCCGAGCAATAGTTGATGCACAGTGTACTTACCTCTGCTTCAGCCCTCAGGTCCGGCTGCTAGCCTGACTACTAGTCCTGCCCGCCAGCCTGACTATCAGTCCAGTCCGCCAGCCTGACTACTCTCCAGCCCGACAGTCTGTCTTCCGCTAGTCCATCAGTCTGTCTATGGGCTTCGCCCACCTGCTTACCTGGGAGCACCTGCCTGTTACCTGTCAGCCTACCTGGAGGCTCCCGCCTGTCACTTGCCGTGACCACCTGTCTGCCTACTTTGAAATTGCACACCTAGATTCCGGAGCTGCTGGAAACCTCATTTCCCAGTCCCTGGTAGAGAAATATCACATTCCCACCTAACCTCTGGCTTAACCATTGGCAGTCACCTCCGTGGATGGAAGACTCCTTCCGGTGACTATCCTGCTCGTCACAGAACCTATAACCCTGCAGGTGGGAATGCTGCACTCTAAGAGGATCTCTTTCCATGTGCTTTCCGGTCTCTCTCACTCCCTATTGCTAGGTCTACCCTGGCTTCAGAGACATGAACCCGTGCTGAACTGGCAATCCGGTGAAGTACTCAGTTGGGGGCAGGATTGCCATGAGACCTGCCTGTTCCCGGTCCACCCGGTTCGTCCGCCCCTCACCCCGGCTAATCTACCCGGTTTGCCGGCACCTTACTGGTCCTATGCAGATGTCTTCGACCAAAAGGAAGCAGAGACACTGCCACCTCATAGGCCATATGATTGCCCGATCTATCTGGTACCCAGTGCCACACCACCCTGTGGGCGTATTTACCTGTTGTCGTCGGCCGAAACCCAGACCATGTCGGAATACATTAAGGAGAATCTGGCTAGGGGATTCATCCGGAAATCTACCTCCCCGGCTTCGTCAAGAAGAAGGATGGTTCACTACGCCCCTGTATAGACTATCGAGGACTTAACCAAATCACGGTCTAAAACAAATACCCCCTGCCACTCATCTCCGAGTTGTTTGACCTCCTTAAGGGCGCTAGGATCTTTTCCAAGCTGGATCTACGTGGGGCGTATAACCTGGTCCGGATCCGTCAAGGAGACGAGTGGAAGACGGCATTCAATACCCGGGACGGTCACTATGAATACCGTGTAATGCCCTTCGGTCTCTGCAATGCTCCCGCCGTCTTCCAAGAATTAGTCAATGACATCTTCCGTGATCTTCTATATTCCTGCGTGGTGGTGTATCTGGACGACATCTTGGTCTTCTCTCTGGACCTTCCCACACACCGGAGGGATGTTCGTCAGGTCCTGCTTAGACTCAGGCAGAATCACCTCTATGCCAAATTTAAGAAGTGCCTCATCGAGCAGACCTCTCTTCCGTTCCTGGGTTATATTATCTCCCAGACAGGTCTACGAATGGACCCCGAGAAGCTCTCTGCCGTCTTAAAATGGCCCCGTCCGGAGGGGTTGAAGGCGATTCAGCGATTCCCGAGCTTCGCCAACTACTACCGTCTCTTCATCCCGCACATCTCTTCTCGGACTGCTCCCATCTCTGCGCTCACTCGTAAGGGAGCAAATCCCAAGGTATGGCCGCGCGAAGCCGAGGAGGCCTTCCTTTCCTTCAAGCAAGCCTTCTCCCCTGCCCCAGTGTTGCACCGTCCGGACTGCAACAAACAGTTCTTCCTGGAGGTTGATGCTTCCTCCTCCGGAGCCGGAGCGGTGCTCACCCAAAAATCTTCATCCGGGGGAATGGTAACCTGCGGCTTCTTCTCCAAACTCTTCTCCTCGTCTGAGCGCAACTACTCCATAGGAGACCGAGAATTGCTAGTCATCAAATTGGCGCTGGAGGAGTGGCGTTACCTGCTTGAAGGGGCTCTATACCCAGTGATCATCTATACTGATCACAAAATTCTTGCATATCTCCATAATGCCCAAAGACTCAATCCGCGTCAGGCCCGGTGGTCTTTGTTATTTGCTCGCTTCGACTTTATTCTACATTTCTGCCCGGCGTACAAGAATGTTAAAGCTGACGCCTTGTCCCAATCCTTCCTGTCCTCCGATCTAGAGGAGGAACCTACGCACATCATCGACCCCTCCAAAGTAATGAGCATGGCCTCCTTAGATCTGACTCGTCTCCCACCCGGTAAGACGTTTGTAGCAGTTCCAGATCAGGAGAAGATTCTTCACTGGGGTCATTCATCTAAACTAGCCGGTCATGCCGGTCAGAAGAAGACTATACTGCTCATTACCCGGCATTACTGGTGGCCCACCCTGCGCAAGGATGTAGTTGACTTCGTCTCAGCCTGTTCGTCTTGTGCCCGCAACAAAGTTCCCAGACATCTTCCAGCCGGTCACCTCCTGCCTCTTCCCGTACCTGCCGCCCCTTGGCAACGCATTGCTATGGACTTTATTACAGATCTCCCTGTTTCTGCCGGCTGTACAGTCATTTGGGTGGTTGCCGACTGCTTTTCTAAAATGGCCCACTTCATTCCTCTGCCTGGTCTCCCGTCTGCATCAGAGCTGGCTAAGGACTTCTTCCTTCACATTTTCCGTCTCCATGGCCTACCCCTCCACATTGTGTCAGATCGAGGGGTTCAGTTCACCTCACGCTTCTGGAGAGCTACGTGTAAGCTGCTGGATGTCACCCTGGATTTCTCCTCCGCTTACCATCCACAGTCCAATGGCCAAGTGGAGCGTATCAACCAGATCCTTACCAGCTACCTCTGGCACTTTGTTCATGCTCACCATACCGATTGGGTGGACCTCCTACCATGGGCCGAATTCTCCTACAACAACCATGAGAGCGAATCGACTTCCAAGTCCCCGTTCTTTATAGTCTATGGTCAACATCCCCGGATTCCGTTTCCCGTCTCCCTTTCTGTGGACAACCCTGCTGCGGAGTCTCTGGTCAGTGAATTTTCCACCATTTGGGAGAATACTAGGTCCGCACTTCTTCAGTCCTCCGAGCGGATGAAGAGATATGCTGACAAAAGACGTCTGGATCCGCCTCAATTCCATCCGGGAGACAAGGTTTGGCTCTCCTCCAAACATGTTTTGCTCAAAATACCCTACTACAAGTTGGGTCCTCTGTTCATCGGTCCATTTAAAGTCCTCAAACAAATCAACCCAGTGGCCTACAAGTTAAAACTCCCGGCCACCTTACGGATTCCCAACTCCTTCCACTTATCTCTCCTCAAACCAGTTATATTTAATTATTTTTCCAACAATCCAGGTACTCGCCCTGCTCCGGTTTCCGCTGAGGACGTTTTTGAGGTAGAGAACATTCTGGCCACCAAGAGGGTAAGAGGAAAAACCTTTTTTCTGGTGGATTGGAAGGGGTTTGGCCCAGAGGAGAGAACTTGGGAACCCAGGGAGAACATTCATGCCCCGCTTCTTCTTGAAAAAATTCTTTCTGGCCTAAAAAAGGGGGGGGCACTGTAGCATCAGCGTCTCTGCCCTCTGCCAGGCAGAGACGCCGTCCCTCTCACCGCCACGCTCCCTGCCCAGCGTCCTCCAGCGCTCCTCTTCCTGCTCCTGCTGCTGGCGCGCGCAGCTTCTCGGGCCTTGTGCTTAGGGCGCACGCGCGTGCTCCCTTCCTCTTAAAGGGGCCACGCACGCCGCCCTAAGGAGTCCCCGGCCAATTGCCGGAGGTCCTCCCATATATAAGGCACCTCCTCCAAAATGGAGGTGCCCGAGCAATAGTTGATGCACAGTGTACTTACCTCTGCTTCAGTCCTCAGGTCCCGCTGCTAGCCTGACTACTAGTCCAGTCCGCCAGCCTGACTACGCTCCAGCCCGACAGTCTGTCTCCACTCAGTCCGCCAGTCTGTCTATGGGCTTCGCCCACCTGCTTACCTGGGAGCACCTGCCTGTTACCTGTCAGCCTACCTGGAGGCTCCCGCCTGTCACTTGCCATGACCACCTGTCTGCCTACCCGGAGGCTCCTGCCGTCACTTACCGTGGCCACCTGACAGCCTACCTAGAGTCTCCCGCCTGTCACTTGCCGTGACAACCTGTCTGCCTACCCGGAGGCTCCTGCCTGTCACTTGCCGTGACCACCTGACAGCCTACCTAGAGGCTCCCGCCTGTCATTTGCCATGACCACCTGTCTGCCTACCCGGAGGCTCCTGCCCGTCACTTGCCGTGACCACCTGACAGCCTACCTAGAGACTTTCGCCTGTCGCCTGCTGTCTCTGCCAGTTCGTCTACCCGGACCTCTCGTCTGCCTGCCTGCTGTGCCCATCTGCAGTATCGGTGAGTCTCAGCCATCTGACCCGTGGGAGTCACCTGCTCTCTTACAAGGTCGTCCCCAGAGTAGCACCTGGTCCCTCTGCTCGGTCCCTCCCTGGTCACGGAGTCGTTAGCCGCCGTACGACCAGGGTCTGTCCGAGTTGATACTTAGTTATGCCCCTCTGGGTCCCTCCTTGCACCGCAGCACAGAGGTTCCACCACCCGGATCCATAACACAACCGCTTCTTCCGGTCCCGTTTCCCAAGGGACCCGGCCCAAGTTTCAGAATTTTTCAAAGCCATCAATTCTCTCCTGACAGCAGGGGTCATTATCCCTGTTCCCTCAGATCAACACTTCAAGGGTTTCCATTCCAACTTGTTTGTTGTCCCAAAAAAGGCCAGATCCCTTCGCCAGATCCTGGACCTCAAACTCCTAAACAGCCAGGTGAAACTCCGCCACTTCAGAATGGAGTCTCTCTGATCGGTGATCTCTTCCATGGAACCCAAGTAGACAGTAGACATCCAAAATGCCTACCTCCACATTCCCATCTGCCATGCACATCAGAGATTCCTTAGTTTTGCGATCAGGGACAATCACTACCAGTTCACAGCTCTGCTGTTCAGCTTAGCTTCGGCTCCCAGAGTATTCACGAAGGTGTTGGCCACGATCATGGCCTTCCTACGATCAAAGGGAATCATCATCATTCCCTACCTGGACAACCTAGTGATAAAAAGGCTGCTTCAGATCACCCTCGATACCCTCTCCAGACTCTGCTGGATCGTGAACAGGAACAAGTCCTCCCTAAAACCTTCACATCACCTAACCTTCTTACGCATGGTGTTCGATACCTCCCAGGCCAGGATTATACTCCCGGAGAACAAGGTCACGGATCTCAAACGAGACATCCATGCCCTAACACGCCCCTCCTCCCTACCTTTGCGACGCTGCATATTAGCCCTGGGGAAGATGGTCGCTGCCATGGAAGACATTCCATTTGGCCAGTTCCATACCTGCCCACTCCAGTTAGCCCTCCTCTCAGCATCGGACAAGAAACCATCCTCCCTAGATTGTCTCATTCTCCTATCCCCACGCGTCAGACAATCCCTGACCTGGTAGACCCACTCTCCTTCCATCCGCCAGGGGAGATCCTTCCTCCGCCTCAGGTGGCGAGTGATCACGACGGACGCCAGCCTCCTCGGATAGGGAGCAGTCCATCATCACCACACGGTTCAGGGACGCTGGAATGCCCAAAAAACATCCCTTCCCATCAACCTGCTCGAGATCAGAGCCATCTATCTCTCTCCTACACTGGCAGAACCTTATCGCGTGCCAACCAATATGGATCCAGTCCGACAACGACACGTCCGTGGTGTACATAAATCATCATGGTGGCACCCACAGCAGGTCCGTCCACTCAGAAGTGTCACGGATGCTCACCTAGGCAGAACGCCATGTGCCAGCAATATCAGCTGTTCACATACCGGGGGTAGAAAACTGGGCTACAGACTTCCTAAGCTGACAGAACCTGTCCTCAGGCGAGTGGTCTCTTCACCCAGAAGTGTTTAGCCAAATCTGCCAGAGGTGGGACACCCCCGATGTCGACCTGATGGCATCAGGGCCTAACCACAAGGTTCCTCACTTCGTAGCCAGGTCCTGAGATCCTCAAGCAATCGCATACAATGCCCTAGTCATCCCATGGGCTCAATTCTGCCTACCCTACCTCTTCTCACCCCTTCCGCTGATTCCCAGAATCATCAAGAAAATCAAGCTGGAAAAGGTTCTAGTACTCCTGGCCCCAGCCTGGCCCAGGAGAGCCTGGTACCCAGAACTCGTCAACTTACTCTCAGGCACTCCCTGGAAACTCCCAGAATGCGCAGATTTTCTCTCTCAAGGACCAATCTGCCACCCGAATTCTCAGTACCTCAATTTAACGGTATGACCGTTGAAGTTGCTGTATTAAGACAAGCAGGCTTCTCTCCTTAGGTCATACAAACCATGATCAACGCGAGAAAACCCGCCTCATCTCGCATTTACCATCGGACCTGGAAGGCCTTCTTCAGATACTGCAAAGACAAACAACTTGCCCCCATGTCTTTCTCACTCCCTAACATCCTAGCTTTCCTCCAATCAGGACTCAGCGCCGATTTATCCCTCAGCACCCTCAAGGATCAGGTCTCCGCCTTCTCGATTCTCTTCCAACGGAGCCTAGCAACTAAACCCCAGGTTAAAACATTTTTTCAAGGGGTGACCCACCTAGCCCCACGATACCACCAACCAGTGGACCTTTGGTACCTCAATCTAGTGCTAGGGGCCCTCCTAGCACCCCCTCTTCGAACCTATCCATCAAATCACCACATCCTTCCTCTCCTAGAAGGTCGCATTCCTAATTGCCATAACATCCATTAGGAGAGTCTCTGAGCTGGCAGCTCTCTCCTGCCGCACCCCTTTCCTCGTCATCCACCAGGACAAAGTGGTCCTGAGACCAGTACCTTCCTTCTTACCCAAGGTGGTCTCCGCCTTCCACCTAAACAAGGAAATTGTCCTACAGTCCTTTTACCCGTCGCCTACACATCCCCTGGAAAAGGCGCTCCACAGCTTGGACTTGGTAAGGGCCTTACTTTGCTACCTCACAAGGTCAGCCCCTTTCAGATGCTCAGACTCTCTGCTCATCGTCCCTGAGGGCCGCCGCAAAGGGCTACCCATTTCAAAATCCATGATTTCCTGATGGATCCACTCAACGATCCTGAAAGCTTACTGAATAAAGAGCAATCCACCCCCTCCTGGCGTTAAAGCCCATTCTACCTGGGCGGTAGGATCATCCTGGGCTGTCCGACACCAGGCCTCGGCTGCGCTGGTTTGCAAGGCAGCCACCTGGTCGTCCCCCCATACGTTCACGAAATTCTACAACGTTCATACTTACGCCTCAGCGGACGCTGGGCTAGGTAGAAAGGTCCTGCAAGCGGCGATCGCCGACCGCACGATCTCATAGGCGCAGAATTCATGTTTTAAACCCCCCCTCTCGGCACTGCTTTTGGACATCCCATGGTTACCTGTGTCCCCCAATGAAGCGATAAAGAAAGACGGATTTTTGGTATTTACCTTAAAATCTCTTTCTTGGAGCCTTCATTGGGGGACACAGCACCCTCCCTTTGTGCCTTTGCGCCTAATCCCATGTATGTTTCCAAGTGCCTTAACAGTGTCAGCCTATGGCACACACCAGGTCCTTCTCACCTACACCAGGTCACTCTAGCATTCTTCTCCTACTGCTTTTACATAAACTGACAAGCTTAGTGCCAGTCAGTGGGTGTATACTGCTGAGGAGGAGCTAACGCTTTTTTTTTCTAGCATAGTGTCAGCCTCCTAGCAACAGCAGCACACACCCAGGGTTACCTGTGTTCTTGTGTGCACTGGCATTTGCATAGAAGCAGTTTGTTTAGATTGCTGGCTCCTCTCCTTTGACAAATGGTATAGGGGAAATTGGAAGAGGGGTTTGGAGGGAGAGAGAGATTTTTAATATTTCCTGACAGTCTGGTTTGTGTATTTACATACACTATTCCTCCCCACTTCCTTGGATGGGGGGGGGACAGATAACAGCTAATTCAGGAGGACAGCAAGGTACGTGGCCCCAGTATCTTCGCCATCAGAAGTAACCTGGGGAACAGCAATAAATAGGGTGCCCCTAGCTTTAGGGACAGGATAGGAGCCCCTAGTCCTGGGCGGTCAGACAACAGAATCGTGACACTCTGTTTTCTGTTACTGTGCCAAAAAGCCTCTGTGTGTACTGTGCCAAAAAGCCTTTGTTTCTACGTTACCAAAAAGCCTCTGGGAGTACTGTGCCAAAAAGCCTATGTTTGTACTGTACCAAAAAGGCTCTGTTTGTACTGTACCAAAAAGCCTCTGTTTGTACTATACCAAAAAGCCCCTGGGAGTACTGTGGCAAAAGGCCTCTGTTTGTACTGTAACAAAAAGCCTCAGGGGTACTGTGCGAAAAATCTTCTGTGTGTACTGTGCCAAAAAGTCTTTATTTATACTTTACCAAAAAACCTCTGAAATTACTGTATGAAAAGCCTCTCTTTGTACTGTACCAAAAAGCCTTTGTGAATGCTGTGCCAAAAAAACTCTCTTTGTACTATGCCAAAAAGTATCTGTTTTGTACTGTACCAAAATAGGGACCTTATCAGATGGTGGGTCTGGATACTGCCACGTGCTGAGTAAGATTTTTCTGCCATGTTAACCATCCCTTCCAAGGTGGTGCCAGTGCCCCAGCTGCATTAGGGACTTCATCCTCCTCTGCCTTGTGCTTCCACTGAGCCCCCGGTGCCAGGTGAGAATGCTGCCAGTAGTGAGTCTACCAGCGTGCGCTTGTATTCCCGTATTTTCCGATCTCACTAGTGACGGAAGTAAGGATGGCACATTCTGCATGTAGCAGGGATCCAGGAGGGTGGCCACACAGAAATAGCACTTGTAACAATCCGGGCAACTTGGCGGTTGCTGCGCAGGCATTGCCTCGTGTGCCAGGCTGCCCAGAGGCAACAACAAGCTACCTTTAATGAAAGGTGTATCATCTGGGTGCTCTGTATCGTTTTTATCCTCTTTATTCCCCAGCCACGCTCCACTGATGCCCGTGAGCTGCTTTGAGTGCCACCCTGCTGTGAACACATTTGTTCCTCCTTATACTCCTCATCCTCCAAAACTGTCCCCTGGCTGGACACTTGTGCACCTGGCCGCTGTTGGTACAGGAACCTAACAAACCAAGACGTGTTGATGCCTGGCTTGATAATGGTGTGAATGTTCCCTGTTGCTCCTACTCTTCCTCGTGTGCCACCACCTTATTCATCATCGCCTGAAGCTTTTTTTTCTAGGAGGCATACAAGTCGGATAATAACGCTGATGATAGCATAATTAGCACTGGCCATGTTCGTGGAGTACTTGAAACAGCGGAACACGGGACCAATGTCTCGCATGAAGGCCCACTTGTTGGTCGTGAAGTGGTGGTGTTCCACAGAGCGACTCATCCTTGTGTGCTGCAGCTCAAACTCCAGTATCACCTGCTGCTGCTCGCACAGTCTCTCCGACATGTGTAAGGTGGAGTTCCACCTTGTTGAAGTGGGGAGTGAAGGCAGAAGTGACGCTGCACTGCAAACAGGCGAGCAACAGGCTGAGTGCCAAAAGCGCATACAGACAACCCACACTTTCTGACCAGTGGAGGAAGTGGAATAGGAGGAGGATAAAACATGGACAGGGAAAAGGCTATGGGCTCTCCGTGGTGTGCAGCAGTAGCCAATTTATTGGCTAGGGGCCAGCCTCTGCGCTTTTGCACCCTGCTTTTTCATTTGCTATGCAGCTGCGACTGCATGACTACAACCTCTACCTCCAAACTGCCCACATCACTCGTATGGCCTTGACTCCATGCGGGGTCTAGGACCTCGTCATCCCCCACCGCATCATCACACCTCTCCAATCTGTCCATAACTGCTGCCCTAATAATCCACTTTTGTCCTCGCTACTCCTTTGCTTCTCCCCTCTGCAAATCCCTTCATTGTCTCCCAAATCCACAACATATCCACTTCAAGCTACTAACACAGACCTACAAATCTGTCCATAATCTGTCTCACCCATATATCTCTGAACTAATCTCCCAATATCTCCCACCACGTAATCTCTAGTCCTCCCAAAACCTCCTTCTCTCCTCCACAATCTTACGTTACTCATACAATCACCTGCAAGACTTCTCCCAAGTATCCCCCAGCCTGTAGAATTCTGTGGCCCAACAAGTACAATTATCCCCTACATTCGGAACTTTCAAGCGGAACTTGAAAACCCATGTCTTGAGAACAGTTTACAGCCTGCACTGACCCCGCTGCCATCTCACCAATACCAGAGCTGCTGCAACCCCCAAACCAACTGTCTCCTTCCCCATTATACTGTAGAATGTAAGGCCGCAATGGTAGGGTCCTCTCCCCTTTGTACCTGTCTCTGTCTGTCACTATTAGTTTGTTCATTGTGATTTGTATTTGTGTTTTGTATGTAACCCCTCCTCATGTACAGCACCATGAAATCAATGATGTTCCACCCATTCCTCACCCCTGCCCTCCTTGCCAGACTACACACAGCAGAAAGATGCAGCAGTTGGCACCTGTTTCATCATCATCAGAGATGTGCTGCAGTGGTCCAATGACCATTTAGACTACTCCGCCCACAGGAGACGCCTACTCACCATATCTCCACCTCAAGGGTGTGGTTGAAGAAGTTAAATGTCCAGCTATTGAGCTTTTTTTTCTGTGGTGTGTTTGGAGACAGGGAAGTCTCCAGTGTTGAGATCCAGTGAGAGCAGAAGCCTGTTGCATCCTGAGCTGGCGAATCCCGCATATATAAGTACTGTGGTATAAGTTATCTTTTGTTTTGCCATTATGCCGGAAAGGCCGTGTTTATTTTGTTAACCACCACTCTGGTTTATTCTGCATTTTAATAAACCAGCAAAAGAACTGTGCCTGTGTCTTACTCACTCAGCTGGTCTCAGAGGTAATCTACAGTACCACAGCACGTAGCAGGCACAGATTGACCACAGCCTCTCTCTCCCTGCAACACCTACACCACCACCAGCAACATGGCCAGATCCTGTATTTGATGCTCTCCTCATTGTTTTCAACTGAAAAACTGTGCAGAGTATTACACGGCCTGTTTGCAGAGAGAGAGAGTCATGAGATTATTACACTCCACAACCTTCTCCTCCGCTTGGACCTCTGCCTCCTGGTTCAAGATTATAATTTTTTATTTTTTTTTAATTCTATGTTATTTTAAGTCATTTCCCTATCCAAAATTGTTTTCAGGACAATTGTCCTGCTCTTACCCCCATTAGCTTCTTTTTGCAGCCACCTAGCCCTGACTATGACAATTTTAAAGCACAGAAGTTCCAGTTACCATTAACTTCTATTGGGTTCAGGGTGAAGTTCGTATACCGATCCAAACTTTTAACTCTAGCTCGGCTGAACCCGATGAACCCCAACATTCACAGGCCTGCTCATCCCTACTTATCACTCTATTGGGTCAATGCAGCGCTGAGACTAGCAGGTGTTGCTTTCCCCATGTTGAGGATCACAGTCAGGTGATAAGTGAGCTGGTTGGTACGATTTTTGCAATTTTAAAGGCAGATGATGTTTGAATATCACATTCATCATCTGCTGGTAGAGAGGCAGGCTCAGTTTTTGAGCTTGTATCAAAATCAAGGAGCCGGTATAAGAAGTACCAGTACTTCATATGTCGTCAGTAAGGAGTTAAGCATTATAATTGTTTTTGTCATACTAAATTACATGTACTAAGTTCTGTCTTGTGTTCTTAAATGATTCCTAATGGTAAGCTTGATTATGTGGAGAAGAAGGTTGGTAACTTAAAGGGATTTTCCCACTGACAAAAGTTAATTTTAATCAATAGATCTTGGAATAATAATAACTTCTACAATTGGATGTGTAGAAATTAAATGTACCTGTGCTGAGATAATCTATGTGTCTCTGTTGTGTAGTGTATTGGCTGTGTCTGACTGTACAGGGACATGGTCTGATCATACCAAATCTCCTGGGCGGGGGAGGGGAGTATACAGACATTACAGCATCTGTTTCAAATCATCCTCTCTTTGAAGTAAAACATTGTTTAAAAACAGGCAGGGAAATGTTTTATCTCACAAAAAGAATCAGTTGTGATCACCTGCTATAATATCTTTATACTCTTTTCCTTCCTCTCCTGGCGAGGAGCTGTGGTATGATCAGACCATGTTCTAGCACGGTCAGATACACACATTACACAGCACATAGCAGGGGCACATAGAATGTTAGAGTTGGAAGGCACCTTCAGGGTCATCGTGTCACACTCCCTGATCAATGCAGGGTTCACTAAACTATCAAAGACAGATATCTGTTCAGCCTCTGTTTGAAGACATCCATTGAAGGAGAACACGCCACCTCTCATGGCTGCCTGTTCCACTCATTAATCACCCTCACTGTCAAAAAGTTTTTACTAATATCTAATCTGTATCTTCTCCCTTTCAGTTTCATTCCATTGCTTCTAGTGTTTCCATGTGCAAATGAGAATAAAGATGATCTCTCTACAATGTGACAGCCCTTCAGATATTTGTAACAGCTATTAAGTCTTCTCTTAGCCTTCTGTTTTGCCAGCTAAACATTCCCAGGTCCTTTAACCGTTCCTCGTAGGACATAGTTTGCAGTCCGCTCACCATCCTGGTAGCTTTTCTCTGAACTTGCTCCAGTTTTTCAATTTCTTTTTTAAAATGTGGTGCCCAGAACTGGATACAGTATTCCAGATGAGGCCTGGCCAAGGAGGCGTAGAGGGGGATAATTGCTTCACATGATCTAGACTCTATGCTTCTCTTAATACATCCTAGAACTGTGTTAGCCTTTTTTTGTTGCTGCATCACACTGATGACTCGTGTGCAGTCTGTGATGTATTAGTATACCCAGGTCTTTTTTTACACGTTCTGTTGCTTAAGGCCCCGTCACACTTAGCGACGCTGCAACGATCCCGACAACGATGCGACCTGTCAGGGATCGTTGCTGCGTCGCTATGTGGTCGCTGGTGAGCTGTCAAACAGGCAGGCTCACCAACGATCAGGGGAGCAGCGACATCGTGGAAAGAATCTTTCCACGATGTCCTGCTCCTGGGTACGAGCCTGCTGAAGCAGGAGCAGGCTGGTAACTATGGTAAACATCGGGTTACTAGGGGCACACGCGCACCTAGTAACCCATTGTTTATCATGGTTACCACTCTGCTACAGTGAGCGGGAGGTTACCGCTCACTTTAGCAGGCTCGTAACCATGATAAACAGCGGGTTACTAGGTGCGCGTGTGCCCCTAGTAACCCGATGTTTATCATGGTTACCAGCCTGATCGCTGCTCCCGCTGGTCACACACAGCGATGTGTGCTGACCAGCGGGAGAGCAACGACCAAAAAATGGTCCAGGACAATTTGCAGCGATCAGCGACCTCACAGCAGGGGCCTGATCGTTGCAAAGTGTCATACATAGCGACATCACTGGTGAGGTCGCTGTTGCGTCACCAAAACCGTGACACAGCAGCGATATCGCTAGCGATCTCGCTATGTGAGACGGAGGCTTTAGTTCTATTCCTCCCATTCTGTAGATTTAACTTTTGTATTTCTTACCCAGACGTAGAATCTTGCATTTCTCCTTTAAATACCATTCTATCAGTCGCTGCTCATTGTTCAAGCTTATCTAGATCCTTCTGAATGCTTTCTCTGTCTTCTCTAGTGTTAGCTATCCCTCCTATCTTTGCATCGTCTGCAAATTTGATTAGCTTACCGTCAGTTCACTTATCTTGATCATTTATAAAAATGTTGAACAACACTGGGGCCAGGACAGAGCCTTGTGGCACGCACCCACTTGAAATACTCTTCCAATTGGATGTGCAACCATTTATTACCACTCTTTTGAGTACGATCACTGAGCCAGTTATGAATCCACCTAACAGTGGCCTTGTCGATCTCATACTTGGTTATTTTTTCAATAAGGATAGTATGAGATACTTTATCAAATGCTTTGCTGAAATCGAGATATACAGTATCTACCATGTTTCCCTGATCCACCCAGTCAGTGATTCCATCATAGAAATAAATTTGATTAGTCTGGCATGACTTGTTTGCTACAAACCCATGTTGGCTCTAGTTAATTACTGTATTCTTATCCAAGTAATTACATACATGCTGTTTAATAATTTGTTCAAAGATCTTTTCTGGTATAGAAGTAAGACTCACTAGCCTGTAATTTCCTGGCTCCATCTTCTTGCCTTTTTTGAAGATAGAGACAACATTTGCTCTTCTCCAATCTTCTGGGACTTTTCCTGTTCTCCAGGATCTTTCAAAGATTCTGGCTAGTGATTCTGCAATTCCTCTGTTATCTCTTTCAGTACCCTAGGATGTAATTCATCTGGACCAGGAGATTTTAAATTAATTTTAAATTAGCAAAGTGTTCCCTCACCATCTCTCTGTTTATAGTTAGTGTGGATTATTTTATTCCTTCAATAGCACCGTGAAGATCAGTTGTTATATTTGCTTTCTTAGAGAACACAGATGCAAAATCGGAATTTGAAAATTAGGCCTTCTCAACATCATTTTTGACCACTTCATCCGTTTCATCCTGTAAAAATCCTATAGTATCTTTGACTTTTCTTTTGCTTTTGGTATACCCCCAAAACCCTTTTTAATTGCTTTTGGTCTCCCTTGCAAGCCTGACTTCATTAATGGCTTTAAGTCTTCTAATGCTTGCCCTGCATTCCCTCCAGACAGTATTATTATTATTATTATTTATTATTATTTTATTATTATAGCGCCATTAATTCCATGGCGCTTTACATGTGAAAAGGGGGTATACATAGCAAACAACAAGTACAATAGTTTGAACAAAAACAAGTCGCTGACTGGTACAGGTTGAGAGAGGACCCTGCCCGTGAGGGCTCACAATCTAGCATTATATTTTTCCTTAGTTATGCCCCACTCTTTCCATTTAATATACATTTATTTTTTTCCCTTTTAACAAGTGTTTAAGGTTTGTGTAAATCCATCCTGGTCTCTTTCAATGCTTCCGATTCTTCCTTCTTTTTGGGATTGTTACTGATTGTGCAGTGAGAATTTCATTTAGCAAAATCTCCCAACCTTCTTGGACATTTCTGTCCTTTAGAACATCCAGCCATTGGACTTTTTCGTACCTCTTTCTCAGTCCATTAAAATCTGCTTTTCTGAAATCTAACCTTAAAGTCCTCGCTGGTCTTCCTCCTCTTGTAATCCAAAATTTGAGAATAGCATGATCCAGAGGTGTATCTAGACTTTCTGGCACCCGGGGCAAGAATTGAGTTTGCCCCCCCCCCCCCCCCCAGCACATATGCAATTTTATTATTATTATTATTATTATTACGCCATTCATTCCATGGCGCTTTACATGTGAAAAGGGTATAAATAGCACAAACAATTTCAATAATTTGAACAATACAAGTCGGCGACTGGTACAGGAGGAGAGAGGACCCTGCCTGCGAGGGCTCACAGTCTACAAGGGATGGGTGAGGCTACAGTAGGTGAGGGTAGAGCTGGCCGTGCAGCAGTATGGTGGAGCGGTGGTTACTGTAGGTTGTAGGCTTGCAGGAAAAGGTGGGTCTTCAGGTTCTCTTTGAAGGTATCCACGGTAGGCGAGAGTCTGATGTGTTGGGGTAGAGACTTCCAGAGTAGGGGGAATGCACGGGAGAAATCTTGTATGCGATTTTGGGAAGAGGAGATAAGAGGGGAGTAGAGAAGGAGATCTTGTGAGGATCGGAGGTTGAGTGCAGGTAAGTACCAGGAGACTAGGTCACAGATGTATGGAGGAGACAGGTTGTGGATGGCTTTGTATGCCATGGTTAGGGTTTTGAACTGGAGTCTCTGGGTAATGGGGAGCCAGTAAAGGGATTGACAGAGAGGAGAGGCTAGGGAATAGCAGGGGACAGGTGGATTAGCCAGGCAGCAGAGTTTAGGATAGATTGGAGAGATGCAAGAGTGTTAGAGGGGAGGTCACAGAGCAAGAGGTTTCAGTAGTCGAGGCGGAAGATGATGAGGGCGTGCACTAGTGTTTTTGCAGATTCGTGGTTGAGGAATGCACAGATCTGGGAGATATTTTTGAGTTGGAATCGTCAGGAAGTGGAAAGGGCTTGGATATGTGGTTTGAGGGAGAGATCAGAGTCCAGGGTTACCCCGAGGCAGCGAGGTTGCGGCACTGGGGCGAGTGAGCAGCCATTGGCTATGATGGATAGGTCAGATGGGGGTTTGAGTGAGACGGTGGAAAGGTGATGAATTCAGTTTTATCCATGTTAAGTTTTAGAAATCTGTCAGAGAAAGATGAAATAGCGGACAGACATTGTGGGATTCTGGTTAGTAAGGAGGTGATATCACGTCCAGAGAGGTAGATCAGTGTGTCATCAGCATAGAGGTGAAAGCCATGGGACTCTATGAGCTGTCCCAGGCCGAAGGTGTAGCTGGAGAAGAGCTGAGGCCCTAGGACCGAACCTTGGGGGACACCGACAGATAGGGGGTGAGATGAGGAGGTGGTGTGTGAGTGGGAGACACTGAATGTTAAGTATGAAGAGATCCGGGATAGGGCTAAGTCTGTGATGCCAAGAAATGAGAGTCTGTAGTAAGAGGGAATGGTCTACTATGTCAAAGGCAGATGACAGGTCCAGGAGGCGGAGGACAGAGTAGTGTCGCTTAGATTTGGCAGTTTCAGTGGAGTGGTGCGGTTGGAAGCCAGATTGCAAGTGGTCAAAGAGGGAGCAGGAGGAGAGGTGGGAGGACAGTTCAAAATGGACGTGTTGTTCCAGTAGTTTTGAGGCATAGGGGAAGAGTGATATGGGGCGATAGCTAGTCAGAGAGGTTGGGACAAGGGAGGGCTTTTTGAGGATGGGTGTGATTGAAGCATGTTTAAACCATGAGGGGAAGACACCAGTTGTTAGTTGAAGAGGTGGGTTAGGGTTGGGATGAAGACTGTAGTGAGGTTAGAGATAAGGTGGGACGGGTCTGGGTCAAGTTCGCAGGTGGCGAGGTGTGATTTGGAGAGTAAAGAGGAAACCTGATCATCCGTAATGGTGGAGAGCTAGATTTGGAGGAGGAGGGTTGAGTAGATATGAGGAGGGGCTGTGGGGACTTTGGGCAAAAGCTTTTTCTGATGATGTCAATCTTCTGCTTGAAGAATGAGGCCAAGTTTTCTGCTGAGATGAGAGGAGAGGGAGGAGGCTCTGGCGGATGGAGAAGAGAATTGAAAGTGTTGAATTGCTGTTTTGGGTTGTGAGACAGGGAGGTTATGAGAGATGAGAAGTAGGTTTCTTTTGCTGCAGTAAGTGTGGACTTGAAAGAAGTGAGTGACTGTTTGAATGCGATGAAGTGCTCGTTGGAGTGGGACCTTTTCCATCTCCGCTCAGCAAACTTGGAGGCCCTTTGCAGTTCTTTAGTCAGGTTGGTGTGCCAGAGTTGCCTGTTGAGTGTGCGAGCTGTAGTATGTGTGAGGGGGGCGACCGAATTGAGAGCTGCAGCTGTTGTGGCATTACATAAAGCAGCAGCAGCATCTGCATCATGTAAGGAATTTATGTCTGTAAGAGGGAGGAGGGATTCAGAGAGTGAGTGTAGGTCAAGGTGTTTGATATTTCTGTGGGGGGTTGCAAGTTTGTGGAGCGGGGATTGTGCACCTGGAGAGGAGAGGGAAGAGAATGTAAGTAGGTTGTGGTCAGACAGGGGCAGAGGAGAGTTAGAGAAGTTAGATAGGGAACAAAGGCGGGTGAATGGTGTGTGGCCATCTTTGTGAGTGGGCGGCAGAAGACCATTGAGCAAGGCCGAAGGAGGAAGTGAGGGATAAAAGCTTAGAGACAGATGAAGAGGAAGTGTCAATGGGAATGCTGAAGTCACCCATGAGGATAGTGGGGATGTCAACGGAAAGGAAATGAAGCAGCCAGGTGGTGAAGTGGTTGAAGAAAGTGGTGGCTGGTCCTTGGGGGGGGGGGGGGGCGGTAAATGACGGGCAGTTGGAGGGGGAATAGATGCTCACAGAATGCACCTCAAATAAGGGGAGAGCAGCGGAGGGTGGTAGTGGGATATGAGTGAAAGAGTAGTTATCTGACAGGAATAAACCTACTCCTCCACCATGCTTGCCATTGGAGCGGTGTGTGTGAGAACCATACGAAAATGTGCTGGCGAGGAAGGAAAGTGTGTAAGTAATGAAAAGATCATGGATGTAGGAAAGTTTGTTGCAGACGGAGTGAGCATTCCATAGAGCTCCTGTTAGTGGGACTGGGGAAGCGGGGGCTGGTCGGATGTGTATAAGATTTGAAAGGTTGCGAGAGTTTGTGACAGATCATGCATAGGAGATCAAAATGACTGTGGGATGCGCTGAGGAGAGCCAGAATTTGGAGAGATATCGTCGGCAGTCAGAGGGAGCAGGGAAAGTGTTAGCAGGTGGGAGCAGGAGAGGGCCTGACGTGGCTGTCTGGGTTTGGAGACACAGGATTGTATGTGGGAGAAATAGTTCTGAGGAGGAGGTGAGATGGATGGGTAGGATGGAGGTAGAGATGAAGAGTTCCATACTAGGTGCAGGGATTAGAGGGGTTAGTAGAAATTGGAGGACTATAGGGGAGAGAGTGAAAGCAAACAGAAACATTGTTTACTTTGCCTGGGTATCCAGTTTCCTTTGGTTCCCTTCAGGTTCAATTCAGGTCTAATTCTTCAATATATGCCACACTTGTATGAATCACACTTGTGAATTCACACTGGGCACACTTAGTCACGTGCCAATGAGCTGCTCTCCCTAATTCTCTCAATGTTCAGTGAAAAACTGAGAGAAGCAGGAAGAAAAGCTCATTGTCACGTGACCGTAAGTATGAAAATCACATATGAGTGAAGTGGCCTTGTGATGACTGCTGGAACCTGCAAGCAGAGCTGAATCCTGACAGTGAGGATATTACACGCTGTTAGGATTGGCTACAGAGCTTCATTTTACAATGAAAAGGCTTGTCCAGGTTTGAGATTATAGTCTGCAGTCACTCTATGTGTCTTCTGGTTTCTGAATTCTCACAGCGCATGCACTGCACACTTTTAGGATTCTGCCTTGCACAAGTATGCGATTTGTATACTTCTGGTGTGACGCCTCTACTCGAAAGCCCCTTTTTACCCTGGGAGATGGGGGACTCGGAGTCGGGTCCTGTGATGGAGAGTTGGGGTGCAGCCGTGGCCCGGACCCGCTCCGTGCCCAGGGCCGTCACATTAAAAAGAAGGATGGTATGGGCTTATCCGGATTGAGTGGCTGATTACGACTAAGCCACCTGTGGCACCTGGTGAAGGCCACCAGCGCTGCTGCAGTCCGCCGAGGCATGGTGTTATAGCAGCCGCTGTTGTTACTACTCCCCACAGCCGGAGCAAGGCCTCAGGGCAGAGGGACAGGATGACGGGGGTAGTAGTCTAGAAAGTCTGCATAGTGCGGTGTAGCGCAGAATAAAGAGTCCGGAGGCCATAGGGGTGAACTTCCAAGGCTTTACTCACATAAGAGATGGCAGAAGGAAGGCGACTCCCTGCTCCTCACGGGGTTCAGCGGTCACCAGAGACGAAGGGGGTCCAACAACCTCAGAGTAAGTCCAGTGTTAAATCAGGACCCCGCACCAGAGTGTTTCTAGACTTCAGACCGGGTGCTTTCCTGTCTGTGTGTGTAAATAGGCCGGGACTCCCTCTGAACTCCTCTCAGAAAAAGGGCTCTTTCTGTTACCCGGTGGGATCCTCAGGGCCTACCGGGCTTCCCTGACCAGGACATGAAGTAGGAAGGTCGGGTGTCAGGGGCCAGTACCCCTCTTACAGCCGGACTCCCTCTGAGTATATCAGGTTGGTGAGGACAGGTGGCGTACACCGCTCCGTCTGCATCCTCCCTGGGATCCATTTGCTGTGAAGCTACACTCTTAAGCTCCGGGCCTTCTTGGTCATGGTCCTTGACTGGGCTGAGACATTCATTATCTGCAACCTGCCCCTCGACCCAAGGCCAAGGTACGAGGGCTGTGTCTCCATCCGTTGCAGGCCCACACAGGATCCACTTACAGGGTAGGAGGTCACAGTAGAACAGTCAAAGAGCCATTATGGAGCAGACTGAAGGACAGCCACACAGGCTGACTGACAGAAAGGACCATTAGGACAGAAAACGGCCGACCGACAGACCAATAACCAAGATGGCTATGTATTTGACGCGCCCCCTGGGCCATGTTGGGCAGCGTTGCGCATGCGGGGAATACCCGGAGCCGGATCTGATAGGGGTAGTAGTCCTCGTGGCGGTGACCCGGTCCGTGCCCAGGGTGTCAAACTAAGTGGCGGAATTTAGAATAAAATAAGATGTTATAGAGTTCGACTACGCCACCCGTGGATTGCGATCAGTGGGGACCGCCGCTGCACTGCAGACCGCTGAGGCTGATGTTGTTTGTGCAGCTGAGAGTGGGATGACTCCCCACGGGAGGAGTATTGCCTCAGGGCAGCTATAGTGGAGATGATGATGGGAGTGATGGTGTGGGTGTCCCAGTACTGATGGTGCAGGTGCGGCGATGAAACACAGAGGCTTGAAGTGCAGTTTCCAAAGCTTTACTCACTGTTGGTGTTCAGATCACTTCGGCCAAGAGTGACCACCCGAGCCGTGCTGCGTTCACCAGGGGAAGGACTCGGTCAACTCCCAGGCAATTCCGGAGTGTGGTTCAGGGCTTCCCTCTCTTTCCTTTCTCTGGCCGTCCCCACCAGGGACCCACCTTTGTCCAGCTCCCTCGGGCCTTTGGTGGCGAAACCTTTCCCGGTTTCCCTGACCCTATCCGGTATGCCTTCCTGGTGGATATGGTGAGGGGTCGCGCCAAGACTTGACCACAACCTCCGGTTCCTGGCTAAGGATAATTGGCCTCCACCAGTTTGGGATCCGGTACCCTGTTCTGCCAACCCTTCACCCGTTATCTCGTGGGATCTTAGGGTTCCCTCCTCTCTTGCGTCTCTGGGCCTTTCCTGGTGTTTCTTGCCTCCTTTCTCTTTCTGCTGTCTCAGGCCTCCACTCCAGGCTTGCCTCTGGAGCTGGGCCCAGACTGAGCCACAGCTCCCTGTCAGCTCTCTCTGGCTGAGCTCCTCTCTGAACTGAACACTGACCTAAGATGGTGCCCACCTTTTATACTCCCTTCTGACACCCGAGCCCAGGTGACCAGCACCCAATGGGCTCCTACCTATGCCCAGAGTCCCTCCCCTGTCTGCTCCTACACCACTGAGATATTCCTCCCCCCCTCCCACTCCAGCCAGGGACAGACGCTGTCGTACCTGCACATCTATCTGGTGGGAGTACCGTTGATCTGTCCCCCGGAAATGGGGTGAGTGTGGTGCATGCAGCCTACTGAGCCCCGGTCCACATTCCATCCTTACCCGGGAGTGGAATATCACACCTCTGGTTCGAGGTGCAATACCCCTGCAGCAGCCGAGTCCTCGGGGTGCTACATTCCCCCCTGGTAAATCACAGCACGTCCTCGGGCTGGAATAGAATAAAACAATTTAGACATACAAAATTTTAAAGTGTACACTTGCATATAAGATATTAACTTTCAACTCATCCCTTTATGGGAGGTACTCTTCTCTTTAACGTTACTGGTCAAAACTACCGGAACTCTTTTAGCATATGACACATTATAGAACATCACAGGTAACTTTTACATTATTATACTAGCAGCATTTAAACTTTCAATATAAAACTTTTTCAAGTAAAACATTCTCATATAAAACGTTCTTCACAAACACATTCTTGATCTCTGGCCACGGCGCAACTTGTGACCAGGTAAAGTGCAACAGTCACTAATTCCGAGGTAGAAAAACAGTTCTTATAAAACCAGTAAGGGGCGCTTAAGGAAGCGCAACTATTTACAGGATGGCCGCTCTCAGTCCTCGGCCAGTGGGAATAGGGGAATGGCTGCTCACAGTCCTCAGCCTGGTTAGGGATTAGGGGCACACAGGTAACAGTTCACACAATCAACAATTTCACGACAGTTCTTGTACCCCGACGGGTAACTATATACAATTCTTTGTTCACGCTACTTCCCTTCAATAGCTATGTCCTCTCCGTGCTCCCTCCTGAGGGTAGTCTTCAGACCCGTCCAGGTCCTCTTGGCTTTCCTCATACTGCAACTCCTCCTCAGTTAGCCGGTGTACGTGAAGGGCGTACGGTCCTTTGGCACACTCATGCCGGGTGAAGGTGACCACGTCACCCGGGTAGAGATCACGTCCACGGTGTCCTTCAGGTAGGTGACTCTCGACATCCCTGCGGGTAACAAAGACGTCGCCGGGAGTTCGGTGGTCCCGGATAAAGCCCCAGCCATTCTCTAGCTGGAACTTTATTACGGTCCCGTTGGCGCGGGGACCGTGGGCCTACGGGGGTTTTGTCGGGCCCTGCGCTTCTGTTCCGCGCTTCGGGCCTGCAGCTGTTCCTCGCGGATCCGCCTCTCTCGCCGTTCTCTTCCAAAGACCTCCAGCTGTTGACGGCAGCACTCCTCACGCCGGGCTGCGTCCGCCCGGGTCTCCTGGGTGAACCCCATGAGGTTCTCACCGGTCGGATCCCATTCAAATTGGGCGTCCTCTAACGGGAGCGGAACAATTTTGGCGGGCGCCGGAGCCGGGATCAGGGGCTCACACAGGGGCCGTTCCCTCCGGAGCCGGGGGTTGACGTACTCCGGTGGCCACTCGAAGGGCAGCCCGTCCGGGCTAGTATGCTGCGCGAAGAGATCTGCGCCCAGGGGTGGCACTGTGGAGGCAGAGGACGCGGTGGGGACCGCGGCGCCCGGGGGTACTCGGCCTTGCGTCCAGGCCGGAGGCATCCTATTTGGGTCTAGGAATGGCACCTTTGGGGAAGAGGGCGCTGGAGGGACAGCGGCGCCCGGGTTCACCAGGCCTTGCGACCAGGCCGGTGGCACTTCCTGCTTTGCCGCGCTCAGGGTCGAGGGGCGTGGCGCGGAAGAGGGCGTGACCGCGGCTCCTGCCGCTTGAGGCCTAGTTGGGAGCAGTGGCGGTGCGGCAACGGGCGCGGTGAGTAGGACTTCGGGCTCTGCGACGGGGAGCTGGGGCAGGCTTACGGCTACTGGGCTCGGGGTAATGACGTCCCCATTACCTGCTTCCATCCTTGCAGCTCCCTCCGCGGCGTCGTCTCCGGCCTTCGTCCTTCCTGTACCATCCTCAGAGGCGAACATGCTCCTTGTTGCAGGTGGCGCCTCCTGCTGGCGGATCCCAGCCTGCCGGGCCATCTCCCTTCTCCACTCGGCCAGTGCTTCCTGCTGTACTCGGGCCATCTTCCGGGCTAAGTCCTCCAGCGCAGCCTGTGCGCGCTCCCGATCTCTGGGGAGTTGTGCCAGGATCTCCACCAGGCCGGCTGGCGGTGCGGCCTGCAGCAGGCTCCGGACCACGGTGTTGGCACTGCTGGACGCTTCCTTCATTCCCGGGTGCGGTCCGTCCAGACTCCTCCAGGCCGCACCCAGTCCCTCAGTTTTGTTCCCTATCCGCCCCCATTGGGAGTGGTCCCGGGGCAACTTAGTGACAGTCAGTTTCAGGGGCAGACCCCCCACTCTGATGGACATCTCCATTGTTATAGTCTCGGCTGATGGGGGCGGTCTCCGCTTTTGGCGCCATTCTGGGGCCATGCCCACGATGGGAGGTGGTCTCTTGCCACCCTCTGGCATGCCCATAATGGCGTCCGCTCTGCCAGGGCGGGAAACCGTCTCAGATGGCGGGAATCGTCTCCTGATGGCGGGAAACTCCGCGGATGGCGGGCAAAGGCTGCAGATGGCGGGTAAACGGCGGGAAACGACCCGACCTGGTGCCCGATGGCGGGAATCCTCTGGAATTGGCGGGAGGCTTCTTCTTACGGTACATGTGAACTTTTCTTCAGGCACGCAGTACCCGGTGGTTGCGGGCACGAGATCCTGCCGACTACGCCAAAGTTGACGCGCCCCCTGGGCCATGTTGGGCAGCGTTGCGCATGCGGGGAATACCCGGAGCCGGATCTGATAGGGGTAGTAGTCCTCGTGGCGGTGACCCGGTCCGTGCCCAGGGTGTCAAACTAAGTGGCGGAATTTAGAATAAAATAAGATGTTATAGAGTTCGACTACGCCACCCGTGGATTGCGATCAGTGGGGACCGCCGCTGCACTGCAGACCGCTGAGGCTGATGTTGTTTGTGCAGCTGAGAGTGGGATGACTCCCCACGGGAGGAGTATTGCCTCAGGGCAGCTATAGTGGAGATGATGATGGGAGTGATGGTGTGGCTGTCCCAGTACTGATGGTGCAGGTGCGGCGATGAAACACAGAGGCTTGAAGTGCAGTTTCCAAAGCTTTACTCACTGTTGGTGTTCAGATCACTTCGGCCAAGAGTGACCACCCGAGCCGTGCTGCGTTCACCAGGGGAAGGACTCGGTCAACTCCCAGGCAATTCCGGAGTGTGGTCCAGGGCTTCCCTCTCTTTCCTTTCTCTGGCCGTCCCCACCAGGGACCCACCTTTGTCCAGGTCCCTCGGGCCTTTTGGTGGCGAAACCTTTCCCGGTTTCCCTGACCCTATCCGGTATGCCTTCCTGGTGGATATGGTGAGGAGTCGCGCCAAGACTTGACCACGACCTCCGGTTCCTGGCTAAGGATAATTGGCCTCCACCAGTTTGGGATCCGGTACCCTGTTCTGCCAACCCTTCACCCGTTATCTCGTGGGATCTTAGGGTTCCCTCCTCTCTTGCGTCTCTGGGCCTTTCCTGGTGTTTCTTGCCTCCTTTCTCTTTCTGCTGTCTCAGGCCTCCACTCCAGGCTTGCCTCTGGAGCTGGGCCCAGACTGAGCCACAGCTCCCTGTCAGCTCTCTCTGGCTGAGCTCCTCTCTGAACTGAACACTGACCTAAGATGGTGCCCACCTTTTATACTCCCTTCTGACACCCGAGCCCAGGTGACCAGCACCCAATGGGCTCCTACCTATGCCCAGAGTCCCTCCCCTGTCTGCTCCTACACCACTGAGATATTCCTCCCCCCCTCCCACTCCAGCCAGGGACAGACGCTGTCGTACCTGCACATCTATCTGGTGGGAGTACCGTTGATCTGTCCCCCGGAAATGGGGTGAGTGTGGTGCATGCAGCCTACTGAGCCCCGGTCCACATTCCATCCTTACCCGGGAGTGGAATATCACACCTCTGGTTCGAGGTGCAATACCCCTGCAGCAGCCGAGTCCTCGGGGTGCTACATTCCCCCCTGGTAAATCACAGCACGTCCTCGGGCTGGAATAGAATAAAACAATTTAGACATACAAAATTTTAAAGTGTACACTTGCATATAAGATATTAACTTTCAACTCATCCCTTTATGGGAGGTACTCTTCTCTTTAACGTTACTGGTCAAAACTACCGGAACTCTTTTAGCATATGACACATTATAGAACATCACAGGTAACTTTTACATTATTATACTAGCAGCATTTAAACTTTCAATATAAAACTTTTTCAAGTAAAACATTCTCATATAAAACGTTCTTCACAAACACATTCTTGATCTCTGGCCACGGCGCAACTTGTGACCAGGTAAAGTGCAACAGTCACTAATTCCGAGGTAGAAAAACAGTTCTTATAAAACCAGTAAGGGGCGCTTAAGGAAGCGCAACTATTTACAGGATGGCCGCTCTCAGTCCTCGGCCAGTGGGAATAGGGGAATGGCTGCTCACAGTCCTCAGCCTGGTTAGGGATTAGGGGCACACAGGTAACAGTTCACACAATCAACAATTTCACGACAGTTCTTGTACCCCGACGGGTAACTATATACAATTCTTTGTTCACGCTACTTCCCTTCAATAGCTATGTCCTCTCCGTGCTCCCTCCTGAGGGTAGTCTTCAGACCCGTCCAGGTCCTCTTGGCTTTCCTCATACTGCAACTCCTCCTCAGTTAGCCGGTGTACGTGAAGGGCGTACGGTCCTTTGGCACACTCATGCCGGGTGAAGGTGACCACGTCACCCGGGTAGAGATCACGTCCACGGTGTCCTTCAGGTAGGTGACTCTCGACATCCCTGCGGGTAACAAAGACGTCGCCGGGAGTTCGGTGGTCCCGGATAAAGCCCCAGCCATTCTCTAGCTGGAACTTTATTACGGTCCCGTTGGCGCGGGGACCGTGGGCCTACGGGGGTTTTGTCGGGCCCTGCGCTTCTGTTCCGCGCTTCGGGCCTGCAGCTGTTCCTCGCGGATCCGCCTCTCTCGCCGTTCTCTTCCAAAGACCTCCAGCTGTTGACGGCAGCACTCCTCACGCCGGGCTGCGTCCGCCCGGGTCTCCTGGGTGAACCCCATGAGGTTCTCACCGGTCGGATCCCATTCAAATTGGGCGTCCTCTAACGGGAGCGGAACAATTTTGGCGGGCGCCGGAGCCGGGATCAGGGGCTCACACAGGGGCCGTTCCCTCCGGAGCCGGGGGTTGACGTACTCCGGTGGCCACTCGAAGGGCAGCCCGTCCGGGCTAGTATGCTACGCGAAGAGATCTGCGCCCAGGGGTGGCACTGTGGAGGCAGAGGACGCGGTGGGGACCGCGGCGCCCGGGGGTACTCGGCCTTGCGTCCAGGCCGGAGGCATCCTATTTGGGTCTAGGAATGGCACCTTTGGGGAAGAGGGCGCTGGAGGGACAGCTGCGCCCGGGTTCACCAGGCCTTGCGACCAGGCCGGTGGCACTTCCTGCTTTGCCGCGCTCAGGGTCGAGGGGCGTGGCGCGGAAGAGGGCGTGACCGCGGCTCCTGCCGCTTGAGACCTAGTTGGGAGCAGTGGCGGTGCGGCAACGGGCGCGGTGAGTAGGACTTCGGGCTCTGCGACGGGGAGCTGGGGCAGGCTTACGGCTACTGGGCTCGGGGTAATGACGTCCCCATTACCTGCTTCCATCCTTGCAGCTCCCTCCGCGGCGTCGTCTCCGGCCTTCGTCCTTCCTGTACCATCCTCAGAGGCGAACATGCTCCTTGTTGCAGGTGGCGCCTCCTGCTGGCGGATCCCAGCCTGCCGGGCCATCTCCCTTCTCCACTCGGCCAGTGCTTCCTGCTGTACTCGGGCCATCTTCCGGGCCAAGTCCTCCAGCGCAGCCTGTGCGCGCTCCCGATCTCTGGGGAGTTGTGCCAGGATCTCCACCAGGCCGGCTGGCGGTGCGGCCTGCAGCAGGCTCCGGACCACGGTGTTGGCACTGCTGGACGCTTCCTTCATTCCCGGGTGCGGTCCGTCCAGACTCCTCCAGGCCGCACCCAGTCCCTCAGTTTTGTTCCCTATCCGCCCCCATTGGGAGTGGTCCCGGGGCAACTTAGTGACAGTCAGTTTCAGGGGCAGACCCCCCACTCTGATGGACATCTCCATTGTTATAGTCTCGGCTGATGGGGGCGGTCTCCGCTTTTGGCGCCATTCTGGGGCCATGCCCACGATGGGAGGTGGTCTCTTGCCACCCTCTGGCATGCCCATAATGGCGTCCGCTCTGCCAGGGCGGGAAACCGTCTCAGATGGCGGGAATCGTCTCCTGATGGCGGGAAACTCCGCGGATGGCGGGCAAAGGCTGCAGATGGCGGGTAAACGGCGGGAAACGACCCGACCTGGTGCCCGATGGCGGGAATCCTCTGGAATTGGCGGGAGGCTTCTTCTTACGGTACATGTGAACTTTTCTTCAGGCACGCAGTACCCGGTGGTTGCGGGCACGAGATCCTGCCGACTACGCCAAAGTTGACGCGCCCCCTGGGCCATGTTGGGCAGCATTGCGCATGCGGGGAATACCCGGAGCCGGATCTGATAGGGGTAGTAGTCCTCGTGGCGGTGACCCGGTCCGTGCCCAGGGTGTCAAACTAAGTGGCGGAATTTAGAATAAAATAAGATGTTATAGAGTTCGACTACGCCACCCGTGGATTGCGATCAGTGGGGACCGCCGCTGCACTGCAGACCGCTGAGGCTGATGTTGTTTGTGCAGCTGAGAGTGGGATGACTCCCCACGGGAGGAGTATTGCCTCAGGGCAGCTATAGTGGAGATGATGATGGGAGTGATGGTGTGGCTGTCCCAGTACTGATGGTGCAGGTGCGGCGATGAAACACAGAGGCTTGAAGTGCAGTTTCCAAAGCTTTACTCACTGTTGGTGTTCAGATCACTTCGGCCAAGAGTGACCACCCGAGCCGTGCTGCGTTCACCAGGGGAAGGACTCGGTCAACTCCCAGGCAATTCCGGAGTGTGGTTCAGGGCTTCCCTCTCTTTCCTTTCTCTGGCCGTCCCCACCAGGGACCCACCATTGTCCAGGTCCCTCGGGCCTTTTGGTGGCGAAACCTTTCCCGGTTTCCCTGACCCTATCCGGTATGCCTTCCTGGTGGATATGGTGAGGAGTCGCGCCAAGACTTGACCACGACCTCCGGTTCCTGGCTAAGGATAATTGGCCTCCACCAGTTTGGGATCCGGTACCCTGTTCTGCCAACCCTTCACCCGTTATCTCGTGGGATCTTAGGGTTCCCTCCTCTCTTGCGTCTCTGGGCCTTTCCTGGTGTTTCTTGCCTCCTTTCTCTTTCTGCTGTCTCAGGCCTCCACTCCAGGCTTGCCTCTGGAGCTGGGCCCAGACTGAGCCACAGCTCCCTGTCAGCTCTCTCTGGCTGAGCTCCTCTCTGAACTGAACACTGACCTAAGATGGTGCCCACCTTTTATACTCCCTTCTGACACCCGAGCCCAGGTGACCAGCACCCAATGGGCTCCTACCTATGCCCAGAGTCCCTCCCCTGTCTGCTCCTACACCACTGAGATATTCCTCCCCCCCTCCCACTCCAGCCAGGGACAGACGCTGTCGTACCTGCACATCTATCTGGTGGGAGTACCGTTGATCTGTCCCCCGGAAATGGGGTGAGTGTGGTGCATGCAGCCTACTGAGCCCCGGTCCACATTCCATCCTTACCCGGGAGTGGAATATCACACCTCTGGTTCGAGGTGCAATACCCCTGCAGCAGCCGAGTCCTCGGGGTGCTACATATTAAATATGAAATTTAAAGTGTAACTAAAATGTGAGTCCTCCACCCTCACCCACTAAATGGTTCTCCTATCTCTTGGTTCCCCAGTCTCCCTGTAACCAGGAGGGCAGCACCTAGTGCATTCTAGCCCCCTCTGGTGGAGAAATGTGGTGTTGGATGTGGAGGTGGAGTCCTGACCATCACACTGTTCTTACCTCAGAGGAGGAACACTACACTCCATTAGAGAAGTGCAGCATCCCTGTGGCGGTCGAACCCTCAGTGGCACCACATTGGCCACATTACGACTAGACGTGTCCGGCCTTGCACAATTCATTTTCAATGAGTGGGGCCACTCGTGTCTAGTCAGCATGTGACCGCAAGTATATAAATCACCGGCACAATAGAATCCTGACTGCGTGCAGTGCGCACTGTGAGAATTCAGAAGTCTGCGGTATCATAGAATGACTGCAGAGTTTTTATTAACTTGGACAACCCGTTTAATGCTCCTAACATAAATAAAAATATGAGAATTAATATCACAAATAACATTTACACCCAGGTACCTGATAGATGATGTTGTCTCTGGCGTCGTTCTCTTTCTTTTCTTCTTCATCTTGTCCAGACACCATGATGAGCTTTCTCATCCACAGCTCGACTCTGCAGACTTCCAACTTCTCCGGTCTCCTGCAGCACATCGCAACATGATGCCCTTAAAGATAGCAGTGTCATTATAATGTTCCTGAATAAAATATCTGCCCTACACTGAGCACCTGAATAAATAATTGCCCCTGACTATATTCCCTGCACAAAATATGACCTCCACACTGCCCTCTCCTTTCCATACTGGTCCCCCTCCTCACACTGTGTCCGCCCTCTAGGGCCCATTCTCTATACTGTGATCCCTCACCACATTCACCGTCCTTGGCTTGCTGTGCCCTCTTAGCTGTGCCCTTACAGTGTTTCCCCCCATGCTACCCTCCAACACTACTCAGTCTCTATTCTGTACCCACTCATACTTTTCTCCCCCCATTATTTCCCCCTCCCCTCCTGTCTTCTCTCACATTCCCCTTGCTAACCATACTGTCTCCTCATATATATACCCTCACACATCCCCCCCAATTCCCCATACTGTCTGCACACATCACCCTTGCTCCCCATACTGTGTTCACATGCATACCCTCCTTCCCTCCCCATATTGCGTACGTACCCATCCTCCCCATTCTGTGTCTGCACCAATCATCCACACACAAAATCTCTTTCACAGCTCTCCCCTCACAGTAAATCTCCCCCAGCCATACCATAAATCTTCCCCCATAGTAAATCTCCCCCCCAGTCATACAATAAATCCCCCCATAGTAATCCCCCCAACCATACAATAAATCTCCTCCCAGCAATACCATAAATAACCCTCTATAGTAAGTCACCCCCCCAGCCATACCATAAATCACACCCATAGTAAATCACCCCTACAGTAAATCACCCCCCAGCCATACCATAAATCCCCCCCATAGTAAATCTCCCCCAGCCATACGATAAATCACCCCCCAGCCATATCATAAATCACCCTCCATAGTAAATCACACACCCCAGCCATACCATAAATTACCCACAAGCCATACCATAAATCACCCCCCACAGTAAATGCCCCTCCAGCCATACCATAAATTACCCCCCAGCCACAACTTAAATCACCCCCACAGTAATTCACCCCCCAGCCATACCATAAATTACCCCCCAGCCATACCATAAATCACCCCCACCTTGGTAAATCATTCCAACAGCCATACCATAAATCACCCCCCAGAGTAAATCCCCCCCCCAGCCATACCATAAATCACCCTCCATAGTAAATCTCCCCCAGCATTACCATAAATCACCCCCCCACACAATGAATCTTCCCCTCCATTACATCTGTGGTGTCTTCAGCTCTGAAGAACAGAGCACTTTCCAGCAATGTGCGCCTCTGCAGCTTCAGCGCCGGTGAGTGACGTCAGCAGCGTGATCACATGACCTGATCACGCTGCTGGCATCGCTCTGACCTGGAGGTCAGAGCTTCAATTGTACTTGCATTTGAAAGACATCAGTGCAATCACTGGGAGCTGGTGCGCTGCAGCTTCTGTGAGTCGGATGTCAGCTTGACAACCGGGCTCACTGAACTGCCGAATCCGGGTCCAGGGGGCGGCAGAATGCTGCCGCTGGGGGAGACACATTGGAGCACTGCATTAAGCGGCCCAACAGCGCCCCCCCTGCTGGCTGCCCCCCTCTCCCTAGATACGCCTCTGGCATGATCGGAGGCCTCCTAAATTCCCAGCCACCTTTACTTCCTCAACCATTTCCTCTCTGTTGGTAAGAAGTAGGTCCAAGATTGTTTTCTCTTCTACTTTTTGAATGATAAAGTTGCCAGCAAGAGAAGATAAGAATTTTCTGGACCCATTACTTTTGCCTGAAAGAAATTCCCAACAAATATATGGATAGTTATAATCTCCCATGATCACTATGTCGTACTTTTTTGAGAACAGAGACATCTGATGTAAAAAGAGTTCATATCTTCAGTCTGTCCAGGTGGCCTATAGTAAACACCTACAATAGCGTCCTTTCTGTTCTCTCCTACTATTCTTACCCAAACAGTTTCTGAAAAGCTACCACTCTCTGAAGCTTGGATCTCTGTGGAGATATACATTTTTGAAACATACAATACAACACCTCCTCCACTCTTGTTAATCCGGTTTCTAATATATAAGTTGTAGCCTTCAAGGTTTGTATTCCAATCATGTGTATCATCCACCATGTTTCAGTGATCCATATGACATCATAGCTCTCTTCCTGTGTTAGCAGCTCCAAATATCCTTGTTTGTTTCCCAAGCCCTGTGAATTTGCATAGACACATTGTCGTTTGTATTTGGTTTCTCTTGCTCCTCTTTTTTCATTCAGAATTTGTTGTTTTTTATTTCCACTTCCAATAGCAGGGTTCACAAAAGAATTCATTAGCTGCATATTTATTCCTGGCCGCATATTTTCCATCCCATATTGCTCTAGTTTACATTGATGAGATTATATCAGCACAGGAACATATTATTTAAACACATCCAATTGTGGAGCTTATTATTCTAATATCTATTGATGAATTCCTTCACAACCTTCAGATTTTCCATTTTTGCTTTTTGCTACCTTTCTTCCCAGAGTTATATCATGATTTTCCAGGTCATTACAAATTTGTAGATACCAAACTTGTATAGGTGCTTTTTTATTTAAGTGGTGGAAAAAAATCCCCAAAAAGTTTGTAAAAAAAAAAAAGCGCTATTTTCCGAGGCTTGTAGCATCTCCGTTTTTCGGGATCTGGGGTTGGGTTAAGGCTTATTTTTTGAGCGCCGAGCTGACATTTTTATTGATACCATTTTGAGCTAAATACTGTCTTGATTGCCTGTTTTTTCATTTTACTGCAATGTTGCGGCAACCAAACGTTATTGTGGCGTTTTGATTTTTGGCTTTTCTGAATGCGGTGATACCAAATATATGTAATTTTTATTATTTTATTTTGAATGGGGCAAAAGGGGGATGCTTTGAAATTTTTATGTTCTTTTAAATTTTTTAATATTTTTAAAAACATTTTTTTTTACTTTTCACTTTCTTCAGTAGTCTCCATGGGAGACCTGAAGCCACAATCTTTGATCGCTTCTGTTACCCATAGCTGAAGCCCTGCTATGTGCAGCAGAAATGTTCATTTGCTATAAACACCCGCCACTGTACGACGCTCATAGCAGATCGGCTATGAAAACCACAGGGGTCTCCTGCAGACCCCGGGTTGTTATGCCAACCCATCGGCGATGACCCACAATCATGTCATGGGCGGGTTTTATGACACGCTTCTGGCACGGCCATGTTAAATGTCGCTGTCAGAGATAGACAGTGGTATTTAACATTTTAACAACCGTGGGTGGATCGCAATTCTGTCATGTGCCTGAAACAATACGGGCTTAGCGCCAGAGTCCGCATCGAAGAAGGGGAGACAATCTATGACATACAGTGCCTACAAGTAGTATTCAACCCCCTGCAGATTTAGCTGGTTGACACATGCGGAATTAACTTGGCATTGTGACATTTGTGCTGTAGATCAGCCTGGAAGTGGGGAATGCACTGCAGCAAATTTTGTTTTTGTTTTTTTTTTTTTTTTTTTTTTAAAACGTTAAAAGTTAATTCAGAGTGTCATTTATTATTCAACCCCTCAAACCACAATAATTCTGTTTGGTCCCCCTAAAGTATTAAGAAGTAGTTCAGGCACCAAGAATAATGAGCTTCACATGTGTGGATTAAAGATCTCTTTTGCCAGCCTTTTCTGACTATTTAAGACCCTCCCCAAACTTGTGAACAGCACTCAGACATGGTCAACATGGGAAAGACAAAGGAGCATTCCAAGGCCATCAGAGACAAGATCGTGGAGGGTCACAAGGCTGGCAAGGGGTACAAAACCCTTTCCAAGGAGTTGGGCCTACCTGTCTCCACTGTTGGGAGCATCATCCGTAAGTGGAAGGCTTATGGAACTACTGTTAGCCTTCCACGGCCTGGACAGCCTTTGAAAGTGTCCTCCCGTGCCGAGGCCAGGCTTGTCCGAAGAGTCAAGGCTAACCCAAGGACAACAAGGAAGGAGCTCCGGGAAGATCTCATGGCAGTGGGGACATTGGTTTCAGTCTATACCATAAGTAACGTACTCCACCGCAATGGTCTCCGTTCCAGACGAGCCCGTAAGGTACCTTTACTTTCAAAGCGTCATGTCAAGGCTCGTCTACAGTTTGCTCATGATCACTTGGAGGACTCTGAGACAGACAAGTTCAAGGTTCTATGGTCTGATGAGACCAAGATCGAGATCTTTGGTGCCAACCACACACGTGACGTTTGGAGACTGGATGGCACTGCATACGACCCCAAGAATACCATCCCTACAGTCAAGCATGGTGGTGGCAACATCATGCTGTGGGGCTGTTTCTCTGCCAAGGGGCCTGGCCATCTGGTCCGCATCCATGGGAAGATGGATAGCACGGCCTACCTGGAGATTTTGGCCAAGAACCTCCGCTCCTCCATCAAGGATCTTAAGATGGGTCGTAATTTCATCTTCCAACAAGACAATGACCCAAAGCACACAGCCAAGAAAACCAAGGCCTGGTTCAAGAGGGAAAAAGTCAAGGTGTTGGAGTGACCTAGTCAGTCTCCTGACCTTAACCCAATTGAAAACTTGTGGAAGGAGCTCAAGAATAAAGTCCACATGAGACACCCAAAGAACCTAGATAACTTGGAGAAGATCTGCATGGAGGAGTGGGCCAAGATAACTCCACAGACCTGTGCCGGCCTGATCAGGTCTTATAAAAGACGGTTTTTAGCTGTAATTGCAAACAAGGGTTATTCCACAAAGTATTAAACATAGGGGTTGAATAATAATTGACCCACACTTTTATGTTTAAAATTTAATAAAATTCAACTGAGCAACATAACTTTTTGGTTTGTAAGATTTATGCTTCTGTTCATAAAACCTACTCTCGTTTGCAGTTTGAAGGCTCTAACTTATTTGCATCTTATCAAACCAGCTAAATCTGCAGGGGGTTGAATACTACTTGTAGGCACTGTATATGTCACGTCGGGTTAAAATTAACTTTTGTTCGTGGGAAAACCCCTTTAAGGCTTCCTGAAGAGTGCCAGCACTTGACCCAAACTTTTGTGGTGACAGTTTTGCGTGATTATTTATGAGCTTGAGATGTACATTGGTAGGTTGTAATCATTTTAGACAGACAAGGTGGTCTTGTAGTGCATACCCCCAGTCATGACCGCCCTCGTTGGAGCTATAGAGGAAAACTGGAGATCGGTAGATGAGCATGTTTTATTTCTTTCGTTTAGACAACTATACTGGGCTGCATGTAAATATTAAAAAAGGGGTGGACGACTCCTCTAATATGATATTTATATCAGAAGTGAATGCATTGAAAAGAAACAACTGCTAAATTGCTTCCAACCCCATTAACAAAAATATCATGTACCCCCAAAATACAACATTTCCAGATAAAACAATGGAAAAATAAAAATACTAGTGAGGCGCCCCCTGGGCCGTGGGGTACCCGGTGCCGGGCCGGTAGATGCTGGGGGTTGTAGTCACAGTGGCGGTGACCCGGTCCCTGACGCAGGGCGGTCAATCCAAGGGAAAATTATATGTATAGGTTTTATTAAAGAGTCCGACTACGCCACCTGTGGAATGCTGCTAAAGGGGCCGCCGTTGCGGAGCAGTCCTCTGAAGCTGATGTTACTGCAGCAGGGATGGTGTCGCTCTCCACAGGTAGAGCTAGCTCCAGGGCAGTGTAGAAGATGTTGCAGGTTGTGCTGGGCGTTGTAGTGCAGGGAGTGATGGCGCAGCAAGAAACACAGAGACAAGGTGGTGCAGCCCCAGGGTCTTTACTCACGGTTATTGCAGTCCAAGTTACAGAGCTCAGTGTAACTGTCCACGTCGTGCTGCGTTTACTCAGTGAGGGTTTCAGTCCACCCTCAGATAGCTCCGGAGTACATAGCAGGACCCCCTTCTGTGTATTCTCTCTGGCTGTCTCCCTGAACCTCATACCAAGTGTCCCAGTCCAGCATCTGCGGGCCTTGGCGGGCGACGTCTGTTCCGTCCCCTGGGTCCTACATAGCTACCTTCCTTGCGAGACAGGCATGGAATGTTGGCTACAGGACATGAAATACTGCAGCCTCCGGTTTCTAGTTAAGATTTACAATCTTTTGCTAGTTGAGGGATCCGGTACCCTGTATGCAGCCTGACCCCTCCACCTCCCGGTAGATGCGGGCATACGGGTGGCCTTCTGCGCGGCCCGTACCCCTAGGGTCCCTTCTTTGGTTCCAGGAGCCTTCCTGCTCCCTCTCCTCTCTTCTCTCCTTCTCCTCTCAGACTTGGGCCTCACTGTCCAGGCCCACCTCTGGAGCAGAGCTCGTACAGAGCCTCTGCTCCTGTCACTTTCCTCCTCTGACTGAACACTGATTGACTGGCTTGTCTTTCTAAGATGGTGTCTGTACTTATATCTTTCTTCTATGTGCTCCCCTTAACTGCTTCCTCCACCCACACCCACTATGTGGTTCCCCTTTACTAAGTCCCCCCCCCCCCCACTCCAGCCAGGGAAGGGGCTGAGAAAGTACGTGGGAGGCATCTTGCCCCTCCTACTGGCCTGGAGTGGTGTGTTGGATGCAGGTGTTAGGGTCCTGAGCTGTACTCCTTCCTTACCCGAGAGTGAGATACCACACCACTGGGTGAGATGCAGTACCCCTGTGGCGACCGAACCCTCAGGGGCGCCACACTAGTGTATCCAAAGTCTGAAGACAAAATAATGAAGGAAATCACTTTGTCGTAATGTGTTACAATTACTGGACCCTGCTCACTACACGCCGCCGTACTGACTGAGGGCAGCCCTAGTGATATAGGAGGTGGATACGTCGGCATGTTTTTGAGGCTGAAGTACCACGTGAGCTTGTAGTAAAAGCGTCCAACTAGAATATTCCACGTGAGTTTTCCTTCTGTCTATGAATTTTACATTATCTCTTTCACAGCTTTAACATCCAGGCAAATATCTGAAGAATATAAATTCTGAAGCCAAAATGGAGAAAGGAGGAAGCGATGTGCGGGATGATGAGGGGTGCAAAGAGGACGTTCCTACAGGTAACTGCCCCAGTGCGGAGTCACCACTAAATAAAGCAGAGAAGAGTCACATTCTCCTCATTCACCAGACCAGACAATTTTAGGCTTAAAGTTTTATGTTATGTGTTTTCTCAGCTTTTTTGGCCATAGATTCCCCCATTCAGCTAAAATATAGATTATATATGGCTGATAGTGTAATAGCGCAATATGTAATAATTCCGTGTGCATCTATAATATGGATTGAAGAATAGACTGGGATGACAGATCATCAAAGACAAGTAACAAACCTCATGAGTAACGTATCTAGTTTAGTGTTTTGTATCATATGCATCATGGCTCTGGTTCCTTCTTTAATATATAATCTAAGTTAACTATTTGATATACTGGAGCTTAAAAAACGGTTCTGTTTTAAGGTAATTGTCTAATAGTCACAGCCAGGAGTAGATTATAAGAGAAAGCAGAGAATTGCCTGGGCTTATCCAGCTTTAAGTTTGCTCCATGGCCATGATAACAGCGAGAGTGGCGCGGCTGAGGGGAGCAGTAGTCCCCTCAGCCGAGCTGGGAACTACTCGCTGTAAAAAAAGAAAAACACTATACTCACCTGTCCGGTGTCCTCCCGATGTCCCCTGGCGATGTTGTCCTCCCGGCGGTATTTCCAGGACCGCGCTTGCTCCCAGCAGTGTACTGCTTTACCTGAACCTGCGGTCACGTGACGGTCACATGAGCTCTCAGCTGAAGATCAGCTGAGAGCTTACGTGACCTTACTTTATGGCACCGGTGCTGCATGGGAACATTCTCAAGAATGTTCCCACCAGTACTTGTGCTGAGGTCACCGGGGCTGATAAGCTGATCTTCAGCTGATGAACCCCAGTGACCTCACTCCTGCAGCAGCATGTACACTGACAGGAGTGATTTTACACTTCTTGTCAGTATACATTGCTGTCTTCTACAGTAGTGACATCAGTGATTGCTGATGTCACTGCTGTAGAAGTGACCCAGATCGCCGAGGGACAATCCAATGGACTACGTCGTGACGTTGGACAGGTGAGGGATATTGTTGTTTTTTATTTTACGTTTTTTTTCAGGAGATGAGGGATACGAGGATTGAGAGTATAATGAAAAAAAAATGAAAACCATGTGTTTATTTCATTAAAATACTTTATTCTGGCCGTGTCTTTATTTAAAAAGCGCCGACCAATTTACTACACGGTTACTACACGGTCAGAAACAGGAGTCTTTTTGCCAAGAAGAATGGGCAGCTTTACCATCTGAGAAAATAAAAATCTCATCCACAACTACCACACAGACTTCAAGCTGTCATTAATGTTAGAGGGGGCAATACACGGTATTAAGAATGGGGATTTGTGAACTTTTGATCAGGGTCATTTGGATGATTTTTGTTGTCATTAAGATTTAAAAAGAGAAAACACAGTAGTTTGACAATAAATGGCTTCATCCAACCAATAACCATGAATGGAGAATACGTTTTTTTTGTTATCATTCATATTCTCTGAAACAAGGCCAAGAAAGCAAAAATTCTGCCGGGGTATGTAAACTTTTGAGCACAACTGTATAGCGCTATCCTTAGTTATATAATTTCATCTTTTATTATGTATAACACTCTCCTTTATTACATACCATCCTCTCTAGCTATATATGATGCCGTCTCATATAGCTTCTTCTGCTGTTATGTACAGGGCTGTCCCTTACATAGAGTATTCTTGTTATTTTTGTCAGTCACAGTGCAATCTTTTATTACATAGTCATCTCTTGTTAGATATAAAATGACTGCTGATGGAGCAGCCGGTGCCCAGAAGGCCAGTCCATCAGCTCCTCCATTAAAAAAGCTTTCCCATGCTCCATCAGCCGTCATTGCATTATATATCTAAAAGGAGAGGACAGTATGTAATATAGACAAGGGGCTATAAATAATCCAATATGTAAGGGAAGGTGCTGTATATAACAAGAGAGGGCACTGTGTAATAAGGGACGGCAATATACATAATAAAGGAGGCTATTTAAGAGGTATATATGTGTGTGGCTATATGTACATCTGCAGCTTTGTTGCCATAAAAGGTGGGGGGCCCAGACACATTTCTTGCACAGGGGCCCCAAGCAGTCAGTGGCCGCCCCTGCTGCAAGGACAATATAACTTCATCAATGAGTACTGATTGATGATATAGGAAGGTGATTGGGGATTATTAGCTTTCATTCTGATGTAGCAATGATGATTTGTTTCCTTATCTCATGCCTGTTTTATTATTGCAGATGACGCCCCCAGGGGATGGGGGCGACTCGGCGCCCGGGCCTAGTTGACGGTGCTGGGGGATGCCACGGTGGCCGGCTCCCGGGGCCGTACCCTGGGGTCACTCTTAAAAGCAAAGGAGGAATGGGGAAAATGTATATGGGATAGGAAAAAGTTTGTGACGCCACCCGTGGTGTCTGGTGAGGATCACCAGCGCTGCTACAGTCCTCTGAGGCCAGTGATCAGGCAGCTTAGGTGGTTTGGCTCCCCACAGGTGGAGCAGAGCCTCAGGGCTACGTAGGAGAGGGGATGCAGGACAGAGGGGACCCAGCCGGGTCGGAGGAAGAATAGGCACACACACGACAGTTCACTTCAGTACCTTTACTGGTGGTGTTTCAGGCACGATCCAGGGCACTGTAGGGTGAAGGGTGCATTTCAGGACTCTCCCCAGTGAGCGGGTGTGGGGCCTCCTGTTTCTTGCCTTTTCCTGAAAAGTTTATGACCTGCCTGGAGCTAGGCCTAACTTGGTCTCTGTCTTGCACCGGCTGACCTAGTGGTAGGGCCTTCTGATGGAGTTCACACTCCCTGGTCTCTTGGGCCTCAGTGACTCCTGACCCAGGTATATCAGTCAGCTTTTGGTGTTCTTGGGACATATAGTTCGCCAGGGGTTCCGGTAGTTTCTGCTGGTTGTAGAGATCCCTACAGACGCGGACCCGGTGTCCGGTAAGTGATCTTGGGGTGAGCTAGCTAAGCTCCTCTGCCCCCTATGTAGCTCGCTTACTCCACTTGCCTTTGGCCTCTCGGGGCCCTTGCTAGGCTTCACACTGGCTGTAGGCCTCGCTACTCTTCACCACTCTTATGGCGTCGGCACGCCTTAGGCTCACTAACCTGAGCTCCCTGAGTCTAGGCTGGACTGGCAACTTCTCTGGCTGCAGCAGACTGACCTCCTCACAGACTAGACTGAACTGCCTAGCTCCACCTTCCCTTTTTATATCCCTATCCGGGCTCCCTCTGGTGGTCTGAGGTGGAAGGTGGAGGTGTGTGAATGTTACGAGGGCCTCTTGTGGAAGAATCCGTCCATACACCCCTCTAGGATCTGTGGCACCAATGCACAGCAGGGCGCCACATTCCCCCCTAGCAAAGCTCAGTACTCCCGGACTGAAGTACTTTTTATAACAGCAAAACAATAACTCTTCCCTTTATGGGAGGCACTTGACTTGAACATTACATATGAAACATTATAAATAATAAATAGATATATACAGTTCAATAAGCAGCCTCAGAATCCAAGTCTCTTGCGGTGAGGTTCCCCGACAGGATGTCCATCTCATGGGTTAGAGTACTTGGTAGCTTGAGGGACCTGTCCAAAGCAAACCCTCCACGTAGGCCCTGGGGTGGCTGCGGGGCATGGTGATCCTGAGTTGGACCTCCGTTAGTGCCACACCAGACAGGTTTTTCTTCTGAGGTCACCTAAAGGGGCACTCCAGGGAGTGCAATTATTTACAGCAAATAGTTTTTGGGCTGCACATAGTCCTCAGCCACAAAGTTCTTTATGTACCCTTACGGGTAGTTAGAGGCAAACAAGAGAAAGTGTCCATTTCACTTAGATTGTCCATTATAAGGCAAAACACAAGTTCATAAATACATATACATAAAAATACACAATATGATACCCCAGGGGCAACTATTTACACTGTCAGAGTTTCCTTCTTTACTCTCTGTATCTGACAGGGATCTGACCTTGTGTGCTACGTGTCGATCTGCGTAGTACGGGAGTGTGGATGGTATCTGTGTCTGCACCGTATGCTACCCTGTCAGTTCTACGTGTGGGTAGATTGTAAAACTGCCTTAACCGCTCTATGGGACTGGCAAGTGAAGTGTACCATTGGCTTGGCCTTCTTGCTCTGCTCCAACCAGGGATCCTTCTTCCGGGGATTCTTCTTGAGCAGGCTCTTCTGAAGCACTTACAGGCTATACTTGCTGTGGAGGGTCTTCTGGCTGTTGAAAGAAGTGGATCACAGGTATTATTACTGCTCCTCCTAGTTGAGGCCAATCTGCCGGGAAATCTCCTAAGTCAGCATGGAGTACTGCTTCTTTAGGCTCCTCCAGTACGGTGAGAGGCACTTTTTCTTGGGGCATTAGCAGGTCTGGACACAACTTCAGATGGTCTCTAGATACCGTTGCAGTCGTTATTCCTCCGTCTTTGCTAATCAAACAGGTCTTCTTGTTATCAAATCTTGAATTTAACACAGTGTAGGGTTCTCTCTCCCACTGGTCATCAAGTTTGTGGTTTCTCCTTTTCCTTTTTAACACCACTTCTCCTGGTGTGAAGGGTTCTGCGGGCGCACTTTTATTTTAGTGGGCTTCCTGCTTGTCCCTCACCCGAGTGAGACTGTCTTCGACACAGGCCTGTACTCTTCTGTACTGCTCCTGTCTGGTCGTGTCCCAGTCCTCAGTGGACATATCTGCTTCTGGTTCTACTACACCAAGCTCCAGGGCCATGGGCAACTTCCCGGGTATGGCTCGCATGAGATATGCTGGAGTACAATTGGTGGAACTCACAGGTATGTGGTTGTACAGATCTACCAGGTCAGGTAGTAGGTCTGGCCACTAATTTCTCTCCTCTAGTGGTAAGGTCTTCAGCAGGTCGATGACGATGTTATTCATCTTTTCACAGAGACCGTTGGTTTGGGGGTGGTACGGTGAAGTCCTGATCTTTTTACACCCGTACAGATGGCAGAACTCCTTGAACAATTTGGCTTCAAAGGCTCAGCCTTGATCTGCCAGCACCTGCTCCGGGTATCCGTGGGGCCTGCAGAAATACACCTAAAACGTCTTCGCCGCAGTTTCTACCTTCAGATCCTTGACGGGGGCGACCCCCAGGAACCGGGAATAGTGATCCACCATGGTCAGGGCATAGGAATATCCTGACCTGCTGGGTGACAGCTTGACATGATCCAGGGCCACGATCTCCAAGGGACGAGTCGTCTTGATGGGTTGCAGGGGTGCCTTCAAGCTGCTGTAGTCTTTTCTTCTGAGGCTACAGGGTCCACAATTCCGGCTCCACCTCTCGATGGAACTGCGCATTCCTACCCAATAAAACCGACACTTCAGCAGGGTTTCTAGCTTCCTCCAGTCAAAGTGCCCGCCTGATCGTGGTAGGCCTCCAACACCATCTGGATGTCTGTCTTTGGCACCACTATCTGCCATACCATCTCATGGGTTTTGGGGTTGACGTACCTCCAGCACAGTTTCTCTCTATAGATGAACTACCGGCTCTTCTCATTCCACAGCTGCTTGGCTTGTAGAGACGCTTCCTTCTCCAGGGAGGAACCTTCCTGGGTTATCAGCTCTTTGATACGGCTGACAACCGAGTCGCTGCCCTGGGTCTCCTTCCAGCTGTGGTGAGGCAGGGGGTTTAACGTCTTACCGCGAGGCCTCCTGGAGGCTCGTTGCTCGTGGACCATTCCATTCCGATGAAAGGCAGGTAATTCAATCTCCTCCAGGTCATCCACTTCTTCTTCAGTGTCCGACTGGTGAGGCATCCTGGACAGGGCATCGGCATTGGCGTTCTTGCGGCCCGCCCGGTACTTAATAGTGAATTGGTAGTTTGACAGCCGAGCCATCGACCGTTGCTCCATGGATCCTAACTTGGCTGTTTCTAGATGAGTCAAGGGATTCTTATCAGTGAAGACAGTGAATTTACTGGAGGCTAGGTAGTGCTTGAACCGCTCGGTGATGGCCCAGACCAGGGCCAGGAACTCTAACTTGAAGCTGCTATAGTTCTCCGGGTTCCTCTTGGTCGGGCAGAGCTTCCTGCTTGCATAGACGATCACCTTCTCTTGGCCATTCTGCTTCTGACTCAGTACAGCTCCTAATCCTTCGTTGCTAGCATCAGTGTACAGCAGGAACAGTTGGCTGTAGTCAGGGTAGGCTAGGATCTCTTCGCCGGTCAGGATCTCCTTCATCACATTAAAGGATTCAGCCTGCTCCTTACCCCACTGGAACGGGGGATTTCTGCCTCTGGGGGACTGTCATACCAGGAGGTCTTGCAGAGGCGCCGTTTTCTTAGTATAGTCCTTCACAAACCTCCGGTAATACCCCACTAGTCCCAGGAACTAACGTACCTCCTTGAGGCTCTTCGGCTCCGGCCATTTCAGGATGGCAGTGACCTTCTCCGGGTCTGGTGCTACTCCCTCTGGACTAACAATGTGCCCCAGGTACTGTACCTTTCGCTTGAGCAGGTGGCACTTTGAGGGCTTCAGCTTCATCCCATACCGGGACAGCGACTCAAATACCTCCGCCAGGTGCTTCAAGTGGTCCTCGTACGTTTTGGAGTACACTATCACATCGTCCAGGTATAGTAGTACAGTCTCGAAGTTGCGGTGTCCCAGGCAGCACTCCATCAATCTTTGGAACGTTCCGGGGGCGTTGCAGAGTCCAAACGGCATACTATTGAACTCGCAGAGTCCCATCGGGGTGGTGAAGGCCGTCTTCTCCCGATCCTCCTCAGCAACAGCTACTTGCCAGTACCCACTAGTGAGGTCAAGGGTGGAGAAGTAATTTGCAGACTTCAAGGCAGCCAGGGATTCCTCTATACGTGGTAAAGGGTATGCATCTTTATGTGTAATGCGATTTACTTGTCTGTAATCTACACACATTCTCATGCTTCCATCCTTTTTCCTGACTAGAACTAGGGGAGCTGCCCAGGGACTACAACTATCCCTTACTACCCCTGCCTTCTTCATGTCGTGCAACATTTCCTTCGCCTTCTGGTAGTGTGCTGGTGGTATAGGCCTGTAATCTTCTTTGATGGGTGGATGGTCACCTGTGGGGATATGGTGTTGAACCTCCTTAATCCTCCCAAAGTTGAGTGGGTGCTTACTGAATATCTGCTCGTATTCCTGAACCACCCAGTGTACACCCTGCTTCTGATGGGCAGGAGTGGTGTCTGTCCCAACATGGAGCTGTTAACACCAATCCTCCACCTGGGTTGCCGGGTCATTATCCTCCACTTCTTCTGGTGAGGTAAAGGACTCCGCCGTGTGTATGGAGTTGTTATTTACTGTGTACAGTTTGGCAACAGTGGCGTAGCGTGGTAATCTAACCTCGTCCTCCCCATAGTTTAGGAGGCGTACGGGCACCCTCCCATTGCGTACATCCACTACCCCTCTGGCAGTTAAGAGTGTAGGCCTATGTTCCGAGCTAAGGGGCTCTACTACCGCCTGGTAGCTCTGTACTTTGAGACCTATTGCTGCTCTACACCAAATCAGCATTTCACTCATCAGGGTAATCACAATGGATACCGGGTCTGTCACCCGTACATTACCAATTTCACCGCCTGTTAGCTTTACCTGTTGCTGATACATAAGGGCTCGGATTTCTTTCTGCAGCGCCCTTCTCTGCCCTGGTCTGGCAGTGTCAGCTATCTGTTGGAGCAAGAACAACACTTCTCCCAAACAGTTACTAACAATATTAGTGGAAAGTACCATATACAAGTTGGTATCATCAGGATTAGTCTCTACTACAATCAGTCCCTGGTCCTTCAGTTCCACCCTTCCGATCTTTACTGCCACATCCTTAACCCCGACTAGGTTAAGGGGGAGGCCGTTTGAGGCATAGACGGAAAGGTTTGGATCTGGTGGGTGAAGTTCGTCTATAGACCAGAACCTTTTGTAGAGGACATCAGGCATGATGGTTACCTGAGATCCTGTGTCCAGCAGAGCGGGTGTTGCGATGCCGTCACGCACAATGGACAGGAAAGGTCTTCCTCCCACGAACCTGCGGTACCAGTTTGATGGGCCTGGGGGGGTCTACTCCTGGGTGTCGGCCCTCGGCCCCAGGGTTTTCTCATTTAAAGGACAGCTCTGGACGGTGTGACCTGTCTTGTGGCAGCGGTGGCAGACAGGGTCCCTCGGCGGGCGGCGTTGTCCTCCTCCTCCCTCTCATCCAGGGGACATCCTCAGGGCTGTCGGCTAGCAGGATCCTTCCTTCTGCCTTGGGCTCCGTCCTCAGCTGCAGGGCACTCAGTACAGTGGTCAGGGTTTTGCTCAACTGACGCACTTCAGAGCGCAGGCTGTCCAGCTCACTAGGGGACGTTGCTGGAACCTTGGCTTCAGCAGCCACCGGGGAAAAGGTGGACACTGCAGGCACTGGGGTGGCCCCACCCTGGTAATATTGGATAGCAGTTGTTTCCAGGGGCTGCAGTCCTTTTATAGCAATGTCCTTAAGGGTGTCAAAGGTGGCATCTGGATGATCCAGGGACCACCAACGTACAGTCCTGCTCTCCTCTTGGGACCTCAGTCCCCGGATAAACTGTTCCGTCAGCATTTTATTTTCATCACTGATGCTGGTTGGACTAACCTGTTTCAGAGCTTGCAGGGCCCCTTGTAAACGCCAGGTATAGTCCCGAACACTGTCCTCCGGTTGCTGAGAGCAGTTGTAGAACCTCATCCGGAGGTCTGTCTCAGTACGATTCTCAAAGACAGTCTGTAACTTTTTAAAAATTGCGGACACTGACTCCTGGTCTGCTGCCAACCAGGTTTCCACTTCTCGCTCCGCAGCACCGGTCAATTGTCCTAATACCACAGCTGCTCTTAGCTTGCCTGTCATAAAGTACATGTCCAGTATACAGCATATTTTCCTTTTGAATCCAGACAGGGTATCTGGTTTGCCGCTGTACTGGGGGAGCCACTTCACTCCAGGGATGTACGGTAGGGCCATGGGTATGACAGGGGTTACAGGCCCTGCTGGTGGAGCTGCTGCTTCGGCCTGCTCGGCGCCGAGCTCGGGTTGAACATCAGGGTGGTTAACCTCGGACATTCTGGCGCCCCCCTAGCGAACCGTGGCCTACCTTCTTTTCTTTTCTTCCGGTAGGCCGGAGCTCCGCAGGTGACGGTCTTCTTCAGGACCTTGCGTCACTTGCGTCCTACGTCAGAGCGCTCACCGAGGCTCCTTCCAGGACCTGCCGCTTCCTGGTTTTGACGTTGAGGCGTGGGGCGTGTCCGGGGCTTCGCGCGCTTCAGCAGGTACGCCTCTCAGTTTCCCGCGGTTACGCCCTTCTTCCCGCTCGTCGGCACAACAATGGCGGCGATCTTCACCACAGTTAAATACATAGTTCAGAATAAAGTAAAGGCGCACAGTACCCGGTGGCAACGGGCACAACACTACGTCGTTGCAGCGGGCACGGAATCCTGTTCGTGACACCATGAAGAGATGACGCGCCCAGGGGATGGGGGCGACTCGGCGCCCGAGCCTAGTTGACGGTGCTGGGGGATGCCGTGGTGGCCGGCTCCCGGGGCCGTACCCTGGGGTCACTCTTAAAAGCAAAGGAGGAATGGGGAAAAGGTATATGGGATAGGAAAAGGTTTGTTACGCCACCCGTGGTGTCTGGTGAGGATCACCAGCATTGCTACAGTCCTCTGAGGCTGGTGATCAGGCAGCTTAGGTGGTGCAGCTCCCCACAGGTGGAGCAGGGCCGCAGGGCAGCGTAGGAGAGGGGATGCAGGACAGAGGGGACCCAGCTGGGTCGGAGGAAGAATAGGCACACACACGACAGTTCACTTCAGTACCTTTACTGGTGGTGTTTCAGGCACGATCCAGGGCACTATAGGGTGAAGGGTGCATTTCAGGACTCTCCCCAGTGAGCGGGTGTGGGGCCTCCTGTTTCTTGCCTTTTCCTGATAAGTTTATGACCTGCCTGGAGCTAGGCCTAACTTGGTCTCTGTCTTGCATCGGCTGACCTGGTGGTAGGGCCTTCTGATGGAGTTCACACTCCCTGGTCTCTTGGGCCTCAGTGACTCCTGACCCAGGTATATCAGTCAGCTTTTGGTGTTCCTGGGACATATAGTTCGCCAGGGGTTCCGGTAGTTTCTGCTGGTCGTAGAGGTCCCTGCAGACGCGGACCCGGTGTCCGGTAAATGATCTTGGGGTGAGCTGGCTAAGCTCGTCTGCCCCTATGTAGCTCGCTTACTCCACTTGCCTTCGGCCTCTCGGGGCCCTCACTAGGCTACACACTGGCAGTATGCCTCGCTACTCTTCACCGCTCTTATGGCGTGGGCACGCCTTAGGCTCACTAACCTGAGCTCCCTGAGTCTAGGCTGGACTGGCAACTTCTCTGGCTGCAGCAGACTGACCTCCTCACAGACTAGACTGAACTGCCTAGCTCCACCTTCCCTTTTTATATCCCTATCCGGGCTCCCTCTGGTGGTCTGAGGTGGAAGGTGGAGGTGTGTGAATGTTACGAGGGCCTCTTGTGGAGGAATCCGTCCATGCACCCCTCTAGGATCTGTGGCACCAATGCACAGCAGGGCGCCACACAGAATATCCTCTATTTACACAAAGGGGATGATGCTCTATCGACAATGATCATTTTTATGCTCATTTAAAATATATACAACCAATGACAAATGTTTTATTCTTTGTCATTTGATGTTTGCACTGGCCAATGATCGGTAAGAAACATTAGTACAATTGATTATTTGTGCAATCATCAAATAATGTTAATGACACTTTAGTCAGTTAATAATAGAACTTTGCTACACACCTTGTAATTTGTATGTAATTTTTTAATTTTCACTTTTTTTCCTTATATTTATCTAAATATAAAAAAGTTTGGTTATTTTGTTCACAAATTAAATCAATTTTATTCTTGGCAGATGGCTGTATCAGGAGCTCCGAAAGACATCTCATATCTTCACATTTTAAAGCAGTTGCTTGTAGCTTTGCACAAGATCCATATGAAGAGCATGCCAACATCACAGACATGGATCCTTTCAAAGTACAATGCCCTGATTCATCACAGACTGTTAAACAAAATACAATTCACAGGAGAAGTGTGGAAAATAAAAGAGCTCGCACAACGAAGAAGCCATTTTCATGCTCAGAATGTGGAAAATGTTTTGCAGCTAAGTCAACTCTTCTTACACATGAGAGACATCACACAGGAGAGAAGCCATTTCCATGTTCAGAATGTGGGAAATGTTTTACAGATAAATCAGTTCTGGTTAATCATAAAAGAATTCACACAGGAGATAAGACATTTTCATGTTCAGCATGCCACAAATGTTTTACTAATAAATCAAATCTTGTTATTCATGAGAAAAGTCACACAGGAGAGAATCCATTTTCATGTTCAGAATGTGAGAAATCTTTTCCTATTAAATCAAATCTTGTTAATCATCAAAGAACTCACACAGGAGAGAAGCCGTTTTCATGTTCAGAATGTGAGAAATGTTTTACTACAAAATCTCATCTTGTTAGACATGCGAAAATTCACACAGGAGAGAAGCCATTTTCATGTTCAGAATGTGAGAAATGTTTTACTCAGAAATCTCACCTTGTTAGACATGAGAGAATTCACACAGGAGAGGAGCCATTTTCTTGTTCAGAATGTGGGAAATGTTTTACTAATAAATCTCATCTTGTTAGACATGAGAGAATTCACACAGGAGAGAAGCCATTTTCATGTTCAGAATGTGAGAAATATTTTTCAACTAGAACACAACTTGTTAGACATCAGAGAACTCACATTGGGAAGCAGCCATTTTAATCCTTTAGTGACCAAGCCCAATTTTTCAAATCTGACGTTTCATTTTGTGGTAATAATGATGGAATGTCATATATTCCAGTTATTCTGAGAATGTTTTTTTTCTGACATGCTGTACTTTGTTAGTAATGAACGTGATAACTAAAAATGTGCAATATTCAAACTTTGAATGTTTAAACCTACAAACCATATAGTTATACTACATAATGAAGTTAATAAATAACAATTACCTTATGTCTACTATGTCAGCATAATTTTTCAAATGTTCTTTTATGGTATTAGAAGGGTTAAACGTTTAGCAGCAATTTTTCATTATTTTTGTGCAATGTACAAAACTTATTTTTTTTGGGACCTATTCAGTTTTGAATTGAATTTATGGGTCTATATGTTGGAGATTACACTAAAGGTATACCATCAGAAGTATACAACACTGCTGTCAGGTAGTTTAACCTTTCAGGAGCTTCATGAGAAATAATGCAACACGGAATTAATGGAAAGAAAAATTGTGGGCATCTCATACCGTTTGTGTGGGGGAGCAGCTGTGTGGTGCCATCATCATGTGAAGGGACTATGGGGTCCATCATACTATGATGTGGGGCTGTGGGGAACACCATCATTATGTGCAGGGCAACCATCATGCTGTGGGAATGGCAAGCATATTGCGTGGGGTGGAGCTGTAGGGGCAATAGTCATACTGTGAGCGGCGGAGCTGTAGGGGCTATAGTCATATTGTGTGGGGTGGAGCTGTAGGGTCTATAGTCATATTGCGTGGGACGGAGCTATAGGGGCTATGTCATGCAAGGTGTGGGAAAGACTTAGTGCAACACAAAGGGAAGAGGGAAAGGGAGCCCAAACTCTAGGGAAAGGGGGGAGTGGAGACCTCCTAGGCTGGTCTAGTGTCACCCTGTCTTCCCTAATGACCCTATATTGGTTCTTCACCAATCGCCACACGCGTGCCTAGCCCTGCATTTCCATGGCATATGGCTAAGGCTAGGGAAGGGAGGAGATGAACACTAGTCGATCCCCACTGAACACTAAAGACAACAAGAGAGTACAAACGGGGAAATTGCTTAGCTTTAGACGACTCCAAACAAATGCGCACACATCCTCAAGCTCCAGAGAGAAAGAAGTACTGCTTTTGCTAAGCCTTGTAAAGGAGTAAATGAATATCGCCGGCACCTCCCTCTAAACACAGCAAGTATTTATACACCCAGGCCAGGGTGCTAATTAGCCAGAGGAAGGTAACCACTGGGTCCTAGAGACAACCTCTAAGACGTTGTCTGTAATGCCAAACATAGAGATGCCCTGCAACCAACTGCAGGGAGGATGTCTGTCACTTATGACACACCCATGACAGGCTATAGTCATATTGTGTGGGGTGTGGCTGTAGTGGCTATAGTCATTATTTGGGGTGGAGCTGTAGGGGCTTTAGTTATATTATGTGGATTGACTGTGAGGACCCCTATCAACTGTGTAGGGGCTACTGCCACTATTATCCTGTGTGAGGGCATCATACTGTGTGTAGGGGGTATCTATATTTTCCAAGACATGAACCTGTGTGAGGACTTGTTCTTCATATCCTGACCTGGATTTTTTGTATTAATATCATGTTGAGGTAGATATTATCTTTTTATTGTAACATAGTAACATAGTAACATAGTTTGTAAAGCCGAATAAAGACTTGCGTCCATCAAGTTCGACCTGTTAGTTCTGTAATTGCTAAAGTTGATCCAGAGGAGGGCAAAAACCCCAAATGATTTGGCCAATCTTCACCTGAGGAAAAATTCCCTCCCGACTCTGAAACCAGCAGTCAGAATAAATCCCTGTATCAACCTACTATTTTATTTTATTTTTAAGTATACGCTGAAATCTGCCTGGTATCTAGAAATGCATCCAGTCCCCGCTTGAACTGGTGTAGTGAATCCGACATTACCGTCTCCTCACTCAGTGAATTCCATATTCTCACTGCTCTTACCGTAAAGAACCCCTTCCTATGCTGGTGCTGAAACCTTTTCTCTTCCAGTCTTAGTGAATGCCCTCTTGTTACCGTAATATTCCTCCTTTTGAACAAATCCCTGGCAAGGTCTCTATACTGTCCCCTAACATATTTGTACACATTTATTATGTCCCCCCTCAACCTTCTCTTTTCCAGGCTGAATAGTTCTAGTTTTGTCAACCTCTCTGGGTATTGCAGTCCCTCCATTCCCTTTATTAATTTTGTTGCCCTTCTTTGTACCTTTTCAAGCTCATTTATATCCTTTCTATATATCGGGGCCCATAACTGAGCACAGTATTCCAAGTGTGGTCTGACCAGTGCTTTGTACAGTGGAAGAACAATGTTCTCATCCTTTGCAGCTATACCTCTTCTGATACATCCCATTACCCTGTTTGCCCTTACAGCAGCGGCCTGACTTTGGGCACTCCAATTTAGTTTGCTATCAATCAAGATGCCCAAGTCCTTCTCCATCTCTGAATTCCCCAATGATTTCCCATTCAGTGAGTACTGGTGACTTCCATTTTTCCTTCCCATATGTATGACCTTACATTTCTCCTCGTTAAACCTCATTTGCCATTTAATGCTCCACATACCCAGCTTATCCAAATCCCTCTGTAGGTCTGCACTGTCCTCTTTTGTATTAATTGTTTACATAACTTTGTGTCATCTGCAAATATTGATATTTTACTATTTATCCCGTTGACTATGTCGTTAATAAAGATATTAAATAACATTGGGCCTAGTACAGACCCCTGTGGTACCCCACTAGTGACGCTTACCCAATCTGAGTATATTCCATTTATAACCACCCTCTGCCTTCTATCCTTTAGCCAGTTAGCTACCCACTTGCAGACATTTTCCCCCAGCCCCATCATTCTCATTTTGTATACCAACGTATTATGTGGCACGCTATCGAACGCTTTTGAGAAGTCGAGATACACGACATCCACTGGTTCCCCCTGATCTACTCGAGAGCTAACCTCCTCGTAGAAGTCAATCAGGTTTGTTTGGCAGGAGCGATTCCTCATGAATCCATGTTGGTTCGGGATTAAAAGATTATTAGCATCAAGATGCTCCATAATTGCCTCTTTAATGAAGCTTTCAAAAATTTTGCCCACAACGGACGTCAGACTCACCGGCCGATAGTTTCCGGCGTCACTTTTCGCTCCCTTTTTGAATATTGGCACTACATTCGCCTGTCGCCAATCAAGTGGCACAGACCCAGTCTCAACAGAGTCCTTAAATATAAGATATAACGGTCTGTCTATCACATTACTTAGTTCCCTTAGTACCCGTGGGTGTATGCCATCAGGTCCTGGTGATTTGTTTATTTTAATGTTACTGAGGCGTTTCTGTACCCGAGCTTGCTTACTGAATCTTTGTTGTGGCAGCTGAAAAAGCAAAATTCTGGCATTTTGTTGTTTTTTTCTGTATGCCATTTACAGAGATTTTATATTTTCTTAGATCGGACTATTACGGATGTGGAGTTACCATATAAGTGTATTTGTTTTATTTCTCTTTCTAATGCTGGAAAAGAAAGGTATTTCAAATTGCTATATATTTTTGAAAACATTTTTACTATTTTTTCTAGTACCCTCAGGGGAATGAACCCACCATCAGACAATTAGTTGTAATACAGCAATGTTTCTCAACTCCAATCCTCAGGACCCCCAACAGATCAGGTTTTTGAAGGATTTCCTTAGTATTGAACAGGTTAGAGAACCTGTGACATTTTTTGATGCCTTGATAATAATTCCATCACCTGTGCAATACTAAGGAGATCCTGAAAACCTGATCTGTTGGGGGGTCCTGGAGTTGGGAAACACTGTACAGTATTATTGTGTATAGCAAAAATCAAAGTCTTCTATAAATGCCAGCCATGGACTGGCTTTCTTAGGAGTACCATCATGACAGGCACGGGGGTCTTCAGCAAACCACTGGCTGTTATGGTAAACTATCGTCACCCCGTGATTGTATAGCAGGAGGGGAGGGAGATGGCTGGTTATAACAGCACATCCCTGGGCTACTCACTGTAGATGTCACTGTTAGAGAATGAAGCCCCCCCCCCCCCCAGTAGGCCATTATGAGGGGGGTCTCATGATAGTACAGACCCTTAAATTACATTTTTTGTGGTACAATCACTCTGTTTTCTTTTGGTTACGAAAGGGTTAACTGTTTTATGCTGGTCAGCAGTGGTAGCCACGAGCAGATTAATCTGGTTTGAACTGGATTTTTTGGCAGTCAAATTTCCTTGATTTTGATTGACTGTCAAGAAAAATGCGGGAAGGAATGTATGATATAAAAGACAGCTGTCAGAAGAAAAGAAGATAGAAGATGGAATCGCTTTTACAACTGCTGATTAACAGAGCGGAACAGGAGGGTGGCGTGGACTGGCTGAAGAACTGCCTCTCTATAAAACCTGCTATGGAACCTGCCCCGGTCTCTGGAGATCTGGCAGCTTCGATGCCGGGACCGCCGCCTTCCCTCCCTTCTGCACCAAGATCACCGCCGCTGCCCAGGAGAAGCAGGAGCGCAAAGAGGAGCCGCAGACCCAGATTGATTTACTCACCGCCATCTCCTCAGAACAGCCGAGTGCAGGAAACGAGCGGTACGAAGAAGCGGAGAGGAAACAGGAAGTCTCGCAGCCCGTCGCGAGAGCTGAGCCAGCGGGGAGGAGCGGAGCTGCCGGCGCTTCCCAGACCGAATCAGCTGATAAGTCCGATACTGTCAGCATCAGCTGGAATGGCAAGGGGCACATCTAGCTGCCGCAGTCAAAAAAGCACTGCGGCGGCCAAGGGATACCAACAGCCAGAACCCCCCTTGCTGACTGCATCAGGGCTGCAGGCTGATAGAGCTGCAGCTAGATCCTGGAGGGCCCCAGCAGAAGAGGCAGAAGAGGATGATGAAGAAGATGCCATCACTGCAGTTAACATGCCGCACTTGCCCCAATCACAGGGCTTGAGTGCTGGTATGCAACAGGACAACATCCAAGTGCCAGCTGACAAAGGAAGGGGTGAGATAATCCATGTCCCGCTGTCTGTCCCCCAGAATGTCCCTCATAATGATATTAAGAGCCTTTTGTTAAATATGTTGAGCGAAGTATTAGGCACATCAGGTTATGATGTTCCCCATAAATCTTCCCATAGTAGTATTAATAATGGTTTAAATTTTAATTTAAAGCCAGGCTTAGCAGAAATCCATTTGAAAGAGGCACTTACATGTAAACTTTCACCATTAGGTTTTCATTTAAGTGCCTCTTTGAAAGATAAAATTTGGAATAGGGACTACATTGACATTTTCTCTTTACTACCATACACAAAAGAACAGCTGAACAAATACGATAAAAAAGATTATAAGCCTGAAGCGGATGAAAAAAGGCGTAATGCGCATAGATCCTTTAACAATTGGCTCCAGGCATTTGCTATTTATTCAGCCGTACTAGGAGAAAAATACCCGAATTTTTGTTCAGGTTTATTTCAGCATATCGATATAATCTTAGAAGCATATCGTAATTTTGGCGGCATGGCCTGGCTATCTTATGATGAAGCTTTTAGACAGAAACTGGCAGTATATCCAAATTTATGCTGGGGGAACAAAGACATTGGTCTATGGATTAATCTCATGCTCCCCAAGAGGACTTCATCAGTTAGGACTAGTGTTGAGCGAGTATGTTCTGCTCCGAGTATGCTCGGGCCGAGCTCCGAGTATTTACAGCTGCTCGGTGTTATATTTGAATCGCTCCCGTGTGCATGATTTGCAACTGTTTGACAGTTTTATTACATGTGAGGAATGTGTAGGAAATAGGGTTAACAGAACATACTCGCTCAACACTAGTTAGGACTGGTAGCAACAGTTCCGTAAAAAAAGGTGTGTGTTTTGCCTTTAATGAAACATCTTGTAAATGGCTCAATAACTGCCGATTTTGCCATGAATGTTCATTCTGTGGAGGCTCCCATCCAATGTCAAAATGCTTCAAAAAGCAATATCAGAGCCAACAGAATAATTCCAGAGAAAATAATGCAAAAAGCGGTGACTCCAGTGAGGTTACAAAACATGCTACCATGGTTAGAAATTTACCCAGACTGATGTACCAGTAATTAAATTTTTTCAGGTTTTTCTAAAGGTTTTTTTTGTTCCTCATTTTCAAGGCTTAGGTTGTGAAATAGTTAATAATTTACCTTCGGTAGTAAAATTATATGATGTTGCTAAAGAGAAAATATTTAAAGAAATTGAAGCTGGTAGAGTAGCGGATCATTTTAATTTTCCCCCTTTTGCTAATTTTAGGAATTCTCCTCTTGGTGTCGTGCCCAAAAAAGAGCCGGATTCATACAGACAAATTCACCATCTTTCCTATCCTGTTGGTTTTTCACTAAATGATGCAATAGATAAAAAATTGTGTTCAGTAACATATGCCTCCTTTGATGAGGCTATTGACATGCTTAGGTATTTTGGTAAAGGGGCCCTTATGGCAAAATCCGACATCAAATCAGCATTTAGGTTACTTCCGGTCGATCCTAACGGTTTTAATTCTTTAGGTTTTTTGTTTAGATAACCAATATTTTTTTGATAAATGTCTTCCTATGGGTTTTTCGCTTTCTTGTTTTTATTTTGAAAGTTTTTCATCATTCTTGCATTGGGTAGTTCAATATGATATTTCAGGGGCTGGGATTTTACATTATTTGGACGATTTTTTATTTTTAGGTCCTTATAATTCAAAAAGTTGTTTAAACTTACTTGAAAGATTTTTTTCTATATGCAGCGATTTTGGCATTCCGTTAGCCATGGAGATGACGGTATATCCTTGTACGTCTATTGAATTTTTAGACATTCTTATAGATTCAGATAACATGCAATGCTGCTTACCTATGGAAAAAATTTCTAGGATTTGCGGTGCAATAATGTCCTACATCAGTAAAGATAAAGTTACTCTGAAGGATTTGCAGTCCCTAGTAGGAATGCTGAACTTTGCTCTTAGAATTATCCCAATGAGGAGGGTTTTTTCAAGGCGCCTTTATGAAGCCACAGCGGGACTTACTTCCCCTGGCTCTCATATCAGGCTCTCTTCTGATGCAAAGGAAGACCTAAAGATTTGGCTGAATTTCCTTTCTAATTTTAACGGCCGATCCTGTTGGCAGAGTGCCTTTTTGTCTGCTGATAGCATCCCCTTTTCAATTTTTGCAGACAAAGATAAAGGTTTTGGAATATTATTTTTCTCCCATTGGTCAGCGGAATTTTGGCCTCAGACTTGGATTTCTAATAGAGTTAATTTAAACCAAACTTTATTAGATTTATTTTCAATCTTTGTGACCATTTATCTTTGGGGTTCATTGATACAGAATTCAAGGATCATAATTTCCTCTAACAATCAAGGTTTAGTTTTTCCTTTAAATACATTATCTTCAAAAAATAGATGGGTTTCTAGGATTTTAAGAGCTTTGGTTTTGAAATGCTTGGAACTTAATGTATGGCTAAAAGCATTTTTTTCCAGCTTTGAGGATCCATTAATCTCTCAATTTATTTGTCGTCGCCAGTGGTCGGAATTTATCCAAAAGGTCCCGGATGCAGACTTGCAAGGAACGAGTTGCCCTCCACACCTATGGGATTTGATTTGGGCTTAATACCGCATTTCATTGAAAAGCCTTTAGCTGCTAGAACATGGACCAATTATTCGGTAGCATGGAAAAAATGGATAATTTTTTGTAAGCCTAATAATTTTAATTACAGTGAATCTCGCTCCGATTCGGCCTTGATATTCGCTGAACATTTGTTTGAAAGAGGCCTATCGTATTCGGCAATCTCAAAAACATTAGCAGGAGTATCATTCTTTCTTAAACTAGCCGGAAGAGTTCCTTTGACTGGCTTATTCCCAGTCAGGCAATTTTTAAAGGGTTTTAAAAAGCATAGTTTGATTCCAGATGATAGGCGTCCTATTTCCTTTTCATTACTGAAAGAGTTGTGCTCTGCTCTTTATTTAGTGTGTACAAATGCTTTGG